>NC_143551.1:173215000-174682918 GCF_054136105.1 Typopeltis vanoorti | reverse complement strand
CTCAACAGTCCAGAGACCAGAAACCACCTTAGTCATTCGTCTCTGAACCTTTTCCAATACATCTTCATCTTTTTGAAAATCAGGTGACTAAATATGTGCACAGTTATCTATATATGGCCTGATCAAAGCCTTATACTAGGGAACCATAATATCCTTAATTCTACAAGTCAGTACCCTTCACATCATTCCCATTAACCACTGTGCTGTCCTCAAAATTATTTTCAACGTTTTTGTAAACTTGTTTTTATTTTTCCAAGAACTGTCGATATTTGGGGAATTTATGATTTTAAATAGTGTAAGATGATGATAATAATAATAATAAATACAAGTACTGCACATTTTAATTTCATAAGATAAATAAAAAAAAATTTACTTTGCTCCAACTGATTACCACGTGGATTACAGTTCCATTTCATTTCTGATGTTGATTCTATAAATTCTCTAAAGATATCACAGATGCATGAATAATTGTATTAATCGTTTTACACAGTTTTTTTGGGAAAATAATTGCGGCTTTACATGAATTAATGAATAATTAAAACTTAATTCATTTATTGGGTGTTAAAAATGCATACAACAACAATAAGCAAACAAAATAAAATTAAAATATATTAAATAAACGGCTATAACATGCACTTGACCGCGCTGCATTATCATCCCATATGACTATATAGCTAAAAAATGTGAAAGGCATAATATTCGCCCAAAATACGCCTTTTATTAATCTGCTGAAAGTTAATTATGCTTTGAGATAAACATTCTTATCTTTTATTTATAAAGGGATTAGTAAACAATTGTTATAATTCATATTATTATATTGAAGCATCAATAGAATTTGATGATTCATCATGGGAGACCCAAAATATCCACATAATATGTATAGCACCTATCCTTGAGCTGATAAACAGACAAAGCACTCAAACTGACGGTCTACCCATACCATTTATGCATCATTCTCCATTTGATTAGTAAACAATTGTTTACTAATATTGATTAGTAAACAATTGTTTACTAATCCCAGTAAACATCGCGCATCACAATTGTGATTCTTAAGGACATAAAATACTCAGATCTTAAAGCGATTGTGATTTGGTGTACAGGAATGAGATGAACATTTCTCAGGGTCAACTGTCTGCATTCCTTAGTGCAGATGAGAGTCTAAATTGGAAAGGATTTTACAAAAGTTGCAGGCCAGTTCAACATTTGTCAGTATTAACATACAAGAGGAAAGCAATCCTAATTTAAACGCACAGGTCTTTTGTCGTACTAGAATACAGCAAACACAACAAAGAGAAGAACAGCCATCGTTAAGCAGGAGGAATATAGAAAAAAAGAGCCTTGGGAGAAGATTTCTTAGCGATTCTAATAATAAATGAACAAAGGGAAAGACATCTAATCTTATGCTATGATCATAGAACAGACACACCAGAAGTGCATGTTGATCACAGAGAAAGAAGGCCAGAGCAATCAGCATCTAACTGTCAATTAATGAAAGGATTTATAATTTATATAAGACAGACGATTTGCACTCAAATGGATTTGGTTCAGAAAATAAATTACTAAATTAATGCTGACAGGAGTAAACTGGAAGAGCGGGTGCAGGTACCAATAAGCAAGTGAATATGACAATATGATGATTTTATTTCTTCAGTTATGAAATCGGAATGGGATGGTCATTGGAAAGTATAATGATAGTTGTGGACACAGGAGGCTATGTGCTAATGCCAGACGCGTTCAGAATAAGAGAGAGAGAAAGTGTTCGACATATTAATGGACAAAGTTAGTGTTAATGCAACACCGTTCACAGAAGATAAGTATTGGACAGAATGCGAGGAATATCGTATTTTCCAAAGAAAGAGCGAAAATGATGACGGGTATTACAATACTAACACATTAACTGCTGTCAAAAGTAGAAGTTCAGTAGCCAAGAAAACGTAGGAATGCAATGTTTTCATAATTATTTTTGAGAACTTCAACTACAGGGATATTGATTAGAGAAACGAAAGGTCACATGAGTGGAACAAAATGGAATTTATGCAATTGCTAGCGGATAACTACTTTGTGCAGCAAAGAAAGTAGGTACCAGTGAATTGAAAGTATTAGAACTTGAAACTGCATCAGAAGATTTGTCTATAACCAAGGTGACTAAATCGCTGCCAATGGTGACTAAATCGCTGCCAATAATAATAATAATAATAATAATAATAATAATAATTATTATTATTATTATTATTATTATTATTATTATTATTATTATTATTATTATTATTATTATTATTACTCTTAGAGAGCCTGTGTAGCTCAGTAGATGTGACGTTTGCCAACCACGGCGCTTGGCCGCACGAAAGAAGACTTGGTTTCGAGTCTAGTCGGCGACTAGAGGAAATTTTTCTAAGCCTTTTTTCGACCGGTTCCCGAGTTAGTCGATCTCTGGCACGGGCAAGCAGGTTTTTCCTCCCGGAAACTCGGGTTTTCCGTCCTGTAAACTCAAGAAAATCGACCGTAGAACCCACATTATTTCATACATTAAATATATTGTATTAGGGTTAGGGACCACGAGATGGCGGCACATTTGAGCCGTCTCTCTTCACTGAGTACCGCTTAATTAGTGATAGCCTTGGGCCATCTATCTCTGATTGGTACCAGTGGAGATTGAACTGCCCACTCAGTCTTCAAAAGTTAGATAGGGCTAAATGGCCTCGCCTACTCCCCGTATACGGGAATAAAAAGGCGTTAGCTTATTATTATTATTATTATTATTATTATTATTATTATTATTATTATTATTATTATTATTATTATTAGGAGAGCCTGTGTAGCTCAGTAGAAGTGGCGTTTGCACGCTACAGCGCTTGACCGCACGACAAAAGGCGTTCGAATCTAGTCGCCGATTAGAGGAACTTTTTCTAAGCCTTTTCTCGACCGGTTCCAGAGTTTCGATCTCTGGCACAGGCTAGAGGGGTTTTTCTTCTCAGAAACTCGGGTTTTTCGTCCCGTAAACACAAGAAAATCGGCCGTAGAACCCACACTATTCTCAGACATTAAATATATTGTGTTAGGGTTGGGGACTGCAAGATGGCGGCACTTACTAGCCGCCTTCTTCACTGAGTGCCGATTAATTAGTGATAGCCTTGGGCCAGCTATCTCTGATTGGCTGCCAGTGGAGATTGAACAGCCCACTCAGTCTCCAAAAGTTAGATAGGGCTCAAAAACGGCCTCGCCTACTCCCTATATGGGAACAAAAAAGCGTTAGTTGATTTTTATTATTATTATTATTATTATTATTATATTGTAAGATCAATAGAATTTGATGATTCATCATGGGAGATCCAAAATATCCACACAATATGTAAAGCACCTATCCTTGAGCTGATAAACAGACAAAGGACTCAAACTGACGGTTTACCCATACCATTTATTCAGCATTCTCCAAACGAAAAAACCTAGTCCTCATATCAGACCTGATTCCACGGATGACATTTTGTTCCCTCGCCTCTAGCCAATTGCTGAAAGATTTCCCCTACATCATTCCTACAAAGTAATTTAAGTAACCTAAATGCTTCTATTACATCTGCTCTTTTTCCCCTATCAACCAACTTTTTCAACGTATAAACATTCAATTTAATCTCTTAGGAAGCATTCTTTAAACCGTTCACCCTCTTCATCATTCGCCTCTGAATCCTCTCCACCATTCCCACTTCCCCAAGTAACCCAGGTTACCAAACATGAGTAAAGCAGTAAAAGATGTCGTCCTATCAAGGACTTATAAAGAGGAATGACAACTTCTTTATCACTGCTTCTTGGTATGTTCTTCAATGGCCAAGTAGGCCTGTGAGCAACCATGGCTACCTTAGCAAAATGCTTTCTAAACTTCAACATTCCATCTACTACAAATCCATAGCATCATCTATTTCCTGAAGTATCAGTTCCATTAATGCGGTACACCTTGTAGTCTGTATTTATCTCAAAATGCAGAACTTTAAATTTTTTTCACATTAATTTGACACCCATGTGTTTTGTCCATACTGATAGCCTGTTTAATTTTTTTATTGAATAGACTGACAAAAATCAGAATTTAGGATTACATGCTCAGAAATATGTCACTCTATGGCAAACAGCATTGTTTTTTCAAGGAAAAGTGGCGTAGTAATTTTCTTAATTTATTTACTTACTTCCGCCTTCCTTGCACATCCATCTGCATGACCCTTCTTCCCACATATTCGTCCTCTCTCCTCATCAGATGACCAAACCATCTCAACCTTGCCTCCTGTATTTTCGCTCCTAAGTTCGTAACTTTCACTGTTCCCCTGACAGTCATTTCTCAGACGATCGTTTCTGGTCACACCGCACATCCACCTAAGCATTCTCATCTCTGCTACTTCCATACTGCTGATGTTATTTTCCCTCAGGGCCACAGTTTCTATAGCATATGTAATAGCTGGCCTCACTACTGTCCTATAGATTTTGCCTTTCAGATTGATCCGCACCCTTTTATCGCATAACACTCCAGCCATCTCCCTCCAGTTCCTCCAACCCACTCGTATGCTTCATCCCACTTCCTTCTCAGCTCCTCCATCTTCTTCCACTGTTGAACCTAAGTATCTAAAGTCTCTCACCTTCCTGATGATATTTCCTTCCAGTTCCAGATCTGTCTCCTGTCCTCTGCCCACTGTGAAACACATATACTCTGTCTTACTTCTGCTCAGTCTCATACCTGTCCCTTCCAGTACTTTTCTCCATCTTTCCAGTTTAGTTCCCGCTTCTTCTCTTGAATCTGCACACAGCAAGATGTCATCTGCATACAACATTGTCCAAGGCGCATCTTCTCTCACCTCCTCTGTTACCACCTCCATCACAATATTAAACAGAAATGGATATAATGCTGACCCTTGTTGCAAGCCAACTGTTACTTGAAAACTTTCTGTCTATCCCAGACAGGTCCGAACACTTGTCTTCACATTTCTGTACATCTCCCACACCAACCCGACATATTTATCTGGAACCTTCTTCTCCCTCAGAAACCTCCAGACTTCTTGCCTTGGCACTCTATCGTATGCTTTCTCCAGATCAATAAATGTCAGATGTAGCTCCCTTTGTTTCTCTCGATACTTTTCCATCATCTGCCATAACCCAAAGATAGCAGCTGTTGTTGATCTACCAGGCATGAAGCCAAATTGTTCCTTTGCAATCTCTACCTCCTTCCCTTAATCTTCCATCAAGAACCCTTTCTAGGATTTTCATTGTGTGGGACATCAACTTTATTCTTCTGTAATTTTTACAGTCTTGTGCATCCCCTTTACCCTTGTAGATGGAGACAAGAGTACTCTCCCACCCTTCCTCGGGTATATTTTCCTGTTGGCAAACTTTCATGAACAGGTCCCACTACAGGTCAATTCCCTCTTCCCCCAATGCCTTCCATGCCTCCACTGGAATTCTGTCGGGGCCCACCGATTTTCCATTCCTCATCCTCTTCATGGCCTCCATCACTTCCATTCTACTGATGTTCTGCCCATCTTCTCTGTGAGTCCTTGCATTTTCCTCATTCAGAAGTCCCTCAAAGTATATTTTCCATCTGTTTCTTATGTCCACATCCCTCCATAATACTCTTCCTTCAGCGTCTTTGATCTGCCTCTCATGTAAGATGTCCTTTTCTGCTTTATTTCTACATTTCGCTAGTTGATAAATTTTTTCTGTCCTTCCTTTGTTTCTAATTGATCATACAGATCATGATATGCCATGGCCTTCGCCTGTGCCACAACTCTCTTGGCTTCTTGCTTTCTCTCTCTCTGTACACCTCTCTGTCCTCTTCCACTCTTGACTGATCCCACTTCTTCTTTGCCTTCCTCTTGGCTGTCACTGCCACTTGTACATTATTATTCCACCACCAACCCTCCTTCTGCTCTCTAATCTTTCCAGATGTCTCGCCAAGCACCTCGATTGCACAGCTCAGGATTACTTTTGAATTATGTTTCCACCAATCTTGTACACTTTCCAGTCTATTCGAAATCCTCTCTAACACCCCCTCCCTAAAATGATTCCTCACACTCTCCTCTTTTAAGCGAAACCACTTAATTGTCTTCATCCCATGGCATCCAGGGGTTCTTATCTTCAATCTTATTTTAAAATCTGTGCACAGCAATCGTTGTTGCTGTGCTACTTGGTCTGTTGGAATTACTTTACAATTTGTCACAACCCTAAGATGTTTTCTTCTAGTCAAAATGTAGTCAATTTGTGAGCTGTTGTTACCACTCCTAAATGTTATCAAATGTTCTTCCCTCTTGTAGAAAAACGAGTTCACAATTGCCAGATCAAACGCTACTGCAAAGTCCACAACCCTCTCTCCTTCCTGGTTCATCATTCCCACTCCGTGGCCACCATGCACCCTTTCACAGTCTCTATTCTGTCTCCCTATGTGTCCGTTCAAGTCTCCTCCGGCAATCACCATCTCATTTTCTTCCAGTTCCCTCATTTCTTCATCTAACACGTTCCAGAATTCATCTTTCTCCTCTGCTGTACAACCAACTTGCAGGGCTATACACATAATACGACCAACCCGCTCTTCTCCAATACCCAATTTCATTCGCATGATCCTTTCGTTCCTTCTACACAACTGACGAGTAATCAAAACTGGAAATTCAATTCGTGAACACAGTATCATCTACCGGAATATTTATAATACATTTTACTGTCACTAAATGGCAAATTTTTAAAAACTTAAGAAAAAAGGTGCCGGTACTGCGTACCGTTGCGTGCCGCTAAAAAAAAAGGCACTGGTATTCTATCTTATTGGAACTGAACTATAGGAAATTTATGAGGACAGAAATATATACAGGTAATTTTGAACAGGGAAGTTTAGAGGGCATATTACAGAATTATCCAAAATGGCACATCACATTACTTGGTGGTTGAAGAATATACTAATAAACAAGGATCTTGCATTGAACGTCTTTAGATGCCAGTAATTACATGTACGCAAAGTGCTCACTGAAATCTCAATTAAGTTGGATACTATTTATATAACATGGATGCATAGCATAAATTAAGTAATATATTTCTTTCATTTGACGGTTTGGATAATTAAAGGGATTTAATGGGACTGAGAGTGAAGACTTTTTGAATTCATTGCAGAAAGCAAGAGAACAAAGGGTCACACTAGGAATTATAAGAATGATTAGCACGAGTGTTCGAACTAGACTTTTTTGCTTTCAGGGTGATGAATAGGTTAACAGAGGTGGTTGTGAATGCATCATCTGTGAATGAATTCAAGGAGAAATATGATAAGTATTATAAGTAAACAATGACTAGCGTAGCTTTCTACTGATAAGTTTTGACTAAAAGGAGATGCCTGAGAAATAACAATAATGTATAGTTCGGTATTCAGATGTTATTTGGCGATTTTTTTAAATCTCGTTTATAGATGGTTTTTGCAGATGATGCTGTTTAAGATATCGTTACTTATTCAACGATCAACATTTTTTCAGATGGTTTGTTAAACTCTTTTGTATATTTCTGTAAACGGAAATAGAGAGTCTCTTATAAACTTATTGGATCATCCAAACTGTTCCATCTGTTTTTTAAGACTTATTCTATGATTTTTACTACAAATGTGGGGAGTCAAGTTTGATTTCTATGGGTCTGTTGCTTTTGTTAGTAGAGCACTTGGAACTAATGCTGTAGAAACTAGTATGTATTATGTAATAACAAGCAATTTTGGTTGCTATTACCGATGAAGGGTATGAGGTGGAATATAAAATAGAATCAGTTGATGTACTCGATACATGCTTTTGTGGGGTCTCGAGTATTAACTCGAGTGCTAACCGATGCCATGAAAAGTGGCATCTATTTGCAATGAACGGCATGTTTGGACGCTTTTACTGATGATGCATATTGGTAAGTGCTGTTATGTTGCTTTGAGAGATGCATGTTTTTATTTTAAGTTAGTTCTTGTATATATTCACTCTCTTGATGTATAGCTTATAATCAAGTTGATGTTTCAGTGACAGTAATACAACGAAGAGCCACCATAGCTCAGTCAGTATAGACGAAGCCCTTTAGTCGGAAAGACCTGGGTTCGATCCTCATCAGTGACATGAGGAACCTTTATCTAGTCTCTTTTGACTAAAGGTGAGTTAGCCTGTATCCTACGGAGGTAGGAGGTTTTTTTTCACCCGAAAACTCAGGTTTTTCGTCCCCCGAAAACAGGCAAACTGGCCCCGTGAACACACAAGGATTGCAGTCATGAATACGTCCCAGCCATATGCCGGTCCCGAGCTTGGATAAAATTGGGGGGGGGGGGAGACGCAATGGTGAACTACACTGTAAAAATCTCAACAGGAATACTTGGTGGGCAATGCCTACAAAGTCACCTACAGAAGGAAACGATTGAAAGGGAAAATGAGATCAGAGTATTACAAGGTTGGTATCTGTGACTAAGGAGGTAGAATTAGTGTACTGATTATGAGATATCCAATTAGAATGAGGAGTTCCACTCTGTGCATTTTATCCAGGTTTCTAGTATTGGAAGGAATTGTATGAGTTTATTGATAATGTATTAATAATGTACAGGCAGTCCTCGGTTTACGCCTCACTTCCATTCCTGAAAAAACTGGCGTAAACCGAATCGGCGTAAAACGAACCCAATTTTAATGGGAGACACAAAGTTTTGTTCCGCGCAGTCAAATATATGCACATGAAGTATGTGTAACATTATTATATTTAAAGCTTTGATAATACATACATATATATTTGTTAAAATAAAATGATTAATAACTAAAACAAAACAAAATTATATACAAAAAAGATGAAACTTCGAAAAGATATTACATATTTCTATGTTGAAGTTCCTGGTTTCTGATTACCTGCATTTTTTTTTTAAAGTATCCAGTGTTAACTGCCTAGATTTTCTTTTTCTTTCTTTAAGGAGTTTAGTGTAAGGTTGAATAGATGCGATTACACTCCTTTTTACGTTCGCACTCCGTTCCCAATCGTGGTCCATTTCGCAGAGTTCATCAGTCAATGTCTCTATGCTTGCAAGGATACGCTGTAAATCGGCCGTTTTCATATCTCTCAGAGGACCTTCGTTTTCTTTCTCCTCCTTTGGATGTTGACTTAATTGTTTTTAGTCTTTTAGGCTAATTCTTTTAAGTCTTCATTGGAAAGCAGTTTATCATGGCTCTAAGACTTCTGTCACATCTTCAGCTGTAATATCGTTTAATCCCACCTCTCGTGAAAGCTTGGTAACGTCTTTAATAACATTCTCCTCTTGCTCTAATTCTTCGAAGTCGTGTAAATGCTGGAAAAAGTTTTCGCCATGCTCCTTTTAAACACTTTGCTGACACTTCGTTCCAAGCTGCCTTGATGTTGTTAATGCCCTTCAAAATATCGAATGACCTCCAATAGTCCTTAATAGTTTTTCCTGAAGTGTCCATGACTCTTATCATTTCCATAAATGTTATACTGAAGTATTAGGCTTTAAAGATTGATATAATCCCCTGAACCATCGGTTGCAAAAGCGATGTTGTGTTTGGGGGCATGTAAACAACCTTGACATCCAATGGTGTTTTTACTTCAACAAGGTTTTGAGGATGTCGAGGGGCATTATCCAAGAGAAGCAATGCCTGGTCTGGGAAATCATTTTCTTTATAGAAGAGAAGCACGGTAGGACAAAAATAATTTGTGCACCAATCTATAAAACCGTCTTGTGTATCCCAAGTTTTCTTGTTCCATTTCCAATAGACGGGCAGCATGGCTTTTAGACCTTTGAAGGTGCGTAGTGTCTGTGAATGGCACACCAACATTGGTTTAAGCTTCGAAGTCCGGAGACAATATTTGCACCCAACAAAAGCGTTAGTTTATCTTTTGCAGCTTTAAAACCGGGAACGGAACGTTCTTCACAGAAAATGAAGGTACTTAATGGTAATTTTTTCCAGTAGGCGCAAGTCTGATCAACATTAAAAATGAGATCAGGAGGATAACTTCCTTGTTCTACACAGTCTTGAAATTCTTTCGGAAAAGCAGCCACTGCCGCAACATCTGCACTTGCCGCCTCACCACATAATTTGACACCGTGGCACTTACTTCGAGACTTAAATCTCATGAACCAACCTTTGCTTTCTAAAAATATTTCTTCACCTCCATCTGTCTTTTTAAGATCCTCAAAACTTGTTTTGCTTTCTCAGTTATAACATCCTGCGTCAAAGAAATGTTTTTCTGATTCAAGTCATCCACCCATAATGATAATAATTTTTTCTTTTTTTTTTTCATGAAGTTAACCCCTGCTAAAACTTACATGCTTTGCATTTAGTGCTGCCGTGGATTGTTGCGCAGACTGTTTTATTCTATCTGCATTTTTCATAATTGTGGTAACAGTCGATGGAGGTAAGTTCATATTTCTACAGTCATTAGCACGTGTCTGCCCGTATTCCATTCTTCGAATTACCTCCACCTCCATCTTCTTTTCAAGTGTGATTGATTTCCGTGCCTTCTTAACACCAAGTTCTGCTAACTTTTTCTGCACTTCTTTACCAGACATGCTACGTAATTACTTACTTTATCAATTTAAATACGTATGTATGTAAAATTAATTAAATAGAACAATTAGGTAGATTCAACAGTAAAACTAGTTTTGATACATATACGGCGTAGTAGCTCGTTAAACAAAAGTGGCGGCCAGTGAAAATTTTAAGTGGGAGTGCTGCATATACAAAAAAAAAAAAAAAAAAAGAGTAACGAATTTATTAATAAATAAATTTACATATCAAAAAATTGCTTTATTAAAAATATTTCATCCTCACCACGAACAAACGCCAATAATAAAAATTTCGTATCAATAGCAATGACAACCGCACACGAATATCGGCGTCAGATCGCATTGCATTTGTTTCGTGTAACGATAATTGAAAAAATATAATTCTTTTCACATTTTCAACAGTGACACTCGTCATAATCCAGACTGGTATCTATAATAAATAAATAATTACAGTATATGTTATTTTAACAAAATAAAATAAGATTTTCAAAAAATAGTTCACCACGGACACCCAACAATAATAAACGTTTCATTGCCGGCCTGGTTGGCCGAGTGGTTAGCGTATCCGCTCTCCAGCCAAAAGACTGCGGGTTCGAATCCCGCCGTGGGCATGGATATTTGTCTGTGAAGTACTAGTGGTGGTGGTCGGCAGTAGATGGCGTTGGCGTAGATGATGAAGGTAGTTGCGGTTGGTGGAGTGGTGTAAACAAAGAGTTGTAGAGTATGTGTCCTCCCTCGATGAGTCCTTGGACTCCCTGGAGGTGCTGTGTAATAATAATAATAATAATAATATCTCACAGAAAGAACGCGCGCAAGCTTATGATACACTATCTTATGATACAGTGTATCTAATGACGTAATGTGCAATGACAAGCAAAAACGAATATCGGCGTTAGATCGCAGTGCATTTGTTTCGTAATCTAAAGCGTTAATCGAACAATTCCAATTATTAACTATTCAATCAATGTCGAAACATAAGCTGTAACCTTTAACATGTTGTATTGCATTTATATAATGTTGTCAGCATTGCTATTATTTATAAACACAGACGAAATTTAAATTTTTAATTTTTTCCTTGGGGGTGCTGCAGTGTCGCAGTGCTTATGTACAAGCCGCCAATGGTAAACACTCAAACACTAGAGTGCCGGTTAGCGTTGTTTCTCAGTCAGCCCACACTACTGTAAGAAAGCACGCGCAGGCACCCGGCGTTATTGTGAATCGGCGTAAATTGAACCTTCGTAAACCGAGGGATGCCTGTATTTGTAGATTATTATTATTATTATTAAAAATCAGCTAAAACATTTTTATACCCGTGTAGGCAGTAGGCGAGGGCATTTTAGTCCCATCTAGCATTTGGAGACTGAGTGGGCAGTTCAATCTCCACTGGTACCCAATCAGTGATAGCTGGCCCAAGGCCATCACTAATTAAGCGGCAGGCAGTGAAGACAGACTGCTAACAAGTACTGCCATTTTGTGGTCCCTAACATTAACACAATATTTTTAATGTCTGAAAATAGTATGGGTTCGACGGTTCATTTTCTAGAGTTTACATGACAAAAAACCAGAGTTTCTGGGAGAAAAAAACCAGCTTGCTTGTGCCATCTAAAATTGATGGACCAATGGTATAGTGCAGGGCTCAGTACTTGGTGCTTTGCTTTTTTATTTTTTCGATAAATGATATAGGAAATGATTTAACAAGAAATATTCAGTTGTTTGCTGATAATGTGCAAATCTAGGGTTAATGGAAATGATGTAAAAATCCTGCATGCTGACAAATAGAATGGTGGCATGGACAAAGGATAACAGCTGCCGGTTTAAAGTGGCCAAGTGTAAGGTCATGCTGTTTAGGATAAAGAGTTCACATACTATTCTATCTTATTGGAACTGAACTGAAATTAGAATTGGAATATATATATATATATATATATATATATATATATATATAAAGGGTGTCCCAAAATTCACGCAAGATTTAAATTTAGCGCCATTTGTGCGATAAAGTGTTGCCAACGAGGAAAAAAAAAAGACAGCGTGACAGCTGACAGTTCAGGGTTATTAAAAATATAGAGCTACACGAAAGAACAACTCATTTTCATTGTTGAGCAATATTTTAAAATTAATGAAGGTTTGGCAGCTACAGTTTGCAATTTTCGTACAAAATATGGTCGGAATAGTGATTTAACTTCATCAACTGCGAAAAGATTAATTAAAAAATTCAAGGAAACTGGATCAATTAGTGATCTTATACACTCTGGCCGTCCTTCAACAAGTCGTTCAACAGAAAACATCGAAGCAGTTCGTGAGAGTGTTCCTGAGAGTCCAGGAACGTCAATTCGGCACCGTGGTCTTGAATTGGGCATTTCGAGAAGCTCTCTACAGCGTATTCTCACGAAAGATTTGCATCTTTATGCTTACAAAGTTTAATTGACTCAAGAACTGAAGCCTACTGACCACACACAGCGAAGAGAGTGCGTTGAATGGATTATGGAACAACAACAAGTGGATGCTTATTTTTCGAACAAAATCATCTTCAGCGATGAGGCTCATTTTCATCCTGATGGCTTCGTTAATCGACAAAATTGTCGCATTTGGGGTTCAAAAAATCCACGAGTGATTGGTGAGAAAGAAATGCATCCACAACGTGTCACTGTTTAGTGCGGATTTTGGGCTGGAGGCATCATCGGTCCATTCTTCTTCGAAAATGCGGCTGGTAAGGCAATTACAGTTAACGGTGCTCGTTATCGCGACATGATAATCCAGTTTTTTGTGCCTAAATTGCAAGATATGGATGTGGACGACATGTGGTTTCAACAAGACGATGCCACATGCCATACAGCCCGAGAAACAATTCAATTACTGCATGAGTCATTTCCTGGTCGTGTAATTTCCCGTTTTGGTGATCAGTATTGGCCGCCCAGATCATGTGACTTAACGCCGTTGGACTTTTTTCTTTAGGGTTTTTTGAAGTCTAAGGTTTATGCCAACAAGCCCACGACCACCCACGCCTTGAAGGAGGAAATTGAGCGCTGTATCAACGAAATTCAGCCACATTTATGCAAAACGGTCATGGAAAATTTCGACAAAAGAGTGCGTTATGTGTCAGCAAAACCTTGGAGGCCATTTACCCGATATGCTATTCCATGCATAACCCTATACTGTATACTTTATGAATCAATAAAAAAATTACAATTTTTAATTAAAAACCTGTGTTTTCTATCAAAATTACTTCATGCGTGATTTTTGGGACACCTTGTTTTATATATTTATTTATTTTTAATTTTGTTTATTGTAAACATAACAATCTTTTGTACAGGATTAACCGCTTTTTGGTTCTCTGCAGGCAGAGAGGTTACATGGTCATATTCTTGTTGAGGTATGTTACATCGAAATATCAGTTATAAGGTGAATTACATTTTTTTTCTTAATCCGAGCCATTAACAGTTTATTTTGACATGATACTGTATAAGAACATAAGGTGAATTACATTTTTTTTCCTTAATCCAAGCCATTAACAGTTTATTTTCACATGATACTGTATAAGAACATAAAATCTTACATGTGTGTGGAAGAACATAACAGTTATGACAATATTATCTATTTATATGAGAGTGACAGCTGATTAATATTCGCACTGTTAAGCACAAAAAATCTTTATTCTCCCTTTCTTTTTTTTGGGGGGGATGATGTCACTTCTGTGCTGGAAAGTGGACTATGATGCAGTCGCCCTGCTCAGTGAGGAGTTGATTCCGTGGATTCCAGTCTTGGTGGAAAAGATCTAAGGTGCTGTTTTACCTGTGGTGGTGGTGATGCTCGTGTAGGATCCGACCTCACCTTTTGTTTGAAGACTTCAAGGAGTTGATCAGCTGCCTCTTTCTCTGTGAAGTTGCTGTGCTGTCTGGTCTTGTATGTCTGAGGTAGAAGCTGTATATTACCGCTTTCTCAGTGATGAAGAGGTAATTGCAGAATGAATGATTATTTGACTCTGCAAGGACGAAATTGAAATATTCCTCTTTTGTATGGAGACTACTACAGATGAGAACTGTCGTTTCTCGAGACAAACTGATTAATTGGATGTTGACTGGGCATTCCAAGTAGATATGCCGGGCTGTTCCTGATCGGTAGCAGAACAGGCAGTTAACTGAGACATCTGAGTTAAATATTTGTAATATAGTTGGAGTGGGTAATACATTGTGCCCCATTCTCCACTGAATATTTGCATAGAGATTGATGGCTCGTGTGCGATATGGTAGGTCCCACTGAAATAGTGTTTGGTGGGATGATGCAGGATTTTCCAAAAAAGTGCTTTAGTTCGACTGTTGTGTTAGAGTTCTGTAGATTTTGTTGGTGTTGCTGGGTGTAAGTTTCTCCCATGAATTATTAGTTTTTATCAGAAAGCTAGGCACCGGATCTTCTGAGATAGGAGGGCTAACTCCCTCTTCCGTTATGCTATCAGGCATAGCGGCTTGAAAAGCGGCCTTTACAGTGTATATCTGCTCAGCCTGATTCCCGTATTCCAGGTTTTCGAGCAATTTTGGAAAGCGCTAGGTGAGGCTTGGAGAAAGAATGTCACCCAAGATCCTCACGCCTCACCAACTCCATGGAGGAAAGAAAATCTCTTTCTGAGTGATCGGGTTTCTTACCATCGTGTTGTGGAAGATGACTTTTCTATGAGGATTTCAGGAAGGAATGCTGTCTTCACTGTGTGCTGGAGGTTTAGCTTCTTCCATCTTCGAAGGGTATCTTTGTAGAAGGTTGTTAGATTCACTGGCACGTGCGCTGTTGTCATTCTTATGGTTGTGGAGAGAGAGACTTCTAGTGGCAGAAGTGAAAGTATATTCAGTAGTGCATCTGTGTGCTATTTCCTGTTGTAGGGTATTAAGGCGAAATCGAGTGTGGAACGTTGTTATCCTGTTGTCAATGGAGGTCAAGTTTTGTCCTCCATCTTTGAGAGAAGTACATAGCTTGGAGTAGGAAAGTCAGTTCGTTTTGTTCCATATGAATCGATAGATGGTTGATTTTATTTGTTTGATGAATTGCATTGGCTGCATGAGAATCTTTAGTGTATGCCTAAGGATACTGGTGGCTAATTGGTTAACAATTATTGTTCTTCTTCTTGTGGAGGCAGAGGCTCGTATTGCTGCCCATTTTTCTAGTACTTGCTTGAAACGTTTATTTAGTGTTTTCCAGTTCTTATCCACATAAGATGGTGTGTTTCCTAGGTAAATCTCCAGGTATTTGTTTCCCTCTGTGGACCAGTGACCAGACATTGGGGAATCGGTTCGGTTTTTTCATTTGCCACACCACAGTCCTATGGTTTTATGTGCGTTTAGTTTGACTCCTGAGGCAGCTTGGTATTGTTGGTATGCTGTTTGTATGGTATGGAAATCTTCTTCATAATTGTAACATCATCAGCAGCATATGCTATCAGGGTTATGGTTTGGTAGGAAAGTTTAGGATGGGATGCTCTAAGCAGCATGCTTAATCTACACAAAAAGGGCTCATTGGCAATTGTGTAAAGAGGACCGGAGAGTGGACAGCCTTGTTTAATACCTCTGCTATATGGTACAGTTATGGTAAGTCTGTTGTTTATTTTCATGCAAGAGTGTGCTTTGGCATACAACATCTTAATAGAATGAATTCTGCCTGAGCCAAAACCGAAGGCTTTCAAGCAGCTGAATAGGTTTAGGTGTTCAATGCGGTCGAAAGCTTTTTCTTGGTCTAGTGTTACAAGACCCATTGTTTCACTGTTGTTGTTCGCTATGCTTATGAGATCCCTTATGAAGAGTAAGTTTTCGTGGATAGATCGTCCAGGGATGGAATAGCTGTGATGCCTATTGATTATTTCGTTCAAAGCAGGTTTAAGTTTGCTGGCAATGGCTTTTGATATTATTTTACAGTCGGTTTTTATGATGGAGTTGGGTCTCCAGTTTCCTAATTCCGTCGCATCTCCTTTCTTTGGAATAAGTTTAATAACAGATGTTGTGATATTGAGTGGAAAGCCATTGGTATTGGAGTCGACATATACTCTGTAGAGGATAGGTCCAAGCCAGTCCTTCTGTTCCTAGAAGGACTGGTAATATTCAGTGGTGAGCCCGTCTATGCCACGAGATTTATCTTTAGGTAAAGAGGTGCAGGCAGTTGTCAAATCGTGTAGCGTGATGAATGGTTCTGTGTTACGCCTAGTTGCTGGTGAGAGTCTTTTCACATCGGAGAGAATTATATTTGTGGCATCCATAGATGTTGAGTTTGCGTGGTATAAATTTTTGTAGTACTGCAAGGTATATAAGAGGATTTCGTTATGTTCAACTGTAATGATTAAAATCATGTTTAAAAAAAATTACAAGTGACTTCCATTGTCATGGGTTAGAAATGGTAGGACATATTTACAAAGACTGTCATCTATGCAATAATTGTAGGGAAAACAGGACGCCAGGAAGCTTTCTATTTTTGTAGATAATGATAGAGTGGGACTTTCAAGTGCATAAGTACTAGAAGGATAGGTGGACAAAACTTGCAGCCTATAATAACTTTGGCAAAAGACCACAAAGCATAACTGCAATTTGGACACAAAATAAGTTTCCTCCTTGCCTCTTTCAAAACACAATGATCATGTGCTTGGCAAACTAATAAAGGAACAGAAAGTGTTTTAAACATGCACGCTTTTTATTTAAAAAAAATTGACTCTGCCACTTCCATATACGTTTGGCAGACATAGGAGACTATGTACGAGATTGATTGAAGATAGATTCGTAGATAGATTGAACTGACCGTGGAGTCTAAATTCTTTATTATCTATGATCTGTCTAAGCCCTAAGGCAAATATATTATCTCTGTTACCCTTATCTTTTCTAAAACCTACTTGTTTCTCAGGCATCTATTAAAAGGCATCTTTAATTTATAATATAAACAAGTGAAAAACTATGAACAAATTTTCCCTAATTCTGAAAGGTAATGTAAGTTTAAAGAATTTGAAGCAGCTAGAATTCATTAGTTTATAGTGCCACGCAAGAATCACTCAAGCACAAAAATGAAGAATTACGGAAAGAGGTAAACACACTCAAGTGTCAAATGGAGCACATACTACAAAAAGAAAGAAAAAAAGAACTTCGAATTGAGGAAATACCAAAAGAAAAGACAGAAGATTTAAGCAACATAGTGCAACTGATCGGCAGCAAAATTGGCATTCAAGTTGCAACCAAAGACATCGCCTCTATTAAACGAGGCCCACAAAAAAACAAAGAGAGAGACTGCCACCAATCATCGCTCGTTTTACCAGCAGAAGTCTGAGAGACTCTATTCTTGCAGCAAGCAAGAAAATAAGGCCAACAACATCGATCCTAACTGACAAGAAACTCCCAGCACCAATCTATATATCTGAATACTGGACACTATACTTTAAAAATCTTTTATTCCAAACAAGGAAGACAAAAACAGAAAACAATTACAAGTTCCTGTGGACTAACGATTCACAGATATTTATGAGAAAGAATGAAAACACTCGAGTTTATAAAATTGCAAGAGAATCCGACCTACACAGCCTACCAATACAAAACGCTAATTCTTCACATCCTTAAGAACAAGATTAGAAATCACCTAAAAACTATATAATGGAGATCTCAAATATAGGTGAACATATTCAGTCAGAAAATATAAACTTCAAGGTCTCTCGTTGAAGAAATGGTCAGACAACATTTCCACCAATACCAACTTCACTATCATACACACAAACATAAGAAGTATAAAAAAAAACACTGGCTTACATTGATAACACTGCTCAATTACACCTGGACAAACCTAGGTGTGCTAATACTGACCGAAGTTGCAATAAACGACAGAGAAAGTTACGCATACAACATTAATAATTACCCAACCTAGAACTTGTGTAGACCAAAGAGGTGGTGGCATCGTGGCATTTATCAAAGAAAAATACAAAGTGACTGAAAAATAAACTCATTTAGAACATGCGGAAACACTAATTTTGGAAATCGCAAATAGCGCATAGTATCAAATAGTATGCGCTATTTGCGACTTAACATAAATACTCTTGGAGACATTAACATAAATACTCTTGACCACGCTTCTTCAACCAATAACACATATCTTGATATACTAAGTCAGTACAACATAAACCCATCGAGAGCTTTGTTTATCGTTGACGCAATAAACAAAGCTCTCGATAAAAAAAAAAGTACGCTGTCCTTATACCGCTTGACTTAACCAAAGCATTTGATACACTTGAACATGACATACTACTCATCAAACTATACTCAATAGGTATAAAAGGAACACTGCATACCTCGTTCAGGAACTACCTCTCAAACAGAACACAAGTAACAAAATTAGGTACATGTCACAGCCGGGGTATACAAATAAAACACGCTCAAGGCGCCATATTATCACCCACTCTATTGAACATATAATACATTAACGATGTTCATAACCTGGCCATAAGTAGTCTAATATTTCAGTATGCAGATGACACCGAACTGATAACAATCCACACAGACATCAACACGGCTCTTTCCAAAACACAACAAGACCTGTATGAAATCACAACATACTTCTACTAAAATGCAATTGTAATCAACGGCACCAAAACACAGATGTTAATAATACACAACCCGAGAATTATGCACCACTATCGATACACTGTCGTACATACCGCTGCATTAACAACAAAGAAACCTGCCCATGTTCCGAAATCAAACCTGTAACACATGCAACATACCTTGATCTCTACATAGATTGCCACCTTAAATGGACAAAACATGTAGAATACCTACACACCAAACTCCGCATCATCGCAGGAAAACTCTTCCACGTAAAAGACATTATTCCATCCAACATAAAAAAAAAACTCCTATATCACGGAATTTGCGAATCCGTACTCAGATACAGTATTACAGTCTATGCAAACACATCAAACAATCACCTAACAAAATTAGAAATATTACATATGAAAATTGTGTCAACATTGATTTGGATATCTTATACACAACAGCCAATATCCGACCAGCACATGGCGATACACAGAATCCTGAGCAAACACGGGTCCATCAAGGTAATATTACTGTTAATTTACCATTAACAGTAATATTACCTTGATGGACCCGTGTTTCACTCAGGATTTCTCCATGAGTGCAGGTCACAAAGATGCTTCCAACGATCTCGATCTTGAGCCTCTCTCTTCCATATTATACCCATAGATTTCACTAGTGGATCTTCGCAACTTGTAGGTGTCTTCCTGGTTTTCTCTTTATTCTTGGTTGCCAGTTGAATATTCTATATGTCCATCTGTTATCCCTGAGTCTGGCTATGTGACTTGCCCATCTGATCTTGCTTTCATATACTGCAGTTACCACATCTTTTATGCCTGATTTCTTTCTTAGTTCCGTGTTTCTAACATGTTCCATTCTGCTAATGTTACAAATCCTGCGTTCTATTGCTCGCTGAGTTATTCTGAGAGTCTCTTCTTCTTTTCTTGTCATGTTCCATGTTTCTGATCCATACGTGAGTGATGATAGAATATCACGATTAAATAGTTTTGCCTTCGGAGAGATGTCAAGATTTGGATCAGTAAGTGTTTCTTTTAGTCTGTTGAATGATAGCCATGCAACTTTCTTTCTTTTTGCTAGTTCTTCAGATAAATCGTTATTCATTGTTATTGTTTGTCCTAAGTACTTGTATGAGTCAACTTGTTCTATAGGGATGTTATCAATACATAGGTGACTGTCACTTGTGTAGATGTTTTTGATCCATTTTGTTTTTTCTAGATTCATTTCTAAGCCTATCTTACTGCTGTTTGTGTATACTTTTTCACCCATTTCTTCTAGGTCTTTTGGGTTGTGGAATATCAGTACTAGATCATTGGAAAACATAAGAATTTGTAGCTTTTCACCATCTATGCTTATTCCTCCGTTTAGGTCTATTTTTTTCAGAATGTATTCTAAAGTTCTGGTAAATAGATTTGGGGAGATCACATCGCCTTGGCGGAACCCTCTCTTTATATCTATATTTATAGGTTGATCAAATAGGGTTATTTGTGTGGTCTGATTTTTGTTAATTTCTTTTATCATGTGGATATAAGTAGGATCCACATTTATTTCCAGTAAGGCACTGATGACTGCATTATGTTCTATGGTATCAAATGCTTTTTTAAAATCAATAAAGAGGAAACATAGAGGGATTCGGTATTCTCTGCATTTTTCTGTTAGTTGTGAAATGACTTCGATATGATCTATTGTGGAGAAGCCTCTTCTGAATCCTGTCTGCTCTCTGCTGGAGTTGTCTTCTAGAGTCTTTTGGATTCTGTTCAGTATTACTCTGTTCATGATCTTATATATGTGAGAGAGTAGACAGATTGGACGATAGTTTTTTATGTCTTTCTTGTGCCCTTTTTTTGAATAGAAGTATAGTTTTTGAGGTTTTCCATTCCTCTGGAATCTTTCTTTCTTTGAAGTACCACGTGAATCAGGCAACCAAGGCTTTGAAAATAATTGGTCCACCTTGTTGGATTTCTTCATCCTTAACATGATCAAGTTCTGAGGCTTTTCCTTGACTCATTTTCTTAAGGACATGTTCTATTTCTTCTGGAAGTACAGCTGGCATATTGCTTGGTTTTGGAATGATAGGTTCTGAAATTTGGCACTTAGTTGCATAGAGATCATTATAAAAATTCTGCACAATTTCTTCTATCCTTTTTCTATTAGTATGTTTTTCTTTCTCCATTTTGATCCTGTAAAGCAGATGGAATTGACTGTTTAAAATTTAAGTCTTTCTCTATTTTTTTCAGGCTGGTTTTTGCCTGCATTGCTTCTCTTAATTTCTGTATCCTGAAAGCTTTGTAGTCTTCTGGAATTCTTTTCCTTAGTAATTTACAGATAATTTTGTATTCTAGAAAATTTTCTTCAGATTTCTTCAGTTCTTTTCTCTTTTTCAGTAGTTCCAGAGTTTGAGGTGAGAGTCGTTCTCTTTTTTTTTTTTTTTGTTTCACAGGAATTTCTGATTTTTTCTTGCACTCGTTGAATTTATTAATAAAGTCAATGTAGTCATCATTTATGTAACAGTTTTTAATAGTCCATTCAGTCTCTTCTATGTACTTTCCGAACTTGTGGTAGTCTATTTGTTTGGGTTGTCTTTTATGGTTTGATGTTGCCCTGATACACATCACAAATCGCCAGCATCCAATGCCTACATCCGATCCATAAACAGTAACAGCAACATAAATAGTGAAGACTAATCCCTCTCTTTTCATAAAAACTAACCCCTAACCCAAACTTCGAAGTAGGTGGGATTAATCCGCCTCATTCAACTACATGTAATCCTCACAATCAAAGACTACAAATTATTATTATTATTATTATTATTATTATTATTATTCCTGATACCTCCAAGGAGTCCGAAGACTCATCGTGGGAGGACATCTACAATTCTCTCTACACCTAACCTCTACTACGAATCATCTCCATCAACGCCATCTACCGCCCACTTCCAACACCACCACAACTAGTAATTTTTGTCTGTAAATTGCGTGTGTTCTGATGGGCCGATTTGTATGTATGCGGGATGAAAAACCCGAGTTTCCGGGAGAAAAAACATTATGTAACAAAACAGTCAGTACGGTGAATAATAATAATGAAGATACAGATATATATAAAAAAAGTATATGAATTTGTACCCAAAGGAAAAAAACATTGAAAAGAAATAATGTGTGCGCACAGTATAATGTACGAAGCATCAAGTGTAATATGCATTAATTGTAAATATGTAAATACTCTGTACGATGAAAATAGAAAATTTGTTATTTTATACATATTGTGTAAACACGAAAAAAAAGGTCTGTAATAATCATATGTATGTAATTTATCTGAGATATTATCATATTATCATTATTTTCATCCATTATTCAAAAATTCCGTGTAATCTTCATTGTTAATATTAGAACACGTGTTGTAAATATAGATGCAAAAAAGTATTATTATCAACATTTTAATTGAAATGCAATGTAAAAAATGAATCACATATGCAGCACCACCTGCTGAATTTTGTAAAAATTACAAGCTGGAATGTTACCAAAGACGATTATTGTAATTGCGTAAATATTTTAGAAATCAATAATAATAAAAAAAATTATTATTATTATTATTATTATTATTATTAGAGTTTTTCTTGTGGATTAAAATTCAATGTGTATCAGTGAATTCCGTTCTTTTTTCAAGCCAAATATAATGATGTAAAAACTGTAAGTATCTGTAAGTTATAAGTTTTCAAAGTTCGAAGTATACGGTGGTCAACCACGCGAGAGCAGAACAAAGGAAGTCGCCATTTTAGCAGTCGCCAAAACCAGAATTATGAAGTGCTACAAATGCCAGGAAGACCAAACGGGAGAAGAAAACTTCGGGATTGTCAAGGCTACTTGGTAGCGAAAATCGAATGCGAAGCGTAACGAGTGGAAGTGTCCACATTGAAGAGAAAACAAAAGAATGTCACTTTCAACAGCAGGCAGGAAACAAGGGACACAGGAAACACCACAGGCGGGGAACAGCTAACTCAGCAATCAACAGCAGAGGAAATAATAATAATTATTATTATTATGTGACACCTCCAGGGAGTCCAAAGACTCATCGAGGGAGAGTGTGCCAACAGCATCGAACGATTAAACACCTTCCAACCGCTAACCGCGCTCAGACTTGCTTAACTTTTTGTGAGCCATTAGTAGCAGAAGCTCTACCAATCGACCAACCTGAAAAACAAGAACTACAATAACGGAAACTCAGGTGAGCCCACGTTTAATTTATTACTAGAAAATGGATTACAAAACCCAAATGACTATTTAATCATTTTTGTTCGAGAACTATTTGAAAAAAACGCACAAATTACCGAAAATTTCAACCAGTATGAGGAATTTATTAAATATCATAACAAAGTGGTAGATGAAGTATTGCAGACCGTTAGAGAAATTAAAAACAGTGTTAAAGAACTAATGGAAAGAGAGCATAACTTAAATAAAGAGACAGCCGAACTACGCATGAACTCAATACCCTAACCTAAACCAACAATAGTATAAAAATGAATATTTAAAAGACACGTAACTCAACTAAGCCAGAAAATTGGTGCTCCCATAGAATCAAAAGATATCCAGTCGGTGCGTCGATTACCTCAAAAAAGGAAAAGATAAGGTTTTCTCCCCTACCTCCCCTCGTCATGGTGAGACTCACTAACAGCCAACATAAGTTAACTTCATAAAAGCTAGTAGGATTAAAAAACCAGTAGTCAAGGATCTGAACAGAACTCACGACAATACCGCAATATACTTGTCCGAATACTTAACGCCATATTATCAAAAACTATTCTACCATACAAGGAAAGTAAAAACAGAAAAAAGTACTAGAAGAAAAGAGATTTTTAAATATCTAGATGATAAGAGACAGCAAAATGTTCCTTAAAAAGACACAAGATGCAAAGTCAATCAAAATGAAATCCTTTGAAGACCTCAACAGGCTGCCTCATTAAAAGAAACCCTGATGAGTCGTAAAGAAGGAAACAACATACCAACGCACATGAACGCAGACCACCAAGCAGACGTAATCACCCCGGAATTGCCACATTCTAAACTCGATAACAGATCGGAAACACGTGACTGTCCCCCAAAAAGAACTGTTTATGTCAACATCAGGAGCATTCAAAAATAGTGGCTGAACCTGCAAGATTATCTGAAGGACGATATAGACAGCATAGATATTTTAATACTAACAGAAGTATCCACAACAAACGAACAGGCAACTATCGACCTACCAATTGCCAAACTTTCAATAACACAAACACTGCAGACAAACTTAATGAGGCGTTGGTATAATAATATTTAGCAAACATAAATGAGAAGTAATAGAAATAAACTATAAATTAGAATTTGCAGACAACATTTCTAGAGCACCACAAAATTTCTAGATGAATAAAATAGATGGCTTTCTGCAACAGAAGAAGGCACCTCAGAATACCTGATAATAATAAGTGACATGAATATACTGTAAACATTAGGAACATAAATAACAACACAGCATAATACCTTGACCTCCTATCAGCGTATGACATAACCCCATCCATACAGTCGTATACACGAGAAGAGACAGCCGAAAATGCAATCACTTCATTCTGTATTGACAGCATAAATATACGGGCTCCTCCAAACAGCTACACAGCAGCCGTCATTATGTGCAAACTGGCAAACCATTATGTCACTGCATTACAGTTACATACTGAACCAGAACCTTTAAAACTCACTGAGACAACAAAACAGTATAATAGCATCCTAAACGAAACTATAGTAAACGCCGAAAGAAAAAACAGACTGAATGCAAATAGCATCTTTAGACAATGCTCACGCTGTATATATATTTTATTAAATATTTTATTATGTTATATATTTTATTAAATGTAATACACTTATATTTAATAAAATAAATAACAATACAAACCAGACGAAATCCATGTAAAACAGATAACATATTAACCACCTTACCGGCCATTATGAATAAAATATGCATCCTCATACATTTCGTATCCATCATATATTTCAATGTAATATCAATGGTGTTACAATTTTAATACGCATTTCGCATCCATGATAACCTTGATAACAAAAAAAAAAAAAAAACGGAATCTCTTAACAACACAGATTGGAAACAAAAAGAAACTATTATAGAAACAAATTAGCAACGGCACAGAACGATATAAAACAAACCTGGCACTTAATCAATGAAATGCTGGACAATACACGAAAAACCACTGCCTCAGAAACATAAAACACAACTTTACTTGCAAGCCCAAATCATTCAAACATTGGCAAACAACTTTAATCAGCTCTTCGTGAACTCTGTCCAAAAACTACAGGAAACATTCTCTCCTCACATAAAGAGACATTCTTCACTAGGACAAAGAGTATCCGTCAGTGTGTTTCCCCACAGTAACAAAAGAAGAACTATCACTTGCATTTCAACAAATTAACCACGACAAAGGACCAGGAATAGACGGAATCAGACCAGAAGACATAAAAGAAAAAACACTGAACTAACCTATGTCCAGTTATAATAGAACTGTTAAATAAAATCTTCGAAACGGGGGCAAATACCTGAAACACTAAAGACTGCATTAATCACTCCTGCTATTGTATTGCAAATTCTCCACATACATTGAAAAATTCCAAATCATTCCAAAAACACAATGTTGCTTTCAAAAAAATAAAGGAACAGCAACACTCCTGGAAAATTTCACTGACCTAATAAACGCTGCATTAGATAAAAACAGAATAGTATTAGTCGTTTTAATTGAGCCAACAAAAGTATATAAAACTAACAGACAAAACCAATATCATTAGCTTTGTTTTTTTTTCAGGGTTTATATATATATATATATAAACCCTGAAAAAAAACAAAGCTAATGATATTCAAAAACCCTCAAACTCTACCCATAAAAACTAAATGTCTCATTATTCAACATCCATCCTCCTACACAAACAGCGCTGATCCTAAAACCACAACCATCACACAGGTGAACTAACATGTTATCTTGGACTTCACTTCGATGCTGATCAAAGTTGGAATAACCATACAAATTATCCACACAACAAAATCAGGATAACAGCAAGCAAACTATATTGATTAAAATACATTGCTCCAACACACAAAGGTTGGTCGATTGGAAGAGCCTCTGCTACTAATGACTCGCAAAAAGTTAATCAAGTTTGAGCGCGGTTAGTAATTGGAAGGGATCAATCGTACGATGCTGTTCGCACACTCTCCCTCGATGAGTCTTTGGACTCCCTGGAGGTGTCACATAATAATTTTTTTTTTTTTTTTTTTTTTATGTCTCAGATGAATTGCATACATAGTTGCTGTAGTAATTATATGTATATAATATTTATAACGCATTACAAGTGTGTATAACAGATACTTGCAAGTTAGTAATTTTCTTCCTCGAAGCTTAGCAGAGCTTATCTGAGGAAGATAATAGATGACAGAGGGTGGTGGTTTCATGGTTGTGTTCCTATAGTGGTCACAAGCCAGGTATTGATTTTACTGTTTGTTGGTACGTGCTTGAAAGACTTCGACTGCTATTACAGTTTAACTTTTTTTTTTTTGTGAAAATAGGGTTGGATTTAGACATGTAGTGGTAGTCTTGTAGTGGTAGTTTTTTAAGAGGGGGGGTTGTCGTAGGTTTGTGTGTGTGTGCATGTGTGGTGGGGGAGAGAGAAACAGGAATTGCTCTAATTTTCGTTCTCGCGATAATATTTATATAGTGCCTGTTTCAGCTCTCTGTATGTTCCTAGGTTTCTGTTGTCGAACGGCAGTTTGTTTATCATGTCAGGTACGTAGAAGTTTCGGGTGGCTTTGCCGTGCTGATTGTTGTACTTATATGTTATGTAGTTTGTTGACTGTGGTCTTGTTATTTGATATGATGTTCTGGTTACTCTATATGTTGGGCTGTAGTAGTGTTTTAACATGACTGTGTAGTGGCGTAAGTGTTTCACCTTAAATATTTTGTGTTTTGTCCATGCTTCCTGCATAAGAGTGGGTTGTTCCCAGAATATCAGTTTTATCATTTTATCTTGCAACCATTGTAGCCTGTTAAGTCTGTAGTCTGCGCAGAATGCGTATGATGTGATTGCATATCTTAAAATGTTTTCACATAATGCTTTATAGATTAGTATTTTTATGTGGGTTGGGGCAATGTCTTTTAATCTGTATAGTTTGCTTGCTATTATCCTAAGCTTGGTATGTCGGTAGTTTGTATGGCTATTCCAACTTTGATCTGCATCGAAGTGAAGTCGAAGGTAGCGTGTTGTTTTCACCTGTGTGATGGTTGTAATTTTAGGTTCTGCACTTTGTGTATTGGAGGATGAATGTTTGACAGTGAGATATTTAGTTTCTATGGGCAGGGTTTGGGGTTTTTGAATATCATTAGCTTTGTTTTTCCAGGGTTTATATATATGCCGTTTTCGGTTAACCAGTTAGTGATTTGATTGATGTCGTGTTGCATATATTTGTAAGCGATTTTTGCAGTGTTGTGAATGGATACTATGGCAGTGTCGTCTGCATACTGGAAGATTTTACTTTTTAGGGGGAGTTGGCTTATGTCGTGTGTGTATATGTTAAATAGAATGGGAGATAGGACAGCTCCTTGTGGTACTCCATAGGTTACATGTACCTCTTTGCTGTGTGCTGATCCTATACGTGTGATGTGCTTTCTGTTTTTCGTGTATGCTTTAAACCACTGGAGTAGACGACCTCCAATTCCGATATGGGTAAGTTTCGTTAACAAGGTTTTATGTGTCAGTGTGTCAAATGCTTTTGTTAGGTCAATGAATACCACTAATGTTATTCTGTTTTTATCCAATGCAGCGTTTATTAGATCTGTGAAATCTTCCAGGAGTGTTGCTGTTCCTTTATTTTTTTGAAAGCCATATTGTGTTTTGGGTATGATTTGAAATTTTTCAACGTATGTGGAGAGTTTCTGATGTACAATGCGCTCTATGATTTTGGTTGATTACAGGCAGCGTGGCGATAGGTCTGTAATTACTTATTATGTTTCTTTTTCCCTGTTTGTGTATGGGTGTGATTAATGCAGTCTTCAGTGTTTCAGGTATGTGTCCCGTTTCGAAGATTTTATTTAACAGTTTTTGTATAACTGGAAGTAGGTCGGTTGAGTGTTTCTTGATGTCTTTTGGCTGATTCCAAAAGACATCAATAATAATAATAATAATAATAATAATAATAATAATAATAATAATAATAATAATAATAATAATAATAATAATAATAATAATAATAATACACACAAAAATACTAATCTACAAAGCATTATGCAAAAACATTTTAAGATACGCAATTGCATCATACGCATTCTGTGCAGACTACAAACTTAACAGATTACAATCGTTGCAAAATGAAATGGAAAAAGAAAAACTGATATTCTGGGACCAAACAGAAGAGCCCACACTCGTACCAGCAACAATGACAGAACACAAAATATTTAATGCGAAACAATTACGCCACTACATAGCCATGCTAAAACACTACTTATCTACTTTAGACCAACCTACAGAGTAACTAGAACAACATATCAGAAAACAACACCACCGTCAACAAACACGAGGGTGGTCTGAAAGGTTCTCAGCCTCGACAATAGAGGGCAACACTATCGGCAAGATTTTTTTTAAAAAGTTGGTACATCTGTCATAAGCATCGATATGAAATTTCAAGTCATTCTATCAAGTAGTTTGTTTTATACAGCTGTCTAAAGCAAAAATGTTACCTATACCCCTTGAAATGGATAAAATTGAGTATCGTTCGGTTATAAAATTCTTCATAAAAGAAAGTTTAACACCAAAAGAAATGCATTCGAAGCTCATAAAAGTTTATGGGCACTCTTCGCCTTCGTTTTAGACAATTAAGAAATGGGCTTCTGAGTTTAAACCTGGGCGTACCAGCTTTGAAAATGATCCACGTGAAGGACGTCCAAAGAGTGTAACAACACCAGAAATCATTGATCAAGTGCACGATATGTTATTGGATGACCGAAGAGTCAAAGTGCGTGAAATTGCTGAGACTATAGACATTGCAAACGAACGTGTAGGATATATTTTGCATGAAGAATTGCATATGAAAAAGCTTTGCGCAAGATGGGTATCGCGCTTGCTCACAGCAGATCAAAAACGCACTCAAATGAAAATCTTTGAACAGTGCTTGGAGCATTTTAACAAGCATACAACTGATTTTGTTTGTCGATTTATTACTATGGATGAGACATGGATTCACCATTACACACCAGAACACAAACAGCAGTCAAAGCAGTGGACAGAAGCCGGTTGTTCAGCGCCAAAGCAGACAAAGTCGGTTCCATCAGTAGGAAAGATCATGGCATCGGTGTTTTGGGATGCCAAAGGCATTTTGTTTATTAATTATCTTGAAAAGGGTAAAACAATAACAGGCGAATATTATTCCGATATTTTAACCAGACTAGACGAAAACATTCGTGAGAAAAGACCCAGTGTGCAGAAGAAAAAATAATTTTTCATCAGGACAATGCACCTGCCCACAAAGGTGTTTTGACAATGAGAAAATTAAGGGATCTGCACTATGAATTGTTGGAACATCCATCCTATTCCTCAGATTTGGCTCCCTCTGACTTCTATCTCTTCCCAAAACTAAAACTCTTCCTCACTGGTCAGCGTTTTTCTTCGAATCAAGAGGTGATTGCAGCTGTAGAGGAGTATTTTGCAGATCTTACTGAGAACCACTACATGGCGCTGGAGCATTGCTGGAATAAATGAATGAGTTTTAAGGGAGTTTATGTTGAAACATAAAAATAATTTTGAAATTATAAATTCGTTTTTTCATTGTTAGGCCGAAAACTTTTCACACCACCCTCGTACACAACATATAAGTATAATAATCACTACTGAAAACCACTCGAATCTTCTACATACCTAACATGATCAACAGACTGTCATTCGACGTGAGAAACTATGGACCTACAGAGAGTTGAGATCAGTGCTATATAGATATTACATTTAGAGAGAAATTACACTACAACTAATTCCTCTTAAACACCAATATAAGGATTCAAACACGCCATATCCAAATCCAACCCTTCCCTTTCAAAAAAAAAAAAAAAAGGTTAAACTGTGTACCTGCAGTTGTTGTTTGTGGGCATGTATTCACTTCTACAAGTTAACTGGAAAAATATGCATATTAGTGGCGTTCCGTGTCAATTTCGGTTTGGTGTGCTGTCGCGGCTTATGCAACCCGCGCTACAAAATTCACGTCATTTGACCGTATGTTTGCATTTTTATCGATATATGAAAGGTTGAAGAGTGTGTAATGCATCAGCGCTCATCTTAATTGGACCAAAGCAATTAATTGCAGAATAACTTCGAATACTCCAGTTTATCAATTAATTGCATATTAGAAAATAATAATGAAGAAGAATACTATATTTGGTTTGTATATTTGAATTATTCAAAGGTGTAAAATTTGGAAGAGGAGGACGAAGCTTACCTCTTTCGACTACCATACTGTTTCCCAATTTAAATATGGGAAAAAAGTTATAAAATTATCGAAAATTACATATTAAAACTTGTCTGTATTATATATAAAAACTTGTCTACCACGTCAGTTCACACTTCACTCACGCAAAACTGGTGAAACTCAAAAAACTGAAGTTTGTCAATTGACAACTTTCAATTGGATTGCTTGACACAATAACCAATCAGGCCTCTAGGTGCTATTGTCTCAGAACTCACCCTGACTCGCCTTCTGAGCGGTTTGAAATTACTAGAACGCTAAAAATTTAATCTGCTGCGCCATCTGTACATCTTTTCAAAGGGTTCAAAGGTGTATGCATTTTGAACACACACCCAGACTATTAACGCGAAGATACGATGTTTACGTGTCGAAAAGTGTTCTCTTCATGAAGCATTAATATATTTATGTGTACTTTTAGGAATCATGCGAAGTCTGGAAACAATTGGGGGAGTCTTTAACGGGAATAAATGAAAAAATATAATATCGGTGATATTGATATCGATATTCCGTGGATGAGCACAACACACTTAGACACCTGGAATATTCGCCAGTGTGCATGTGTGTGCATGTGTGTGTGTGTGTGTGTGTGTGTGTGTGTGTGTGTGTGTGTGTGTGTGTGTGTGTGTGTGTGTGTGTGTGTGTGTGTGTGTGTATAAAAATCAACAAATGCCCTTTAGTCCCTTATATAGAGTAGGTGTGGTCTTTGTACCTTGTTTAGCGTTTGGAGACTGTGTGAGCAGTTCAATCTCCACCAGTAGAGAGAAAGCTGGCCCATGTCTATCACTAGTTATAGGCAGCACCGATGAAGAGACGGGCAAACAAGTGCTGCCATCTCTTGGTACCTAACCCTAACAGGATATTTTACTCTGAAATAATGTGAGTTCTACGTCCGATTCTCTTAAATTTAAAGGACGAAATAGTCCCGTTTCCGGGAGAAAAAACCTGCTTGCCTGTGCAAGAGATCGATTAACTCAGAAACCTGTCTAAGATAGGCTTAGAAAAAGTTCCTCCAGTCGGCGACTAGACTTTAACTTAAGTCTACTTTCGTGCTGTCTAGCACAGAGGACGCAATTGCCACTTCCATTGGGTTTCACAGGCCTATAGAACATATTATTACTTTATTCACATAACTGATACATAGTCAAAACAAGATATCTTTCAAATAACAATTTGACTGCTGATACATAACAATTCAGATTCTGCCCAAGAATCTAAGAATAGTCTGTCAGGTAGCGTCATAAAATATGGAGTGTTCCAAGTAATGCAGTGTTTGTAGATCATATGGGGGGGGGGTCACTTAGTTGATGTTTATTTCTTCTAAATAGTTGGATAGTTATACGCGTGGATAGGCTTATGTGTTCGTCAGACATGTTGTAATAGGTTTCACGGTATGATAAGAACACAGATGGTTAAGAAAATAACTATTTATTAACTTAAAAGCTAATATTTCGCTGGTATTATATCCAGCATCTTCAGAGCACACAACACAAAGTTTGTTGCAAATACAAGACAACCACAATCCGGTGTAACAGTGGGGCTAGTATAAGTGATTGCAGCGTGCAACACAAGACTAAAGTCCTAATATGGCGCCATCTAGGTTAAAAAAAAAAATCAAAGTTTTGAAATAGTAGTCCAAATAATAGTCTTAGAAAGTTTGAAAAATAAAATAAAATAAAATAAAAGTAATAAATATTAATTTGGTCTTAGGATGACTGTCTCCCAAATCTTTGGTAGATTTATACAGCCATACTTGTTAAGGTTCGGAGTAACTTTTAAGGCTTCTGTTGATTCCAGGAACAACCTCTCTGACTTGTAGAAGCTTCTGTGCATTACTTTTGTTTCTTTCCAATTGATCCTGTGTGCAGGGGTATCCAAAGCATGGTCTGCCAGACCCGACTTACCATAGCGAAAGTGTCGGATATATTTTTTGTGTTCACTGAGGCGGATGTCCACGGTTCTTCCTGTCTGTCCATAGTACACTTGATGGCAAGAACAGGGCACTTCATAGACACCTGGATGTGATAAAGGAGTGCATTTGTCCTTAGAGTTGGATTTGGACCATGTCCAAATCCAATCCTACTTGCAAAAAAGTTAAACTGTGTAACAGCAGTTGAAGCCTTCCAAGCACGCACCAACAAACAGTAAAACCAACACATGCTTGTGACCAGTATAGAAACATAACCTCAAAACCACCGCCATCTATTTTCTTCCTAAGATAAGCTCTGCAAAGCTTCGAGGAAGAAATCAGAAATGCCTCCTAAAATGCCTCCCAAATTATTATTATCAAAAAAAAAAATCAGCTAACGCCTTTTTATTCTCGTATATAGGGAGTAGGCTAGGCCGTTTTTAGCCCTATCTAACTTTTGGAGACTGAGTGGGCAGTTTAATCTCCACTGGTGCCCAATTAGAGATAGCTGACCGAGGGCTATCGCTAATTAAGCGGCACGCAGTGAAGAGAGACGGCTCAACAAGTGCCGCCATCTCCTGGTTCCTAACCCTAACACTCGTATTTAATGTCTGAAATAATGTGGGTTCTACGATCGATTTTCTTGAGTTTACGGGACGAAAAACCCGAGTTTCCAGGAGAAAAAAACCCGCTTGCCCATGCCAGAGATCGACTAACTCGGGAACCCGTCGAAAAAAGGGCTTTAAAAAATTTCTTCTAGTTTCGACTAGATTTGAAACCAAGAAGACTTCCTTCATGCAGTCAAGTGCTATGGTGTGCAAACGCCACATCCACTGAGCTACATCACACTAGATAAGTTTGTAAACACAGGGAAACATTTATCTTAAACAATATGTTAATTAAATTTTCAAATAGTATGCTCAATATGTATGTTTCCCTTCAACTTCCAAAAAACTTTGCAGATGACGTATTAAGTTACACTCTGTTCGATGAAATTATAATAGTTATTACTAAAAAAATAATAAAAAAATCCTGTATAACCATCACTATTATGTTAATATTAGAACATAGTTGTAAATGCACAATACGGAGGCAAAGAGTGTTATTAAAATTATTAACTGATTTATTAACTGCACCTCCATGGAGTTCCAAAGACTCATTGTGGGAGATCCAATCAATCCCTTTGAATCCATTAACAGATAAAGCATCACAGCCGGCTCTGGAAACCATTCCGTTCATTCATCTCTCACTAAGAGAAAATTCATTCCTTACACCCTTGATAACCTTACTCTTACTCAGTTTCCAGGGATGGCCTCTTGTCTTGCTTCACCCTTTAGCCAGGTGCAGAAAATTTCTTCGGTATTAATTCTATAAAACCTTTAAGTAACTAAAATGTTTCTGTCCTATCTTCTCTTTTTTCTCCTATCAACCAACTTCTGCAACCCACAGCCCTCAATTTATCCTCATAGGGAACATTACATACACCACTCACTATCTTAGTCACTTGCGACCACTTCCTCATCTCCAAGAAACCAAGGTGACGAGACCTCACCACAGTGATCCAGATATGGCCCTAACAAGGCTTTAGAGAGAGGAATTAAAACTCCCATATCTCTGTTTGTTAGTGCGTTCTTCCATAACCAAGTAAGTCAGGTAGCCAGGGTGGCACATCCTGTTAGCTATCCTGGCTACCATAGCAATGTACCCCTGAACTAAAATTCTCCGTCTACTATTAGTATCCCTAAATCCACGACTTCATCTATTTCCTTGATTGCAGTTCCCACGATGTGGTACAGAGCATGTAAACTTTTTATCCAAAAATGCATAGCTTTACACCTTTGCACATTGCATTGAAATCCATTATCGGCATCATCTCCTGTTTAAATTATTCTGTAAGCTCTCTTCATCACCGTGATTAGCTGTACCCTACCTGACTTTGGATCATCAGCAAGCAACTGGATATTTCCTTTCAGATTATTTCTTACATCATTTATGTACAAATTAAACAGCAGTGGTCCAAGCATAGAGCTTTGCGGAACACCACTAGTCGGTCGCTTTCTCCTGGGTTGTTCTTCTCCTTATACTACTTTTTGGTATCTGTTATCAGTACTCTTGTATCTCAGAACTGTGCTTTTGACATTTTTATAATCAGTGTGATGTTTCCTCATTTGGAAGTAAGCTCGGCTTCAAAAGAGAGATGCCTGGGATTTATTTCCCATAGATAGAAGTTTCTTGTTCCTGAGTACCACGTCGTAATATTTTGACATACAGTTTATCGCCATTTTGTTGTTTCAGTTTAAGTGGTAAAATTTTGTCGGCCACTGTTTACGACGTTGCAGATGTTGCAAATTTGAGGCGAGAGAAAAGTTAAGTGTATCAGTCATATAAATTATGAAGAGAGGTACGCGTCATATGTAGCATCCTAGCAGAAGTCATTGGTGGTCGATAGGATAATATAAACTTCCACTTGTCAAACAATGAACAATAAACTGTCAAAAACTGTTGCAATGACAAAAATACTGGTGATTGCCCTACCATAGTCTAGCGTGATATTATTATGGGATGGCATTGTGTGGTTGCTGTTTAATGCTTCTTTTGCCTCTTTGGCGATATAATGCTTACACACACACACACACACACACACACACACACACACACACACACACACACACACACACACACACACACACACACACACACACACACACACACACACACACACACACACACACACACACACACACACACAGAGTGGGAGAGAGAGAGAGAGCATCAGCTTCTTTTAGCGGTTTATGGTTCGAGTCTTTCGTTTGCCTTGTAGAGTGCATCAACATAGCAATTCTATCAGCCCTTGCAAAGTTTCTGTTTTCAAATGACATTTTTTACCATATCTGGTAAGGCGACTTTTCAATAGCAATTATTATATTTATATGTCATTTACACCCTCTGTCCAAAAAGATACCGAACTTTTCGGAAATAGAAGAAACTAGTGGCGCCGCCTGTTGTATCTTTTTTGTTGTCGAAAGCAGCAACCTTCATTTATGTTGTGTCAACTGTTTATGACATTTGTTTCATTAGAAGCAGAGTTGTAGTGCCAAGAATGACAGTGTATTTTTACGAACGGTCGGAAAATGAGTTTCAAACAGAGAGCTGCGATTGGCTTTTGTGTTAAACTTGGTAAAGTTTTCCGAAACGCATGAAATGCTTCAAAAAGCATACGCTAATGAATACTCATCCCGTACTCAAGTTTCCTAGTAGTTTAAGCGATTTCAAAGTGGTCGTGAGACGCTTGAGGACAACGAAAAGCCGGGCCGTCCAAAACCTGGACTGAGCGAACTTAACATCCAAAAAGTGCGTGATTTCATCAAAGAAAACCCGAAATCGTCCGTGAGATTGATTGAAGATGAATTGGGGATTCCAAAATCAACTGTGCACAACATTTTGACCGAGAGTTTGGGCCTTCGTAAATTGAATTCGCGATTCCCCACAAGTTGACCGACGACCAAAAAATGTATCGAATTGAACACTGCAAGGACCTCATTAAAACCACTCGTAAGGACTCAAACTTCCTTGAAACGATCGTTACTGGTGATGAAACGTGTGTTTTAAGTATGAGCCCGAAACAAAGCGCCAGAGTGCTGAGTGGATACCACCAAAAGAGGGGCATCCGAAAAAAAGTCGCTTGGAGAAGTCAAAAGTAAAGACAATGCTGATTTGTTTCTACGATTCCAAGTGCATTATCCACAAAGAATTCGTTCCGCCTGGCCAAAATGTCAATGGTGAGTTTTATCTCGAAGTTTTGAAGCGATCGATAGCGAGAATTCGTCGCGCACGACATGAATATCGTGACGACCAACCATTCGTCAAAACACACTCTCACTCTTGGCACTATAACTCGCTTCTAATGAAACAGATGTCATAAACAGTTGATACAACTCTAATGAAGGTTGCTGTTTTCGACAACAAAAAGATACAACAGGTGGCGCCACTACTTTCTTCTATTTTCGAAAATTTCGGTTTCTTTTTGGACAGAGGGTGTAGTTAATTAACATGTCATGTTATCTGATGCACAGTTCTAGTTGTAGTGAGCATTTAGCGTAACTCTGTGTTAACATAAATTGTCTGGCTGTTAGTATCTTATATTTTGTCGCTGCTTTGTGATGAAGTTGGCATCACCCTTTACTCTCAGTAATTAGCTTTATCATCTTATCATAAATTATCCACTACGTCTGAATATTGGAAGATCTTACTTCTAAGAATAGCTGGTTGATATCATGCATACAGATGCTAAAGAGTGTAAGAATGGGTGTGGTGGGGGAGGGTAGTTTTTTTGTGGTAGATTATTATAGATTACTAATAACGCTCTGCTATGGGCAGATCGGATGCACGTGATTGATTTTCTGTTGTGCAGGTAATTTCTCGACATTCAGTAATGTTTGATGCAGGACTGTTAAATCCTTTACATTTTGTTTTTTACTCCAAGATAGCATTAATCAGGTCGTAGAATTCTTCAGGAGAGAGAGAGAGAGGTTCTAGTATTCTTTTTGAATTTTTTTTTTTTTTTTAATATTATGAAATTCTTCTTCGTAGACAGCATATCAGTTACAAACGATCCTCTCATAATTTGCGTGATAATCCGCAGTGTCTGAATTTGCTGATTGGGTTTCATATCCTGGTTTGTACATGGCTGTGATCTTTAATTTAATTATTGGGATGTTTAATTTAATTCACCCATCACTCTTCAAGTAAGAGAATTAAACTTTTCACCTGCTTCACAATAATTTAGTTGCTGTGATCTTTAATTTAATCATTTATATTAACTGAAGAACGTTTTCATTCTGCTACCGTTTTTGAGATTGTCTTTTGCAGACACACTATGACAGAGTGGTAATTTTTTTTTTTTTTGTCTTTTGCTGTTTTCGGGTAGTTAATTTAGACTATGTATCTTTTTTTTTCCTCCAGAGAGGTAATCAATTCAATGAACTGGATTTAATTCGAGTCTCTTGGATTTTCTGCAGATATAATTTTCAGGAAGGCTATCTATGATAAAATCTTTATATTTTCATTATTATTACACATTCCCGGGTTTCAAGCCTAATCAGCGGAGACGTTTTTATAACAAACTTCCACGGAGTCCATAAACTCAATATAGAAAGTCGTCAGCCAACAACATATGTATCATGGCGAACCTTAATCTCATTCACACTTTTAGAATTGTCAGCATATTCCTTAAATGCACTCTGCTTCACTTACTGCTAAGAGAGAAGGGGGAAATATAGCCCATCCTATTCCTGTTCCCTTACGCAACTTCCAGGATTTACCCTTATTCATTGTTCCTTCCCCTCACTCTACCATTTGAAAAACTTCCCCTATATCCGGAAATTTCGCTCATGTTGTGCTACCCTTTTAAGGAATTGACTTCAGTAAACAAATCAGCATGTTGACACTGTTTGAAGTGCGTGTTACGATTTATAACATTTCATCTTCCGATCTGCATTATCACGCTTAACAAATTAAATATATGATTTAACTTTCGTAAAAACTGAAATTTATCGAATCCTATTTCTTAGCTTTTTACAAGGGCATCTTAAGAGAGTCTGAAAAAGAAAGGAATAAAAATAAAAAAAAAACACCAGGTCATACGTGACGTGTTTATATTTCGAATCTCGGTCACAGCTGCATGCTAGAGGAGAACGCTGTTAGAGTTCACGAGAACCAACGAACATCTTAAACATCTGCAACGGTGAGATCATCTATATTATAATAAAATCCGTAAAAATTTATGTCAACACTTCTCAGAATTTCACATTGGTACAGGATCTGATGGCAATTTTCACCATTTACAATTAAAAAAAAAAAGGTGGGGGGTTGAAGGAAAACTTTAGAATTAATTATATATTGATGGAATGAGGACATTTCTCAGTATTTCATATTATCAAACTTGACACACAAAATCCGATGTCATTTGTTATTAATAATGTTAGGAAAATAAAATGATAATAATAAATGAATAATATTTAAAAATAATTGAAAGAACATGCATACTCTGTGTAATTGTATAGATTTGCATAAAAAAAACGAGTTGACTATCTCCAACTTTGATATTAGAATTGTCGCTATCCTTAATAATGCGATCATTGTAGATAATGAATCATTAATAGAGAAGATAGAGCTCACTATTGCTTTACCCTTGATTTTACATCAATCCAGTACCGTCTTCATTTCTAACTGGTGACCCATAAGTTAAGTATAGGTTTTGTATTGCTCTGCATGATCTTCTGTTTACACCATAGCATTTTGAACAAACAGAAATCTTCTTGGAACTGTATCTTTTCCTGAAGAATTCAAATGCAGCCGCTTGTTGTATTCCCATAACTTATTGTCATCAGTTAAAAATACGATCCTGACTTCCTTTCTCTGGTTTGAGCACAGCTTGTCATCCTAACATAAAACACTTAGAAGAAAAATTCATCACATTTAATTTTATTTCCGTTTTTGTGTACTATAAGAAATCTACTTGGTATCTGCAATTTAACTTAAAAATTTACACTGCAAAATGTTACACATCCATTTTTGAGCATTTGTGGTTCAACGTGTATTCCAGTTGACATTCAGAGTATAGATTTCTGATAGTTTTTCTAACCTGCATTACAAATGTAGATATTAATAATTATAATAATTTTCAATCCAAAGTTTTATTGTTATATGTACATACCATTTACGATGTATACATGTGCACATGGGAATAAATTACATGCATAATACTAACTATTATTATCATCGTCATGCGTATTGAGTAATTATATGCATATTTATATACACCATTAAAATGTTTCTCGGTTCACTAAGATATTTGGGAAATCCATTTTGTTTATAAATTTATAATATATTTATATTATTATATATTTATATAATATAATAATTTATATAATATATTTATAGAAAGTATATAATAATATTTGAACTAGCTGAATATTTATTCATGATTATCATGAGCACGAAAACTAAACATTTCGCAGTTCATTTCATCTCATAAATTGTATTCACAGTTTCTTCTTTTGTTAGCTTATCAGCAGGGAATGCTGAATAGATTCATTTCACTTTTGCACATTTTAATTTTTTCATTTTTTTAAAAAATTGATAATAATAATAATAATTGACGGTTGCTTCCATCCCTTAAGGTCCCTTAATGGCCTGGGCCGTTTTGGGATACAGGATGAAAAACTCTTCATCCCCGTCTGAGACTGGTTAATTCACCTTCGTCTGAAAAACCCTCATAAAGGTCTTTTTGATCCCAGTGATTCGAGCCCAGGACTTTCCTGCCAAAGGATTTCGTCGAAACTGAATGAGCTACGGAGACTGAAACTTGACTATTACTTCTAAATATTTCTACTGTTTTTCTTTCATTATTTTACTCGTTTAATAAATTTCAAAATAATGATTCCCAACATTGATAATATCCTTGTGTTCAGTTTCATGTTACCTTTACCATCTCCAATTCCTTTGACAATGTGCTCTTCCAATTTCTAATCTTTTTCAATAGTGGTTAAAACATTCTGTCACTTTCATGACTATATTCTGAACTTTTCCTGAAGCCTTATAGCCTCAGCAGCGCTGTACTGAGATATTTTAACACTTGCTCTTGGATTTGTATCTCCTCTAGGACTCGAGTAAGTTTTACTCGCTCTTTTCCAATGATGTGAATTAGCTGATTTTATAATGAAATGATGGATATTTCCCCCCCCCATTAACATCATGCAAAACGGCCGAAGAAGACACGCAATTAGATCAGTAATGCACTAGGTTCAGTGAGTTAGTTGCTTAGGCCATTATTCCAAACAACACGACTCAAGTCAGAGTTCGGTCTTCTCATGATACTTTTACACAAAGCTTTCTTATATTTTTCTCCATATTCTGTAACAGGCATGCTGATTATTTGCAAGAACTGCCTATTTATCAGAAATTGTTTACCAAGACTTATTTGCCGGAACAAATTTGGAATTCCTAATTACAAATTCATTCAATTCCAACCAGTGAGTGTGAATTTTGATTTATTAACTGTTCAAATCTTAACTAACTGGACATTTTTTCTACATATATTAAAAACTAAATTTTATTAACTGCTGCCATCGCGCAAGAGACGAGTGCTTGCGTTAAAATCATTTCGAAATATTTTGCCTGTTTTGCAACTACAATCTTTCGATTGAAACAAAAACTGAAATGGTTTGACGAGTTTTTGTTCAAATTGGCAATTTTCCATAAATTAGTGAATCCTGAGCACAAAGTTAAATATTTGTCTAAATATGGCTAACTAATCTAACAAATCCGTACGCATTTTGTGAAACATGCGATTAATACAAATCCCATTACTGCGCTGAAACGCAAATTTGTATTAATTGCATGTTTCAATTAATAACAAAGCTTCAGCAGAAACTATGGGGAATTTAACATAATCCAAGTAGCATTGCCCAAGATAAATTCGTACATTTAAGCTTAAAGCAATCGTGCACTGTTTGCTCTTTCTCAAAATAGACCTGGAAATGTAAATCCTTTCTTCTGAGCTCCATTTCAGCGAAGAGGAAAAGTGATAATCGAATGTTACTCACATTCAGTGGCGGCTCGTGGCTTGAAATCGTGGGGGTGCTGCAACTTTCGAAATATGCATACACACTGTAAGTGTTTGGATAAAATATCAAAATTATGGTAAAAATTAATTAAACATGAAAAATTATTGTTTATTATCGATAAAATTATACAGTTTGGTATAATTCAAAATTACTTGAAAATAAAATCCATTATCATAACCCCAATTATGTTCTAAAATAAAAACTATAACAAATGTTATGTCTTTAATTGTAATGTCCAAATATTTAAAGAGACGGAGTAAACACGATAAGCACTACGAACAACACTCTATTACTGGCGCAAACCGCATATAAACAACAGTGGAACTGCGCGACGGACAGTGCCGCATTACGCTAATAGCTCGCATCTCACTATGATGTGTTTGCGCGCGTAGCAATATGACACTGTGTTAAACACAATGCTGCTAGCGTCCTTTGACCTCCTAAGTGCTACAAGATGGATTTTATTATTTTTTATACAAAATAAGAGAATTGTATAGGATTGTTGATGAAAAAATTAAATAAATCAAGCAAATATAAATAAATATATTTATATATCGAGAAAAATTAGGGGTGCCGCCCTTGCTCACATTCAGATTCCATATGATCATCTTCATCCGATGTTACCCTTTTTTAGAACATTTTTATAATTGTCACTATATCACTATAGTCATTTTTGCTTTGTGCAGCTGGAGCCTATATGGCCATTATAATCGCCTTCTATCAGGGTATCTTGAATCGCCCTGTTGTTTTCTTACTAATCATTTAAAAAAAAAATCGCAATAAAATTAACTTATGATTCGCTTAAAAGATTAATGCATGAGTCTGGTCTCTTTCGCATAAATGCTTCGCAAATATCCTGAATTATTCCTACGAATAAATATTTTTCACATAAATAACGGAATGAACTCAGACTCGTTTTTTGCATGAAAGAATTAAGAACTTTTGTGGGATAGCTGGATGATCATATCAGCAGCTCTGCTCAAAAATCGGAACACTTGTTAGATACTTTTTATTCACCAATACTATGGTTGTTATTCCTCGGCTCTTGCTAAAGAGAACTTTGGAATCCGCGATTAAAACTATTATCCCGAATTTGGATTCTTTTAGCACAATTTATTAATAAACGCAGCAAAAGGATTTTAACTGATTAATTTTAAGTAAAAGTTTCGCGGTGTCTTGCTCACTACTCAGATTTTTTCCATTTCTATTCAGAGAAATGGAAAAATATGAACTTTTTATAAAAAGTAAGAGACTCATTATGAAAAGTAACAGAATTGGCGAAAAAAAAAGTTTGTTTACAGTGCACAAATTAAAAATATATTGATCCAAGGCAATCATCAATCGTTAATGGTAACACCCTTTGGATGGAAAGACCTAGGTTGGAAAGCCGTCTAAGAATTCGAAAAGAACCTTCGTGATGACTTTTCAGTCGAAGGTAAGTTAGCCAGTCCCATTGGGATGGAGAATGGTTTTTCGTCCCAGAGAACAGTCAAACTGGTCAGAAGATTGCAAATAACACACTGACTCATAGTATCCCTATTTGTCTCAATTCCAAACAGCGTTCTCAATCCGATCCGATACAATTGTTGAAAACGTTTCGCAATAGAACTACTAACAGCAATTGAACTATATAAGATTGATCTTATTTATAATAATCAATTTCGTGTTGTTTCGAACAGTTCTCTTTAAAATGCTATTTTTATTATTTATTTATTTTTGTACAGTTCGAACGAAATTTTATCTAACCTAGCAAGTTTTAGTGAAGATTCTAAATATTCATTTTCATTAAATTCTATTTAGCCAGAGCAGTTCTTAATTTGTATTATTCCAAAACGCCCCCTTCCCCCGATTTTGGTTTAAAGTTGACCAGTTTTTCACTAAAACTGTTACTGTTTAAACCAAAATGGAAACTTTTAGGAGGAGGCAACTTAATAAACATCCAAAAGCAAAGTTTCAACAAAAGCGTGGAACAAAAAGAATCTGACATGCGATAACGCATTCGAAACGACAGCTTGCTGAGGTGTAATTGTTATGATAATCAATAACGATACTTATGCAATATTGCTACTGTATAGGGAACAATGTTTTCTGATGGTTTGCCGATCAATGTCTCACTCATTTAAAAAAAAAAAAAAAAAAAAAAACGCAGTTTTGTTATTATAAGAAAAAATGTCAAAATCCGATTGACATCCAGACAAAATCAGAAATATAGACATTATTCTATATAGTATATTATTTAATATAGATGTAAAACAAAAAAAGGTACTTTATTCATAAACTGCATATGCTTCCAAACTTATATTTGCATTAATTAATTAAAAATAAATCAATTAGAGTCTAAATAAAGAAAAATCAAAATCTTTTGTTCTTAATTTTTCTTTCTTTCTTTCTTTTTTTCTTTTTTTTTCGTAACTGATATTGGGAAAAGCAAGCTATGTAAGAGTTTACACTAAGTCCCTATTAAAATTTTAACACTAAATAAAATAATAAAAATATTTTTAAAACTTTTACGGTTTACACATGCAACAAGAAATATATAGAACTTTATTCAAAAACTCCAATACATGTACTTCCTGATGAGGTGTAACGTAACGTTGGATGAAATATACTGGAGTTTTTTTTAAATAAAATATATATATATATATATTTTTTTTTTTTGTTTAATATGTAAGCCGTGAAAGTTTTTTTTTTTTTTTTTTTTAATATATGTCTAGTTCACGTGTTCCATTAAAACTATTTAATAAAATAGTTTATCCAAATTTAGTTACGTGAAACACTGCAGCTGCAAAACGCGATGCTATTAAGATGGTGTTTAATATATGAAGTTACACTGGTTAAATGTATTGTTTCAGAATATTGTTTTATAAACACAGGAATACTATGGATAAATGAAAATAAATTAATGAGATGGCGCTTTGATAACGTCGTCTGCTTTATCGATTAAATTCTAACATCGCATGCTACATAGGTAATGTTTGCTTTTCAGTAGTTACACAATAGAAACCGCATGTATTATGCCGTTCAAACTGCTGTGAGTTACGTACTCTGGGGAAAAAGTGTTCATTGAAGGTAAGATTTCTTAGGAGCGCTACATGTTTTCGGGAAACGTCACTCTGCTAAGTAAATATCACGCGAAAAACCTGATATTAAAAGTTTCTCGACGAATTACGGATATGTCGGTAAGTGTTTCTTCGATTAGGAATATTATTTATAAATGATAAAACTGGAATATTAAACTAGATCATAAGTTTCAAATGGGTACTTACTCAATATAAAAGCTTTACCACTAAGACAGAGGACTAAAACGTGTAACAGGTTTTTTTTTTTTTCTTTCGAAGACATACAGCTTTTTCCAATAGTTATAATGCGTGCCATTCAACGCACCTGATCAGGTCAGTGTACATTGCTGCGACACTACTAGAATGGTAACAACAACTAGCCTGCACAGTTGGATGTTTTAAGCGTTATAATTGACATTAGCGACGGTCATACTTTCAGTATGTTAGTACTAATAATTTCTTTTTTTTTTTTTTTTTTTTTTTAATCTATGCCTCCATGGTGGAGCGGTTTGTGCCGCGCATTATTTTGTTGTGAAATAGAATTAAATCTCGTAAGTGAAATTTTCTCTTCTAGAGCTTTTTCAAGTATGTTAAACTACTTGGTCTTTAGTGGATGTAAGAGGACTTGTATGGGTAATTTGATTTTCTTTTTCATCTCCAAAAATAGGCAACCTGCTGCAATATGTAGCTAACAGATCTACTGTCGCTTTCTAGAGCCACAATTAGTTGGCTAGAGAAGATTAATTCTATTCTATGTGAATAGAATTAAACAGTATTCCTTTATCAGTTTGTTCATGCCTTTGAGAAGAGTTCAGCTGTCATAGATTACTAGAATCTTACTAGATTCAACCAGCTTCTGTAATTGTTGAGAGAAAAAAGACATCCTGACTGAAAAGACCTAGATTCAAATCACATAAATAAATTTTCTAGATAATTTTTTAGCTGAAGCTGAAGTAATTAGTTTCAGAAAGAAATGGTACGTTGTCTCCCATATAAGAAATAGAAATAGAAAATAGAAAATATAGCATTATCACACACACACACACACACACACACACACACACACACACACACACACACACACACACACACACACACACACACACACACACACACACACACACACACACACACACACACACACGGCCACCATAAAATCACAACTGTCCAGACACTAGATTATCCATCAAACAACAGCAGTCAGATGTCAATGTGCTTGGTTTGCTTTGGATAAACGACTGAAGCAATTAAGGCCATAAGACCGCAGTATTATGTCCATGAACTATGCGTATTCTTCTGGCTGGGTTGTCTGTTGTGAGGGATGAAAAAAAATCAAGAGTCCAGGAAAAGCCCTGCTACCTCCGTATGAGACTGGCTAATTCAAGGTTTTTGAAGGGACTAGAATCGGGAACTTTCCAAACAAAGAACATTGTTGATACCGACTGAGATCAGTGAACTGTTGGCATAACAATTAATTGTTACTGTCTTAATCTTAAAGCGTCGAACAACTAAATTCAACATTCCATTCCCCCCCTAAATTAAGAAGTTATTTTATGCAATACTATATCGCAATCTGGTATTGAAATTGAAGAAAATGATGATGACTAGTAGATTGGCGACTTATATATGGGGACGGTTCATTAATCGAATTGTGCAGAAGCAGTTTTGAAAGAGAGAAAGTGATATGTCGCTGTGGTTTGAAGGAAGATGTGCAGTTGTTTACAGTATAGGCGATGCAAAATTGGAGTAATAACAAAGAAATTCAATCTGATTTCACTTCAGGAGGATTTAAATACAGTGGAATATTCATTATCTTATCCCGACTTGTCAGATTTCTCTTTTTACATCGGTAATCTTTTTTTTAGCTGTTGAAACACCATTTCTCTCCTATCCGTCGTTTTCTGCACCTCTTACTGTCCCACGCTGATGAAGATGCATTTTAATGCATTTTTATCAGTGTGGGATGCTACAGTGCGTTCCATTCTTCCGGACAAAGATTTAAGATTGACAACATTAACGCGAAATCTCTCATCCAAGTCAATTGTAAAGTTTTGCATGTTATCCATAAGAAATGGAAAGCATCGTCCCATATTAGAGGAAATGCATTCTGAGAGATGTGTAGAGGTAACAGATAGAGAAATAATGGTGAACAAAAGGTTAAACAAACATTCAACGGTTGATCTAAAAACATCGCTATATTAAAGAGAATGCTGGCAAGTTGAATAAGATGACGACCTTGCCACTGAACAGGACGATTATTACAGTAGGAAAGGTGATAATATGATCGTTATATACAGTGCTTTTTTTTCTGGCGGCACGCAACGGTACGCAGTACCGGCACCTTTTTTCTTAAGTTTTTAAAAATTTGCGATTTATTGACAGCAAAATGTATAAATATTCCGGTAGATGATACTGTGTTCACGAATTGAATTTTCAGTTTTGATTATTCATAAGTTGGTACCCTGCTTTCCTGTTTCATAGATTGGTACGCAACCGGAAATAGGAAGTTGTGTTCACTTCCGATTGCTTCCAATATCAGTTTATCAGTTCTGTATTCATTCTTATTTTCAGTTCTGTATTCACTACTTATTTTACTCATTGTTCAAAATGAGTAAAATAAGTAATTACTTTATGCCAATAAGAAAAAAAGGAAGGCTGAAGAACCAGAAATTGTTGAATCTACTTGTGATCCTGTAAAACAGAAAATTAGCACCGAAAATACACTTGGTGAAGAAGATCACGAAACCAAGACCGAAGATCCACGTGATCAAAAGGAAGCAGATTCTGATAATGATTGGCCCGAATGTTGTGCACTTTTGCAGAAAAATGGCTTCTGCGAGAGAAACGAGCACATGGGAACGAATATTTCAGCGGAGTGGGCAAATGGTAAAATCAGTCATATTGGAGAATCTCGCAAACAAGAGTTAATATCATTAAGAAAAAAAATTTACGAACATAAGGAGAGTGCAGCGCACAAAGAGTGCCAAAAAAAAAAAATAAAATCTGAAGCAAAAAACTAAACATTAGAGAAAGTTTTCTTAAATACTTTGTCTCATAATAAAGACGTAACAGGAAAAGTGTTTCGAACCGCATACAAAGTTGCGAGGAGAAATCAATCATTTAACAACTTTGAAGACGAAATTAATTTACAGGAACTCAATGGCCTAGACATTGGATATATTCTTCATTCTGCAAATGCTTGCATTAACATTGTGAATCATATCGCAAATGAAACGAGAAAAACATTAATAGACAATATAGTAAACTCCAAGAACAAAATATCATTACTTGTTGATGAATCGACAACTGTGAGTAACACAACAACATTGATTATTAGTGTTTGTGTAGTTCTTCCTTAACTTTCGGCTCCTGTGAGTCTTTTCCTAGATTTGATCGAATTATCAGATGTAACTGCTAGAGGAATTCTAAACTCTTTAATTAGTCTTCTTGAGTGTTTAGGATTATCTGAAGATTACTTTCTTTTAAGTAATTGTTTTTAATTGTGTTTATTGTCTGTAACTTGTGATGGTGCAGCTGTGTTGTTTGGTGTGCATAATGGCGTAAGGAGGCTAATGCAAGAGAGGTTTCCTAGTGTTATTTTCTGGCAATGTGCTAGCCATCGATTTGAATTGTCTATTAGTAACACAGTGAACAATGTGGCAGGAGAATCGCTTGAAGAGTTTCATGGACAAACTTTATGTGACTTATTATGCTTCACCTAAGAATGCTAGAGAACTACAGGAATGTGCAGACTCTACAACTTCAACTTCTTAAAATTGCAGAATTTTAAGCACTCGCTGGGTTGCATCTAGCTTTCACTGTTTCTGCAGTGTGGCAAGACTTCGAAGCCCTCGTCCATCACTTTCTGGAAACAAAAGAAGACAGCAGAAGAAGCAAAATAAATCACTTTCTTTATGAGGGCCTTTAAAGAAAAATAACGTTATGCGAGTTTGTTCTTGATTTGGGCCTTATGTGCGATGCTCTCCAAGAACTTAGTGAACTAAGTCTAGATTTACAAGAGAGAAATATTGACTTGTACAAAACAGACAGGAAGATAAAAAATACAGTTCAACTTTTTGAAGAAAGAATTGAAAATCCTGGTCCGTACTACAGTATTTCTCTTCAAAGTCAGAAGAACATGAAGTTCAAAGGGATTGAGCTCCATAAAAATGAAATACACAGTCCTGCAATAAGTTCATCTGCTTTCTATAAAAGTCTGAAAGAAGCTGTTGGAAAGCATCTGCTTGAAGGAGATGATGCTGATTTGCCTGAATGTACTAAGATTTTAGATTCCAAGTATTGGCCAGAAAATCCTGGGAAGCATCTGTCATTTGGTGAAGCTGAAATTAAAAAGTTAACATCAAATTTCGTTTAAATAAAAGAGAAGCAGTTCGTGGTTTCCGTGAATATCTTCAAGGAAATAAAGTCCCGGACATACTACTTCTTCTAAAGCACACTTTGGACACAATTGCAATATCTTCCAGTGTATGTGAAAGGGGTATTTCTCAGATTAATCTTTAGTAACTTCATCTAGGTCATCTCTGCTTCTACGGACAACTTCTGCTCTGATGTTTATCAGGATAGTAGGACCTCCTCTCACTCAGTTCAACCCTAGCAAATATGTGGACTCATGGCTGCTCCGAGGTCGTCATTCTGCAGTCGATACCAAAAGCAAGAAGCGATCTAACGACGAGGGTATGTCGGAGGATATGTTAAAAGTGTGGAAGTTTCTGTAATAACATCTTCATGGTGAGTACCGGCACCTTTTTTCCAGAAAAAAAGCATTGGTTACATATAATCTAGAAAACATCGCAGAGTACGAAAATTCTACTAATTCTAGTAGGGATTGTTCAGGAAATTGCTCACAAAGTTCTGTGAATGTTTCCCGTTTTACAAATATATTTTGCCTTCATAAATCTAACTTGCAAATCCTCTTTTGTGAAGATCAATGTAAATAAACATCGAAATAAGAGAATAAGACGAAAAACACTTAATATTAAAATACGTACAAAATAAACACTGAGGTTAAATGACTCCTTTCTTACCATTTTATCCATTTTATAGCTTTTTAACTTTTCGTTTCGTGCAAAAATCCTTCCCAATAGTTTGCCCAAATGAACATCGCTTACACTTAATTTCTATGTTCATAGTGAGTGAATGACTCTCTCTCTCTCTCTCTCTCCAATGAACTCATCATGTAGCATACACAGTATATACATTTTCGAAGGCTTCATAATGTTACTTTTACTTTTTTTGTATCAGTTATCACTTTCATAAATAAAAACCACAAGCATAAACAATAGAAACTTGGACGAATAAAATTCGTCCACTCCTTTTAATTTCAATCGAGATATTTAATGGTTTGGTTAGGGTTATTTGGAATTATGGCCAAAGTGTCTAAGGCTATGAAGCAAATTATTATGAAGTCGGCAACCAGATAGCACTCCTTTGGCCAAAACGTTTGGAAATCAGTAGGCAGCTGGCCTTCATCTCTCATCATCGATGAGGGTGCATGACAAGAAGCGATGGTCCTAGTCATGAATAGGGTTTATTTGTATGTATTCGCGTTTTGCGTTAGATGGTTTCTTTTATAATTCTTATTGATTGATTTTGCTAATTCATGCTTTTAACTCAATCATTTAGATCCTCTAGAATAACCGTCTAATTTGAATGAATTTCCGATGGAGACTCTCCCTGATCCATCTATTGCAGAACGAAAAGATAGTTTTGAGTTGGTATTACTTTCTCCATTGTCACAAAGTCCAGGAATTGAAAGTGACCTTTCGCCTTGTCAACAATCACCAGGACAAAAAGGTAACTTGTTTTTTTTTTATACCTTAGAAGAATACATAACTGAAATAATAAGTATACTTCAGTCAAAATAATATAGACATTTTTGTAATAAAATTCTATGCTTTATGAAATCTAAATTAAAAAAAATTAATATCTGAGATTCATGATGAATATTATATTTATGTTTTCAATTGTTATATTATTTTCTTAATGCATGCATATACTCGTAAATTAGTATAAAACTATAGGTATTATCATAAACGTTACTATTTGATTAAATGATATAGGAAAAAAATAACTTTTTTTTTTACAAATTATGGGATGCTGAGTATACCTATAAGAAGAAATACACAAAATTTGTATTTCTTCTTTAATTTTACATTATATGAAATAAAGGCTAGATTTCACTTTGGAACTTTATAAGGACTGTTCAACAAAAGATGAATTAGACAAGAACTATTATGATGATAGTTCTGGCACAGATTATGTAATTAATAAAAATTTTAACTCGGAGTAGTTTGGAACTGTAGACATATGCAAACAGAAGAGCTTGTTTGCCAAGTGTATATGTTAGGTCAGGCATACTTTGTAGCAGGGTAATGTTCAGTCTTAGGTTCAAGGCTGATTAGTGATGAAAATTTATGCGCCACACTTGATTCTTTTCATTGACAAAATTTAAAGTGGTATGAATAATAATTTCTCTCCTCTTGAATGAAAATTAGTACTGTATTTAGGTTCTCTGTTAAAATTTGTGCAGTCATTTTAATTTTGGTTTAGCTAGGGGGTTATTTGGAATTAAGGGCTATGCGACTAGGGTATTATTTTTTTTAATTATTTGTATTCTTCCGAACGGTTTTTTTGTTTTTCAGAATGAAATCTCTGAGTTCTGGGAGACAAAAAAAAAAAAAAATTGCTCTATCAGTATGAGACCGGTTAGCTTACCGCTAGAAAGGGCGCCCCTTAATAAAAGTTCTTCGCTTCCTGGACCTGGCACCAGACCACGTTTTTTCCATTTAAGAGACGTCGTCATTATTGACAGAGCTGTTCAAGCTCTATATATTATTTAATGGAAAAGGTATATCTATAACGTACACACACACATTTCAAAGAGATCTAGGTTCATTTTCTGTCATAATGAATGGTAGCACCATACAAAAGAGGTTATTATGAAATGCTCCACGTGTGTAATTGTCCACGTCTCCTCACTTGATTTATGAATATGCTCATTTGAATTGTTCGCATTTTTAGCTTTTTATCTAACTAGATACCTAAAAATCCGATTTCATTTTTCTTCTCCTGCATCTTCTTTCTTCCTTTTTTAGTAAAGCATTATCAAATACCTTAGTCATGTCCTGTATTAAGCATTAAAATTCTCTCCATCTATTGCATAATTTTCTCGAAGTATTTCCAAACTTTGTAAGAAGTTATGCGCACGATCTTCAATAAAAACTTCTCATATGTATAAAAAAAAAAAAAAGCAAGTTGAAAGCAAGGAGGCTTGCCACAATTTAGAAATGGCTATTCAACTCACATTATTATCTATAATTACTGGTATTACTATGGCTACTAATCATATTGTTCGAATTTCAGAGGATTTATATTCTGAACAAGAAAACATTAAGTCAGCCACGAAGTCGGCAGCCAAACGCTTGACTCACTTTTTATTTAAAAACCAGATGTCGCTTTTTTAGATGAAGTAGGTAAAGTAATCATTGAAATCGGTTGAACAATGCGACCCGTAGTGGTGTTTTAGATTTTGTTTTATTCTCCCAATTTTACAGCTCCCTCCGCACTTCATTTTGGTCCGGAATATCGCAAGTAGCAACTATAACGCAGTTTTAGTCGAAAGCCTAAAACTGCGTTATAGTTGCTACGTTGAATGATTGACCCATAGAGGTGTTTGCAAAGAGAGAGAGAGAGAGAGAAATACTCCCTTAATTCTCCCTTTGATTTTAGTCATAGTATGCTGAATTTTGCAGAGAACTTACGCAAAGTCATAAACATTCCAAATTTTGAAGAAATCAGTTAATGACTCAAGGTGTCGACGAAGGATGCATTCCCTACCTCATGCATTTTTGCTATTGAGCTAAATTCTCACAGGATTTGTAAACATCGTAAGACATAGATATATTCTACAAATTTGATAGAAATCGGTTGAACAATTGCCATTTGCAGAGGTTCCAGTGGAGGAAACCACCTTCCCGTTTGCCTTTCAGTGAAGTCAGATTATTCGAATTTCTCACTACGAATCATCATTCAGCAATTAAAAACAATTATATTCTATAATTGGCTGAAATTTGTTGAACTATGCGGCTTAAAGTGTTTCTGGAAGAGAAAGAGGAAGGCGAGATGCATGAGAAGAAGAAGAAATTATGCATTTTTTTAAGTTTTCGCTGCTTTCAGAATGCCGCACCTCTTTCACTGATGAATGTTCGGTTCAGCATGTAGCAGCCAGTTCCAGCCTTGCCAAAATCTCGATAATATTCGAGATGCAAGAAGTCGATTTTGGCTAATGATGCCTACCGTGCATAAGCACTGCAACACTGCAACACCCCCAAGGAAAAAATGAAAAATTTAAATTTTGTCTTTAAATAAATAATAGCAATGCTTACAACATTATATAAATGCAATACAACATTTTAAAGGTTGCAGCTTATGTTTCGACATTGATTGAATAGTTAATAATTGGAATTGTTCGATTAACGCTTTAGATTACGAAACAAATGCACTGCGATCTAACGCAGTGTCGATATTATCACGTTCGAACAATCGCAGTCAGACTTGCCGATATTCGTTTGCGCATGTGATTGCACGTTAGAAGTCAATCCGACACTGCTCGTTTGGGAAGTGTATCGTATGCTTGCGCGCGTTATTTCTGTGAGATGCGAAACTCTTATTATTGGTGCGTATTCGTGGTGAACTATTTTTTGCAAATCTTATTTTATTTTGTTAAAATAACATATAATTATTTATTTATTGTAGATACAAGGCTGAATTATGACGAGTATCAATGTTGAAAATATGAAAAGAGTTATATTTTTCAAGTATCGTTACACAAAACAAATACACTGCGATCTAACGCAGTGTCAGAATTATCGCGTTTGGCCAAATTCAGCATCTCGCCGACAGTGCCACGCCGTGGATAGGAGGCGCATTTTGCAAAACTTTTTCAACGCCCCCATAAAATAAGTTTCCATCAAAGATGTTTGCGAAAAATTTTACTTTGTTAAAAGTACAAAACAGTTTATACGCATATATAAAAATAAATTTTATTTTACAATAGTGGAACATTGTAATCACTAAAATTCATTAATAAGGAATTTTTAATAATAAAAATTTTCCAAAATGTTTATTTCGTTGATATATAAATACAACAGAATATATATATATATATATATAAACAAAAATTACTTTTATTTTAATATAAAAAGAAATATTATTGCATAACAAAGATAATTTGGAGATATGCTTTTAACTATATAACAATTAGGATAAATGTGGATTTATTTTACATATTTATCCGTCTTGCTTTAGCACAAAATTTTTAATTTAATAATATCTTTAATGTCTAATGAATCCATAATATTATTTTCAATTGATATAATTGATAAATCCGTTAGACGCTCTCCAGACATTGTTGACCGGAAATAATTTTTTATTAGTTTCAGTTTTGAAAATCTTCTTTCCCCTGATGCTACGGATATCGATAATGTTAAATAAATACGCATCACAATTGCAGTATTCGGAAACGTGTCGGTTAATTTATTTTCGTATATATAATTTAAAACATCCTGAGGAGCCGACTCTTTTTTAATAAAACATTGCAAAGTTTTTAATTCCTCAAATAAAGTCATACCATCAATATCGCGATTGTCGGAATCTTGATTGTCGCTCAGTTTTAAGTGCAAAATTTTTCATTAAATCTTCATTGCTCCAATCTTTTAATTTGCTAATCTCTCTTATAACTTTAAAGTCCTCGCTATGTTGTTTTAAGCGTATGAATCTTTTCGTGACTTAAGTTATTGTCTTGTCTAAAATCGCGAGGAAAAAATTTATTTAAAAATTTTGTTTAGGATCATGCGTTGTTTCATCTGATGCTTCGTAACCAAACATTTTTGTTTTTGTTAAATAAAATCTGTGGTAATATTAATAACGTTTCACTTCAAACAAATTATAATAAAACTGGTGATGTATCGAGTTAAAAATATTGTTAGATTATTAAGAATTCATACTAATTTGACTGATTTTAAATTTCATTTTTATTGCATAAACTATAATTTGTAATTGTGTAATTTATATAGTACTATATAATTCAATAAGAAAATGCATATATATATTTTATTATTTTCCTTGGTGAAATGGCGCCCCTCATCTTCAAGCGCCCTTGTGTGGGGTACAATCTGCACAACCGCACGGCGCGGCCCTATTCGCCGATATTCGTTTGCGCTTGTGATTGCACGTTACAAGTAATTCCCGACAATGCTCCTTTGGGCAGTGTATTGCTTGCCGTTATTTTTGTGAGATACGAAACTTTTATTATTGGTGTTTGTTCGTGGTGAGGGTAAAATATTTTTAATAAAGCAATTTTTTAATATGTAAATTTTTTTATTAATAAATTGGTTACTGATTAGGAAAAAATAATTAAATTATTATTATTTTATTATTTTTTTTATTATTATTATTTATTTTTTTTTTTGCATATGTAGCACCCCCACTTAAAATTTTCACCGGCCGCCACTGGTGCATGTATTCAATTCCGTGGAGGTTGAAGTTGTTCCGGTGACTTTCCATTGTTTGCAATGGTTCCCTGTCGAAAATAACAGGGTACTTGAATAATCGGGAGTCTCCCCCGGTATATCTCACCATGTTGTACTGTAATGATATATTTGTAATTGGTCAACAAGCATACAGCATACAAAATGTAATTGGTCAGCAAGTCCTTAATGGTTCAGCCTGTTCTAGTTCGTTCAATATCTCCCGAGCAGTTAAAGACGACTCCAAATATATAGTTTGCTCTCTTTTAAAAATCAGGTTATTCATTATTAATGGATGCTAAATGGAACTGGAATATGTAAAGGTATATATATCGCTTGAAGAATTCTATTTGTATTTATAGCTGTCTTGAGCAACATCCAAGACTTCGTAGAAACCACAATTGTATTAAGAAAAGACAAGAATCACGAATTAGGGATTAGCGTTGCAGGAGGGAATGATACCTACTTAGTAAGTATTTTTGAATTTTGATAAATAAGATACGAACATGGATTTTTAAGCACATTACACTGTCCTTTCACGATGTACGTGAAAAACTCGCTTTTCTAATTCAGGTTTAACGTTTCACTGTAGTAGAAGAATTTCAGATTTTATTTTAGTGATATTACAGTAAAGTTATTTTAGATAACGAATGAAGAAGAAAGATGATGAAATGAACCTCAAAAAATTGCGACATCATAATCTTCAGTATAAATTCTCTTGAATTTGCTGAAAGTATAACAATGTAGATTTTGAGTATTCAAGGGTTTAAGGGGAGAATTCTCTTAAAGCTACGCATTTATAACTGATTCCAAGGATGTGTTTTAATTTTTAATTTAAGTTAACTGAGTTTAGTAATAGAGTTCAGAATCATGTACAGTATTTGGCATTAATGAATATTATTTGTTTATTTTTTTCTGGAGATCAATTTAATATTTTTCACTAATGACCGCTATCAAAATGGCATTATTATTATTATTATTATTATTATTATTATTATTATTATTATTATTATTATATTTTAAGTTGCAAAGTAGATCTTTTCTTGTGAATTAAAATTTTAAGTTGCAAAGTAGATCTTTTCTTGTGAATTAAAATTTAAAGTACATCAGTGAACTCCGTTCTTCAAGACGAACATATAGATGTAAAAACTGTAAGTATCTGTTAAGTAATAAGTAAAATATAAGTATTCAAAGTTCGAAGTATACGTTGGTCAACTACGCGAGAAGAGAACAAAGGAGGACGCCATATTAGAAAATACAGCAAGATCGTCAAACAAGAAGTATGAAGTGCTACAAATGCCAAGAAGACCTAACGGGGGAAGAAAACCACGTAACATGTAGGAACTGCCAAAGAAACATGCATTTTTTATGTTCAGGATTGTCCGAGACTACCTGGCAGCGAAAATCAAACAAGAATCGTGACGAGTGGAAGTGTCCCCACTGCAGAGATAACAAAGGAACGTCGCCTTCGACCGCAGGCGGAAAACAGTCAACGCAGAAAACAACCGCAGGCAGTAAACAGCTATCAACAACACAGGGAATTAAAAACAAAGAAAACAACAACGGAAACCCAGGTGAGCCATCTTTAAATACATTACTTGAAAATAGATTACAAAACCTAAAAGACTGTTTAATCGATTTTGTTGGAGAACTATTTAAAAAACATACCGCACAAATTACAGAAAACTTTAACCAATACGAGGCATTTATTAAATTTAATAATAACTCGATAGAAGATATGTTACAGACCGTTAGAGAAATTAAAAACTGCATCAAAGAGCTAACTGAAAGACAGCATAATTTAATTAAAGAGACAACAGACCTACAGCAAGAACTAAACTCTCTAAAGCAACAGTACGAGCTCTCAAACCAACAGCAGCACAAAAATGACCTCCTCATAAATGGTCTCCCAGAAATTGCTACGGAACCTCTAAGAGACACTGTAATACAACTAAGCCAAAAAATCGGCTCCCCCATTGAACCAAGAGACATCCAGTCAGTGCATCGGTTACCACAAAAAAGGAAAAGAGAAAATAATACCCGTCCTTCTCCCGTCGTAGTGCGACTCACCAACAGCCTAACAAAAACTACACTTATAAAAGCTAGCAGGATTAAAAATCCAGTAGTAAAGGATCTGAAAGGAGACCACGACAACACCCCAATATACTTGTCTGAATACCTTACTCCACACTATCAGAAAATATTCTACCAAGCAAGGAAAGTAAAAACAGAAAACAATTACCAGTTTATATGGATAAGAGACAGCAAAATATTCCTTAGAAAGACACAAGATTCAAAACCAATCGAAATAAAATCCGTAGATGACCTCAACAGGCTGTCACATTGAAAGGAATATTGACAACTCGTAAAGAAGGACCAGCACCCCAACCAACATGAATGCACACCATCAAGCAGACGTAATCACCCCGGAACATGATAATTGCCACATTCTGAAATCAATATCAGAATGGAAACAACTGACAATCCCCAAAAAAGGACTATCTATTCTCCACATCAACATCAGAAGCATTCAAAAATACTGGCTGACCCTGCAAGCTTATCTGAAGGAAGATATAGACGAAATAGACATTTTAATACTGACTGAAGTATCTACGACAAACGAAGAGGCATCCTCCTACCAAATGCCACACTTCCAACAACACAAACACTGCAGACAAACAAAACGAGGCGGTGGTATAATAATATTTACCAAACATAAACTAGAAGTAACAGAAATAAACTATAAATTAGAATACGCAGAAAACATATGCATCGAAATTAAAAACATCAAACAAGAAAACTCCCTGATATTAAACGCAATATACAGACCACCCAACTTAAGCACCACAAAATTCCTAGAAGAACTAAACAGATGGCTTTCAGCCACGAAAGTAGGCACCTCAAAATACTTGATAATAATAGGAGACATGAATATAAACATTAGGAACATAAATAACAACACAGAACAATACCTAGACCTATTATCGGCATATAACATAACCCCATCCATACAGTCGTATACACGAGAAGAGATAGTCGGAAACACAACAACCTCAACCTGCATTGATCATATAAATATAAGGGCCCCCTCCAAACAGCCACACAGCAGCCGTCATAACATGCAAACTAGCAGACCATTATTTCACAGCATTGCAGTTACACACTGAACCAGAACCCATAAAAATCACTGAGACTACAAAAACAGTATCATAGCATTGTAAACGAAGCAATAGTGAACGATGAAATCAGAAAAACAGACTGGATGCAGATAGCATCTTTAGACTCTGCTGAAGCTGTATATAATATTCTTAAACTTACATTTAACAACATATACAACAAAGCATTAACAAAAATAAAAATACGTCCCCAAACGAAACAAAATCCATGGATAACAGACAACATACTAACAGACATACAAAGAAAAGATGCCCCATGGAAACAACTTAAGAAGTTACCGAACAATATCGCTTTAAAAGCTGAATACAAAAGAAAGCGGAATCTCCTAACAACCCAGATTCGAAAGGCAAAAAGAAACTATTACAGCAACAAATTAACAACAGCACAGAATGACATAAAGGAAACCTGGCACTTGATTAATGAAATGCTGGACAATATACACAGAACCACTGCAACAGAAACAATAAAACACAGCTTTGCCTGCGACCCCAAATCCCTCAAACAGTTGGCAAACAACTTTAATCAGCACTTCGTGAACTCTGTCCAAAAGCTACAAGAAACAACCTTTCCTCACACATACGAGCATTCTCCACTAGGTCCACGAGCAACCCAGTCGATGTGGTTCCCCACAGTAACAAAAGAAGAACTATCACTGGCAATTCAACAAATTAATCCTAACAAAGGACCGGGGATAGACGGAATCAGACCAAAAGACATCAAGAAACACTCAACCGACCTACTTCCAGTTATACAAAAACTGTTAAATAAAATCTTCGAAACGGGACACATACCTGAAACACTGAAGACTGCATTAATCACACCCATACACAAACAGGGAAAAAGAAACATAATAAGTAATTACAGACCTATCGCCACGCTGCCTGTAATCAACCAAATCATGGAGCGCATTGTACATCAGAAACTCTCCACATACGTTGAAAAATTTCAAATCATACCCAAAACACAATATGGCTTTCAAAAAAATAAAGGAACAGCAACACTCCTGGAAGATTTCACAGATCTAATAAACGCTGCATTGGATAAAAACAGAATAACATTAGTGGTATTCATTGACCTAACAAAAGCATTTGACACACTAACACATAAAACCTTGTTAACGAAACTTACCCATATCGGAATTGGAGGTCGTCTACTCCAGTGGTTTAAAGCATACACGAAAAACAGAAAGCACATCACACGTATAGGATCAGCACACAGCAAAGAGGTACATGTAACCTGTGGAGTACCGCAAGGAGCTGTCCTATCTCCCATTCTATTTAACATATACACACACGACATAAGCCAACTCCACCTAAAAAGTAAAATCTTCCAGTATGCAGACGACACTGCCATAGTATCCATTCACAACACTGCAAAAATCGCTTACAAAAATATGCAACACGACATCAATCAAATCACTAACTGGTTAACCCAAAACGGCATATATATAAACCCGGGAAAAACAAAGCTAATGATATTCAAAAATCCCCAAACCCTGCACATAGAAACTAAATATCTCACTATCAAACATTCATCCTCCTATACACAAAGTGCAGAACCTAAAATCACAACCATCACACAGGTGAAAACAACACGCTACCTTGGACTTCACTTCGATGCAGATCAAAGTTGGAATAGCCATACAAACTACCTACATACCAAGCTTAGGATAATAGCAAGCAAACTATACAGATTAAAAGACATTGCCCCAATCCACATAAAAATACTAATCTATAAAGCATTATGTGAAAACATTTTAAGATATGCAATCACATCATACGCATTCTGTGCAGACTACAGACTTAACAGGCTACAATGGTTGCAAGATAAAATGATAAAACTGATATTCTGGGAACAACCCACTCTTATGCAGGAAGCATGGACAAAACACAAAATATTTAAGGTGAAACACTTACGCCACTACACAGTCATGTTAAAACACTACTACGGCCCAACATATAGAGTAACCAGAACAACATATCAAATAACAAGCCCACAGTCAACAAACTACATAACATATAAGTACAACAATCAGCACGGCAAAGCCACCCGAAACTTCAACGTACCTGACATGATAAACAAACTGCCGTTCGACAACAGAAACCTAGGAACATACAGAGAGCTGAAACAGGCACTATATAAATATTATAGCGAGAATGAAAATTAGAGCAATTCCTGTTTCTCTCTCCCCCACCACACATACACACACACACACAAACCTACGACAACCCCCCCCTCTCAAAAAACTACCACTACAAGAACACAAAGAAACAAACACACCATGTCTAAATCCAACCCTATTTGCACAAAAAAATAAAAAAAGTTAAACTGTAATAGCAGAGGAAGTCTTTCAAGCACGTGCCAACGAACAGTAAAATCAACACCTGGCTTGTGACCACTATAGGAACACAACCATGAAACCACCACCTATGTCATCTATTATCTTCCTCAGATAAGCTCTGCTAAGCTTCGAGGAAGAAAATTACTAACTTGCAAGTATCTGTTATACACACTTGTAATGCGTTATAAATATTATATACATATAATTACTACAGCAACTATGTATGCAATTCATCTGAGACATAAAAAAAAAAAAAAATTCTGTATAATCCTCATTGTAAATACTGTAAATATTATTATTGTATGTAACTTATACTGAGACATAATAAAATGTAAAAGAAAAAAAAATTATTATTATTATTATTATTGAATTGTGTGTGTATGCTGCATTACTGCATTGTATCGTGAATTGTGTGCACATTGGTGCCAATCCATATTTAGCTAGTTTAAAAAAATGTATATTCATATTTATAAAATGTACTCTGCATTTTGTATATCGAATTTTCGTACTGTACAGAAAAGATAATATGTTTTTGATTGTGTGTGTGCAGATACTTTGTGTGATAGTAAACCTTATCATTTTCATTGTAAAAACAAATAAGTCGTTTATAAAAAAAAAATTAAAAAAAATTATTATTATTATTATTATTATTATTTTATTTTATTTTATTTTTTCCAGATGCACTTAAGCGTTCTGGAAAACATTCAATCAAAAATTGAGGCTTTCCGCTCCTTTTCTTATTCAGTGTACTTTGTGAAGTGGTTTCTTTAAATAACATTACTATTACTAGTTGTGGTGGTGTTGGAGGCGGGCGGTAGATGGCGTTGATTCGTAGTAGAGGTAAGGTGTAGAGACAGTTGAAGATGTCCTCCCCCGATGAGTCTTCGGACTCCTTGGAGGTATCAGGAATAATAATAATAATAATAATAATAATAATAATAATAATAATAATAATAATAATAACACTTATTCGGGTGGAAAAGATTCAGCCTTATTTATATAATGGAATGAGTTATAACCACCCAATCGCCACTCAGCGCACACTCTAAGACACCAATAGGAAAAACAAACATATTACGCTTACGTTAAAATATATATTAATCTTGTACTAATATTATTACGTTGTTAAATATTCATTTCTTCCTGAAATCCACAAAACCTCTCATCCTGCGTTGATTTTTTCTGCAGATTACTAACGAAGAGTTAAGGTAGCGAAGCGTCAGTTGTGATCTGTGACGCGTGTGATAACTACTGTTGAGAGATTTTATTTCTTCAAAGAGTTTGTTCCGGTAGATGTCACTACTATTTTAGATAAGAATCATTGGACTTTGACAAAAAAGAAGATAATTAGTTTAGTTTAGATAACTGTAATAGGATTTGTATTTAATTGTTTTTATTTATATTTGGTTATTTTTATTACAAGCAGAGAACAGTTAAATTGTTAATAGTTTTATTTCTTTCCGTTTTCCTTATTTATAGTTTTATGGATAAATAAGGTAATTTATCCATAAAAATGTTATTATTGCGAATACATTTGCAGCAGGTTATACTCGTACATATATAAAGATAAAAAGTATATAGACAGCATTCTTAAATGACTGTTTGGAACTTACTAAGCAATACAAGATAATGAATTATTTTGTTCTTTCAATATTTGCATCTTCTCGGAGCGGAAGAGAATGCTTCCATTACCAGGTAATTATTTTTGGAAAGAGCACAGCCTCTAAGGCCCTAGTGCCGGCCTTAGCTTTGCCGCCCTTTGCGGGCTGACTATATTTATATGTGGTCAGCCCACCTCTTAATCTGGTACTGCCTGCATGATATGATGTGCGACTACTGACAAGCCTAAAATATACAAGATCAGAAAACTATACAGGACTAAGAGTCTTTCGTAGGTTGGATTCACGTAAAAATAAATAAATAATAATAATCTAAATCTTCGTTATTCTTACTGGTGGCTTGTTAATATGAGGTTCGTAAATGACGAGATGTATACTATACGGCCGTACAAATCACACATGTACGTCATTAGCAGGCAGTTGTATCAGTGGCTTAGCTAGAGCAGTTGCCGCCCGGGGCGGTCCCTGAGTTTGCCGCCCCTCTTAATACACACCAAAAATACTATAAAAAGTGAAAACGACGTATAGGGAAATAAATTAAAATAATATGTTTATTTTTGAAGTAAAACTTTAATTTCAACATTCATTCTAAAATGTTATTTTTCTTGCTTTTCTGTTAGCAAAATCGTTGATGACATTGACGAAGTCTTTTTTTTTTTATGATATGATAATACTTTTATTGGTCTGCTAAAATATTTACACATACAATAAACATCTTAAGTGACATTGCAACTTATAATTTTACATAATTCAGCACAAAGTGCTACTTTTCTACATTGAATTTCAATTAAAATTTTTAAAAATACTTTTTTTTGCCTATATATTATGTATGTACAACACATGTTCTTCTAATATTTACAATAAAGATTATATAGAATTTTTGAATATAGAATATACATACTACTACTATTACTAATAATAATAATTTATTTATTTATTTATTTTATTTATTTATTTTTTATGTCTCAGATAAATTGCATACATAGATGCTGTAATAATTATATATATATAATATTTATAACACATTACAATTGTGAATAACAGATACTTGCAAGTTAATAATTTTCTTCCTCGAAGCTTAGCAGAGCTTATCTGAGGAAGATAATAGATGATAGATTGTGGTGGTTTCATAGTTATGTTCCTATACTGGTCACAAGCCAGGTGTTGATTTTACTGTTTGTTGGCACGTGCTTGGAAGACTTTGACTGCTATTACAGTTTAACTTTTTTTTTTAATTTTTATTTTTTTGTGCAAATAGGGTTGGATTTAGACATGGTGTGTTTGTTTCTTTGTGTTCTTGTAGTGATGGTGTTTGAGAGGGGGTTTGTCATAGGTTTGTGTGTGTGTGCGCTTTTGGGGGGGGGGGGGAGAGAAACAGGAATTGCTCTAATTTTCATTCTCGCTATAATATTTATATAGTGCCTGTTTCAGCTCTCTGTATGTTCCTAGGTTTCTGTTGTCGAACGGCAGTTTGTTTATCATGTCAGGCACGTAGAAGTTTCGGGTGGCTTTACCGTGCTGATTGTTGTACTTATATGTTATGTAGTTTGTTGACTGTGGTCTTGTTATTTGATATGTTGTTCTGGTTACTCTATAGGTTAGGTTGTAGTAATGTTTTAACATGACTGTGTAGTGGCATAAGTGTTTCACCTTAAATATTTTGTGTTTTGTCCGTGCTTCCTGCATAAGAGTGGGTTATTCCAAGAATATCATATTTCATAGTAATGTAAGTAATTCTTAATCAAATTTTATTTTAAAAAACTCCTCTAGCAACTAGCAACACTTACAGCAATTGTGAGGAAAATTCGCAGCAGTATTACAATATTTGGAACTGAGTTTTCGAGACTGTATTTTAGAATTAACTGCAAAAGTTCAAAAAGGTTCAAGGTGCCGCCCGGGGAGGACCGCCCCCTCCGCCCCCATCCTCCCCCCCCCTAGCTACGCCACTGAGTTGTATATATACATATGTTTGCGCGTTCGAATAACGGTGCGAGTCCTTACACACACACACACACACACACACACACACACACACACACACACACAGTCATAATTTAATAAAATGGTATGTAGTAAAATGTATTAAAATTAATAAGTAATATTTAATTAATATCGGTGTATATATATATATATATATATATATTGCAGGAACAAGTATGCGTGACTGAAGTGCATAAAGATGGAGCAGCTTATAAAGATGGCCGGCTAAAAAAAGGCGATGTTCTCTTGGCAGTAAGTTTAGTATATTACTGAACTTAACATTTTATATCTTAAAAAAAATAATCTCGCGTTCCTTCTTCCTAAATAAGATATACAACTACGTTATTTTAAATACAACTGTAGTGAATTCATTGAAATTAAACTTCCAAAACAAATGGCTTATCCAGCTTGCTATTATTCCCTGTCATTTTAGCAAGAATCAATTGTTTTAAAATAGCGTTCTAATCAGTTTAATCAAATTCAGTAAATAATCACGGAAGAGTAAATTTTAGCATATAAGATATGCAGAATAACATGATACACTTTCATGTTGAAAGTGACATGGACCTGTTTCATAAAATTGTCACATTGTATATTTTAATTCATTCTTCTCAATGGCACTAAGATATTCAAAATGCCGTCTGCCTGATTGGCAGACAGCGTTATCGAAATGTTGCATGTTATCAAGCTATCAACCTGGTGTATGCAACATTGCGCTCACTGCTACCTCCTCTTCACTGGATTAAGAAACTCATGCATGAGGAAAAGGTACTAGAGCTGTTGCACAAACTGAATAAGAATTCAGCAGTGTGGTGAATTCTTATTCAGTCTGATGAAATATCAGTATGGATGCTAAAAGAGTGTTCAGCTGAACTGGATATTCCTTTAACCAGTCTATATAATTTGAGTCTCAGAACAGGGAAGATTCCATAGAAGTGAAAAGAATGTATGATAATCCCATTGGTAATCCCAAGGGTGGTGCAAAAACAGATATCCAAATACCGACCTATCAATATCTCTGGCGTGGTGTGAAGATTTTTAAAAATATGGTTGGTGCTAGCATTCAGAAACGGGTTAACAGAGAAACTATACTTTGCAATGAATAGCATGGGTTTACCAAGGAAGATTATTTGAGCAACTTGCTAACATTCTATAATAATGTTACCATTGGATTAGACAATGGAAATGGATATATGACACTTTTGAGTTTTATTAAGGCTGTTGGCAGAATACAGCTTTGAAAACTGTTGAATAAATTGGAGAATATGGGACTGAATTATAAAATATTGGCGTGGAATAAGAGAATGGCTGACTGAAAAAAGTGGAACATAGTGTGAATCTTCAAGATTTAAGGTAATCAGCGGTGTTCTACAAGAATCAGTCTTTGGTCTATTGTTATTCAGTTTGTATATTAATGACATTCGGAAGGTTTTGACAGGTGACATATGGCTATTTGCTGATATTGCAAAGACAGGCGGGCTAATCAGGAATGCTGATTGCAGTACTTGCAGAATAGTCTGGAATTGTAGCATATGAAAATGGTTGTCAGTTCAATGCGAACTCATGCAGTTCGGTGTGATTAGACATCCAATGCCGTATGATATGGTGGTATTATGCTAGAAGAAACTGATCAAGCTAGGGATCTTGAAGTTTTAGTAGATAGGAAGTTGAAGTTCAAGGGCCAAATAACAAAGTTTGCAAATACAACTCAGAGGATGATTACAATGCCTGATTGGCAGACAGCGTTGATAAGGCATTGCATAGACAAGGCATTGATAAGACCTCAATTGGACTATTGTGCGAGGAGCTGGTCTCTTAGTTTCCGTGGTGATTCTGATACAGTGAAGAGAGAGAGAGAGAGAGAGAGAGAGTGAAAATGAGTGTGTTAAAAATAATATCAGGAATAGTAATTATGAAGACCAATTGAGCATTTGTAGACTGCAGACATTAGCACACAGAAGTAAGACGGGTGATATGATTTAGACTTACTGACAAATATCATACAGGAGATGGAAGTTTTCATTTTATGGAGGGTGGGGAAAGGACAAGATGGCATCCTTGAAAGTGGAGAATAATGCAGTCAAGAAGAGTGTGAGAGCTGGATTTTTTCTCTCATAGACTGGTGAATGATTGGAATTGTTGCTTTTGGATATTGTGTGCGCAATAGTGTGAATGAATTCAAGAATAAATATAACAGTTGGTACGAGTGGTATACCGCCTCCCTCGATGAGTCCCTGACATCGCCAAAACAGCATATGATTATTGAATTAAATAAAGTAAGTTTGGCCTACAAATAAATATGGATAAATCATAAATAATGTACAGTGAAAATACTTCAGAACGAAAACAAATCGTAATAAAGACAGGTTGAAACAGTGAGTTAATACACATATTTAGGACAAATCATTACAAACAACCATAAACTTGATAATGAAATTTATAAGTAGTAAAAGCAATAGCTTTTCACCATGAACTTCTGGAGAAGGTGATATGCTAAGATACGTCACACTAGAAGATTGGTCACTTTCGCAAAGGGCCGGGATCATCTATATCTCAAAATCCGAAAGCTGATTTTGAAACAGTTATGGAAATCATATAAAGAGAATCATGGAAAGGTGCCTTTCATGCCTGGTTGCAGTTTAATTTGCCAAAAAAAAAGAAGTAAAATCTGTCAATAAATTTAAATAAAAATACCAAATATCAAATTTCATTAATAAAAAACGAGGAAGGAGGGGTTATATATATAGAGGCAACAGTCATGCACTAAGTATGTTGCTAGATAGATTCCATGGTGTGCATACCATGGAATGTCGTGTCGTGAATTTCGAGCGTGTAGTAAATTAGTATACCACAGGTGTGACAGGAGTCAGATTATCAGGAATCCTGCTCTCGAGATCACACGCAGTACTTTTAAGCCTCTTCAAGACTTCAGTAAAATTTCTTTCATCACTTTAGCTCTGGTGTCAGTTCGCTCAGCAAATCAGTCGTGTGTACCCTTTTCTATCATTTTTTCTAGGAGGCAGGGGAAATAACTGGATAATGAGTGGAAAATCAATCAGCTGTGGTAACCCATCCCATAGCCCATCCAAAACTGAGAGAAAGAAGAGAAAGTTATATATCCAAAGGAAACTTATAATAAATATATACAAATTAAAAAAAAAAACATATATTCATGGATTCATTAAGATTTTATTGAAACATTCAATTTTAAGTATAGAACACTGTAACTATTTTGCTATTGTTGTATCGGAAAATAAAATTTGGGAAGTGTACATGCAGCATTTTTTTTTAACTGGGGCTCCAAAGATAGCATACGAATTTTGTGAAGATGATCTTCCGATATCTCCTATTTCTAGTCTTAGACCTGTTCAATTTTGAATGCCTGTTCAGATATGGTGTGGCCCGAAGTACTATAGTTCAAGTTTTTATGGAGCATTGCTTCGAAATCCTTGAACAATATCCTGTCCTGGTCACGGGAATGCAAATCTGCGAATCGAAGTGTAACTCATCAGCTAGTAATTGAAGTATTGAATGCAACCACTTTTTATATGCATGCATATGCCCTCATGTCTTGAACGATTCGACTTAGGTTTAGAAGAGTTTTTAATGCTAATTTTTAAATAAATTCTCACAGTCCCAATTAAATTGTTTGCAGACACAATTTTAAGTTAATATTTAATGCACTTTGACATATTTACTCTTTAACTTTATTTTACTTCAAGTGTCGATTTTTCTGAATAAAATTATGCTTTATCAAGTTTTATTAAATACTTGACTTTGCCTTTAATAAATAATCAGCTTTCAGTACCTTAATAATTTAATTTAATCCATTTATTTAATGAAATAAAATAATTTAATCAGTACCTAACTGATTTTTTTAAAGAATTTGAACTAAATAATTCGTTGTCATAAGATTATAAAACTTGAATAAATTTTAAAATATTAAAATTAAAATTTTTTATTTTTTAAAGAACATTTTGTTACTATTAACTGGATTTCAGGTGAATGATGTTTCTTTAAGAGATGTATGTTCTTCAGAAGCCGTTTCTTTTTTGAGAGAATCTTCATCCCCTCTAAGATTGCTGGTTCTTAGAGAAAACCCTTTAACACTCTTCACAACAAACGAGAGTAAGTTATTATTATGGTCACAATTCTTTTTTCAATTTTTAAATGATAAAAAAGAAAGAAATTATTTCATTCAACTTCACAACACAGTTAATAATTTGATGAATTTCTTAATTCATATTAGCATGTGGAGGTAATTTTGGAATTTCAAAAGTAACAACATTACGATGAATTTTGTCTAAAAATATTAGTTTTATTATCGTTTTATTTTAATATTATTATAGATGTATTGGGAGGGATACCTGTAGTTGACTGTCGCTCAGTTGTCTGTGAACCGTGAACAGTTTGTGCTAAAGATTTTTCGCATTCTTCATAAGACAGCGGCATTTGTTGCTTTCTCAAACGCGTTTGTGTTCTCGTTGGATTATTCAAATACGTAACAGCGACAAAGCACGATAGATCATATACAGTACAGTCGTTTAAATAGTCAAGTACCGTACTGTTAAACATCTGTGTGATCGGAACAGTCCTGTCATATTCTGCCTACGCTACTGTATTATTGAGATTATGCAATCACGTAACATTCAGATATTATAGTTAAATATGAAGTAAACAAAATAAGATACTAATATCATAACCCAATCTTCCCTATCCCTTAGTTCCATTATATTCATTTTGGGGTCGAAGTGTTAATCTTGCTTTCATCCATGATAATCGTAACAACTCGTTACATTGACAGTGGTGAATCTTATGAACTATAGTTCATAGATTTGTGTAATCTTATGAACTATAACATGTCTGTAGATTTGTGTAATTTTAGGACTAATGTGTCCGTTTAGTGAGAGAAATAACCTTTGTCCACTATCTAATACCAGCTAGCTTATACCACTTGGGGAGGAAAGAGAGAGACCTCGAAAATTCTATATATATATATATATATGTGTGTGTGTGTGTGTGTGTGTGTGTGTGTGTGTGTGTGTGTGTGTGTGTGTATATATATATATCACTATCTGCCAATAATTGTCTGCTGGACACTTGACCAATTTACAATTAATACCAGCAGGCGAACCCTGATATCGGATATGTCCACCTTTGGCTTTGATCATCTCCTGCACCCTTTGAGGGAGGCTTTCCGTCAAAGTGCGGCAGACATCAGATGGAATTTGTCTTCTTTCTTCCATCAAAGCAGCACTGAGTTCAGTGACAGATCGAGGACGTGCTGCGCTGGACCTCAATCGTCGCTCCAATTCGTCCCACAGGTGTTCGCTGGGGTTGAGGTCAGGACTCTGCGCAGGACAGGGCAGTCGTTTAACACCCCATCTCTTTATACCATTCCATAACAGCTGCAGCTTTGTAGCATGGGGAACTGTCGTCTTGATAGTAACACGGGTCCGTTCCATAAAAACTTCACAGTGTAAGCAGCACCTGATTATCCAGAATATCAAGGTGCTGAGCTGCCTTCATGGAAACACGGACAATGACTGATGGTCCCACTTCAAACCAGCTGAATACGCCCCACACATCATTACTCCTCCACCTCGAACTTTACTGTGAGTACAACGCACTGTGGTAACAAACGTTCACCACGCTGCCTCCACACCCAGACCCTGCTGTCAGACTGGAAATAGGTGAACCTTGATTCGTCGCTCCAGAGTACCGTTTTCCACTGGTCAATTCTCCAGTTCACATGCTCTTTGCACCAGACCAGACGAGCTGCCCTTTTCGTTGTTGTGATTTCGGCACTGCTCTTCCATGGAAACCCAGTAAATGGAGTTTACTTGGTTTTCATACACTATTAGTGCTCAGCATAGTGTTACTGGCGTTCTGGAACTTATCACGAATGGTCTGTGCTGATTGTAACAGTTTTTGCCTGTCACCAGTTTTAATATCCTCCTGTCCCTGTCAGTTTACGCGACTGCCCTGGGTGTTTTCCTGCACTGTTGGTGGCAGAACGTCTCCATTCGTTGATAACAACCATTGATTTTGGATTCTCCAGTTATGGCAACACGACATGAATTCAGTCACTTCTCTCGAAGTCACTGAATTCATGTCGTGTTGACATCCCACCTATATTCAACTGCTACAGTTTTCGTACGTAGCAATTTATCATAGGAATCATCTTCCCTTAAATAAGTATACCAGAACGACGAACTATGTTTTCGTTATCACTCATTATGAGAAGAAAACGCATATCAGTTATTTCGACAAAAAGAAAGAAAATAAATAACAATATAGAAAAAATATTTAGAAGAACAAAACGGATCGAGAAAGGGTTGATAAAGTATTGATTCAGTCTTCGCTTTAATTGAAAAATAAAGAAAAATAAACCTAAATAAACTCACATACTATTCACAGATTACACATATATATATAATATAGATCTATATATATATATATATATATATATATATATATATATATATATATATATATATATATATATTAGCACCAAACTGCCAACTGAATACGTTATTATATACAGATGATCAAATATTAATTGCTAATAATACGAAGATGAACCAGTTAATTCTATACAACTCTGATAAAATTTGTAACAAATATGAAATAAAAATATCGTATGAAAAACACAAGTTAATGGATTGAAAGGAAGGGAGCCAGTTACAAACAAAATAGTTATGAATAGCAAACCATCTGAACATAGTAATAATGTTGATTATCTTGGATGTAATATAAGCTACATTGAAGAAATCTATCTAAAACATAAAACTTAAAAACTGATATATTCACCAAATCACAAGTATGATTATTGATGTATTTAAGCCGAATCTAGTGCAAAGAAATGCAAAATTAAAAATATTCAATTTTTCAGCTAAACCCGTTATATTTTTACTGGTTTAGCTAAAGAGGAGCAAAAAAAAAAAAATAGACTAACCAACAATAATATCAGCAGAAATGAAATTTTTAAGAAGAACAGTACTAAATTAAATAAAACGAAAGCACAGAAATTTTCCAAGAACATAAAAATCAACTTTACAAACAATGGATAATTATAGAAACAACTGTATTTGATGTGTGACTAAAATGTCATCGAATAGGCCACCAAAAAGAACAGTATTGTGAAATGTAAATCGAAAGAAACAGAGGAAGAACCTTAAAGAAGAACCTTGTGTGAGACCGAAAAGGCAAGAAATAATACCAGAAAGTTCATTTATAAGACGTGATTTTGTATGAATTTGTCATTTAGAAAACTGTGGAGATTCGAGTAGCCACAATTTATTCCCCTAATCTTTTTAACATAACATGTAAACACATTATGTTCTCTATCTCTCTCTCTCTCTCTCACACACACACACTCACGCACGCACACACACACACACACACACACACACACACACACACACACACACACACACACACACACACACACACACACACACACACACACACACACACACACACACACACACACACACACACAGTGACGAAAGAAGGATTTCCCTATCAAGCTGAAATCTCTTATTTTAGTGCACTTTTAATTTTGTACTTTTATTTAAAAAATAAATGGGATTTATTCAAAATGACAATGCCAGAATAGAAATTTAGTATACTGATCTTTTAGTAGAAACCTTTTTAAGTGTGAGGGGTGGTTCGTGTCTCTCTGAGGCTGTTCTATGTATGGATTGGAACATGTAGTATGGAATATGTCTATCAAGCTGAAATCTCTTATTTTACAGCACTTTTAATTTCGTACTTTTATTTAAAAAATGTTAATTCCTTTATACTGTTATGGTAACCTTCTATGATGCCAAATCGTCAGAAAAAGACCGCTATTATAGGAACTTTACTCTAGGAACTTTACTAGGTCTTATTTTCACTACGTCCCCAATCTGTAGTGCAGGCAAGAGTGGAGTTTTTTTTTTTAATCCTAGCCAGAAAAAAAACAAACAAACATTGTTTTATATTGTGGGAGTTCTATACCGATCTCTTGTCATGTGTAATTTGTCAAATCTTTAGTAAACATTTGATAAAGCCTTGAACTCAGCAATCGAGATGATGATGATGATGATAGGAAAGGGATCTGCTACATATCGATTTCCAAAAAGTAGGAATAAAAGTGTTCCGAAATGTTCCTTTTAGGGAAAAAAGCTGTTAAAGAACTCATATTATTGTATTTATAACTAAAATTGCCATCTATGCTGAAATACACCATCAGTGCTTTCTGTGTAGACAATGAAGTGAATTTTCATTACTCTTCAAAATTCAAAATAACAACAACAAAAAAGCATTGCAACAAATCAATTTTATTGATTTGCTCTTTTGTATAGGTCCCACGAAATTTATTACTGTAGAACTGAGAAAGGTGAGCATCAAGGAAAAACTGGGAATCAGCATTCTCCAGAGGATGTAAGTAGAATTTTAATAGAATTTGGTATTTTGGATCTCTACTACGAGTAAAGTGTGTCAAGTCGGTAATCAACTTTATCAATATATAATAATTCTGCTTTTGGGAAATATTAAATTTTTGTGATTCAATGAGATAATTTCCGTATTGTATTTGTGTGTGTGTGTGTGTGTGTGTGTGTGTGTGTGTGTGTGTGTGTGTGTGTGTGTGTGTGTGTGTGTGTGTGTGTGTGTGTGTGTGTGTGTGTGTGTGTGTGTGTGTGTGTGTGTGTGTGTGTGTGTGTGTGTGTGTGTTTCAGATTTTTTTCCGTTCCTAAGTTGAAACAAAAGGAGAGCAGCAGCAAATGGCATTGAAAAGTAGATCATTCTTTCAAGTTTATAATCTTCTGCAGCAAAGACTATAGATTGACTGTTATTGATATAATACATAATACTGAAACCTTTCCTAATAAGACTTCAAAATAATCCTTCAAGTGAAAAATACCATCCTTCAGAATAATAAACATTTTTGTGAGGATAAAAAATTTCATCTTTTTCACACAGCTAACTCGTCTTCATTTTCAAAACACTTATACGTTCCTCATGCCTTCTGTGGATTCAAACCTGATCTTCCAACTGCACTACTAGGTCGCTAATAAATGAGTGGGAAACTACAGACTTCGTATCGCAGAAACGATAATGAATCACTGCTGATTATGGTAAACATTTGGGAGCAGCGATGTATACAAGAAATCCAGTAAAATTTGGACTCTCTCCTCCTGGTTTACTCTTAGTTTTTGATAATTTAGGTTGTTCCTCCGAGCTTCGATATTCGTAACCATTACTTACTCTGCTTACAGTTTAGCCATTGGTAAAAATTTCATGATTTTCTTGAGAGAATAGGGTAATTTGTAGCTGTTTCACTCTGAGCTCTAATGTATATCAGCGTGTAGCTTCCTAAAGCCAGATTCCAACAGAAAAATACACAGTTGACAAAGTTTCAAATAGCAACGATAGTTTACAAATCTTAAAAATAAACTGAGGAGTGTGTTCTTGGAATCCGAATGGCTCATACCCTCTTACCCTTTGTATGTCTTACCCTAGAGTGTCTTACCCTCTGTCAGTGTAAATCTTCTCTGCGAAGATTCACTGTTCCCACGCCTCACCAACAAAGCAGAATCGTATTCTAGGATGTAAAGTACAAAGATGATTTTTCATGCTGACAATAGTAAAAAGAAAATAATTTCTATTAATGAATCGACCAGCGATTGCCAAATGATGTTGGGTATTCTCAGCAGAAAAAGCCCATTAAAAGTTTTCAAATAGAAGGAGAATTTTTATTAGTTTAGTTCATAACAGGATTAAAGAAATGACCACCAATGGTTATTTGTTATTTCAACATATAATTCTTTAGAGACTTTGGCTCATTTGAAAGAGAATTCTAAAACTACAAGCTATGGAGAACGTGTCAAGTATTCCAAGTTCGTGATGCCGATAAGTACAGCAAGAAGAGTGCCAGAGTACTGCTGCAAAAATGTAATGAATGATCAGGGAGGGATAACGAGAAGATCACTGTATAGCATGTTAAGTTAAAATAAATAGTTTTTAAGAAAGTCATGTGTGGCACATTCCAAGTGAACTTGGTTGATGTTTGTAGCCTTTATTGTCATCTCAGATGTACTTTGGAAAGAGTTAGATACCGACCAAATAAAGTCCTGAGCTTCTGAGAGAGAAAAAAAGTATCTTAACCTGAAAGAGGTAAGATGCTAAGGCTTACAAATAATGCCGAATAACGGTATGCGGGGCTTTACACAAAACGTTTTCAGGAGCCTATTATTTAAGTTCATTTGTTTAGTTTCGTAATTTTAGCCCCTTAAAGAGTAGGGCCCTTGCGAAACTGCGCCACTTCGCCAAGATTAATATAGCATTGCTTGCAAAACTAGTATGACTATAGAATCCTATATACAGTGCAATATGTTATTTATCAAAGAACGGATACAGAGCACTTTTTTCTTATTTTTCATTTCAAAATAAAAATGAAACAAAATAAAATTGTTTTGTGCGAATGAAATTCTAAAATTGATTTCTTTTGCCACATGTTTGCGCTTTCTTGTTATGCACTTGATACCAGTAATACGGACAACCGCGTCCTTCTCATCCACACACAGCTCGTTGACTTTAAAAAAATTAGCACACGCTTGAATAGAAAGAAACTTTATTTTAAGTCTTATTTTCTTCGTCAAGTAAGACATACATCTGTTGAGTGATTACAGCAACATGGCTAAGAATTCCCATAAAGGAATTCTAGGCTTTTTTCAATCGATAATTCTTATAAAGAGATAACAGGATTTTTTTTCACATCGACAAACCAGAAGTTATCTTCCGGCAAAAAACAAAATGATCCAAGAATGATAAGCTCTATCATTTAACAAGTGCCACTCGACATTTGATAGAAGTAAATTACACTGGTGAAACAGACAGAAGGAAATATATTCGTAGTCAGTTCTACCTTAATATTCTTTCAATGTTTATAACAATCTAGAATTGCCGTCTGAAAGCCACTCGTATTTGGCTCATCTCTCATATACTGAAAATTTCTTAAAGAATTTAGATAACCGATAAAGTCAGTGGGTTTCAAAATTTTTAGAGACGCTCCCTTTTATGTAAAAAAAAAAAAAAAGTATCTTGCCTCCCTACACTTTTCATAAAACAACACTGGTCTAATTTGCTAATCATGTATTTTATATTGGAAAAAAATACGATGCTCTTACAGGTTTTTGATAGTACGCAATTATATTTCAAACCAAACAAAAAGTAAAATAACAAAAAGAAAATATTATTTTAAAAATTGCAACTTTTAAATTTTATTATAGTAATAACAATAAAGTATTTACTAAAATAAAAGTGTTTAATAGAAATAAACAATAATATTGACAATTGCTTCTCTATCCTAGAAAGGGTCTCGCCCCGCTCGTGGGGCGAGCCCCACAGTTTGAAAACTACTGGATAAAGTAATGCCTATGTATTAGTTATATCTTTACTATTACTACATGCATCAGCATCACTATAGTATGTCAGTAGATGAACTTCGAATTGCAAGAAGGCAGTTATTATTGCACCACAAATGAGCGAAGGAGTTTAGAATTAACTGCGAGCTACTAAAAATGTCAGTTTCTTGGAGGAAATGTTCTGCTACTTCTATGACTAGTTATCTTAACTTTGGCAGAAAAAGACATAGAAAATGTTCTTAGGGCTGAATCCTGCTTTGCTGTAGAAAACAAATAAGGAGAAGAATCGTAAAATCCGTAATAGTCGGAATTTTAATTGATACTATAATTTCTGCAATGAGGTGTTTATAATGAGAAAAAATAAATCCTTCCATGCATTTCATTCTTCAAGGAAAAGTGGAATTCTTTTAGCCTAACTCTTAGTAATTATAGTTGCTATCTTCAGTGTTCACTGGTAGTTGAGTTAATGGCTGCCAGTGAACTGGAAGACTTTAGGGCCCGTTTTCAAGGCAGATAAACGACTGCCGATCTCTTATAGCTATGTCCTAACTGATATTATTATCTGAAATAGTATGAATTCCCCTTTTAATTTTTCTGAATTAAACACCCGAATTTACTTCATAATAATAAAAAAAAAAAAACTCTAACTACCTCTGTTAAAGATCGACAAAGTCGATAAATAGTAAAAAATAAAAAAAGTTTTCTTTAATTGCTAACTGGAATCGAACCCATAGCGATCTTTTTACTGGAGGTTTAGCAGTATGGAACCAGAAATATTCACAAGGCTACAAATCCATGAAATCATCCAAAGTAACTTGTTGGCAATTAATTAAAAATGTTAAAACGGTCTAGCTGGTAACTTCATACTCTTCACACTAAGACCTTCAAAGTTAATCCATTTAGGTAGCCTCTTCGATGAATGTTCAAAAAGGTTATACAAAAAAATAATAAATAAATAAACTACCTCTGGAAAATATGATCAATAGCTGCAATTTTCTAGTATTGTACCTGCAAAAAAAAAAAAAAAGTTTCATCATTCCAAAGATTGTCAGGAGTGGGGATCTAGCAGTTGACTGGATGGGGAAAAGCAACCCGTTAAGATCGCTCTAACTCATGAGAGTCATCTTAATAATCACTCTCTTATTTAATCGTTTTTAAGTGTTCTTCCTTCTAACCTCAAAGCCAAGTGGTGAATGTACAACAATAGTCTCTTAAGGGGCTATTCAGACAAATCCTTTAGTACTCCTGAGAGGTCCAAAAAAAGTTCTCTATTTTTACATCAGCCGAGAGCAAGGTTCTGCACGTATTGAACGTACTGGTATCATCCAGCTATACTTATCCGAAGCAAAGTTGGGGATAACAAAGCCCAGCGACGTCAGAGAGCTTCGGGTATCGCTACTGCAGACAGACCATTAATCGCTAATCAAACAGATCATCATACGAAGCTGCAGACTAGACGACAAGGAAACAATAAAGAGTGTAAGTGTGATTTCTGTTGCCAGCGGGTATTCTAGCCGAGCAAAATCGATGAGTCGATGCACAAACTTCTGACAGACGTCAGCCATTTTTTTTTCTGTCCCCTGCGTCTCCCTTCCGTTAAAATTTTGAGCAGAGACCTCTATCAAACCTGATTAACGACTAGTGCCAAGACGATTATGTAAATACTGACGAAAACAACAGCGAAATTCCGTAACCTTATCGCAGCAACAACATGCACGGGAAGTTGAGGATTGCATTATATTTCTTATTTCCTACTACTACTGAAAAATAAGAAATATAATGCAATCATCCTCAACTTCCCGGAAGTAGAGCTTTCTTTCAATGGAAAGAAAGCTCAAAGTGATTCACGACTAGCATCTAGACGATGATGTAAATATTGACGAAACCAACAGCAAGGTTCGTGACTTCTCCCTTATCGCAGCAACAGTTCCCGATTCAGTCGTAGGAAAAAAAGTTGGAAATATAAATGTCCTCATTCTCAACTTCCCGGAAACAGACGAGACGCTAAAAGACGATTAGCAAGCTTGACGAAACATGTTTCGACCCACAAAAAATTATCAGGTGTCGCTGCTTCAGAATCACGTGCCCACGTGTATAGACGGAACAAACTTCTGCGCCTGCTAAAAGTGACCTGCTATAAGCTGACGTGCAAATCCGAAATCATAAATCTAAATAGTAAATTCAAAAGCAGCACTCTATTCCCATTACGAGTATGTGTGACAACGTAGTTGACAACTTTGTCATTGATTTCCTTTCTTTAAATGATTTCCTCGGGAATTTTAATGTTCACAATACCAACTGCTTTCCTCTTCCAACTGCACAGAGCAGGCAGTTTAAGATGCTGAAATATTTCCTATCACCAATGATGACCTTACACAAATCGTTCGCAATGCCTACTGGGATACCAAAAAACCGTAACCACTCTTCATAAACAACCTAGATCTCTCCTTCACCAGTGATCCTTCTAAGTATATTGTAAATGTCGTTTGTCCTTTAAAAAATAAAGATCATAACACAATGCTGATTTTTTTCCCTTGGAGATATATCCATAGATAGTCGTGCTCACGTGTTGTATGGCATTATAAAATTCCCACCTTCTTACTCAAGCATATGTATTAAACGTGTCACTGCAATCATCGTCATTAGTATGGAAATATTTATTCCCCATTCCAGTCTATCTTTTGGTCTCTAACTAAGCTTAATTCTCCGAAAGATGTACCAAAGTAGGACAAGCGAAGAATCGAGCATAGCATAACTGGCTCTCATCCCAAACTCTATCTTCCTATAATGCTTATACCGAAGCGAGGAATACCTGCAAGAAAACTATCAACTCATCCAAGAAGGATTCAGAAAGAGCCCAAAAGTAGGAAACTTACAGTCATGTCTTCTGTTCACTGGCCATAACTTCTGTCGAACTCTGCTCTCACCCACTGTTCCACTCTGATAGTTCTATTACACTGTTACTCACACAAAAAGCCAACCTCTTAGTTTCTTGCTTCTCTTCTAATTCCTGTCTGGTTGAAAATAGCAAATTCTCCAACCATTTCAAAAACTCTAATCTTATCCAAATTAGACCCCTAAAGTCTCCTGATGACATTTCTTCAATCGTCCTAAAGGTGTGCGTGCTCAGGAGTTTATAGCCTACTCTATATCGGCCTTATACACTTTCATATTCTCCTGGTATCTACACTGCATCATGCGATTATCCCGCGTGCTCAAAGTTCCTAAATGAGGGTGACAAATCCTTAGCATCAAACATGGAGAGATCTAGATGGAGGTGTCCATCATATGCAAAATATGCCTTCTCATACACAATTCATCACAACCTCCAGAACGACAACTTATAATGCCCTAAATTTTGAATTCTGTTCTCCAAACTATTCTTCGATGGGTTTGAACAACCTTGTCAGTTTCAACGCTATCAAAACTTCGTTCTGCCTTATCTTCCATAAAAGAAAAAACCAGTTTCTTCCGGTCTTATTCTCAACAACACAAATATATAGACAAAATGATATGCTTCTTCTTGGGAATTTTTATCATCACACCTCTCTTGCCATAAACAAATTTCAACTATTTCTTCATCGGCATTCACCCATTGAATACTGTTCCTATCTGAAGTAACACCCCTAAAAGCTCTCTAAAAACACTTAACTCAGTACAGAAGATAGTAGTTAGGTCGAATAATGATTCATCTCTCATCTCACTCTCATACAAGGAGTATATTGCATCTTCTACAAATTCTTCCACGGCCAATGCTCATCTGACTGGCATCAATAATTCTTGAATTATCTGTTAAATCAATTGAAACTTGTGTAATAACTACTGGCTATTTCTTCATACTTCAACTCCAAATCCACAGAAAAAATTTCTCCTTCTTCTTCTTGTTCACCCTTCTACTGCCGCACTCTGGAACAGTCTTCGGTATTATTCCAAATTCATCTACTAACGTATTATGGGTTGGTCAGCCTTTCGTATTAGAGATTATCATAAAAAATGCCACTGGATGATACGTGACTTGTAATATGACGCGCTATGCTGTTTGAAGTGTCCATTCAAGATAAATTGGAACATTACAGAATGTGTAATCAGCAAAAATATTCTTAGAATGCAACCTGATACCTCTATTGGTATTAGGGAGCTTAAAAATTGCCAGGAAAACATGCTACAGCTCTACCCTGTTTTGAGACTAGCATGCTTGGTCACAATAACATCGATGCTGTTGCCAAACTCTTTATCTTTTGTCCATATGAAATGATAGCAACTGGAATTATGCACTCCTTGAGCGCTTTCTCCTAAAGGAACAATGGTATCCTACACCTGCCTTAACTACAGCTGGCTATTTTTTGGTCGAGAGGCAATGTACCCCATCTTCAATGGGACGAATTGCCTCGACCAAAAACTAGCCGGTGTCTCCATTACACCTATTCAGGGCAGTGTCGAGTGATGGAATTCCTGATTATGCCAAAATTATGAAAAAAAGTAAAATCACAGTCATTTTACTACTTGTATCAAATGTAATGAACATTACGATCTCAAAGATACTTTATCTGTCTCAAGCATCAGAATTCTGATGACGTTCTCTTTGTTTTCTTTATCATTATATCACTCTCAGTATATCAAAGATTGTGATATGTGGTCATTTACAAGGACTACAGTTTTAAGAGATATTCTTAGAGAATGTCTGGCACCCATTGTCAGTGGGCATTCGAAATCAATAAGGTCACAATGTTTGTTAGTTATCATATATAATGAGCAAGGTTTCTGGAGGCACTGTATAGTCGGTGAAAGTATCGTAAGCCGCGTATTACTGGTTGATTCCATTTAATACAGGAAAGTTTCTAGTATTATAACCACTGAATATTTAGTGGTTAAAATATCGGATTAAAAAATAACGACAATTGGAACAGCCGCGCATCTTTTTTTTTTTTTTGGCAAGACTTCATATCTCATCCAGGATAAAAATCTTTTAACGATTTTTAGCCCAAAGTTTTCAGCGTTATGGGAGTAGCACTGTTTCTCAAAAATTCTGACTTTACCACCACAAGAAAGTTAAACCAGTCAGAGAAGACACGCAATGGATAAACATAACTGACTCCAGAAATAGGATCGTCTTCTGTGTTCTAAAAAAAGTTTCTGATGGCTAAATTTCTTTGTCGTGACGGGAGGTTAATACGTAGTATTAAATAATCATGGTATATTTTATTTCTGGACCCTGTAAGTTTATTAATATCTTACCAGCACTAATGCACTAATTTGAAGATGTCATAAATACTCCACGTGGTTACAAGCGAATTTAAAAGCAGCACACACACACACACACACACACACACACACACACACACACACGTTTTTAGAACACACACAATCCTGTAAATAAAGTTCAATACACAGCTTAATAATCTACAAACAAGCAGAATTAAGAAATAGAAACCAAACGAAATAGAAACCCGACCCTCATAAAACCAGTAAGTCAGTTCTATGGATACTGAATTAAAAACTACTAAAAAATTCAAACCGGCGACAGGAATATATATACAATATATAGCAATTTTTAGTAGTTTTTAGTTCGGTATCCATAGAACTAAGGCTTACTGGTTTTATGATGGGTCACGTTTCTATTTCGTTCGGTTTCCATTTCTTAATTCTGCTTTTTAGTAGATTATTAAGCTCTGTATTGAACTTTATTTACAGGATTGTGTGTATCCTTCAAACGTACATTGTATGCCGGTAAGCAGAGCTACCAGGGAGTGCGACCAATGTTTTCGGATCAATTTATTATGCAGAATCGATGTAAAATACATTCATGAATGTTGATTCGATTCCATTTTTGCCGAAATATTTGGCAAACCATTTCAAAATTTTGAATTAAAACGATATTATGATTCTAGAAGCTGTTATAAGTTATTCTAAAAATGTGTATTATAAACAATGTTTTTTCCTTTTTTTTTCTTTTTTGCAGAAACGGCAGGGGAGTTTTCATAACATATGTGGTAAGCTTTATTGAATACTGTTCTGTTGCATATATACACATATTTGTTGTTGTTGGTATGTAAAACTGACTTCAGTATAATTAGAAAATAACTTAAAACGTTTAAAACGTTAAATTTTAAAATGAAGTATTTAAGCAAAGATTTTGGAGTAAGTGATGGAATTGCAAGTTTCCAAAAATAGCAGATATCTCATAATTATTAAAATTATATCAGAGTTATTATATCACTTAAATTTATTTTACTTTGTGGTTTTCGTTTTTATTAAAAAGAACATTCAAATTTTACACAGAGATTTTATAAATCGTATGCAGTGGCCACATCAAGAATTATCCACAAAAGAATTCTTGTTGTTCGTAAGAACGTGAAAATTAATATAAATTAATCAAATTTTGCAGTCATGTTACTTTTTTCTGGTTTAAACTCACATTATCATGATATTAAATAAATAGAAAAAAAAGTCACTAAAATCAATAATTTTAAATGCCATCCGGTGAAGAAGAGAATACGGCAAGGCAAGTGTGTGTGTGTGTGTGTGTGTGTGTGTGTGTGTGTGTGTGTGTGTAAGGACAATGTCATTATATGAATATTGAAATTTTAAATTTTAGCATCCTGGAAGTTTTGCTGCTCGTCATGGACGAAGAATCATGCAAGGCGACCAGATATTAGAAATTAATGGACAAAACGTGAGAGAAAGTAATCAGAAAGATGTTGCAGAAATATTACAGGTAAGCAACTGTGACAGAAATATACAAAAATGAGTGTGTTGGGGGGGGGACATAAGAATATAAATCTAGGGCAACCAAAGAAAGTTCAAATGATACTGTTCATTATATAGTCGATTGGGCTTAAATCTCTGAAATGATTAATATTTTTTATATTCAGTTAGCAGACATCATAGGCAAAGAGTAACAGGACACATGAAACAGAATAATGAAATCTTCGAGTTACAAATGAGTCCAATTCAGGCCTTATCCAAAGGCTTAGGAATCACACAACACTTCATAAACATCATCATCAAAGACATTACATTAGAAAAAGATGATTTATTAGTCAGTTTTGACGTCTCTTCCCTCTTTACGAATGTCCCAATCAATGACATAATCCTTCTCCTACAGAACAAATTCCCTCCAGATATCACGGCGCTTTTTGCGCATGTATTACGGTCGGGTTATTTTGTATGGCAAAACGCCTTTTACTTACAAAAAGAAGGTACAGTCATAGGCTCGCCATTATCCCCCCCCCTATTGCTAACTTTTACATGGAACATTTTGAGCAACTTGTCCTAGATTCCTCCCCTCTAAAACCTGGTAAGTCATAATCAACGTATCTAAGTCTGGCTTAGATAGGTTGACGATGTTTTCGCGATCTGGTCCCATGGCCGCCAGACATTAGACACATTCCTTAGCCACCTAAACAAACAACACAAACGCATACAGTTCACAATTGAAATTGAAAAACACAACACACTTCCGTTTCTAGATACACTTTTCACACGTTTTCCCTCGGGCAATCTTTCCTTCACTGTTTTTCCGAAAACCAACACATACGGGACAATATATACACAGAAACTCCTACCACCACCCAACACAAAAACTAGGTGTCATCAACACGCTAAAAAACAGAGTTCAGACGATTTGTTCCGGTGAACAGGCACTGAAAGACGAATTTAAAATTATCAGTAATAACTTACAAAAAAAAAAGATACAGCCAAAACGCTATAAACAAAATTCTCTACAAAACCACAATAAAAAACAAAGACAAACCAGACTACAGTAAAACTATAACCATTCCCTACATTAAAGGAATATCAGACAAAATAACCAGAGTACTATAAAAGTGCAACCTCAAAGCCACCTTTAAACCTCCTGCAAAATTAAAAAGCTAACTCAACTCATCCAAAGACCCACTTCCTCCATTAGCTCACCCTGGAGTATACCGGATTTATTGTACTTGCAACATACCATATATAGGAGAAACAGGACGCACTATTCCTATTAGACAAAAAGAACTTAAACGACACGTTAAATATAATAATTATAGTGAAGCTGGCCTTTCTGATCATGCCCTGTATACCTTACACAGAAATGACTGGAAAACCACCAGCTGTCTACATCCCACTAGAAAATGGTATGAACGGAAATTCAAGGAAGCCTGTGAGATTATCAGCAACCACCCCAATCTGAACAACAATGATGGTTTAAAAATCCAAAGCATATGGAAGGTATATATTCGACCTTCTTCACCAAGAACAACTATAAACGGGACTGTAGAAAATCCAGTAGTGTAAATCAAAAATAAGAATTGTAATACTAAAAATAGGACACCAATTGTTTCTGAAAGAAAACCTTCTAAAAGAATGTTCATTCCTGTCATTGTAAAAATAGAATTCAGCTTGATGTAAAAATTTATTTTTTATTTTATTTTTTTTTTCCACCAGAGGTCACGCCAGTAGAATAACATGTGATCAAATCATTGTTTCTCTAGCTTACAGTTAATGATGTAACTCAGCTTGTCCTGTATATTTATGAACGCTCCAGATGATGATCTTGATGTGAAGATCGAAACGTCGGGATAATTAAAAAAAGTTTTTTAACACGGTTGTAAATTCCATAAAATTTTAAAATGAATCTTGATACTAGGCCTAGCGCTCTTATTACAATTGGAACTGTTGTCGCCCTTTTGTTCCAAAGACGTTGAATTTCAATCTCCAGGTCTCCATGCTTTGTCAGTTTTTCATCCATTTTTTTTCTTCTAACACCTGATGTAGATCTTGCATGCTTGCATGCTACGTTCCAAATGTCTATCTATCAGGATTTTAAAGTTCCCATAATATCTTGCATTTTCATTTCCAATAACGTTTTCAACTGTGCTTTTAGGGGATTTTGCCAGTCTGGAAACCATATTTCCAACAAGAAAAAATCCAGTATATAGCTTTTGCAACCCCATCATGCCTTTGCTTAATAGTCTTTATTAGCAATCTCTCTTTCAGAACTAATTAGATGGTTCACTGTTTCTTCTTTCTCTGCACAGTCGGCATTTGCCATCGATAGGTCTTTTCAATCTCTTGATTGCATTCGTTTGCAGTGATTATTCTTGAATAGTAAGAATCGGACCATCTGTCTCTTTCCTGATGCTTCCCTAAGGAAGTCTTTGCCAAAATAAGCATCTGTCAACTTTTCCTTCAAAATCCTTTAAAGATTGTCCATGGAGTGCTTTATTTTCCCAATCTTTTGATCTTTTTTTTGGCCAATTTTTTCTCCTTAGAGCGTTTTTTTTTTTTTTGTTTAATCTACTGTATTCGTTCTTTTTTGTGTCTACCTTGACGTAACCATTTAACGCTCAGTTTTCTTTTTCTGCTGTTTGCTTGACTTGTAAAAAAAAAACCACTTCCTCCACTTTTTCCTGGCTATATACGAGGGGGGAGAAATGAAAAGTTCTGATAAACACCTAGAACAAATATGATATTAAAGTAACTGATATAACCACAAGAAAGAACATATCGTAAAACCTTTTAACCCTCGTGTTTCATCAAATTGTAATAATTTGTTCTTTTTCTTTTAAGATATATAAGAATAGTTGCTTTAATATCATTTTTATTCTAGGTGTTTATCAGCACTTTTCAACCCCCCCCCCCTTGTATAACCGATCTACCTCACTGCGCCGATTAAAGGCATGATGTATTGTCATTAATTTTTGTGTTTTACGATCAGGTGCATCTAAATCGAATTGTATCCAGTCAATTATTCCTGATGTATATCTTATTACAGGAATCGCCATTGCTGTTACAATGTTGTCTTCATTCATTGTTACCTTCAGAACTTTTCTGACTCTTTTCAGATATTCAGACTTTGTGGCAGACATTCAAAATGTTGTCTGCCCGAAGCATTCCTAAGTCTTTCTAGGATTCATTCTGGGAAAATTTTTCAATTTTTCTTCCATTTGCAAATGATTCCTTTGCTGTCGGTTATTTTTCCTCGAACGATGGAGAGTGTTGGGCATTTATAACCAAAGTCCATCCAAATGTATTCTTCGGACTATATTGAGAAATCACTCAATTTCTCTGGATGATTTTCCGTATAACTTAAAATCATCCATGCATAACAGATGTGACTACAGGAAAGCTTCATTTTACGTTTCCTGTATTTATGAAGATTCAAATTAACGAACACTTCATAAATCAACACACGCACACACACACACACACACACACACACACACACACACACACACACACACACACACACACACACACACACACACACACACACACACACACACACACACACACACACACAAAATCAATAACATAAACAACAAAACAAACAAAAGTTTTTGCACGCAGCATGTCGGCAGAGTTCGCGAATGGTACTGTGGGTAGAGATCACAAAACTGCTTACGTTTTGGTCCCTCCCGTTATCCACGTTATAAGGACTACTTAAAAGTGAAAGTTTTAAATTTGTCATCTAATCGTAGAGCTAATTCAATACCTTTCTTAGTTTAAAAAAAAGCAGAAAATCACTTACCATTGAGTGAAAAAATGAAAGTGTTTTTAGCAATTTTAGCAATATGTGTGGGAAATTTTAGGTCCTTGTCCACAATCACTCCCAGATCTCTCATCTGCTCTAGCTCTTCCAAGATATTTCCATCGATTGTATACTCTACATTCCATCTCTGCTTCCCAAATTTCAAAACCTTACAGTTTGCAATGTTGAACTGATATCCCCACTCATTTATCCATGCAGTCAATGCATTCAAGTCCACAGCATCCACTCTACTCCTGATCTCTCTCCCTAACTTTCCGTCATCTGCAAACAACTGCATATCGCCACTCCGACCTCTCCCAATACAAATCTTACAAATTAAACAGCAATGGACCCAAACCAGATCCTGGGGGTACACCACTAGTAACTTTCCCCTTCTGGGGTATCGTACCTCCATAGACAAAGAACTCGCTGATACCTATCAGAAAGCCAATTTCCAATCCAGCTGACTAATCTACGGTTCAGTCCCATCGATTCCAATTTAATTACCAGCTTGTCATGTAACAATTTATCAAACGCCTTTGCAAAATCTAAATGTACCACTGTGTATGCAACACCCTTATCCAATGCATTTGTCACTTTATTATGAAAAATAAGCAAATTACTAAAACATGATCTTCCTTTAACAATCCCATGCTGGCCACCAAAGAGTAATTTTTTGTTGTCAACTCATTTCTGAATCTTGGTCCTAACTAACCTCTCTGACACTTTAACACCACAACTCGAGACATACAGACTGGCCTATAATTCAAAGCCCTAGTCTTATCACCTCCCTTATGAATTGGAACAATTTTATCCTCTTTCCATTCCTTGGAACTTGGCCTAGTGCAAGACTCGTTAAAAAAATATGTAAAAGATGTTGTTAACTCTCTGGAACAATCCCTCATAACACGTGGTGATATAGTATCAAGTCATACAACCTTATTTATTATGCATTAAATTTATTCAATTCCTCATATACCGCCTGCTCACTTAACAGCAGTTCCTTCTCCTCCTCCTCCTCCTTTCCCACTGCATTCAAGTTCTGCATGGTGTCACGTTCACAAGAATGAAATACCTTTATAAATTGCTCATTAAATACCTCATCTATATTCTCTTCAACAGTTATCATTCCTTCAGATATCGAAAAAATTCCCTAGGATTTTTAGCCGCATTTTTTTTAAATTTTTAATATACATGAATGGGAAATCAGTGCTGAAGAGTTGCCTTATGGTTATTACTATAAAAACACACCTTACATAAAAAAAATAATAATAATACTTTTTCTTCTTCAGCTATCAAGCAATGCTAACTTCGCTCCTTTAATTCTGTATTATACATTTCCGTTTTACTAAATATCAATACTGTCAATATTAAACAACTTGTTTGTATTTTCTCTCTTGCTACTACGTTTTGTTTCTTTCAGGGATTAGATGGAGCTATTGTTCTTTTGCTTGGGCGCATACCGAACTTATCCAGGGATATTCAAGATTGGGTTAGGAAGAAATCCCAGAAATGTCTCCGTACAAGAACAAGCACTTGGTCATCCTACAGTGGAAGCGCGAAAGAAAAATTGCAAACACAGCGGCCAAGGTAAATTAAAATGGCAACTTATTTATCTGATTAATTGCATTTCTTTATTAGATTAATATATCCTGAAAAGAAAAACTAATTGCAGTTCATGATGATCCACTATCGATTTCACTAATAATTTCATAAGAAGCAAAGATGCTGAGGAATAGCATAACTCCGTTTCTTCTTATTTTGTGAAGCTAATTTTGGAATGTGTATTGCTTCAGAAAATGAGCATTCAGAAAGTGCTTAAGGGGAAAGAAAGACATTCGGCTAAACGATATTTTGGAATTGGGAGAGGAAGGAGCTAATTGATAAGGACGAACCCTATTTCAGAAGATAGCAACCGCAAATTCAGACGAATCAGCTTGTGGCAATTCGTAACTAACGATTTCGAGTAGAAAACGGATACACATTCAAATTTTCGAATCGCGCGCGAAATCACGTGTTAGCACTCAACAGGATAAAAGGCAAAATGCTGCGCTAAGCGAATTGTGTTTGAAGGACTCTCTTAGTAGTGCAAATTTGGATGTCTTGTTATGTCTCAAAGACATCATTCTAGATCAGCGATTTTCAACAGGTGTGCCGCGCGAGAGGTGTTCAGGTGTGCCGCAAGATTTGTGAAAACAAATTAATTGAAAGAAATAATTTCGCAATTTGCGCATTTATTTCTTAGCGTCTGGTCTTCCATTCGCACCTGAAGTTCCCTTATTTATATTTTACCAAACTTACGGTTGGTGAATTGGTTTAAAATTGTGTGTTAATCAGATTTAATCTTTTGATAACTGTGTTCACAAATAACTTCGTCAAAAAAATTAAAAGAATATATTCTTAGTGTGCCGCAGAAATTTAATATTTAGTCTAGGTGTGCCATATTATGAAAAATGTTGAAATCACTGTTCTAGATCATTACACGCAAGTAAGAATTATTGGAAAGCTTGAAGAAGGCCGCAGAATTACTGATATTGCCAGAGAGGTCGGAATCTCTCATAGCGCTGTATCCAGTCTCTGAATAGCGTTTCAAACTAATGGTATGTGTTCCAGACGTTTTCTAATAGGTCGCCCTCGTTCTACCACAGAGCATAAAGATATATTTTTGGTTATAACAGCAAAAGGTAATCGACGCACTATGGCAGGTCAGCTTACAAGCTCATTTAAGCAGAGGTATGCAGATATCTCGACAAAACTGTGGCAATCTGCGATAAGTAGGCCTATACATCCGAAGGCCTGTAGTCTGCGTCCGTTTATTCACAGCTCATCGTAAAGCACTTTTCCATAAAAATTGGACAAGACACCAAATGGGATGATGTACTCTTTAGAGATGACAGCTTTAGTCTTTCCTCCGATTCTAGAGAACACTTTATCTGGCATGAAAATGGTATTGCTTACCATTACGAGGAAAACATGTTCTTGAAAGGGGAAGATACGACTGTGCTAAAGAAGTTCTTCAACGTCATGTTGCGTGGTGCTGTAGGTGAAGAATTCATTTTTATGGATGACAATGCCACACCACATCGTCTACATCGTACACGTGCAGCGGAAATGCTTCTGGAGACCTATCGAATTAATCGAATCGAGTGGCCCACACGCTTCCCCATATCTCGCCCCCCTAGAACATCTTTGGGACACAATAGGGAGGCGCTCAGCTGTTCGAAATTCCCCTCCAGAAACAACCAAGGCCTTATCCTTGCTGTGAAGGAGGAGTGGGCCAGTTTTCCTCAAGAACGACTGAATCACTTAGTGCTTAGCATGGTACGACGTAGTGAGAGCTGCATCGCAGTTCGGGGTGGACATATTCCATAGTGAAATGTCTCTCCGAGTAGTTTTCCGTAAATTCTTAACTACATCCTTAAGAAATTTGTAACTTTTGCCAGAAACGTATTGAAATTCAATTTGTACGAAAATTTTACCACATGTTTGTGTAATATAATTTATTAGTATGCTGACAATAAATTTATGTCCGCTTTTGGCCGTCGTCATGAAAATTTGCCCCGTTTAAATTTTGTTTTAATTAAGAATTCTTGACGTGTGAAACTACAGCCAAATGTTACTTTAAAAAGAAAGTTTCGCTGTAGTTTCAGGCTGTATATGCACCCTTTAAAAGTACTGTATTTTAATGATAGGGAAGACTGCGAAGAAAATATGCGACTCAGGTGCTTACGCCACGTGTCTTCTAACATAATAATAAGACGAGCTTAAACCGCATAGGATCCGCTGACAAAAATGTACTTTAATTTAATTTAAAAGGAGTTCGTGATAGTTTTACGGTAGTAACCACTGAGTTAGAAAATCGTGAACTGACAGTTCTCGCTCGTTCTGTCACTGTTCCGAAACGAATAAAACTTGGTGTTTCTTAGTGTTAACTTAGTGTTTCAATAAGTTGCTTAATTCATAACAAAGACATTTTATTCAGATTCGTTTGATTAGATAGAGTTCGTTTTTGTCTCAGTAGAAAAAAAAAATTACACATTTTGCTTAAACTGATGTACCGATAAAATTGATTACAGAAAATAACATTTGTGAAAAGATTTTAGCATTAATTGTCCCTCAAAATTTCACAAAAAAAAAAAAAAAAATCAAACATTGGTTCAATATACTCGTGTTTTAATTAATTTTTAAGAAATATGAAAGTATGTTCTAGAAAGCGGAAGTGAATGTGGTTCAACAAGTTCCATTCCTTCTGTTGTACTTTAAAAGTTCCATATTTCGTCATCAAGCGCCGGATATGACTTCCATTCAAACGCTGCTGTAATTTATTTGCACTTCCGGTAGTCTCATCACATCTCTACTGCGTACGACTTCCGAGGTGTAAAATGAAATTAGTATGAAAGGAAATCATTTTCTTGAGCGTTCGTCAGTCCAACATCAGCTTTCTTGTCTGTTGTGCCTCCTCGTACATCTTGTAGAAATTGATTTCTTTCCTAGATGTTGAAACCAGTACCGCCTTTATTTACTTCCGTACAGTTTCACTGCATTTAACCTGATTCGATTAATTTCCTTTTAATTTCTTTTTATCCAATATGCTGTTTATTGACATTCCATCCTTAACATTTCGAAAATATTTGCTTCTGAACACTGGAGAAGCGGCAAAATCGGGTCTTCTGTCGATAGCAGGATGCCGTACCCTATCGGTTTCTCTCCTTCCCGAGAGTGATATATTAGGCCCTTCCAGAACTGTGCTTCGTTTAAGGTGTGTGTGTGTGTTATTTTGACCAGGTTTTGACACCTGGTCAACGGGTTGCTCCGAATAAAGAATAAAGAGCCGTGGACCAAAGGGTGTGGCAGAGGAAAGGCCAGCCGGCCACACTAAAATGCCAAAAACTTCCATGGATTACACGATTACCGGGAATACATCTCGCACTACCGCGTACGGGGTAGCCCACGTGCCAACACGAGCCTCACATAGCGTTGGTGAGAAATCTTCTATGTGATCAGCAAAATGTGATAAGTATATGGCTACTGTAAATATCAGATCTTTATACAACGCAGGAAAACTCCAAATTCTACAAGAGAATTTGAAAAGCTTAAGGTGGGTTGTCATAGGAATCTTAGAAACTCACTCGACAGGAGAAGATAATTAAACATACCAGAGGACAAATTATTCTATTTGGAAAGAAGAGACAATACACATAGAGAAGGAGTTGCAATCCTAATAAAACAAAATCTTGCTGCAAGTGTAAGAGATATTAAGCCTATCTCATCCAGAATAATAGGAATTAGACTAAAAGCCAAAGAAAAAGGATTACACATTAAGTTATCCAGATTTACGCGCTGGACGTAAGTCACAATGAAGAAGACATCGAACTAATCTACAACGATCTTCAAAAAGAAATAGATAATACACTCCAGAGACATCTCACTCATAATCGGAGATTTCAACGCTAAAATCGGAACTTTCAGAGAAGAGCTAAAAGAAGTGATGGGAAAATTTGGAATTGGAACCGAAAATGAAAGGGGAGAAACTGTGGTCAATTCCTGCAAAGAAAACAACCTTGTCATCTCAAACACAATGTTTTACCATAGACCTAGTTTTAAATACACCTGGATCTCACCAGATAGAGAAATACGAAATTGTATATAGATTGTTTCCTAATAAAACAAAATCTTACTGCAAGTGTGTAACAGACATTAAGCCTATCTCATCCAGAATAATAGGAATTAGACTAAAAGCCAAAGAAAAAGGATTATACATAAAGGTTATCCAGATTCACGCACCGGACGCAAGTCACAATGAAGAAGACATCGAACTATGGAAATAATGGAAAAAAAATGGAAACCCCCAATCAAAAACGTAAGAACGCTGAAAAGCCTAGATCTGTATACAGACCATGAACTCCTCTTTGCAACAATGCGGATAAAATTCAAAGTGAACTATAAAAGAAATACAACTGATAAACTCCACATAGAAAAGTTAAAAAATAACCAAATAAGATTAGACTACATTAGGAAAATTGAAGAAATAAACAGGACTCAAACAGATGAAACCGAAAACCTTTGGAAAACAGGAAAAGAAATATTAATTAACTCGGCAAGGGAAACTTTAGGAATTTATAAGAGACCCAATAATAAATGGGTAACATCTGAAATATTAGAGAAATGTGAAGAAAAAAAGAAAACTAAAAACAAAAATAAACAGACATACCTCAGAAGAAATACAAACAACTCAAAAACGAAATGCATAAACTCTGCAGACAGGCTAAAGAAAACTTGTTAAACAAAAAAGCAGAAAAACGCAATGAGGCATATAAACACCATCACTCAAAAACATCACATAACACAATTAAAGAAATTACAAAAAACTTTTCACCACTATCGCTAACAATGATCAACAATCAGGACGAGGAAACAGGAAATCCAAATGCGATAAAGGCAATATGGATGGAACACTACCAAGAAATCTTTAAGAATGAAAGCAATAACTACCTAATAACAAAGCCCCACACTAACTCAAGACATGATGCCTTAATGATCCTTCCATTGAAAGTGAAGAACGCTCTAAAGCAAATGAAATCTGACAAAGCACCAGGGATAGACCAAATTCCATCAGAACTCTGGAAAGAAGGAAAGTAAACAACTTTAATATTCCTTGCCACACTTTTCAACAAAATCATTAAATCAGGAGAAATACCAGAAGATTGGAGAACAGGAACTCTCATACCAATTTACAAGAAAGGTGATAAGAAAAATTGTAAGAACTACAGACCAATCACATTACTCAGCCATGCTTACAAAATATTTACAAGAATCTTGCAGAACAGAATAAAGAGCGCATGGGAGATCATTCTTAGTGAAGAACAGGCAGGCTTCAGAAAGAATCGCTCTACATTGGATCAGATCTTCGTACTACAAAGACTAGAAGAATTATACTGGGAACATTACAAAATATCTATTACTGTTTTATAGATTTTAATCGACTCAATAAACAGAGTAACCTTATTAAGGATATTAAAACAGAAACAAATCGATGAACATACCCTAAACGTCTAAGAAAAATATTATAGTCTCACAGAAGCAATAATTAAATTCAATAGTATAACAACAGATAAAATAAACGTCAGTAAAGGAGTAGCCTAAGGATGTCCCATCTCCCATACCTTGTTAACATCTACCTAGAGGATATGATTAACCAAGCCTTGGAAGGAGAAAAAGGGGTCAACCTAAATGGTTATAACCTTAATAACATAAAATACGAAGACGATATTGTAATGATAGCAGACACAAAAGAAAAAAAAATGGTGAACCTAATAACCAAACTAAACAATACGACTAAAGAATACAGCATGACCATAAATACAGACAAAACAAAAATCTTGATAATTGGAAAAAACGAAGAAAAACTAAACTTCTCCTTGAATGAATCAACAGTTGAACAGATAAAACAATTCAACTATTTAGGCAGTAATAACAGAATACCTAGATACCATGACCACTATTAAGCAAAGAATATCGACTGTCTGATCATCGTTTAATAAGCTAGGTAAAATCTGGAAAAATAATGAAATCTCCAAACCTCTAAAAATAAAATTATATAATGCAATTATAATTCCTGCTGTGTTATATGCTTCAGAAACTTGGACACTCAAGAAGACAGAGATACGAAAACTGGAGGCTTTCGAGGTGATGGACAGAAGAGAAATGAAACTATAAGACAAGACCTAAAACATACAGACTCATTAATCGAAAAGATCAAAAGAAGACAACTTCAGTGGTACCACATGTCGAGAGAATGCCATCAAAAAGACTACCCAACCTTGCTCTGTCATCATTGTCATCGTATGTTACGCTTTGGCGCAGGCCTACACATTTTACCGCGTAAGCTTCCGTAACCGATAACCCCGCGGAATAGGTTGGTTACTCCATATTCCCGGTAGTATCCCATGTCTGTCAAAACGTGCGTCACGGGGCCGGTTTGCCTACTTTGCGGGAGGAAAAACCCCAGGATAAACTGGGGAAAACCTTGCTGTCCACGTCAAAGATCGGCTGACTTGGCTATGGCTGAGGAAATTCCTTAAGCTCCTCACGTCGTCGACGAGAAATGAACGTAGAACACTTCTTCTCCAGGCATATGGTTACGAAGCGCATAGCCACTCGGCTAACCGCGCGGACACCTTGCTCTGTATGCAAGAATAAAAGAAAAAAGGAAAACCAAGAGCTAAATGGATAACAACAATAAAGGTCAACTCTGGATTACAAACATACAGACAGCTCACCAGCCACGCAAGAAATCGAGACTCCTGGAGGTTGTTCTCGAAACATGGAAGACTCCATCCCGTCTCCGACGGAAGAGGACAGTAAGTTTGACCAGGTTGTCTGCTTTTTGGAGGAAGTAAAAATACCTGATAATGGGGAAAGAAAAAATCTGCTACTGCCATTCTCATACAGGATGAGGGAAGGGGCAATATATTGTTAGGTTGGCTAAGAAGTGCCCTCATTCGACAATAGGGATAAAATAAATGGTTGTAAAAAGAAGTAAAAAAAACTGTAAACACGAAAAAAGTATGCCGATTTCTATGAAACTGTACTGATGAAAAGGTATTTCTTTATATTGCTCCACCCACAAAACATTAACTTGCATATCTATAGTATATTTTGCACCGTGGGTGTGCTACGGATATTTTTTTTCTATTTTTATCATTTTTTTTTTTTTATTTTAATGATTTTTACATTGTTCGGAAACACCGCTCTAGAGATCAAACATGCAACTTTTCAAGCCACTTCAGGCCACCAATTAGCGGGGCGGCGGTCTCACACCAGGCGATGAAATTCATCTCCCACCTAAAGACAATCACATATGTCTAATGCACATTGAGGGATTCGAAACAGCAGTCTACTGGTTAGAAAGCGGGTACACTAACCATGCGGCCTACCAGGCCGGCAAAGTAAAAAGATCTCTTAGAAGAGTTAATTCTTTTGTGACCTCTTCATCTTCAATAGATCGTTTAGCTCTAAACTCCAGAATTCGGAGTGAGTCTGGGTTCGGTGGCCTGTAATAAATGAGACTGGATATGCAGTAAGGATTCACGCGAATGAATTTCTCTTGATGTTTGTTTTGAGGGCGGATGTTGCTGCTTTGTCAGAAAGAGGTCTAAAATGCCAATTGATGGCCATCCTCCATCTCACAAGCAGAATGGATTTTGGAGAAAATTTCCTCTCCTTTTCCATCAGAATTGAACTTATAACTATCTTTCTTCTATCAATATTATTAAAGTCTTACATTTGTTTATCTATTTTTATTTGTTTATTTATATATTATCCTTTATTTTAAAGAAAATCATTCGTGTTGAAGAAAATTCAAGGAAACTTTATATACTTATGAATGTGTAGATTTGCAGTATAATAATAAAAAAACTTAACCAGAGCAATGTTTAGCTGAGGAAATACAATAGGTTTTACGAGGATAAAAGGTTTGATAAGTAGGTATTAAATGGAGGTCTGCCCCCGATGTTTTCTTTTTCTTTTTGCAATTGAAAAGACTTCAGTTTTTTTTCGGAATTGAGAAGTCAAAAATAAAATTGGATGAAATAAAGAATATATTATCCCATGTCGATATTTTAATTGGAGCATAGTAATAAAGAAATCCTCTTTTAACAATATTTTTTCAACTGAAAGTGGCCAACTTCAGTTTGAGGAAAACACTGCACCAAACGCTGACACTGACATTCGAATGCTGCTCATCGGTCCATAAAATATTAACTAGAAGATTAATTTCGTAATAATAGTAAATTACTGAAAATTACTCTTAAATTATAAGTAAATATACATTTCTTCATAATTCGCTTCTTTTGCCCAAACTATTAGGATTACTAAAAGGTAGCTTGCGTTGTAGGTTTCCTCCCCCAAGGGAAAAAAAAATAAAAAAAAAGAGTGGAAGAGAATTTCTGTCAGAGCCTCCTTCAAGACACGACTGAGTTGTCATTTCAACACCGGTAGTGCCACCGTGTGCTTGTAACCTTAATGTGTTGCTCTGTGATTAGATTAGTTGTGTGCTACATCCCTGTTAGCTATGAGTAAGCAAAGGACATCACTTTGATTTGTAATGGCAGGAAGCAGTTAAAAAAAGACCGGATAGTTCTAGTGAACAGAAAACTAAAACGTCAAAATATACAGACACACTTTCTACAGATTCCTTTCTTTCTGGATCTACAGACATGCGAAAACACGATTTTTCCATGAAGATCAAAGTATGCAAAAACAATAAGTTGATGTTGAAGTTCAAGTTACTCCTACATCGATGTAGAAAAAAATTTTGGCGCTGCAAAATAATGTACTGATGCTCCTTAAAGATGTGGACATATGATTAAGAAATATGGTTAAGAAAGAGAGATAATTTTTATATTATTAACCAATTTAGTAGAGAACTTTTTATTTATATTTGTAAAGCATCAGTGCTGTGTTTATATTTATATCGATTATATATTTCACGAAACTAAGCAATTAGGCTTGAAATGTATAATGTTTGTAAAAAAAGTTTTTAAAAAATAATCTTATTTCAAAATAGACTCCTTTATTACTATTCTTAACTTTGAGGACAAAGAATGACACTTTTTAGATAATTTTGGGAAATTGTAAATAAAAAGAAGAAAAATACTCCAGCTTTTTCTAAGCTGAATTGCGCCTACTAAGTAATTTTCGATTTATAGAAGCCTATTTAATGAAATGATAGGATGGTAATCTTCTCTGCATAGTCTGTTGTGTTTGTCAACTGCGCGTATTCTTTGGCTGGTTTTTCTACCTTGCAGGATGAAAAATGAGTTTCAATGAAGAATGTTCTGCTACTTTTATGAGACCGACTTACTTTCTCAACCTGATAAAACAACGCAGGTCAGACAGGTCAGAGGTCCCCATAACACAACTTTCGAGATACACTCACAAAAATATCTGTTATGGTAATTCTCTTTTCGTCCGCGCGGTTAGCCTAGTGGCAATGCGCTTCGCAACCATATCCCTGGGGAAGGAGTGTCCTAGGTTCGATTCCCGTCGACGACGTGAGGAGCTCAAGGATCGTCCTCAGCCATAGCCAAGTTAGCCAGTCTTGGGCGTGGACAGCAGGGTTTTTCTCCCCAGTTTATCTGGGGTTTTTCATCCCTCAAGCAGACAAACCGCTCCGTGAACACACCCATTACAGTCATGAATATCGCCCTTAAGGGACGCAGAGGAGTGACGAACCAGCTGCATTAATACGCCAGTAACCCCTCATTAGGAGGGGCTCAACCCGTCCTAGGACAGACGAGAGGGATAGGATAGGATTCTCCTTTCAAGTGCATAAGAGCTTTCTTAAAAGTTTACTAAAATTTGCTTTACTTTATTACTTTATTTGGGATCTTTATTAAAATTTGTTGAGTCATCAATTTTGGCATAAATCCATACCATTTTAGTCGCAAAATTAGGCAAAACAATCAAATTATACAAGTGAATATTACAAATGATAATAAATAACAAATAAGTAAACAAACAGAAATAACTCTACGACATGCACGTCTCCGCTTTGCAGTCTACAGGCTGTGGATCCGAATCCTACTCTGGCATGAAAGTATGTGAATATCTAGATAGTAGATGATGTTGATTTGTCTGGTGTGAAACTCCTACCCTTTCAATAGGAGGCTTGAAATAGTTTAAAATCGTCTCAGGTTGAATTTGTACAGCAGACTTCCCGAATTAGCTAACCTGAGCTTATCTCACCCAGAATACTAATACACCCACCATACATTTACCACCTTTCCATAGATGAGAGACTGTCACTGACCAAAAAAAAAAAAAAATCCAGAAAGTTAGAAATTTGTTATCTTGTCTAAAAGGCGACATGTTATTATTTATTTCTTAAGTTATCATCCTAAAGGCTGAAAAGATAAATACAACGCTTAGGTAATCTCATACGATTTGTAAAGAAAAAACTATGTTCACTAACATGAAAAGTTGAAATGTAGAGAAAAGTATGAAAATTTCACACAGAGGTTAGCAAAAGTGTATTCAAACCCTATTTTATTCATTATTTCACATTATTATTTTTTTTTTCAGAATTATACAACGAAAGGAATTGTATGTATAACCCAAAGAGCACAAACTCATTCGGGATACAGAATGTGTAATGATTATTACACAAATGAATATACCGAACGTAATAGCTCAATGCGCGAAAATATTGACGATCAAGAACAACATATAGGGGTTGTGTGTGGGGGGCGGGGGTTGTTGTGTATTAAGAGTGATAAGTTATTAAAGATTTTGGAACCAAACAAATATAACGTTTTATTTGTGTATTATTTCTTTTAGCGCCCTGTGGAAATTGTGTTTGAATTTATGGCGTGAGACCGCTTGAAGAAACATCGTTCTAAGCTCGATTCTAGTCGTCGACCAGAGGATATCTTTCTAAGCCTTTCCTCGACCGGTTCTCGAGTTAATCAATCTCTAGCATGTGCAAATGGGTTCTTCCTTCTTGAAACTCAGGTTTTTCATTCCGTAAACTCAATAAAATCGACCGTAGAACGCACAATATTTCAGACAATGTACATAGGTAAAGTGTTAGGATTAGAGAACACGAGATGGAGATAGTTGTGTTCCGTACTCTCCTTACCAAGTGCCAATTAAAATCACTCATTGTGTCAAGTTTTCAAACATTTAAGACAAATGAACTAAAATTTATTAAAATGTTATTCGCTAACGCCTTTTATTCCTCGTCTTTGAATAAAAAGCGTAGTGGATTCCAAGTCCATTTTTGTGCAGAAGTAAATGTCTTGTCTAATGTTTACAAACCGATTATCTGTAGATATATAATTGTCTAAGTGGAAAGATATTTATCCGGATGTGCGTTTGAAGTTCACTGTAATGCCTCTATATTTACAGTTGGTTAGTATGCGTATTAATTTTTTAAAAAGAAATCTGAGATATTAATGTGTGTGATAGATTCTTCATCATGTTAGAATACCGTATACTATATAACAGTCTGTGTCCTGGTGAAATAATATTCTTAAAGTTGTCATAGATAAAAATCGTCTTAAAAAGAAAACTAGATAGCATAAGTCTTCCGTTGTACTTCTTACCTTCTCTAAAATGTGGTTTCCAATTTAGCTTTAAAGTTAGCAATAGAACATTTCGAATTAGTTTAGAGTTAGCAATAGAACATTAAAATAAGGTTGAAACCATTTACTTCCAATTAATATTTTCGCTAAAATCGACGGACACGGTCCATCAAAAGTCATGAGACAACAGAAGTAAGTATAAACAAAAGATGTCTTTATTGACAATAATTAATAATCTTTTCTCCCGCTTTTAGCCGTAATTATTACTTTAATACTTCCTGGAAGATATTCTGCTAATCTTAAGAAAATTCCGTCTCCCACTTCCTAAAAAGAGGATTAGGGACATTTTATCCATGTTCTGTGTTGTGCCTATATATGGGCTACTTTTGTGGAGGAAAGGGGGAGGGGAAGGAGTTCATGTGCGAATTAAGTGCTGGCCGTTGCAGAAAATCCACATCATTATTACACTGCCACTTCCAACCTTCATCATTTGAACAACATACTCCGTGAAAAGAGTTATCCAGGCATTCCCCATATCCGAACACGTCCATCAGACTGGATGGGCATTCCCATCTAAAAGCTGTTAACTCTTTTTGTGTATTCATAATTTGGCATATAAGATCAGAGTGATCGCCGAGTGCGCTGATGTTATCTTCATTTTTGTGCTCTCTTCTCTTTATAGACAAGACACTCGTTCACATTCTTTAAACGCTACTGTTGAAGAACAAGTAAACAGGGAGGATTGAAAGAAATAATCATATTTTCAATTTAATATCTGATGTAACATACTGCATCTATTTCCTTTTTTTTTATTTCAAACATCGTTCCAAGAATACTGTTATTATATGTTCAGGTTTAACTGTATTACTGGACGTATTTTTTAAGTTAGGTTCAACTCTCTACATTGCAATGTACGATGCACTTTTTTAAATCTAAATGGTTGAGATGAATACGTTTTGACGGGAGTGAAAAGGCAAACCCAGAGAGTAGATGTTAAGTAGAAGTATCTAACAAGCGAAAATCAACAAAATACACTAACTTTTATTATTGTTTCACAAGTTCTTGGCAGTAACAAGCTTAACAAGATAAAATGTCAGTCATACTAAACCTTTTGAAATCAGAGTTAAACTCGTTAAATTTTCAAGGGTAAACAACGAATAAAATATGATCAGAAGGATGCCATCTGAAAACAATCTTAATTTCACACGCACGCATACACACAAAAAAGCAACTTTTTTCGCCATTATATAAACAAGCTTATTATAATTTAAATTGCAAATGGTTTTATTAAAAATTAGTCTCATAATAAAATAATTTAAAAAAATAATCGCTACAATTAAATAAAATGTTAGACATAATAATTTTAAGTTTATTTACAAAATTTTTATTATGAATAAGCTTATGAGGTTTGGAAACTAATCTACCAAAAGATATTCAGAGAACTAATTGATTCAAAAATTAAATACCTTAAATAGATAAAATATTATCAAATTTCAATTATATTTTTCCTTTTCACCTTTGCAGCTTGCCTCTTTGCAAAGAAATCTATATTTTGAACATTCCCAACTACATTGCCAGTGTGTGTTCACCTTGTAATGATCACGTCAGTGTTTGTTCGCATCTGAGCGTCGTAACTGAAGATATCCATAACGTCAGTCACAACGAAGGTGACGAAGATGATGATGCGACAGGTTTAAACACTTTTGAAGAAGAATCCGAAAACCTGCTTCTTCCATGCATAAAAGTGACGACATTTTGAACTCCACTACAGATGTATATTATAAAATGCTGCAGGTTGGAATGCGTCCCAGACGACAGCTGTCTTTTTCTATCCACTTGCTTGAAATGAACTCAAGCAGAAGATCGAATTCGAAGCCAGTTTGTGTGCATCATATGCCAACGAGAAATCATATCATCCGATAGTGCAGTATTCTTTTTTTATCCATCATCTTTAAGTATTTTATTTTACAATATTCACGATTTGTAAAATACAATACTTGTATTTACATGATGTGGGGAAAAAATCCTGTAAATAAAAGTATTTGTATCCTTTGGTGGGTTCTTGCATTTGTATCGTACTTCAGCTAGTGTTTTGTTTTGGGTTATGTAAGCAGCTTTGATTTCATGGAAACTAAAGTTTCCATGAAATTGTGAAACTAAAGTGTTTTGCTTGAGCAAATTAAAATTAACATCACATAGCTTAGCATTTTTAGGAAAATCTTAATAAAATGCTAAGGATGAAAAGAGTCTTATAAACACCTATGCCATTGTGAGATTCGAATCTCACAATGGTATAGGGGTTATTAATGGAAAAACGGCATTTTATTTCATTCGATCTTTCGCAGCGTTTTCCTGTGTGCCCTATTTTCTAAATTATTATTATTTTTACCTTGGTTGGTGAAAATCCATTATCTTATCTTAATCTTCCTGTAAGTGTCATTGTGAAGCAACTTGGTCTAAAACTAGGCGAACAATGAGCACTTGACGCATGTGTGGCAGATCAACTATTTTCTGTTTCATGCTTCGGTACATTTTATTTCATTATGTTGAACCAGAATTAACTATTCTCCTGCCAATACCTGATCTTACAAAATCAAGACTATTTACAGACCATAGATTAGAACAAGATTGATTTGTGCTTTTATTTACAGATGTTTTAAAGATCCTACAAAAGTAAGTACGTAACTTTATTCTCTGAAGGCAATTTTGCAATAATTAACTGTTTCCCTTATGTGAATTATTACAGATAGCAAAAAACCGCTGCGACCAGGAAGTGTATCTCGACTTGCAGCATATGATATGAACATTGCAAATGTCTGCGCAGTTTAACAGGAATTCAGGTAAAATAAAGTAACAAATGTCCTACAAAAATGGTTGGAAATCATAGAAAAAATATATCCAACATTTTAGCCTTATCACAAAACAATGGATAAACGTATTATTTTAAAAATATGAAAAACGCATCAGATATAAACTTGAATGTACTGTGTGTGTGTGCTTGCGTGCGTGCGTGCAAAAAATACAAAAACTGAAGAATGGATTGAAAAAATGAGACTTATACATAATTCTCTTTCTTTAGCAACGACTGTTCCGACAGAAACAGTCAGGTCAGACGGATCAAATCTCTTCATTTCTTCCTGTCCTCACAAATTCTTCCTTCACGAACACTGTACTAGTCCAGGTTTCTCTTTTCTGTATCTTCTCTTATCTGGTGCCCACCCTTTCTGTGGCCTTCCTCTTGGGGTCTTCCTCTCAAATCTCATTTCATATATTCTTATTGGTATTCTTTCTAAGTTCATTCTCATTAGATGTCCAAACGACTTCAAGCGAGAGTTCATAAGATTTCTTCAACACTTTTTAGCCCTAAATTATTTCTAATGTCCACATTTCTTATTCTGTCTTTCCTTGTTTTTGCTAACATTGTCCTTAAGACTTTCATTTCCGTTGCTTGTATTCTATTCACATCTCCTTTTGCTTGTCTTCGTGTCTCTGCTGCATAAGTCAAAATGGGCAAAAAGTAATTTTTGTTAATCCAAAGCTTGCATTAAGTATTAAATGGGACCTCACTGTCCCAAAGTAGACTCTTTACTCTGTTCAAAAAAGGTGGACGTAGTGAAATCTTCCTCATTATCTCGTGGTCTAAACTTCCATTGCTAGAAATTATACTTCCCATATATTTGAAGTTTTCACTACTCTTCAAATCTTGCCCATTGAGTCTTCTACATAATTCATTTATGCATTATGTAGTAGACTCATTTATGAAATAATAGTAATGATCAAAATCCGTCAAGAATAGGAAGGATATTCCGGAAGAGGCATATAAGAGAGCTGGATATGAGGCTGTTTGGCGTGGGATGAAAACTGACAGGTAGAATCTATGATTGGATGTAGTCATAAACCCCTGATGGTAAAAGTGAGTTAAATATATTAACACATTAACTGATAGGTGCGAGGCGAGTTAATCATTATAAAATATTTTAACTACAGTAAGTTTGCTTTGCTATGAGATAATTACATTTGACAACATACAGAATCACTGACGAGTATTGAATTTGATGATGATATTAACAGATACCGTGAAGGAAGAGGAGTTAGTGTCCGCACCAGTTAGGGAGGGAGAGAGTATGCAATCCTAATGCGAGGACTATGCGTGTGGAGGCTTGAGTTATGAAGGGATATGGAATTCCAATACAAAAAATTATAGCAAACTTAAGAAGGAAGCTGAAAAAAGGACACTTAGCACCTTAGTCCCAAGATAAATCGGAAGGTAAAAAAGATCAAAAGTGCATCAGGAGTAGAGAATGGAAGAACTGTTCTAACATAATTCGAAATATAATTCTATTGGAAGATGAACAAATGGAAGCGTTAAGCAAGAGCTGCATAAAACGATTATGCAGAGGACGGATGTGGGAAGGAATATAGAGAGAAAGCGTTTCGTGAATAGCAGAGAGTAGGCTAGAAGAGTGAAAAATATTGATTGCAACGAAAGCCAAATCAGATTATAAGAGGCGATGAGTAGCGCCAACCAAAGTTAATTGGAAGTGCCTTCTTGCGACAAATAAAAGGAAAAATATAGAAGAGAATTTCAATGAATGCAGAAGTTAACAGCATCAGACGTAAATGAATTTGTAAACAACTACTACATCATCAATGCCTACCATATGGGAAATAGCATGACATCTAACGATGATTATGATGAAGGGAAAGAGATGGATGAGATGTTAATGATATTGCAAGCTCTTGATATAAATACGGCGATATTAGCGAGTATTAAACCATGCGAAGGAACGGATACATTTGATGTTGTTTAATTTGTGTTAAATCTGTCAGGGTTCCACAGCAGTAGAAAGAAGGAAAAATTATCTCATTTCACAAGGGTGATGTAAAGTTCATGAGTAGATGCAAATTCTAGGCTAATTAGTATTTATGCATTGAAGGGATGTGGAGGAATTAGTCAGAATCAGAATTCAGGAGAGGAATAGATATTGATGTGAAACCCTACGAAACTCCTGACGTTGTTAAATGATCTTGTTTTAGTAATCTAATTAATTCTATAAAAGAAAAATAGCAAAAACTGGCAACTAAACAGATAAAGGAAATAAATATGCCGTGATCGAGGGTGATATTACGATTTTCAAAAGCTTTTAGCAGATAATCTCATGGCACTTATTGCGTACATTAGGGTGGTTGAAGAAGAGTGGATAAAGCTAGCATAATGGATAATAAAGCTGTCCAAAAGATACCAGAATCAGAAAACATGAAGTTTCGTTTTTTTTTTTTTTTTTGGAATCATTTCATTAACCCTCCCCTTCCGCAGCTTCAAAGTTTAAAGGTGGATGTGTTTATACATGTTATGCGAGTTTGAGAGCGCGTTAAAGAATGGCTTATATTGTGAGAAGAAAAGAAAAAATGTATCTTTATGTTGGTTCAAGAAGGCATATTGAAAAAGCGATAAAAGTGCCAATGCTTACTTTAGTTTTTGACTGTTGGTAAGGATTAGAATAAGAAGTAAAGATTTTGAGTAGGGATAAGCTTTATAATAGCTTGATGCGACTACATTGTGGGTATTAAGTACTGCCTCTGTAAGTGCAGTCACGATCATCGCGACAGTCGCCCTTCGGTTGGAAAGACCTGGATCCTAATCCATCTAGGAGTCAAAGTATATTTATGAGAGGAAAATCATCCCAGATAATGTCTAAACTATGGATTAATGAATGTGGAATGAAAAAATTATGAACAGGCTGACAGGAGGAGTGGATACAGCGATGAAACATTATTATAGTATAGATTATAAGATTATAAAAGAGATATGGCCCTCTGCAAATCCATGGAGATATTCAAATAATCACTTAATAATATAAAAATACCGATCGGATAGGCGCGAATATTGAGAAGCATACGTACCACTCGATCTTCACACTACTGGCGGGATTGTCTTGGTAACTACAGTGTATTAACACTATAATTATTGTCAGTGTTTGACGTTTAATCCTGATTCATCATTTTATTGTGCCTGATAGTATACTATCAGGCACAATAAAATGATGAATACTAAACAGCAGTGTACTGTTATTAAGTAAACAGTACACTGCTGTTTGTTGAAAAATCGTATTTGATTCACAGGAATGGAAGAAGAGAAGAATAATAAAACTGAAAAACTACAAGAACGAAAACATAAATACAGAGAAGGAAAGAAACACGCCATTTAGGAATGGGAAAGAAAAGAAAACGGAAAAAAAAGCATTGAAAATACTATCGACGTGGCCAATCGAGGGATCTTGTGTACTGTTTTCCAACAACGAAAAACATAATAAAATCATGCAAAAGTAAAACAATCAGCATTTATTAAAATGATCATAAAGCAAATTTCTTGCATTATACTTCCATGGGAATGAACATAAATAGTTCAACAGCACGGGATACTAAATAAAAGAAATTCTCCAATGGCTTTTACTGCCCAAAGGGGGCAGACAGAGTTCTTTTAACCCTAACTTTTTGAGGGCAAGTGGACTGCCATCTCCATCTAGAGAGAGAGAGAGAGAGAGAGAGAGAGAGAGTAACAGAGACAAATGCCGCTATCGCGTCACCGTAAACCAAAACACTGGTATTGCTGTTCGTAATATGTGTGTTCCAAGGTCAGTTTTTTAAGATATAGAGTCAAAAAACCAAACCCTCCTTTTCCGTGTCAAAAAACGATTAACTTGGGAATTGGTCAAAGAATGATTTAGGTTCCTTTAGCCAGCAACTAGAATCGAACGTTTAAAAGTCTTTCATTGTGAGGCCTAGTACTATGGATGCAAAGCTCATTTCCACTGGGCTGCATAAGCGCATGAGGAAACTCAAACACCGAATACAAGGATAAATAACATAGAAAGTGTTATATTTTAAAACAAATCCTGAAGTTAAGAAAAATTTACACAAAAAAGACAATTTCTGAATATAATAAATAGTACTGAATAATAATATTAAGTAGCCCACTATTAAATATTTAATATTGGCGATAATGATGACGATAAAGCAATAAATAAAAAATAAAATAATGAAGCGAGATGAATCAAGTTGAGAAAAAACTTTTCGGACACTTTTTCAAAATAATTTTCCATGTTTAAAAAAAACACACAATGAAAGCGTATTTGATGGAAAATTATATTTATATTTATAGTTTTAACCCAAAAAAAGGAAAGTTTTAACCAAAACTTTCATTTTTAATGTTTTTCTTAATGTCTTTAACAAATTTGTAATTTGGTTCAGAGAATGCAGTACGTGTAAGTTTAACTTTTAAACTGTTATTACTTTGCAATTATATTCCTAAAAATACTTTTTTGAAAAGACCTTTGGTTCGAATCCGGCCTAGGCCCAAATAATATAAGGATATTTTCATGAAGATGAGTTAACCTGTGAGACAGGTTGGACAGTCAAGACAACTCGAGTTTCCATTTCACAAAACAGGCAAACCGGCCATCGGCCATCTTCACGCGAAGTACAGACATAATAAACTCGCTCCATTGTCTTCACTATTGTACTTCGGCCGTAATTCCAAACAACCACAATCTCAAAATAGCCTTTTGAAGAAAAATAAATAAATATCCATTAAGGGCACACCATTCCTTTCTTAGAAAAAGTTCTGTTTTTTTTTTTGTGTGTGTTTCCCGATAGACAGAGAACAATATAAATATATAGTTACGGGACAATTATTATTATAAACTGAGCACGCTAGCGTATTGCTTTGTAAGCAGATATGTATATGCTGTAGACATGTAAGAGAAAACATGGAGAGGACGCAAGTCATTGCGTCCTCTCGGTCACCCGCAATGCTATGATAAATAAACCCGATTTTATTTATTTATTTTTTTAAATTTTATTTTACTTTAGTATCCTGATGTCAGGAATTAATGAACAACGTGTGTTCATCAAGTTTTGCGTTAAACGTGGGATAAATTAAGCCACAGAAACTTATCAAATGCTTAAATTAACTTTCTGGGATAATGCCTTAAGCCGCTCAAAGATATTCAAAATATTCAGATATTCAGACGTTGAAAAAGCTTTAACGATAGTCGAACCTCGATTAAAGATGACCCATGCTCTGGACGATCATCGACATCCCGCACCCATAATATGGTGGCTCGTGTACGCGAAAGGGTATTCAACAATCTATGAATTACTATTCGAAAGCTAACCTGTGAAACCGAAATCTGATTGAATCCAGTCACCAAATCTTGGCCGAAGATCTGGTAATGAGGAGAATTGCAGCAAGTTTGTGCTAAGATTTCTCACTCAGGAACAAAAGGATGATTAAGTTGCAGTTCATCAAGAGCTCAAAGGTCGTGTAGCTCAGGATCCAGATGTCATTAGGAGCATCATCACAGGTATGAGCCAGAGACGAAGGCTCAGTCACCTCATTTTGTCAGCTCTTCCACTCGCGTGTTTCTGGCTCAAAACAACATCATAATTGTACCTCCACCACTTATTAACCGGATTTAAGCCCCGTGTAACTTTTTTTATACTCAGCTAAATCTGTATTTAAAGGACAACGGTTTCCAGACGTAAATGAAAACGAACAGAATGCCAATGAACTCAAATCGTTTCTTTAGGACAGTTCCAGAGATGCTTCTAAATGTGGGGAACACACTGGGAACATTGAATTGAGGCAGGAAGAAAAGATTTCGAAGGGTATGTGTTACAACAGCTCATAAGCTATTGTACATATTTTAAATAAATCATGTCCTAACTTTTTGAGCAGATTTGAGCGTATAACAAAACCTTATAAATTCATTGAATTCAATTATACGATTTCTCACTTTTTTATTCAACTTCATTGCTTCGAAAAGCACATTTTTAGTTGTTAATTTAAGAAGGTTAGAGGCTATCTTTCGCTTATATCTTACGTACTTGAACTTCAGTAGAAAGAAAGGTATCCATTATGATCAGCATTTCATCAATGCTCTGAAGACGTTCTGTAAACTCAGTATGGAATAAACACGCCTAACATTTTACCAAATTTTATATATAACACGAAATTCCCGAAAGAAAGATTAGTTTAAGGACACATAGAAATTTCCGTAAAAGGGTTTGTGTTTGTATAATACTACAGTTATATAATAAACATTTTTACATCGTTGTTTTTATACAACAGGGTTTCTCCCCCCACACACACACAAATATCAGGTCATTAAATGTTATATAATACGACAATCTGGCTTCTAGATTTGAAACTAAGATAGTCATATAATTAGGGCTTATGACTCTTTAGATGACATCCTCTCTTTCATAGAAATTAAATCTTAAAAACACGAAAATTTTGGAGAGAGACTGACGACGAAGTATACCACAGAGGCACCTTTTCCAATACTCGTAGTGCGTAGGTTTGTGACATTAAACTAATTAAAGCTATCGTGTTTCTTTGCGATTGAGGATGCAGATGAACGATAATGAGTCATTTTTTTTTCTTATGTGAGAGAGAGAGAGAGAGAGAGCGATATCTTTGAGGACTTGAAAGCCATATGGCCAAATGGTGAAAACGCTATGAACATATCTTCGTTTGATCGCGGACTTAAGTCTGGAAGACTCTATGCTTACGTTTCGAGGAAGTCCTTGTATTGATTATTCCAACTAAGTAATTTGTTTTTAAGAATTTGTTTTTACATCGCTGTGCTTTTGACTACTGAAAAGAAAACATAGCACCATTGAATGATCAGGTCAGCAGTTAAAAGCGATGTAATTTATTTTGAAAGTTTCCAAGCGGTCAATATTCTTTCGATGCTGCTGCAGTCAGTTTTATATACTTGTTCATTTATTAAAGCACTATTTTTATAACCAGTGGGATATCCGTAAGGCTACTGAAAATATTATCCAGGCGCTTTCTTGTAAATAATAAATCAGTTCTCTCGTGGCAGTTTTTATTCTCAAAGGAATAATGGGAACATCTTTAGTCCTAACTTTTGGAAATCGGAAAGTAGAAAGCATTTCGGGAGAGGAATCCTACTAGCCTGCCAAAAAATCGCCTAATTCCGGAAGCGACTGAAAAAAAAAAAAAAAAAAAGTTATTTTTTGTCAGCGATTGAATCAACCCTACAACGGTCTTCACTTCTAGCAGTTTGACATTAGCAAGAAGCTACACAGCGACAGTAGCTAGCTTCAGACACGCTCCAACAACAGTTACATCTGTAGATTAAAATTATCGGAATTACATCCGCTTCTTCTCAACTGGGAATTTCGAACACACAAGTTCAAAACAACTGCAAGGTTTTCATTTATTAAAAATATATTTTTATCAAATGGAATCGTATGAAGTGAAGCAAATGATATTGAAAGAGCGAGTTTGCTGCATTAGTAGTAATACACAAAGAACAGAAGGGATTTAATTTTTTATCTCAATTGAGCTTCGCGAGAAATAAATTTTCCACATATTAGAAATTATAAACACGATGTGGAATATTGGATTTCAACTTTCCATGAACCTCTTTAACGTAACATGGCCAATACAAAAATGAATGCGACTCCTGTTTTTATTTTTTTTTTCTCGGCCTTTAAGATTCATAACTTGCCAATTACCCTTAGATTTTGATAATCAAAGAATTTTCATGGCATTTCTTTTTTTTCTTTTTGTTTGCGTAGAATATAATAAACACTAACTTATTTTTCCCCTCTTAAAACAGTATCCACTTCCACAACTTCAGAAAATACTTCACTCATTTGTCTAATTAATAATTACCTTTATATTCTTAGCTTCGTTCGAGAAGATATGAACGGAATTTTCCTTTATTATAACCAACTTAATTTATCGTCTCTTGAAAGAGCAGTAAAGAATATCGTGTAGGCAGTGAAGGTGAACGTTGGGAAAAAAGTGAAAGAACGAATCACTGAAGCAGTTTCTTACAGTTGGTATACTCGTTGCAACACACGGGAAAGGGATTAGAACTACGGCATTGTTTCTAGCGATCACCGTTCCGCTACAAGATTCTGCTGTATAATAGAAATTACTTTTTTATAATCTTCAAGTTAATCAGACGTTTTAGGCATTATATCTTATAATGTGTTCTAAGGGTCACTTTGACTGTATTACGCAAGGAAATGCCGACATTTTCGCCATTTCCTTCCGTAATGAATGCTAATATCATTAACATCATTCTAAGAATCGTTCCCAACTCGTAGGCCGCATTTTTTCCTTACCAGCTAACTCATGGTTCTGTGGATACACGCCTCTACGTGTAATATTCATGAATAATTCAATAATTCAATGCCTAATCATCTTCAGAAAATCTTGGTCATTTTTTTTTTAAACAGAAGATAGTTTAAAAAGCTTTTTTAGCCTGATGTTAGAAATAAAACATTTTATCCAGTGGAAGCAGTAATGGGATAAAAACAGATCATTTCCTTCACACAGTGAATGTAAAGGAAATGAAAAAGAAAATTACTCAGATTCTCATTGCAGTTTCCTGCGGGCATTTTAAGAGTGGCTCTTTTACATGTTTCTCTCTCTCTCTCTCTCTCTCTCTCTTAGCTATGTGAATGTATGGATAGCTTTTTTTTCCCATTTATTAACGAGAAATTTAAAGAATCTTGCAATGATTGTTTGTTCCGATCTTAAACTCTAGATAGTTCCAAAAGTACTTGAAGAAATGAAGTAAATGAACACACGTGCTTGTTGATCTGAAAAGAGCAAAAAATAAAATAAAATAAAATAAAATAAATCATTTCGTCTCTGATAGTAAACAGCCAAATGTATGTGAAAGAAGACAGAAATTTTTTTTTCATTTATTTTTCTCCAGTTCTTGATTGATGTAAATCTGTGATATCGTGATTTGCATATGAAGTTAAAACGCATAGGGAATGAAAAAGAAAAAAAACTAAAAAGCGCACAGTTTTTTTAACCGTGGAGTCAATAAATAAACGCTGAGAAGAAAGTCTTTCGGAAGAAGAACAACACTTGACGTTATTCTGATTACTAATGCAATCAAGGACGAAGGAAGACTCATTCCATATGACTTCGCAAATTAAACCACCAGAAAAACAGAGAGAGAGAGAGAGAGAGAGAGAGAGAGAAACTTTGCTACGACAATCACACACACACACACACACACACACACACACACACACACACACACACACACACACACACACACACACACACTTGAAAGACACAAATGAAAGAAGTCAGTCTTTTCAGTCCTTAATACGGAATGCCACACTAAACAAATACCAATTTTAATGTTACCAGCATAATCTCGGTCAAAACAGGAGAATCAGCTTCCCTCTCTTTGAATTATGCATAACTTGAAATATGAACAAGGAAAGCACAGATTCTATACTGCAAAATTAATAATTTCTTTATGATGATACAGCGTAAACAACTTGCATCGGAAATATTTAATAAAACGTAAGGTTTATGACAAACAGTTATAGAGTTTAATCCTTCCGTATTAAGAAATGGCGTGCTTTAAGTACCAGTTTTGGGAACAAAGAAAAACTTTTAAAAATTTAGTATCCTTTCTGTTGATTGGTATAATTAATTGCAGTGCACGATGCTTGCTAAAGTAGTTAACGAGTGTGTGTGTGTGTGAGAAAGAGAGAGAGAGAGAGAGAGAGAGAGAGAGAGACTTACTTTCCTTAAATTACTTTCCCTGTAAAAACTTTAATATATAATAAAAAACAATATGAATGCTATATTAATGTTAATAATTTGCCAGTCGTTCAAACAAGTCCCAATAATAAATAAAATAAAATAAAACAAAATAAAATAAATAAACGGCTTTATCACCATCTGGTATAGCGTTCCCAATCTGCACTCCTCGGAGCACTAGTGTTCCATACAAGATATTCTTTGAGAAAATCATTATTTTAAATTTTAGTAGCATATCAAGCACTTCTTTTTATCCTCGGTCACCTAGAAATTTGCTGTTCTCGCAAATTCGGAACAGCAGGGGCTGCTCGTGCCGCGTTTTAATTACGCCACTTTCCAGGGCTTATTAAGTTCCGGCATATTCTCATTTTGCATTCATTATTGGACTTTTTTTTCACTTAAAAGACTATTTCTAATTCTGTATTTTTTCAATATGCAAAACAAAATTGGTTTTGTTCGTTTTGTTTTCTAAACTGATTTTAATTAATGTTTTGATGAGATAAGTTTGACCGACTTTTTATTTTAACGAATAAATATTTCCTTTTTTTTTTTCATTCTTATTATTTTTATTTTTGTATGTCTTCGTAAAGAAATCTATAATTTTATGAGTGTTCCCTTTTCTGAGCTGAAAAGCATTCAGTGGCAATAACTAAATAAATAAAATAAATCAAAACATGTGAAAATACTTTGGAAAATACCGATCTCGTGAATCACGAATAAAGGTAGGTCGGTAAGAATCAGCAACCAGTTAATGAAAGCAGAAGGGTCGGTCATCGAAGAAAAATATAATAAAATAGTAAAAACCGTTTTCTTCAATTTTGTGAAAAACGGTAGAAAAAATATACACAAACATTCTTTCCTCGTGATATTTCAGACCAATCTGCCACATTAAACGTTGTTGCACATACTGTAAACACACGCTGCACATACTGCGTGCAGTCCTCTGCACGCATAGTGCTCCACCAATTTCCAAACCATCTTCATCCTATCGAGATACTCTACAACGCAGGAAAAGTACAGATGCTGATCACCTAGTGACTGGATTATCTCCAGCTGACATAGAGACTCTCTGAAGCAAAACATATTCAAGTACAAAACCGACAACCCTTTCTATTTCCTACATGGAACTGGACAGTGAGAAGACCCATAGCAGATCCAGAACCTAAAACATTCATCAGCCTATGGATGAAAACCACAGAAGCAAAATACGATGCAAATAGGTAAACACGACCACTATAAAAGCCTTTCCACATATCACATCATCTTACTTCAACGAATCCGAATTACTACTGAACTCTCACAAACCCATAGCTTGTCATCTGAATCCTCCTACCGCTTCTGCCCACTAACTTTAATAAAATATGCCACTTCCTCACGTCAGCCTTACCCTTTGCATATGCATCCCATACCAAGCCACTCAGCTTTCGATGGAACTTTCCCTTTAAGGCCAGATGCAGACAGAGTTGAGACTGTGGCACAACATCTTACCCACTCCGTTGTTGTTTCTACTGCCTTTGAGAATGTCGTTTTAAGCAAATAAACTGAAAGTTGCAATGGTGTCATATTTGGTGGAATTATGGTAAATTTAAAGGCGCGTTAATTAAAACTCTTGCCGCGTATATAAAGGGATGGTCGCAATTAATTTCGCCGCGTTAAACAAACCGCGTTAAGCAAAGGATACATATATATATATATATATATATATATATATATATATATATATATATATATATATATATAACGAGACCTCAATAGAAGTCGAAACCGGTCTGGGTAGCGGTCCTTTCCTATAATGCATAGCATCATACATCTCAGCAAGGGGATGTGCTTTGCATTAAGGGAGATACTGAGGGAAAGTGATCAGATCTTACTCCACCTTTACCACGAGTCGCCTCAGACCGGAACTATGTTCAGGCACAAACTTGACTTACTTGTCTGTTTGCTTACTTGGGAGAAAGGATTAAAACCAAGTTTATAAAATTACTTGGTATCTTTAACGTATAGTATACCCAAGATAAAAAAACTTCCTACATATATATATATATATATATATATATATATATTGAAGATACCAAGTAATCTTATATAAACTTAGTTTTTAATCCTATTTCCCAAGTGAGCAAACAGACAAGTAAGTCAAGTTTGCGCCTGCACGTAGTGCAAGTCTGAGGCAACTCATGATAGTGTCACTCTAGACAACTCGTGGTAAAGGTGGATTAAGCTCTGATCACTTTCCTTAGTATTTTTACTTTAATGTAAAGCACATCTCCTTGCGGAGATGTATGATGCTATGCATTAAAGGCAATGGTCACTACCCCTACGGGTTTCGACATTTATTGAGCTCTCGTCAGTGGGAGCCAGACCTGACAATGCTGAGGTTGAAGTAATACAGAGTTTATATATATATATATATATATATATAGTTCTTCTATATCAGTGGTTTCCAACCTTTTTCCACTTCTGTACCCCTTTTAAACCCATTTCTATAAATTGTACCCTTTGTTTTTAAAATAGTTGTTTTTAAATACTGACATTTATTGTTCCATGACTAACGTTTTGCATTTTGTTTACTTTACTTGTTTTTCCGCTATTACTGATTATTTTTCGTGTACCCATGAACGGCCAGCACGTATCCCCCGTTAGGAACCGATGTTCTATACATCTACACACACACACACACACACATATATATGTGTGTGTGTAGAAAGTTTTTTACCTTGGATGTACTATACGTTAAAGATACCAAGAAATTTTATAAACTTGTTTGTAATCCTTTTTTCCCAAATAAGCAAAGAAGCAAGTAAGCCAAGTTTGCAACTGAAGTATTTTCAGGTCTGAGGCAACTCGTGGTAAGGTGGCATAAGCTCTGATCACTTGCCTAAGTATCCCATAATACAAAGCACATATCCTTATGGACATGTATAATGCTATGTATTATGGGAAGGGTCACTACCTAGACCGGTTTCGACCTTTATTGGATTAAAACCAAGTTTATAAATTTCTTGGTATCTTTAACGTATAGTACATCCAAGGTAAAAAACTTTCTAGATCTTTCTCTCATCTTGAGATTTTTATTTAATAAGGTTTAAGCACCTTGTAGCAACTCCTGTAGGTAAATGTAAGTTATACATTACTTCAATCTTGGTATCCCCACCTCTGGGTCTGACTCCAGTAGTATGGTAAGTACTTCTGACAAGAGCAAGATCAAGATAAGATAAGGAATCTTGACGTGATTGGTTGTTCATATGATGACGTCATTGTGTGTGACGTCATGGGTTTGGAATTTTTCTGGGGAACATCTGTGTGTGTGTTTATTTTGTTCGCGTATGGAATTGATGGTTATTGTTTTGAATGGAAAAGGAAGATATATTAGTGGATAAGGATTGGTGGTGTGATTGGTGGGACACTTTAAACTAAACAGTTAGTGTGAATGCGGGAAACGACGTCAGTGTCTCACCCACCTACAGATTATCTAAATATCTCGCGTCATCGTTAAAAGCTTATGTGGGAAAATATTCTTCTTATATTAAAAACTAAACAGATTTTGTCTCTAAAATCAATAAACTCGAATCTTCTGACATCTTGGTGAGCTTTGACGTGGTAGCACTCTTTATCAACATTCCGACACAAGAAGTCTCCATATTTTAAAGAACAAGATTTCAAATAAAATGTTCTCTCTACTATCTCACTGTGTAAACTCTGGCTATTTTGAATTCGAAGGTAAACTATATAAACAGGTCAAAGGATTAGTATGGGAAGCCCCCCCCCCTCTCTCCTATATTAGCCAACATTTTTTTTCGAGGATTTTGAACAAAAGGCAATCTCCTCTTTTAGTTTAAAACCAAGAATTTGGCTTAGATATGTGGACGATATATTCCTCATATGGGAGCATGGTATTGAGAATCTTCACAGGTTTCTCAACCATTTAAACAACCTCCATCAGGATATAAAATTGACCATGGAGATTGAAGAAAATAGTTCCCTCTGTTTCTTTGATGTTAAACTCACCAAGACGCCTGAATCAATAAAAGTCTCTATATTTAGAAAGCCAACACACACGGACAGATATTTGCATGCGTCCTCACATCACCATCCAATACAAAAGTTGGGTATTATATCAACTCTTGCGAATCTTGCAAGATCTGTACTGTCAGACGAAGAAGAACTAAAAAAAGAACTACAATATCTTAAATGGACCTTTAAAAGCATTGGCTACTCTTTAAAAAGTATCAACAAACAATTATCCTACCGTCAACACAGCAACGTAGAGACACAGAACGACTCCAAAGGTTATATCTCCTTGCCATATATCAGTACACTATCCAAAAAACTGAGTAAAATCTTAAAGAAATTCAACATACAAACAAACGTGCTTCTCGACTCTTCCAAAAATAAGATCAAGTTTCAGCAACTATAAACAATCTCACAACCTTCTACAACTTCCAGGTGTATACAAAGTCACATATGAGTGTGGAAAACCTTACTATGGCCAAACGGAGAAACCTATTCTCCTACGTCTCGAGGAGCACCAGAGAGACATTGCTTATAAGAGAACCAGAGCAACTGCCCTGTCAGGCCATGTCCTGTTTTCAATAAACACGAACAACGAAAGCCACCAACATGAGATAAATTGGACATCAACTTCAAACCTACACATTTGCCATGATGAGGTAGAACGCTGCATTGTAGAGTCAAAAGAAATCACCTTGGACCCTCTTCATATGAACAATAATCTCAGCTATAATTTTCCTGACTCTTTCAGCTCTACTATCAGATACTGGAGATCGCGTGGTTCCACACACGCACAAGTGTACAACAATAGAACTTTAACACGGACTATAGCACAAGTTCATAATAACTGTAATTTACTTTAGCGTGTCTCAATGTTTATTTCAGTGTCTTTTAATATCTTGCTATGTTCTTAACGCCTGATGAAGTCAATCTCGACGAAACATGTTGCGTTTTCAAATAAATCTCAATTTGTTATAATTCTCGGGTTTATAGTCAGTTTATATTAAAAATGAATATATATATATATATATATATAAGGGATGTCAAATTCTCCGAACTTTTGGGTAGCAACTCATATTTATTTAAATATTTTTAATCATTATGGAAAAAGTCATGTGAGGAAAGCATTGGCAAACTGTGAAGATCAATTTAAGATTGAAGCTATGAAGATGAACAGCCTGTAATATACTGATGATACAGTGTTTGCAGAGAAGAAGAAGAAGAAGAAGAACTAAAGTATGTGTGTCAACTAGCTGAAATGAAAGCATGAGATTTGGCTTAAATAAAAATAAATCTGGACACGTAAAAACTGCTCGCAGACAGGAACACAGACAGAAACGGGAATTTATTTATCTGAGGGCACAGAACATTAATAAAGGAAGATCAAAAGAAGATTCTTACCACGAATCAGAAGACAAAAATATGGAAAGATAGAAATATCACACAAATAGGAAAATGAGGTTGATCAGAGTTCTTTAATTTTCTATTTTGTGTTTAAAAGATCAGAACTTTGGACTTAGAAAAAAAAAGGATAGAAAAGGGATAAACAACTTTAACTGGAGAAGAATGCTTAGAATTTCTTCAACAGAAGAAAAAAACAAGAAAAATTATTAATCACTTAAAAAGAGCAGACGATATTATTAATAAAAAAAAATTCTGATATTCTTTGAACAAATAATGAGAAAAGAAATAGAAAAAACTCTAAAAAAAACTTTTATACGATGGTAAAGTGGGACTTAAAAAAAAAAAAAGAAAAGAAAGAGAAAGACCTAATTAAGATGAATAGATTAACTTGTAAATTGAACAAAACTTCCACCTGACTTTGTGATTAAAGAGACTTTAGATAGAGATAAATGGAGTAAAATTTTGAATAAGGTCACGAGCTCTCAGCCATGAGAAAATCGAAGAAGTGAAGCGAATATATATATATGACGTCTATATCGATGACGTGTGAATTCAACAGTAGAAAAATGGACAGCAAGGAGAGCGGGGATTAGAGGAAAAGCTAGTGAAGGATTCCTTCCATTTTCACAAACTTAAATTTACTGAAGGATTTAAAGGCAGTTTAGATGCACTATTACTGTTTATCCCTCTCCTCCCTTTCAAACAGAGCGGAGGGTCCTATTACTTGAATTCTCTTCCACTACAGGTGTTATTTCGACACCATTCCTTGACTTTAGAAAACTGTTGGAATTGCCCGTAGTATAATTCAAAATATGGAAGGGGTAAAGTCTGGTGATAGTTCAAGGCTCTCAGCCATGAGATGTAAACATTTATTTATTTATTTATGTATCTAGAGAGTTCGTCTATAAACTACGTAAAGCTTTATTTCGTAATTTTCCACCTGCTCTTCCCGCTCTGTCGCAAAATGCTATGTACAATAGAATGAACTGTAGGTCTACAATCGAAAGCGATTTCCCTAAATGTGTTACATAATATAATCTGTAGACGACCCTTTAGACACTGGGCTGTGCTTATTACAATTATGGTAACAAATAGATTTGTTATTTCGATTTACTGCCGAAGCAACTGAGGCTATGAGGCTCTGTTATTTGCAAGTGTTCTCTGGCTGGTTTGCCTGTTTTGAGAGGTAAAGAATTCGAGTTTTAGGAACAAAATAATTCGATCACCGCCGTATAAGACCGGCTTACTTATCTTCAGATGAAATGCATTTATTAAGGGTTCTTCGCGTGCTAGACAGGATTCGAATCCGAGACTTTTCAGTCAATTGTAAAGAAAATGTGACATTCTATGTCACAAGAATAAGATATATCTAAAACAATGTTCATTAACAAATGTATCGAATTTTTTTTTTTTTATGGAAAATTGCAAACTTTTCATAAGAGAAATGCAGAAATTAAATATTTCGCACAATTTACGAACATTCACTCAATATATTATTCATACTGTTGATGGTTTAGATCCGGCTTGTCCAACCCGCGGGCCGAATTCGGCCCAGGACGGCCATGAATGCGGCCTAACAAAAAATCGTAAACTTACAAACTTTATGAGATTGCAACTAAAAATACCATTAATAATACTACAAATAAAATTTTAACATGCTATCAATTTATAGCGATGAATTTTTGAATTGAACACGTTCTTTAGCAATGAGAGATCCATAAAATCATTCTCAAATAATTGTATTTATTCAAAATTGCCGCCCATGCGAGTAGTTACTTCTCGACATAATAAATGGCGCTAGCGCTCTTGCTTCCTACTTTTACCACGCAATAGATGTCTCTCTATGTGTGTGCGCCATGGGTACGCTGGTACGGCTTTCAATGTGCAATTGTAAACAGTCGAGTTGACACCGAAGAAAGGTGCAGACGTTACGTGTGTTTGTGGCGATTTGGCGAGTAATTTTTATTAGTAAAAATTTGGCGATTTGGTGATTATTACACCTTGCTTTCTAATTTTCAATGTTTTTTTTTTTTTTATTATTACAGCATGGCTTCCACACCGTCTCCAAAGAAAACTGAACCAAAAAAAAAAAAAAAATTATAGAAGAAAGAAGATTGTTCAACGAAATGTGGACAGATGACTACTTTTTTCTCGAGGCAAATACTGTTTAATCTGCTTAATTTGTGCCGGTTTTCAAAGACTACAATTTGAAAAGGCATTACACGCAAAAACATGCTGCGAAATTTAGTCGTATCAAAGAATGTGTCGTAAAGACAAAATAACGGAACTAAAAAAAAGTCTATCATCTCAACAAAGTTTTTTTTTAAAAAAATAACAACTGAAACGGATTCTATTGTAAAGGCTAGTTATGTGGTTGCAAATCAGATAGCAAAAAAATCAAAACCGTGTATGCCGATGGTGAGTTTATTAAGCAATGTATGGAAAGCATGGCAGATATAATTTGCCCTGATAAAAAAGAGGATTTTCTAAAATCAGTTTGTCTCACCAGGAGAATTGATGAAATAAGAAAATCTATCGAAAAAGGTTTGGAGAGTAGAGCTGCTAATTTTAAATTTTATGCTTTGGGGATAGACGAAAGTGCTGATGCTACTAATATAGCTCAATTGGCAATTTTTATTAGAGGTATTGACGACGAATATAATATCACTGAAGAAATGGCTTCTTTAGTGCGCCAGTAAAAGACACAACTAAATCGAGAGATTTATACGAAGCAGTGAAAAATACGTTAAAGCGATTTTCTTTGTCCATTGTGAACATATCGGGTATAGCTACTGATAGTGCTCCGGCGATGATAGGTAAAAGAGATGGACTTGTAAAATTAATAGAAGACGATGCAATTGCCTCCCAAAATTTACGTATGATGAAATATCACTGCATACTGACCAAGAAAACGTATGCGCAAAAGCTTTAAAGATGGATAACGTCATGCAGATTGTCATCAAGGCTGTAAATTTCATAAAGGCCAAGGGATTCCTGGAATCATCGCTAATTCCAGGAATTCCTTAAATGTATGGATGCTGACTATGGGGACATCATTTACTTTTCGGAAGTAAGATGGTTAAGTCGAGGTAAAATGTTGAAAAGATTTTATGATTTGCGAAATGAAATTAAGTCGTTTATGGAATCAAAAACAAAATTTGTGCCAGAACTTGGCCATGAAAACTGACTCACAGATTTGACATTTTTAGTAGACTTGACTGCTCATTTAAATGAGTTAAACATGCGTCTTCAAGGTGAAAACCAACTGATGAATACAATGTTTCAAACTATAACAGCGTTCGAAATGAAACTGAAACTATGACAATCTCAAATTAAGGCGAACAATTTTATGCATTTCGACACGTTGGTTAAACACGGTCCTGTGAACAACGAAAAATATGCAGCCTTGCTTTTCGATTTGATTTGATACAGGAATTTGAGAACAGTTTCACAATTTCCGGAAAAATCATCAATCTTTTGGTATATTTGCGACTCCATTTTCAGTCGACATAAACATATTACCTGCCAATTTTCAAATGGAATGCATAGAGCTACAATCTGACATTCAACTTAAAGAAAAATTTGATCTCTTTACTGGACTTCTATACGATATATCTTCCCAGAGAAAAATATCCCTCGCTTCACAATCATGCCTTATTCACGTCATCGATATTTGGAAGCACCTACATTTGTGGGCAGCTATTTTCAAGGATGATGCACACGAAGAATAAAACTAGAACCAAAATATCTGATGAGCACCTTGAGAACTCACTGAGAATTGCAACTACTTCCATCGAACCAAATCATCGAAGTATTAGTGTCTCAAAAATCGAAGCATTAGTGTCTCAAAAACAATGTCAAACATCTCACTAATTTCATGTTGCTGTCTTGTCTTTTACTTTTATATAAAAAATTCATGAATTACTGAAGTTTAAATTACTTAAATATGTTAACTATATATTCTAAGTTTTTTTGCTCATCTGCTATCGTTAGTGTTAGTGTATTTTATGTGTGACCCAAAACAACTCGTCTTCTTCCAATGTGGCCCAGGAAAGCTAAAAGGTTGGCCATCCCTGGTTTAGGTTATAAAGTAAAATATGAAGATGTGAGTGTTCTTATTTGCAGCTAATTAAGATAAAAATTGAAATAGATTTAATTCTTATTTAAAGCGGTGCATCATGCAGTTATAAATTGTAAATCTCAAATTCCTGTATTATCGCTTCAAAGGTCTAATGAGTTCTTAGGCAGGATTTCATGTATTTTAAAGTCAAATAACTGAGACATCCTATGATAAATCATGTTCCTTCATATACTACTGTTATTTTCAAACTATTAGTAGTTTTAGTAGTAAATCGTGTTTGCTTTTACTGGAATACAATTAATGAATATACTTGTTCTTTATTTTATATAAATTTAATCCTTTTAAATTGTCAAACTGTACGTAACGTAAAAGAGTGCTTTATTACACCTGTGACACATTATTAGGGAGGTGTGGATATCAAAATAAACTAGAAGATAATCCCTTCTTATAGCATTAAAGATGCTGGGACTAGTGTGCAAGCAATAAATTATGGCCAATATATTATAATTAGTATAGAAAAATTGCTTATAAATCAAACTTTTTTAAGTATAAATTATACAATGCTTGCTATTTTTGTGGCATATAAATTAAATCACTCCAGCAGAATACTTTCGCGAGCGCAGAGTGGAGTGTCAACTCTTCCCTGCTGTATAGGATTAAAATAATTAAATATAAATATATAAATATATAAATTAATTAAAACGAATAAATTAATTAGAATTAATAAATTAATTAGAATTAATAAATTAATTAGAATTAATAAATTAATTAGAATTAATAAATTAATTGGAATTAATAAATTAATTAGAATTAATAAATTAATTTAAAATATTAAAAAATTAAATATCTATTTTATTTGAATTTATATGTTCATGTAAACAAAAAATATGATTTATTTTTAATAGAACTAACTTTATAAAGATACTATAAAGTTTTACTTACTTGAAATAATTTATCATCAATGAGAGGAGTGAAATTGCTTATGGTGAGATAAAATTGTAGCAAAATTTGGCTGTATAGTTGTTAATTTCAATTTCAGATGCGGTTCGACATCTATAATGCGATTCCTCTTCTTCGTCTTAATATCTACAAGGGCCGAAAATCCAACTTCGCACAGATATGAACTTGGAAATAGAAAAATGAACCTTAGAGCTTTATCTGTTAATTCAGGAAATTCATTCTGTATTTGTAGCCAAAATGATGATAACGTATTCTCGCTGTATTTATTTTTTAGGAAAGCTAGTTCTAAAAGTTGTTCTTCTATTGATGATAGACCCTTTGGCATAAATTTGTTTTTATTGAAAGGGTATCTTATCCTCAATATTAATGTCCAATTCAGGGAAATACTTTTCTAGATTCATTTGTAAGCTTTTTAAATGCTGCATGATAGTAATTTTCACATCATCATCAATTTGTTCATTTGAACTTGCGAGCAATTCATGAAGCGATGGAAACGCGTCAAATTCTCCATTACCAACCCGCTTTTGCCATAACTTTATTTTTGCTAACGTGGCGTTCACTTTATCTTGGACATGAAATATAGAAATTTCCTTGCCTTGTAAAGATAACTTAAGACTATTTAATACAGTAAATATATCTGCCAGGTATGCTAATTAACTGAGCCATTTCCAATTATGTAAATGCATTTTCAATTCAAACTTTTCATCAAGAGAAACTTGTAGTTCATTCCGAAGTTCAAATAAACGAGTAAGGACTTTGTTGGAGAAAGCCAACGAACATCGGTATGGAAAAGAAGTTGTGTATAGTTGCTTCCCATTTCTTTGCAAAGTTGAGAGAAAAGTCTGGCGTTTAGAGGACGGCCTTTAATATAATTTATGATTTTTATAGCTTCATCAAGAACTTTTCTTAGGTCTGTAGACATCACATGTGTAGCCAAAGCCTTCCTGTGTATGCAGCAGTGTGTCGACTTTGCATTTGTTGCAATAGCTCGAATCCATGAAACAAGCCCTTTTTTTAGATCCGACCATGGATTTCGTCCCGTCCGTGCTTATTCCAACACAACTTTTCCAATCAAGCTTGTTTTGATGCATAAAGGTGTTTATACTGTTGAATATTTCTTCTCCTGTTGTATGTTCTGGCAAGGGTTGGCAATATAAAAAGTCGTCATGAATTTTTTGATTTTTTTCGTACCTAACGAACACTAGAAGATTTGCAAAATTTATAATGTCGATGAATTCATCTGCCTGCAACGCATAATAACGACTCTTACGTATATCGGATAACAATGTTTGTTTTATATTTTCAGCCATTTCAGTGATTCTTCGATGAACGGTACTATTTGAAAGGCAAATCCGATCAAAAGATCTTTTTGCATTATCTCCGATCATAATTTCTGCTATTATTTTTGCTGCAGGCTTGACCAAAGTTTCACCAATTGTTTCCGCTGCACCACTTTTTGCTATTAATAGCGACACACGATATGAAGCTTCTAAAGCCTTCATGTTTTCACCTCCTGACACGATCGACATCACTTTTTGAGATTCTTTTAAATTTTTTAGTTTATTTTGAAAAAATTCGACAGATTTGTCCTTGCATTCATTATGTTTCGATTCAAAATGGCGATTTAAATTACATGGTTTCATGCTTTCATTTTTTAAAGTTTCACCGCAAATTACACATAATGGAACAGGTTCCTCTTCATTTACCGTCCATGAAAATCCACATTTCAAGTAATTTATATCGTACTTACGAAGTTTTCTCATCTTCTTCCTAGTTGGTTCTTTAGAAATGTCAGACGACACACACTTATCAATTTCACTTGATCCAGATACAATATCAACATTTTCTTGTTGCTGACAGCTACTTGTATCTACTGTGTTCCTCTCTTTTGCGCCTTTTAAAAATCCAGTCTTTAACCAGTGATCCATACTTAAGAATTTGAAAGCTAAAAAAAATTACCGTATTTAACGAACAGTCCTTCAACAAATGGCTAGTGAAAGCAGAACTCGAAACAGACAGCAATGGTAGGCCAGTAGAGACAAAGCAGCTATGAAGACGTTCATATGATTTTTGCGGTATTAAAAAAAGATCGCGCTACTAATTGACAAAGACAAGCCGACAGTTCATTTGAAATGCTAATTCTCTTCAACCGAATTCCTTATACAGGGTGTCCCAAAATTCACGCAAGATTTAAATTTAGCGCCATTTGTGCGGTACCGTGTTGCCAACGAGAAAAACAAAGACAGCGTGACAGCTGACAGTTCAGGGTTATTAAAAATGGAGCGCTACACGAAAGAACAACTCATTTTCATTGTTGAGCAATATTTTAAAATTAATGAAGGTCTGGCAGCTACAGTTTGCAATTTTCGTACAAAATATGGTCGGAATAGTGATTTAACTTCATCAACTGCGAAAAGATTAATTAAAAAATTCAAGGAAACTGGATCAATTAGTGATCTTATACACTCTGGCCGTCCTTCAACAGAAAACATCGAAGCAGTTCGTGAGAGTGTTGCTAAGAGTCCAGGAACATCAATTCGGCACCGTGGTCTTGAATTGGGCATTTCGAGAAGCTCTCTATAGCATATTCTCACGAAAGATTTGCATCTTTATGCTTACAAAGTTCAATTGACTCAAGAACTGAAGCCTACTGACCACACGCAGCGAAGAGAGTGCGTTGAATGGATTATGGAACAACAACAAGTAAATGCTTATTTTTCGAACAAAATCATCTTCAGCGATGAGGCTCATTTTCATCTTGATGGGTTCGTTAATCGACAAAATTGTCGCATTTGGGGTTCAGAAAATCCACGAGTGATTGTTGAGAAACAAATGCATCCACAACGTGTCACTATTTTGTGCAGATTTTGGGCTGGAGGCATCATCGGTCCATTCTTCTTCGAAAATGCGGCTGGTAAGGCAATAACAGTTAATGATGCTCGCTATCGCGACATGATAATCCAGTTTTTTGTGCCTAAATTGCAAGATATGGATGTGGACGACATGTGGTTTCAACAAGACAGTGCCACATGCCATACAGCCTGAGAAAGAATTCAATTACTGCATGAGTCATTTCCTGGTCGTGTAATTTCCCGTTTTGGTGATCAGAATTGGCCGCCCAGATCATGTGACTTAACGCGGTTGGACTTTTTTCTTTGGGGTTTTTTGAAGTCTAAGGTTTATGCCAACAAGCCCACGACCACCCACGCCTTGAAGAAGGAAATTGAGCGCTGTATCAACGAAATTCAGCCACATTTATGCAAAACGGTCATGGAAAATTTCGACAAAATAGTGCGTATGTGCCAGCAAAGCCGTGGAGGACATTTACCCGATATGCTATTCCATGCATAACCCTACTGTATACTTTATGAATCAATAAGAAATTACAATTTTTAATTAAAAACCTGTGTTTTCTATCAAAATTACTTCTTGCGTGAATTTTGGGACACCCTGTATAATATCTGAAACACATTCACTGTATATTTCTTAGTTTTAACACGTTCACTCAAACAAAACCATATGTTGCCGGTGCACCATATGGTTTTGATTGTCTACTATACAGCATTTTATGTGGGAGGGGTCATGCGATTCATTAGTTAGTGCCGTTTTTACCCAGTTGTCTCTAATTGCACTGTTTGTTGAGAAACATATTACACAGCCTGCAGATGTCTCTGTACCTTATTCAGTGATATAATAGGAACGTTTTACGGTCTCAAACTTAAAGTTTATTTCATGCGTTAATGATGCATAGCCGAAAATTTGCCAAGGACCCCCTGAAGACCTTTCGCTTACCCCTGGGGGTCCGCGTACCACACTTTGAGAAACATTGCTATAGTGTAATGCAAAAATAAAAGTGTCGAGTACTATCAGTACCCGCCAGATGTGTGTAACGAGATGAAGTAATTTGCATTTTCTATTGGCATCTACCTTTACTGATGTAGAAATACAAAAATAATAACTCCATCTATGAATCAACCTCTGAACTATGTATTTTCCTATTTAGATGAGTGAAAGGTAGGTAGGGAGGTTAAAAGGAAAACTTAAAAAACAAATCATAAATGATGGGTTGGCAAATGGAGCCTTCTTTTTTCTGAAGTCTGTGTTTTGTGCAAAATTTCTGAGAGAGCAAAGTGCAACAATCCAAACAACGATGTGAAACAAGTCTTCGGAGTCAATTATATATATATATATATATATATATATATATTTTTTTTCTCTCTACGTGTTTTAAATAGTTCGTCAGAATGTCAAACTCTGTTCTCAGAATCCTAGGCATTTAACGTATATTATGATACCGCAGAACGAGAGTGATGGAATGTTACCGTATCATATAACATTTAGCCGTGTACACAACGTCAAACACGAAAGAAGGAATCCAAAGCATACTTTTGTTCAGCAATTAATTTCATGACACTGATATACGAGAAGATTTATTTATGTTGCTTCTCTTATTCAACGCCTCCGTTCTTTTTTTTTTTTTTTTTAACCCACACTAGTTAGCGGATGCATGCATCCATATGTTGTTCATCCGTTCTAAACAGCTTTTAATAACAACTTGGACACTATATAATAATTATCGTTAATGTTATAATCATTGAGGCAATTATTGTTGAATTCTTTTAAAGAACAAGAGGCTCTGGAAGCAAATTAGGGCGTTAATTAAAAACTAGATTTATGTTAAGCAGCATTTCGTCAAAACATTGAAAACAAGTTGAGGACTTTCTTTCTGTTATTTACAAGAATTTTAAGGGTTTACAAAAATATGCTTTAAATGGTAAAAGATATTTAAAACAGTAATTTGCCATTATGAAATGAAAACCGAATTGCGAACAGGTGATACCATGGAGTTCAATGAAGGAGCATTACTACAATGTTAGGCCTGGTATTTCCTTGAAGTAGCATGCAGTTAGCGTGTCTAAACCGGTTTTCTGTGAGGAAATCACTCTTGTAATATGAATGGGAACCTGTATCGCCCCTGGCTACATTAATACACCTATGACCTCGTAAGCTGACAAAGAGGTGCGTAGAGAGGGTATATGAGCGCGCACGCGGGACACACACATACGAAATAAATGAATAAATAAATAAAAAAGGAAAAAGGAAAAAAAAAACGCTACCTGCAGTCATTAAGCCAATGGCATTATGACCGTATGATGGCGCCACTTACATGTTTGGTATATTGGTTTTCAAGTTGCCATTTCCTGCTTTACCATTGGCAGTAAGTGACTATCACTGGCATCTTTTTATGCAGTTTGGTTGCTTTACCACGGATTTCGAATAATCATTGGAAGTGAATTTACTAATCGTAACGTAGGAAAATGCGAGTTGCTATTTTTTTATTTGTTTGTTTGCTGGTTTTGTGCTTTGTTAAAGCAAAAAAGGTAAGCATGAATAGCATGATACATCTTACTTTAAAACTTTTGTTATTCCAAATGAATTCAACTGGTGGGTTTCGGGACTATTTGCAAGTTGACTGTGTGTGTAAAAATGTGAGTCGAGTACAGCATTCTTTCTCCTGATTCCGGACCGTTAGTTTAAATAGACTTTAATTTTTTGGTGGGGCAAAAGAAAAATTAATTTAATTATCATGCACATGCTAATTATCGATTTTTATACTCAAACTTCTAAAGTAAGCTTTTATTCATCGTGTAATTTAGGAAACCTGTTTGAGATAATCTGCGAACCTCCCAATAATTAAGATTTTAAACATCGGATGTGTGTATGTATGTATGGAACTTTTTTTTTTTTTTATGCTGTAGCGAGGTGCTTGATTGAATAAATTAAGATACTTTTCTGATGATAAATTGTACTGCATAACTTTTGAAAGCAGCAAAGTTATTGAGATAATTCTGAACAATAATTGGCGAAAACATTAAGCCTACCGCGAATAATATTCTGACGAAAAAGATATGCACTGTTAACAAACGAAAATTTTGTATTAACCTCATTACTTGGTTACCCCAATTTCTCAGACTATTTGAATACGACCAACTTAATATTGAAAAGGGGCGTTGTGCGTACTTCCTATAATACATATCATTAGTTGTTTTTTTTTTCAAATATAATCCTACCGGCACTTCTTTAACTGACTTTATCAAATTGTAGGTTAAGCATGTACTTTCCAAAGTTTTTATAATTAATTCGAGGTGAAATGAAATTTTGTTGCACTCTAAATTGAATTCATTTGGGTTACGTTAATTATATTCTTCATTATAGAGCAGTGGTTACTAACCTTTATCCACATTACCGCTGATGTGTAAGACACATTTCCTGCACCATTTGGCGCCAAAGCAAGACTTACTTGCGTTCAGTACAAAGGTTCACATTAAACCTAATGTATTAAATACTAGAATCCCAGTCAGAATGGTAGAAAGTGGGGGTGACGCGAGGACGTTGCGTCGAGAAGGCTTACAGTGTATATAAAAATATGTTGGCCGTTTTTGAAGCATAAATTTAAAGGGTGGACAAAAAATAATAATAATAATAATAATAAACAAATAATAATAAAATAAAATAATACTTTAGAAATTTTAATACACTCGTAGTACGTTTTAGAGTAATTTGATTAGCCTGATATCAATTCTGTGAATATAATACATACCTCATATGTTTATCATTTTAGAGCATATTATTTATTCATGATAAAATATTAAAATGTTACTTCGTTTCATTATTAACATGCAACGATAACTCAACTCGAAATCGAATAATGCTATTGATGTACAGATTTAAAACATTTTTAAGCTAAATATAATCTTATGGAGAAGAGAAGTGACCTCCAAAAAGTAAAAGGAGTAAATCTTTGTTTTCTAAGGAACCGGTTGACGAAAAAAAATGATCTCCTGCTGTTGCGACCTTGGCCCAATTTTAAACTTATTTTTTAAGTTTTCTTGTGCTAATTCATCTGTTTTTGTGGCAGATAATCAGCACAGAGCAGATGTTTCCAACCACGAACTACTAAACAAGTCTTTAAAGTAATGTTTTCCAACCATTTTATTACAGCTGCCCACCTAAATCTAAGAATAATTTCTTACGTCACCTTATAGGTTTTTTGATATATATTATATGATAAACTTTTTTTTATTTCAAATAAAGAATTGTTCATAACGGCAATCTAATTTATTAAGAACTGACAAGCGTGGAAACGTTTCCAGCGTTTCCCTCGATGAGTCCGTTGGACTCCCTGGAGGTGTCGTGTAATAATAATATAATAGTGCATAGTTTCGAGTCTTCCCACCGCATTGGAGATTTCCAACATCCAATGCGGATCTTGAAATTTCTTTCCTCCACTTGTGCTTTTGTCTATTTAACATTAATTTCGCGGATAATGTTGTTACATAGTATTTCTTGGCGTTGGCTGGCTATGAACCAATCCCTTTCTTTGTAGAGGCCTCGGAGCTAAGATCTGAGGAGATAGGCGTTCTTGGTCCCATTCTGTCATTTTTTGCTTGATGTTTTTAACTGTTAGCATGATGTTGATGCCCATCAACATGACGTGTGGGGGGCCATGGAGGTAGTTAAGAGTACGCTGGTCTTGCAATTGGGTAAGCATGAGCATAGATGCTAAAGAAACTGGTGGTGCAGCTCCAGTATTTCCAGTCTATGGCTAGAATTCTTCCGTCTGTGAATCCCTTTGGGTGTTGTTGAAAGCAAGGGCTAATTCTCCGTGCTTGCTGCGCAAGCTCATTAATTGAGAAAGAAGTAATATTTATTTGTTAATAAATGTATGAATTTATAAGCATTCCATTTAGGCTTTTATTTTTGTAGACAGAAGATGTCTTAAGCTTGTGCGGCAATAATTGAGCTTTGCGTTGTGTATCGAAGGCCGATGCTTGCTCGGTTGTATGAGCTTTCAAGTCCTCGCTGCACCACTGCGATTTAATGCGCGCGCATAGCCATTTCCGCTCCCTTCACGTTGTCTTAAACACAAGGCCATCGCAGTCAAAGTAGCTCTAGCCGGTGAGCTTCAGCCAGCCTTTACAAGTGTGCGTGTTGCTTGGGAAAATTAAGTTACGACCAACTTTTTATGACGATGTTATTCATCAGTTCATAAAGAACCATAGGGTAGAATTTGTATTCAAGTGGCTAAATTGAAAAAGATACAACAACATTTATTTTACAAATGATATTCTATTTGTATGATTAAATGTACATAAATTTCTAAATATATAGTTTTAAATGGTCAGTAATTCATTATTCCGCTAATCAGACTTCTCTCACTCCCTGAATGATAAGAGCAAGCGTGAATTTTAAGACCAGCATTCTCCCCTTTTTGAAAGGCTCCTAAGAGGGGACAGTATTACTATCCCAACTCCAGCACTGAATAGTGTTGGGCCGAAGCTCCAGTGTTATGTTTAGGAGTACTTTGGGCTAAGTTCCTAATATCTCTTTCAGGAGCAATAGCCTAATGTTATATGATAGCATTAGTGTTCAAGCTGCCTCTTGTGTGAATGGTGGACAGATGCTTCGGATGTTAAGTGAGACGATGCAAAGAGTGGCGACGTTATTGATTATACTCGATCTAAGCTTTGGCGAATCAAAGTAAGTACTCTATTCGTAGGGGAAAGTGGAATATTTGTCCCCCTGCATGCTTCTTTATCTTAAATCTAATCCGTTTATCGTAACAAATGCAGCTGCTCATCCCACCCCTTTCTAAAGAAGATTCCATATAAGATGAATTGTGATTCCGTGTACCTCTTGATCTCATCTTTTATGGAGTCTTCTTTAGAAGGGGTGGGGATGATCCAGCTCCATTTCAGATTCCGAAGTTTTAGTGATGGGTTTTTTCTCGATTTGTTTCTCTTGTGTTGGAGCTGGGTCCTCTTTCTGCTTTTTCACTTTTGATGGTGGCGGCAGAGAAAAGAGATGTTTCACTGAGGACTCCTCCCACCTGGATACAGGTTGGAGGAGTTACCGGCTGTTGCTAGTAAGATGGCTTCTGTACAAGTAGCCAGCTGGATAGAAGACCAGTTCTGATAGTGTTACTAATGTACTTGCCGGCTGTGTAACATGCGCCGGTTCCGTCGTAAGTGCTGATGTTGCAGTAGAAATAGGGCAGAGGTGGTGGGTTTAGCTACATTTTTTTTTCCCAGGGCTGTTTTGTGAAAAGTCCTCTCCAGTGGTTTTAGAGTTCTGGAAATTTTGTCTTTTGCATCGGTTCTGTAAGTGGTTGAATTGATTCTCCTTCTCTCTCGGCGAAAGCACGTAGTGGGCAGCTAGTCATCCAGTGATCGGGATCGCTTCACTTTCAGGACACTGTCTTGATGTGTCCGATACTAACGCAGTTGAAGCTCTTGGCTCAGAGGCAGTTTTTGCACAGATGTTCAACCGAGCCGCAGCAAAAACATTGTCGCTACACCACTGGGTAATTTACCATTACTCGTGCCTTGCCGATGTTGATTAAGTTTGGCACTGGTAACCTCATATCCATCGTGAAGGTTACCTCCTCTGATAACCAAATGGAATCTTCCTTAGAAACTTTACTCACCTTTCCCTACTTTGCAAAGGCTTGTACCAACCCATCTTCCCCAACCTCAATATATTCTATTGGGAACCTATCGATATCACTTGGCTGCCTACCATTATTGGTGTTATGTGGCTCCCTTGTACAGAGAAACCCTCAAATAGTTATCGACGTTCTTTACCAAAAATTTAGTACCCCCGTAGGGAGTTGGAGTGGATGTTTTGAGCTCCTATTGTTTCTTTAAGCACGTTAGTAAGAACTGTGAGGTGCCAGGGTGTGAGAACGTCAATACCCAGAATCCTAGTCCTGCGGGGGGGGAGAGGGTGGAGCCATCCCTGGTTGAACTCTGCGTTCATATGTAGAAAAAGAAAGACGAGAAAAATACCTCCAAGTTTATCCACTTATAGTAGCATTAATTTAAGTTAAATCGATAAATAATAATAAAAGCCTACTTATAGGCTTTTGTTATTAACTTTATTTTATTATAATTTATCTCCAATAGAAATAAATAGGCTCATTAGAGCCTGCAAGTTACTTATAAACACTCAAAAGGGAATCAATAAAAAAAGAAATCCAGACGAAGTACATTTTTTTTTTTTTTTTTTTTTTTTTTTGTGAAGCAATACTATTACTGACAAGTAGCATTCTCAATGTTGCCTAGAACACGTGATGTGGCCTTTTTACGTAGTTCTGCATAAAGGTTTTTAATTCAGTGTTTGGTATGTGTTGTGTATATTGCTGTCGGTTTTCGTGATCTTGTTAGATTTAGTGTATTTCATAACATTTGAGATTACTATATTCAACTTAGTGCCGTAAAATGGCGCCAAAAACGCCACAAGAATATCGTAACTCGCCATGCAACTGAAGCAATGGCAAGGTAGGAGGGCTTAAAAAAAATCATATAAAATAAAAATTTAAAAAATTGCATATCAACTTTTTTTTCTGTTTGTGATTTTAAATAGTTTTTTGAATTTAGGGAAGGCCAATTACTGCTTGCCTAGGGACGACATATAGCCTAACAATTGTCCCGAATAGAATTACAAAAAAAGAAATTCTAACATGAATTCAAAAGTTGAAAACAAGGCTCCCACTGAAAAGAAGCATGAGAATATTGAAGATTGAGTAACTTTTGAAATAAGCTTACCAGTCAGACGACGATTAAATTAAAATCGAGTCGTTTAGAATAACATAGCAAGGAAAATAAAGGTAAGCAGCAGGAGAGTTCTATAGTATGGCGACTCCTTCATAAAACACGCCATTGATGACCATGCTAGTACAAGTTTTAGACGCAAAAATATAACAGATATAATTGAAAAATAGAAATGATAGATGTAGGAAAACGATTTAAATCGCGATCAGTTCAGTATGAAACAGGATATCAAAGGTTTGCTGGAGGAAACGAAAGTCAAGAATGAGAAAGAAAATGTTTAGTACATTACCATGATATGATAGTGTGTTAAGAAGGGCTAGAAAGAATGGTTGCAGGTGTTTGGATGTGTGCAGTGAATTTGATGGAGGAATGTACTTAAGAGACGGGCTGTGTGCTTAGCATCAGAAGTGCGGGGATTATTTATTGGTAGGATACCCAATACGGAGTCACTGAAACAATCGTGATAAAAGGAATAACGAGAATGTATGCAAAACAGCAACGAAAATACTTAATCATGGAGGTGATTAATGATATGATTACGTATCTCCGTATGATAAGTAGTATATCCGTCTAAATATTCCCCACTTCGTGGGGAATATGTAGAATAATGTAGACAAATACACTTGTTACAATGCTGCATCATTTGCAATCCTCTAAGAAAAAAAGTATTTCCCTTGTTGCACAAATTGGTCTATTTTTGTTGTGGGTGTTTATCAAAACTTTTCAGCTCTCCTCGTAGACAGGATAGGATGGGAGTACTAAATAATATCGGCATAATTTGAGTCCAGTTGGGATAGAAAGCTATGAACTGCAATACTAGTAACTGACACGTAACAGTGAATTTGAAGCTATCTGGTGTGAAATGGAGTAAGTTGAAATACATAGTTGGGTATTGTTACAGACTTCATGTGACTGTTACTGGTAACTACGAAATGCATCGAAAATAAATCATGAGTAACTTTATCTGAACGTTGGATAGCGGTGAAATTTCATAAGAATGAAAGCAAATTTATTGAGCTGTTGCTAGACAACTTCGAACAGCATGTGACAGAAGGAATCCGAGGTCAGTGTTAATTCTGATTATAAAATCAGAGGGTGGTTTCAGACATGTTCTGCCTCTGGTCGGTGACAGTCATCATGCTGTCTCACCTGGGAAGTGGCTAAGTATATGGATGATCCATTTAAGAAAGGTTACATGCCGAATTACAAAGCGCAAAATATAAAATACTTAAATGATGGAATAGTGTGGGAATAAGATGGACGTTTCAGTCTTATTAAGCAGGAGAGTCTTAAGCAAAAAATGATTGGAAGGAATCGTGTGCAAAAGGATGACAGCTATGGAAATTATAATGCTGAGGCCAGAGGAGTTCAAAGATTTTTTTACTTAGCTTTCCATACAGTACTTGAGTATGAAAAGAAACTGGCTCTGCAAGTTGCCCACAGCCTAAAAGAATTCTGTTATGATGCAAGTAAAAAAAAAAAAAGTGAGAATAAGTGCAGTAGTATGTAGGTAAAGAAGAGATGGTTAAACTAATGAATGCCCATTTTGCTAACAGTTATCAACATAAAGCCATCAGCAGTAGGGGCAGTTGAGATATCGGCACGGGAGCCTCAGCATTCAGCTGAACTGTTTGTCCCTTTGACTAGACTGTATAATTTGAGTATAATATGATAATTCCATTGCACGAGGGTAGTATAAGGACTGAGTCAACTTTTCAGTATCTTGGGAGTTAGATTCGGAAATATTGGTAGAAACTCTCATATAGAAAATGAGTTGTCAGAAAACCTATGCATTGTAAAAACAGCGTGGATTTACAAAGGGGATGTCATGCAGAGCAGCTTGCTCACATTTTGTTCCAGTCAACTTATGGGGAATCCATACACAAGAGGAATAATGGATACTCCATAAAACTGACTTTGAAGTCTTTTTAACTTCACAAAGTCAGAAATAGGATATAGCATGGGAGGCTATTAGGTATGTTGGAGGATACAGAATTGGATTATAAATTAACTTGAATAAGAGAATGGCAGAATGACGGATACAAAAAAAAAAAAAAAAAAAGTGGTGTGGGAGGCAGTCTGCAAGATTTATTCTTATGTAACACCTCCAGGGAGTCCAAAGACTAATCGGAGGAGAGTGTGTATATGCTGACCGATGCACTTCAGAAATTCTTGGCTTATTGTACATTAATGACGCTGGAAAGAGTTTGGGAATTGATATAGGCTAGGTGATCAGGAATTCGACTAAGACTCAGAACTCGCAGAATCATTTGAATAGGCGGGAATTACGAGTATGTTAAACTGGCTGTCATTTCAGTGTTCGTAAATGTAAAGTTAGTACTTTAGTGTGATCAGATCCATTGATTTATTGATCCTTAGAGTTTAATAGATAGGAAGTTGAAGTTTAGGGACCATATTATAAATACAACTCGGATGATAATTGCAATGCTGAAAAGAATATTGACATGTAAGCATAAGGAAGTAATTTTACCTCTTTACAAGGTCTTGATACAACCTCGGTTGGATTATTGTGCACAGATTGCTTTCCGTGATGCAGAGGATGGAAATAACTTAGGTGATATCGTGACTCTGGAACGTAGCTGGGGTTAAATTAAGAATTTGTGGATGGTAGATACAGGATACCAGTAGATGGAATCCATAATTTTATGGAGGATGAAGAGATGGATTTCGTGGAACTTAAGTGGATGAATCAAGAAAAAAAGTGACAACTTTTTTTTTTCACTCATAGAGCTGTGTGTAATTGAATGAATTGCTTTTGGATTTGGTAAATGTAGGTAGTTTAAATGCATTGAAAAGGGATGACAGCTACGTTTTGATATGTGCTTTCCCTTGATGAGCCACTGACACTCGGGAGATCTGGTATTAATAATACCATTTAGATAAAAGAATAATGTGCAGTTTGAGCTTTTTTTTTTGCATTCTTTGTTACAATATATTGTGCTTTTTCACCATCAATACTTATCTGTAAAGACAATTTAAAATTTATTGCAAATATTTTGAATTCCGATATATTGTCATATAAGCCAGTGGAAGTGCTTTAATAACGCTAGGTTACCCGAAAAAAAGCAGTTCTAGGTTCAAATCTAATCGCAGACTATAGGAACTTTTTCTAACCGCTTCCCGAGTTAGGCGATCTCTGGCATAGATAATCCAGGCCAGAAACTCAATAAAATAGACTGTAAAGCTTGCAGTATTTTAGACATTATATAGTGTTAAGGACACAAGATGGTGGCACGGTCTGCCGTCTCTTGGGCCAGCTATCTCTGGTTGGCTACTGCTGCTGATTGAACTGCTCCTCAGTCTCCAACAGTTAGATAGGGCTAAATAGACTCCTCAACACCCTATAGGGAAAAAAAACGTTATTTTTGTTTATATAAATTGGTGGGTCGTAGGTTCGGCATGATTTAAAAATCACAGCATGTAATAAGGTTCTAGTATTAGATGCTGTGATTAAGTTTCAACTGAATCGGGCCATAGCTGGGCTTTCAGTGATGTCAAGCTGCACTTTCGTATTATTTGTTTTGTATCGCATTCTTTGTCACAATATATTGTGCTTTTTCACCCTCAATACTTATCTGTAAAGATAATTTAAAATTTATTGCAAATATTTTGAATTCCGATATAGATTTCAAGTCGGTCATAATTGGGGTACTAAAAAAAATTAAGCTTTTATTTTCTTTTTCGTTTATTTCTTCTTAATATGAGCATTCAAGAGAAAGTGATGTTGAGTAGAGAATGATCTTAATGTAATAACATATACAGGTTTATTTTCGAAAAGTCCAAAAACAGGAAGATAAGACTCGCATGTCTGTTCTTATAGTGATATTGTTTCTTTCCTTCTGTTTATCACTAATCTTAAACAGCATCCGGTGAATCGATAGCATACAAATGACGTAATTTGATGGTCCCTCACACAATATATATTGTCTTGAATAGTGTGGATTCTACGGATGAGTTCGTTGTGAGAAAACGCTAATATCCGAGCAAGAAACCCGCTATTCTGTGCCAGAAATCGAAAACTGTGTTTTCAATCGGAGATTAGAAACACTTAGGTCTTTCTTCCAGTGGCCTAGCACTCCTACAAACGACATTTCCAGACACCTATACAGATTTGATAATGAAATGATTCCTTTTTCTACTTAAGTGAATTAAACGGTATTGCTTTTAAGAAAAGTCCTTTATATATCCATGTTTGCATCTTCCATGACAAATTTGGATATCACGCCACACAATCTACAAATTCTCTCTTCATTTAGAGGTGTCAGAGAAATGTAGTCATCACATAAGCAGCATGAAAAGGTTTTCATAACAGTACACAAACACTTGGATCCGTCCATCTGACTGCGTAATAACACCGACCTCAGTACTATTATTAATACCCTATACTCAGAGATAACAAGGACTAATATAATTGAAATATTTCAGTTATACTAACAAATCATTTTCAGTATATAGCGAAAAATCTCAATTCTGACTTCTGTAGTGATATGACTAGGAAAGATGAAAAAATGGAAATTTCTGATAAAATTAAAAATGGCCTATGTGGCTCAGTTGGAATCACGTTTGTTTCTATAGCACTCGGCTGTCTGAAGAAAGACCCCCGAAAGTTTAATTCTAGTCGCAGACTAGAACTTTTTTCTAAGCCATTCTTCGACCAGTTTCCGAGTTTGTCTATCTTTGTCTGCTGGCAAGCAGGTTTTTCTCTGGAAACTCAAGGAAATCGACAGTAGAATCCATGCTATTTCAGACAATAAAATATTGTTTGGATTAATGACCGCGAGATGACGGCATAGCTTGTTATCCGTCTTTTCGCTGGATTCCGGTTGTCTTTGGTCAGCTATCTTATCGGCTACTGGTGTGGATTGAACCGCACACTTGGTCTTCAAAAGTTATCTAACGATTAGATAACTTTTGAAGACCAAGTGGGCTTCAAAAGTTATCTAAAAGTTAGAGCAGGCGACGGCCTGCTCCCCAAAGGAATAAATGGCATTAGTGGATTTATTTTATTTATAAGAAATTAAAAACACCTAATCCCTTTTTATATCTCAAAGGTAATAGGCACATCTTCTTTAATCCCGACTTTTTTTGAAGAATGGGCAACTGTCCACTGAGCTGTATACTATTTGTGGTAGTTGGCGATAAATGGGGTTGCATGATAAGGTGGAGGATTAAGTAGGGAAGATGGCGGGTTGTGTTTAGTGGAGTAGAGTACCTTCCCATGATGAGTTCTCGGACTTGCAGGTGTCATGTAAAATTTTTATCGATTACCTTACTTGGATCATCCATGTACTTTATACAAATACGTATTACAGAATGTTTTCGTCGAAATTTTTTACTTTCACTATAGAATTTTTATTTTTAAATTATAATTCTAAATCTAGATCGCGAATTCTTTCCATAGGCAAAATTTAATTATATAATCTCAGCGGTTTATATATATATATATATATATATATATATATATATAATAATTTTATGCCTGTCAAGTGTCGATGCTTAGTTTATCCATTGTCTTCATTTTGCTTTTAATTATTATTTTGGTAGTTTATCTAATCCTTTTGAAATTATCCGGAACGAAGCTAGAGATAAATATACTGAGATAAATTTATTTCCATTACTTTTCTTTTTTTCGCTCCTAACCTCTTCTACAAATTATCATCATAATAAGCGGTTTACTTAATAAATTCAACTTTAGTTTTAATTCTGCACTTGTTCTGACAAATTACACGCTATTAAACCACGAGATGTAATTGAGAAAATCCTGAATATAAAATATCTTGCAGATGCAGCATGGATTGGGTTGACAGTGAAGCATACGAATAGTGTTTAAGAGGAGTTGCCGAAAATATATTCATAGTCACAGGAATTCGACGAAGCAAAACCTTACGAGAGATTGACAAGATGGTAATACTAGCTAAAGAGTTGGAGGTTGACGATGTAGATCAGTTGGTGGAAATTCTGGCAAGAGCTCTTAAATGGAGACCCTATAGAGCTAGAAGTGCAGAAAACTGACTGCGAGAGAGAAAAACTAGGACAAGCCAAGCCCTCAAAACATTTAAATTTACGATATGAAAGAAAAAATTAGCCAGAACCATTTCGATTTGAAGCAATGGACCGAATTGAGATCTGGCAAAGTACACGTGTAAGATGCAGTTGCTTGTTCATCTGTATATGTGTACAGTACATCTGTGTACTGTATATAGAAAAGTAAAATTGTATAGATTAAGTTCGATGCAATGTTCAAAATTTTAAAAAACCTGGTATTTGCTATCGCTTAACTCCTGAAGATGGCTATACCTTCCACAGGTTATGCATCTGGTGACCATCCTCAGAACGATTTGTTGCAATTCCTTAATTTGAAAAAAATTGTTGAACTAGCCTTTTCCTCCTCGGATGAATTGTGGCAGCGTACTCGTGTTTCATTATTTATTACAGTACAATACTGCATACAGTAATTTCGTTACAATTTGTGCATTATATTATTTCACTATGAACAAATGTCAAAATTTAGTTTTAAATAAATAACAAAATAGACCTAACACATCTTAACATTAACGTTCATATAATGATTTCCGAGTGACGATGGGATAATCAAAACTGAATTCCGTCGGCAGTCGAGGAATGGCTACTATATTCTAGTCTCGATCCATTCAATCACGGCAACTCCTGGCATGAGATCTGTATTGGCATCCACCACTAAAAATATTACGAGGGGATTTTCTTTTCATGTTTCTAATTTCAACTTAATTTTTTTTATTAACATTACGATGTAAACCTGTTTGGTATTTCTGGGCATGCGTGTCTCAGTTCCTAGTTTTAGGTGAGAAAGACGTCCTAGTATCAGCAATATGCACATTTTAATTTTGATATGGCGATTAGAAAATGGAAATCTAAATATTTGTTGCAGGATAACGGTATCAGTACTTCCTTTCTTGATCCACTAGGTCAGAATATACGATATCCATGTTAAGTACTACTAGTGAGACCCAGAAAAATGAGGATAAAAATATTGAAACACCAGCCATTATTCGCATCTCTCTTTCAACTCATTCACAGATGAAGCATTCGCAGCCATTTCTAGCAACTCATTCTACCCGTTCACCAGCTTCAAGCAAAAATCTAGTCTTAGCACTCTTATACAATTTCCAGGGGTAGTCCATTGTTCTCTCCCCCTCCTACAATACAACGGGGAAAAAAGTCATCAGTGCGAGTCCTATAAAAGCTATTTAATAATAAATGTTCGATCATATCTCCTGTCTTATGGCACCAAAATTAACTATTAACATTACTGACATAACGGGTGAACCAAAAGCTTTTCATATTCCCGGCTATCTTGAGAGAAGCTGTGAGTTGAGAAAGCTTGAGCTAATTGCTCGCCCTGGGCGGGCTAGGAGGTTAATCCTCAGTGTTGGGGGTTGAAGATGGCTTTAGGTCTTTTGTGCTTAGAATAGTCCATTGCATCATAATCAGTAGCCAGTTGGATCAGTCTGTTAGGGTGCACAGTTGCTTTTCAGAAGAATTTGGTTGCTATAGTCGGCATGAAAGTATAAATATAGGGGACCTCTGTGTCCCGGTGCAGTTGGACAGTTCGGATGAACCATGGGGCGCCCAGGATCATTCTGAGACATTTGTTCTGGATGCGTTGTAATTTGATAATATTCGAGTTCGAAGTATGACTCCAGGCCGGTGAAGCATAGTTGTATTGGACGAACCATCAGTTTGTATATGAGAAGTTTGATTCTGGTGCTCAGTTTACTGTTTCTATTTATTAGAGGATAGAGCTGGGCTATGGCTTTTGATGTATTGGCACAAAGATTGCTGATATGTGAACTGAAGTTCAGTTTTCTGTCTAGTATTACACCAAGATATTTGATCTGTTTTCCAAGCAATTTTAGTGTTGAAAAGGAGAATATCTTCTTTAGGAAGCAGTAATCTTCTTGAAAATAGGACGGCTACGCTCTTCAGGGGATTCACTAGGAGTCGCCATTTGGCGAAATATTGTTCAATTTGCAGTAGGTTTTCTTGCAGTTTCTTGATGGCTAGGTGAGGCTTTAAAGATCTGGCCAATAACCCTGTCATCAGCGTAAAGTGCTTTAATTGAAGATAATTGGTTGTGTGGTATATCATACAAGTATAAGGAGAATAGGATTGGTGCTAGTAAGGACCCTTGTGGAACTCCAGCCAAGATGTTTTTGTGTCGAGACTACTCCAAACAGCCTTACTTGCATGCGCCTATCGTAGAGGTATGCCTTTTATAAGTTGAATGATTCCGATTGGTACACCAGATGATATTAGTTTATATAGCAAACGATAATGCCAAACCTTGTCAAATGCACTGGCTAAGTCAAGGAAAACAGCCCCTGTGCATTGATGCCGGTTAAAACCTGTGATGTGTTCTACCAATCTGTGTATTTGTTGCATGGTACTATGCAATTGTCGGAAGCCAAACTGCTCCTCAGGCAAGATATTTAATCGGAGTACTGAATCTTGAAGCCTAGTAAGAATTACCTTCTTGGCAATTTTGCCGAGATTAGAGATGAGGCTGATTGGTCTGTAATTTTGAGGCAAACTGGGATCTTTTCCAGGTTTATGAATTGGTATTATGTGTGCCAGTTTCCAGTAGGAAGGGAAATATTTGTAGTGAAGGATGGAGTCGATTATATTTGTTAGATGAACAATAGCTTTACGTGGTAGAAGTTTTATAACTTTTTTGGCGATACCATCGTGTCCAGGAGCCTTCTTATTCTTGAATTTCTGAATAATAACATATATTTCAGCAGGTGAGGTGGATGCAATTAGAGTGGAATGTGTGAGAGCTGAATTGAGCGAATATCTGACGTTACGGTGGATCTTGTATATATGACTAATATCGAGGTGGTGGTATGCAGGTTTGCATTGTTTTTCAAGATGGTTTGCTATTGCTTCAGCTTTATCAGCATCAGCGTGGATGAGACCTGAATCTGTTTGAAGAGGGTGGGGGGGGAAGAGGTTTATTTCTGTTTTTAATCTTTCGGATAACATTCCATATGGAGTGGTTGTCAGTGGAAATGAAGTCAGTTTTTCTTCCCAGAGTTGTTCTATGTGCTGCGAGGGCATCTGTCACTGCAGAGTCGAACCTGTTCAAGATCCGTTTGTCTTGTGGCGCCCTGGTGTTGTCTTTTTCTAGCCTTATTTTTTTCTCTAATCAGATTCATAATATCTTCAGGCAAGTGGTTGGATTTGCTTTATCCAACCACTTGCCTGAAGGTAGTTGCAGGGGTAGTAACTGCTGCACAGGCTGCTGTAATCTGTTCTGTTAGATTTTTAACAGCTATTTCAATTTCCTCTTTTGATTTAATGATGGGAACAGGACCAATATATTTTGGAAGTACCTTGGAGAGCCTTTTCCAAGGAATGAATGAGTAAAGGGGGGGGGATAATTTTTCAAGATTTCCTAATTTTAACCGTATTGGGTTATGGTCTGATGATAGATCATTAATTGTCATTAAATTGTATTGGAGTTTGTGGTGCAGCATGGCTATGTCCAATACATCAGCCCTACCATAAGTGTTGTGATGGGTGGGATCAGCAGGACCTATTACTAGAAGGTTGTTGAAACCAGCATAGTTCTGTAGATCTGTCCATTTTTGTTGGTGGAATGGCTATTCCAGGTAGGATGCTTGACATTTAAATCACCTACCACAATGGTAGGCTCTCCGGTATCAAATAAGGCGTTCAAATCTGAGAATAATGATTTTTGTGGCAGATGGTATGCTGCAAAGATTTTTAATTTGCCGACAGAACTCGTGAGAATCTCAATGCCGGTGACCTAGAGGTAGGAGGGATGTTTGTGTAGCGATGAGAGATGAAATTTTTAATGAAAATTACCGTGCCTCCACCTGTGGGTTGATCTATCAGTTCTGTACAATTGGTATCCACAAATTTTGGGATTGTCTGAAGATCTTAGGTGCGTTTCATTTAGTAAAAGGACATCTGACTGATGTCTTTGGACAAAATTTTGAAGTTCTAGAATCTTATTTCTCAAGCCGTTCGCGTTCCACGCAATGATCTCTAGAGATTCTGGTTTTAGTTTGTTACTGTTCGTTAGTGAGCGCTGAAATGATGACTTGGGTGTCCTTTAGAAATCTGTTAGTAGAACTTTGAAGGTTTGGATATGCTAAAATCTAACAGCATATTTGCCAAGGAAGAGGTAATGATAGCTGTCAGATTTGGGTGTGATGTTGACTGTTCTAGGGATGTCTGTTTAGGGCGAGTTACATCCGCATATGTCCTAGACTGCTGTTTTTGAGTTGTTCTTTTGGGTAGATGGGCTTCTGAGTCTTTATTCTGAACTATAGGAGGCTGTGAAGTAGTCGCTGATGTGTGCTAAGAGAGGACGAGTATGTTCCTGCTTCAGATTTTCTATTACGTGGATTATGCAAGCATCCTCTGTAGTTGGCGGTGTGAGGACCGCCACAGTTGACTGGGATAGATTTTGGCTTAGAGCACGTTTGTTGGGTGACCGATCCCACACTTCAAGCATTTAAATTCGGGCCCTACACATTTTCTGCATGACCAAACTTTTGACATCTATGGCATTGCCCAGTTGAAGCTCTTTTTCTTAAGGGTTCTACCGAGATTTTCAATCCACAGATGGTCGTCAGATCATAAATGTGTTTGTAGGTTTGACTGATCTCAATCAACACTAGTGGCATTGGAGTCTGATCCCTCCTGATCATTCAGCTGACCTTTACTGGTGGTAAATCATTCTGGTGCAGATCTGCAGTGATGTTGTCTGTGGAAACATCTTCTGATACACCTCTAATCATTACCTGGAGATTTTTTTCCGAACCAAGTGAGAATGTATGATACTGAATACCTCTGGTATTTAATTCAGATGTTAACCGACGATAGTCCATCACAGTCCTGGGGTGAATTTTAACACTGTCTGTGACATTCTTTGCATGGTGGTAAGAGATCTGTAAGTTGTTCATTGTAGACCTTAGCGACATCCATTTATTCTTTTCACGCAGAATAATCGGGGGATATTTTCCCTTGAAGTAGGAGAGTCTGGGACAGAGCCATATTCCATTACATCCGTATTTGGTGGTTCAGAGGCTGCAATTTTGCGCTTTTTGCGTGCGCGAACCTCCTGGTAATCAGTGTGGTCAGTAAGGGGATTATCCTCAGCAGTTGTTGCTATTTCGGTAGCGCCATCTTGAAGTTCTAAAAGTTGAGAGTCATCTGTATCCACTTGTATTTCATGAACTACTACCTTTCCTGGCCATTTTGTATGAAACAGATTTCCTACGCGTTTAATAATTGCTAGGAGCTGCTTGAAATTAAGTTCCTCGTACGATGTATCCATGGTTAGACCCAAGTTTTGTTCTGTAGAGCAGGACATGACCTTCCCTTTCCACAATAGTAATAATAGACAGTTTCTAATGCAGTAAATGAAACAATGGCGATACTGATGGCAGTAGGCCTAGAATATCGCCCTTTTTTTGAAAAAGGTTGACTTACCTACTTACTTACTTAGCTGATTATTTGGACCTGTTTAAAAACCAAACCGGTTGACTACACCAGTAAAACTATTTAATGCTAGTAAATATACTCGTTAAATTCCTTGAATCACATTTTATATCAAATGACAAAATCACGGATTTTCACAAATTTTGACAAAATCACGGACAAAATTGCAGCATATGGGAATGGACATAGGGTTGGTGAGATGGATAGGAGGGTAGTTGACGGAAAGATATCAGAGTGGTTTACTCGGGAGTAGAGTCCACAAGACGGCCTGTGACTAGTGGTGTGCCACAAGGATCTGTTCTTGGACCACTGCTGTTTAATTTGTTCATAAATGATATAGGAAATGATCTGAGAGGAACAGTTCATTTGTTTGCGGATGATGCGAAGTTGGGTAGGGCAATAGTGAATGCAGATGACGTCAAAATTTTGCAGGATGATTTGGATAGATTGGAGGTCTGGGCTAAGAAGAATGGATGTCAGTTTAATGTGGCAAAATGTAAGGTTATGCATTTTGGGGTGAAAAGATTGGCGGCAGTTTACTGCATTCCTGGAACCCTGCTCCAGGAAATTGATGAGGCACGAGATTTAGTAGTGTTGGTAGATAAGGAATTGAAATTTAGGGGACACATTGCAAAAGTGACCAAAACAGCTCATCAAATCACTTGGTTGCTGAAGAATACGTTGACAAGCAGAGACAAGCAGGTTATTGTTCCTCTGTATCGAGCCTTGATAAGACCCCATCTAGACTGCTGTGCTCAGATTTGGTCACCTAGGTTTCTTCTTGATGGGGAGGAGGTGGAGAGGATCCAGAGGCGAGTGACCAAGATGATAGCAGGTCTGTGGAATGAACCGTATGAGAACAGGTTGAGGATTTGTGGGTTGCAAAAATTGGTTGATAGGCGGAGGAGGGGAGATATGATTGAGACATTCAAATTACTGAAGGGTTTCTATAAAATTAATTCAGAAGATATTTTTGAGAACAGGGCTGGTTGTGGGAGGACTAGGGGACGTCCATGGAAACTGGGCAAAAGTGTGGTTAGTAAAGGTGTTAGAGCTGGGTTCTTTACTTTTAGAGTAGTGAATGAGTGGAATGCGCTCCCTGAGTCTGTGGTGGATGCTGTGACAGTGAATGAGTTTAAGGCGAGGTATGATAGATACTGTATGAATGTCAAATAGTTGTGATGAATATGATTTGGGGCCTCCCTCGATGAGTCTAATGACTCCCTGGAGTTGCCCGTAATAATAGTAATATATATAAACACTTGGCAACGGCCATTTTTCTTCATCTCCATGGCACCAAGTTTGATTTAATGCAGAAATCATATTTTACATATGCAGTTAGTCAAAAGGTGTATCATCATGTTACTAAAATACTCCAGAACAGAAATAGTTGTAGAAAGGTTTTTTTTTTTTTTTGCAAAGTAAATTATACTTGATAAATTATATTCTTGTTTACTTTATTTAAAATAAAGTAAAGAAAAAAAACTTGCATGTGAAGAAAGCCTATCATCTAGGTTTGAAGCTCAGACATTCAATCTATTCTCATAGATTGTATTATGTAGATCGTAATATGAGAGTGTGTGGCAGGTCTTCGGAATACTTCCGAAGACCTGCCACACACTCTCACTCACCTCTGTATCCTCTTCATCACCAAAGAATCCAGGCACCATATCTGTGCAGAGTAATCCAGATATAATGCCCAATTGTTGATTTTATTTTGTTGAAGGCTATCCAAACAGCTCTTTTTCTCCTTGATATTTCATTTGATGTATCATTATTCATTTTTATGGACTAGCCGAGGTAGATGTATTCAACTTTTTCAATGGTGCGAGATTCTAGAGTGATTGTATGATCTTTACAGTATTGTTTTTCATCCATCTTTATAAAATGGAACAGTACTTCCCTATCTAGGGCTGTCGCCAGATTAGATCGCGCCCTGAGGCAACAATTAAATATCGCCCTGATGGATTATAAGACAAAAATATAAGAATCTCCAATTGCTGTTTTGTTTTTATTACAAGAGAAACATTAATGCAAAACAATCGCATGATAATATTAATTTAATGATATGGCGAATAGAAACTACTAAATTTAAATTATGAGCTATGTCTGCCTCTGTCGATATAGTTGCTAGACCAACCAATCTTTCTTGGGTCATTGATGTTCGCAAATAATTTTTAATGAGTTTAAGCCTTGGAAAAACTTCTTTCCACACCTGTTACGCTAACAGGTATTGTTAACAATATCCTTTGGGAGATAGTTACGTTGGGATAAATTTCTACAAGATTTTGGTTAAAAATATATACACATACATTCTAGGGGAGTGCGCCTACGGCGCCCAATCCCCGTGTTCCAGACTGGTAGGCGGTTCTCCTTTAATTCTGATGACTTGAATTTTGAAGGCTTGACACTCAGGGTAGCCCCTGAGTGTTGGGTCTTCAAAAGGCGGGGGGCTCTTCCCCTTGTGCCTACGGTGCCAAACCCCCACGAGTTCCGGACTGGTAGGCCGGTTCTCCTTTAATTCTGATGACTCGAATTTTGTAGATTCAACACTCAGGGTAGTCCCTGAGTTTCAAACCATTTCAAATAACTTGACAAAATACGTGATACAAAAACGTTTCATAGAAAAGCTTATCATTTTATATCTATAGGGTAGATATGATAAAATTTGTTGAGGACCACTTTTCTTTTGTATTATTTTTGAGAGAATTTTTAATTCTTCCAATAAATTTATTGCATCTACATCAGATGTAAAATATCTTGTTGCCCTAATATGGCACCTATTGCTGAAGAGCGCCTTTAAACGGCACCGTGAGGAAGACTGCCTCTATGCTACATCTTGTCGACAGTACTGTCCCTATCCTTGCTTGTCTGTATGTTCAATGACCATGTAATTTAATGTGCTTGACCACCTTTGAAATATACCTTCTAATCTCCAATTCTCTGTCCACAATCATCCCCAACTCCCTTGACTCGTAAACTTCTTGCAGTTCAGTTCCATCAATATAGTACACAGCATGTGATCTCATCCTCCCAAAATACATCACCTTAAACTTGGCCACGTTAAACTGGCGGCAAAGGTTGGTCGATTGGTAGAGCCTCTGCTACTAATGGCTCAGTTAAGTAAGTTTGAGCGCGGTTAGTAGTTGGAGGGGACCAATCGTTCGATGCTGTTGGCACACTCTCCCTCGATGAGTCTTTGGACTCCCTGGAGGTGTTAATAATAATAATTTAACTTTGCTCATGCCACCAGCATATTTAGATCATCTGCAAGATCTGTACATCACCTTTATTGACTGACTATTCCCACTTTTGCATCAGCAAATAAGTGAATATTTCCTGTTCAACTCCAGTATCATTAATGTACAAATTAAATGACAAATGACTGACTCACCTGCCTTCTCTTGGACAGAGCTCCTCCATAAACCACTCTGAGATCTGTTCATCAGCCAACATCTAATCCAAATCACCAGATTCACATCCATTCCCATTTGCTCCAATTTATGCAGTAGTATTCTATGTGGAATTTTATCAAATGCTTTTGCAAAGTTAGAGTTCTGTCTTTCACCAATTTCTTCAATATCTTAACCACCACTCTGGGGATGCTAATTGCCTCAAATCGAAATTACTATTTTGCCCTCATTCCACTCCATTGGACCTTCCAGTACTCAGACTTAAACAGCTTGGTCAGAGGAGCTAATAATTCCCTTGAACGTTCTCGTAATACACAGGCCGATATGTCAACTAATCCTATGACTGTATTTATATTCAAGTTCTGCAATAAGCACCTATATTTTTTTCAATTTCTGTTCTCCTATCAGTCAATGTCACATCTGGCATTGCAATATCAAGACCAAGATTATTATTATTCGCGACACCTCCAAGGAGTCCGAAGACTCATCGCAGGAGGACACTCACTGTACAACTCTCCGTCTCCACCACTACCTATCAACTACATCAGCGCCATCTACCGCCCACCACCACAAGTATTTTTTGTCTGTAAATTGCATGTGTTCTGAAGGGCCGATTTGTCTGTATGCGAGAAAAATCCGAGTTTTCGGGAGGAAAAACCCTGCTACCTCCGTATGTGATCGGCTAACTCACCTTCTACTGAAAAAGCCCATATAAAGATTCTTCCCGTCACTATGTGAATCGAACTAGGACGCTTTTCCACTCGAAGAGCGCAATGTATCATCGTTCTTCCAATTGCGCTATGGAATACCTTTTATGGAATAGATGGAATGCCTTTTGCAAAATGATCGCTTATTTTTGCAAAATGATCAAACTATTTGAGTTGCTTCTGTTACTTTCCTGAATTAATGCAAATTATTTAAATTGACTTACCACATTATTCGAGCGAATGTGGTTAGGCAGTGGTTTAAACCTCAATGCCTGGCACATTCTGGCTAAAAGCGAGTTGATATTTTAAAACAAAATCATCGTACCAAAAGTTAGATATGACTAAAAGCGGCCTCACCTCCTCCCTATACTGGAATAAAAAGGCGTTAGCTAATTTATTTTTATTTTTTTAATCATCGTAGATCTAGCTGTTTTCACATGGGGATAAGTCGGAAGCATAAGTGCCAAAAGCTTAGAGACGTTAATGTAACTGTAGGTACTGACATGAAAGTATGGTTTTCAGGAAACCTTTATTAAGAATTTAACCAAGCCAGAGCGAGTATTGATTGCTTGATTCGTCAAAAAAATTTTGAAAAGTTTTTATGCTGATGGCTATCTCCTCCATTCATATTGACCGATTCTTTTAAATCCCTTGAAATTCACATGTTACAAAATCGATTTTTTGCATAAAAATTTTTTTCAGATAATTCTAATGAAATGAGAAGGTTATTCCAGAAACAAAAATAGTGAACTGCATAATAAATAATAGCCACTGTAATCTCTTGGTTATACTGCATCAAAATGAAACTTAAAATATACGAGTGATGAATGATGACCAGATATGCAAAAATAAATTTTTGTGTGTAGAGAATTTTGCTTGATTCTACTGCATGGCAAAGGTAAATCTGATTCATATGCCATATCCAGGTACTTCACGAAAATTTTCCCATGAACACAACTCTACGTATATCTACATTTTATCACAAACTGTTTTATTTTCGAAAAAAGAAAGCACTCCCTGCAGGCGATAATAGGCGTTAGCGATCTGTTTATTTATTATTTTTTAAATACCCTTGGTATTAAAAAAAAAAAGTGCGTAACGTATTCGACCGTCTAAATCTGTCTGGCCCCGTTGCCACTGGCAATAACGGAAATGCCCAGGAGTTTGTGGCGAATTGGTAATTCTAGTGTCGCGAATGTCAGTTTGTAAAATACACAGATTTGATTATTATTAATAAAAAGTCGTATGATTTACATACGTAGATCTACCAGTGTCTACGGAAGAGCACCGTTTTTTTTTTTTTTTTATGCCCCTTCCCGGCAGCTGCACATTGTACTTGTTCTGTCGTTCTAAAATATTGCTACTTAAAATATATGCACGTTTTGTATTTACGTATATGAATAATTCATTTTCATTGCAACAGTTATCCTTAATATTCATCCATATAAGAACATCTTCTTTTTCAAAAGAAATAATTTGATATTTGATTGCACATGGCGAGTAAATTTTATTCCAGAAATTGGTACAGTAAATATGAAAAAATAGTTGGACACTGCTAGAAATTGAGTATCTCCATCAAGTCGCTCATTTGTGATCCACGCTAACCGATATTCACACACACATATCTTGCCCTTAAACTCACTATCAGGGCACGCAATAAGAAAATCTGGACTGGGCTCTCTTACCAATCACACTCTTATACAACTTCCAGGGATGGTGCTAGTACTCTTTCTCTCTCTCCTCTCATTAAAAAAAAAAAAAACATGAATTGTAAAATCAACAAAAAAAACTTTAGAAACTTAAGTCTCCATCGTATCCTGTCTTCTCTGCCTGTAAACCAGACTTTGCAAGATGCCTGCCTTCAGTCTATTTATATGAGAAACCATATGTTCTCCTAGGGAACAGCCCACAGACCTATTTTCTGATTCCCTCCACCTCCTGATCTCCCAAGAAATCCAAAGCACAGTAGTCAAGATGTAGCTAAATCATTCTCTTATAGAGAGATAACTTCCATAATATTTATTTGTCAGTTTGTTCCTAGACTTCCAAGTGATCCTCTGAGCTAATTTGTCAACATTTGCAATATCCACCATGACATCTATCTCTGTACCTTCATCAGTTCCCTGCAATCCAGTGCTGTCAATGTAATACCAGTATGCATCTCTTCATCCTGAAGTTCATAACCTTGTTGATAGGGAGGGATAATGGATGATGGGAAATTTTCTCCATCATCCCTCCTCTCAACAATGGTGATATCAAAACCTTTTGTTAACAGAGCCTCAATCTCTGAAATTACAACTTAATTCTCCTTTATTTGCCAGACTTTTCTGTCCAATGGCTACAGTACAATAAAAATCAAATTAATTGTTCCTCACATCTCTTTCAACATGCTAACTATTGCCATCATTGTTCCATATATCTAGGTAACCAGAAAAATAGCTAGAACTCTAAAGTATAATCTTTATATATTGCATTCAAACCTAATCTGAAACTGGCCATCCTCATCTGTTCCCTGAAGGATCCTCTCTCTCTGTTCTAGACATCTGCAAAATTTGTTCCTGCAACTTGTTATATAATGGTGACAATGGAAGATCTAATGTCTGCCTAAAAGCACATAAAAATATACATATGCCTTAAGTATTGTCAGTCAGTCAGCTTGCTGACCATGCCTTTGAATACCTTTTTTTTAAATGGGGAAAAAAGTACTATGCTTCACCACAAAAAAAATACAAATTTGGAAGACTTTTGTTAAAATCAGTAGCAATTTAAAAAAAAGCAGCCTAATATTAATAAATATGGGTGTATTAAACTTCCCAAGATTTGGAGAACTTATTCTTAGGCCCTTCCAAACAGAGCACAATATACCACCTGTCAATTGTCATGCCACCAGCTTTGTATCCATTTCAGTATGCTCAACTTATGTAATAGTATTCCATGTAGTGTTCTGTTAAATGCCTTTTGCAAAGTCCAGCAGTGCCAGGGTGTAGTCATTTTCTTTATCTAATTCTGCTGCGACTTATAAAATGGGAACAGATTGCTAAGGAGGACCTATCTTTTTATAAAGCCATGCTAACTGTAGAGTATCTTACTCCTTTCTACGCATAATTAACTTTTTTAATAACTTAACCACCACCACTTCTGGGATGATTATTGTAATTGCAGTCTGTTTTGGAGTCACCTTTATGTAATGGAACAATCTTACCAGGGGCATAGATTAGGAGTGTGCTAGGTGTGTGGTGCTTCCCTATGGAATAGTAATATCACCAATATTATATATATATATTTTTTTGCATTTATTCCTGTTAGATTCGACTAATTGTTTCCTGGCTTCATGTGATTCCTAAAATTAAACACAATATACCAATGCTTCATGAAGACACTATTTGATGCGCAGACAATATTGCATCGCATTCACGTTAATAGCCAGGGTGTGCAGTCACAAGTATGGATGCCTTTGAACATGCGTGCAGATGGCATGGTGGATCATATTCTTAGTGGTCCTATGGTTTTAAACCACCCAGAAAGTGGTTTAAAATATTTTTATATTAAATATATAAAATATATATTTAATATATAATTTTCTATAAAAAGTTTAACTCTTTTGCCCATATTTACAATGGAATACAGTGTTGACAATCTACTAAATGTCCCATTTTTTGCCAGAGCTTTTGCAGATTGTATGATTGTAGTCAAAGGAGGTAAGTCTCATTCTCTTCCAAATTTACTGAACAAGCATAAAGATTCAAAAACTGAGTACATGAGACTCCTCTATTTCACAATACATGTTTAACACATTGTCCCCTACTCTACATAGACTTGGTTACAATTAATTGATAAATTAAAGTATTCAAAGTTATCCTGTAATTAATTGCATTGAACCAAGAGTGCCTAGAGGATCAGCACTAGATGATCCTCTAGACACTCTTAAAACTTCTATACATCGATCAAAATGCAATCATATGGTCAAATTGCTACGAATTTTGTAGTGTGGGTCGCATAAGCCACACAACAGCACACCCAACCGAAATGGGCATGAAATGCCACTGCATCTTACCCTTTTTTACACTGTTGGAATCTTGACAGAGCCCACTTCAACAGTTTCATCTCTTGCATATGCACATTGTGCATGAGTCAATATGCCATCCATTCCCACTATATTCACATTCATATTTTTCAATATGATTATTTCTAGTTCATCTACATTAATTCTCACATCACTGACACAGTGACAATTTCAAAATCTTCACTTGGAAATCATATGCTTTTATGAATAAGATAGGTGGCTTAGTAAAAATATTCAAATAAGAATATTTGAAAAATATTCTTCAAAAAAAAAAAAGGGGAGTGGAATACAGAAATGACCTGGGTTAGATTATTGCCATGAAGGACTCTTTGTAGGGACTTCAATTGAACCAACTTGGGTCTCATACAGAAGAAGCATGTTTTTTATCCTGAAGCAGGTGAATGCCCATCATTCTAACACACTGCAGAGGTGCCACGCATTGTTTTTGTTCATTATGCTGAACACAAATGTTCCACATCAGAGAGCATTTTAAAATGCATTATATATTTAAGTATCAGCATTCTCATAGGTTACTTATGATTTCTGTTTGATTTTGAACAGTTTTTGTTGTTGACTTCAAATTAGCTGCTTTTCCTTGCAGAATGAAAAGAATCACTTTAAAAAGAAGCACTCAGGTGAACCAAAAAAGCTAGACACTCATTCTAAGTGGAAAAAACATTATGAAGAAAAAGAATTTTATAATGATGAACTTCCCCATGTAGCACATCGCTTTGAGGTAAGAAAACAGAATTTGTACCATTTTACATAAATCTTACTTGTGAAAGATTTAACCTATAATACATAATTATGTTAAATAATTGATGCTGAACATCGAAAGCATATTGAAATTGTAAACACTGATTCAGCATGTTGAAAATTTTTCCCACTTTTTTATACTATAAATTAAAGACTCCAAGAAATTCTGTTCTTGGTTTAATCCTTTATCCAAGTGTATGCAAACAAAGTATGTGTGAAGTAACTTCATGACTGGGCAACTCTTGTGTGTGTATATATGTAGAGGCTAATGACTTCACATCACTTGTTTTAGTATCCCATAATGCAAAGCACATCCTTAAGGACCTGTATAATGCTATGCATTATGGGAAGGGTCATTATCCAGACTGGTTTCTACCTTTATTGGAGTGAAAAAGTAAAAGGATGCTCATCATAGGCCTAGAGCAGTTAGTATAGTGATACAAGTTGATAGTCAAACTAGAGCAGATGGGTTTCACTATTAGACTAGTGCATTTGATTGGAAATTGGCTATCTGATAGATTGGGGGAACAATATCCTGGAAGAGGACAGTCATTAGTGGTGTGCCTCAGGGTCTGCTTTAGGGCCATTACTGTTTAACCTGCATGTTAGTGATACTGGGGAATATTTGGGATATTCAGTTGGTTGCAGATGATACAAAATTGGGACAAACTATGAGGAGTAGAGCAGATCTTCTGGCCTTACAAGAAGACTTGATTAGATTGAGTGAATTGAGTCAATGTTGTGAAATGTAAGGTTAAATAAAATAAGAGATCTTGGGGGTGATCGTGGATAAGGATCTAAAATTTAGGACACATTACCAAAATTGAGCATAACACAACGAATTCTGGGAATAATACAGAAGATGCCGACTTGCGGAAATGAGGAGGTTCGTGTTTCTTTGTATAAGGCCTCGATTAGGCCACATGGACTACAGTGCACCGATTTGGTCACCTGTTTTTCAAAAGGACAAAGATGTTGGAAAGGATTCAGAGGTGCTAAGGTAGTTTCTGATCTCTGAAATGTCAAATATGAGGAAAGGTTGAGAAGATGCAATTTGCAGTTTAGTGGATAGGAAGAGGAGGGATGATATGGTACTTTACAAATTGGTAAGCAGTTGTTATAGGATCCATGTTGAAGAGATTTTTCATAAAATGGTGGGAGATTGGGGAAGAAAAAAAGGTCACACCTGGAAGGTGTATTAAGGATGAACAAGGGAACAAGAAGCAGGTTTTTTTGCATGCAGAGTTTTGATTGATTGGAATGTCTTGCCTGAAGATGTGGTGTTGGCAGAGAATTTGAATGTATTTAAGGCAAGGTATGATGAGCTGTGTGTTTGACCTCCTAGGTGAGTTTTTGACTCCATGGTGTCTTAGGGTAATAATAATATGAAAAGAAATTAGCATGCAAGCCGAAGACAACCTCAAAGAATTTTCTCATGTTGCAGGTAAAAGAATGAACATGCAGAAGAGATTATTGATCTAATGAGTTCATTTTGCTTTCAGCAAAATGAACACTCATTAGGACTATCAACCTGATGTATGTAATATGGAATTCAATGTTATTTTTACATTGCTTGTAGAAATGCAGATGTATGACTTATTGCATAAACTGTATAAGAATTGGCAAAAGGGTTTAATGGAATCATTGATGCTAAGAGCTCAGCTATTGCTGTGCCTCTGACCTGGCTCTAATTTGACTCGGCACAGAGTGGAAGGAATGTATAATAATCCCATTGCACAAGAGTGGTGCAGACTCAATCGATCTCACTGCTTCTCAGGAAGAAGCAGTGATGATCCCCTAGGTAACCTTTAAATCACTGGTAACCTTAAATTTGGAACTTGCAGTCTACCACCTGTTGGTAGACTAAAACAAATCTCTGTACAGACATCCCCACAAACCACTCCAAACAAGCAATTTTTTTTAAGGGGGATAGAGATGTACTCACTGGTAGTCAGTAGCCCATAATGTGCAAGCAGAGCTCTGAATAATATTATTCCTTAACCCAGAAATTTCATTGCAAATCTGACAAAGGGATAAAGGATCACAGGTCTAATCAGTCCATCTTGTCAGAAAAATTAACCCCTGGGGATCAATCCTTGATCCATTATTATTCAATCTTTATGTTGATAACATTTGGAAGGATTTGATAGAAAACATACAGCTGCTTGCTGATTAAGTCAAATATAGGCAGGGTAATCAGGAATTCAACTACATGTAGTACTTTCTGAGTAATTTGAATAGGTTGGAATTGCAGGTATGTTAATACAGCTGTGTTTCAGTTCAGTGTTAGTAAATGTAAAGTTGTGTACTTTCCTGTCACATATCCATTGTCATATATATACACATCAGGAATTAGATCAAGTTTCTGTGTTCTCAAAGGGTGTGCAAAATATTACTATAGTACTGCATGAAAACATTACATCATTTCTAACTTTCCTGTTTACACTTTTCCTTCAAATTAATCTGTTATTTGTCAGATATCAATGAAATATAAGCTTATCAATCTTATTTCACTCTTCTAAGATGTTTCTTATTGTATCGATCCACAGATCTTGGTCTTCCTCTTGATCTTTCCTAATATCTAGTCTTTGCTAACTTTCTTCTTCATTCTGTCTGAGTGGACCACACCACCTGAGATTAGCTTTGCTAATACATTCCTGAATGCTAACAGTGTTATTTCCTTATATCCTTGTTTTTAATATGCTACTGCCAGTGATGCCATCTCCTCTCTCTCCTAATCTTTCTCAGAACTCAGTCATATTCAAATTCATAGTCATCTGAGTTTTGTAGGGATGAGGTGGAGAGGATCCAAAGGCAGTTGACAGATGGTGGCAGGTCTGTGGAATATACCTTATGAGGATGGGTTGAAGATTTGTTGGTTACAGAAATTCCTTTTCTTCCTCAATTTTTTTGTAGTCCATATTCATCAATGTTGTGCACAGCTTGTGATCTCTTCATCCTAAACTGTCATGACCTTACACTTGATCACATTAAACTGGCATGTGCCCATATTACCAGTCTGAGTAATCCTGCAGGATCTCTGTATAATTTTCATTAACTATTGATGGTCCCAGTTTATCAGAAAGCAACTGATATTTTTTCCTTAAATCATTTCCTATATCACTGATATACAAATTAAATCGGAGTGGTACACAACTAGTTGCAAACTTTTTCCTGGGATTCAGTTCCCCCATATGCTGCTACCCTTTGTTTCACTTCCCTGATCAGAGTGGCTACCTTTGGTTATGAATATATCTTGTAAGCTTTTACCAGATCTAGCACATTCAACCTACAGTTCCCTGCCATCAATTGCTGTTTTTTAAGTAATTATAGTAAGGAAAAATTTTCCCCATGTATAAATTCTATTTTCAGACTTGAAGTTTGGAAATAGAAAAAGAAGTTGGAGAGAAGAAAGGGCACAAAGGTGCCCTTTCTTCTCTCCAACCTATGGCATGGCATGTACAACTGCAAGGACTAGAAGTTGATAGTGCATGGGAGGTAGTTAAGAAGTGCTTGCATGAAGCAATGGCTGACTGTATACCTAGAGTCCGAATAATAAATCAAGTAGGGGTTAAATGGATGAATAACACCATTAAGCTTGAGCTGCAAAAAAAGAAACAACTATGGAGGGAATTTAAGGAGAAAGGTGACCGGCAGGCACATGAACGGTATAAAGCACAGGCCAGAAGGGTGACGAGCGTGGTAAGAAAAGCAAAAAAGATTAAGAAAGAACATTGGCCATGCAGGCTAAAGAATCCTAAACGGTTTTTTAGATATGTAGCAAGTAAAAGGGAAAATGTACATGGCAGAATGATTTTAAAGAATGCCAATGGTAGGGAGGTAACTGAATCAGTTGAGAAAGTTGAGTTACTGAGTGAGCACTTTGCAAGAATATATCATCCAGGTGGTGACATTGCAGAAACAAATAAACCAGATTATATGGGAATTGTGGTGAATGAAGTGGAGGTGAGTAGTCTATTGCATAACCTCAATGTCAATACATCTGTGGGATTGGATGGTATACCAGCTCGTGTAGTACGAGAAGCAGCTAAAGAATTGTCAGTACCCTTGACCATTTTGTTTAATTTGAGTCTTGGGTCTGGGTTAGTCCCGAGCAGGTGGAAGGAGGGGAAAATAGTTCCACTGCATAAAGGTGGTTCCATGACTGCTGTTGTAAATTACCGACCGATTAGCATATCAGGAATCATTGTCAAGGTCTTAGAGAAATTAGTCAAGAAAATAATACAGGATTGGATAGATGAAAATGGGATATTGTATGGGAGACAACATGGTTTTGTGAAGGGTAGATCATGCCTCAGTAACTTGCTCACCGTTTTATAACACAGTGACGGCTGAACTGGATAGGGGTAATGGGTTTACAGTGATACTACTGGACCTTGCCAAGGCCTTTGACAGGATACCACATGGAACCCTAATCAGTAAACTGGAGCAGATGGGGATAGATATAGGGTTGGTAAGATGGATAGGAGGGTGGTTGAAGGAGAGATACCAGAGAGTGGTTTATTCAGGAGTGGAGTCAAAAAGACGTCTTGTGACCAGTGGAGTGCCGCAGGGCTCTGTTCTTGGACCACTGCTTTTCAATTTGTTCATCAATGATATTGGAAAGGATCTGAGAGGAAGTGTTCACTTGTTTGCTGATGATGCAAAGTTGGGTAGAGCAATTGAGAGTGCACAGGATGTCAAAATTTTACAGGATGATTTGGATAGTTTTGAGAACTGGGCTATAGGAAAAATGGATGTCAGTTTAATGTAGCAGAGTGTAAGGTTATGCACTTTGAGGTGAAAAGAATAGCAGTATATCGCATTGGTGGAACCGTACTCCAGGAGATTGATGAGGCCAGGGATTTGGGAGTGCTGGCGGATAGGGAGTTGAAGTTTAGGTGGCACATTGCAAAAGTGACTAAAACAGCTCACCAAATCACTTGGCTTATGAAAAATACTTTAACATGCAGACACAAACAAGTTGTTGTTCCTCTGCAAAAAGCCTTGATAAGACCCCATCTGGACTTCTGTGCCCAGTTATGGGCACCAGGGTTTCTTTGTGATGGGGAGGAAGTGGAGAGGGTCCAGAGACGAGTGACCAAGATGATAGCAGGACTGTGGAATGAACCTTATGAGAATAGGTTGAGGATTTGTGGGTTGCAGAAATTGGACAATAGGCGAAGGAGGGGTGATATGATTGAGACATTCAAATTACTGAAGGGTTTCTATAAGATTGATCCAGAAGATATTTTTGAAAATATGGCTGGTGGTAGGAGGACTAGGGCCATGCATGGAAGCTGGGCAAGAGCGTGGTTGATAAGGGTGTTAGAGCTAGGTTTTTTACTTGGAGAGTGGTGAATGAGTGGAATAAGCTTCCAGAGTCTGTTGTGGGTGCTACGACCGTGAATGAGTTCAAGGCAAGATATGATAGATACTGTGTGAATGTTGAATAATTGTTACAGACATGATGTTAGGGCCTCCCTCGATGAGTCTGACTCCTTGGAGTTTCCCGGAACAATAATAATAATATTTAGTCCCCATAATAATTGCTCAATCTGCAGTCATGCTGATCTGCTTATGCATAGATCAACAGAAGCAAGCATTATTTTGTGCCGTTGACCTCTGTCTCACAAGATGAGCTTCAAATTGAACAATCTCTTTAATCCTTAACTGCTTTTTCTGATTACGTTCTTCAGCTGTCATCAGTAATCCCTTTTTCCACTTGTAACCAAGGGGGAGAAAAAAAATCTTAAATCTTTTTCTAAACAGATCATTAGGAGAATTATCTCTCTCTCTCTCTCTCCTAATGGCTTGTTTGGGTATGTTATCCAGTCTTGTCTCTTTCCAAAAGGGTTCTAAAAAAACAAAAAAAATCAGCTGCCTTTTTTATTCCTGTATAGGGAGTATACATGGTGATGCCATTTTAGCCCTATCTACTTTTTGGAGACTGTGTGGGCAGTTCAATCTCCACTGGTAGCCAATCAGAGATAGCTTACCCAGGGCTATCACTAATTAATCTGCATGCAGTGAAGAGATGGCTAACAAGTGCCACCATCTCATGTACCTTACCCTAACACAGCTATTTTTAATATCTGAAAATAGTATGTGTTCTACTATTGGTTTCTTTGAGTTACAGGACAAAAAATCCAAGTTTCCAGGATAAAAATCCTGCTTGCCCATGGCAGAGATAGACTACTTGGGAACTGGTTGAAAAAAATTCCTTTAGTCAGTGACTAGAATCGAATTCGCAACACTTCTTCTTTGGGTGATTTAACACTGAAGAGTGCAGACACCACTTTCACTGAGCTACACAAGCTCTATTTTATATGTATATTTTTGTCTTCTATGGTACCAGTGTATTATATTATTTACAACTCTTCAGAGACCAGTTCTAATGCAACAGTACCATGGGTGGGGAAGAAATTCAATTTTTTTTTATCTAGAGACCAAGCATCAGAACTTTTCCAAGCCACTTCTGCAGTACTTTAAAGTAGCTACCTATTAACATCCCTCACTATGCGAGTAAATGGTTCACTATCCATTTTGCTGCCTATTGCATTTCTGATAAGAGCCTTCCTGATGAAATGGTGATATTCATATATCCTAACCTGAATTCATAGATGTAAAGACTTATTCTAAAACCAAATCTTTTATATTGTATTTCCTTTCTCTTTATCTTTAGGACACGGGAAAACGTATCAAATCTGTTATCAGCCATGCTCCATTATCAATAGAACATCATGAAGCTCACTTACAGGATGATCTTAAAACCAGCAGAAAAGCAATAGGCAAACATCATATTGCTAGAGACAGGCAAGACATTCATCTCCAGGACTTGAGTTATGAAGAAAGACATCACAGTAATCCAGATTACTTTCGGAGAGACCATGCAGTTAATATGCATCATCTATCCCATAATAGAGGTATGTTGAGTAAAGATTTTGACTTTTTATTTCTTGTGTATGAATCCTTTCATCATTTCAAAATACAATTGAGACAAAATTCAGCTAGCTAGGTGGTGATTATAGGAGTAGATGGTCAATGTGAGGCACTGGGTGTGTGTGTTGGGGGGATTCAGTATTAAGATGATTTTATGGGTATCTTCATTAATACTAAAGTTTGTGCTACTGAGTTTTTTGTATGATTTTTGTAGTGGTTTTTCCATAACCAGTGACACTTGAACACTGCCCTCCTCAACATTCTAAAATGGGGTGGTGACAATAAATTTCAATGCAAAAAAAAAAAAAAAAAACTAGTCTGCCCTATTACCTCATCTCCTCTATTTTGGATAATGTTCCAAGCTTTAACTTTGTTCTTAACGATCACAGCAGCCACCCAAACTGATACATTGCTGCACAGCCCATTACCATTTAAAAATCACATTATACATAGCATGATACGAAATTCTTAAATAAGGTATGTATGTGGCAAGTTGGGAAGGTGTGTGCATTAAATCTAAGCAGATAGAAGTGCATTGTGACTTTGAATGTTACTGTCTCAGGCATGAGCGACAGTGGAGATATGGAGTTGGAAATGGGAGAGTGCTGACATTATATTATTATATTTATTATTATAATAATAATATTTATTTATTATTATTGACATTATTATATTATATAATAATAATTATCACATTGGTGGAACTGTACTCCAGGAGATTGAGGCCAGGGACTTGGGAGTGTTGGTGGATAGGGAGTTGAAGTTTAGGTGGCACATTGCAAAAGTGGCTAAATCAGCTCATCAAATCACTTGGATGCTGAATAATACTTTGACGAGCAGACAAGCAAGTTATTGTTCCTTCTCGACTACTGTGCCTAGATTTCCTCACCTAGGTTTTTGAGGAGGGTGAATGAAGAGACTAAAGCTGTAGGTTAGTGAGTGCAAGGAGAACAAGAGTAGGTGTATGAGTCAGAGCAGGGGAGAATGAGAGGAAGTGAGAGTGCAGTGCAGAAAGGGTCTTTTCTCAAAGATGCCATTTGAGAAAACCATGAATGTACCCATGAGTTATGCACGGAGATTCATTGAATCAGGATGTGTGCAAGGTAGTGCTAAAGAAGTGGTTTCTTGGACAAATGATATGGCAATGTCACGGAAGCAAGTGAAATGTAGAGGAGATGATAGCGATAGTTGGTACAAGTTATCTGAGAGGTAGTGTGAATTGCAGTGCCGTAACGAAGGTGTGCCAAAAGAGGCACTTGCCACAGGCGCAACTAGGTTTGGGGTGCAAAATGTTAAAAATAAATGTATTTTATATTGTGTTTTTAAATTTCGGCAATATGCTGCTTTAGACACAAATTCTGCAACTCATTTTGTTGGGATTAATAAATATTTAACATATTGCATTTAGTAAAATTTAACTTGTTACATTTTAATTTTTCAAACTTTTTTTCATTTTTGGGTTGGGGGGGGTGCAAGTTAGACACCACAGGCGCTTCATACCCTCGTTACTGTACTAGTGAATTGTGTAGCAAGAGATTTGAGATATTAAGGATTGGGCAGCAGAAAAGTGAGCAGGTAGTGTTGCTTCAATATGATAATACAGAGTGGAGGAGAATAGCAGTAATAATGAATGAAAAGTGTGAAATGCATCTGTCTAGAATGGATTTGAGGATAGTTCCATGCAAGAAATGAATTGCATTTGAACACAAAATAATGCAGACATTTGGAGAGGCTGTTTTATTATCCCATTACCTCCATGGAGTAGTCAGACTTATTGTAAGTCCTTCTCATACACACAGCTCATCTTACCATGCCTTAAATATATTCAAATTCTCTGCTGACATCACTCTCAAGCAATGCATTCCAATCATCCACAACTATCCATGCAAAAACCTGCTTCTCTCACCCTTGTTATCCAGCTTCCAGGAATGACCTCTTGTTCTTTACTCATCTATCACCATTTGGTGAACTGATTGCTGCTGAACATAGCAGCCAGTGAAATTAAGCTTTCAATGAACAGAAGTCATTAATTCACTTGATAGGGAGCAGAGGAGAAGAATATCTAAAAAGGAAGATTTGTCTTCACTATGGGACCAGATAGCAGAATTGTCTATATAATGAAACCAAAATGAAGGCTGAGTGCATGAGAGAGAAAAGGATGTCTTCTAAACAAACCTTAGCAAGTGCTGGGAAGATTGGACTTCCCATTGTGGTTCTTTCAACTTGACTGTAACATTTATTTTGACAAAAAATATCTGGAGTGCATAATAGTTGAATCATTTCACTATACACTGTGGAAATGCTTCTGAAAATAGATGGTATATCCTTGAGGAATATTTGAGAAGGGAGATTCCATATCAAAGTTAACCATTACCAATGGGTTGTAGGGAAACATTTCTTTTTACTTTATCCAGATAATCAAAAGATTTTTATGAACAGGAGTTGCTTCTGAGCTTTCTAAAAATTTGGGCTATTCCAGTAACTAGGTGAATCTATGCAGTCGACAATTGGACAAAGAGAAATGTCTTATGTATCTTAGATAAACCATAGAACCTAGCGGTTCTAGCAAATAAGTTAATTTTTTTTTTTTTGTCTCCAAGGCTTACAACTCCATCTAGTAAAGAGTTCAGTTTTCTGAGTTGTCTGTAAGTGGGATTGTAATCCAATTAGCAGCAGTTAGCCAATTAAGCCAAAAGAAATCCTTAAGAGTTTTTTCAATAACATGGCTAATATAAAAGAATGATTATGGAAAGATATTAGTTGGAGAAAATGATAAAAAAATTACCAAGAGGTATATAGTAGGGATGTTCAATGAGCCATTCATAAAGGTATTTCATTTTTGTGAAGTTACGTGATACAGAACTTGAGTAAGGGCTGTTAATGATCAGTGAGCAGGAGGTATATGAGGAATTGAGTAAGCTTGATGTCTACAAAGCTGTAAGACTTGATGGTATATCACATGTTTTGAAGGAATGTTCTGGGGAGTTAACAGTATTAATGTACTTCTTTAACATGAGTCTTAGATTTTAGATTGGCCCACGTTACAAATAGTGGAAAGAGGGCAAGATTTTTCCACTTCATGAGGTGATATGTCTTCATGATATGACTAAGGTTTTGAATTACAGACCAATCTGTCTGAGGTTGTGGTCAAGATGTTAGAGGCTAACAATGCTCTGGATTAGAAATTGGATTGAAAACAGCAGCCTCTTTGGACCATATGAGTTTGCTAAAGGAAGATCGTGTTTTAGCAATTTACTTATAATAAAGAATTATGCAAAGATTTAATGAAGAAACAATAATGGAGAAATGATACAATTCTGTGCAAATAAGTTAAAAATAATGAATACATTTTATCAGCATAAAATAACTTTTGGAAACACAAGAGGACAGAATCAATAATAGATTATATTATGTAACAAAGTAATAACCCATCATAAATAGATGTTAGTATTAGTATCAGCAGAAATTGAAAGTGATCATAATCTGTTAATATGTAAACTAAGACTTTACAAGAAATAAGTGAAAATAAAATCAGAAGAAAAACCAACACAATGCCAAAATAACATTTAAAATGGAATTGTTAAAAGAAGAAAGTATAAAAACATTATGCTACAACAGGTTAAAACAAAAGTTTCAAGATAACCCATTAAGCAGTGAACAACATGTAGAAGATAATTGAAAGATTTTTAAAACAAATTGAACTAATATAGCAATAGAAGTATTGGGGTAAAAAAAAAAATAATAAAATCAAGAAGATGGACTCCATGGTTTAATGAAGAAATATTAACAAAAGAAAGAAAAATATCTACAAATAACAGATAATTGGAATGAATATAAAGAAATAAAGTTAATGAAATGAAAATAGAAAGCAAAAATCAATTTTGGGAATCATATACAAAATAACTTGAACATGATTTATATGGTATACAGAAACAAATGTGGAAATTTATTAATATACAAAACAAGTAAGAAGCAGAATATATCCCAATATTAAAAGTAGAAATAGAGGAATTAGAAAATTATTTTAAAAACCTTTATAACCAAATAGTTGAAATAAAAGTAGAACTAGATAAACAAATCAAGAAGAAATAAATACAACAAATTGAATTAACAAAATGAAATTGAAAAATAGAAAATCACCAGGTCTAGATATTATCAATAATGAATTATTAAAAAATGATAAAGAAATTATAATTCAGATCTCAAAGCTGTATAACTGAGAGGAGACTTCCATATAGCCTCTAAAGGAATGTGGAGAACCGACCAGGGGTTCTGACCTAATGTCCAATCCTCACCTTCTCGTGGTGCACCCTGTTGGATATCTACCTGGATACTGAACGAACGAGGATTGGCTGACAATTTGGCATTTGATTGACCAAATTATATTCTTATTGGCTTAAACCAATATGCAAAATTATGGTACAACATGACAAAATTTCATACCGGCTGGGACTTCGCCCAGTTAAACAAGGCCCCCATTGTTTTCACCAGGGAACCAGGGTGAACAGCAAAAAGTCAGCTACTGGAACGAATCTGAAAACAAACCCCAACTCAACATCACCAGAGTTAAAGATCGGTACTACCAACATAAGAAGCCTGAATGGCAAAGAAATGGAGCTAGCTGAGGAATTAAATAAGTATCAGATCGACATAATAGGGTGACTGAAACAAAAAAAGGCAAAAACTGGTCAGATCTTTCTGAGCAATAAATTCAAAATTTTATATTCAGGAAATGACAATCAAGGAAAAGGAGTAGCCCATAGTAGTCAACACAAAATATGAGGCTAATCTTCTTGAATGGCAGGTAGTCTCAAGTAGAGTGATGTGGGCTAATATCAGAATGGGGAATTGGACAATGAGACTTATTTGTGCCTATGGTCCCACAGAAGGTTCTAAGGAAGAAGTAGAAAAATGATGCTTTAGAAAAAGCAACTGACACAATGAAAAAGGAAAAGTTGGTCCTTGTTGGGGATCTAAAGAGCAGAGTAGAAAATGATTGTCAGACATACAAAAATATTTTGGGAAAATTTGGAGAAAAGAGCAAAGCTAATAATGGCAAATACTTATTGGATTTCTGCTCAGGACATGGACTGGTTATTATTAACATGTTCCAACATAAAAATGTGCACAAATTCACATGGAGAGAAGAGGCAAGGAACAAGAAAAGTCTCATTGACTGTTATTGTTGATAGTGATGTTTTCTCCCTGGTGCAGGACACCAGAGTGTACAGAGGATTTGAAATTGGAGGTGATCACTATTTAGTCTTGAGCAGGATAAAACTGAATTTCATATTGAAAAGAATAACACGTAAGAAAGTTTTAAAGAGAATAAAAGTTGAGCAGCTCTCGGATGTTACCTGTAGACTAAAATAAACAAAGCTTATTGAAGAAAAAGCGTTTGAGAACAGCAACCAAACTTTGGAGATTCAGTGGCAAGCCTTCAAGAAACCACTGATTGATTCAGCCAGAGGCATGTGGTGAGGTTGCCTGCAAGGATAGAAAAATCAGAACTCCATGGTGGACACAGGAAATTAAAGAGTCAGTGAAGGAAAAGAAAGCATATCAAAAGTTCCTGGCAAATAAGTCAGCTTTTGCTCTTAGAGAATATAGAGACAAATGTAAAAATGCTAAACACTATGTAAAACTGACTAAACAAAAGTCATAGGAGAACTTTGGCAAGAACATAGAAAATAAATATCAAGAAGGTGATAAGATATTCTGAAGGTTGTTGAAGAAGCTTAGGAATGGAGGAAAGAGTGCTGTAAAAGGAGTTAGAGATGATAAAGGTGACATGAAAACAGAAGAAAAAGATATCCTTGAAGTATGGAGTAATTACTTTGAAAACTTACTAAATGAAACAAGCAGTGATAGCACAGTGGTAAAAAAAAAACACTAAACAGGCATACAGTCGGGAATACATATCCATACGTGAAGTAGAAAAAGCCATTAAAGTCTTGAAATGGAACGACAACAAGAGTAGATGATATTTGACCAGAAATGCTGAACTATGGTGGTATAAGAGTCTTGCAGTGGCTCCACTGCATAGTTCAGAAAGCCTGGACAGAGGGGCGAATTCCTGATGATTGGAGTAGAGCTTTAATAGTATCCATATATATAAAAAAGGGAAATAAAACTGAATGTGGAGGTATTTCCCTACTGAGTGTTCCTGGCAAAATCTATGCAAGTATACTTGAGAAACAGTTGAGAAGAATTGTGAAAGAAAAGCTTGGTGAAGAACAAGCTTGATTCAGGTCAAATAGAGGCTGTCAGGATAAGATCTTCACTTTACAACAAATAGTTGAGAAAGCATGGGAATATAACAAAGATCTGTATTTAAGTTTTGTCGATCTAGAAAAGGTATAAGGTGCCAAGAGAGAAGCTATTCAATACGCTACAGTTATATGGTGTCAATGGGGCATTATATCAATCAATACTTAGTCAGTATTTGAATTGTGAGTTGGCAGTTAGAATTTGAGGAAGTTCAGGAAGATGGTTTAATGTTAAATCTAGTGTGAGACAAGGATGTACATTATCCCCCTTTGTTATTCACTATCTATATGGATCAAATTATGAAGGAAAGTCGTATTAAACATGAAATTATTGTTTAATACCACTTTGAAGATGTTAATGTCAGCTATATGCGCACGACGTTATACTTATCAATAAATCCGCTACAAGTTTGCAAGATTTCCTGACTAAATTGAATAACTGTTGTAATAGATATTGTATGAAGGTGAGCATTAAAAAGACAAAGACAATGAAAATAGGTAGAATTGTTGAAAATGTCAACTGTGTTGTGAATGGGGAACCTGGAACAAGTAAAACATTTCAGCTTCTTAGGCACAATTTTTAGTGAAGATGGTAAATTAAATATGGAATCGACAACTGAATCAACAAAGCTGGTATGGCAGGAAGTCAATTGAATAAATTCATATGGAATGAGAGAGAAATTAGTCGGAACACTAAATTAGTTGTATACAAGACAGTGTTCATACCAGTTTTAACTTATGTTTCTGAGAGCTGGGTCAGAAGTAAAACACTTGACCAAGGACTAGAGACTGCAGATATGAGAGTCCTGAGAAAGATTAGAGGCGTGAACAGATGGCATCAATATCATATTTAAAACGAGGATATTAGGAAAGAACTTGACATTGTCAGCATCCAGGAATGCGTTACAGAGCTAATCTCAATTGGTATGGTTACTTAAATAGAATGGGAGAGAAAAGATTAGCAAAAGAAGTGTTCTCTGCCAGGTTGGCAGGAAAATGACCCAGAGGAAGACCAAGATATAGGTGGACTGATACAGTACAAAGTGGCTTAGATGATAGAAATATAAGATCTGATAATGTTGGAGTCTTGACTAGTAACAGACTGATTTAGAGGAAAATTGTAGATAGAAAATTAGTAATGATGTAAATTTTTCATGTAGTACTATCATATCCCTTGAGGGTACATGTCAGGAATTTGAGTTTAAATATACTATATAACCAAATAATAAATACAAAAAAGATTTCAGTAGAATGGGGGAAAAAAAGTATAACAATACCAATATTTAAAAAAAGAGATAAAATCACAGAAAATTACAGAGGGATAAATTTATTAAATACCGTATTTAAAAGTACTAACAAGAATCCTAAATAATAAAATAAGAAAGGAAATTCATCTATTAGATGAACAAGGTTTCAGAAAAGATCATTTACAGATGCAATATTCATATTTAGACAATTGATAGAGAAAACAATAGAATAAGAAACTATATATTATTATTATTATTATTAAACAAGACCTCGTGGAGTCAAAGACTCATCTGGGAGGTCCTTTTATCACACCCACATCTCATCATACTGTGTCATAAACGCACTCAAACTCCTTGCAGACATCACACTCTCAGGCAAGGCATTCCAATCATTCACAACTCTACACGAAAAAAACCTGCCTCTCGCACCCTCTTCATACAGTTTCCAGGGATGACCTCTGGTTCTCTCCTGAACTCCTACTATTCTCTGTACAACTTCTCCACTATTGATCTTATAACAACCCCTTACCAACTTGTAGATCTCTATCATATCTCCCCGCTTCCTTCTCTCCACCAGACTCTGCAAATTATATCTTCTCAATCTTTCCTCATACTCAACATTCCAGAGGTCAGAAACTACCTTAGTCAGTCGCCTTTGGACCCTTTCCAACATCACTTCATCCTTCTGAAAACCTGGTGACCAAATCTGGGCACAATAGTCCATGTGTGGCCTAATCAAAGCCTTATACAACAGAACAAAGAATCTCCCTACTTCTACATGTCTGTGTCCTCTGCATCAATCCCAGAAGTCTTTGTGTTGTCTTTACAATTTTGGCGATGTGTCCCCTAAATTTTAGATCCTTAGCCACTATCACCCCCAGATCTCTTATTTCCTCCACCACCAAAAATATATTCTCACCAAGCATAAATTCTGCATCCCACCTTTGTTTTCTAAATTTTAAAACCTTACATTTTGCAACATTGAACTCGCATCCCCATTCGCTTGCCCAATCATTCAATTTATTCAAGTCTTCTTGCAAGGCCATAACATCTATACTAATCTTTATGGTTCCTCCCAACTTTGCATCATCTACTAACAACTGAAAATCTCCATCCAAATCTTTGCCAATATCATTAATATACAAGTTAAACAGTAATGGCCCTAAAACAGACCCACGAGGCACTCCACTAGTGACTTTCCTTTTCCTGGATATCGCACTCCATGTACAACTTGTTTGTATATGGGGTGCGATATCCATTGATAGTTATCAGATAGCTAGTCTCCAATCCAATGCACTAATCTAATATCCAACCCCATCTGCTCTAGTTTGACTGTCAACTTATCATGAGGTACTTTATCAAAAGCCTTTTGCAAAATGTAAGGTTTTAAATGACATCATTTATAATGACATCCTCATTAGAGGATGTCATTATAAATGAGGTGTCAAATCATCCACCAGTTCGTGAGGTTACCACGAGGTGATTACCTGGGTGGTTGCCAGCAGTGTGAAATAGATGAATAAAGAGATTAAGTATGTGATACAGAGGAAAGTGAGCGTGGTTAACCTAGTGGCCTATGCGCTTCGCAACCATATGCTTGGGGAAGGGGGTGTCCTAGGTTTAATTCCTGTCGGTGACGTGAGGAGCTGAAGGATCTTCCTCAGCCATAGCCAAGTTAGCCAGTCTTGGGCGTGGACAGCAGGGTTTTTTCCCCAGTTTGTTCTGTGATTTTTCATCCCACAAAGCAGGCAAACTGGCCTTGAGAACTCAACACTACAGGCCATAGGATACACCGGGGCATAAGGCTGACCACCTTATCCTGTAAACGGAGTGAGGTCCGATGATCAATGGACCCTTGACACCACAAGGTAAAAGAGGGTATAAGGAAGATGATGATGATACAGAGAAAAGGGCATTGTGGAGGCAGCATAAGAGAAGTGAAAATAACCACTTTCATGAGGTCTACAAAGACCAGGCAAGGAGAGTGACTTAGTTGGTGAGAGTAGCCAAAGAGAGGTATGAACAGCAGTTAGCTAATGAAGCCAAAAAGAATCCTAGGGAGTGCTTTCAATATGTAGCCAGCAAAAGAAAGAATGATTATGGAAGGATGACATTGATTGGAGGAAATGGTATAAAGAATAGCTGTTGTGGAATGTGTGGTGGAGATACCTTAATGAGCAGTTCATAAAGTTCTTTCAATCTTGTGAATGTGACTTCATGGAGAGATTGAGAGCAGTTGATAAGGCTGTGGGACTTGATAATATATCACTGCGTATTCTGAAGGAATGTGCCAGGGAGTTGACACCTGTCTTGACATTTTTTTAATAAGAGTCTTGCACTTGGTCAAGTTCCTAAGGAGGGAAGGATTGTGCCACTTCATAAAGGCGGTGATTGAACTCGAGCATCAAACTATAGGCCTATCTATGTGTCAGGTGTTGTGGTTAAGTTGTTGGAGAAGCTTGAGAACTATGATCCAGAATTGGGATGACAACAATGGTATTATCTTTGATGGACAGCATGGATTTGCTAAAGGGAGGTCATGTTTTAGTAATCTACTTACTTATTACAATAAAGTGACTGCTTCCTTGGACAGAGAAGGATACATAGTAATATACTTGCATTTTGCAAAGGCTTTTGATAGAGTACCTCATAAGTTGACAGTCAAATCAGAGCAGATGGGGTTGGATATTAGATTAGTGCATTGGATTGGAAACTAGCTATCTGATAGGTATCAATGGATATCGCACCCCATATACAAACAAGTTGTATATGGGGCGTGATATCTAGGAAAAGGAAAGTCACTAGTGGAGTGCCTCATGGGTCTGTTTTAGGGCCATTACTGTTTAACTTGTATATTAATGATATTGGTGAAGATTTGGATGGAGATATTCAGTTGTTTGCAGATGATGCAAAGTTGGGAGGAACCATAAAGAGTAGTGAAGATGTTGTGGCCTTGCAAGAAGACTTGAATAAATTGAATGATTGGGCAAGCGAATAGGGATGCGAGTTCAATGTTGCAAAATGTAAGGTTTTAAAATTTGGAAAACAAAGGTGGGATGCAGAATTTATGCTTGGTGAGAATATATTTTTGGTGGTGGAGGAAATAAGAGATCTGGAGGTGATAGTGGATAAGGATCTAAAATTTAGGGGACATATCGCCAAAATTGTGAAGACAACACAAAGGCTTCTGGGAGTGATGCAGAGGACACGGACATGTAGAAGTAGGGAGATTCTTTGTTCTGTTGTATAAGACTTTGATTAGGCCACACATGGACTATTGTGCCAGATTTGGTCACCGGGTTTTCAGAAGGATGAAGAGATGTTGGAAAGGGTCCAAAGGCGACTGACTAAGGTAGTTTCTGACCTCTGGAATGTTGAGTATGAGGAAAGATTGACAAGATGTAATTTGCAAAGTCTGGTGGACAGGAGGAAGAGGGGAAATATGATACTGACCTACAAGTTGGTAAGGGGTTGTTATAAGATCAATGGTGAAAAAGTTGTACAGAGAATAGTGGGAGATCAGGGGAGAACCAGAGGTCATCCCTGTAAACTGTATAAAGAGGATGTGAGTAGGGGAGTGAGAGGCAGGTTTTTTGTGTAGAGTTGTGAATGATTGGAATGCCTTGCCCGAGAGTGGTGTCTGCAAGGAGTTTGAGTGTCTTTAAGGTATGATGAGATGTGTGTGGTGAAAGGACCATCCAGATGAGTCTTTGACTCCATGAGGTCTTGGGGTATTAATAATAAATAGAAACAAATTAGTAATGGCATTAGCCAAGGAGACTCCTTAAGTCCAACAAAATTCAATATAATAATGGATGTAATGATACAAAAAGAAAATACAGGAGTGAAAATAAATAGAATAAGAACTATATTATGTGGATGATGTACTATTAAATGCAGAAAATGAAACTCGGCTACAAATATTACTACATTTATTTCATAAAGCAGCAAAGTTATATAATATGAAGATATCAAAAACTAAAACAATGTATGACAATGTCATAAGAACCACAAAGTTCCAAATTAGAATTGGAAGATACCATTATTGAACAAATAATGAATTACAACTATTTAGGTATGCAGCTGAACCTGGAAGGAAGACCATATCTAGAGGTCGCAAGTTGCGAAAGCTGCAAGAATATCAGGATGCTTGATTAAACAATATGGAAAAATAAACATGTTAGTAGAGAAAAAAACAATTTATAAAGCAGTAATCTGAGCTATTATGACATATAATGCAGAAACAAGACCAGGCACTTGAAAAACAAATTTCACAGGTGAAATGAATATGTTAAGAAAAATAGTAAATAAAACTAGACTAGATAAAATATAAAAAAACAATGTGAAATACAAGCAATAAACAATTGGGTAGCAACCCAAAGTATAAAATGGATTGAACATGTGGAGAAAAGTGAAGATAGAATAATAAAACAAGTCTATAATTGGAAACTGAAGAATAAGAGGAGAGGAAGATCTAGAAAAGATTAAAAAAAAATGCTATTAAAGAAGATGAAGTCTTGGTCACAACAGATATTACATCTAATGTGTGAATAAGACTTGTAACTGAGTGCTAAATGCATTGGCTAAGGGGATGCATACAGCAGTATATTTAGATTTTGCAAAAAACCTTTTAATAAATTTCCACATAATTTGGAATTGAAATGCGTGGGTTGGATTGTCGATTAGTACACTGGATTGGATAGTTATCAGTATGAAGTGTATTGGAAGCAATATCCCAGAAGAGGAAATTCACCAGTGGTGTACCCAAACAATCTGCTCTGGGGCTATTCCTGTTTAATTTGTGTAAGTGATATATTGGAAAAGACCAAAATGGAGACTTTGCAGATGAAGCAAAGTTGAGAAGAACTGAGAAGTAGAATGGATGATGCAGACTTGTAAATGAACTTGAATAGACTTGGTGAATGAGTGAGGCTTCCAGTTCAGTGTAGCAAAATGTTGAGGTTTTAGTATGAACAAATTCAGGAAGAACAAATGAAATGCAGAGTATAAAATTGGGGATATTTTAGAAGAGCTGGAGAAGATGGTGGATATGGACCTGAACGTTTGGGAACAGTTGCTAAAATTGTGATCAGAATATAATAATGTGACAACGACATGTAGAAGCAAGGATGATTCCATAGTATGGTCTTTGATCAAACCACATGGATTACTCTTCCCCAATTTGATCTCATGGTTTTCAAAAGCATGATAAATATAAAAGATTCAGACAATTGACAACAATTGTTTTTGGTCTCTAATACGTTGATTATGAAGACAGATTGAGAGAATATGGTTTGTCTAGTCAATAGAAGGGATGGAGGAGGAGGCACGATAGACATAAATTAAGGAGTTATTACTGGATTAATTTGGATAAGATTTTTTATACAATGGGTGAAGACAGGAGGAGAACAAGAGGCAATCCCTGGAAGTTGTATAAGCAGGATGTGAGCAAGGAGATGAAAAGTAGGTGTTTTGCATGGAGAGTTGTAGGCAGTTAGAATGTGTGGACAGTAAATGTGTCTGTCACAGTATAATGAGTTGTGTGTGTACCTTGTGATGTTCTTGATTCCATTTATGTCTGATAATAAAACAATGAGCTGAAGATGGTGAATAATTCATCAATTTTCTGATATGTACCCTCGGGGGGGGGGGGGGGGAGGTTACCATGACAGAACTACATGATTGTTTACATTAGTCTCCTATAAAATTTTCTTTCAAATCAATATATTACTTGAGAACTCTGATATTGTCATATCTAACATTTGTGTTTCTAAGGCACTTCTTAATGAACCAATCCACATAGACCTTGGTCTTCTCTGAGTCTTTCTTGCCATCATGGCATCAAACACATGTTTTGCTAACCTTTCTTCACCTGTTTAATTTCAGTGGCCATATCACCTTAGGTTACCTCTGCTGACACATTCTTGAATGCTAATGTCAAGTTTGTTTCTAATATCTACATTATTATGGTTGTGCATTGATGCTATTAGTTTATTCCCTTTATTTTTCTCAGAACCCTTATATCTATGGTCTCTAGTCTTCAATCAAGTGCTTTATTTTTAACCCAACTCTCAGATCCATAACTTAAAACTGGTTTGAACACTGTCTTATATATTGCTAGTTTGGTATTTTGGCTAATTTCTTGTTCCATATAAATTTATTCACCTGGCTACCCACCATACCAGCTTTGCTAATTCTGTTGCCTATTTCTAGTTTTAACCTATCATCTTCACTAAAATTTGTCTAAATAGCTAAAATATTTGAAATACTCTGCATTTGTCCATTTCCTCATTTTGAAGTTTGCCCACAATTCTACTTGTAACTGCCTCCCATTCAAGCAGTTTATCTTCATGTTTGGTGTTGAATACTATCACTACTCCTTCCTTCCCTTGATCATTATTGCCTGAAAATAATATCTTATACTTACTATTTAGTAGGATCTTGCCTTCTTTGTCTCAGTAATGCCAATTATGTCCATGTGATACTTTTTCACATGGACATAATTGGCATTACTAAGTTAGTGAATAATTAGAAGTAAATAATTGACTGAAGAAAAATGCCTTTCGTCACTTGAGGCATGCTTAATGATTTAAAATTATTAGTTCATCTATAATATAAGTAGCTGATTTTGTGCTCTGAGCTTAATGTGTATGCATTGTTGGAATTCTGTTTCCCTGAAAAGAAAACTAGTATTCATCAGTTGTCTAATATGTGAAAAGTAAAGCAAAATTCAGACACTTTGCTGATGGATGAACTTTCTCCTAAGCTAAAAATCATTTTGACTTCATAACAATAAAGAAATAATCATTGAAATTATAATAGTAAAGCAAATGCTTTATTTTCTTTCTTTCTTTTAGATGAGACACCCAAACATCATGCATTTTTTCGAGGAGAATCCCTTAAGTTAACTAATGACGGAGAAAATGTGCACATGCCTCACCATCTTTCTGATTTTAAACAAAAGCATGGCCACAAAACATCAGGAAAACCTAAAAAAGGAAGAATATTTCCTAAGAAAGCATCAGAAAAGAAAAGGAATTCAAAGAAACATTCTAAGTCAAAGTACTTAGAATAGTAATTTTTTTTTTCATTGAAGAATTTGATCATTGAACTGAATCCCAGTTGCAAAACTTATTGGTGGTTCAAGTGATTAGCAGTGACACTTGCACATTTTGCTAAAGTAAAATTTTCAAAATTGTAGAAATTTTATAAATAGTATAGCCTAGTTAATAAATGTACTACAGCTTATGTGAAGACAATTTTAGTTGTTCATCTCCTTGAAACATCTAACTACAGATGATTTAATGTATATTCCTCTTCTCATATTCATTGTTATATTAAAAAATTATGATAGTGTAACAAGTATTGATTACATTTCATTCAGTAAATGAAGTTTTTTCATGCCAACTTTCAAAGAATTGTCTGTCATCAGTGATGATTTGAAAGCAATTTGTGTAGGTTGTGTTTTGAACATATACCTGAAGTATGAATGGAGATTTTTTAATTATTCATGCATCAAAAAGTGGCATTTTTATCATCTTATTTAAATAAAACAAATAGCATATTGTTGTTGGTTATAGAATCTTGATTTAAGTTTTAGTGCTTTTTTGGGAATAATATCAATATACAGTAAATTACTTAATAGAATAAGTTTTTTTTTTGTTTTTTTTTTAACTGCAGAGTTGAAGAACTTGTCACATAAGTATCAAGTGCATGCATGAATTTACAAAATGATGGAAAACCTATTTTTGTAAATACAAACTAGTCATTGGAACATCAGATGAAGAAAGCTGTTCTAGAGAATAGTGATACACTAAATGAAAGATTTGTTTAATTTCTGGTTTTGTGAATAGATCATCGGTACTGCACTTCAAGCTGTTATAAGTTTACCGAAAAATGAAGAAATGATGGATGTCAGTTCATTGGCAACTGTCATCAGTAGTATCCCCTCTCTTATTATTATTATCCAGTCCTCCATGGAGTCAAAAGACTCCTCGTGGGAGGTTGTTTTTAGGAAACAAAGTTTATCATACCACTCCTTGAACTCATTGACTGTTTATCCATGAAACTAAAAGGGGTGTTACTGATAACCACTACCAAATGAACTGACTTCATTTTTCAGTAAACTTAGCACAGCTTGAAGTGCAATACTGATGATCTATTCATAAAACCAGAAACTAAACAAATCTTTCATTTAGTGTACCACTATTCTCTAGAAGTAGAATAGAATTTATATAGTTACTAAGAAATAATTACCTAAAACAGCATGTGATGGAAGAACCTAGGGATTTGAAGTGATGGATCTTTTAATACTATTAGATGTATCAATAACTAAGGTAGCGACTCCATTTGTGACCATGCAATCTTGTTCATATGCAATTCAAGAAAGCATGTATGGAACTACAAAGCTGGTGATTATGACACTTAGTAAGCAGCTTGGACCACTGCCATGGCATAATGAAGGTACAACAGAAGAATGTTAATAACACATCAGAAATGGTCAAGGATTGTTTGAGGGAAGCTGTATTAGACTTTGCATACCCAGAGTCAGAAGGATAAACAAAGTCAAACTGAAGTTGGCGATTAGCAAGAGCTACAAAAAAGGGAAAGAAAACATGGAGGAAAAATTAAGGTGATCAGCATGCTCATGAGTAATACAAATCACAGGCAAGAAGGATGACCAGTATGGTAAAGAGAATTAAATCATATTGAAAGAAAATTAGCCAAGTAGGCCAAAAGAAATCCAAATGAGTTTTTTTGCTCTAGCAAGTAAGAGGAAGAATAATTATTGAGTAATACCTTTCATTAGTGCTGATGGTGACAGAGGCAGAACTACTTGAGTTAATAAGTGATCACTTTGCAAGGGTGTGTCATCCAGATGAAGATTTTGCAGTTGCTGATATGAGCATTGAGGTAGATGAACTGGAGGTGCTCAGCATATTGAGAAACATCAATATGAATACAGCAGTATATTTGAATGCCATTTTGACCTGTGTTACAAAAATGCACAAGAGAACTAGCAGTGCCTCTGATCAGATTGTTTAATCTCTAAGCTCTAACGAGGTTCTGAGGGATAATTCTTGTATATAGGCTTATACGTTGGTAATACATGACTATTAAATTATTTATGGAATTAACAACTTATACTGGAATATTAATTAAAAGAATTTCTTTTAATTAATATTCCAGTATACGTTATAAATTTCTTAAATAATTTAATAGTTCTGAGGGATAGGAAAAGAGGAAGATAGTTCATTACTTAAAGGAGGCTCCAAGACAAGTAGAAAATTACAAACCAATTTGTATTTCAAGAATGGTTAAGGTTTGGCAAAGTAGGTTAAAGAAGGGTAGCATTGAGGAATGCATGGATAGGAATATGATGCTATTTGGTGGGAAGCACAGCTTTGTAAATAAGGTAGTTCCAGCCTTAGTAATTTACTCATTTTATAATAGCAACAGCTGAAATGGAGAAGGAAAATGGCTACACAGTGATACTAAACATTGCAAAGGCATTTACGGAATACTACATGAGAAAACTATTACATAAGAGCAAGCAAACGGAATGGATATGAAGCTAATGATGTGGATGGGGAATGGCTGACATGCAAGAGTAGTATATGGTGGAGTAGAATTTTGGAGAGTGAGGGTGATTAGTAATGTGCTTCAGGGCTTTGTACCAGAGCTACATCTGTTTTATTTGTATATTAATGATATGATTTTGAAGAGAAGCATTAAATTGTTTTCTGATTATAATTTAGTTGATAAAAGTGATGTAGACATTTTGCAGAGGATATTGGATGGATAATGAGACCGGAACAGACCAATATGGTCTAACCGTAATTAGTATGATGATAGACATTTTGCTGAATGACTTAAATAAATTGACAGTGTGAGTAAAGAATAATGGTTGTTTACTGATGGCAAAGTAAACCTATAAAATAACAATTACACAACAGTAATAAACTTCAGTGAAAGCAAGAATATTTCGTACTAAACTTTTTTTTCGTAATAAACTTCAGTGAAAGTACGAATATTTCGTACTGAAAATAACCGTGCATCATTAGTGTGTGCAAAACAAGCAAATTAAAAAAAACTGGAATACAAAGTACAACAATCAGTTTACCAATTAAAAACTTCTGTGCTAGAAATTAACTATTAACCACCTTACCGGCCATTATGGATCAAATACGCATCATCATACGCTTCGTATCCATCATATATTTCAATATATCAATGGTATTACAATTTTAATATGCACTTTGCACCCATTGTAACATGGACATATACATGTGTCTTGGCCGGTAGTGTGTTAAAACTACTTCTGATTTTTACATAAAATGAATCTCCCAAACTTTGGGGGGGGGATGCGCACATGTACACACACAAAATCGTTCCAAGTTAGGTCAATGTAAAAGAGTTTTGCAACTTTCTTGAAATGGTATTCATATTTAAAACTGCTTTTATGGAAAAGACAAGCTTCATCCTGCAGGATACCGTGTTTAGTGTCAGTATGCTAGATCAGACTTGATGTTTCATGTTGATGTCCATCAACTGAAGACAGGTGACAGTTTTTTTGTAGGTTGTAACAGATGAGAAACCCCTGATGATAGGAAAGTGTGGATTAAGATCATAATCCAAATTATTTCTATCAGTAGATACAAAGATACCATAAATATAAGGGATTGGAGCCCTGCAGTCTGTCAAAGAATCCTTAGGTGTTGGAACATAAGTCAGTTATTTGTTGTATTTGATGATGGTTATAACCATTTAATTCCCATTAAAATTTTGATAGAAATTCTTATAAACTTGAGGGAAAGGAACACGCATTATGCACTATTAATGACTTGATAACACCAATTTTTTGGGGAGATGTGATGAGCAGACTGACAAATTCCCAGTAAATCCCTATTCTGATTTGCTTGTTTCCACACATGCTACTCTTACTTGAAGTAAGAAATATTTGTACTTTCATTAATGTTTATTACTGTGGTTATGTAATTGTGTTTTATAGTTATGCCACATAGCTTTTTTAAAAGCTAAACCTATAATCTGCCTCTTTAAATAAAGGCAGCCATCAATTTATCTTCATCTCAGTTCATTTCTGACATAATGAAAGGTCATCTGGAGATCGTTAATCAGTTTCTGTCCATCAGTGTGAATTTCATCCCTCCTGTTCCATTGCAAATTCCCTAACCAATTTGTTCTATCTTTTGGACAAATAATTTAGGGAAAGATTAGGCAACTGAGTTTCTCCAAAGCACTTAGAGGATATTTGATCTGGTGTTGCATATCAACCTGAAGGTGGGGAGAGAAACCTTCACTTCTGATTTCCTCCCCATTGTTGTTTTTCCAGTGTTCTTCATTCTATACATAACCTAATCTTATTCACAAAAAAAAAAAAAAATCCTCTGCATAGTTTTTCTAATTATATTCCTACTCATTTGACAAACCTTGAGGTAACCACACATTCTAATTGTCAATATCTTCCACTGCTGATGCCTTAAATATTAATTACCTTGCAATTATCCAGTGGGATGAATGTCAAGAAGGATGACTTCACTCTTTGGAAATTTTGAATGCATGAAATCAACCTTAGAAGATAGAAAGGTTTTGAGAATGAGTTTCAGAATTGAGAGAGAACGGTAGAGGCAGCAGATGAATGAAATTAAAATGTGGCTAAGAAATTTTAAGTCACAAGGACAAAAAAAAAAGGTGAGAAATTTGGTTAGGCATCATTTGCCAAGGCATATCAGAACAAGGGCACTAGCAAAACACTATATAAATTTTGTAATTCAACAGCAGATTTTTCAGTTTTTGGGTTTAAAAACAGTTGTCTTTCTAGATAAACCAGAATTACCTGCTCAAGAACTCTACTAACTCAAAAGATGTTTTGAGAAGTTTACATAATGATATAATCATATTAAGCAGAGAAATGGAATTAGACAATCATTTTAAATAGTGCAGACTGAGACCAAGATCACCTGCATGTTATTAAACATGTATGTAGAATGAAAATAGTGGTCTGAACATAGAAATGAGGAGTAAAAGTCAAGTCCACCCATTTGGCATTGCTGTAATGCCAAAGCATGAGTTTGTGAAAGGAAATGGACCATGATCAGACTTGTTTTTCACATATAAAAATCAATGATCTGACCTCCATTACTTTTCAACTTACAGAAGACCTTAAACAACTGAAATCCAGATTAACACCTGAACATATTAATCTATTTATTGAATCTTTTTTTTTCTTTCGAAATATAAAAATTATCTCACTTTATGATTAACTTTAAAACAGTATAGGTCCCACTATCAATTTTACTAAGTAGTTGAGTTAAAACTTAGTTGTTTTACAACAAAATCTCTACTTGACTGTACCCAACATTAAGTCTGGAACAAGTTGAAAAAGGCCTTAAATAGTTCTAATTGGCAAGCCAGAAGCAAAGGTTTGTTATCTAACTAGCTGGCAATCAATTTTGCTAGGAGTGGTCCAGCTTATCAGGAAAACTTGTTACTTTGCTATATTATTATTTTTTTTTATATCTACTATTTACCAGTGTCTACAAATGATTTTCTGTAACTCAAAAGGAAGTTCTAAGTCTGCCCACATGGTATGTTATGCCTTTGAGTCGTTCAGTGGAAGTGACACATCCTCTGCACTTGGCGCAACAAAGACTTGTAAGTTTGAATCTAATCGTCCACTGGAGGAACTTTTTCTAAGCCTTTCTTCAACCAGTTCTTGAGTTAATTGATCTCTGGCAAGGTTTTTTCTCCCAGAAGCTCAGGTTTTTCATCCCGTAAACTCAAGAAAATCAACCGTAGAACCCATATTATTTCAGACAGTAATATATCCTGTTAGGATTAGGTACCAGAAAATGGCAGCACTTGTTTGCTTGTCTTCCTCTGTGAGCCTATAATTAGTAAGAGACATGGACTAGCCATCTCTGATTTGGCTACTGGTGGAGATTGAACTGTCCACTCAGACTCCAAAAGGTAGGTAGGGTTTTAAGGCCTCATCTGCTCCCAATAAAAGGTATAAAAACCGACTAATGCCTTTTTGTTCCCATGGAGGGAATAGGTGAGGCTGTTTCAGTCCTATAACTTTTGGAGACTGAGTGGGCAGTTCAATCTCCACGAGCTAATCAGAGATAGCTGGCACAAGGCTATCACTAATTAATTGGTGCACTGAAGATGGCTAATAAATGCCGCCATCTCGTAGTCCCTAATACAATATTCTTAATGTCTGAAATTAGAGTGGGTTCGAGTTTACTTATTCTTGAGTTTATGGGAGGGGAAAAAACCCCGCTTGCCTGTGCCGGAATCGACTAACTCGGGAAAACCGGTCAAAAAAAAAGTATTAGCTTATTTTATTTTGAGTTGTTAAATTAGTATAATGGAGTATGATATTGGGACAGGAGATACTATTTATAATATGCTTTTGGAAAATGACTTTTCTTATCAAAATTTTGAAAGTATGATACCTGTTAAATCTACACAATAGCATTCTTTTTAAACATTTCAGATCGAAATATCTGAAGATCCTACACCTTCGTATTAAATTCATCTAGAAAGTGAAAGGCAAGAAATAGTTTTCCCTGGATATCTTGCCCTTCTAATCTCAATCTGGCACAGCAAAAATTTAGTATACCCTAAAGCAACCTTCGTAGGCTGACATATAGCAAAGCTCTGAATAATATCCTCAAGAAATAGATTATCTTCACAGAGCCCACGTCATCTCAAGTTTTTATGATCTTAAACGAGAACTTTGACATATCCAAAGTTATATGCAGTAGAATGTTTTCTTCCCCCAAGAAGATAAAGTACACCATATATATTCTTTGGGAAGAAGATATAATATACAATACATGCATTAAACCTGTTCCTAATAATTCTATCCCTTCATGTACAGTCCCAGCAGTTCTGTAAGTAGACTGGTTGTCAGTCAGTGTACAGGACCAAACTAGATGGTAATTAGGAGGTTTCTGATTAAATGGCCCAATATCTCATTGCTAGCTGTGTTGCCTGGAAGGAGTCCATGCAGGCAAGGCATTGAAAGACACGTGGTTTGGAAACTGAATACTCTATGTATGGACATGTTCAAGAGTATTTTCTCCCACTGCATATTTCCATTCTTTTTCTCTTCAGTTTTTGTAAGATTAAATGGGGAAGCAGTCTAAATATGTATGTCTCTGCAGTTAATTAAAATAAAATAAAAATCAGCTAACACTTTTTATTCCCTTATAGGGAGTAGGCAAGGCCTATAGACCCTACTAGCTTTTGGAGACTGAGTGGGCAGTTCAATCTCCACCTGTAGCCAATCAGAGATAGCTGACCCATGTCTATCATTATAAGCAGCCTCAGATGAAAAAGCTGGCAAACAAGTGCTGCCATCTCTCAGTACCTGACCCTAACAGGATATGTTACTATCTGAAGTAATGTGGGTACTATGGTTGATTTTCTTGAGTTTATGGGATGAAAAAAACCACCTGCCTGTGCCAGAGATAGACTTAATTGGGAAACTGCCATTTAACAAAATAAAACAAATGCGTTCCTCTAATCTAATATTCAAAAACAAAACAAAATCTTTCATATTCACTTTACCAACATCCATGTCATCAATAATAACTTAAATCGCATGCATCATCTTCTGTCAGTCATCTAAGTCTGACATTCTGTTTTGAACTGTACTCAAAATTCTACTAAATCAAGCACAGCTCATCTTAACTGTCCAAATCACTTCAATAAGGGAGATATTTTTGCATTGGTTCGTTTGTGATATTCCTTGCCAAAGGATGCCTAACCAGAAACTAGCCTTTCTTGTCCTTGTGGCTTAAAATAGCTTAGCCTCATTTTTACTATTATTATTACGGGTATCCATGGAGTCAGTAGACTCATCGCAGGAGACCCAAACTAGCAAAACAATATCTGTCATATCTCTTCTTGAATTCATTTACAGACGAAGAACTCGCAACTAAGTCGGGCAACGAATTCCACTCATTCACCACCCTCCAGGCAAAAAACCTTATTCTCACACCCTTGTTAACCACACTCTTTAATTTCCAACGATGATCTCTTGTTTTTCCATCACTATCACACAACTGAAACATTTCCCCTGCATCAATCCTATAAAATAAAATACCTTTCTATGAAAAAACCTTTCAGTAATTTAAACGTTTCTATCATATCCCCTCTTCTCTGCCTATCAACCAACCTCTGCAATCCACAAACTCTCAATCTATCAATGTGGGGAGCATTTTTTACATCACTTACCAACTTGGTCACTCTTCTCTGAACTCTCTCCACAGCCGCCTCATCTCCAAGGAATCCAGGTGACCAGACCTCAGCACAGTAATCCAAATGTGGAAGTTACAACACTTTATAAAGGGGAATAATAACCTCTTTATCTCTGGATGTCAGTGTGTTCCTCAACAACCAAGTAATCCTATGTGCAATCTTGGACACTTTAGCAATGTGTCCCTTGAACTTCATCCACCTATCTACCAACACCCATAAGTCCCTAGCCTCATCAGTTTCTTGGAGTAGCTGGTAATCTTTTAATCCCAAAATGCATAACTTTACTCTTTTCCACATTGAACTGACATCCATTACCTTTTGCCCATTCAGCTAACTTATTTAAATCATCCTGCAAAATTTTGTATCATGTCTCTGCTGCTCTCTCAATTCTGAAAAATTTCGGAGGATATCATCCTCCTGAAATTTTTGTTATCAGTGCCCATAATTCTAATTGGTTCCCTTTTTCAAATTTCACTGACCAAGCTGGAAGACAGATTTTTGCTGTAAGTAATGACTTAAACACACATCTCCATACTCTAATTCCTGGCAATCCTCTTTGCTCATTGAACACTCTAGATCTATTCTTAAGTAGTTTCTCTTCCAGTAACTCTGTTCAAGTGGCCGCTACTCTTTGTAATTCTGACCACAATCCAAGTTTCGTCTCTGGCAGAACGTTCTTCCTTCAACCGTTCACAAATTCTCATGTGCTGGCATTACAGTAGTGCCAAATGGGGGGACTTGCATGTTGTTTACTCCTCTTTTCCCATGGTCAGGACTACTGTTTTCATTCTTTAGAAGCAGATATCTGTAGTTACCGTGTTAAAGAACTAGTCCATATTGCATCGAAACTTTCATTCATCCTTGCATCCACCCTCCAACATGGAAGAGAGCTTATATAAAATCAGGTCCCCCAAAACAGGAGATAAATGTTTTTCATCAGGCTATCAACCTATTTCGCTTATCAGTTTTTTTTTTTTTTCCAAAGTAGTGGAGAAAGTTATCAACAGTCAACGTCTTCAACAACTTGAAAACTACCATCTAATTAGTGACCTCCAGTATGAATATTGACTCTAGATCTATCTACAGAATATCCACTGACCTAAGTCACTCACATTTCGACATGTTCCATGGAAAGATTTAGAGAAATCCTCTGCTCTCACTCCCAATATAATATGTAAAGCTTTTGATAGTCTCTGATATCGTTGGCTTCTCAACAAGTTACCGTCATTTCAACTGCCTTCGTCTTTGTGTAAATTGATCGCCAGTTTTCTCTCCCTTCGATTCGTACGTGTAATTGTGGATGGTAGTGTCTCCTTATACTTTCCTGTCAACACCAGCTCTTCTTCATGGCTCTGTAATTTCATCCTTCCTTTTCTGATTTATATATATAAATGACGTGCTCTGATTGATTGCAACACCTACTCACAATAATTGAAAATGATCAAAAATATGAATACTTTTACTGATTATAAGAGCCTGTGTAGCTAAGTGGATGTAGCGTGTAGTAGAAGTTGGACTCAGTGTTTTTGTGTGCTCCTTAGTGTTCAAGCGTAAGAGGATTATTAGTGCTACTTAAGCCTTTACCAGTGTGGGCACATTGCCCTTAACGTACCGTCTGCTTTCATACAGCATGTCGATCACGGAAAAATTTTCAATTGCTAATACAAGCTCGCCTATTAAGGCTACTAGCTTTCAACAACTACCGGAAGGAAATGTTTCATCTGGCAATACCTCTTCAAGTACCAAGGCTAGTGGATCTCTGAAGGATACATCCCCAGTCTCTACAGTAACAAATCTACATAACACAATGGAACAGGCATCAGCGACCATCTTTCAGTCACCTGCTGCCAGTACAACGAAGGATTTCAATTCAGATGTTCTCTCATCGGTGAATCTCCCAGATGAACTAAATTGGAGCAAGGCTTGCATCCTAAAGTGTGATCCTTCTGGCGCCCCATATACAGAACTGGATATCATCGAAAGTTTGAAAGGCAAGGTAAGAGGTTCCGATGTATGGCATCTTGGCTCCTTAAAGTTCAGTTATATTTTCATAATTTCATTTAAACATGTTTCTTTGAAAGAAAAATTTGCTAAATTAAAATCACTTAATGTTAATAACCATACATGTGAAATTATCCCCATTGTGAGATCTAGAAAATTAGCTATTTTAATTCATTGGTTGCCCCCCCCCCCTCAAAAAATATCTAATAGATTAGTTGGCATGCACTTTGAATCATTTGGTAAAATAGAATGTATTGAAAATGTATCCAATATAAAAGATAAAGAATGGGTGCATGTATTATCCAATAAAAAAAATTGACTATTACATTGAATGATGATGCCAGAATAGAAAATATCCCATACATTATAAACGTTTCTAAAATCCCAGGCTTAGTGATCATTCCAGGAAGACCTCCTGTATGCTTCAGATGCAGGCAGGTAGGTCATCTAAGAAGAGAATGCACAGCATCGAAATGTGAGCGATGCAGGAGAATCGGACACGATATTAAACAATGTCCAGAGCAGACATATGCCTCCATGTTGGCCGCGCGCCCTTCGGTTAGTCAACCGAACACATGCGATGAGCTTGAAAAAGCAGAAGACTTCCAGGAAATAACTTAACTTCAACTATTGAATATGAGGCAGAGAATCGGGTCAATGAGAGCAGCACCTCAGGGCTTAACACCTACGGGCACGAGGAATGTAATGAGAATAACTCTCCGCTAAAGGCAAAGGAAGGGATTATCCAAGCAGGCGAGGAGACTAACAGCCAAAGGTCAGTTTTAGATTCAGAAAAAGTAACAAATCCTGAAACTACAGAGGAAAAAAAAATCACTCCGAATAACACAAATGAAGAATTAAATAATAATTGCCTGGTTGAAGATGAAGAACTTCCAAACATTGAAATAATTCAAACCATCTCGGTAACACAAATTACAGAAAAAAGTAAAACGGATTTAGAAAATGAAGTAGAGAAATCAGAATGGAATACTAAACAAACCCCAGTAAAGAGAGTAAAAATGAAGTTTACACCTAACATCACCAAAAGCCGGAAGTCAAACCCCAAGAAAAAAAATTAGCTAAGAGTCCGGAAAAAAAGGCTCTAGAAAACTTTCAACTTTCTAACTATGACTCGCAATCTAAAAATCATTACACTAAATGTAAACGGGCTAAATAATAAAACATTGATTCAACTAACAGTTAATTTAATCTTTCAACACAGACCCGATATACTTATGATACAAGACACTAGACTACACAACAACACTGACCCATCAAACAGCTTCAAATACAAATTACAAACAATGTACCATATCGTTGCCGACGAGGCTCAGACCAAATATTATCCTATAATGTCGTAATCAGACATAGAGTTCTGGAGGTCGAGCTTCTTTGGCAGAAAAAAATACACAACATAATTAACATATATGGACCAGCCACACATAATCATAAGACCACCTTCTGGGAGGAAGTGCGACACTATATTCAACAAAAAAATAACCCAATAATAGTAGGAGATATGAACTTTACAGAACAACCACAAAAGGATCAAGAACATCCAAACTTACTTCCGCGGAAAAATTTCACAAGAGTTTTCACCCACTGTGGCCTATCAGATGATTTTGCATCCCCAAAAGAAGGAATTCACATATTTTGCACCCGGAAACGCCTCTAGAATAGACCGCATATACATCCAAACATTCAGAAATATAAAGGTCAAAACTGTACAACACACACCTGTCATGTTTGTTCAGCGATCACCATATAGTGATGGCTGAACTACAATATCAACAAACAGAAACAGCGGATAAGTTTACAAACAGAAATTCCTTCCTATGGAAATTTAATAAACACCTTAAAGATGACGATGAATTCAACAATAACATAGAGAAAATAGTTGAAATAGAATCCATAGAAAATGCTGTAACAGCCTGGGAGAAATTTAAATACATGACAAAACAAACAGCAATCAAAATTAGTAGAATAAAAAAGCAGCAACAAAGGAACAAACAGAACGCTGACACGAAGAAATTATCAAAATTGTATCACCACCATGACAGAAATAATGAAAACATCAGAACAGAAATAGAAGAAATTAAAAACCGCATAACAGCGAAACAGTTTCAGGAAATAGAAGAAGCGTGGCTACGTGCTGGTCTCAAAATAATTGAAAATGATGAAGGAAAGACCTCGACAGCATGGCTGTTCGAGAAACAACGGAACGCAAAACAGAGAATAAAAACCATAACATACGAAGGCCAAACTCTAAACAAAGACTCCGAAATAATTCGTGGTGTTCAAAAATACTTTTCTTCACTATTTCAAGAAAAACCCAGCAGTCAGGAAGAAAGAGAAAGATTCCTTTCACTCCTCCCCAAAATCACCCAGCAGGAGGCTGAGGAGATCGACGCACCAATCACCTTAGCAGAATGCCGTCTTATAGTGAAACAGCTCCCGGATAACAAATCACCAGGTGAAGACGGACTAACAGGCGAATTCTATAAAGAATACTTCCCAAAATTTGAACATATTTTTATTAAAATGATCAACACGATGATTACAACACAGACAACGCCAGCAAAATTCAACACAGGACACATTGTACTACTACCAAAGGTTGGGGATCAACAGAAGTTACAAGACATAAAAAACTGGAGAGGCATAACCTTACTGAATACTGATTACAAAATAATATCTAAAATACTTACAAACCGAATACAAAAGCACTTCCATAAACTTATCTCACCAGCACAATCATGTGCAGTGAAAGTTATTACAGTCTCACCAGCACAATCATGTGTAGTGCAAGGAAGAAATATTCTTGACACAATAATGCACTTCCAATGCATTTGCGATTATTACAGCCTCACAGAAAATCCATATATTGTAATGGGGCTAGATATTCAAAAGGCATTTGACACAGTTAGCCACCAATACCTGTTTGAAACACTAGACCGAATAGGAGTTGGAGTAAACTGGAAAGAAACGATTAAGCTTTTGTACAGAAATGCGGAAAGTAGGCTGATCATTAATAAAAATCTCTCAGCCTCTTTCCCAATAAAATGTTCCATCCGGCAAGGAGACCCACTATCCATGGCTCTATTTGTTCTAGCCCTAGAACCACTCATTATAGCCATTAACACAAACAACAATATCAAAGGAACACATATACATGGAAAAAGTGACGCCAAAATTTTGGCATATGCTGATGACGTCACTTTAACACTAGGAACACAAAAATCCTTGGACACAACGCTCAAAATAATAAAAGACTTCAGCAAAGCCACAGCACTGAATGTGAATCTGGCAAAATCCCACTGCAAAATAATTGGAAAGCGGGAAAACCAACCAAGGATTCCTTCAGGAATACATGTGAATAATTACATACCGGTTCTGAGCATCAACATCGGAAGCTCAGAATCACACGAAGAACAGTGGAAAGAACTCCATGACGGCATAAAGAAGAAAATTAATGCAATGCGCCCTAGACAGCTGTCCGTCAGAGGAAAGGCCCGGGTTTGCAACATCTACCTAACATCTCGCCTGTGGTACAAGATACACAACACCCCGTATCACGGAAGGTGGGCCGAAAAAATACACAGGCTCTGCGCTACATATATCTGGGGCTCTCAGTATGAACCCATGCGCAGATCAATATTCTTCCATGAAGTTGAAGCTGGAGGTTTAGCATTGCTAAACATACATCTGAAAACTCTCATCGGCAGGGCAATAACAGTAGCCCGAGCACACACAAAAACCTATCATGCCTATGCGGCAACATTCTTGCAAAAGTGTTTGCCGCATACGTTTATAAGCTCACTTCCAGATATAAAAAAAACCAAGCCCGAGAATGTTCAAAGAAATAGCCGAAGGGTACACATATATAATGAAACTCTCAGATACCGAAACCTTACTGACAATCCAACCAAGAAAACTATATAAAACATTAAGTCAAGTGACATTCCCACCTCCCCAATACAGGGAAATAAGAAAAGGAGAAATTAGGCTAAGTCCGGTGCTTAGCAAAGTTTTCCGACTTCCAATATCACCAAAATACAAAACATTCTTCTATAAAGTACATCATGCCTGTCTCCCCACAAAATAATGTGGTGTGTAGCAAAAAAAAAAATCCCATTACAAGGCCCAGCGAAGTGTCATTTCTGTCCCGACCCAGAAACAGTATATCATATTATGATGTTCTGTAGCAAAACGTCCACAGTATGGAACACCGTACAGAAATTCCTACATAAGACACAACCATTCTCTGAAAACACATTATTTTGGTTGGAAGACCAAAAAATGAAAAAAAAAAAAAAAAACAGAACTAATAATCATAATAATAACAATGTATGCAATATGGTCCCACAGATGTGACAAAATACACGGAAGAGACACCAGCCCAGACATACTAGCAAAAATTAACAATTATTTAAAGGAAATTATCATAAACACTACACAAACCAAAAGCATAACACAGCAATGGAGGAAACTCGGCCTAATTGAAGAAGGAGAAGAAGGAGGAAAAATAAAACTTATACCGATAATGGAACCCCCGTAGTTAGTGGTAAACAAAAATGATAACCCACTATCTGAACAAAAAGCATAATCCCTGACAAAGATGCTGTTAACGTAGGCCCATTCGCCACAATGAGAGGAATAATGACAACAAGATATCAAATCTAATAAAAAGAACAGCCTATGTACAAAATAAATAAATTGAAAAAAAATATATATATATATAACAATTAAAATAAATAAAAGTTTAAAAAAATAATAAAAATATTAATAATAATATATAGGTACGCCTATACATAAGGGATAAGAATGTTATATATATGTATATCTAATTGTGTAAGGGAAAAAAAAAAATGGAAATGGAAATAGCAATTACTCCTTAAGATAAGTCAATACTATTCGAGTAATAAATATGTAGATTAAGATATATTACCAGAAATATGTATATGTTATTGTATATACAAACAAAAGGACGGTAGAAATGTCAATTGTAAGAAATGCAGATAACATAAGTTCATAACATGATAATAACCCAAAATGTAAATAGGATATGTTATCCATTTATAGACCTGTAACTTTATAGACCTTTTATCCAATTATAGACCTGCAATTCAGAAAACTTTTGTATATAAGAAATTACAGATTTACCTCTTAAGTTAAGCAAACAATATAATGTTAAAGCAATATGGAATTCATTTTGTAAAAAATAAGAGTGCCTAAAAAAAAAAATCTGCATGAGGTATAGAGATACTACCAAAATATATGCATATATAAATGTAAATAAAAACATAAGCAATGTATGTATTTTAAGAATAAGATGTGCATTTAAATTAAGTTAATAAAATAATCATCCAAAATATGTGAACAAAGATATAGAATGAAGATATGTATAACGAATTGTACATATGGAAAATGTCAATGCTAACATATATATGCATGTATATGTAGGTATATATATGTATATATATATGTGGATGTACATGTATATATATATATGTATATATAAACGTGAATAGACTGATCTGATAATGGAACTTATAAATAGACTGAAATCACTATGTAACATATACCAACAAAATAACAGCTCAAACAATCCAATAGGAGAAAATAGAAATTGAGCATGTGACATTTGTATCGTATTTAAACAGTGATTGTAAAACAGGTGTCATAAGTATATTGTAACGAGTAAATGCCTAATAGAATTAGCAGCCTATGTACAAATTGTAAATAGCTGTATATATATATATTTATTTTTAAATGTACACAGCTGCTGTTGTTGATACAAATAAACTCAGTGGTTGTGGCGTTTGCATACCACGGCGCATGGCCGCACGAAGGAAGACTTGATTTCAAGTCTATCTAGTCGGCGACTAGAGGAAATTTTTCTAAGCCTTTTTTTCGACCGATTGCCGAGTTAGTCGATCTCTGGCACAGGCAAGCGGGTTTTTCCTCCCGGAAACTCGGGTTTTTCGTCCCGTAAACTCAAGAAAATCGACCGTAGAACCCACATTATTTCAGACATTAAATATATTGTGTTAGGGTCAGGGACCACGAGATAGCGGCACATTTGAACCGTCTCTCTTCACTGTGTACCGCTTAATTAGTGATAGCCTTGGGCCATCTATCTCTGATTGGTACCAGTGGAGATTGAACTGTCCACTCAGTCTCCAAAAGTTAGATAGTGCTAAATGGCCTGGCCTACTCCCGTATACGGGAATAAAAAGGCGTTAGCTGATTTTTTTTTTTTTTTTTTTACTGATTATAGCACACTTCACTTTTCATATGACAAACCACCGCGTCTAGAGTTGAAACATTTCAAGCTACAAGATAATCGATTATAAGTGCCCTTAACATGTTCATCGCCAATCACGCGATATCGCGCGATGCGAGTTCACACCAAACGGCCGATCACGCGTTATCGCGTGGACGTCGCTAACTAAATAAAAAATAAATAAAAAATAAAAAAAAATTGGCCACCACACGAAATTCCAATTTTCAGCTTGGCAATGAAAGTGTTAACATTGATCTTCACAGCGTTTCTTGATTGGGACAAAGCAACCTAGGCAACTGGTGAATTTTTGAAGCGTTGCAAAGAAATAGGCCTACAACATGGCATCCTATCACAACACCTCTTTTAAACTTCGTCAGTTCCCTTCTCGTAGCCATTTAACCTGGACAAAGTTGCACTGACTTGAGCATCATAATCATCCAATATATATCCAATAAGCACGTAACGCGTTATATGGCACGATGCACTTTGCGCAAGGGAATGTCTTTTAATTTCATTTCCAAGCTGTATATCTAATAATCTGGTATGGTTTCTATTATACCTTCTAGTGCATGGGTTGTGTCACTTTTTAAATCTATTGATTATTTTATCTTTCTTTCTTTGTCAAACACGGAGTATTGTTTGCATATGTTTCAGATCGAAATATTTCGATATTATAGTTTATTCAGTGTGTTCAGGAGGGACAGAGAATAAAATGAGGGAAGGAATATTATTGATGATAGCTGATGAACTGCAGCCAAGGAGAATAGAAGTAGAACTGGAGGATAGATAAAAATAGCACATTTGAGGCTATTTGGTGTGAGATTGTGACTAGCAGAAAAAAATATACAGTTGGGTGCTGCTATAGATGATGGAATAGATGGTGAAGATAGTATGCAAATAGAAGCAATGAGTAGTAACATTGATTAGAAGGAAGAGAGGACACATAGGAGGAAGGCATCGATTTTATGCAGTTATTAAGAAATAACTATCTGCGACAGCATGGATTGGAAAATACTAGGGATCCGAGTGCTTGACCTAGTAATTGCATCTGAGAATTTGGCTGTAATGAATATGATCACGTTGCCACCAATTGGTGAGTGATCCTGAGAGGTGGCTAAATGTGTGGAATTTTCAATTAAGACAGGGTACATGTGGAATTACCTGGCTGGTAAGTATGACAAGCTTAGGAGATTGCTTGCTTCAATGCCATGGCATGTAAAACTGCAAGGGCTGGATGTTGATTGATAGTGCAAGGGAGGTGGATAAGGAGTGTTTGCAGGAGGCAATGGCTGACTGTATACTTAGTCCGAATAGTAAATCGAGTAGGGGTTAAATGGATGAATAACACCATTAAGCTTGAGCCGCAAAAAAAAAAAAGAAACTGTGGAAGGAATTTAAGGAGAAAGGTGACCTACAGGCACATAACGGTATAAACAGCAAGCCAAAAGGGTAACGAGTGTGGTAAGAAAAGCAAAAGCGGATTATGAAAGAAAATTAGCCATGCAGGCTAAAGAGAATCCCAAACAGTTTTTTCGATATATTGCAAGTGAAAGAAAAAATGTATACAGCAGAATGATTTTAAATATGCCAATGGGAGAGGTAACTGAATCAGTTGATATAGTGGCATTGCTGAGTGAGCACTTTGCAAGAGTGAAGGTGCTAAAGAATTGTCAGTGCCCTTGACCATTTTGTTTAATTTGAGTCTCGGGTCTGGGTTAGTCCCGAGGGAGTAGAAAGAGGAGAAAATAGTTCCACTGCATAAAGGAGGTTCCAAGACTTATTGAAAATTACCGACCGACCAGCATATCAGGAGTCGTTGTCGAGGTCCTGGGGTAAGTAGTCTAGAGGAAAATACAGGAATGGGTAGATGAAAATAGAATACTGTATGGGGGGACAGCATGGTTTTGTGAAGGGGAGATCATGCATCAGTAACTTGCTCACGTTTTATAACACAGTGACGGCTGAACTGGATAAGGGTAATGGGTTTACAGTGATTCTGCAGGACCTTGCTAAGCCCTTTAACAGGACACCACATGGAATTCTAATCAGTAAACTGCAGTATATGGGGATGAATAGGAGGGTGATTGAGAGATATCAGAGAGTAGTTTATTCAGGAGTAGAGTCCAAAAGAAGGCCTGTGACTAGTGGTGCGCTGCAGGATTCTGTTCTTGGACTACTACTGTTTAATTTGTTCATTAATGATATAGAAAAGGATTTGAGAGGAACTGTTCATTTCTTTGCTGATGATGCAAAGTTGAGTAGGACAATAGTGAATGCACAAGATGTCAAAATTTTGCAGGATGATTTGGATAGCTTGGAGGACTGGGCTAAGGAGAATGGATGTCCATTTAATATGGCAAAATATAAGGTTATTCATTTTAGGGTGAAAAGATTAGCAACAGTATACCACATTGGTGGAACTGTACTCCAGGAGATTGACGAGGCCAGGGATTTGGAAGTGTTGGTGGATAGGGAGTAGGGAGTTGAAGTTTAGCGGTCACATTGCAAAAGTGGCTAAATCAGCTCATGAAATCACTTGGTTATTTCATGAGTTGTAATATCCACGAAATCCTACGATTTACGAAAGTTGTCGGGAACTATTATTTCAGTATTTTGAATAACTGAATAATAAATGTGGTGTAATCACCGAAATATATCTTTTGAACCAATTAGCCACAGAAGTCTACGCCTGCAATTACAAACTTACGGTGAGTGCTTTTGGCATAAAGTTATACAACTAGAGAAACTACACATTAAACATCTCAACTTGATTAACCGTCTAATTTTCCTCATCCAATGCAGAGATAACGAAGTCATCCCGAAATTCATCAAAATCAAACGCATATTCCATACAAACAAGGCCTCCAGAATTAATCATAAAATGGAACTAGCTTTTCTAAGAGAAAGAATTAGTCACTAGAGCTGAATTAGCATTAATTAGTAATAACACTTTTTCTCTTCATAATGAACTGGCCACATCTCTTCCATCCTACCTATGGAACAACATCGATAATGTCACATTCAACAAAGCAATAGCAATCTCAGAACAGAAGAAACTTACATTAATTCATAAGTTCCACTTACTCCTTCAGAAGAAGGAAATACATAAAAAACAACTAGATCATTCAAAAGTAGTTATTAACCTTTCCTCGGTAGTCCTAACAAAAGAGCAGAATAACATTTTACTTAAGGGTTTTAACTTCGCCTTAACCCCACGTTTCCTACCAAAAATTGATATCATAGCACAAATAGAAAAAGTAATTAGAAATATACTGGACAACACGGCAGATCTTATCCGTATAGAAAGTACAGCTTTACATTTAAAAAGCAGATTACCTCGTAGGAATCTACCTTACAATGAATACGCTTGCCTTAAAAAGTTAAAGGATGACAAAAATATTGTCATAATCAAAGCGGATAAAGGCGACGCAACTGTCGTTTTAAATGATAACAAAATGAAAAGTCTCCTGGAAGATACAAAGACCTATAAACCCTTAGACAGAGACCCGACTTGGCATACACACAAAAAAACAAATGATCTAATAAAAAAAGTGCCACTCTGGACGGAAGAACTTAAAAAATACTTACAATCAAAACATGTTTTGATACCAAGAATATATGGTGTTCCAAAGATCCATAAGGCAGATATACCTTTAAGACCAATAGTATATGGAAGAGATTCACCGACTTCCAACCTGCGAAATACATCAACATAATCTCACAACATATAGGAAAAACATCTTCCTTCATAAGAAATAGTAAACATTTCATAGAAAAAATGAGAGATATATATATTGGTCCAACAGACATCTTAGCAAGTCTAGATTATTATCATCTTGTTTACAACCGTCCCGAGACAAGAAATTTTGAATCCCCTAGAAAAACTTTTCTCTCCGGACATCTTAAATCTCTTTAAACATTGTATAAACAATACTTTTTTCACCTATCAAGACAGAATCTAGGAACAAAAAGAAGGACTGGCCATGGGTTCATCATTATCACCGGTATTAGCAAACTTATTTATGGAAAAATTTGAAAACAATGCTCTCAAGAATTACCATAAAAAACCAAAAATATGGCTACGCTATGTGGACGATATTTTCATCATGTTCAATGGAACAACAGATGAACTTATCAATTTCAAAGATTATCTCAGCAATTTGCACAATACCATAAAATTCACTTTACAACAAGAAGAAAATAGAAAGCTTCCTTTTCTGGATATTCTATCAGAAGTTAATGAAGAAAGTAAACTCTCCTTCTCAGTATATAGGAAGCCGACAAACACTAGAAGATTTCTAATTGCAACCTCACACCACCATCCTTCACAAAAAATAAGCTTAATTAAAACTCTTCGAGACAGAGCATACAATAACTCCAGCACACAAGAAAGATGCAATGAAGAAATAAAATACTTAGCACAAATCCTCCAAAAGAATGAGTATGAAACAAAAACCATCAAGAGAATCCTTAAAGTGCCTCCAACTAACAACACAATAAAACAGGATTACAAAAACGCAATCTCGCTTCCTTATATCAAAAATGTTACAGATAAGCTAGCCAAATTAATGAACAAACACAACATAAAAGTAGCTGTCCTTCCTATGGAAAAAATCTCAAGATTCCTACATCCACCAAAACCACCTCATCATCCTCTTAAAAAACCTGCAGTCTACAAAATCCATTGCTATTGCGAGATGTGCTACGCAGGACAGACAGAAAGATCTGTAGAAATACGCATGGCTGAACACCAAAAAGACGTACAATACAAAAGAGAAAAAATGGGTCTTGCTTTCCATATCCACTGGACACGATCTACTCTGGCAAAAAACACGATGTAATCTGGCAATAATGACATAGAAAACAACAGTTTTATAAGAAAATTTAAAGAAGCTGTTAATATGCTGAAAAACCCAACCGAATGCAATAAAAATCAAGGTTTAATTCTCCATCAAGTGTGATCAGCTTTAATAAAAAATCTACCTCAATCTGAGCTCGGACTGTATGAACGAGAACAAGAACACGTGACATCGTCCAGTATTGTTCAGTGTCAATAACGTTTTATATCTGCATTCTGTTATTTGAGTTTATGAATAGCCAGACGGTTATGATTTGTATTTATTAATTCTCTTGTTTAAACTTTAAGTTATACTATTTACCTCCTAAAGATGTAAATCCTACGATTTACGAAACTTGTCGGAAACTATTATTTCAGTATTTTGTATAACTGAATAATAAAAAATACGGTGAAATCACCGAAATATATCTTTTGAACCAATTAGTCACAGAAGTCTACGCCTGCAGACACAGTAATTGCCATTCGACACAAAAACAGGAGTCACGCTGAAGGGGTACTTACAAAAGATCTGAAAACAATAGGTGAATTGTATTCACCTCCAAAAATTGGAGGCTCCAGCTCAATCCAGACAAAACAGAAGTATCAAACTTTCATCTTAATAATCACATGGAAGATGCCACTTTGTATATCTGCTTTGAAAGATGCTTACTACGACACAATAAGTTTCCAAGGCTTGACCTTGGACTGCATGCTCTCTTATAAGCAACACCTAGCAAACATTTCTGCTAAGTTAACAACATAAACACAAAAATTAACAGGCACAGTAGCGTACTCAGGATTTATTCTGGGGAGGGGGGAGAGAATTAAGTAGACGACTTGAGAATACACACTAAGCATCGCACACGAACTATGATTGAGCATCTGCAATGATTGCTAATATAAGGCCTCCTTAGAGCAATTGGAAGAACGACGGTACGTAGCGCCCTTCAATTGGAAAAGGACTAAGTTAAAGTCTCGTCATGACGGGAGGAATCTTTATATGGACTTTATAAATCGACGGTGAGTTAGCCAATCTCATACGGAGGTAGCAGGGTTTTTTCTCCCGGAAACTCGGGTTTTTCATCCTGCATACAGAAATCGGCCCTTCAGAACACACGCAATTTACAGACAAAAAAAAAATACTAGCTGTGGTGGTGGTGATGGGCGGTAGATGATTGGTAGTATGGGTTGGGTATAGTGGTGGAAACGGAGATTTGTACAATAGGTGTCCTCCCGCGATGAGTCTTCGGACTCCTTGGAGGTGTCACGAAATTAATAATAATAAGTAGTATCGAAATAGAAGATACGACACAATTTAATAAAAAAAAAAAAGAATTTTACTTAGGAAAAGATTTTTGGAAAATTTTCTAGTGTTTTTTCCCTTTTTCTTTGGGGGGAGCCAGGGTCCCCTGACCCCTCTGGCTGCGCCACTAAACAGGCACAACATGGGGAGCAACAACCGATAATCTACGTAATGCAGCTCTCGGACTAGTTTTCTCTGTTGCCAAATATTGCTCACCAGTGTGGCTAAATAGCACACCTGTTAAACTTGTTGATAACCAACTAAATAATACAATGAGACTGATTTCTGGCACAATTAAATCAATGCCCACACACTGGCTTCCGGCTCTTAGCAATATCGTTCCACCAAGTCTGTGCAGGAGTAAAGCACTCTTACAGGAGTATAAGAAAATCCTGGAGAATATTAGCTCTACCAATACACTTTGAATTCCCAGACTTAAGTGTACCACTACAATTAGCCCAACAACTACTACAATCTAACTTTGACCCGAAGCAAAAGTAAAAAAGCCTTCTACCTTCATATGCTAACTCATCTTAAACTGAAAAAGTCCCATATAAAATTTTCTCTCATCACAACGAGAATCGAACAAATGCCTTTTCCATTTAAAGACGCAATATCAGGTCGTCATTCTAATGTCGCTAAGGAACTATTTCGATGAAACTAATGCTGTGTCGATAATATTGCAGAACTCGTGATTCAATTCTCTCTTTTTCCCTAAAGACCAGAAGAAGCGAACAGTGTGCTGTTTTTTAATATATGAGAAGATGATCTACCTTTAATTATTATTATGGGCAACTCCATGGAGTCCTTAGAATCATCGAAGGAGGCCTTAACATCATGTCAAGAGCAACTATTCAACATTCACACAGTGTCTATCATACTTCGCCTTGAACTCATTCACAGTCATTGCACCCACAACAGGCTTTGGCAGATTATTCCACTCATTCACCACTCTCCAAGTAAAAAACCTAGCTCTAACACCCTTACTAACCACACTCTTGCCCAGTTTCCATGAATGGTCCCTAGCCCTCATACCACCAGTCCTGTTCTCAAAAATATCTTCTGAATTAATCTTATAGAAACCCTTCAGTAATTTGAATGTCTCGATCATATCACCCCTCTTCCGCATATCAACCAATTTCTGCAACCAACAAATCTTCAACCTGTTCTCATAAGGTTCATTCCATACTGTAATCGTCTTGGTCACTCGTCCCTGGATCCTCTCCACCTCCTCTCCATCAAGAAGAAACCTTGGCGCCCAAATCTGGGCACAATAGTCTAGATGGGGTCTTATCAAGGCTCGATACAGAAGACGAATAACTTACTTGTCTCTGCTCGCAAAGTATTCTTCAATTACAGTGTCACCATAACAAAACGTGCATGAGATGGTGGGGACAAGTCACGTGTGTATAGATTATAAAGTAATGGCACAAATATACTGATCCTTGTGGAAGACCATTAAGTTTTCGTTGTCAGGACATTTTATTTCCTAATATATAACTTGAAAGAAACGTTCGGTGAGCATGGACGAAATTAAGCGTGCAGTCCGTTTACATGGGACAATACTGAGAAATTTGTATATAAGACATTAATACCGTACTGTATCATAGGCTGCTGTTAGGTTCAAGAAGACAGCTGCTGTTTTTTTCTTGCTTCCGGAATCCAGCTATGTATGGTGTTAAAGTGAGCACTTGATCAAAGCAACCACGTTTTTCTCTAAAACCAGCTTGTTCAATCGGGACGTGCTGTCATGATTGGTTTGAACAATCTGTTGTATAACATTTTATAAGTACAACTTATAAAACGTTCTAAAATTTTATAGGTTCTACTCAGTAAAGCAATAGGACTGTAACGTTTTGTCTCCTGGGGCGGTTTTCCAGGTTTAAAAATAGCAACTATTTTTGATTTCTTAAACTGGCTAGGTAGTCGGCCAGTCAGTAATATGTCAGAGAAGAATTGAGAAAGCCATTTTATAGTATTTGGGCCGCTATTAATCAGAAATTCAAGATGGATACCGTCGAAGCCTGCGGCCTTGTCTACTTTGACATCTTTTATGACGGCTTTTACTTCATCTACAGTATAGTGAAGATTGACGCATATTATGAGAAAGCAGGAGCATTGGTGTTTAATGCTCTAAGTTCTTTCTTAACTTTCTTGGTATGTTCATAGTACTTAGGTGCTCTTGACATATTAACAATTTGATTAGCTATTTTCCCAGGAGAGATCATTATGCTTTTTCTTTTAGGTGGATTCGTTGTGGATAGTTTTTGGAGAAGTTTCCAAGCTTTTCTACTTGACCGTTTGAAGTCAGGTTTCCAACCATATCAGTCCATTTTGTTTTTGGAGATGAGTCCAGGCTATGTAGTAATTCATCTATTTCAGGATCCTCACTTTTAAGGAACTCTCTATAAAGATTTTCACTCTCCTCATTTATTCAACTCATTTGGAAATTTTCTCAAATTTGCTTTTTTAAAATTCCACCGCGGTCGTGGAAAGGATCTTGCTATAGGTAGCGTCATACCAATTTCTAGTAACGCAGGTCGATGTTGACTGTGTAGGAAGTTAGAAAGTACATGTCGTCTTGCTTGAAATGGTTGCCCTTCTGTGTTTAATGAAACAAAACATAATTCCGGATTAGACTCCGTTTGCCATGGTGCTGATCTAAAGATAGTTCGATCCTTAGCATCAAATACAAGGTGTATATTATTTATTTCTGCCCATTGAACGTGGGCGGTATACTATGGATTGGTGATTTATTTATATTGTGGATTTTCACACTCACAAGATGGGTATCTTTATCACATCTCGTTGTTAGGAAAAAAGCGTTTTCTATATCATCCTTAATAAATATATGTTGCAAAGTCATAATTAGTGGTATGTAGCACCAATTAGAGTGTAACCAATTATTTTTCCTCTTCTGTTGAGGTCGATTTCGTTTTGAGCATGCATTTCTTGAAGAAGCACAACGTCAGTGTTATTTTCTTGGAGTATTTTGCAGACATAATCGCATTTTGCTCTGTTAATTCCCTCAATATTCAGTTGACACGACTGGCTGCCAAATCGTTCTAGCTCAATTAGAATTACCCAGGGTGCACCAGAAAAAGGCGAGCTAGATTACATCCCGAATCAAAAGGCAAGAACAGTGGGAGAGCCAGACAGATATTACAAAATTTTTTCTTAACAAATTACGAGAACGTTTTGATGATTGCTCAAATTTTCCATGAAAATTCTGGACTCAGCTTAATAGAATACAAACTGATCATGGTTTATGTGCGGACATGCTTTTTAAATGGGATAAACGACCGCCCTCACATTGTAATGAACTATTTGACTAATATGAATATATCCTTTTAATTTTATGCTTTTAAAATTATAGTGTATTACACTGCATGTTTTGTTATTTATGGCATGCGAATAATTAAGCCTTTTTTATGCCAACAGAGTTTTTTTTTCTTCAATTTCATGTCGTTCCTTGATTCATTCACGCTGCATACAATCTCGCTTTAGAAGGTATGCCATTCCGATCATAAAGCTCTGTATCAGAGAAAAATTCAGTTCTCGATCTACAATGTTGCCCTGTCGTCCTCTCTGTCTCTTTTCCATGTACTTGATGACAGAGTCCTTAGTTCATATATTCTTAATGTATTCTCTTAATCTACATTTCACAATGGTAACAACATCTGCAATACCCTAATGTGCACCCTCTCCACCGTATTTGTCATCTCGTAAATCAGGAGATCACATCTCAGCACAATACTCCCAACGAGCAAGGCCTTACAGAATCAAAAGAATCAGCTAGCGCTTTTTATTCCCTGTATAAGGATTAGGCAAAGCCGTTTAATCCCTAACTTTTTGAACACTGATGGAAAAGTTCAACCTCCACCGGTCGCCAATCAGACATAGATGATCCAAGACAACCAATAATTATACACGGTACCGGTAAAGAGATGCAGCTGACAAGTGTCGCCATATCATGGTCCGTAATCCTATGACTATGTTTTACTGTCTGCAAACAGTAATAGTTCTTAGGATCAATTTTCTTCAGCTTTACTGACGGAAAACTCGAGTTTACCGAAAAAAAATCCGTTTATCCGCCAGAGATCGACTAACTCGGGATCCAGTCAAAAAAAGACATCAACAACCAGAATTGAATTTATGCTGATATTTCTGCAGGGCATCTAGCGCCATGGACAACACACAACACTTCCATTGATCTACACAGGCGCTCGCAAGACCTTACTGAAAGGCAGAATGACTTCCTTGTCATTATAAGTCAATGCCTGATGCCCGTTTCAGCAATGACGGGCTTCAGGCATTGGCATTGTAATTGCAGTCTCTGCTGCATGGCCCTTGAACTTCAGCTATCTATCTATCAAAACTCTAATGTTCTCATTGTGATCGTTTTTTCCTAGATTTACTACATTAAGGGAGCAATTCAGTATCCACCAGAAGCTATTCGGAGATATTATTATTATTATTATTATGTGACACCTCCAAGGAGTCCGAAGACTCATCGAGGGAGAATTTGCCAACACCATCGAACGAATGGTTTCACTTCTAACTACTAACCGCGTTCAAACCTGCTTAACTTTTTGCGAGCCATTAGTAACAGAGGCTCTACCAATCGACCAACCTTCGCTGGATTATCACTAACTATCATTCACCAGCTTCCTGAGAATAGAGGAGGATGACAAGTGCTGCCATCTCGTTGTCCCTAATCCTCACACTATATTTTTTTTGTCTGAGATATCATGGGGTCTACGGTCGATTTTCATGAGTTTCTGGAAGATAAAATCAGCTTATTCATGCCAAAGATGGACTAACTTGGGAACCGGTCGAAGACAGGCGTAGAAAATATTCCTCTAGTCGGCGAATAAATTTGAACGTAGATCTTCCTTTGGGCAGTCAAGCACCATGGAGTTCAAACGACATTGCCACCACTGAGCTTCCCCCCCCCCTCAGTTTCGAAAAAAAAGTTAAAAAATTCAGCTAACGCCTTTTTATTCCCATTATATATAGGGAGTAGGCGAAGCCATTTTTAGCCCTATCTAACTTTTGGAGACTGAATAGGCAGTTCAATCTCCACTGGTACCAATCAGAGATAGCTGGCCCAAGGCTATCACTAATTAAGCGGCACGCAGTGAAGAGATGCTTGATGAAGAATAGCGTTAGGTACCACGCCATCTCGTGGTCCCTAACGCTAACACTCGTATTTAATCTCTGAAATAATGCGGGTTCTACGGTCGATTTTCTTGAGTTTACGCGACGAAAAACCCGAGTTTCCGAGAGAAAAAACCCGCTTACCAGTGCCAGAGATCGATTAACTCGGGAGCCGGTCGAAAAAAGGCTTAGAAAAATTTCCTCTAATCGCCGACTAGACTCGAAATCAAGTCTTCCTTCTTGCGGCAAATGCCACATCCACTGAGTTACACAGGCTCGAGGAGAGGTCCTCTTGTAGTATGGAGGAGATTAAGCCTTTCGTCTCGTCGATGGAGTGGCGTGACCTACGACAGTAGCCCGCACATGGCATGCAAAGGAGGCGATGAGCAATAAGGCAGGCCGCAAGAGAATAGTAGAAACCGCCCAATAGTGAAAGAGAAAAGCAAAGGAATAATAATATGAATAAAAGTTATATAGGATACACAAGCCTCTCCTACTCCCTGTCAGGGAAACAAAGGCATCAGGCGTTTTTTTTTTTTTTTTTGAATAACTGCACTAATGTGTTACACTAGAGATCTGATTGCACCAAAATGCACAACTTTAAGTTTATTAACATCAACTGGCATCCAGTTTTTTCTTATAATTACTTATAATTATACCCACTAATCCAGCTTCTTCAACTAGTCTGCAAGTGCTGCATGTAGTTTCATCACTAATTACCCCAAATATTGTTGCATGATCAGAAACACGCATGCCTTCATCAAGTCTCTCTCAATGTCATTTATGTACATAATGAATAACCTATACAAGGACTGATTCTGGTAAACAAGTTATGAATATATTTAAATAATGCTCTACAGCTGCTCTTGAAGTTTAGCTGTAGAGCATTCTAAAGCTGCTCTCTTTTTTTAGTTTCTTGAACACTTTATTGGATATGAAAGAAAGAGACCTATCTAATAAATAATAATAATAATAAGCTAACGCCTTTTTATTCCCTTATAGGGAGTAGACGAAGCCTTTTAACCGCATTTAAACACTGAGAGGGCAGTTCAATCTCCACTGGTAGCCAATCAATGATCGCTGGCCTGTCACTATCAGTAATTATAAGCCGCCACCGACGAAGAGACCGGCAAACAAGTGCAGCCATCTCTTGGTACCTAACAAGATATGTTACTGTTTGAATTAATGGGGGTTCTACGGCCGATTTTCTTCAGTTTACGGGAGAAAAAAACCTTTTGCCCGTGCTAGAGATCGACTAACTAGGGAACCAGATCGGCTTATCTAATATTTTTCTACTCGTTTTGTCTGCTTCATCACTTTTGATATTTGGTAGACAGTTTACTCTCCATATGTTCTAGTAAGTATCTTCCATATTCCAACTTCTCTCTTATTTACTAGAGACTGTGGAGTCTGCTATTTTACGTACACTCTTCCCATACCATACATATGACAATCTTGACCTCAAGGGCATTCCCAGAAATGGGAACGGTTTTGAGGTCAAGATTGCCACTGATCTTATGCTTGATGTAGAAGAGAAAACATATCACATGCACTGCTATAGAAGTATTTCTTACTTCTTTCTGCAAATAAGATTACCTCCATTCACCTTCTCTTAATTGGGTTTAATAATATGTCCATATTCAGATGTAAAGAGAGGTTTGTTTTCGATAAAATTTACTCTAGCCTTTTCTGCCATAGACATATCTTATGCACATAGCCTCCTCTGCTTCCAAAAGACCCGCGTTTTCTAATGAATTTGCTACTTTTTACCTACTTAGTTTAGTTCTACTTTAAAATAGTGTTGTAGTGTATTGGGTGGGAAACAAAAATACGATAATTCTTAACGATAACTAAAGCATTTCTGCAGCTCTTTTGATATTAAAACAAATTCACTCTAATTTTTAATTCGAACGCAGTATGTTTTTGTCTGTTAGCTTTTCCACAATTGAAGAAAATCCATTCATCTTTTGGAGAACAGTTATACTAATCTACATTTATCTTATCTCCACTTTCTAATAAGTTTACTACCTATATGAAAATAAAGAGGACTTATTATGTAATAAACACAGCCGAACCCTCTTCGTCTTTCATTACACTACTACTATTTTTTCTATCAGCCTTTTTTGTCATCAAGCCTTTGATGACATTTACCCTCACTTAATACCCTCACTTATTATAACCATTTTCATTATAACCTCACTCATTATAACCATTACCCTCACTTATTAGAATTCAACATCACATGATATAAAAAATTCAGCTGGCTCTCTCTCTCTCTCTCTTTACCCTTGGCTTTTCTACTAATGCCCTACAAACCTTTTATGGTACACACATGCACATGTACACCATGAGAGAATGAAAAATTTATCCATCAGTTGGAAAGATCGTGTTTCTGATCCCATCAAGCAAGCATAGGAACCTTTGAATAGGGTTTTCAATGATGGTGAGCTTAGCAGTCTTACCCAAGGCAGGTTTTTCTGTAGGAAAATCTGCTTAAGCACACACACACACACACACACACACACACACACACACACACACACACACACACACACACACACACACACACACACACACACACACACACACACACACACACACACACACACACACACACACACACACACACAATTTACAGACACCATACACTGCCTTCCTAACCTTAGTTTCCCCGTTCCAGATTCCAATTAAATTTTTAATGTGTGATTGTGTGATACACCTAACAGCCTGAATTAGAAACCTTTTGCATCACTTCTTACTCAGATTTTATGCAAAATGAACACGTGTGTTACCACGTGTTCTAGGCAACTATTTAAAATGCTTTGTTCAGTAATCGTCAATAGTGTTGATCACAATGGGGAAAAAAACGAAAGCTCGTTAAATACTTGGTAGTTCCCTTTTTAAGAAAACTTGGTAGTTCCTTTTTTGAGAAACCAGTCAGCAAAGCTGACTGGTTTCTCAAAAAGGGAGTATCCAAGGTGTTTATGTGTAACCTTATGGTACCTTATGTGTAACCTTATGGTAATCAATGGAAAATTAACCCAATGGCTTGTTTATGAAGTGCAACTGTGGTCCTAAGTAGTCTTGCAGCAATTGTCGAAGCATTTAATGAAGGCTGTTCCCGACTCATATCTCACCGACCTGTGCTCAGGAAATTGAAGGTATTGGCAGTCGCGTGACTATATGAAAACCAATGATTTCTGTGCAGAGCTGGAAAATTGTCTACATTGCTGAACATTGGAAGATTGTAAAAAAAAGTCATGTGGTTTGATGAGCAATGGTACACCTTTGTCTGTACTGGCGGTAGGCATACCGTCTGATGGGAGTCTCCTAATGTAATGAAACTAGCTTGCCTTGTAAAGACAATTCAAGATTCTGAAGGCAGAATCATTGTGTGAGGCATGTTCTGTTTGTATGAAACCGGTTCCCCCTGATACTGTTGGAAAGTCAACAAATATCTGAACATCGTTGCTGACCCAGTCCATCCCAATGTTGACTTTTTATATGACAGATGAAAGTTGTTTCATGGATGTCCATCTTGCAAGAATTGTTCAGCAGTGATTCAGCAAGCATGACAGCAACTTCCACCAACTTCTCTGTCCACCACAAAGCCCGGATCTGAGTCCCATTGAAAATGTATTGGACATGTGAGAAAAACAGATCAAATCTGAGCCACTTAAAGGACTGTCTAGACATATCTTATGCATAGCCTCCTCTGCTTACAAAAGACCCGAGTTTTCTAGTGAAGTTGCTACTTTTTACCTACTCACTTAAGTTCTACACAACTTTAAATTAGTATTGTGGTATATTGGGTGGCAAACCAAAATACGAAAATTCTTGATGATAACTAAAGCGTTTCTGCAGCTCTTTTGATGCTAAAACAAATTCACTTTAATTTTTATTTCGAATTCAGTATGTTTTTGTCTGTTGGCTTTTCCACAATTGAAGAAAATTGTGAACACCTGGTATGTTGTAGACGTAGATGCAATCTAACATCTTGTGGAAGCTATGCCAGACCACATATGTGCTCTAATTTTGCTAAAGAAGGTCTTACACGGTATTAAATAAAAGTTTCTAAGTGATCAGTATGTGTATGATGACTGCTGTAAACAAGGAAAATACATTATGCTTTCATTTTTGATTGTGTAACCTTATGGTAACGTTACTTCTGACATAATGCCAGACAGACAGATAGAAGATAGATTTTTTATAGCTTCTAGTGTAGTGTGTAGGTATAAAATAGATGGAAAAAAGAGGACGTGGAAGATCATGAAAGTGATGGGATGAGACCAAAGCAAGCCATTTGGCCCCAAATCCGTTATCAGAAGGCTTGTATAGCTCAGCAGAAGTCATGCTTGAATCTCTGCACTGAGCGGCTCAAAGATAGACTTAAGTTCAAGTCTAGTTTCCGACTGAAGGTACTTTTTCTAAGCCTATCTTCGACCGGTTCCCAAGTTAGTCGATCTCTAGCACGTGCAAGCGGTTTTCTCCCCGACAACTCTGGTTTTTTGTCCCGTAAACTCAAGAAAATCGACCGTAGCGCCCACTTATTTCAGAGAGTAACATACCCCGCTGGGTACCAAGAAATAGTAGTACTTGTTTTCTCTTCTCTTCATCGGTTGCCGCTTATAATCAGTGATAGTCATGGATTGGCTATCTCTGAGTGGCTAACGGTGGTGATTTAACTGCCCACTCAGTATCCAAAAATTAGACAGGGTTAAAAGTCCTCGCTTACTCCCTAGAAGGAAATAGAAGGCGTTAGCTGATTATTATTATTATTATTATTATTATTATTATTATTATTATTATTATTATTATTATTATTATTATTATAAAAGACTAAATTCTTAGTCTTTTATAATAATAATAACTGCCCACTCAGTCTCCAAAAGTTAGATAGGGCTAAATGGCCTCGCCTACTCCCGTATACGGGAATAAAAAGGCGTTAGCTGATTTTTTTTTTTTTTTTTTTTATTATAAAAGAGTAGGAAGAATAAACTCTATTGCATTACGAGATTGTTAAGCCATCCAATTAAAGGACTTTAAGCAGTTACATAAATCACCACTTTTTCTGAGCTTTTTTCCTTCAATTTTTTTTTTTTTTTTTGGTTTGGTGGTGATGAACAAGATGTTGAGGAGTATATTATCTGTTTATTTATTTATTTTACAGGGAGAATGGTGAGCGAGTGGGAATGTGGAATGGTGATCAAGCATGAGGCTTGTGGTGATAGTTGGTAGAAGCGTGACAATAATGCTGAAAAACAAAAAATAAAAGGAAGAGTTAATTAATGAATAGCCTTCTTTGACTGTTTTTCGGTGTGCATTCACTATGCATTCATTTGTCTGTATTTATTCATTATTAACGGTACATTTATTTTATTTTTAAATCCAAGATGGAACTAATACATTTGGGTTGCCGATCTCCTCATTTTCTTAAAGAGATTAACTGATGTGGGCACTGATATTGACTTCTAAGTTATGTACATACTTCTGTGTGTACATCTAAGTGCTATTTATGAAAAATATGGCCGCAGTTTCTAGGGTTATTGGTAAACTGACCACTAATATATGGAAACACTTCGTGTTAACGGGAAAGTATAATCTATGTGTATGTATTCGTTATTATTGCTATTAGAGTGTTGTAGCTGTCATCGGATTTCTATGGAGTCGCACAATTCATCGCTTAATTCTGATTTGCATGTTCTACTAGTGTGTGCAGTTATATTGTTTTCAAAAGAAAACTGGTTTCTACTGTTACATTAATTTAATACACGAGAAAAAAAAATAGTACCACGATTTTGCTGAAATTTGTAGCAGTTGAAATGGCAGCTAAGTTTTTTATATGTGATCTCCATGAAGTCCATGACTCCGTAACGGGGTGGAGGTTTCTTCAATGCAGCTCTAAGTCGATCCCCTCTGGCATTGACTGCTGGAGAGTCAATCAGCTTAGACTTGCATATGGCAATTTAGCATTGCCTATAAATGAGGCAGCTTTTAGTTCTACCCATTTTATTCAGCATATGTAAAATGGAATCCCCCCCCTCTCTCCACATACATACACACACACAACACCACAACACAACACCTTCTTTTGCATTGGTTCCTTGCATGAGAGTGAGTAATTTTTTTTTTAATCATATGTCTTGGATAATAAAAGTGGTAGGACATTTTCTTCTAGTATCTCAGGTTTTTCATCCTGAATAGCACATGCAGTTGGAAGGCATAATACACCCTCTTCACAGTGTTTGATACTTTGGCATAATCTAAACAGTCAGCCAGTTTTCTCTTCCTCTACACTTGATGGTCAGTACACAAATATACTGAACTGAGACCACAATGTGTCTTTGGGCTGCTTGGAGAGGTTCACATAGTAATAGCAATTTCTAGTATGCAGAGACAATAGAAAAACAGGTACAGAAATTTAAGGGAATCAGATTGACTGTCAGTTTTACCACAATAATAACTGAGGTAATTGAAAATCATTACTTCAAAAATGATCAAAATGAATTTTGATATACTTATTTTTATGAGTGTAGAAATATTTATTCTAATTTAAATTCACATCTGTTATCTAAGTTTTGGCTCTCTAAGTCCAAGAAGTGTGCCAAGGCTATATAAGAGAAGGATCAGGCATGTAGCTGTTGGCTTTTATTAGAATCTATAATTCTTTTCTGTTTATAGCAAACTCCAAAATAAATGAAAGCAAATTATTAACACATCTAAAACTGATTTTAAAAGGACTAAAAGTAGGAAATTTTTATAAGCATTTATGCTATATGCCCAAATCACAATTATGCTATTGGCCATAACTTTTAACCATGCGTTTCCACCTCTGTTACACTTACCTGGTTATTTTGCATCATTTATCTGTGGGAAAAAGCCAATCTCATGGTCTCTTACTTTCTTTTAATTCATGCATAGATGATTTGGTAAATATCCTCTTACCATTCCAAACCTACAATATCCAGTGGTCCTTTTTTTTATTTATTTATTTATTTTTTTTTTAAATTGCTAGAAAGTGATTTGAAGAATCTTGTCTAGATTGTATATCAGAAGGTCTCCTGGTCCTGATGACATTTCTCCAATTGTTTTAAAGGTTTGTGTCCCAGATTTGTCTCATTTCTGTGTTACCCTTTTATGTTTGTTTATTCCACTAGCATCAATTTGTGCCGCCTAGAAATTAGTCCATGTTCAACCCATTCCTAAGTGTGAAAAATCTTTACTATCAGATTACTATTCACTTCCCCTCATTCAGTTCTTTCCAGAGTAATTGAATAGATCATTAACAATCAACTTCTTTTCATAATAGCACTTTATGGTATAAACAACACCAAGAGAGATAAAAAAATAAATTAATTTATTGTACTTACTAATATTTCACTGGTTTCTACCTAGCATTTTCAGAGCACAAGTAATAACTTTGACAAGCACATAGGCACTGAACTAAATCATCAGGAAACAATTCCAATTATCAAACAGTTTGAATAATTTCTAATGATTTAGTTGAGTGTTTGTCTACTTGGCACAGTTATAATTTGTTCTCTGCAAATGCTGGGTAGAAAACTAATGAAATATTAGTAAGTTCGATAAATTAATTAATTATTTTCCTCACTTGGTGTTGTTTATTGTGTGAAGCACTATTATAAATAATCATCAACACCTAAGCCTTTCTATGTGTAATCAATCGTATGCTACCTTGAGGTTCTGAGTTAATAAACAATGACCAGTATGTATTCTGCCACTGTTGATTAACTGGGGAGCTTGTTGCTCATGAATGTCACAGAGAAGTTTGTGGAATCTCAGGTGATTGTTCTTAGAATCTCTAAGGTATTTGTCTCTTTGGCACAAAGGCCTGTTGCGTAGGTCTGTCTTCTGACCTCTGCAACTAAGTTGGTGGCTTTCTTTTTTGGATGCTGGTTGTGGGATGGCTCTTTATCCTCAAACTTTGCAATTGATGCTGATTCTGCAAGGTTTTGTTCTTTTATCTGTTGTATTCTTCCTATATATATGACCTTATCCGTTTGACTGTAAACTCAAGACACAGTTTTGCTGATGAAAATACACTGCACTCTTTTTAATTTGACAAACCTTCTCAAACCTTGTGCTGCATAAATCACTGAAACTTCCAGCATATCACTTCTAACTCTAAATTCTTCTCTCTAGATCATTCTCCAATGGAGTCTGATGACTTTGTTAATTTCATTGGTGGTAATAAAACTCAATCCTTTCTTATTTCTTGTAAAAAAAATGAACTCTTTTCTTTCAGCCTTACTTTTTTTACAATGCTGAAATCTCTGGGCAAGATGAGATTTATCTTCAGTGGATAACTGTTATCTCCAATCTTTCCTGGTATAAACATGTTATATATACTGTCTCTCAGCATCCAAAAAAAAATTAGTTTTTTCTTTTGCTCACCGTGTTACTTTTGAATAGTTATTTACAGTTTACACTAGTACAAATTGCAAAGTCATCTAATCTTTGAATACTATTCTCACATTTGTGTTGGTACCTTCAAAGCACCTAAAAATACTTGTCTTAGTACGACGTGAGCAATTAGTGATTAATGATCCACATGTTACCAGTTCACTCCACTGAAGTTTAGTTTATGCTACTTGCATTTTCTACAAGTATTTCCATGGCCACTGATAATTAGAATTGACATCAGTAATTCTCCCCCCACCCCTTTCTGAATCTGTTAAAACATGTGCAGCAGCTATTTCACACTCCATCTTTCATTCATCTTCTTTCCTCCTCAACTTTTGCCAATCCATTGTATTAATGTGCTATAGATTGAACAACCTCCTATATATAAAACTGCATATTTAATTTTTTTTTTTTTTTTTTTTTCATATAAAGATGGTAGCAGGTTTATGGAATGAACATTAACAGAACAGGTCGAAGACTGGTCTTTTGGACCAGTCTTCCTTCCTATGCATTTCATAGAGTACAATCCACAGGTCCTCAAATCCAGTATTAACACTTTTCTTCTTTCCTCCTCAACTTTTGCCAATCCATTGTACTAATGCACTATAGATTGAACAACCTCCTATGTATCAAACTGCATATTTTAATTTTTTTTTTTTTTTTCATATAAAGATAGTAGCAGGTTTATGGAATGAACATTATCAGAACAGGTTGACATTTTGTATGTTAAAGAAACTGGCTGATAGGTGAAAAAGGGGTGATATGATTGAGACATTCAAATTACTGAGTGATTTTTACAAGATTAATTCAGAGGAAATTTTTCAGAACAGGTTTGGTAGTTGTGGGAGAACAAGGGGCCGTCCATGGAAACTGAGCAAGAGTGTAGTTAGTAAAGGTGTTAGAACTAGGTTTTTTACTTGGAGAGTGGTGAATGAGTGGAATTGGTTGCCATATTCTGTTGTGGGTGCTATGACTGTGAATGATATCAAAGCAAAGTGTGATAGATACTGTGCAAATGCTGAATAGTTCTTGACATGATGTTTAGGATCTTCCTCGATGAGTCTGACTCATTGGAGTTGCCCATAATAATAATAATAATGTTTTTTTTTTTTTTTTTTTTAAATCCTTATTATCAGTAGTTGAATATTTTGACATGCAGCTTCTGTAGTGCAGTCAGAAATGATGATATCCTTTAGTTCTAGATTTGAATCCCACATAGAATGTGAGTAGCTGTTATAAACACTTTTTAAACTGAAGGCAAGTTAATCCAGAAATGGCAAAGCTTCCATTTATGGAAACTCAAGTACTTGCAAAAAAGCAAACACTAGAGAACACATACAGTAAAAAACACATACATAGGCAAAGCACATTCACCTCATGATAAGTGTATTTGGCATATAAATAACGGCCAGTCATGCTGAAGTTTTCATATATTGTATTAAATTATTATTCTATGATTGATGGCATATGTATATTATTTGAAGTCTTTTAACTTTATATTGTCTTTATATAAATAGGAATAATGAGTATAACTCATTAATTCATTCATATGTGAATATAATATGTTCTTATCTTATACTTTTTATTAAAGCTAATATTTTCAACTCCATTATTATAGAGAAACTCTCATGTTCTCTGTATTCACTACTGTAGTGGATTTGGTTACCATTCCAGCAGAGGACTGAGGCCATTTCCAGTATTTTTAACAAATATTCATATGACTGCAGGTAAGAGATACTGTGTATTTCATGTTGTTATTAGCACTGTAGTTGTAATATACTTTAACTGATACTAAAGCATATCATGCACTACTTGTTACTTCTGTAAATTTTGGTTTATTTTTTATGTTCATCTTACCCATGAAAGGTTATAAACTTACCATGCATTAGTATTCTAGGTGTATCAAGGGTAAGATAATCAAGTAGTCCTGCTCTCTCTAGATAACAAACATGGAACTCTTTCAAGCCACTTCAGGCCTCCAATAAGCAAGGTTATGGTTTTACACCTGGCACGGAAAATCATCTATCACTTGATGACATTTACAAGCATTTATGCTGCAATTGAATTCAAACCAACAGCTTGTCAATTGAAGAGTAGCATTGCTACTATCTGCTTGGCCAACCAGGCCATCAGCTTAGTTCAGGTTTGGAGTTTTTGTTATTAATACGTTTAATCAGTGATCTGTATATCTTAACTAAGACAGAAAACACGTGCACTTGAAGCAGCTCTGGTGTTCTCATAAAGTACATTATATCTTAAAAATACTATCCTATCAGGTCAGGGCTAATGTTATTGCTTTGCAGTGGTGGCCTGTGAAGTTTTAAGTGGGGGTGCTGCCTATACGAAATAATTTTAAAAAAATTATTTTTTTCCTAATCAACCAATTTATTAATAAATAAATCTACAGATTTATTTATTAATAAATTGGTTACTAATTAGGAAAAGAATAATGATTTTTTTAAATTTTGTATAGGCAGCACCCCCACTTAAAAACTTCACTGGCTGCCACTGTTGCTTTGTCTTATTTTGACCGAGTGGTAAGTTTGCAAGACACTAGTATTGATGGCACAGTAAATTTTTAGGTCAGTTCAGATTCTTAAAATTAAATGGGACTACGTTGTAGTATAAATAATGTGAATGTAATAAATAAAACTTTTATGCAGATCATTAATTGCTTTTCTGTTAGTTAAGCACTAAATGATCAAGGTTATTGGATTCACTACTCCTTAAACAGTTATGTTAATAATCCAGTGCATTGATCGAGATGAATATTATAATTTGATATTAGATTATTTGAGTTTGATATTCTCTTAGGAAAATTAAATAAACCTTTTTATCTTTAGTGAAAAAAATACCTTTAATCATAACTATAATCTAACTTACTAATTTAATTTATGAATATCTTGAAAGGATTAAAAGGGTTCTTGAAATACACTTTTTAGAGGTGTGATATTCTTAGCATTAACAGTAAGAGATATCTTTATAGGAATGTACACAGTCTTGCCATAAATACTGTTATAACACTTTTCCCCCCACCCCACCTATCCTGCCCACAGAATTGCACAAGTCTGGTTCCGTTAGTGGCACTGTGTGCAGCCAATATTCACATGTTAATCAGTAGAGAGAGTTGTCTAGCTATATGGGTTAACCATGTATTGGGGGAGATTATAAGAACTGTGTAGCTGTAATAGCACTTCACAAGGTTGGAATATATAGCCTCCTGTTATTTTCAACATGCTAAAAACAATCGGGATCAGTAGGATGTTTGTATATTGAACTATTACTGGTTATAATGATACAGAAAACGTATCTGACTGCCAAAGAACAGGTCGACCACACTGCATTAGGACTCGACAGCTTGTGAGGACTGTGAAGGCACACCTCCGCCATAATCCTGTGAGTGTACAGAAAGTGATGTTGAAGATGAACATTTCACAGAGAATGATGTCACATGTACTGATGATCTGAGGGTTAAGAGCCTATGTCATTCTACTGGATACTTCCTAACACCACAACTTATGCAGCAGAGAATGATAAAATCAAAGGCACTTCTGCAGCAATGTGCGAACAACAGACACAGAGATATCCTTTTTACAGATGAGAAGATTTCCATCATTGAAGATCTGAAGAGTCATTTAATCACCAAAATGATTGGATATATGCACCAGATGGTCGCAAGCATGTGCCATAACATCCAGGATTCAGAGAGGTCATCACCCTGCATCAGTGATGGTTTGGTGGGGGGGGGGGGGGGGATGATGTATCAGTGAATATCCAAGTTGCATTTCTGTTAGAAAGAGGTTAAAACCTCTGCCAAAGTGTATTGAGAAACTGTGCTGGAACCTGTGATACAGCTCCTGAACAACACTATCTACCCTGAAACACCTTGTTTCACGGTAGGCAGTGGACCTTCTGACAGGACTCGCCTCCTTCACACAAGGTGAGGACCACACAACAGTGGTTGGAGGCAAATGTGCCCAACCACATATATCATCACATATCTAATTGGTCATCTGAAAGTCCTGATCTGAATCTGTTGGACTTCAAATTGTAGTTGAAGCTTGAGAGTAGCCTGAAAGAAATGACACCTCAGCATTGCTAGCCTGAAGGTGGATTTGGAGCTAGCAGTGGCAGCGTTTCCATTGAATGTTGTGCACGCCACCATCAATATCTGGCCTCACAGACTCTGGGCATGCATGAAGGCAAAAGAGGGACATTTTGAACAATGAGTGCTGCTATATGCACATTATACATGTGGTTTGTATGTACTGAAAGTTGTAAATGATTTACTGATAGATCAAAGGTTTATGCACTGTTCAAGTTGTAACAATATTTATGGCTAGACTAGGTAATATGATGTATATGATATATTCAGGGAAGATAGTAAAAAAAGGGAGACTGTGCACTGCTAATGATTGCAGATGAATTGAATCTGACTAGAGTAGAGATTTAGAATTAGGTGAAATAGAGGTTTTTCAGTGCAAAATACACAGTTTGCTGCTACCAACAGGTAGATTAATCATATTGATATAAGAAGGATCGTCATCATTATGGTTGATTTCGGTTATGAAGATGCAGACTAGAAGGAGAAGAAAACATTCAAGAGGAGGAATAGTGAATTTGTAATGTTACTGATGGAAGCAGTTAAGTATATGGATATTACAGGTAGAACAGGTTGCATGCTGAACTGCAAAGTGGAAATTATGCCAAACTCAGCAGAATATCTTTAGTCCCATGGTATCAGTTACTGGATAGAGAAGATGTCAGCAATACATGGGAAGCCTTGTAAAGGTGTTAAATGGGACATTATCTGAATATATCACTACAGAAATCTGACATGAAATATGAGAAGAAATTGGTTGCACAGGCTAAATGCAACCCAAAAGAATTTTATTGTTATGCTGCAACTAAAAGAAACAATGAATGTGGAAGAATAACATTATTGTCAGAGGCAGATGATACTGTTCAAATAACAAGTGCTCACTTCATTAAGATCTATTAATCTGGTGTATATAACAAAATGTGCTGTGCATCACTATATTGGACGAAGAAATAGAAATGCATGAGCAGGAGGGTCTAGAGCTCAGGAAGGATACCACAGGTATCGAAAGAATGTATGATAATTGCATTGCATAAGGATGGCATAAAGACCGTTGGTCTAACTACTGACCCACATCAATATCTCTGGCATGGTGGTGAAGATTTTAGATAAGTTTGTAAGAACTTACATACTGAAATCGGTTGATGATAAACAAGCTATACTTTATAAGGAAGAGCATGGATTTAGTAAAGGGAGGTCATGTCTGAGCAATTTGATCTTATTTTATAATAGGTAATGTTATGGCTGATTTGGATAAAAGGAATGGATACTCTGTGATGCTGGTGGACTTTGCTAAGGCATTTTGATAGGATACTGCATGAAAGGCTGTTGCATTAATTGGAAAATATGTGATTGGAATATAAGCTTATTAGCTTGGATAAGCAGGTAGCTGATGGGTAGGTTTGAATCTGCCAGATTTAAGGTAACCAGTGGTGTGTCCAAGTGATCAGTCCTTGGCCCATTGCTGTTTATATATTAATGATATTGAGAAGGTTTAATTAGAAATCTTCAGTTGTTTGCTGATGAAGCAAAGATAGGCAGGGCCGTCAGAGATGTTACTGACATACAGCATTAAGGGTGATTTCAATAAGATAGAAATGTGGGCAAATGATAATGCCTGTCAGTTCGTAAAGTTATGCACTTTGGCACGATCTTGGAATTATGATTGTTAGAAAGTTGAAGTTTAAGGATCAGACAGCAGAAATTGCTTGAAATAGACATTAACATATAAGGATGTGGAAGTTATTTTGCCTCTTTACTAGACCATGCTATGACTGCAACTGGACTATTGGGTACAGAATTTAGTCTCCTATATTCTGAGGGTATAAAGAAGCTGTGAAAAAGGCTGCAAAGAAGAGTTACAGAGGATATTGAGATTATGGAATATCTCAATATCCTATGGATTGAGAGTATAAGGACTATATATATATATATATTGGTTGACAGGAAAAAGAGGGGGTAATGTGATAGATGTTTCTATAAACTTCTGAGACAGTCGTATAGAATATTGGTTGATGAAATGTTTCATTATGGAAGGTGGGGAGAGAACACGACGGCATTTGTGGAAGTTAAGTTTCTGTGTGTGCCATTCAGAAATGAGTGAAAACTAGATTTTTCTTGCAGAGAACTGTGAGTGAATGGAACAGTTTGCCTGTTGAAGTAGTGAGTACATCTAGTGTGAATAAGAGAAGATATGGCAGCTGGTATGGATAATATGTGGTCTCTCTTGATCTGAAGATCCTCAGTTGGTCCACACGAAATATCATTAACAAGTAAGTTAAACAGTAGAGACCAATGAACAGAACAGTGAAGCATGTCATCTTCTTTTTTTGTGACACTTCATCATATATAACTTGCTGGTATCATTCAGAAAACAGTCTTCAATCCATCCATCTAACCAATCTGTTATCTTCTGCAGCTTATGTTCAACTTGTCATGTGGCAATATATCAAATGCATAACATTCTCAGAACCAAGTTTTACTTACACCAATTATCTATGGGCATGCTAACTCAGTCAGTGCAGTAAACTGAGCTTCCTTATTTCTAATATTCCTTACATTAGTAATATACATAACAGTCCCACTCTCTTTGTGACCATTTCACCAACACCATCATTCCCTACTCTAGCTACCATACTATACCTCTCCCTTTAGTCTAATCACTCCCATTCTCCTAATCCTGACTATGATTATCATTCATATCCATCTCATCCCCACCTGTGTTCAGTCCATCATTTTGTCCTGATATAATCTCCTCTTCAACCTCATATCCATCTTCATCATGTCCTTTCCCAACCTATGTCACTGTGCTTACCTGTTTCAGTATGCTTTTGTATTCAAATTATCAGCACTAATATAATATTCCTACTTGAAGTTGTTAGTGCAGCAGTCCATTTTAGGAAGTATGAATCTGTCCTGTGATAAAAGTTATTTTGCACAAGTGGGCAAAAAGAAATTCCAGAATCTAATTTTTGAAAAAAAAAAATAAAAAAACTAGCATAACAGAGCAAGAGTGTATATATATATATATATATATATATATAAAACCTGATTTAATTAATTAATTAATAAAAACTTGCTCTTTCATATAATAACTAAACTTATGTGAAAGTTGTTGACTGAGTGGTTAGTGTATATACTATCTAACAGGCTGCAGGTTCCAATTTGACCATGGGCATGGATGTTTGTGATTATCTTTAGAAGGGAGATGAATTTCATCACTTACTGGTCTTCATTGGAGGCCTGATTTAACTTGTTTACATTTAGTTTCTGAAACAGGGCTTCCAGATTATGTAAAAATAATAAATAAAAATACTATATATATATATATATATATATATATATACACACACTATCTACCAATAATTGTCCAGACACTTTAGCAATTTACAGTTGATACCAGCAGGCAAACCCCTAATGTCGGGTATGTCCACCTTTGGTTTTGATCATCTCTTGCACCCTTTGAGGGAGACTTTTCACCAATGTGTGACAGGCATCGAGTGAAATTTCTCTGTTCCTCCACCAAAGCAGCACTGATTTCATCGACAGACCGAGGATGTGCTGCTCTGAACCTCAATCACCGCTCCAGTTCGTCAATTCATTTCACATGTGTTTGATAGAGTCGAGGTCAGGACTGTGCAGGCCAGGCAGTCGTTTAGCACCCATCTCTTCATACCATTCCATAACAGCTGCAACTTTGTGGCATGGGGCATTGTCGTTTTGATAGTAACATGGGTCCATTTCATAAAACTCCACAGCGTTGACAGTGCCTAATTATCCAAAATATCAAGGTACTAAGCTGCCTTCATGGAACCACGGGCATTGACCAGTGGTCCCACTCCAACCCAGCTGAATGCACCCCACATTACTACTCCTCCACCACCAAACTTTACTGTGAGTATAGCACACTGTGGTAACAAGCATTCACCAGGCTGCTTCCACATCCTGCTATTAGACTGGAAACAGGTGAACCTTGATTTATCACTCCAGAGTACTGTTTTCTGCTGGTCAATTGTCCAGTTCACACGCTCTTTGCACCAGGCCAGACAAACCGCCTTGTTTGTTGTTGTGAGGTTCGGCTTGTGTGCTACTGCTCTTCCATGGAAATCCAGTAAATGGAGTTCTTTTCATACAATATTAGGCTCACATGGTGTTATTACTGGCCCTGTAGCTCATCAGGGATGGTCTGTGCTGATTGCAGCTGGTTTTTGCATGCCACACATTTTAATTCCCTCCCATCTCTGTCAGTCATTTTTGGTGGCTGCTCTGGGTGTTTTCCTACACTAGTGATGCCATTTGTTGATCACATTGCCAACCATTGATTTTGGATTCTCCAGTTGAGCACAATGGCACGCATGGACATGCCACCAATGTGACAGCCCACGATGACAACTCTCTCAAAGTCACTGAGTTCGTGTCATGTTGCCATACCATCTATGTTCAACTGCTATGATGAAATACTGCTACCTACTATCTGTATGCCAGTTTTTATGTTTATTAACAAACCTGGAATGTTCCATAATTTCAAATAACAGGGGTGTCTGGACAGTTATTGGTAAGTAGTGTGTGTGTGTGTGTGTGTGTGTGTGTGTGTGTGGGAAAAACTCGTTAGCCTAACCAAAGTAATGTACTATGTGTTTCTAACCTTTCATAGGTGGAGTATTATAACAAAATTATTTACTTATTTTATTTTATTTGAAATTAGGATGCTGGGGAGAATTAGTCTCATTTAAACTTTCAGATATTGGAGAAGGTATTAGTGAAGTTACTGTTAAGGAATGGTGAGTTATGGTCTTGATTATATGTGACAAAAATGTAATGAAAGATAGAAAAATCAGTAGAAGACTAGTTTACAATAACAATTAAAATGGAAATGCTGAAGTATAATTTTATTATTATCAGAATTTTTGTTCGTCTTATGACCAACTGGATTGAATGATGATGGCTTGCTTCAGTTTATTTTGTTTCATTCTCTTTTCAGCTTTTCTCATCCATTGCATTCCAGCAGTCCTAACAATTTCATCTTGCCATCTCTTCTTTGGTCTTCCACTTCTGTCTATTGCCATCCATAGGTCCCCATTCAGATAATAATTTAGGCCATCTTGTGCTGTTATATCTTGCAGCATGTCCAGCCCATTTCCATTTTCAATGCATAATACCTTGAACAACATCCTGCATACTCATTCTTGATCTTATCAAATGGGAGGGCGCACGAAGCAGATTCCTTTACATTCTTCTCTTTCTGTTTGTGAGTTATGTTTAATTAACTGTTTTGATTAATTTCTCTTTTATTCCATATAAAACTGAATACATTTATATGGAATAAGGGAGAAATTAGTCGAAACACTAAACTTGTATACAAGACAGTTTTCAAACTGATTCTAACTTTTGATCTTAGAACTGGGTTTCAAATAAAATACTTGATTAAAGATTGGAGACCACATAAATGAGAGCTCTGAGAAAGATTAGAGGAGTGAACAGATAGCATCATTGGCAGTATGATATTAGGAAAGAACTTGACATTATTAGCATTCAAGAATGTGTTAGCAATGCTAATCTCAGGTGATATAATCACTTACACAGAATGGGGGGAGGGAAGGTTAGCAAACCAAATATTTTAACCAGGGAAACTGGAATTTAAGTAAAGATGTATCATCATCAAATTCCAGATATGTTCCCTTGTGAGGGGTATACTGGATTTTATGATAGTATAACATGAAAAAGCTACATCATTACCAACCTGCTATTCACAGTTTTTCTCCAAACTGGGGGGGGGGGGGGAATATCACCTTTGAAGAAGATACCTTTTCATTTCCCCAAAAGTGATCCAACCTAGCTGTACCCTTTTTTTAAAAAAAAATTTTTTTTTTTTTTTAATTTCTTCTATCTCTTCATCTTCCAGTATAATTCTTTTAACATTAAATCATCACTTTCATTTTGTTCAAGTTTATCTCTAACCCAATTTGACTGGATACCTGAGTTAATTCTCTTAATTTTGATCTTTAGTCAAGAGAACTGTATAATCAGCAAAACTGATGAGTCAAAATCTTTCCATTAAATTTAACTCCTCAATTCTTCCATTACAATTCATGAAAAACTTCCTCTAATGCAGATGTAAAGAGTTTTGGAAATTTTATATCTCCCTGTTTTATTCCTCTGTTTATTGAAAATTTTATACAGAGAACAAAGCTAAAAAAAATAATTAATAATGAATAATAAATTAATTGCAGCAAAACACACACACACACACACATAGATAGATAAATAAATAAAATGACTATAGTAATGTGATGAGTACAGAAATGTAAGGACATTTATCAGAATTACGAGAAATACAATGTAAATCCATTAGCCCAAAAAAAGATTACTCGCTGAAGCTATTCAATATAATGATAGCTTCAGCAAGTAAACTTATGGATATAAAGTAGACTTTATATCAATATTGTTATAGGTGTTATAAAAAAATGTTATATTAATAAAACAAAATAACACATTCTTTAATTATGTTTGTGCCAATTTTAATTTTTGTGTTTGTAATGACTGGTTTATTTTGTTAATGAAATTATATTGTGAGAAAAGTACAATTATTATTATTTAAATAATAGATTGTCTATTACATACATCGTGGGTACATATAATATATGTGTACAATAGATATTGAACTAAATGAATGCATTAATTTAATTAAAAATTTATTTATCGGAGATAACTGCAATTTAATTTAAATGCATAAGACATGAAAAATGTACATATTTTCTTGCACAGTTCAAGTGTGCAAGATTAACTGTTTTCAAGTAAAGTCTGTAACTATTACATGTAATGGCTGCTCATTTTTTTATCGCTTCATGACAAAATCTGTGGATTTTGTCATGAAGCTATAAATCAAAGGGCTGTGGGTTCGAATCCTGCAGTGGGCATGGATGTTTGTGATTGTCTGTGAAAATAGTGGTGGTCGGCGATAGATGGCGTTGGTGTAATTGCGGTCAATCGGTGGATTGAGATGGAGATAGAGTTGTAGAACAAGCAGGTACCCCTCCCTCGATGAGTCTTTGGACTCCCTGGAGGTGTCAAATAAGAATAATAATGACAAAAATTAAAACCGGAAGTATGTCACATAGGTGGAGCATGTGTGGAGTGAAAAGAATCCTACATATTGCTGTGAGAGAAATTAGAAATTATTTTTGGAACTTGAAAGTAGATTGTTATTATTATTATTACATAACACCTCCAGGGAGTCCAAAGACTCATCGAGGGAGGACACCTACTCTACAACACTCCGTCTCCACCACTCCACCAACTGCAACTACCTTCATCATCTACACCAACACCATCTACTGCCGACCACCACTAGTAATTTAAGAGACAATCACAGACATCCATGCCCACAGTGGGATTCGAGCCCACAGCCTTTTGGCTGGTGAGCGGATATGCTAACCACTCTGCCAGTCAGACTTATGAAACAACTGTTGGAAAAGAGGGGTGGGAGGCAGATTGAATATTTAATCACTGAAAAAAACTAAAAAAAAATAAAGTTCTGAATCTTAAAGGAGATAAAAAATGGAAAGAAAGTGAAATTGATTGGCTTACATTATGACTTTTAGAGAAAGCCGGCAACTAAAATCGCAATTTCTTTAATTCTTTAAAAGAGAACGCTGTAGTTTGGATTAAAGAATTTATATCCATAACTTTTATTTTGAATTCTCTGGAAATAAAATTTCTCTAATGAATTCGTTGGCAGCAACCCCTGATTAAATAACCTGTCAGTGAATGACATGTTTTAAGAAAAGAAAAAAAAAAAAAGAAGTAAATTATGCAGAAAAAAATCATATATTCTGAATGCATTTAGAATGACACCGAAAATTCACTCGTCACTTGTCTCTGTTTACTCACTTGTGGCAAGTGGATTTCTGGAGCCATGCCTGGGAGCATTTCAGGTAGTCATTCTTATTTAAATTTTTTAATTCAGTGATGAATAATAGTTTCAACTATTTTACATAATTTTTTGGTTAAAGAAAATGGCTTTTGTATACCACTTTAGTCTTCTTTCAGTGTATCTTGTGATTTCAAAGATATTAATTACTAATTAATATCTTTGAGAACATTTAATAAGTTAACTAATGGGCCTACATGGAGTGCTTATCGTTTTAACAACTCATATCTGTAACACATGTACATTTACAGTGAAAATACTGATACGACTTGACCAAAAATTATAGGTCATATATATATATATATATGACCTATAATAAAGGCTTATTATAGTTAACCACTTATAATTTACAGAAGTTTACTAATCTTTTATTTCCTAAAGTAAAAGCATGCAGATTATTGCTATTTCAATAGCAGTTACAAAATTTAATTGAATGTTCAAAAAGAAATTTCACTCATATCTGTTAACTTATATGATTTGAAATGTTAGAAATATATACATGCGCATGCACACCCACCCACACACACACAAAAAAAAAAATTTTAAATATTCTTAATTCATTGTGACACATTTACACCATGCAGGCTGCAGCAGATTGTCTCATACTTCCATTTTCCCATCTGTTCAACATGTAACAAATCAAATGTCCTTTCTAGAGAAACTAGAGTTTGTTAGAAGGGAAGAGCCGCTTTGTTTTCTGGTTGTATAATTATTATTATTATTATTATTAACACCAGACCTCCATGGAGTTAAAAAGACTCATCTCAAGAGGCACTGTTACACACAAAGCCTATCAAACCATTCCTTAAACTCATTCATTGTATCTCAATTCATGACAATGTCAGCCATTGCATTCTGTTCCAACTGCTCTCCATGCAAACAACCTGATCCTTCTCTCCTCTTTATATCCTTATACAACTTCCAGGTATGTCCCCTTGTTCTATCTCCTTCTCCCATTCTGTGAAAAATTTCTTCCACATTAACCTGGTAACAAACTTTTACCAACTTAAATCTCTCAATCATATCCCCTCTCTTCCTCCTATTCACATGTCTTTGCAAACTGCATTCTCTCAAATTCTCCTCATATCCCACATCCCAAACATCAGTTATGATCTTAGTCGTCTTCTCTGGACCTTCTACAATATATCTTCATCACCATGAAAAACCAGGGGACCAAATCTGTGCACAATAATGCATATGAAGTCTGATCAAGGCCTTATACAGCAGAACCAGAACCTGTTTATTTTTACAAGCTAAGGTTCTCCATTCTCATAACCTGATGTGATGTCTTCACAACTTCTGCAATGTGGCCTCTGAACTTCAGATCCTTGTCCACCACCACTACAAGGTCTCTTATCTCATTTCCTCAACTTCTTCCAAAATTTCTCCACCAAATGTGTACTTTACATCCCATTGTGGCTTACCAAATTTTAGAACTTTATACTTTGCAATATTGAATTGACAATTCCATACTGTAGCCACTTATACAATCTATTCAAACCTCCTGTAAGGCCACAACATCTGCTTGATTCCGTATTATCCAGCCCAGTTTTGCATCATTTGCAAACAATTGTATATTACCAGTTAAGCTTATCCCAATATCATTAATATACAAGTTAAATAACAGTGATCCCCAAACAACCCCTGTCGCACACCACTAGTGACTTTCCTCTTTTGAGGTAAGGCCCCCCCATACATAACTTGCTAATGCCTATTTGATAGTAAGTCGCATGTCTAACTCACTAGTCTGTTATCCAGTCCCATCTGCTTCAGTTTTTGACCAACGTAGTGGCAATCTATCAAAAGCCTTTGCAAAATATAAATATATTAATGAATGTGCATTTCCCTTGTCCATTACATTCATCACCTTGTTATTGTACATAAGCAAATTGGTAAAACACAACCTCCTTTTAACAAACCCGTGCTGTCAAGCACAAAGAATACCACTATTATCAACCCATTTTCATATCCTATCTCTCATCAACCAGTATCTTAATTGCAACTCCAGATATACAAATCAGCCTGTAATTTGTTATCTTAGCCTTATCACAACCTTTGTGAAGTAGAACAGTTTTGCCTTCCTTCCATTCCTTTGGGACTTGTGCCTGTTGTTAAACAGGTAGGCCTAGGCAGATGCTAATTATTTGGAAATTCCCTTAGTACATGAGGTGATATGTCAGGTCCTATTGCCTTATTCACATCTAGCTTACTTTACTACTCAAATACCTCTTGCTCACTCACATTAAGTCTTCTCTCATTTCATTTTCCCTGAGGATGTAACTGCTTACTGAAAACTTCAACTGTGTTCTCTGCAGATGTTACAAATCTCCCATTTTTGTCAGTTAACATCATCTTACCATAATCATTCTTCTTGCTACATGCCACATATTGAAAAACACTCATGAGGATTTGTCTTGGCCTGATTTGCTAATTTCTGCTCATATAGCACTTTTGTTGTCCTTACTAACTTAATCACTCTTCTGGCTTGCTCTTTATATTCTTCATGCAACTGATTATTACCATTATTCATCTTGTGCAGCCCCCAAAGTGCTTTTCTTCCAGATTTCATTCTTAATTCCCTCATTTATCTATTTTCCACTTACCTTATTGAGCCTTTTGACTTTTGAGATACACTCATGCATCGATGCTATTATGTAATTCTTTGTCAGTTCCCAAGCCATTACACTGGTGTATGTGTGCTGATTTGATGATCCTGACATATGGCTCCTCTACTTGCTTGTTTCATAATGCCTCTACATATTCATAAGTTTTTGCTGAATGCTTTCCTCATAATCAATAAAACTAAGATATAATAGTAGTTGATGTTCATAACACCGTTGTACTAAAGCCACGTCAAAAGCCTGCCTGTTCATTTGGTTGTGATAGGTCTAGAGTTGCACAAAACCTACGAGCCAAGACTTTTGTAAACACTTTGTAAGCTACTGATAGTAGACTGATAGGTTGGTAGTTCTTTAAGTCTTTTTTTGCATATCAGAATAAGGATAGCCTTTTTCCATGTTCTTAGGACATCATTTTTCTTTAGATGTAGGGTAAATATATTTTTCAAGATTTTGTAAATCATTTCTCCACCTGCTTTTAGAAGTCGAGCTATAACTCAATCCTCACCTGCAGCTTTTCCATTTTGCAAACTTTGGATGCTCCACATAATTCTTCTCGTAGAATCTGTGACACTTCAGTTATTTCATAGTTTTCTTCTTCTTCATTTGATTTGTCATCCTGATATAATAGTGACTAGAATTCTTCATTTCTTTTTGCCCGGGTGAAATGGCTGCAAGAAAGTAACTGATGGAGTTTGAAAGAGGTGTTGTAATAGGATGCCATGTTGCAGTTGCAGGCCTATCTGTTCAGAAAATTGTTGACAAATTGGGCCATCACAGGTCAGCTATCAGTGATACCATACTGAGATGGAAGCACAGGGAGTCCACTGCAAGTGTTCCCAACAGTGGATGACCCACCACACTCACCAAACGTGACTGTAGGGTGCTATGAAGGATAATATGTAAAACACTGCCATTTGTTGCCCAACACGTTGAATGCAGAGTTCCAGGCATTGACTGGAACATGAATCTGCACAAAAATATGCAAACCGAGGCATAAACATGGGTTTCCAAAATTCCACAGGTTGAAACAATGGCAAAATATGGCGCCCAATCAGAGGACTTCCTCCCCGAGAAACAACAATGAACAACAAACAAGGGAGACAAGAAGTGACCAACCACCGACAAGCAAGAATCATGTGATTAACTTATCAAGCCACACCCTGAACAACGGCGAACTCACGCTGCTGAATAAAGGACTGAACTACGCAATAGCGCCTAAAAAGGTAAACAAATTAGATTTTATCTACCACATTGAAAGAGGCATCAGATCCCTACCTAACAACATAGCAGACAAAATACGACTAGAAACCAGTAATGTCCTGAATACCAAGAAAACCATACAGAACAACCTGACTAAAACAGAATTAGCAGCAATTAAATCGTTAAAAGCCAAACAAAACATAATAATAACGAAAGCTGATAAAGGCAGTGCTACTGTTGTCCTTGACAGGTCAAAATACATACTGCAAATGAACCAACTAGTAGCCGATAACAACACATATAAAATGGTAAATTATAACCCAACAAAGAGGATAAAGGACAAAACAGAAAAACTATTAAAGTCCGTCACTTCTTGGCCACCAGACACAGTTAAAAAACTCAAACCCCACTACGCCCGCCCCCCCAGAATATATGGGGTTCCGAAAATACACAAACAAAATGTGCCCCTTCGACCAATAGTGGAAGGAATAGACAGTCCCAATTACCACCTAGCCAAGAAATTAGCGTCAACACTCAAGGAGTTGGTAGGTCATTCCCCCTCCTACGTAAAAAACACACAACACTTTATAAACATAATCAAAAACATAACACTCGACAAAGACGACTTATTAGTCAGTTTTGACGTTTCTGCCCTTTTCACTAATGTCCCCATCAATGACACAATTCTCCTACTACAGAACAAATTTCCGCCCGACATTACGGACCTCTTTGCCCACGTACTAAAGTCCGGTTACTTCGTGTGGCAAAACAACTTCTACCTACAAAAGGAAGGTACGGCCATGGGCTCACCATTATCTCCCCCCCAATCGCGAACTTCTACATGGAAACCTTTGAGCAAAGGGCTCTTGATTCCGCCACGCTTCGACCGACAATCTGGCTCAGATACGTTGACGACGTGTTCGCGATCTGGCCGCACGGTCGACAAACACTAAACACATTCCTCAGCCACCTAAACAAACAACACGAACGCATACAATTTACCATTGAAATCGAAAACCAAAATTCGCTCCCATTCCTAGACACACTAGTTACACGTCTTCCTTCAGGCAATCTATCCTTCACGGTCTACCGAAAACCGACACACACGGGCCAATGCATACATGCAAATTCATATCACTACCCAGCACAAAAATATGGAGTCATAAACACCCTTAAAAACAGAGCCACAACTATTTGCTCTAACCAGCAAGCCCTGAAACAAGAACTAAAAATCATTAGTGACACATTCATAAACAATGGCTATAACAAAAATACTGTCAATAAAATACTCTATAAAACCACAACAAAAACGAATCTAGATTACAGTAAAACCATAGCCATCCCATACATTAAAGGGTTATCAGAAAAAATCAACAGAATCCTACAACATTATAACCTCAATGCCACCTTTAAACCACCCACTAAACTTAAAACCATATTCAGCTCCTCTAAGGATCCTCTCCTCCCATTAGCACATCCTGGAGTCTATTGCATCTGCTGCACCTGTAACTTACCGTACGTTGGTGAAACAGGACGGACAATCCCTATACGCAAAAAAGAACACATTAGACACATTAAATATAACCATTATGGTGAAGCAGGCCTCTCAGACTACGCACTCAACACCTTACACCAAATCAACTGGAAAAGCACCTGCTCCTTACACCGCACAAAAACATGGTACGAAAGAAAATTTAAAGAATCCTGCGAAATCCTGATAAACCACCCAAATATCAACAATAAAGATGGTATGAAAATTCCAAGGATCTGGATGGCACATTCAGCCAACCTAATTTGAAAGATTCAACATAAGTCAGGACTCTAGCCAATATGCTATTATTAGAAACCATTTCACTCCAACTGGCTGGAATGATGTTAATATATGTATATAGTAGACAACACAAATAATAGGACTTTAGCGTTGATGTATAAATTTAATTTTTTTTTTTTTTTTTTTTTCCTACCAGAGGTCAGGCCAACAATTGTGGTAGCGGTTAGTCAGTGTCTTTAACGAACCAGTATGATTGTAGTATAGCTTGTTTCCTGTGTATATTTGTACGCTCCAGAAGATGACCTTGACATAAAGGTCGAAACGTCGAATTGTAAAATTTTAGTAATAGTAAACTAAAGTTTTTATTCAAACACGGTAGTTGTCTCCATAATTTCCAAAAATGCATTCGGATCACCGTGCAAGCCTAAAAGAAAGGAAACATGGGTTTCCATTGTAGGACTGCAATATGCAAGCCCAAAATTACCCATCCAACATACAGCATTGTCTTTAGTGGTGCAAAGAGTGTATACAGTGGCATGTGGAAGCTTGGAAAGTTGTTATGGAATGTCAAATCATGCTACACTCTTTCCAGGGTGGATGGACAGGTGTAGGTGCAGCAGATGCCCAGTGAACAGCTCTTACCAGAGTGCATAACCCCAGTTATGAAATTCAGAGGTGATGGTCCTGAAAAACAGGACCATAGTATGGTCCTGTTTTTCCTGGTTTGGCCTTAGACCTCTGTGTGTGATGCCATGAACATTGAACTCTGAGAGATATCTGATCATTCTGGACAATGCATTGCTTCCTACTTTGTGTCATTTCTACAGAATTGACCATTGTCTCATTCAGCAAGATAATACATTGTGTCATAAGGCTGCTGCTGTAACTGTGTGGTTTGTGGGCATGTACATCACCCCACTTGACTGGCCTCCACAGAGCTCTGATCTCAACCCTATTGAACATCTGTGGGATGACCTGGAGTATCAGGTGAGGTTAAGGGATGTCCATCCCATAACCGTCCAGGACTTCATTACATGCCTACATTACTATCGTGCACTTGTGGAAAGTATGCCCCATACAATTGGTTTAGTTATTTCAGCAAAAGGAGGCGCTACATCTTATTAAGGTGGATGCCATGGCTGTTTGTTCCTCACACTGTGGTGTCTGTTGATTTCTTTCCAAGCAGTGTATCTCTGGTTATGATCTTATCTTGTAGTATAACTGCAACCATCTTTTTATTACTGTTGATCAATTGTTGTTTGGCTTTTTTGAGGTTACGGTTGTTTTCAATTGTTTGTTTTATGAATTTACAATTGAATTTTCTTATTTCTTCTGTGATATGTTTTCAGATTGTTTTGCACAATTCAATTTATTCAGCTTTATTCTATGGGATGTGTCGTGTCAAATTTTGTCATGTTTTCATTCTGTGGTACCAGCTATTTCAAGTGAGCATTGTAAAAGGTTTTGGATAATAGTGCCATTATTTTCTGATGGATCAGCATTGTCATCTATAATAAGATTTTTAAATTTATTGTTTAGTTCATGTTGGAATATAACTTTTTAATTTAAACTGTGTGTATCTATATTTTGCTTTGATCTTTTAAACATTTTTCTTCTTTCATTTACTTGAATTTACTCGAATCAATTACTGCATACCATATTATGGTCACTTCCAATGTTGAAGGTGTTGATAACAGAACAGTCCTGAAAGATGTGTTTTTTGTTTCTGAGTATAAAGTCAGTTTACTAGTTTTTTTCATTTGGACTTTTCCATGTCTACTTTCTATGTGTTTATTTTTTCTTGAAATAAAGAATTCATGATATATAGGTTTACTTTGTCTGCAAATATTATTAGCCTTGCTCCTCTATCATCTTTCATTCCATATCTAAAATTTACCATCATCTTTCATCTGATCATTGTATACCAGCTTTGGCATTAAAGTCTCCCATTACAATTTTGAAATGATGTTTTATTTTGTTGTATACATTTCTTTTGGGATACATCATGATAAAAGTCTTCAATTTCTTTATCAGTATATCACTTATTGTTGGTGATCTTGAGAATATATCTTTTTGAGATTTGGCAGCATTACTTGCTATTCGATCAGATCTTTGGATCAAATTCTATTATGTTGTTCTTTGATATTTTGTTAGTCACTGAATGCAAAGGAAATTCAAAAATTAAGAACAACACAATTTAGTATGGAAAGACGTATGCTCGGTATCTGAAGTGGCAATGGGCTGGGCATATTGCTCAAAGACAAGATCAACAATGGGCAAAAGAATTCTTCCTCTTGTGGATTCCACAAGAGGAAGAATGACCACAATGCCAACCCAAATTATGGTGGATTGATGATATCATCAAACTTTCAGGAGTGATATGGGGAAGGAGAGCCATTCACGAACAGCTTTGGATTAATCTTGGAAAGGCCTTCATCCAGCAGTGGATTCACAATGGATGATGATGATGAAGATATATGTGGTGGTTCTCCCTTTTAGTCGTTTCCGACCCTAGGTGACTTTTGTAGGCATTGCCCACAAAGTGTTCTTGGTGAAATTTTTACAAGGTAGTTCACCATTGCTTCCTCCCTCCCTAATTTTGTCCGGGCTCTGGACTGGTATCTGGCTGGGACATATTCATGACTTACCAGTTTGCCTATTCTAGGGGATGAAAAACCCAAGTTTCCAGGTGGAAAACCCCCTTTCCTTCGTATGAGACCAGCTAATTCACGTTTTGTCAAAAGAGACCAGATAAAGGTTCCTCACGTCACTGATGGGAATCAAACCTAGGTCTACCAAAGAGCTTTGTCTATACTGACTGATTTACGGAAGCTCTTGAGGATATATATAGATCCCTCTAGCCAAGTGCTGAAACATTTCCCCTGCATTTAGCCTATAAAACCCTTTAGGCAACTTAAATGTTTCTATCATATCCCCTCTTTTTTTCTCCTATCAACCAACTTCTTCATCCACACATCGTCAGTCTATCCTCATAGGGAACATTCCACAGGCCACTCACCATTTTGGTCACTCACCTCTGAATCCTCTGCACTGCTTCCTCATTCCCCAAGAAACCAAGGGCATAGACTTGATGACAGTAATCCAGATGTGGGCATATCCAAGCCTTATAAAGAGGAATAACAACTTTTATATCTCTACTTGTTAATGTGTTTTTCAATAGCCAAATAACCTTATGGGTTACCTTAGCAATATGTCCTATAAACTTTAGCTCTGTCTACCACCACTCCTAAATTTCTAGCTTCATCTATTTCCTGGAGTGCAGTGCCATCAATATAATACATGGCTTTTAATCTATTTATCGCAAAATGGATAACTTTACATTTCTCGACATTAAACTGACACCCATTAACTTTTGCCCATACTGACAGCCTATTTAAATTGTCTTCCAAACTCTCCATATATTGATGGCACTGCAATCTCTACTTAATTTCACATCATCAGCAAACAACTCAATATTTCCTTTCAGGTTATTTCCTATATCATTTATGTACAAATTAAACAGCAAAGGTCTCGGCACTGAACCTTATGGCACAGTGCTGTTTTCACCTCGATTTTGCCCCTCCATATACCACTTTTTGATATCTGTCCAGCAGCCACCCTCCTATCCACTTAACCAGTGTCATATCCATCCCCATTTGTTCCAATTTGCTTAACAGAGTTCCATGTGGTATTCTGTCAAATGCCTTTGCAAAATCCTGCAAAATCATCGTGTAGCCATTTCCTTTATCCAACTCAGCTATTACTCTATTATAAAAAGTTAATAAATTACTAAGGCATGACCATGGCTTCACAAAGCCATGTTGACCATCATACAGTATCATATTTTTATCTGCCCATTCTTGAATTCTCTTTTTTACTAATTTTTCTAATATTTTTACCACCATGTCTGAGATACTGAGAATTATAGCTCAGAATAAGTTTCATACTTGAAATATACGAGAGTAGAAACTCTCTGTTTTGGACATATTAATTTCCATATAAATTTCGCCAGAAGAAATTTTAATATGCAGTATTGAAAGAAAACAAACACAGAGGATACCTACTTGCTGCATTTCACATATCAGGTACATTCCTTATCAAAAACAGTGATTAAAGTTACTAATTAAAAATTGTCACAAAATTATGATTAATATCTTATAACTGGCACCAAGAGGCTTTCATTTATCAAGGAAATTATAACTACAGAGATATTGTCACTTTACCTTTTGTAAAAAAAAAAAGGGAAAAAAAAAGACTACTGACTGAATAGGTTTAGTATTGAAACACCATAATCAATAGTATGGCTTCCATGATCATAGAATCTTCCTAACAAATCATTTTTTTCTTCTTTATTACCCCAAGACCTCATGGAGTCAAAGACTCATCTGGGAGGCCTTTTATCACACACACAGCTCATCATACCATGTCTTAAACACACTCAAACTCCTTGCAGACACCACACTCTCAGATAAAGCATTCCAATCATTTACAACTCTGCACGAAAGAAACCTGCTTCTCACTCCCCTACTCACACCCTATTTATACAGTTTCCAGGAATGACCTCTGGTTCTCTCCCGATCTCCCACTTTTTTCTACAGAAAAAAGTGGGAGATTGGGGGAAAACCACTGCTGGCAACCACCCAGGTAATCACCTCGTGGTCACTCTCACCAATTGGTGGATGATTTGACACCTCATTTATAATTACATCCTCTGATGAGATGACCAAATCCAAGACCCTCAATCCTCCCATACCCTCTGTTACATACTGTCTGAGGTAGTTTCCTTCAAGAAACTCATTTTCTTTGCTTCCAGTTGCTAACTCATCATTCCAGTCTATATTGCCATAATTCAAATCGCCCCTAACGATCACCCTTTTCTTATTTGCTTGGCTAATTTGATCATACATTTCATTATCACCACCATCCACATTACCTGGTCTATAACAACATCAAACCAAGTATTTTATTCCATTGGCCTCAAAACCACTGGCACTATTTCCATCTTGCATCTCTACTTTGTATGGACAACTCTTTATCATCAATATCGCTCCCCATCCCTTTTTATCCCTTCTATCCTCACAAAATACATCATATCCTTCCATCTCTATTCCTGTCAGGATGTCGTCCACTTCCAACCATGTCTCACTTATTCCAACAATCTTTGGGTGAACAGACACAATTAGTGCAACCATTTCATCTGCCTTGTTTCTTATACTTCTAGCATTTGTATACAAACACAACAGCTCATTTCTGGATCTTCAGCTAGTTCCACTGATACCGTTCATTTGATGTGATCTCTCCATGCTTGACTGGAGCCATTTCCCTTTCTGCCTATTCATTTTAGAACCCTCTTCAATTCCAACTGTTTCTTCTTGATCCCAGGTCATCCCATTCCTTTCCTGTCTACAGGATGATTTATTAGAAAAATGGAGGGCAGCTTTTGTGCCTGCTGTGCTTGTGAAATTGCTTATGTGGGAAAGCGGCCACTCTGGAGAAATGTGCATGTATGAACATATTAGAAATGTACAGAAAAAGAGAACATTAAATTGGATTTAGCATTTTGAAGAATCAAAAGAGAAATAGTTATTTGAAAAAAAAAATGACATATATATCATATAAACAGTTACATTCATAAGATTAAAAACTTCAAGAGAAAGATATTAGCTATGTGTAGGAAATGGTCAAGGTGTATACAGTATCAGACTGCACACCCATGGTCTGGAGGACAAATAATTTTTTTTTACATTACTTCCACCTATGAAAGGTTATAGACCTATGTTACATTAGTACTTGGGTGTGCTAATATTTTTTTTTTTCAATTTTCATTAATTTTTATATATTTTTTATAATTTTATTTATTTTTTTACATAATCCAGAGACCAAATTGCACTTTTTAAGCCATTTGGCCTCCAGTAAACAAAATGCTGGTCTCATACTAGATGATGAAATTCGTATCCCACCTAAACATAAAAGATGGAAGTTAAAATGGATGTATAATCAATTAAGAGCAGTGGGAGATTAAAAGAAACTATTATAGAGGAAATATTAAGAGAAATGTGATCAGCAAGTTCTTGAACAGTACAAGCCACAAGCAAGAAGTGTAACCAGCATGGTAAATGAAAGCAAAATCAAATTATTAGAGAAAATTATCTTCAGACCAAAGGAAATTCCAAAGGTATGGAGACTAGAATAATTTTGCTATGTAAGGAACAAAATCATTTCGTTATGTAGAAAGTAAATCGAGTGTGATTATGAAAGAAATCATCCTTGTTCTAAGTAGTCACTTTATGGGAGTGTATCATTTATATAGAGATAATGTAGCCACTGATTTGAAAATAGAGATAGATGAAACCGGAGGTTTTTGGATATTAAGAAATCTCAGTATGAACTCAGTAAATCTCAGAAATCTTAGTATAGCAATAGGATTGGATGGGATATATTTTTTCATTTGTAATATTTTTATGCAAAGTTTAATACATACATGCTGTTCCTGATTCTCAAATTTTACATTACTGACTGAGTGACAAGACATTTTCTGTCAGTACACACATTATATCATCAGTGTGGTTTATTGGAAAGCATCAGTTCTTGATGCTTTTGGATCTGATCCCCATATTCTTTGCTTTTGTTTTTAATTGCAGTCATTATGAAATAATTAATGAATATATTGTATTTCAATTTTAGGTTTGTGAAGGAGGGTGACACTGTAAGTCAGTTTGACAGTATATGTGAAGTTCAGAGTGATAAAGCATCAGTCACCATTACAAGTAGATATGATGGTATTGTACGTAAAATCTATTATGAAGTAGATGATATAGCCAAAGTTGGACTTCCTCTCGTTGATATTGAACTTCAAGAAGAAACATCTGGTTAGTAAATCTTTCTTGATTTCCTGAATGTATCTCCTGAAACAAGAAATACATTCAGCAATTAAATGAAGCAGTGGCTTCTGTAATTTCCTTGATGATAAAAAAATAGACAACATTAAGAACAACAATTAACCTTCATCGGATAGACAGTTTGACCAAAAAGTTATCATGACATTGAATATAATTTTTTTTTTAATATTTATTTACTTTTTTAAATTATATCGAGAGGTGACAAAATTCATTCTTGTGATAATCTAGATATTATGCAGCAATTTAATGTGCATTACTTTTGCAAAAGTAAAATTAAACTGCATCATGAGATGTGTGTATGCTTTATGCATGTCTTGTGTGTCATTATTTTTCGCCATATATGTACTGTTAATGGTTTATCTGAGATTTGCTTTATTCATATTCTCTTTGGAGAGATACAATCAACTCTCACTATAGCAAACACCTAGATACCACAGGAATACAGTAATTCATCAATTATCCAATTACAATGGGACACCAATTGAGGGGTTGGATAACTGAAGGTACAAATATGCAGTACTGTACCAGAAGTCACTCAACACACTAATCCATTCAAGGGGCGGTTAGTTGAAGCTTCATTCATTTGAAGGTCTGATAAATGAAAGATCATCGTAGTTTGTTATAGTGAATAGTTTGCTATGGTGAATTTCTTTTATCCTAGCATTGTACCAGGGCTTGGTTGGGATTTTTTGTTAATTTGCTATAGTAAGTGAGTTTGTTGTAGCATTGTTGCTATAGTGAGAGTTAACCCTTGAACAAGCAACCAGTCATTTCCTTTTGGGAAACTAGTATATTAGTTTTATCTACAGTAGTGTAACAATATACACTAATTAAAAATCCTAATTTATAAAAAGTTAGCTAGAATTTAGGGAAGGTGGTTTGAAGTTGCTGTCATGCTTGCTGAACAACTCTTGTATGATGGAAGCATTGTTGTCCATGAAACAATTGTCGCCTGCTGGATAAAAAGTCAACATTGCAGGATGGACTTAATTTAGCATTACAATTATTATTTTTGATTTAGGATCCTGGATTATCTACAGTCCTGTTTATAGTTACTCTTAGAGAGGAAGGTTCCGTGGGTCAAATATGTGCCTTCCATATGTTTGGGATTCTTATACCATCATTATTGTTCAGATTGGGGTGGCTGATAATAATCTCACAGGCTTCCTTAAATTTGCATTCATACCATGTTTTGGTGTGATGTAAACAACTGGTGCTTTTCCACTCAATTCTATGTAAGGTGTTCAGGGCATGATCAGAAAGGCCAGCTTCACCATAGTTATTATATTTAATGTGTCGTTTATGTTGTTTTTGTCTGATAGGAATTGTGCGTCCTGTATGCACCTGTAACATACCATGTATGGGGGAAACAGGACATACAATTCCTATCAGACAAAAAGAACATAAACGACACATTAAATATAATAACTAGGGTGAAGCTGGCTTTCTGATCATGCCCTGTGAACACCTTACATAGAATTGACTGGAAAAGCACCACTTGTTTAAATCATACCAAAACATGGTATGAACTCAAATTTAAGGAAATCTGTGATATTATTATCAACCACCCCAATCTGAACAATAATGATGGCCTAAAAATCCCAAACATATGGAAGGCACATATTCGACCCATAGAACCTTCCTCTCTAAGAGTAACAATAAACAGGACTGTAAATAATCCAGGATCCTAAATCAAAAATAATAATTGTAATGCTAAAAATAGGACATTATTGTCACCAAAAGAAAACTATCTATAAGAAAGAATGTTTGCTCATGTTATCATAAATAGAATTTAGCTTGATGTAGTTTCTAAATAATTAATTAATTTGTATTTTTTTTTTCACTAGAGGTCATGCCAGTAGAATAACCTGTGATCAAATCATTGTTTCTTTAGTTTACTGTATGTAATGTAACTCAGCTTGTCCTGTATATTTGTATATGCTCCACATGATGATCTTAATATGAAGATCGAAACATCGAGAAATTATTAGAAAGAGTTATTTATAACACGGTTGTAAAGTCCATAATTTCTAAAATGAATGCTGATTACCGTGCAACACTAAAAGAAAGGACTACTATATATACATCTGCATAAAGGTTTCTAATTCAGTGGTCAGCATGTATAGTACTTTTTCTACCATTTCTAAAATTTTTTCAATAGCCTCCAAAACCTATATGCAACCTTCCTAATATTTACTTTCTGATTCCGACCACTGTCTTCCAATGATTTTTGCTTTGTACTTTTACAGTACTTCACTTTCTTACATGTCTCTCTGCATTCCCTCAGATCATTTGTACTGACTTGCTAGAAATCTTCAGTGCACTTCCTTCTTTTCCATGACTGCCTCTTTAATTTCATGATTCCATCATGTAGTTCTGATTTTATTATTTAAGCAACTGTTTGATTGTTGATAAATTCCATCCATGAATGTATAAAGTGCCATGTGGCTGCAAGTTAGCTTGTCAGTCCTGAATTGCTATGATTCTATCTGTTCAAAACAGTAGTCTGTTTTGAACAGATAGAAAGAACTGTGAGTGTCCACCTCCAAAAATTTGCCACGATTATAGCAAGTCAGGACTGACAGACCCCTCTTTGCACAGCCTTTCAGATAGGATTAGAAAAGAACACTTCATAGAAACCAGTAGAAATCTGAGAGGCTTTTTGAGTTAGCACTGACACAAACATCAAGTTTAATACAATAAATTTTAAAAGATACCGAATCATCTTGAGAAAAATAAAAAAATAAAATAAAATATTAAAAATTTGATGGCTTATTAATACACTGTACAGTCACCATCCTAATAACTTATATTCTCTCTTTCCCGCTCCTTGCTGCTAGAACTGTTACTGTATGACATAGCTTAAACTCTATGCAGCAGAAGGTATGCTGTGTGTTGGTTGTTCTTTGTCAGAGTTGCTTCAGATAGATCTGTTGAGTGTTTAGGGTGGAGGATTCAAATGCCGTATCTCTCAATTTCACATAATCAGAGATGTTGCAGATTTAATTCCTGAAAATTTGCCAGTCATGGTTACTCCTGGAAGTCACTGTTGTGTTTGAAAAACCACTCTCAAATGATACTAGCAACATGGCATGATGTTATCCTGCTGGAACACATCTGTTCCATCTGGAAAGATAATCACCATGACGGATGTACCTAATTAGCCACAAAGTACAGGTACTTTGTCTCATTCACAGTGTAAGAGTGTAAGTAGGTATTAGGACTCCAAGAGATTCCTAGGAAAATATCCCCCATCCTGTAATGCTGTTGCTGCCTCCTTTTTTCTGTTGGACCATGACATTGCAATGATTCTTCCCCCCCCCCCCCCCCCCAGGTTTTTGCCTATCACTCCATCTATCATCCATATGGCATAGCTGGAAATGAGATCCATATGAAAAGGCAACTTTTTTGCAGTCCCAAATGGTCCATTCATATCTCTTTGATGCAAACAGATGTAGTCATTTTGAAAGTTTTTTACCTTGGTTCTATTATACATTAAAGATACCAAGAAATTATATACTTGGTTTTAATCCTTTACCAAAAGAAGCAAAACAATGTTTTGTGCGTGAAATATATTCATGTCTGAGCTATTTGTATGTAGAGGCTAATGACTTCACATCACTTGCCTTAGTATATATCCCATAATACAAAGCACACACACCCTTTCAGACTTGGAAAATGCTATGCATAATGGGAAGGACCACTACCCAGACCCGTTTAGACTTTTACTGAGGTCATCAGTGAGAGCCAGACCTGGGAGAGATACCAAGGTTGAAGTAATGTAGAAGTCATATACAAGTAGAAAGGTGCTGGACCTTTATTAATAAAAATCTCTGGATGAGAGAAACATGTTGAAAGTTTTTTTTACCTTAGTTCTATTATACGTTAACGATACCAAGAAATTATATACTTGGTTTTAATCCTTTACCCAAGGAAGCAAAACAGTGTTTTGTGTGCGAAAATATATTCACGTCTGAGCTATTTGTATATTGTACATGTATTTGTGTATAATTTGTATATTGTATATTTGTACATTCCAATTACCTTTTTCTGTTGGCTTAAAAGTAGAATAATGTTCTCCATATCAGGTGACTAGCCTGGCGATGGATAGTCCAGTGGTAGGGTTGCTTGCTACCTTAACACTTCTGAACTAGCCTTCTTCCAAGTTTAAACCCATAGGAGGAATAGGGTATATTGAAGGGGAAAGAGTAGATTATAGTAGGATAGAATAGAATTATAGTAGAGGTTTATAGAAGGGACATGGATATAAGGCCAGAAATGGAAAGACCCCTCCCCCCCCCATGGCCTTCGAGTACTCTAATAGCATAAGGGTCATAAAATAAGAAGAGTTGGCCGATAAGGCCTTATAGGAAAGATTAAAGTGAGTGGATCTTCCTGAAAGTAAAGGAAAAAGAGGATAGATCCACCTAGGAGACCATGAGAGTGCTACTTCCCTTACAATCAAGATGATTGCCCCCTTTGGTCCACGAGTCCTTATTCAGTATATTTGGACCACTCCATCATATATACATATATGGTGGGCTCCCTATCCACCACCCAGGGGACGTGCTCTCTAGAGGTTACAGGGTCCCCCAAAAGAAAGGAAAACCAGGAAGTCCTCTTAAAAGATTCAATGATGACTTCTAAGGACAGAACAGGCCACTCTGGACCTAAATCCTTGATAGGCATGATGATGATATATTTGTACATTGCTTTGCTTCCTTGTGATGTGAAGTCATTAGCCTCTATATACAAATAGCTCAGACATGAATATGTCTGAGCTATTTGTATATAGAGGCTAATATTTTCATGTGCAAAACATTGTTTTACTTCCTTGGGTAAAGGATTAAAACCAAGTATATAATTTCTTGGTGTCTTTAACGTAGATGTAGTCATTGACAATTAGGTATAAGCATGATTACCTTGACCTATTTCAGAGACTGATATGAGGAGGATACACTGGGTTGTTGTCTGGGAAACACTGGATTTTGTCCCTGGGTTAAATTCCATTTCCAGCCATTCCACAGTTTTTTTTTGTGTGTGTGTGTGTGGGGGGGGGGTCATAAAGTGGACAACCTGCATTCACCATGAACATTGGTGAGGCCTGGACACTCACCATTTGGTCCAAAGACTTCTGCTCTATCTGCTATCCTTCCACTCTAGGAATACCTTAGCTACATTAATTGAATTTTTTTTTTTTTAATTTTACACTCATGACAAGTCCTATAAACTCAAAGAGCTATCATGCTCATCTAGAGCAGGCTTTTGCAAACATCCATGTTCAAGGCAAGATTCAAACCCACAACCTGTTGGAGAGCAGGTATGCTATCCACTCAGCCAACCAGGCCCTGAGAATAGCCCACAATAATGGTAGTTTCCTGGATATTGTTACCCTTCAACTGGTACCTTACAATCATGCTTTTTTTCATTCTGTCAGATCATATGATCATATCCCTTTCTTGAACCAACCAGCAACTTCAAATGAACATTACTTCACATGCTTCCATTAGCATGTGAAGTAATTTCACTGTGATATGAGTGCTGCCTACCAGAATGAAATGGCTGCTTGTGAAATAACTGCATAATCATGATATTTTGACTGGATTTTGTATTTCTCTAGCATAACATTAGCAACGCAGATTGTAACTACAAGGTAAACAACATACAAAATCAAATCAGTGAAGTAATCACATTTTAAATTGTATTCAACTTAAATAAATAAATAAAATTTACAGCAGAAGCATATTAAATTGCAGTTATAAATGTTTGTATTTCAGATAACTAATTCTTAGATGTGAGAGATTGACATGGGATCAGCCTTATTAGGAATTGGTTAATGTAGAGAGTCTTCATATGATTGTTTGAATAATGTTGCATGTTTGAAAGAAATGCATTATAGAAATGTCATACTACCATATATTATGGTGATCAGAATCAGTGCCATGATGACCTGATCTGGACATATCAAGCCATTGTAACTAGATGTAATTCATACCTCTAACCTCAGCAGAATGAGTTTGACTATCATAGTTGAGGCCATGTCAGGAAGAGATCAAGGGAGAAGGAGATAGAACAGTCAAAGTTTTTGGGATATAAGCAACTTTTTTTTAGAAACATTTTTAACGATATAGAACAGTTATTCTGTTCTGATTTATATAGAAGACTGTTTAGGTAAATAATTATTTAGTATTTTATTAACAGTAGATATTTTATAGTTTTTAAACAGATTGCATGTGATCAGATTCATGCAAGATATATTCTTGTTATAGCAAAATAACATGGACTCAATTTGCAAGGGTTTAATGTGACACCAAAATTCAGCCTAGAAGAATAATTAGAAGTCTACATGAATGTATCACCTGTTGAAAAGTAGGCTTTCTATAAATTGTAGAAATCCATCAGGAAGATCACATGTGAGATAATCTAGATAAAGTAGAGAGTTTTCATTTTCAAGTTCTAAGATAAATTTATTGCAATAATGGATACTGTTGGGTTTATGAATGTAATTTTATAGGTCATTGTCTCTCTCTAATTCAGACCACATTGCAAAAACATCATCCACAAAACAGTAACCAGAAGGTCGTTTACTGTTTTTTTTTGAGGATGATGGTAAAAATCTGCACTTCATAGGAATCATATGACTCATATGATAATATATAAAGAATAATATTAGTCAAGTGCCTTCTGGATCCATATGATGAAGTTTATCCAAAGCTGTTGGTCTTAAAATGACTATTTCCAAAATGTTTTGGTAAATTCATGCAGCCATACTTCTTGAGGTTAGGAGAATGTTTCATAACTGATATTGACTATAAAAATAATCTCTCAGACTTACAGAAATTTCTGTTCGCACTATAATATATTTTAACACATTCACTGCCAACTACGAGTATACTCGTAGTTCATATATGAGCTACACAAGCCAGCTACGAGTATACTCGTATGATGCTTGCCGCTGGCAACGAGATTACCATACTGACCTTGAAGAAGTGAAAATGCTTGGCTTGTGGAGCTAGCAGCAAAACTGTGTATACCCATAGATGGTGTGTGCTATGCACAAGCCAACTACGAGTATACTCGTATGATGCTTACCGCTGGCAATGAGATTACCGTACTGACCCTGAAGAAGTGAAATTGCTCGGCGTACGGGAACAGACTATGCCGAAGTAGCGTGGCAACGAACATGTTAAATTGTTATCTTGTGTGAAGAAGTATTCAAAGCATGGTATGACATATCATAACCACGATAGCAAATGTAGATTTTGTTTGCTGCCATAGTTATATCATGCAGATTTTAACAAATCTTCCTATCTATCTTTAGTAGACCAAATTATAGGCACAGGGAAATGCAGTGACACATTTAGGAGTGTATAAAGTTTTCTTGAAGAGAATGAATAATGGCAGCTAGTGAATGGTTTTTTAAATGTAAAGATTATATTTGTTAAGCACTTTAGCTTAGCATTCTCCTAACCTCAAGAACTATGGCTGTGTTAATTTACCAAAACATTTTGAAAATAGTTATTTAAGACCAACAGTTTTGGATAAATTTCATCATATTGCTCCAGAGGGCATCTCACTAAGACATTAGTTGCTTTCCCTCCCCCATTTTTCAGACATATGGAATTGTGATAGTTATTTTTTCTCTCATGGTTACATGGTGGTCAGCATTCATTGTGTAGAATTTATGGAGACAAAAACATACGAGAGTTGTTTAAAAAGTTTGGTAAAAAAATAAGTTAAACACATTTTTTTTGGAAAAATCTCAATATGGTCTCCATCGAGGTCTACATACTTGGTTCAGCAAGTTTCCAATTTTTTCATCCCATTTAAAAAGTGGGATTTGTCAAATTGTGCAAAATAGTCATTGACAGCCTTGATGATATCCTCGTTTGAAGAAAATGTTTTCTCACCAAGCCAAATTTTTAAGTTTGGGAACAAGAAGAAGCGCACAGGGCCAAGTCTGGAGAATACGGTGGATGTGGAACCAATTCTAACCTCACTTCGTGCAATTTTGCCATTGCGATGGCTGATGTGTGGGACGGTGCATTGTCTTGATGAAAGAGCACTTTTTTGTGCACCAATCTTTTTTCTTCAGTTCTTCTTTTAAATGGTCCAACAGTGACACATAATCATGATAATTCCTTGGGAATCCTAAAAAACAGTGGCCATCACCTTCCCAGCTGACAAAACGGTCTTCGCTTTTTTCTGCGTTCTTTCATCGGGCATTGTCCACTGTTTTGACTACTGCTTGGACTCAGGTGTGTAGTGGTGGATCCAAGTTTTGTCTTCAGTCACGAATCGATGCAAAAATCCTGCGAATTGCAATTAAACATGGCCAAACACGGTGTTGAAATGTCTTTTGGCATGCATTTTTGATCATTAGTCAACAATCATGCACACAGCTTTTTCATGAGCAGTTTTTCGTGCAGGATATTATACACCCATTCAGTTGAAATGCCCCAAATCTCAGCAGTATCACGCACTTTCACTCAGTGGTCTTTCATAATGATACCATGGATTTTGTCAATCATTTCCTTCATCTCATTTCATTTCAATCATTTCCTCCGGACTCCTGACTGAGATCAGGCGTCTGGAGCATGCTTCATCTTCGATGAACTTACGACCATGTTTAAACTCTTTTATCCGAAAATAAATAGTCTTTAATGCTGGTGACATACAAAAATATTTTGGGAAAATTTGGAGAAAAGAGCAAAGCTAATAATAATGGCAAATATCTGTTGGATTTCTGCTCAGGACATGGACTGGTTATTACTAACACCATGTTCCAACATAAAAATGTGCACAAATTCACATGGAGAGAAGAGGCTAGGAATAAGAAAAGTCTCATTGACTATGTTATTGTTGATAGTGATGTTTTCTCCCTGGTGCAGGACACCAGAGTGTACAGAGGATTTGAAATTGGAAGTGATCACTATTTAGTCTTGAGTAGGATAAAATTGAATTTCATATTGAAAAGAATAACATGTAAGAAAGTTTTAAAGCGAATAAAAGTTGAGCAGCTCTCAGATATGAACTGTAGACTAAAATACAGAAAGATTATTGAAAAGAAAATGAAAGAGTTTGAGAACAGGAATCAAACCTTGGAGATTCAGTGGCAAACTCTAAAGACAACATTGATTGATTCTGCCAGAGAGGCATGTGGTGAGGTTGTGTGCAAGGATAAAAAAATCAGAACTCCCTGGTGGACACAGGAAGTTAAAGAGGCAGTGAAGGAAAAGAAGAAAGCGTATCAAAAGTTCCTGTCAAATAAGTCAGCTTTTACTCTTACAGAATACAGAGACAAATGTAAGAAAGCTAAAGAGTGTGTAAAACTAGCTAAACAAAAGTCATGGGAGGACTTTGGCAAGAATATAGAAAATAAATATCAAGAAGGTGGCAAAATATTCTGGAGGTTGTTGAAGAAGCTTAGGAATGGAGGAAAGAGTGCTGTAAAAGAAGTTAGAGATGATAAAGGTGACATGAAATCAGGGGAAAAAGATATCCTTGAAGTATGGAGTAATTACTTTGAAAAACTGCTAAATGAAACAAGCAGTGATGACAGCACAGTGATAAAAAACACTGACCAGGCATGCAGTCAGGAATACATATCCATACTTGAAGTAGAAAAAGCCATCAAAGGCTTGAAATGTGGAACAGCAGCAGGAGTAGATGATATTCGACCAGAAATGCTGAAGTTTTGTGGTATAAAAGTCTTACAGTGGCTGCACTGCAAAGTTCAGAAAGCCTGGACAGAGGGACAAATTCCCGATGATTGGAGTAGAGCTCTCATAGTACCCATATATAAAAAGGGAAATAAAACTGAATGTGAGAATTACAGAGGTATTTCCCTACTGAGTGTTCCTGGCAAGATCTATGCAAGTATACTTGAGAAACGGTTGAGAAGAATTGTGGAAGAAAAGCTTGGTGAAGAACAAGCTGGATTCAGGCCAAATAGAGGCTGTCAGGATCAGATCTTCACTTTATGACAAATAGTCGAGAAAGCATGGGAATATAACAAAGATCTGTATTTAAGTTTTGTTGATTTGGAAAAGGCATATGACAAGGTGCCAAGAGAGAAGTTATCAATACGCTGCAGTTATATGGTGTCGATGGGGCATTATATCAAGCAATACTTAGTCTTTATTTGAGTTGTAAGTCAGCAGTTAGAATTGAAGGAAGTACAGGAAGATGGTTTAATGTTAAATCTGGTGTGCGACAAGGATGTACATTATCCCCTCTGTTATTCATTATGTATATGGATCACATTATGAAGGAAAGTGGTATTAAACCTGATATCAAAATTGGAGATGTTAATGTCAGCTCTTTGCTTTATGCGGATGATGTTATACTTCTAAATAAATCCGCTACAAGTCTGCAAGATTCTCTGACTAAATTGAATAGCTGTTGTAATAGATATGGTATGAAGGTCAGCAATAAAAAGACAAAGACAATGAAAATAGGCAGAATCATTGAAAATGTCAACTGTGTTGTGAATGGAGAACCTGTGGAACAAGTAAAACATTTCAGCTACTTAGGCACGATTTTTACTGAAGATGGTAAATTAAATATAGAAATAGAAAACAGAATCAGCAAAGCTGGTATGGTGGGAAGTCAATTGAATAAATTCATATGGAATAAGAGAGAAATTAGTCGGAACCCTAAATTAGTATACAAGACAGTGTTCAAACCAGTTTTAACTTATGGATCTGAGAGCTGGGTCAGAAGTAAAACACTTAACCAAAGACTAGAGACCGCAGATATGAGAGTCCTGAGAAAGATTAGAGGGGTGAACAGATGGCATCAATGGCAATATCATATTAAAAATGAGGATATTAGGAAAGAACTTGACATTGTCAGCATCCAGGAATGCGTTAGCAGAGCTAATCTCAGGTGGTATGGTCACTTAAACAGAATGGGTGAGGAAAGATTAGCAAAACAAGTGTTCTCTGCTAGGTTGGCAGGAAAACGACCCAGAGAAAGGCCAAGATATAGGTGGATTGATATGGTACAAAGTGCCTTAGACAATAGAAATATAAGATCTGATAATGTTGGAGTCTTGACAAGTAACAGACTGATTTGGAGGAAAATTGTAGATAGGAAGTTAGTAATGATGTAATTTTTTCGTGTAGTACTGTCATATCCTGTACACCCCTTGAGGGTACATGGCAGGAATTTAATGATGATGATGATAATGCTGGTGCAGAATCTCCATAAACTGCATCTAACTTGGCTTTGATCTGTGTGGCCATCCACTTTTTCAAATAAGTGTTTTATCACTGCACAAAACTCATTTTTCTCCATTTTTATAAAAAATATGCAAACACGGTCATTTTAAATGTTTACCAAACAAGAACTATGCATCACACATGGCTAAAATTTTGCCACGGGGTCATGAAAAAGATGATACGTGCCGATACTGGTATGAATGAACGAATTGTGTTGCTGTCTATTGGAAATTTACCAAACTTTTCAAACAACCCTTATACATGTTAGAGCAATTACTTTACTTATAATTAAGAAAAATAACATATGATGTTTCAACCTCTATATCAAGGTTGAATTATCAGGGATATGTACATATGAACAGAACATAAGCTACATAACAATATACATAAGTAAGTTATAGTTTAAGTGCTTTGTTATACTATTTACACTATCTGGACCTCTGGTGAGGGAAAGAAAGAAGGGAAGAGTTATACTGGAGGAAGTAGGGGAGACAAGAGATCTGGGGTTGATGATTGATAGAAACCTGAAGTTTAGTGGACATATTGCAAAGGTGGTGAAGGTAACACAGAGGATTGCTGCTATTATGAGAAGGACACTGACCTGCAGAGATAAGAGGGTTATCATTCCATTGTATAAGTCTCTGATCTGACCACACTTGGACTATTGTTCTCAGATTTGGTCCCCAGGATTTGAAGGGGATAAATTAACTGTGGAAAGGATACAAAGACGGATGACAAAGATGGTTTCAGGACTGTACAAGGATAGTTATGAGGATCGGCTGAGAGAATGTGGACTGCAGAGTTTGGTGGATAGAAGAAGGAGAGGTGATATGATTGAGACTTTTAAACTGTTGAGAGGTGGTTACAGGGTTGACACTGGGGAGTTCTTTCGCTTGGTTGATCAGCGGGAAGGAGTGATGACAAGAGGCCATCCCTGGAAGTTACGAAAGGAAACTGTGAGCAAGAGGGTAAGGAGTGGTTTCTTTGTGTGGAGGGTGGTTGAGCCGTGGAATGCATTGCCTGATGGAGTGGTGGGAGCGAGAACGGTCAGTGAGTTTAAAGAGTGGTATGATAGACTTTGTGTTTCTCAGGGGGGGACCTCCCCTCAGTGAGTCTTGACAGACTTTATGTCTTAGGAAGGACCTCCCTCGATGAGTCTTTTGACTCCTTGGAGGCCTGAATAATAATAATAATAATAATAATAATAATAATTTTTATAAATTAAAATAGTATTATAAAATAAATACAGATGATAGATAACAAAATATTAAAAGTTGAATTACATCAGTTACACATCTACAGTCCTGTTATCTTTAAGTTCTTGGTTTCTTCAGTGTTTTGTCTGTTGTGATCTGCCCTGACAACACAGTTCTTCTACAGAACAGATTTCTACCTGATATCATGCATGATCCCCTCATACTTTGCTCATTTGCCCACATACTTTGCTTTGGGTATTTCATGTGGCAAAATAATTTCTACCTACAAAATAAGGTATTGCTGTTTGCTTTCAATCCCCCACCCCACCCATAGCTAACTTTTACATGCAGGACTTCAAGCAACAGCAAGCTCTAGATTAAGCAGGTCTAAAGTTCAAAGTCTAGCTCAGATATGTTGACAATATATTTGCCATTTTGTCCCACAGCCACTAAACATTAAATTTGTTTCCAAGCCACCTTAACAAATAACACAGATGTATCTGATTCACCATCAAGATTGAAAACAATAACTCTCTTCCTTTTTTCTAGACACACACACTTGTCACACCTCTTCTCTTAGGCTGTCTTTCCTTCATTGTCTTCCATAAACCTACACACATGCCAATACATATATAAAGATTCATACCACCATCCATCTCAAAAGCTATGGGTCATCTGCACCCTCAAATATAGAAAATTTGCTCTGATGAGCATGCAGTGAAGAATGAATATGAAATTATTAGTCAAATCTTTATAAAGAATGGCTACAGAAGAAAAAAAAAAACAGTTCACAAAATCCTCTGCAATAATGCTATGAAAGGTAAAAAAGATTACAAAATGCCATATCTGTAACTGACATTAAGAGAATATCAGAAAAAAAAAATAGAACACTGCATTAATACAATATTAAGGCAGCATTCAAATCTCTTACAAAATTATATTGCATACTTAGCATACTTAGCTCATATGAAGTTCCCCTTCCTTACTTTACCTACTTGGGGGTTCACAAAATCCAGTGCACCTGCAACTTACCCTGTATATATGAGAAACAGGACACAATTCCATTAAGAAAGGATGAACACAATTCTGACTATGCATGTCAAACTTGTTATGGAATTAATTGGAAAGGCACTGAGTCGCTATGCCACTATAAAATTTGGTTGAAAAGAAAATTCAAGGCAGCTTGTGAGCTGCTGATTCATCATCCCAATCTCCACAAGAATGATGGATTAGTAATTCTAAGAGTCATCATCATCATCATTAAATTCCTGCCATGTACCCTCAAGGGGTGTAGAGGATATGACAGTACTACACGAAAAAATTACATCATTACTAACTTCCTATCTACAATTTTCCTCCAAATCAGTCTGTTACTTGTCAAGACTCCAACATTATCAGATCTTATATTTCTATTGTCTAAGGCACTTTGTACCATATCAATCCACCTATATCTTGGTCTTTCTCTGGGTCGTTTTCCTGCCAACCTGGCAGAGAACACTTGTTTTGCTAATCTTTCCTCACCCATTCTGTTTAAGTGACCATACCACCTGAGATTAGCTCTGCTAACGCATTCCTGGATGCTGACAATGTCAAGTTCTTTCCTAATATCCTCATTTTTAATATGATATTGCCATTGATGCCATCTGTTCACCCCTCTAATCTTTCTCAGGACTCTCATATCTGCGGTCTCTAGTCTTTGGTCAAGTGTTTTACTTCTAACCTAGCTCTTAGATCCATAAGTTAAAACTGGTTTGAACACTGTCTTGTATACAGCTAATTTAGGGTTCCGACTAATTTCTCTCTTATTCCATATGAATTTATTCAATTGACTTCCCACCATACCAGCTTTGCTGATTCTGTTTTCTATTTCTATATTTAATTTACCATCTTCAGTAAAAATCGTGCCTAAGTAGCTGAAATGTTTTACTTGTTCCACAGGTTCTCCATTCACAACACAGTTGACATTTCAATGATTTTGCCTATTTTCATTGTCTTTGTCTTTTTATTGCTGACCATCATACCATATCTATTACAACAGTTATTCAATAAATTCAATTTAGGATTTATTTAGAAGTATAACATCATCTGCATAAAGCAAAGAGCTGACATTAACATCTCCAATTTTGATATCAGGTTTAATACCACTTTCCTTCATAATGTGATCCATATACATAATGAATAACAGAGGGGATAATGTACATCCTTGTCGCACACCAGATTTAACATTAAACCATCTTCCTGTACTTCCTTCAGTTCTAACTGCTGACTTACAACTCAAATAAAGACTAAGTATTGCTTGATATAATGCCCCATCGACACCATATAACTGCAGCGTATTGATAACTTCTCTCTTGGCACCTTGTCATATGCCTTTTCCAAATCAACAAAACTTAAATACAGATCTTTGTTATATTCCCATGCTTTCTCGACTATTTGTCATAAAGTGAAGATCTGATCCTGACAGCCTCTATTTGGCCTGAATCCAGCTTGTTCTTCACCAAGCTTTTCTTCCACAATTCTTCTCAACCGTTTCTCAAGTATACTTGCATAGATCTTGCCAGGAACACTCAGTAGGGAAATACCTCTGTAATTCTCACATTCAGTTTTATTTCCCTTTTTATATATGGGTACTATGATAGCTCTACTCCAATCATCGGGAATTTGTCCCTCTGTCCAGGCTTTCTGAACTTTGCAGTGCAGCCACTGTAAGACTTTTATACCACCAAGCTTCAGCATTTCTTGTCGAATATCATCTACTCCTGCTGCCTTTCCACATTTCAAGCCTTTGATGGCTTTTTCTACTTCAAGTATGGATATGTATTCCTGACTGCATGCCTGGTCAGTGTTTTTTATCACTGTGCTGTCATCACTGCTTGTTTCATTTAGCAGTTTTTCAAAGTAATTACTCCATACTTCAAGGATATCTTTATCCCCTGATTTCATGTCACCTTTATCATCTCTAACTTCTTTTACAGCACTCTTTCCTCCATTCCTAAGCTTCTTCAACAACCTCCAGAATATTTTGCCACCTTCTTGATATTTATTTTCTATATTCTTGCCAAAGTCCTCCCATGACTTTTGTTTAGCTAGTTTTACACACTGTTTAGCTTTCTTACATTTGTCTCTGTATTCTGTAAGAGTAAAAGCTGACTTATTTGACAGGAACTTTTGATATGCTTTCTTCTTTTCCTTCACTGCCTCTTTAACTTCCTGTGTCCACCAGGGAGTTCTGATTTTTTTATCCTTGCACACAACCTCACCACATGCCTCTCTGGCAGAATCAATCAATGTTGTCTTTAGAGTTTGCCACTGAATCTCCAAGGTTTGATTCCTATTCTCAAACTCTTTCATTTTCTTTTCAATAATCTTTGTGTATTTTAGTCTACAGTTCACATCTGAAAGCTGCTCAACTTTTATTCGCTTTAAAACTTTCTTACATGTTATTCTTTTCAGTATGAAATTCAATTTTATCCTGCTCAAGACTAAATAGTGATCACTTCCAATTTCAAATCCTCTGTACACTCTGGTGTCCTGCACCAGGGAGAAAACATCACTATCAACAATAACATAGTCAATGAGACTTTTCTTATTCCTAGCCTCTTCTCTCCATGTGAATTTGTGCACATTTTTATGTTGGAACATGGTGTTAGTAATAACCAGTCCATGTCCTGAGCAGAAATCCAACAGATATTTGCCATTATTATTAGCTTTGCTCTTTTCTCCAATTTTCCCAAAATATTTTTGTATGTCTCACAATCATTTCCTACTCTGCTATTTAGATCCCCAACAAGGACCAACTTTTCCTTTTTCATTGTATCAGTTGCTTTTTCTAAAGCGTCAAAAAATTTCTCCACTTCTACCTTAACAGAACCTTCTGTGGGACCATAGGCACAAATAAGTCTCATTGTCCAGTTCACCATTCTCATATTTTCCCACATTACTCTACTTGAGACTGACTGCCATTCAAGAAGATTAGCCTCGTATTTTGTGTTGAATACTATGGCTACTCCTTCTTTTCCTTGATTGTCATTGCCTGAATATAACGTATTGTATTTATTGCTCAGAAAGATCTCACCAGTTTTGGTCTTTTTTGTTTCAGTCACCCCTATTATGTCGATCTGGTACTTATCTAATTCCTCAGCTAGCTCCATTTCTTTTCCATTCAGGCTTCTTACATTGATAGTACCGATCTTTAACTCTGGTGATGTTGAGTTGGGGTTTGTTTTCAGATTTGTTCCAGTAGCTGACTTGTCGCTGTTCGCCCTGGTTCCCTGGCGAAAACAACGGGGGCCTTGTTTAACCGGGCAACGCCCCAGCAGGCATGAAATTTTGTCATGTTGTACCATCATTTTTTATTTTGGTTTAACCAATAAGAATACAATTTGGTCGGCTAAATCCCAAATTGCCAGCCCATCCTCGTTCGTTCAGTATCAAAGTAGATACCCAACAGGGTGCACCACGAGAAGGTGAGGATTGACATTAGGTCAGAAGCCCTGGTCGGTTCTCCGCATTCCTTGAAAGGCTATGTGGAGGTCTCCTCTCAGTTATACAGCTTTGACCCTTAAGCACCCCTACGTTCTTAGCTACCCCCACATTCTAAGAGTCTGGAAGAGCCATCTACAACCCTTATAGCAATCAGAAGAATATGATGGCATAACTCCAACACAAGAAACCCTGATCAGTGGATGGAATGTAAAATAACTGGACTGTTGAGGTGCAGTTGATGTAGTTCCACTTTTAATAATTTTTTTATCTATTGTTTGTATTTTATTTTATTATACTGTTTATTATATAAAAATTTTATTTTATTTTATTAATTTTTTTTTAAACTCTTCTCCTCTTCCTTTCCCTCACCAGATGTCAGGCTAGTATAAACAGAGTAGTTACACTATAGCAATAACTCTAATGCGTATATTTTTTTCGTCCTAAATTTTACACAGTGATTGTAATAGTTATGTTGTCATCCCATGTGGCAGGTGCAGGGTAGGGAGGGCATGCAATATTTTATGTTTTATAAGGATTGTAAAATGGCATAGATAATTTTTTTTTTGTTTTTTTATTTTTTTCCATGCAAAGAACAGAAGAAAAACTGATACACGTTAGTATTGTATGTAGAGTGCATGTGAGATTTAAGAAAGAAGAATCTATTAATATTTTTCTTTTAAAATCTGGAGATTGTAGTTATTAGGGAACTTAATAAGGAAGGCTGTTCCAGAGAGCCAAGGTAGATAGAATAAAAAAGAAAGAAAAGAAGCATATTCATTGCATTTGTAGTTGGATTATTTAGGGATGTTGGGCCTGCTGCTTATGTTCTAACAGGCTTGGTAGAAAGTGGAGGAATGGTGGATGCCAGTTAGGTGAAGCAGTGTACATGAAAGTATATTTTAAAGACACAGAGCTGAAACAGACTGTAAGATAGTGGTTTGGTGAGTCATTGTGGGTTTGTTGTCGAATACCTTAGAGACTAGGAATGTATTTATTTATTTTGAGTAGCTTCTTTAGCAGAATAAAGTGATAAATGTTGGAGCTTGGATTAATAGAATGATATAAAAGTAGGAATGCTTTTCAAAATATCAACAGAAATTAGCTGCTTATTTATTTTTAATTTTTGGGAGAGTGGGAAACTTTATCTTCAGATCTTGTACTTCTCATAGAAAGGCTTAAACGTTGGTTCTAAATAACTTAAAGAAATTACAATGTACAATAGAATGTACATTAAATTAAACTTTAATACAGTGGAACCTCGGTTGGCGAATGCCTCTGTTCTCGAACAATTCGGTTCCCGAACATGTTTTCCGAACAGAATTTCGGTTCCCGAACAGGCAAACAGCAACCACGTGGTCCGCGTGCTGAGCTGTAAAGCGGAAAAGCGTCAGTTACACGGCAGCCCTCATTCAGTGCAGGCACCTGCTCGAATTTGCAGTGAGTTTTCTTGATTTTCTTTTTTTTCTTTTTTTTTTTTTCTTTTTATTCATAAATTATTATTAACTAAGGCACCATGGGGCAACAGAAGAATAGTGATAGCAGCAAAGAGAAAAGAAAAGTTGTTAGAACCACGATAGAGATGAAAAAAGAAATCATATCCAAACATGAAAATGCCATTCGTGTCTCAGATTTTGTTATGCAGTTCGGTATGGCGAAATCAACTATCTATACAATACTCAAAAATAAAGAGGCGATCAATTGTCATCTATATTTTATCTATTTATTGTGTTTATTCTTTTTATGTGAGATTTTATGCATTTTCATTACGATCTTATGAATGAAGTACTGTCATAAAGGTTTAAATAAGCAATCATCTTGGGTTCGGGAACAGATTAATCCATTTTACATTAATTCTTATGGGAAAATGGTTTCAGTTTTCGAACAATTCGGTTTCCGAACAGCCTTCGGGAATGAATTAAGTTCGACAACCGAGGTTCCACTGTATAATTCCAATATTTCGGCAACGTCCCATTGCCATCTTCAAAGGAACTTACAATAAATGAGAAACGAAGCGAGGAAACTATGGTTTTCCTAAAAGTCCTGATGGTGCCCCCTAGCAGGGGGCACCATCAGAACTTTTAGGAAAACCATTTGAAAAATATGTAGCCCTGTGTAGATATTCTTGGCTGTTGGGCTGAAGGTCTCTTGATGTAAGCCTCCCAAATTTGGGACAGTCTCATGAAACTAAATTTGTTGAGGTTTGGCATGTTTCTTAGGGCTGAGGTTGATTCCATAAATAGTCTTTCAAATTTGGACTTGCTATGGTGTATTATTGTGGCTTTCTTCCACCGTATCCTGTGGTGTGTATCCAGAGCATGGTCTGCAAGACCAGAGTGACTGTACTGGTGAAACCAAATGTAGTCCTTATGTTCTGAAATTCTGATATTCGCTGTCCTGCCCGTTTGGCCAAAGTAAGATAACTTACAGCTGCAAGGGACCTGGTATACACCAGGTAGGGTGTAGGGTGTATTTCACAAAAGGCTCTCCGAATTTATAACCGCGTGAGCCAAGCTCTGCTACGAGAATTGCTGCCGCGTGCATTCTCCTGGCTGACGGTAGCACAGCTATTCAGCTACTTGACAGAGAGCTTTCCAGCACATTAAATCAAGAGCTTTGGTCAATTTTATATGATGTCTCGTGCTCTGCAGCGGATAAAGAATTCGAGAAAATATCAAGAAATTTGAGAAATTAAAAAAGAACTTGACCTCCAAACCAAAACTTCCAACCAGTACAGTAGTCAACCTTTCTTCAGTTACTCTGAAGCCTGATGCAACGTGCTTTCACGTGGCCACAATTTCGCCATTGCTTCCAGAAAAATACCGGCCAAGTATATTATGAACCAAATTGAATGCGGGATCTGCCACCTTCCAAACCACACCACCAACAATATTAGACTGGATGTAGCTTATGTTCTCTCCAAAGCAAGACCACCAAAAACCAGCATATCCAATAAGGAATATAAAGTGCTGCAGGAAATGAGAAAAAAACAAAGAAATAATAATCACCAAAGCAGATAAAGGAAATGCCACTGTAGTACTCAACCAAACGGACTACACAGGTAAGCTTAATGCTCTATTATTAGATCGGGCTACTTACCTCCCCAATGAATACAATCCCACCAATTCACAAATTATAAAACTCCACAGGCTCCTTACACCCCAACATACTGACATAATGGTCAGTTTTGAAGTCTCCTCCTTATTCACAAATGTCCCACTCAAGGAAACCTTAGAGCTAATCCAAGCTAAATTTCCTCCCGATATCTCAGCCCTATTTTAGTTCACAATGAACTCAGGCTATTTCATTTGGCCGGGAAAATTCTACAAAAAAATAGAGGGGACAGCTATGGGTTCACCACTCTCCCTACCTTTGGCCAATTTTTTTATGGTGACCTTTGAAGAGAAAGCCCTTGAACTCTACCCCACAAAAACCAACCGTATGGCTTCGCTATGTTGATGATGTGTTTGCTATTTGGCCATGTGGCTCTGATACACTCCTCTCCTTCTTAACACACTTAAACAACCAACATCCCAGAATCAAGTTCACCCTGGAAAAAGAGGAAAATAATATTCTCCTTTCCTAGACACATTAGTCACCCGCCAACCTAATGGAACCTTGGTTTTCTCAGTTTATAGAAAATCCACTCATACAGGCAGAAACATTCACCAACAATCCCACCATCCTCCCTCACAACAATATGGAGTTGTTAAGACACTATACCACAGGGCTAAACTAATCTGTTCAAATGACAATGCCCTAACCAATGGCTACTCCCCCCCCCCCAAAAAAATCCAAAAAATATTGAAACCAATAATCCCCCCCCCCCTCTCCCTCACAACAAGGTTTACTCTAAATCCATCACCATTCCCTACATCCGAGGCACCTCAGAAAAAATTACCAAAATCCTAAAAAACATGACTTGATCTCTTGTTACAACAGACCATATAGAAAATTGGCATCCCTTATCCACTCCACTAAAGACCAACCACTCCCCCTAGACCTACTTGGTGTATACCAAGTCCCTTGCAGCTGTATCCTACTTTGGCCAAACAGCAAATATCAGAATTTCAGAACTCAAGGACTACAGACAGTTTCACCAGTAAAGCCACTCTGGTCTTGCAGACCATGCTCTGGATACATGCCACAGAATATCGTGGAAGAAAGCTATATTAATACACCGTAGCAAGTTCAAATTTGAAAGACTATTTATGGAATCAGCCTCAGCCTTAAGAAACATGCCAAACCTCAACCAAATTTGGTTGCATGAGACTGTCCCAAATTTGGGAGGCTTACATCAGGAGACCTTCAGCCCAACGGCCAAGAATACCTACATAACCCACTAGCAGGCACCATCAGGATTTTTAGGAAAACCATAGCTTCCTCGCTTTGTTTCTCATTTACTGTGTTTAGTGCCTGCATGCACGTGTCTTAATTGTAAGTTCCTTTGAAGATGGCAATGTGACGTTTCCAAAATATTGGAAATATATTCAAGTTTAATTTAATGTATATTCTCTTGTATGTTGTAATTTCCTTAAGTTATTTAGTAAGCATATTCAGATCTTGTAATATCTATTTAAGGAGTTAAGGAATTAATTAATGCTGGAGTTAGCCTTATACTTAGTTTGCTATGGAATGAGAGCTAGCTCCAAAAGGGGAAAAACCATCTAGCTAATTTATTTATTTATTTAATATTTTGTGTGTGCCCCCCCCCCCCCCCACACACACACAAAATAAATACCTCATGCTACAAGCAGTATTTGAACTGATGTTTCTTTCCCAAGTAAGTAATATATGGCAAACTATTCTCTCACAGAGACATCTAAGTCACGTGAAAAGTATGCATAATTTACTGTAGTTATAACTTAGTTGAATAGTAAGATGCAATAAGGATAAGAAATTTATAGGAAAATATAACCTCAATGTTCCTTTGTGTTTTATCCTTTAAATAATAGTGTATGAGTTAACTTTGGATTTTATCATTATTCAGCAGAGCCATTGAATGCAATATTGAAATCTAATGATTAAATAAAGCTCTTGTCTTTAAAATTAATTGTAGTCAATGATTTTGGTATACTTTGTGCTATACTTTAAATGGTATTTTATATACGTTCCTAATGGCTGTTTTCTATTACTGTTCTGGTACTGGGACTGCTTATTTCAGTTAATAATTTTTCAGATATTTACTCCAGACATGTAGATATCCTTATCTTCAGTTTTTATGTTACATTTATCATCTCTGATTTCTTTTACATTATTCTTTCCTTCATTTCTAAGCTTTTTTTTTTTTTTCCCTAAAGATTTTTACTTATGAGTTCAAGAATTCACATTGTATACTGCGGTTTCAATTATTAAAAAAAATTCTATGTGAATTCTTGACTCATAAGTAAAAATGAGACGAATAGTGCAGCAGTGATATTATTAGCAACTTAATAAAATAAATCAAAGGCATTAATTCCTTTTAAGCCCATCATTTTATTGAAAAGCGTACGTAGAAATATAGATCAAATTTATAAAGCTTTCATAACTGGCGCTTTACTTATAGCTTTGACACACATTATGCATATGTTTTTTTAATTGCTTTGATGTCAAATGTATAAATATTCTGAACTATATGCCACATATGACATTTTCAGCTAGTATAGAAGAACAGGTAGATCAAGTTCAGGATCAGGATGCAACCCCTAGCACTTCGGGAATTGAATCGACTCTCAGTGCTTATTCTAATAAAGCTCTAGCTACCCCTTCAGTACGAAGACTAGCAACAGAGCATAATGTATGTATTGTTATAAACATCATTACTAAAACTTTAATAATCCATGGTAATCACAAATATAATGTCATGTATATATGTGCATGTCATTCCATTCCCAGTATTATGTGACCAAGAATTGAAATGCATTTTTATACTATACTCACCATTTTATACTAAGGTCGCATTTGTAAAGACTAATTTGGAGTAAAATTGTTGATGGGAATGTATTAATAATGTAAACTTTACATCTAGTGCTATCATAGTATCTTGTATACCACTTATTGGTACATTTTAGGAATGTGATGATGGATACTGTATGAGAACTCTACTCAAATCATGTGATATATACACTCATGAGCAGTTGAATTAGAGATACCTGCCATGTTGGTGAAATGGTGCTGTGGTCACCCCGGTGAATGGAATAGTGGCACGTGATGGGGATGTCGTCAGACCTTGTATTGACCGTCTGAGTAATAGTCTAGCACAAAATGGGGAGGACTCGAGATCTCAGCGAATTAATTTGATCGCGGCCAGATAGTCAGAGCCAGATGTATGGGGGCACTCTATCTCCAAAGTCATGCAGACACTGGGCCACCATGTCAAGAGTGTACTAGGGTAAAACCACAGCCATCAGGGAAAACTGCCATGGTGTAAAACGTGTTGATGACATGGGACGCCGTCGGATAGACGGGCCACAGTCCTGCAGATCACTTGCCAATTCAATGCTGGACAACAACGATGTGTGAGCAGCCACACCAGAACCATCTCCTCGCTATGGGGTACAGAAGCCCCTGCCCGACTAGGGTACCTCTGCTCACTGCATGTCACAAGGCACAATGATTAGCATGGGCACAGGAACACTGCCATTGGACCCTCGACGCATGGAAAAAGGTCACCTGGACTGATGAGTCGAGGTACATGTTGGTACGCCGATAGCAGGGTACGAGTGCGTCGCCATGCACATGAAGCGATGGATCCCTTGTGCCAGCAGGTACAGTTCAGGCTGGTGGTATCCTCATGTGGGGACTGTTTATGTGGGATGAAATGGGTCCCCTGGTACATCTACCATTGTCCCTCACCGGTGAACGATACAGGGACCTGCTGTCAGATCATGTGCACCCATTTCTGCACCTACAGCAAGACAATGCACTGCCCCACTGCTTCTAAATTGTGGCCGAGTGGGTGGATGAACCCTCTACGGGCATGAGGATGCTTGGCTGGTCCCCGAGGTTCCCTGACTTCAGTCCTATTGAACACATCCGGGATGCTGTCGAGAGAGATATACGTGCCCTGGACCCTGCTCTGACTAATCTCCACGCATTGTGGGAGGCTGTGCAGTGGTCATGGATCAGTTTGGCTCTCCAATGCTTCCGGTGTCTTGTGGGGTCCATGCCACGCTGCATCGCCGCCATCATCAAGGCAAAAGGGGATGCTACACGCTACTAGGCAGGTATCTCTAATTCAACTGCTCATGCGTGTAGAGTCTTCTGAATTATGAGTGAACTGGTTACCTTTTCACATTTAGATGTTTTGACATCTTTTTTTTTTTTTTTTTGATGTACTCATGACTCCTTTCCTGATAGCTGTTTTCTGTCACTGTTTGGGTACTGGTACTGCTTATTTCAATTAATAATTTTTCAGATATTTACTCCAGACATGTAGATATCCTTATCATTTTTTATGTTACATTTATCATCTCTGATTTCTTTTACGTTATTCTTTCCTTCATTTTTAAGCTTTTTTTTTTCCCACCAGCTTCCAAAAAGTATTAACTTTTTCTTTTCAAAGTCTTCCTGTAACTATTGTTTAAACAATTTTTACATATAACTTAAAACTTAGCATTTTTTTGCATTTTTCTCTATTCTCTCAGATAACTTTTCAGTATGATTTCTTCTTTTCCAGGATTGCCTCTTCAGTCCACCATAAGTTTCCCATTTTTCTGTCCTTGCAGGCAACACAAGCCACTGGCTGAATTACTCAATGCTTTCTTCAGATTTTATTATCTCCAAGGTTTAGGTCTTGTTTACAAACTCTTATCCCCCCCCCCCATCCAATTTGTATATTTGAATCTGCACTTCACCTCTGAAAGCCTTCACTTTGATTCATTTTTAAATGCTTTCTTACATGTTTTTATTTTCAATATGATGTTCATTTTTGTTCTGCTGTAAACTAAGCGATGCTTACTTACTATTTCAAATTCCTGTTATACTCATATCCTGAACCATTATAAGGATATCATTATCAACATGATAGTGAATAAGACTTCTTATTTTTATGTTTTCTCTCCTGAACAGAAATTCAGCCGGGTCTTACATATCTTTGGTGCTTTCTTCTTCATTTTTTCCCAAAATATTCCTCTAACGTACTGTATTAATTTCTTACTCTTCTATTTAAATCTCCTGCAAAAACTATCTTTTCCTTTTTTGCTTGTCTGCTGCTGCTGCTGCTTCTCTCTCTCTCTCTGACTGAAAAAAATACTACAGTTCTTCCTTACTAGTATTTTCCCATGAAGCACAAATAATGATGGATACTATTACAGTATTCAGTTTCTCCATTTTGAAATTTACTCATTTCAATGTACTTGAAATTTCCTTATTTAAGAAGTTTATCTGTGTGCTTAGTTTTGAATACTGTACATGTTCTTCTCTCCCATGATAACTGTTGTCTAAGTATAATAATTTTACTGAAAATAAAGAGCCAAAAGGCTTCACTTCAGCGATGTAAAATTATTCAAATTATGTGGATATTGAATCCAACATTACTTCAGAACCGAGTGGAGAAACTACAAGAGTTTCGTGCCGAATATATAGAAACTATAAAAGTTTCGGTGGGTCATGACAGGGGCAACTCGTAGTAAAGGTAGAGTAAGCACTGATCACTATCTTTAGTATTTCCCGAGATGTATGATGTTATACATTATGGGGGTGGGGTCACTACCTAGACACTGGTTTCGACCTTATTTGAGGTCTCGTCAGTGGGAGCCAGACCCAGAATGTAAATAGTCAGGTTGGAGTGATGCAGAACTTATACTTTACCATACAAGTTGCCAAAAAAGGTGTCACATTATGAAAGGCACCAAGAATTACTGAAAATAAAGCACCAAAAGGCTTCACTTCGGCAATGTAAAATTATTCAAATTAAGTGGAAATGTGATTGCCACTCACAAAAGGTTGTAAATTTCTAGTGCGTTAGTACTGTAGGTGAGCTAAGTTTTTTTTTAATATTTTTATTTTTTATTTTTCTTGTATTTTTAATTTATTTTATACATCATCCAGAAACTCTCTTCCAGAGACCAAACAAACTTTTGCAAGTAACTTCAGTCCTGGGAAGATTAATTAATATCATATCTAAAAATAATCACAAACATCCATGCCCATGACAGGATTCAGACTCACAGCCTGTTGTTTGGAAAGCAGTATTACTTACTACTTGGCCAATTTAGAAGTATCTTACCTATTTGGCCTTCTTCATTGTGCTTACACTAGTTACACCAGCATGGTATCTCTATAGTTCCACTACTAGCCTCCACCGCTTTTTCATTTATGCTTGTAATATTGGTGGTATCTGTCTTCAATCCTGTTGGCTTTGAGGTTATTCTAGTAGCTGATTTTTCACTGTATTTTCTGGTTCCCTGATGAAAAACAGAATGTGCCCTTATTTAACCAGGTAACTTTTCAACTGGCATGATATTTGTTCATGTTGTACCATCATGTTTTTGTGATTAAGTCAACAATTTGGTCAGCTAATTTCCCAAATTTTCAGTCCATCTTTTTTTTTTGTTCATTATCTAGGTGAATATCTAATGATAGGGTGCATTGGCCTGGTTGGCTGAATGGATAGTGTACTTGCTCTCCAGCCAACATGCTGTAGGTTTAAATCCTGTCATGTGGATGGATATTTGTGAATATCTTTAGGTGAGAGATGAATTTCATTGCCAGGTATGAGATCATTGTCTTGCATATTGGAAGTCCAAAGTCTTTAAAAATTTCATATTTGTTCTTTAACACATGCTTTATGTATTATGTAAAAAAAAACATAAACTAAGAAAAGTTTTAAAAACGTAAAAAAATAAAATAAAAAAAACCCTGGACCATCCATGATACTAATGTGCTATGTTTACAATCTCTTGTGTGTGGATGTCACAAAGATGAAAAGGAGGGGGGGGGAGCAGGGAAGAGTAGGCATTAGAGTAGAAGCCCTGGTCAGTTCTCTGCATGCCTTAGAAACTGTATCTGTTCCCTGTTATATCTAGCTTTAACTTTTTAAGTGATGGAGCACTCATATATTCACTTTTATTAGTTAATCTTTTTAAGATCACCTACCAGATATGTGTTTCAATCTCAATAGTTTCCGTTAGTGACAGGTAGAATCTATGATATTAGCATCATTTCACTGTTGAGAGGATTATTCCTGTGATATCTAGAAAAGAGAGTTTGTAGCTCAGTCAGTATTGAGATGCCCTTTGTTTTTTTGGGGGGAAACTCTTTGTTCTAATCCTGTCTAGGATGTACAGAACCTTTATTTGGACTTTTCAGGTGAAGGTAAGAGGTAAGTTATCCAGTCTCTTATAGAAGTGATAGAATTTTTTCTCCCTGAAAATCAGTTTTTTCAGATCGAAAGAAGGCACTCCAGACAGAAAGAACACATGCAATTTACAGACATATTAGATATAATTAACTTTGCTACATTAAGCTAAGTTACTTTGCTGTGACAAGCCATTGAGCCTGCCATGAAAAGGAAGATGGGATATCTGGAAGAGTAAATGCTATAGTCTTCTCTTCTCCACTATTTTCTATCTCATATTTTTTTCTCAACCAACTGGTCTGCCTTAGTCATAGAGAAAAAAGTCTGCCATAAACTCCATCACTTACTCTTTATTTAGAAAACTGTAGTTTATGATAATGAAAAATATATATATGTAAATATAAAAATTTAACAGGTCTCTTAAATATTTTTTTAAAGTAATATTTTGTGTTTTGTTTATGGTAGACAAATTGCAAACTAAATAATCAATAATATAGTTCCCAAAGTAATATTTTTTATAAAATGGTTTATTTTGTTTTTAGATAATTTTTCTATAAAACATATTTTTTGTTTTGTTTTAATTAACAGCTCAATATTACAGATATCCAGGGAACAGGTAAAGATGGGCGTGTTCTAAAAGAGGATATATTTAGGTTTCTAGAAGCAAAGAAATTGAAACAGCAAGGTTAGTAATTATCTAGAGTCATAACGTATAGTACAGTAAAAGTTGTAGTAATGTAATTTATATAACAAGAACTTTATCTCTGAAAAGTCTTATGAAACAAGGCTCAAAATATGCTTTTCATTTGTATATGATGAAATTAACAAAAATCCTTCCATTGTTCAGATTCTTAAATCAGTTTTTTTTTTGTTAGAAACTGTAAATTCAAAGAATTTTTACCTAGAATTTTCAGATTTGATGTTAAGTTAGTTTTCTAAAAATGATATTTTGGAAATGGAAAAAAGAAAAAAAAAAGATTGACCCATACATTAAGCGGCATCTACACAAACATGCCACTTTGCTACACTATTGAGATGATGTGTTCTCTTTTGGCCACATGGCTTAGAGGCTCTTAAGCAGACAGGAATATATTGTGAAGTAGAATTAAAAAAGCCTGGTGGCCATCAGTGTGCCATGCAGCCCTATACTCAGGCCAGTACTGCTTGATTTGTATATCAATGATGGTATATCAAATAAGAAATGATTAACTACTACTACTACTCTCCCTAAGTAAACTAGGAAGAGTAATAGTTAAGTGATGTAGAGATCCTATAGGATAATTTGAATAACTTGACAGTTTGTGCAAAGGATAATGGTTAAAGGTTCAAGGGCACAAGGTGTTTGGGATGAAAAGACAAGCAGTATATTATATAGATGCAAGTTGACAACAAGAAGGTGATGAACTAGGAATTTAGTTTCATATTGCAAAATTGGACAGAATAGCTCAAAGGATCATTTGGGTATTAAAAAAAAAGATAACACTGGCATGTAAAAACAATAGTTATTTTTATGTTTTAAGGCTTTGATTCAGCCACTACTTTGGAATCTGGAAATGATGGAGAGAGAGAGAGAGAGAGAGAGAGAGAATCCAAGGAAAGTGACCAAGATCATAATAGTGCTGTGGAATTCTCCCTATGAGGATAGTTGAAGGTTTATGGAAGTTTAGTTGCAAAGCAGAAAATAGGGATATGATAGAAACATATAAGTTGCTAAAGGAGTTGTATAGACTAAATTGAAAAGAAATTTTTCAGTGCATGACAGAATGAGAGAACACGAGGGTCATTCGAGGATGTGTAAGACTGTGTTTGGCAAGGATGTAAGGACTAAATTTTTTTTGTAGAGTGGTGATTGAATAAAATGAGTTTCCAGAGATAGTAATCAGTGCTTTGTCAATGAATAAATTTAAGGTGAGATATTATAGACATTGTGTGAGTAATGGTTATTGTGAGCCTCTGATTGAATCTTTGGACTTCATGGAGTTGTTCGTGTAATCATAATATTATCTTCATAGTAAATGATTCTCATAATAAAAGCGAGAAATGAAATGTGCAATTAAGTGGGGCAAAGATTGTATTTCTTTAAGAATCTGGATATTTTTTCTGATGTGCCTTGAATATAGGGGATGGTGATAGCAAAGGTTTTTAGAATCTACTGCTGCTTTTAAAAAATCAGCCTAATTGGAATAAATATGATTGCATAAAACTTCACAAATTATGGGAAACACCAATACTTCGAGATCCCAATTTACATCCTCGGCTGCTGATAGGTGTTCATAGAAGGCATCCTACCTAGTTAGGACTCGAGTCTTTTGTCCACGTTTCACTTAGTTATGTGCTTCCTTTGTGTGTGCGTGCGTGCGTGTGTTGCAAGTCTCATTTTGTACTCCCTGATGATGATGTCTCTGTAACTGAGATGAATATTGGAAGAATTAAATACTATTTTTAATCCTTTCCTAGTGCTATTTCACTCCATTAAACTTTTAACATGAGTTTCTCCATAACATCCTCTTTCTCAGAAGTTCCTACATAATTCCATGATTCATCCATTTCATTCCTATTTTATTTATCCTCTGAATCTTGGGAATGCAATCTAGCATTGCCATAAGTAATTTATTCCAGACCAAATCCCAGGCCTACTGATTTCTTTCCCTTTCAACTGATTGAGCCACTGCATATTTCCAGTCTGCTTCCTTAATTTATCTTAGTCCCCTGCTTTGTAATTCCACACACACACACATCTCTTGTTCCACAAAGCTAATACCTGGCTAGCCACTCCTCATATCAAAACCACATGATCGCTCTCCCCAACTGGTGGCATCTTCTATCATCACTGTATGAGATGATTTTATTAAATCTAACCCTTGAGTTCCATGTGTTGCTTTAACTACATGCTGCATAAGATAATTGTTCCTGAGTAGCTTAAGAAATTTGATCTACTTGCTCACACATGATGTTTTCTGCTTCCAGTCAATGCTTCCATAATTAAAGTCACCCATTATTATAATGAGACTGATGAGTGACGTCCCTCCTGTCACTCGCCAGTCTCATCTGTCTGTACATTTCAGAATCATCTCTCTCTCTGCATTCCCTGTCCTGTAGCAACATCCCACTAAATATCAAAAATTTGTGCTAATCTCATCCTCACACCAAATGGCCTCAGAGCCACTATCTTTATTGCTTTCTTTGGTTCCACCTTGAGAGGACATAACTGTTCTGAAATCATCAGAACAGTTATGTCCTCCAAGAGTAATACTCCATTCCTCTTTTATCTTTGTTGTCTTTTCACATTCTGTTCCTGTAAGCACTTTATCTACTGACACCAATGATTTGTGGACTGACTAACTGTATCAAGGCCACAAACTCTGTACACTTATTCTTAACACTACTCACATTGGTTTATAAGCACAGTAGCTTTCCCCTGTTTTTCCTTCCCATAATTCCTTATCCCATCATTTCAGTAAATCTTGTCTTCCTTTTTTCCCTTATCGCACAATTTTGGTATCTTATACTCATGGTCCTACTGTCTAGTTTTCATTTCCCTGACTGACTCTCCTCTCATCAACAATCTACCCAGCTTCACACTTCTGCTCTCACTCAAATGCAGACCATCTGTAGCAAACAGCTCTCTCCTACCTTCACATTTATTTTACATGTCAACAAACTCAAGTCCTCTCTCTGTTTCCCTGCACATTCTAGCTATCATTCTATTCATGATCATTGTGCTTCTTCTCAACTCTATCATACCTTGGTAACACACTCAAAATTCTACTCTTCACACTCTTTTGCTTATAGCAACACTCGCAAATCACATGTGGTTGTATGAGGACGTTGTAATGAGACAAAAATAATTTCCATATTCTTATATATCAAATGTTTGTTTCAATATAGCAATTATCCTGAGTTGTATTTGCAATTTTTGTTATGTGACCTTTGAACTTCAACTTTCTGTCAACCATAGTTCCAAGGTCTTTAGCCCCATCAGTTACTCCAAGCATAATTTCACCACTATAATATGCTGTTGGATAATTTTACACTTACTAACATTGAATTGCCAGTCATTTGTCCACACTTCAGCCTCAAATCACCCTGTAAATGCTCTATATCAGTACCATCTCTAATTGCTCCTCCTATCTTAGCATCATCATCAGCAGACAACTGAAGATCTCCTGTCAGCCCCTTTCAAATATCATTAATGTATAGATTAAACAACGATGGTCCAAGGACTGATCCCTGAGGTAAGGAATCCAATTTTCCTGATTCTTTTTGAATTTATCATGAATGCATTCAGAAAAAGCATTTTTCTTCTGGCTATTTTTTAGGTGTTTCTGTAGTACATTCTATTGAAGCACCACAGAATAATTAATAGCCTTCCAAAGTAAGAAATGCACATTTCTTAGTTTGGAGGGCTTCCTTTGAATTATATTAAGGGTGAAAAAAAAGTGTAAGGAAGACTCTCACCTAATTTGCGATCAGGCAATTTAACTTTTTTACCATAGTTGTTGCTGTGATAATTTAGCATGAGTTTTAGATTTCTTCTTTCTTTTTTTTTTTCCCTTGTGTTTATAGTTCATTGTGGCATGCATTCCTTGCCTGAAAAAAAGGTTAAAATCCCATCTGTGATTGAAGGAATTTCTATGCTTCTCATAGACAAAGCTGAATTAACTAGCTTTAGATGTGGGGTGTCTTTATTCCAACAACTGTAGTTATTCATCTCTCAAATACAAGCAAACTGAGACGATATACATTTAACATACATTCTTGACAGCCCCTCATCTTCAGATTAATAAACTGTGTACTCAATTCTGAAGGATGAAAAAAAAATGAGTTTTTTGAAATGAAATGAAAAAATGAAAACAATTTTTGTGAAATGAATGCTGATCACCATGTAACATTAAACGAAAGGGAAAAAAAATGGAAAAATCATGGAATTTTACTTAAGTATGAAAAAAAAAAAATATATATATATATATATATATATATTGAATATAAATCAACACAATCATAATATCAAAATCTGAATGTGATGTTCTTCCGTAATTTCAGCCAAATTAACATGAAAAGTCCTTTGGCTACCACTGCTTTGCAGTAACACTTATTTTATTTTTACTCAATTTCTGTATGTAGTTTATAGTGATATCATATTGTCTATGGGCCCATTTTTGGATTTTTAGAAGTATAGCTGCCAATCTCTTTTAATTCTTAATTAGCTTCAGTTTTTCACTAATGGGGAAGAATAGTGAATACATCTTATTATTTGAATATGGTGAGCAGATCATGTGTGCAAAAATTCAAATTAATGCCCATTCACATACAGCAGCAGCAGTGAGTAGGTATATAGAAGGAAGTTGCAATGATAGCAAACATACAGAAAGTGAAAGTCAGTATTAGAAACCTGTCATAGTATCAGCTACGATTGTTACTGTGAGTAAACCAAAGGAACTCTCAGTAACGTCACAGGGTACCTCATCTCAAATTTTCTCAGTTATAAAGCATGCCAAGTGCTGCCAATGCAGAATTTCACCTGAAAGTATTAGGTAAAAAAAAAAAAAAAGAAAAAGAAAAAAAAAGAAAATCATTTAGAAGTGTGAATTTCTGTTGAAAATACACATGCCAATTCTGTAGTTGCAAATAATCAATTGCATGTAGATGCAACAAGCAAGTGACTGTTGCATTTTCAGCTTTGGATCTTAATGCTACAAAATTACATCTTTCCTTTTTTAAATTTAACTAAAATCATCGGCATAAAATAAAAAAAATAGGTAAACCTAACACAATAAATTATACATGCTGTTAAGAAGAAATAGTTCTTTTTTATTGTTTTATTTTAGTACATGTATCATACTATAGAAATTTGTGCTTTGACAATTTTTTTCAGATGTACTGCAGTTGGCATTAGCAGCTAAAAATTTGCTTAACATACTCTAGAAATGAGCAGAATTTAAGATGAGATTTCAAGTTGACCATGTTGAAAATTTTCTTATTAATTAGCATTCATAATGGATATGTAGTGCTCCTGCGTCTGTCATGATTCTAAACTTTAAAATCTTGAAAATAAGTTTTAGTTAAAAAATATTTATTATGTGAATTAACAAGAACTAAAAAAAATTACTAATTACCAATGCAAAATATGATTTTATTATGCATAATGTTTTTATCTTATATTCAGTTTGTGTAGAATTGATTTTATAGACTAGGAAGATTTGAGAGAGAAATAATCATTAGTAATATTGCTTCATCATTTTCTTTTAATAAAATTAGCCATACAAGTTTCACCACCATCTAAAGTAACTGCACCTGTAAAGCCTGTCCCATCAGTTCCTGCAATTTCAGTAGTTCAAAAAGATAAAAGAGAGCCAATAAAAGGATTCAAAAGAACTATGGTGAAGACAATGAGCCAGTCTTTACTTATTCCACATTTTGGTTACTGTGATGAAATTGATATGACTTCACTAGTTAAAATGAGGTATATATTGAAGAAAGTAGCAGAGAATCATGGAATAAAATTTTCCTACATGCCTTTCTGTATAAAAGTAAGTACCAAGGATAAAAAGTAAATAAGTTTCAGCATTTCTGTATGTGGTATATCAGTGATAGAGAAAAGTAAGATCTTTAAGTAATTTTTTCAATAATTGAATATTTGTTATAAATAAAAATAGATGCTGGTTCATATTCAGCATTCTTGTAATTCAAATAGGGATTATGAATGTGGTTTATATAGTGGTTGGAAAACAAAAACAAAGGTATATGAAAAATGTTGCTAAGGCAGTTAAAATATAGGAAATATAGGACACAGAGTATTACAACCACCTGTATATTACATAACATTTATTTTTAATTCTCTTTCCTCTTTATAACAATTGTTTCAGACCTTCACTCATTTTCCTGAAAATAAGTTCGGAATGTATTATTATTATTATGGTAGACTATGGAATCAATGAACTCATAGTGGGATACCCACTTAACTAACAACATGTCTATCATGATGAACTTCGAAATTATTTATACTCCCTGCATTCACAGCACATTCCACTTACCAACAACTCCACATAAAAATATTGCTCCTCAACCTTTCTTCACCACATCTTTATACAACTTCCAGAGATGATCTCTTGTTCTTCTCATCTTAACATCCACTCTTTTTATAATTCCTTTTGTATTACTCTGGTAGAATCCCTTAACTAACTTGAAGGTCTCTATCATATCTTTTCCTATCCACCAAACTCTGTAATCCACATTCCCTCAACCACGCTGCATAACCAACACTCCTGATATCACTTTGGTCATTCGTTTTTGAACCCTATCTAATGTTTCTACATCGCAATGAAAACTAGGTGACCAAATTTGAGTGCAATAGTCAATGTATAGTTAGACTAATCCCTTATATAGATGCAACACCTTCTTATCCCTACATGTCAGTGTACTTTTTTTTTTATCATAATAGCAATACTATTATTATTATATAATAAAATAAAAAAAATTTCAGGCCTCCATGGAATCAAAGACTCATTGTGGGAGGTCCTTCCTAGGAAACACAAAGTCTATCAAGCCTCATTGTGGGAGGTCCCTCCTAGGAAACACAAAGTCTATCATACCACTCCTTAAACTCATTGACCATTCTTGCTCTCACTAATCTATCAGGCAATGCATTCCATGGTTCAACCACCCTCCATGCAAAAAAATACAAAAATACAATGTACAGTCTTTGCAACACTTGCAATGTGATGTTGGAACTTTAGTCCACTATCTACCATCACTTGAAGATCCAAAATCTCATCCACTTCCTGAAGTACAGGCCCACCAATATAATACATAGCCTTATATCTCTGCATCTAAGTATAGTACCTTGTATTTATTGATAATAAAACTATAACCCCACTCATATGTCCAAGCTAAGTCTGTTATTCAAATCTTCTTGTAGAGAATTAACATCAGCACTACTGATAATTCTACCATGGCAGCTTGTACATAAGCACTGCGACACTGCAGCACCCCCAAGGGAAAAAAAAAAAAATTAAATTTTGTTTGTGTTTATAAATAATAATAATTCTTACAACATTATATGAATGCAATACAACATGTTAAAGGTTACAGCTTATGTTTTGACATTGATTGAATAGTTAATAATTGGAATTATTCGATTAACACTTAGATTACGAAACTGACCAAACATGTCAGAATTGTCATGTTTGGTCAGTTCCGGCTAGACTCGCCGATATTCATTTGTACTTGTCACTGCACATAACAAGTGAATCTGACACTACTCATTGAGCAGTGTCGCTACAAATAAATTGTATGCTTGCGCACATTATTTCTGTGAGATACAAAACTTTTGTTATTGGTGCGTGTTCATGGTGAGGATGAAATATTTTTGGTGAATCTTATTTTATGCTGTTAAAATAACATATAATTATTTATTTATTTATTATAAATACAAGGCTGAATTATGATGAGTGTCACTGTTGAAAATATGTAAAGAACTATATTTTCTCAATTATCGTTACACAAAACAAATGCACTGCTCAACGAGCAGTGTCGCTACAGACATATTGTATGCTTGCACACATTATTTCTGTGTACAAAACTTTTATTACTGGTGTGTGTGTTCATAGTGAGGATGAAATATTTCTAATAAAGCAATTTTTGTAATATGTAAATTTACTTATTAATAAATTGGTTACTGATTAGGAAAAAATGAATTATTTTTTTTCTTACTTGCCACATAGCAGAAAAATTCCCTTGGATTATCCTTGACTAGACTGACCAATCTCCTCTCATATTCTACTTTTTCTTTTGTAACCATGCTTGCCACTTTTCTGGCCTGTAGTTTATATTCATGTGTCTGTTCATTGCAAACTGTCTTGTACCTCCTCCATAGCAACTTCTTTGGCCACACTGCTTGCTTGATTTCACTGTTCATCCATTTCACTCCTCTATTTATTTGCTCAACTCTTGATATGCAGTTATGCATTGCCTGTGTCAGACACTGCCTTATAATTTCCCAGGCACTGTCAACATATTTTCTGCACAACTCATTAACCCAATGCATTAATGCTAGTTGATTATGGGGGCTTCTTATAATCACCCACCTTATAATTCCACATATATATACCTTTTTGATAACAACCTTTTCCTGTTTGACTACCTTCCAAACAAATAACTTATGATCACTCTCACAAGCAGGTGGCAGTGTTGGTACCTCATTAACAACCACATTCTGTGAGGATGTGACCAAATCCAACACCCAAAAACCTCGTGTTGCTTCCATCACATCCTGGTTAAGATATTTATTAATTATTATTATTATTATTATGTTTTGCCCATATTGTCAGCCTATTTAAATCATCCTGCAAGCTCTCTTCATCACCTTGATTATCTGTTACCTTACCCAAGTTTACATCATCAGCAAACAACTGAATATCTCCCTTCAAATTATTTTCTGTATAATTTATGTGCAAATTAAACAGTGGTGGTCTAAGCACAGAGCCCTGTGGCACACCACTACTCACCTGCCTTTGTCTGGATTCTGTCCTCCATATGCTACTTTTTGGTATCTGTCCATGCGCCACCCTTTATTCATATCACTAGTTTCATATCCATCCCCATTTGTTGCAGTTTGCATAATAGTTTGCATGTTTGTTGCAGTTTGTGTTCATGTGGTATTCTGTCAAACGTCTTTGCAAAATCCAGCAGTAATTGTGTAGTCATTCTCTTTATCCAACTTAGTTGTCACTCTATTATAAAAAGTTAGTAGATTACTAAGACATGACCAACCCTTTACAAAGCCATGCTGCTTCTCATAGAGTATCATATTTTTTCCACCCATTCCTGAATTCTCTTTTTGACCAACTTTTCCAGTGCTTTTACCACCACCACTCCTGAGATACTAACTGTCTATAATTTGCTACCATAGACTTAGATCCTCTTTTATGCAAAATAATTATTTTGCCATCCTTCCACTCTCTTTAAATTTTTCCAGAGCATGAGACTTAAATTAGACAGCCTAGTCAAAGGCATCAGCAGTTCCCCTGCACATTCTCTTAAAGTGTGAGCAAATTATCCCATCAGATCACACAGCTGTGTTTGCATTCAGCTGTATATTCTTAGTATATTCTGCAATATGGTAAGTACTCCAATTCTTCAACCTCTGTTCTCACATCAGTACCTGTCACCTCTGTCATAAAAATATCTTCACTTGGATGATATATCCTTACAAAATGATCACTCATAGCTCAACAATTTCATTTGCCTCCATTACCTCTCTGCCATTTGAATAGAATAACAGTTTCATTTATTTATAAGGATAGCTACTATAATTGTTCAAAATTTGTCCCACCAGTTTCAAAATGTGTTTGTAAATGGAAATATTTGTGTCTTTGAATGTTTTTTTGCATATCAACATCAGATCCAGTCCAGTTGATTTAAATTCATTTTCACTATATTTTTACTCAATAAACTTCAGATTTTTACTTATTCCCAGATATCAAAATCTATTGAATTTAAATTAACAGATGAAAAAAAAAAAATAAACAGCCTGTGATGCATAATTTTATCTACATTCTGTATATAAAACCCTCATTTCTTGAAAAATTATATCCAGTTTGTAATAAATTTAGTTTAATCCTTTATCCAAGTGTGTGTAAACAAAGTTTGCACCTGAAAGTATCTTCAGGACTGGGGTAAAGTGGTACAACACCGGGCTACTCCTTGCAAAGGTGGAGCAAGCTACCAACACTCCTATCTCAGTATCTCCCATAATGCAAAACACATCTCCTTGCGGATATGTATAATGTTATGCATTAAGGGAAGGGCCACTACCAAGACTAGTTTTGACCTTTATTGAGGTCTCTTCAGTGGGAGCCAGGCCCAAGTGGAGATACCAAGGCAGAAGCATTAGCAAGGTCATCTCCTCCTATAGGAGCTGCCAAACGATGTGCCACCTTTTTATTAAATTACTCTGGATTTAGAGAAAGATGTTGAAAGTTTATTTTTCACTTGGTCAGACTATAATAAATTTAGTTTAATCCTTTATCCACGTGTGTGCAAACAAAGTTTGCACCTGAAAGTATCTTCAGGACTGGGGTAAAGTGGTACAACACCGGGCGACTCCTTGCAAAGGTAGAGCAAGCTACCAACACTCCTATCTCAGTATCAATTTCAAAAAAAAAAAAAAAAAAAAAAAAATTCAATATATATTGAATAAAATCTGTTTGGCTTTTTATTCAATACCATAATGTTAAAGTTCAGGACTGTTATTTTATACTGATGTATTTTCAGATGTGAAATGCCACAGTGAAAAATTACTGCATAATTTGTATGCTGCCATAATGTAATATACAGAAAATTACAGCATAGGAGAAATGTGCTGGCAGCAGTATATAAATATTTGTACTCACTTTATTTTCTTTAATTATAGGCTGCATCACTTTGCTTACTTCAATATCCAATACTGAATGCTTCACCGGATGAAAAATGTGAGAATATAATCTATAAGGTAAGAATTTATTTATTTATTTATTTATTAGTTAGTCATGGAAAGAAAAAAAAAAGAAGTAAAGTTGATTGGCTTTCTAGCTTCAAATTTATAATTTTCAGCTAGAATTAGCTATTATATTTTTCTGATGTTAGTTTTCGCAGCTAACTCTTCTCTTTTTTTTCAAGACTACTTAGCAATTTATAGTTAGTTTAGAATTATATAAGTAATTATTGGATCTAAAATGTGGCTGAAGACATTCTTAGTCAAGATACAGTAGATTGCATGGTTGCAATATCAGAACCAAATCTCTGAAGTTTAAGCACTGATGGAACTGATTTTCTGGCTACAACAGTATAGAGTATATTAAATGTCAGTGAAGTCTGATCATTCTGCACCGCCTAAGTCCACTTTTACATTGGTGAGTACATTATTAGCCTTGGATATACAGTATATACTCATTTAATGCATATTAAATCATCAGAATAGAGGTGAAGTGAACTAACATATGCAGGGATTAAGGTGGTATACCTACCCCAAAAGAATGGCCCAGATTCTGTGGTGGTAGGCAGCATTCAATGGTAATGATTCATTGCCCATGCAGTGCATCAGTTCACTTATTTGAATGCTTGAAGTGGACAAAAAATGCTATGTTCAGAATTCAGAGAAAGGATCTAGTTTACTTTTCCTTATTGTTTACAGCATGCAGTGATGATGATGTTAAAATGGAGGATATTATGGATCCATCCAGATGGATTCATCTTACTTATGCTAAATTGAAGCCATTTGACTCTGCTAATCAATTATGAACCTACTAGGAGTTCACTATTGATGAATTTAACTTTCTGATATAGGATTGCTATGGTATTGAACAGCAATTTTTGCTCTCTCTCTCTCTCTCTCTCTCTTTAGGTTTCTGCTTGGTCTTTGATGAGAACCAACAGTTCGAAACAGCTGTCAGGGCCAGTGAAACTAAATTTAAGCACTAATAAAAGGCGAGCATATGGGCTCATGGGTGAAGCTTGTTTCCTTTAAGTAGTGCACACCAAGGCAACTTTTATTTTAAGTTTCTTTTTATATTTGGCTATAAAGTATGGATAGATCCATAATAACTCCATTTCAATATCGTACTTATGCCAAATTGAAGCTTTTTGGCTCTTCACTCTTTTAGTCCTTCTACAGACAATGTCAAACCAAACCAAGCTTTAGGAGGTTTCCATGTCAGCTAGCAAATTATCATGCTATCACTATTCTGTCAGGTGTTACTAGAAAGAATCCAAGTGGACTTTATCCAAGCCCAAGTAGTTAATATGCTGAGGAGTACACTGCTAAGGCCAATTTTCAAAAAAACTGCGTGAAATACTTTCCACGAATGGCTTAGTAAAAATTCATTACTGCATGTTTCATGTCCATTCTGCTTTCAACATTAGGAGAAAGATAGACATCTCATCCTTAAATAATGATCATGAAAAGCCAAGCAAAGAGAAATAGACTACACATGGAAAAACAAATCTTCCAAAACCTTCCAGATTTACTTTTGTTTTATGTAACTCCCATCCATGGAAGATTGTAAACCTGTAATATGTTAGTACAATGGGTGAGCTAAGATTTTTTTAAAAAATATTTTATGTTTATTTATTCTTTATATAATATTTAGTTCCAGCCTGAACGATATTAATTTTCATCTCCAGTGCAGCAAACACACCTACTTTTCATAAGATAATTTAAAATTTCAACTGCAAGCACACATTCCCATTTACAGACTTTTTACCTATTTTCATCTCGAAGGTGGTATTTATGCACATGTTTGCTCTAATGTCCCTTGTTTCCAACTTAATCTTCCCTTTTCATTCAATAAAAATCTTTCTCCATATTATCAAATTCATTTATTGCCTCTGTTAATAGCTCTCCTAATGCCACCAACCAGTCTGAACTTTTTGATTTACCTTTTTTGAACTTTGATTTTTTGCAGTTTTTGAAATGACATTGGCCATAACTTGTGTGCAACTTTGCTTCCGATGGGAAATGCCAGGCAAATAGAAATAGATCACAAACAGGGGAAAAAATCTTCCAAAACCTTCCAGATTTACTCTTTTTTTTTTTTTTTTGTGTAACTCTCACCCATGGAAGATTGTAAACCTATAATATGTTAGTACAATGGGTTACCTTCCTTCTTAACTTTTTCCCAAAGTATTGATCTTGATGAATACAAAACATACAATGCATCCTTTGATTTTTTGCTAGAAAGAGATAGAAGAATGTTGTCCAAACTAGATACCACAAAATTTCTTAGTCCCTATAGTATAATTGATTATTCTGAAGGTTTGTTCTCTTCTCCATAGTTAACTCCTGCCTTTTTATTTCTTTCTATTCAATCACTGTCTGGTTTATTTGTAATGGTGAAACCCGTTAACACCTGATTTCTGTCCAACTGGAAACCTCTTAACTAACAAATGATTACCAGTAAAGATTCTGCACCATTGTTAACCAACAAGGGATTCTCTAACTTATGTTATCCACCTCTGTACAAACACCATGAAATAGTTTTTGAAATCTCAAGGTGGTCACTCAATATCTCTAAGGTGTTTCATTGTTTGGCACAAGAGCCTGTTAAGTAAGCTCTCATCATACAGTATGTCTTCTGATTTTTGCAACTGGGTTGCCATCTTTCTCCTTAGACCCATGACTTGATGGTGAATGGATCTTTATCCTCAGACTTTACAACTATTGCTGGGATTTCTTGCAGCTTCTCTTTCCTATGTATATCAGTGCCCATCTCTGATCGACTTCAAATTCAGTCTGCAATTTTTCTGATGACAGTACACTGCCCTCTTCTTTCTCATTTGACACACCTCTGCACTCTACAAGTTAGCAAAACAACCAGAATAATTCTAAATTCTGATCTCCAAACTATTGGGATTCTAATAACTTATGCCACAAAGGTTGGTTGATTAGTAGAACCTCTGCTACTAATGCAGAGGTTCTACTAATGGCACTGAAACTTGCTTAACTTTTTGCGTGAGCAAAAAGTTAAGCAAGTTTCAGTGCCATTAGTAGTTGGAAGGGGATATTATTCGATGATGTTGGCACACTCTCCCTCAATGAGTCTTTGGACTCCCTGGAGGTGTCACATAATAATAATTATTATTATTAATTTCAGTGCTAATAAAACTCAATTCTGTCTTATTTCTTGCAATTTTTTTTTTTTTTTTTTTTTTCAGTCATACTTTTGACAACACCCAAATCTCTAGAAAAGATTTAAGTTTATCTTCTTCTTTTTGGGATAACTTTAATGTTGAATCTTTCTTTGCATAAACCTCTTACAAATATAGACTCACTTTGACAAACTTGAAGCAACCCCAAGAATAGTTTGTGATGATGGATGGTCCAATACTGACTTTCTTTTGGTATGTCCTTATGAAACTTAACTGTAGTCAGATTTTTTCAGTGGTTTGTTATTAAAATGTGTGTTATAGTGAGAATCCAGTCTTTTTCTTTGTCCTCACCATTATCTTATTTCTCTTGAAGTTCATAATTATCAGGATATTCTGTCCTGGTCAATGTCTCCAATTGGGCAGTTTTAGAGGTCTTTTTTTATAAGGACATCCAGGTTAAACAGGGTCTACCATATCTCCTCTATTCTGTACACACTTCTATTATTACCTTCCACATCATGTGATCTACAGAGCTGTGCCATACTTTCTAAGCTGGTTTTCAGTTATTTTATCAGCAATAGATCTAATTTGAAGCTCCCACAGATGTGTTCATTACACACTTTATCCAGCATAGTAACGCCTCCAGCCCACCTCAGCTTCCATCTCTGTGACATGTTGCTTCTGTTCTTGTTATTTCATAAGGTAGTCAACATTCTGCACCATATATAATGGGAGGTCATACTGCTGTTTTATATATCTTTCCCTTGGCTCGCACTGTCATCCTTCTCTCACATAATACTCCAGACAGTGCTTTCCATTTCATCCAGCTAGTGTTGATGCTGCATTCCATGCCTGCATCGATGGTACTGTCCTTTATGAGGATTGAGCCCAAGTACTTAAAGCTGTCAACCTTCCTCAGTGGGGAATCTTGAAGATATGTAATGCCATTGTTAGAGCCATTCAAAAAATCACAGCACATGTACTCATGTCATCTGTCTGCTAATTCGCAAGCCACCACTTTCCAGTGCTGTCATTCACTTATGTAGCATCAACTGTAAGTCTTCTGGTTCATTGTTCATCAGGACAATGTCATCAGTGTATAAAATATCCCATGGGACACGTCATTGAATGTCTGCTGTTAGATAGTCCATGACTAAGTTAAAAAGAAGTGGGCTTAGCACAGATCCTAGATGTACTCCCACCATGATTTCTAATTCTTTGCTGGTTCTTCTGGGTATCTTACTTTGGTTGTGGCATTCTGATACATGTCTTTCACTTGGTTAGTATAATATTCTGGGACCTTCTGTGATCTCAGTGCATGCCATATTAATTTCCATGGAGCAAAACAAAGGCTTTTCCAAGGTCAACAAATACAAGGTGTAGGGTATTTTTATTATCTTTGTGCCTTTCTGGTAAATTTATAATCAACTGTATGACATCAATGGATGATTCTCCTGAGAATCATTAAATTCATCTTTTGTTAGCTCCTGAAACTTCTGATTAAGCACTTGCTCCCATATTTTGAATGTGTGAGAGATGCGTTTTATGCTTCTATAATTCTCTCAGAGTCACACATCTCTTTATAGAATGGATTTTTACATCAACTTTGTATCATGTTTGGTCTCTAGATCTTGGATTGTAGGTCATCTGACCTGACTAATTATACTATATATCAACTTTTTTTTTTTTTTTTGTGATTATTCTATAAAGAGAGAGAGAGAGAGATGACTAACTTGTGGTCAGATATCATTCTTATCCCAAAGACTGAAAACATAATTCACAAAAACATAATATTCTACATTTTAGTGGAGAAGTAATTAACTTTGTCCTTTAGAATTCACATTGGCTTCTGAATTGTACTATCAGCAGAAAAGATATTCTACTATTGTGTGATTTCTCTAAAAAACATTACTATTGTATGATTGGTATTTATGTAGCACATTTGACTTGACTGAAAAATCACTGATGGGTGGTTCGATATGTAGCACTAACCATTGACCATCTGCATCATTTGAATTTTAAACAATAAAAAAATTAAAATGAAGTGACAATTTAACTTGAGAAATTACAAGAGGAGGACATCTATTATTTGTATTAAATTCATTCAGCTTAATTAACGGAATATAAGGTTATTAGTATAGATATTATTTCTGCTTAAGAGATGCTTGAGGGTCAAAGCTATATAACTGAGAGGAGACCTCCACATAGCCTTTAAAGGAATGAAGAGAACTTACTATCCTTCTGACCTAATGTCCAATCCTCACCTTCTCGTGGTGCACCCTGTTGGGTATCTACCTGGATACTGAACAAACGAGGATGGGCTGGCAATTTGGGATTTAACTGACCAAATTGTATTCTTATTGGCTTAAACCAATATAGAAAATGATGGTATAACTTGACAAAATTTCATGCCGGCTGGAATGTCGCCCGGTTAAACAAGACCCCCGTTGTTTCCGCCAGGGAACCAGGACGAACAGCAAAAAGTCAGCTACTGAAACAAATCTGAAAACACAGCCCAACTCAATATCACCAGAGTTAAAGATCGGTACTATCAACATAAGAAGCCTGAATGGCAAAGAAATCGAGCTAGCTGAGGAATTAGATAAGTACTAGATCAACATAATAGGGGTGACTGAAACAAAAAAGACCAAAACTGGTGAGATCTTTCTGAGCAATAAATACAAAATGATATATTCAGGCAATGACAATCAAGGAAAAGAAGGAGTAGCCATAGTATTCAACACTAAATATGAGGCTAATCTTCTAGATTGGCAGGCAGTGTCAAGTAGAGTGATGTGGTCAAATATAAGAATGGGGAACTGGATAATGAGACTTATTTGTGCCTATTGTCCCACAGAAGGTTCTACTAAGGTAGAAGTGGAGGAATTTTTTGATGCTTTACAAAAAGGCTACTGACACAATGAAAAAGGAAAAGATGGTCCTTGTCATCATCATCATCATATTCCTGCCATGTACCCTCAAGGGGTGTACAGGATATGATAGTACTACATGAAAAAATTACATCATTACTAACTTCCTATCTACAATTTTCCTCCAAATCAGTCTGTTACTTGTCAAGACTCCAACATTATCAGATCTTATATTTCTATCATCTAAGGCACTTTGTACCGTATCAATCCACCTATATCTTGGTCTTCCTCTGGGTCGTTTTCCTGTCAACCTGGCAGAGAACACTTCTTTTGCTAATCTTTTCTTTCCCATTCTATTTAAGTGACCATACCACCTGAGATTAGCTCTGCTAATGCACTCCTGGATGCTGACAATGCCAAGTTCTTTTCTAATATCCTCATTTTTAATATGATGTTGCCATTGATGCCATCTGTTCACGCCTCTAATCTTTATTAGGACTCTCATATCTGCAGTCTCTAGTCTTTGGTCAAGTGTTTTACTTCTGACCCAGCTCTCAGATCCATAAGTTAAAACTGTTTTGAACACTGTCTTGTATACAGCTAATTTAGTGTTCCAACTAATTTCTCTCTTATTCCATATGAATTTATTCATTTGACTTCCCACCATACCAGCTTTGCTGATTCTGTTGTCTATTTCTATATTTAATTTACCATCTTCAGTAAAAATCGTGCCTAAGTAGCTGAAATGTTTTACTTGTTCCACAGGTTCTCCATTCACAACACAGTTGACATTTCAATGATTTTGCCTATTTTCATTGTCTTTGTCTTTTTATTGCTGACCATCATACCATATCTATTACAACAGTTATTCAATAAATTCAATTTAGGATTTATTTAGAAGTATAACATCATCCGCATAAAGCAAAGAGCTGACATTAACATCTCCAATTTTGATATCATGTTTAATACCACTTTCCTTCATGTGATCCATATAGATAATAACAGAAGGGATAATGTCCATCCTTGTCTCACATCAGATTTAACATTAAACCATCTTCCTGTACATCCTTCAATTCTAACTGCTGACTTAAAACTCAAATAAAGACTAAGCATTGCTTGATATAATGCCCCATTGACACCATATAACTGCAGCGTATTGAATAGCTTCTCTCTTGGCACCTTGTCATATGCCTTTTCCAAATCGACAAAACTTAAATACAGATCTTTGATATATTCCCATGCTTTCTCGATTATTTGTCGTAAAGTAAAGATCTGATCCTGACAGCCTCTATTTGGCATGAATCCAGCTTGTTCTTCACCCAGCTTTTCTTCCACAATTCTTCTCAACCGTTTCTCAAGTATACTTGCATAGATCTTGCCAGGAACACTCAGTAGGGAAATATCTCTGTAATTCTCACATTCAGTTTTATTTCCCTTTTTATATATGGGTACTATGAGAGCTCTACTCCAATCATCGGGAATTCGTCCCTCTGTCCAGGCTTTCTGAACTATGCAGTGCAGCCACTGTAAGACTTTTATACCACCATACTTCAGCATTTCTGGTCGAATATCATCTACTCCTGCTGCCTTTCCACATTTCAAGCCTTTGATGGCTTTTTCTACTTCAAGTATGGATATGTATTCTTGACTGCATGCCTGGTCAGAGTTTTTTACCACTGTGCTCTCATCACTGCTGGTTTCATTTATCAGTTTTTCAAAGTAATTACTCCATACTTCAAGGATATCTTTTTCTCCTGTTTTCATGTCACCTTTATCATCTCTAACTCCTTTTACAGCACTCTTTCCTCCATTCCTAAGCTTCTTCAACAACCTCCAGAATACCTTACCTCCTTCTTGATATTTATTTTCTATGTTCTTGCCAAAGTCCTCCCATGATTTTGTTTAGCTAGTTTTACACAGTGTTTCGATTTCTTACATTTGTCTCTGTATTCTCTAAAAGCAAAAGCTGACTTATTTGCCAGAAACTTTTGATATGCTTTCTTCTTTTCTTTCACTGCCTCTTTCACTTCCTGTGTCCACCATGGAGTTCTGATTTTTCTATCCTTGCAGACAACTTCACCACATGCCTCTCTGGCTGAATCAATCAGGGTTTTCTTCAAGGCTTGCCACTGAATCTCCAAGTTTTGGTTCCTATTCTCAAACTCTTTCATTTTTATTTCAATAATCTTTGTGTATTTTAGTCTACAGGTAACATGTGAGAGCTGCTCAACTTTTATTCGCTTTAAAACTTTCTTACATGTTATTCTTTTCAATATGAAATTCAATTTAATCCTGCTCAAGACTAAATAGTGATCACTACCAATTTCAAATCCTCTGTACACTCTGGTGTCCTGCACCAGGGAGAAAACATCACTATCAACAATAACATAGTCAAAGAGACTTTTCTTATTCCTTGCCTCTTCTCTCCATGTGAATTTGTGCACATTTTTATGTTGGAATATGGTGTTAGTAATAACCAGTCCATGTCCTGAGCAGAAATCCAACAGGTATTTGCCATTATTATTAACTTTGCTCTTTTCTCCAAATTTTCCCTAAATATTTTTGTATGTCTGACAATCATTTCCTACTCTGCTATTTAGATCCCCAACAAGGACCAACTTTTCCTTTTTCATTGTGTCAGTTGCTTTTTCTAAAGCCTCACAAAATTCCTCCACTTCTACCTTAGTAGAACCTTCTGTGGGATCATAGACACAAATAAGTCTCATTGTCCAGTTCCCCATTCTCATATTTGCCCACATTACTCTACTTGAGACTGACTGGCATTCAAGAAGATTAGCCTCGTATTTTGTGTTGAATACTATGGCTACTCCTTCTTTTCATTGCCTGAATATAACATTTTGTATTTATTGCTCAGAAAGATCTCACCAGTTTTGGTCTTTTTTGTTTCAGTCACCCCTATTATGTCGATCTGGTACTTATCTAATTCCTCAGCTAGCTCCATTTCTTTGCCATTCAGGCTTCTTACGTTGATAGTACCGATCTTTAACACTGGTGATGTTTAGTTAGGGTTTGTTTTTAGATTTGTTCCAGTAGCTGACTTTTCGCTGTTTGCCCTGGTTCCCTGGCGAAAACAAGGGGGGGCCTTGTTTAACCGGGCAACGCCCCAGCAGGCATGAAATTTTGTCATGTTGTACCATCATTTTTTATTTTGGTTTAACCAATAAGAATACAATTTGGTCAGCTAAATCCCATATTTCCAGCCCATCCTCATTCGTTCAGTATCAAAGTAGATACCCAACAGGGTGCACCACGAGAAGGTGAGGATTGGACGTTAGGTCAGAAGCCCTGGTCGATTCTCTGCATTCCTTTAAAGGCTATGTGGAGGTCTCTTCTCAGTTATACAGCTTTGACCCTTAAGCACCTCGATAGTCCTTGTTGAGGATCTAAATAGCTGAGTAGGAAATGATTGTCAGACATACAAAAATATTTTGGTAAAATTCGGAGAAAAGAGCAAAGCCAATAATAATGGCAAATATCTGTTGGATTTCTGCTCAGGTCATGGACTGGTTATTACTAACACCATGTTCCAACATAAAAATGTGCACAAATTCACATGGAGAGAAGAGGCAAGGAATAAGAAAAGTCTCATTGACTATGTTATTGTTGATAGTGATGTTTTCTCCTTGGTGCAGGACACCAGAGTGTACAGAGGATTTGAAATTGTAAGTAATCACTATTTAGTCTTGAGCAGGATAAAAACTGAATTTCATATTGAAAAGAATAACACGTAAGAAAGTTTTAAAGAGAATAAAAGTTGTGCAGCTCGCAGATGTGAACCGTAGACTAAAATACACAAAGACGAAGAAAAAATGAAAGAGTTTGAGAACAGCAACCAAACTTTCCAGATTCAGTGGCAAGCTTTCAAGAAACCACTGATTGATTCAGCCAGAGAGGCATGTGGTGAGGTTGTGTGCAAGGATAGAAAAATCAGAACTCCATGGTGGACACAGGAAGTTAAAGAGGCAGTGAAGGAAAATAAGAAAGCATATCAAAAGTTCCTGATAAATAAGTCAGCTTGTGTTCTGAGAGAACACAGAGAGAAATGTAAGAAAGCTAAACACTGTAAAACTAGCTAAACAAAAGGCATGGGAGGACTTTGGCAAGAATATAGAAAATAAATATCAAGAAGGTGGTAAGATATTCTGGAGGTTGTTGAAGAAGCTTAGAAATGGAGGAAAGAGTGCTGTAAAAGGAGTTAGTGATGATAAAGGTGACATGAAAAAGGAGAAAAAGATATCCTTGAAGTATGGAGTAATTACTTTGAAAAATTACTAAATGAAACAAGCAGTGATAGCACAGTGGTAAAAACACTCAACAGGCATACAGTCAGGAATACATATCCATACTTGAAGTAGAAAAAGTCATCAAAGGCTTGAAATGTGGAAAGGCGACAGGAGTAGATGATATTCGACCAGAAATGCTGAAGTATGGTGGTATAAAAGTCTTACAGTGGCTGGAATGCATAGTTCAGAAAGCCTGGACAGAGGGACGAATTTCCGATAATTGAAGTAGAGCTCCAATAGTACCCATATATAAAAAGGGAAATAAAACTGAATGTGAGAATTACAGAGGCATTTCCCTACTGAGTGTTCCTGGCAAGATCTATGCAAGTATACTTGAGAAACGGTTGAGAAGAATTGTGAAAGAAACGCTTGGTAAAGAACAAGCTGGAGTCAGGTCGAATAGAGTCTGTCAGGATCAGATCTTCACTTTACGACAAATAGTTGAGAAAGCATGGGAATATAACAAAGATCTGTATTTAAGTTTTGTCGATCTGGAAAAGGCATATGACAAGGTGCCAAGAGAGAAGCTATTCAATACCCTACAGTTATATGGTGTCAATGGGGCATTATATCAATTGGTACTTAGTCTGTATTTGAGTTTTAAGTCAGCAGTTAGAATTTGAGGAAGTACAGGAAGATGGTTTAATGTTAAATCTAGTGTGAGACAAGGATGTACATTATCCCCTCTGTTATTCATTATCTATGTGGATGACATTATGAAGGAAACTGGTATTAAACATGATATCAGAATTGGAGATGTTAATGTCAGCTCTTTGCTTTATGCGGATGATGTTATACTTCTAAATAAATCCGCTACAAGTTTGCAAGATTCCCTGACTAAATTGAATAACTGTTGTAATAGATATGGTATGATGGTCAGCATTAAAAAGACAATGACAGCGAAAATAGGTAGAATTGTTGAAAATGTCAACTGTGTTGTGAACGGGGAATCTGTAGAACAAGTAAAACATTGTAGCTACTTAGACACGATTTTTAGTGAAGATGGTAAATTAAATATGGAAATAGACAACAGAATCAGCAAAGATGGTATGGTAGGAAGTCAATTGAATAAATTCATATGGAATAAGAGAGAAATTAGTCGGAACACTAATAAATTAGCTGTATACAATACAGTGTTCAAACCAGTTTTAACTTATGGATCTGAGAGCTGGGTCAGAAGTAAAACACTTGACCAAAGACTAGAGACTGCAGATATGAGAGTGCTGAGAAAGATTAGAGGCGTGAACAGATGGCATCAATGGCAATATCATATTAAAAACGAGGATATTAGGAAAGAACTTGACATTGTCAGCATCCAGGAATGCGTTAGCAGAGCTAATCTCAGGTGGTATGGTCACTTAAATAGAATGGGACAGGAAAGATTATCAAAACAAGTGTTCTCTGCCAGGTTGGAAGGAAAATGACTCAGAAGAAGACCAAGATATAGGTGGATTGGTACAGTACAATGTGCCTTAGAGGATAGAAATATAAGATCTGATAATCATAATATTGGAGTCTTCACAAGTAACAGACTGATTTGGAGGAAAATTGTAGATAGGAAGTTAGTAATGATGTAAATTTTTCATGTAGTACTATCATATCCTGTACACCCCTTGAGGGTACATGGTAGGAATTTGATGATAATGATGATGGTCCCAAAATTTTAGCCGGCCTGGTTTGGCAAGTGGTTAGCATATCCACTGTGCAGCCAAAAGGCTGTGGGTTTGAATCCTGCCGTGGGTATGAATGTTTGTGATTGTCTGTGAAAGTACTATTGGTGGTGGTGGTGGGCAGTAGATTGCATTGGTGTAGATAATGATGGTAGTTGCAGTTCACTGTATTTGGTGGTTTGAGTGGAGACACAGAGTTGTGGAGTGGGTGCCTTCCCTCGATGAGTCTTTGAACTCCTTGGAGGTATCACTTGATAATAATAATAATGACTGGTTCACCACCTGATTTTACTCTGATCTCATCTTCACCTGGTGTTTTTTTTTTTTTTTTTGACGGTCTGGCACAAAGGCTTACTAGGCAAACTATCATCATTTGGTCTGCCCCAGCAGGACTTCTGTAGTTGGATTGTCAGCCCTCTGTCTGGACGTGCACTATGCGTGGTGATGGATGGTTCCTTATCTTTCCACCATTCAAATAATGCTGGGGTTCCACAAGATTCTGTCCTCTCACCAACCCTCTTCCTGCTACATATTAATGACCTACTTCTAAATACAATATAAGAGTCCGAAAACAAAAGGCATTAGCACTCTTTGGTACTATGACTCCCATATGAAATCCTCTCTTGTTTGCTTGGAAACCAAAATTAGATTTTTTAAGGCCACTGCATGTGCTATTTTTCTATATGCATCTGAAACTTGAACCATCTCTACAGCAAATAGCTGAAATCTCATTAACAGATTTGGAACTATATGTCTTAGAAAAATTCTTCGATATATATGGAGAGATAGAATCTCCAATGATAGAGTTCTCTTGGAAAACTAATCAAATTCCTCTACTATTGATCACACAACAGTCTCAATAGAACTGGATTGGAAATCAGCTGAGAAACCCAATTGCTGCTTATCATGAAGCGCTCCTCCTTTATGATCCTCCCATAGGTAAAAGAGGGAGGGTAAGACCTAGACAATAGTTCTATAGTTCGTCCACCATTTGTAGGTCTCTGCTTGGCGTCTTGCCAAGAATAGTCGATTCATGCTGAAGGGGAGAAAGAAATGAAGGACGTATAAATTGGTCGCCAACATGCAAAATCACGTGCTTTATAGGTAAAATTTTCCAACTGTTATACAAGCAACATAGTTAACTACAATAATCAGAAAAGAGAAGTTAATTTTCCGACCTGTAATAATAAACAACTCATCCCACAATACGGATTGATTACCCTATTATCGGAATGGATTCTCCTTTTTCTGACATGCGCAGAAGTGTCGAAGGATCTCTAATCGGTGGGCGAACTATATCAATATATTAATCATATCATATCTCCCAACAACCCGATAACTGTCAAGGGCATCTATATACTTGCACAAAATAGGACTCTATGGTGAGAAATAATCACGTCACTTGTAAATTTTACTCATTGACTCCCTTGTCTCTCTGTTTGCTTTATGTAAAACTTGAGGTAAATAAAAGATGATGATTGGGGGGGGGGGGGCACATTGCAAAAGTAGCTAAATCAGCTCATCAACTCACTTGGTTGTTGAAAAATACCTTGACGAGCAGAGACAAGCAAGTTGTTGTACCTCTGTACCTAGCCTTGATAAGACCTCATCTCGACTACTGTGCCCAGATTTGGTCACCTAGGTTCCTTCTTGATGGGGAGGAGGTGGAGAGGATCCAGAGGTGAGTGACTAAGAGGATAGTGGGTCTATGGAATGAACCATATGAGAACAGGAAGATTTGTGGGTTGCAGAAATTAGTTGATAGGTGGAAAAAGGGAGATATGATTGAGATATTCAAATTGCTAAAGGGTTTCTATAGGATTAATTCAGAGGATATTTTTGAGATCAGGACTGGCGGTGAGAGAACTAGGAGACACCTATGGAAGCTGGCAAGAGTGTGGTTAGCAGGGGTGTTAGAGCTGGGTTCTTTACTTTTAGAGGGTAGTGGTTGACGAGTGGAATAAGTGAGTGGTAAATGAGTGGAATAAGCTGCCAGAGTCTGTTGTGGGTGCTATGACGGTGAGTGAGTTCAAGGCAAGGTACGATAGATACTGTGAGAATGTCGTATAGTTGTGTGGACATGATGTTTAGGGCCTCCCTCGATGAATCTAAGGACTCCCTGGAGTCGCCCGTAATAATAATAATGATGATGACTCAGTGTGGTATACAGTTTGCAAATGAGAGCACATTGCACTCCTCGCTTTCATTTGATAAAACCTCACTCTGCACAACTCACCTCAACCTACAGAACGTCAACCACTACCTCTCTCAATTTTGATCTCCAAGCTATCCTCCAATGGGAGGTTCAGATAACCTCGTCAACTTCAATGCTAATAAAACCCAGTTCTGTCTTATCTCTCATAAAAAAGAACAATTTTTTCCAAGTATTATCTTGCAACACTCAAATTTCCAGACAAGATGAAATATCTCCTCTTGGAATCACCCTGACATCAAGCCTCTCCTGGCACTAACACTTCACAACCATTGCATCCTCAGCTTCTTAAAAACTAGGATTTCTCTTTCCTCATGACATTACTTCGCCCCTGAACAGCTGTTAACTTTATACAAATTGCAAATCTGCCCAGCTATTGAATACTGCTCTCGCATATGGGGTGGGGACCTCTAAAAGCTTCCTTAAAATGCTTGATTAAATGCAGAGGAGAGCAATTAGACTCATTAATGACCCATCTCTTACCAACTCACTTCCCCCACTTTCACACAGATGTTTGGTGTCCAAACTTTGTGTATTCACCAAATATTTCCATGGGAAATGTTCATCTGAAATAGTATCAATAATTGGAACACATGCAGCTGCTGCTCGACACTCACAGTGCACCTTGAAACCCACAGAACAGGTTTCTGTTCCTCCTCCTTTATCCCTGCAACTGCTGTATCGCGGTCCCCCCCCCATCCGTGGTCAACCCTGGTCCAAAAATATTAAATGGAAAATTCTAGAAATAAGCAATTTATAATTACATAGGCAAAGTGGATACTAGATCCAACATTATTTCAAACCCGAATGTTTGTAGAAACTATGAAAGTTTCATAAGTTGACCTGAGAGTTTACAAGAATGCAATCCTCGGCATTCCCAAGTTGCCTTAGCTAGCTTGCACTGCTTGACTTGCATAGCTAAGGCAACTCGGGGATGCCGAGGATCGTATTCTCGTAAGCTCTTATGTCAACTTATGAAACTCATAGTTTCTATAAACATTCAGCTTTGAAATAATGTTGGATCTAATATCCACTTTGCCTATATAATTTCATCACTGAAATGAAGCTGTATGGCCCTTTCTTTTAGTAAAAGACAATTCATAAGTTTTAAATTGCATGCTTTCTGATTAGTTCTCGGTTATCAGATTGACTGTCGTGGTATATCTCAGTGCTTGTGTTTGAGTAATCCTTATTTTACTTAATAATGGCCCTAAAGCTGAAGAGTAGTGATGCTGGCAATTTGGATATGCCAAGGAGAAGCTGTAAACTGTTTCCTTTTAAGTGAAAAAAGTGAAAGTTCTCGACTTCATAAAATAATAAATAAATCTCTTCTCTTCTTCTTCTCTTCCGTCTAGGACGGGTTGAGTCTTCTCTTGAGCAGGATCTTCCAGTCTTCTCTATTCCTTGCTGTTTGAAAAAGTTCCTTATATGTTCTGCATCCCGAGATGTTCTTTATTAATTTCATCCAGGTAATGCTTGGTCTTCCAGGTCTTCTTTTTTTCAGTTGGAAAAGTATTGATTAGGATGTTAGGAAGTCTGTCTGCATCCATGTGTACAGTGTGGCCAAACCATCTCATTTGTTGTTTTCTAATTTTTTCTATTATTGTCTTTTTATACAATAATTCTTGTCTGACTGTGCTGTTTGTTTTCTTTTCTATCCAACTTGTTCTATTTATTTTTCTTAAGCATTTCATTTCAAATGTCTGCAGTTTTTTCTCCTCTCTTTTGTTAACTGTCCACGCTTCTGCTCCATAGATGACTGTTGGTATAATTATTGCTTCATATAATTTGATTTTAGCTTGCTTAGATATCTTGTTTGTTTTCCAGATTTTCTATAATTCTCCCATGGTGGTCCATCCTATTGCTATTCTGTGTTTGATTGTTTTGAGTTCATCTATTGTTGCTGTTAGTTTTGATCAAAGATATACGAAGTTGTCTATTTGTTCTCCATTTAGGGTGGCTGAGAAGGTAGTTCTGTTCCTCCCTATTTTCATCACTTTTGTCTTTTGTATATTTATTGTCATGTCATATGTTTTACAGGTTTCGTTTAGCTTGTTTTATCAACTTTTGTAGTTCATTTGGGGTTCTTGCAATAAGGACGAGATCATCTGCATATTTGATATTATTTAGGTTTAAACCATTGACATTGATTCCAGGCTAATTGTCTATTGCCTTCTTTACTTCGTCTAGATATATAGTGAATAGGCATGGGAATAATGGGCATCCTTGCATTACTCCTTTTTTGGATCTCTATGGATTCTGTTGTGGTCATTTTTAATTATTGCATTTGTCTTAGAGTAATATTTTATCAGAAAAAACTGTATTATATATTTGTCTATTGCGTTTTTTTAGTAGAACTTTAAGAAGGATTTCTCTGTTGATGCTATTGAAAGCTTGTTTAAAGTCCACAAAACAACAATATAGTTGTAAGTGGAGGTTTCTGTGGTTTAGAAGTTCATATGGTATATTCCAGTAATTGGACCACATTTTTTTTTTTTTTTTTTTTTTTAAATAAGCTATATAAAACACAATGAATTTATAAAAGATCCGACAAGTTTCGTAAGTCATTTGACTTACATCTTCAGGGGTAAAAGGTAACTGAAAGTCAAAACAACAAAAAAGAGATTAACAGTTCATACTATACAGTTGTAGCCGTCTGACTATTCATAAAATTAAAAATCAGAATGCAGATTCAAGGCACTGCTGAGTTTAAACAATGCTGGATGATGCCACATTCTGTTGTTCACGTTCATAATGTCCGAGGTCTGACTGAGGTATATTTTTTTATTAAAGCTGACCAAATTTGGTGGAGAATTAATCCTTGATTTTTATTGTTGTGTTGGTATTTTAAGCATGTTTACAGCTTCTTTAAATTTCCTTATGTAACAGTTTTTTTCTATGTACGACATGTTTGTATTCTGCCATAGTACATTGTGGCCGGTGGAAGTGGTATGGAAAGCTAGACCTGATTTTTGTTCTCTTCTGTTTTGTACATCCTTTTGGTGTTCGTTCATGCGAATTTCCCCAGATCTTCCTGTCTGTCCTACGTAACAGATGCCACAAGAACAATAAATGTTGTAAACACCTGGTTTTTTTAAAGGATGATGAGGAGGTTTCAGGGGATATAGAAATCTCAAAATTTTTTCCAGTGGCAGAAAGGCTAACTTTGATGTTATATTTGTTAAGTAATTTAGCCATCTTGTCTGTAACATTTTTGATATGTGGAAGCATAATAGCGTTTTTGAAATCTTGTTTCTGAGAGATGCTTGTAGGAGGTGTGTGGAGGATTTTTTTGATAGTCTTGGTTTCATAATCATTCTTTTGAAAGATCTGTGTTAGATATTCTAATTCTTCATTTCTCTGTTTTTCTGTGCTGGAAATGTTATACGTTCTGTCCCTCATCATCATCAAATTCCTGCCATGTACCCTCAAGGGGTGTACAGGATATGACAGTACTACATAAAAAAATTACATCATTACTAACTTCCTATCTACAATTTTCCTCCAAATCAGTCTGTTACTTGTCAAGACTCCAACATTATCAGATCTTATATTTCTATCGTCTAAGGCACTTTGTACCGTATCAATCCACCTATATCTTGGTCTTCCTCTGGGTCGTTTTCCTGCCAACCTGGCAGAAAACACTTGTTTTGCTAATCTTTCCTCTCCCATTCTATTTAAGTGACCATACCACCTGAGATTAGCTCTGCTAATGCATTCCTGGATGCTGACAATGTCAAGTTCTTTCCTAATATCCTCATTTTTAATATGATATTGCCATTGATGCCATCTGTTCACGCCTCTAATCTTTCTCAGGACTCTCATATCTGCGGTCTCTAGTCTTTGGTCAAGTGTTTTACTTCTGACCTAGCTCTCAGATCCATAAGTTAAAACTGGTTTGAACACTGTCTCGTATACAGCTAATTTAGTGTTCCAACTAATTTCTTTCTTATTCCATATGAATTTATTCATTTGACTTCCCACCATACCAGCTTTGTTGATTCTGTTGTCTATTTCTATATTTAATTTACCATCTTCATTAAAAATCATGCCTAAGTAGCTGAAATGTTTTACTTGTTCTGTCCCTTAGGGTTTTTATTATACATATTTTTTGCGAAGGGTGGTGGTGTGAGGCCGCATTAAGAAATCTTCCTATGTTGGTGAGTTTTCTATATATTGAGAAAGAAAGTTTATTATCCTTTTCATTGACTTCTAATATAATGTCTAGAAAAGGCAGTTTTCTAAGTTCTTCTTGTTCTAAAGTAAATTTTATATTATTATGCAGATTATTTAGGTAATCTTTGAAAGCAATGAGTTCATCTGTTGTTCCTGGCTATATGATGAATATATCATCGACATAGCGTAGCCATATTTTTGGGTTTTGATGATAATTGTTTAAAGCATTATTTTCAAAGATACTTTTAGATCAATAAAGCCAATGATCTAATCAAAAAGATACCTAATTGGACTGAAGAACTCAAAAGAACTCAACAATCAAAACACCCATTAGTTCCAAGAATTTATGGTGTACCAAAAATTCATAAGATAGGTATTCCCTTAAGACCAATAGTAGATGGTAGAGACTCTCCGACCTCTAATTTAGCAAAACATCTCACCAAAATGATTTTACCTCATACAGGAAAAACATCTTCTTTCATCAAGAACAGTACACATTTTATTGAAAAAGTAAAAGATATTTATATTGGACTTTCAGACATATTAGCAAGTTTGGATGTTATCAGCCTATTTATAAATGTTCCAAGAAACGAAACTGTGAATCTCCTAGAAGACCTTTTTCCTCCGGACATCGTAGATCTTTATAAACATTGTATAAATAATACTTTTTTTTATGTTTCAAGACAAATTTTGGGAACAAAAAGAAGGACTGGCTATGGGCTCTTCCCTCTCTCCCCGGCTTTAGCTAACCTATTTATGGAAAATTTGAAAATAATGCTTTAAACAATTATCATCAAAAACCAAAAATATGGCTACACTATGTCGATGATATATTCATCATATCCAGGAACAACAGATGAACTCATTGCTTTCAAAGATTACCTAAATAATTTGCATAATAATATAAAATTTACTTTAGAACAAGAAGAACTTAGAAAACTGCCTTTTCTAGATGTTCTATTAGAAGTCAATGAAAAGGATAATAAACTTTCTTTCTCAATATATAGAAAACCCACCAACACAGGAAGATTTCTTGATGCAGCCTCACACCACCATCCTTCACAAAAAATAGGTATAATAAAAACCCTAAGGGTTTTTATTATACCTATTTTTTAATAAAAATAAAAATTTTTTAATAATAATAAAAATTTTTAATAAAAACCCTAAGGGTTTTTATTATACCTATTTATTATACCTAACATTTCCAGCACTGAAAAACAGAGAAACAAAGAATTAGAATATCTAACACAGATCTTTCAAAAGAATGGTTATGAAACCAAGACTATCAAAAAAGGGGTGCTTAAGGGTCAAAGCTGTATAACTGAGAGGAGACCTCCACATAGCCTTTAAAGGAATGCGGAGAACCGACCAGGGCTTCTAACCTAATGTCCAATCCTCACCTTCTCGTGGTGCACCCTGTTGGGTATCTACTTTGATACTAAACGAACGAGGATGGGCTGGCAATTTGGGATTTAGCCGACCAAATTGTATTCTTATTGGTTAAACCAAAATAAAAAATGATTGTACAACATGACAAAATTTCATGCCGGCTGGGGCGTCGCCCGGTTAAACAAGGCCCCCGTTGTTTTCGCCAGGGAACCAGGGCGAACAGCGACAAGTCAGCTACTGGAACAAATCTGAAAACAAACCCCAACTCACCATCACCAGAGTTAAAGATCGGTACTATCAACGTAAGAAACCTGAAGGGCAAAGAAATGGAGCTAGCTGAGGAATTAGATAAGTATCAGATCGACATAATAGGGGTGACTGAAACAAAAAAGACCAAAACTGGTGAGATCTTTCTAAGCAATAAATACAAAATGTTATATTCAGGCAATGACAATCAAGGAAAAGAAGGAGTAGCCATAGAATTCAACACAAAATACGAGGCTAATCTTCTTGAATGGCAGTCAGTCTCAAGTAGAGTAATGTGGGCAAATATGAGAATGGGGAACTGGACAATGAGACTTATTTGTGCCTATGGTCCCACAGAAGGTTCTACTTAGGTAGAAGTGGAGGAATTTTTTGACGCTCTAGAAAAAGCAACTGACTCAATGAAAAAGGAAAAGTTGGTCCTTGTTGGGGATCTAAATAGCAGAGTAGGAAATGATTGCGAGACATACAAAAATATTTTGGGAAAATTTGGAGAAAAGAGCAAAGCTAATAATAATGGCAAATATCTGTTGGATTTCTGCTCAGGACATGGACTAGTTATTACTAACACCATGTTCCAACATAAAAATGTGCACAAATTCACATGGAGAGAAGAGGCTAGGAATAAGAAAAGTCTCATTGACTATGTTATTGTTGATAGTGATGTCTTCTCCCTGGTGCAGGACACCAGAGTGTACAGAGGATTTGAAAGTGGAAGTGATCACTGTTTAGTCTTGAGCAGGATAAAATTGAATTTCATATTGAAAAGAATAACATGTACGAAAGTTTTAAAGCGAATAAAAGTTGAGCAGCTCTCAGATGTGAACTGTAGACTAAAATACAGAAAGATTATTGAAAAGAAAATGAAAGAGTTTGAGAACAGGAATCAAACCTTGGAGATTCAGTGGCAAACTCTGAAGAAAACATTGATTGATTCTGCCAGAGAGGCATGTGGTGAGGTTGTGTGCAAGGATAAAAAAATCAGAACTCCCTGGTGGACACAGAAAGTTAAAGAGGCAGTGAAGGAAAAGAAGAAAGCATATCAAAAGTTCCTGGCAAATAAGTCAGCTTTTACTCTTACAGAATACAGAGACAAATGTAAGAAAGCTAAACAGTGTGTAAAACTAGCTAAACAAAAGTCATGGGAGGACTTTGGCAAGAATATAGAAAATAAATATCAAGAAGGTGGCAAAATATTCTGGAGGTTGTTGAAGAAGCTTAGGAATGGAGGAAAGAGTGCTGTAAAAGGAGTTAGAGATGATAAAGGTGACATGAAAACAGGAGAAAAAGAAATCCTTGAAGTATGGAGTAATTACTTTGAAAAACTGCTAAATGAAACAAACAGTGATGACAGCACAGTGATAAAAAACTCTGACCAGGCATGCAGTCAGGAATACATATCCATACTCGAAGTAGAAAAAGCCATCAAAGGCTTGAAATGTGGAAAGGCAGCAGGAGTAGATGATATTCGACCAGAAATGCTGAAGTATGGTGGTATAAAAGTCTTACAGTGGCTGCACTGCATAGTTCAGAAAGCCTGGACAGAGGGACGAATTCCCGATGATTGGAGTAGAGCTCTCATAGTACCCATATATAAAAAGGGAAATAAAACTGAATGTGAGAATTACAGAGGTATTTCCCTACTGAGTGTTCCTGGCAAGATCTATGCCAGTATACTTGAGAAACGATTGAGAAGAATTGTGGAAGAAAAGCTTGGTGAAGAACAAGCTGGATTTAGGCCAAATAGAGGCTGTCAGGATCAGATCTTCACTTTACGACAAATAGTCGAGAAAGCATGGGAATATAACAAAGATCTGTATTTATGTTTTGTCGATTTAGAAAAGGCATATGACAAGGTGCCAAGAGAGAAGCTATTCAATACGCTGCAGTTATATGGTGTCAATGGGGCATTTTATCAAGCAATACTTAGTCTCTATTTGAGTTGTAAGTCAGCAGTTAAAATTGAAGGAAGTACAGGAAGATGGTTTAATGTTAAATCTGGTGTGAGACAAGGATGTACATTATCCCCTCTGTTATTCATTATCTATATGGATCACATTATGAAGGAAAGTGGTATTAAACCTGATATCAAAATTGGAGATGTTAATGTCAGCTCTTTGCTTTATGCGGATGATGTTATACTTCTAAATAAATCCACTACAAGTCTGCAAGATTCTCTGACTAAATTGAATAGCTGTTGTAATAGATATGGTATGAAGGTCAGCAATAAAAAGACAAAGACAATGAAAATAGGCAGAATCATTGAAAATGTCAACTGTGTTGTGAATGGAGAACCTGTGGAACAAGTAAAACATTTCAGCTACTTAGACACAATTTTTACTGAAGATGGTAAATTAAATATAGAAATAGACAACAGAATCAGCAATGCTGGTATGGTGGGAAGTCAATTGAATAAATTCATATGGAATAAAAGAGAAATTAGTCGGAACACTAAATTAGCTGTATACAAGACAGTGTTCAAACCAGTTTTAACTTATGGATCTGAGAGCTGGGTCAGAAGTAAAACACTTGACCAAAGACTAGAGACCGCATATATGAGAGTCCTGAGAAAGATTAGAGGCATGAACAGATGGCATCAATGGCAATATCATATTAAAAATGAGGATATTAGGAAAGAACTTGACATTGTCAACATCCAGGAATGCATTAGCAGAGTTAATCTCAGGTGGTATGGTCACTTAAATAGAATGGGAGAGGAAAGATTGGCAAAACAAGTGTTCTCTACCAGGTTGGCTGGAAAACGACCCAGAGGAAGACCGAGATATAGGTGGATTGATATGGTACAAAGTGCCTTAGACGATAGAAATATAAGATCTGATAATTTTGGAGTCTTGACAAGTAACAGACTGATTTGGAGGAAAATTGTAAATAGGAAGTTAGTAATGATGTAATTTTTTCATGTAGTACTGTCATATCCTGTACACCCCTTGAGGGTACATTGCAGGAATTTGATGATGATGACTATCAAAAAATCCTCCACACACCTCCTACAAGCATCTCTCAGAAACAAGATTTCAAAAACGCTATTATGCTTCCATACATCAAAAATGTTACAGACAAGATGGCTAAATTACTTAACAAATATAACATCAAAGTAGCCTTTCTGCCGCTGGAAAAAATTTCGAGATTTCTACATCTCCTGAAACCTCCTCATCATCCTTTAAAAAAACCAGGTGTTTACAACATTTATTGTTCTTGCGGATCTGCTACGTAGGACAGACAGGAAGATCTGGGGAAATTCGCATGAACAAACACCAAAAGGATGTACAAAACAGAAGAGAACAAAAATCAGGTCTAGCTTTCCATACCACTTCCACTGGCCACAATGTACAATGGCAGAATACAAACATGTTGTACATAGGAAAAAACTGTTACATAAGGAAATTTAAAGAAGCTGCAAACATGCTTAAAATACCAACACAACAATAAAAATCAAGGATTAATTCTCCACCAAATTTGGTCAGCTTTAATAAAAAATATACCTCAGTCAGACCTCGGACATTATGAACGTGAACAACAGAATGTGGCATCATCCAGCATTGTTTAAACTCAGCAGTGCCTTGAATCTGCATTCTGATTTTTAATTTTATGAATAGTCAGACGGCTACAACCGTATAGTATGAACTGTTAATCTATTTTTTGTTGTTTTAACTTTCAGTTACCTTTTACCCCTGAAGATGTAAGTCAAACGACATACGAAACTTGTCGGGTCTTTTATTAATTCATTGTATTTTATATAGCTTATTAAAAACAAAAAAAAAATTGGTCCAATTACCGGAATATACCATGTGAACAATATAGTTCTTTATAGTCTTCCCAGCTGAGCTTTGCTAGTTGGTGGAATGTGAAAATCTGGTCTATTGTTGAATAGTTTCCTCGGAAACCAGCTTGTTCTATGCCAATCACTTCTTCATAGGTGTTTTTTAATCTATTTTGTATAATTCTTACGAATATTTTATAGGTGTGGGAGAGTAAATTGATTGGTCTGTAATTTCTGCAGTCTCTTTTGTCTCCTTTCTTGTATATTGAGATGATCTTTCCAGTTCTCCAGTCATCTGGGATATCTCTTGTTTGTAGTATTTTATTGAATAGAGTTGTTAAATATTCTGTTGATGTGCTGTCTCCATATGACCACAGTTCAGTAAGGATAGTATCAATGCCTGATGTTTTTCATCTGTTTTATTGCGTATCTAACTTCTTCTTGTAAAATTTTTGGGTGGTCGTTATTTCTTCTCTTGTTGGCATTGTAGTTTTGTTTCCTCGGTGAAAGGTAGTCTTAAAATGGTTTGACCAGATTTTTCTTATATCTTCAATATTCCCAGTTTCAGTCATCTTGTTGTTTATCATTGTTACTGCTTTTGCTGAGAATTCCTTTGTAATTTCTCTTATAGTATCATGGAAGACTTTTAGGATGTTTTGTTGGTATGCTTATTGACATTTGTTAGCTTTTTCTTCTAACCATTTTTCTTTGACTTTTTTGCAGAGTATCAACTTTATTTTTTAGTACTCTGTATTTTTCTCTATTCTCTTCATTGTTTTGTTGGTTAACAAGTATCTTGGCCTCTCTTTTCTCTTCTATTGTTTGTAGCTGCGATTTCTTGTGTTATCTACTGTTTATTTATTTTGGGTTTGGTACCTAGAGTGTCTTTTGCAATTAATAACACTGTTTCTTTTCCTTCTTCCCAGTATTTTCCACTGTTCTGGAAGATGGAGTATTTTAATTTCATGTACATCTCTGTTCTAAAAATCGACTTCTGCTTGAACTATCTTTTAGTTTTGATAGGTTGATGTTTTCTTCTTTTCTGATATTGTTTTTCCTGTTGAATTTTATCTTCACTTGGCAGTTAATATTTTGTGGTCCATGTCAAAATCAAAGCTTCTTAATGTCTGTACATTATTTACTGATCTTTTCCATTGTTTGTTTATGATGATATAGTCTATGCAGTTCTTTATATTACCATCTGGGGATGTCTATGTATATTTATTATTAGGGCATTGATAGAACAATGTGTTTGTAATCATTAGATCGTTTGCTTTACAGAAGTGGAGTAATTGTTCTCCTCTCTCATTAAGCTCTCTGTATCCAAATTTCCCCCATCACATCTGTTTTGTCTGCTGTGAACTGTCCTATTTTGGCGTTAAAATCTCCCATCACTATCATGAATTCTCTGTTTTTGGAATTATGTTTCCTGTTGTAGTTCTTCATAGAAATTTTCTATTTCTTCCTCTGAAATGGTTACTGTCTGGTGCATATATTTGGATTATTTTAATTGTTTGACCTTTTTCTTTTGCTTGAAGTTTGGCTGTGATTATTCTAGGAGACACTGGTTTTATTTCAATTACTGTACATTTATTATACATTTATTTCAATAAATAAATGTATAATAAAAAATGTATTCTGAGGTTGCTAAGATTTCATTCACATTCATATAACTTTTATTACAGTATGTTGTTATAATTGTTCTATTTTATTATTAGTTATTGTTGTTAATCTCTTACTGTGCCTAATTTATAAATTCAACTTTAACATAGGTATGTATGTATGTATGTATAGGTAAAAAATATATATGTTTTTTATATACTGTATATGTAAAAAACATAGTATATATATATAGGGTTCGGTACCATCTGCAGTTTCAGGTATTCACAAGGGGTCTTGGAACGTATCCCCTGGCTGGGGGGGGGGGCTGCTGTATTGTGGAACAGTCCTCCCCTGTTGTGTTTCACAAGGAATACAATATACAGTCTTTTAATTCAAATGTAAAGAAGTTCCACCTTTCCCAACCCACTACCCATATGGTACTAATGTACTATAGGTTGATCAACCAACTTCTCGTGTATGGGCTCAACATAAAAAAAACTGACCCTTGCAGTACACCACTAGTGATCTTCCTCTTACAGGATACCACATCCCCATATACAACTTTCTGATACTTATCTGACAGCCAGTCACTGATCCAACTCAGAAATCTGTCATCCAATCTCATCTGTTTCAATTGATTTGTTAGTTTGTCATGTGGGAGCCTATCAAAAGCTTTTGTAAAATCCTAGTACGCCACTGTATGTGGATTTCCCCTGTCGAATTGGAGATGTTTATGAGTCTATGTGTTTGACTTATTTGTATTTATTTAAAAAAAAAAAAGTAAATAAGGTTTGTTGCCTAATACAAGTAAAATGAGAACCCATATACTTTGTATCCATAATCACTTTTTTTTCTTTCTTTTTTTTTTTGTGTGCAGACATCTCATAACATTGGCATTGCAATGGATACTCCTCAAGGATTGATCGTTCCAAACATTAAAAATGTGCAAAACTGCACTTTATTACAAGTAGCATCTGAACTTAACAGGCTACAAAGGCTAGGTTCATCCAGCCAACTAGGAATGGACGACCTGTCTGGTGGTACTTTCACCCTTTCTAATATTGGTGCAGTAAGTAATTTTTAATCAGTAAACTGGTTTTTTAGTATCGTGCCATTGGTTGTGTGTATGTGTGTGTACAAGGAAATGGGGATACTGAAAAGTTCTGATAAACACTTAGCACAAAAATGATGTTAAAGCAACTGATATAACCATAAGAAAGAACATCTCTTAAAACACTTTAATCCTCACGTTTCATCAAATTGTAATAATTTGTTCTTTTTCTTTTAGGATATATAAGAAGACATGTTTGAGGTTTTGAAGAAATTTGGAGACACAGAAGTGTGGGCCGTTATCAAGTTTTTCTTGCTGCAAGTCTGCAACTGAGATTCACTGAAGTTTGTGAGAGACTTTAGGGAACTATGCCCCAGCAGCATATCTAACAGTTGCCAGATGGGTGGCCAAGTTTAAAACTGGGCATCCTGAGACAACAGATGCTCCCAGGTCAGGAAGACCTTCCACAACATTCATACCTGAAAACATCAATGCGGTGCATGCTATGATCCTTGATGATAGATGAATACCAGCCAAAAACATTGCAAAGATTCTTGGGATATCCAGAGAATGAGTTACGGTCATTATCCACCAACATCTCAACATGCAGAAGCTCTCAGCAAAGTGGGTCCCAAATGTTTGAATGCTAACTAAAAGAGAGAATGTGTGCTGTCATCTCAAGGGATTTTGGGTCATTTTGAGAAATCAGGTGCAAATTTTTTGGCTTGTATCATGACTATTGATGAAACTTGGCTTCATCACTATGACCTAGAAACCAAACAACAGTCACTGGAGTGGAGATGCAAAGGTTTTTCCATAGCCAAAAGATGTTCTCAATCAAAAAGTCAGTACGAAAGGTTCTTTCCATTGTCTTTTGGGATATGGATAGTATAATCCTTACCAAGTACCTCAAAAGAGATCAAATGGTTACAGCAGCAGTTTATTCAACAGCTCTGAAGGGAATTAAAAGAGGTAATGAAGGAAAAAATGCTGTGAGGAACTGACCAGAGGCATGTTGCTTTTGCAGGACAACATACCTGCTCACGAAACCCAACAGACAATACACAACTTTGGCATTCAGTGTCTGCCTCGTTGCCACACCTGGGCCCATCTGACTATTTCATATTCCCAAATTTAAGATGTACAACAGATGATGAAGTCATAACTGCAGCTGAGGACTGGTTTGTGCAACAAAGGAAAGACTTTTTTCTCAGAGGATTGCAAATAATGCAACAGCATTGTAACAAGTGTATAACACTTCGTGGGGAATATGTAAAATAATGTTAGGTTACATGCTTCTACCTTGATCCTTTCATGGTGATTATCACAAGATTTCAGCACACCCTCATATATAGCAATCTCATCCATTAAAAGGTCAAGGAACTATAAGTAATGCCAAAGGTGGGGTAGAGAGAAAAGAAAATGATTAATGCTTTTCTTAAATGATTGTAATAGCTTGTAGTTGTTGGGGAAGCACTAATGATAAGCCTGCTGCAGGAGACAGGACAGAGGCAGCTGGAAAAGAAATACAGTAAGATCGAAGTGGGACTCTAAATATGATAATTGCTACCCAAGTATTCCTAAATTGAGAAGAATGGTGGAATTTGTACATGTATACTCAAAATAATGTATATGAAAGTATCTGTAGAACAGTCATAGATCAATCTTAGTTATAGCATCTAGGATTTTTGAGTTATTGAAGATGATTTTATTTTTATTGCCAAATGAATTTGTTTGGCACTTGTAGAGGATTAATCAGCTGAGGACTGGCATTTGAAATATCTATTTTTCAGATGCTGAAGCAGCTACTAAATTCTCTTCTTGAACAAAAACCTGTTTGATATTAAAAGTAAGGCTGAATGGAGTGATTTTTTTTTTTTTTTAAACAGTAAGGCTTGATAAGATTTTAGAAGGATCAAAACAGACTAGGATATATTTTCCCTATTCATCATCATCATGAACCATGGGCTCACTGCCCATTGGTGTCTGATGCCTCCTTCCCCATTTTTTCAGATTTTCCCTATTGGAGAAAATCTGAATATATATATATATATATATATTCAGAAATATATATAGAAATCAGAATTTTTTAAGGGAATTATTTGATATTCTTGAGGTTATATTGATTTTAAAATTACAAAATTTCTGGAATGAGAAGTTCTGTGCATCATCAACAAAGCTAGGATTTGTAATCAGCGAAATCACCGATGCATAAAAGGAATAACTGAAAGAAACAGAATCTGGAATTACTCTAGCACTGAAGTGGAGAAGTTATAGGATAAAACACTGTTTTCCCTGTATCTCATTACAATTATAGGAACATTTTGTTAGAAAGGTATGGTTTGAAATCACATCTAGGATGTGAGGGTCTGCTTATAAAAAAGTTGGCTTTAATTGATTTCTTCATCATTTTAGAAAGGACTGAGGTCGAGAGCAGTGGGTCAATAATTGGACAGTACAGTGTTTTTTGAGGATTGGGTTCAATATTGTTGGTAATTACATGTGTTAGGGCCATCTTGTTTGCTCTGTGGAGCTTTATTCTAATAAAGCTGAATTTCCTGCAAGTGTAGTTTTCCTTTATCATAAAGGAAAGGTTTTGAAGGATTCCAAAATATTGACTGCATGATACATTAATACATACAGTATGTATTGTATGTATCTATGTAAAAATAATTTAGGATCTATTTCCAGATCAGTAACAACACTGATAGTTATATTAAACATTTGCATCAGGAGAATGTTCATTTTCCAAATTGATATTAATTTAGGAAATTATCTGATGCATTGGCTATCATTTCATTAGAAATGCTAGATAGAGCAGATAGATTAAGAAGATATATTTTGCAGGATTACTCAAGGATCAAAGATAGATAACCAAGAGGAAACTTCCACATAGTCTTTTAACAAGGTTACCTTGGGTTCTGACCTAATGGCCTTCACCTTCTCATTGTGCAACCTGTTAGCTGGTAATCTATTTGTATTTCATGCTGGCTGGTGTGTAACCCAATTTAACAAGGCTGCTACTGATTTCATCAGAGTGAATAGTAAAAAGTCAGCTACTGGAACAAACTCCAACTCAAAACCAGCAGAATTTCAGATAGGTACTATCAGTGTAAGAAGGATCAATGGAAAAGAACTGGAACTGGCAGAAGAATTAGAGGAGTACCAGATTGACATAATTGATGTTAACTAAACAAGACAAAAACAGGTGAGATTCTTCTAAATAACAAATACAGGATAATGTTCAGGAAGTAATTATTAAGGAAAGGAAGGTGGCTATAGTACTCAATACAAAACATGACTATAATCTTGCATAGTAGGCATTATCAAGTAGTGTGAGATAGGCTAACATCAAAATGGAGAATTGAAGAACAGTGAAACTTATTTGTGCATATGGTCCCAAAGATTCTACTAAAATAGAAACAGAAGAATTTTTCATGTTATTGGAGATAAAGAAAATTGAAAAGTAAAAAATTGATCCTTATTTTGGAGATTTAAACAGCAGAGAAAGAAATGAATATCAGATGTGCAGAAAAGTGTAATGCTAATAATAATACTGAAAATTATCCGCTGGATTTTTGTTCAGGACATGGACTAGTCATCACTAATAACATAAAGATTACACACAAATTCACAAGGGGAAGAAAAGACACAAGAAATAAGAGGTCTCGTTGACTATGTTATCATTGATAGCGACATCTTCATACTGCTTCAGGACACAAAAGTATGCAGGGAATTTGAAATAGGAAGTGATCGTCATTTAATTTAAAAGTATATATCATATTGAAAAGAAAAGTGCATAAGAAAGTTTTAAAAAGAAACAAATTTGAGCAGCTTTTGGAGATGAACTGTACTCAAATATTATTCAAGAAAAAATGTATTTAAAATCAAGAACCAAATCTTGAAGATTCATTGGCAGAACTGAAAAAAAAAAAAAAACATTGATTGATGCAGTTAGAGTGGCATGTTGTGAAGTTGTCTGTAAGGATAGAAAAATCAGACCTCCACTCAGGAAAAGAAGAAAATATATTGAAAGTTCTTAGCAAGGTAAGCATGTGTTGTTCTCTTGGGAGAATAACACCCAAAAATGCTTGAAAGCAAAGCAGTGTGTAAAAGTAGCTAAACAGAAGTCTTTGGTAGGAATATGATAAATATCAAAAAGGTAGCAAAATGTTCTGGAGATTATTGAAGAAGCTTAGAAATGGAGGAGACATTTATGCTACCTTAAGTATGTGATGGGGGAGGGGGGGGGGGGACTCGAAGTACAAGAATTGGATCTGGTAATAGCATCTGAGGATATATGTCTATGAATGAATTGACTCAACTCCAATTGGTGAGAGAGTGATCATGCAGTCTTTCTGGGAATGTGATATTATATGTGAGAGGTCTGACTAAGAAGGAGCATATGTGGAATTATAAAGCTGGCGATTATAATATACTGAGAAAGCAGCTTGCAGCAGTGCCTTAGCATGAAAAACTGCATTGTAGAGGAATCAGCAATGCATGAGTAATAGGCAAAGGATATTTGAATAGGAAGCAATAACTGACTGCATTCTCAGAGCTAAGAAAAATTGCATGCGAGTTAAATGGATGAATAACATTTAAAAGCCAGAATTACGTAAAAAAGAGTGTCGTGGATATATCAAGGAAAGAGTGATTATGAGAGCCCAGGAGCAGTATAATGATCAGATGTGGAGTATGTCAAGGGGAAAGTGGATAAAATAATAGAGGTATTAAAGCTATTGCATGAGCTTGATTTGAATACAGCAATTGGACTGGATTGAATATTGGCATGGGTGCCAAAGGAATAAAGAGCCAGCAATGCCTCTGATCTGGTTGTTCAACTCAAGTCTCGGCATGTAGGATTCCTAATGAGTGGAATGAGAGCAAGATAATTTCAGTATTCAGGGATGGATCTAAGACTGCTGCAGCAGATTAGACATTCAGTATCTATTCAATATGTTCATCCAGGTTTTGGAGAGGCTGTTTGTTAAAGGCAGGTCTTGCTTATGCTCTATAATATAATAGAGTGACAGCAGAGTTTTATAGATGGAAGAATGGATATACCATAATACCTTTTGGTTCTTGCCAAGGAATTTGACAGGATACCACATGCAGGATTGTTAGATGAACTCAGAGTGGATGGGTAGAAGAGTGGCTAACTCATAGGTGCCAGAAGGTGATCAGTTTATAAGGAAGGTAACTAGTGATGTGCTACACTAGTGACACTTGTACAGTACTTAGGGCATTGTTGTTTAACTTTGATACTAGCAGTGGACTGGAAGATAATATTCGGTTGTCTGCTGATGAATGAGAAGAGACAAGATAGAAACATACAAATTAATAAGGGGACTTTGAATCAGTGAAATCCTACAGCTTAAGGTTGTGCAGGATGAACTTGGAGTTATGCCTGAAAACTGGCTAGTAAGCATATGAAGTCCATCATGTGGAATGGGGTGTCATTAGATGTTGTGGGTGCATTCAAGAGAGAGAGAAATATGATGGGTATTTGCTTATTTCATTCTAGATATACATTCATTAAAATAAAAAAATGCATAATTTAAAATGCATGTAATGTAAAATATTTTGCAATTTAATGCTTGATTGATTGTTTATATTTAAACTTTCAGTAGTAAATATTCTAATAAATGCCATTAGTTTAATTAAAATTAATTTTATGTATTTTACTTCATTTTTCTAAAATATTTTAATATTGTATATCCCTAACGTATTATGATATTCTATTGTGTAATCAGTCTTTGTGTTTATTCGTTGTATTATCTTAACAGATTATGTAATTCTATGTAAAGTTCCATTTTAATATTTTTTTTGTTTAATTTCATAATAATTATATTCCTGATATTTACCCATAAAGGATTTACAGGATGATATAATAGCACTGCATGATTAAGTTTACATCATTACTAACTTCCTGTCAACTGTTATTTGTAAGAATTTCAATATTGTCAGATCTTATTCAAGTCTAATAAATGCACTTCTGACTGTATTGGAAGACTGAAATCCAATTAGATCTGGGTCTTTTCCTGCATTCTGGCAGCACACACCTGTTTTGACCTTTTCTCTCTCTTTAAATGACTGTATCACTTTGATTAGCCCTACTCAAACATTCTTGAATACTAGCACTGTCAAGAGCTTTCATATCTTCATTTTGGATGTGATTCTCTATTGATGCCATCTGTTCACTCCCCTTACTCTCTCTCAAATCCATAAATTAAATTTGGTTAGTATAAAACAGTGTTCTATATGCTACTTGAGTCTTCCAGCTAATTTCTCTTATTCCATATAAATTTATTCAACTAGCTTTGCTAATATGTTGTCTCTTTCCATATTTGTCATCTTTACTAGAAATTGCACCTAAATATACCTGAATTATTTTATTTGTTCTACAAATTTCCCTCTCAGGATTCAGCTGAAGTTTTTAATATTTCTCCCTAATTTCCATGTCCAATTTCTTACTAAATTATTCAAATTTAGTTAAGAAATCCAGAATACTTGTACTGGATTTATTTAGGAGTATAACATTATCTTCATAAAGTAAATAGCAGAAATTTGCAACTCCAATTCGTTATCAGGCTTAATGCCATTTCCCTTCATAATATGATCCATATAGTTGATGAATAATAGTGGGATAGTATGCTTCTCACCTAATTTTACATCAAAATGTCTTCTTGTACTTCCTCTAATTCTAACTGCTAACTTCAGTTCTTACAACTTAAATATAGACTGTATTGCTCAGTAATAGTGTTCCATTTTTACCATACAGTTGTAGTGTTTTTGAACAGCTTTTCTCTCGGCTCCTTATCCTATGCCTTTTTTCAGATCTACAATACTTAAATACAGATCCTTTCTTAGCTGTTTGTCTCAAATTGAAAATATAATCCCAACAACCTCTATTTGGCCTAAACCTAACTTGTTCTTCTTCAAGTCTCCCTTTCATAATTTTTCTTAACTTCTCAATTATGCATGCATAAATTTTACTTGGAACACTCAGTAGGAAAATTTCTTTGTAATTCTCACATTGATTTTTATGTCCCTTTTTAAAGATGGATTTTATGAGCACTACTTTATTCTAATCATCCAGAATTCAACCTTCTGAACTATGCAGTGCATCCAATGTAGAACTTGAATATAATCTACTACAGTTGCATTTCTACACTTCATGTTTTTTTACCTCTAGTATTGATATGTAGTCCTCATCCCTTACTGTATTCCTCTTGAATATTTTTTACCATTGTTCAATTACTTCTTGTTTCATTTAGCAATCTTTCAAAGTAATTACTCCAATTATTAAGAATATTTTTACCATCTGATTCCTCTTTCATTTCTTAACTATTCAGTAGCCTCCAGAACATTTTGCTTCCTTTATGATATTTATCTTCTATATGTCCATTCTTCCCATAACTTTTGTGTGGCCACTTTTACATGCTGCTTATTTGTTTTTATTCTGTTTCAAGATCGTTTGTAAAACAGGCCCTCAAAACAGAATTCTGGTTCAAGCAATTTTACAACTGTAGAACAGGCCTATTCAACTTACTGACCGATAATTTGAATAGGCCTGTTCTGGATGTGCATGTATGTGATGGAATTAGAATTTATAAAATATATTTATTTAATCAAATGTATATTGTTTAAAAATGCAATTTGCTTATAAATAATAAAATATGATATGTGTGTATATGTTTGTGATTTCAGCTGGGTGGTACATATGCAAAACCAGTTATAATGTCTCCAGAAGTGGCCATTGGAGCAATTGGAAAAATTCAGGTAAGAAGTAGAGAACTATGTAAAATCATTCTGTAGTTTAACAGACAACTAATAAAACATTTAGCAACCTAACACATCACACCCTGCATTATCTGGTGCTTGTCTGTTAGACTCATGAATTATGTACATTTTAAACTCAATATCATCTCTTTATATGCAAAAATGCTTTTTTAATCACTGTGAAAAAGAAAAAATTTTTTTTCACAGTGAATTCCTTCAGACTCATGTTTGTTTCATTTTATCTTTTAAAACCTTTTCTTCATAAAGATTGTATAATCATCATAACATGTAATTAGAAAGATAGAAATAGCTGAAAAAGCACCACTCTAGCAAATTATTTTATGGAATGTTTTCAATAGCACATTCTCAGTCTTTTTTCTCCTAAGCCAGCAGTTTGGTACAGATTGATGATGTTTTAGCTGTATGGAACTCTACCTTGTCTGAATTTCTTGGGGAAATTAATTATGCCTCTGACGCATATGTTAGATACAACAATATTGGAGTGCTTATAATAGACTAATTTGGAGGAAAATTGTGGATAAGAGATTAATAATAATATAAACTTAATCATGTAGTGATATCATAGTAGGCTAAACACCCCTTGAGAGTAAGCATCCAGAAATTGATGATGAGAAAACATAAATGTTATTTTGGCACACAGGCAGAAAAGGTATGCCATCATTGACCATATATTTTGCACTATTAGTTGCATTGATTTGCAGATGTTGTTGGAATACTTATTAGTCATTTATTATTTATAATCAAAAATTAATAAAAATTTGTTCTCTTAAAATTTTAGGCAGTTCCTCGTTTTGATAATAATGACAATGTGGTAAAGGCTCATATAATGCAAGTCAGCTGGTCAGCTGATCATAGGATTATTGATGGTGCCACAATGTGTCAATTTTCAAATCTGTGGAAATCCTATCTGGAAAACCCAGTGTCCATGCTGTTAAACATGAAGTGATTTGAGCTGGTATAACTCTTATATTCAAGATAGCCATGGAAGGAGTTGCAGATGAAGATCGAGAAACATGTATACTGATTAGTTATTATGAAATGATTAATTTTGGAAGATTCTTTACATTGTTTATAGTCGCTTGATAATAAAACAAATTGTTTTTGTTCATTCTTAATTTTATTTCTAAATATCACTGATTAAACATTTAGCTTTCCTAGACTGTAATCATATTACACTAAAATTTGATAGACTCATTTACTTCAAATCTCAAAGAGGAAATCATTTAAAGTTATTGCTCAAGGTATTTATTTTGCAAAGGCTTCATTTTGGGACTATTGGTCAGAAAAAAATTTATAGGGCATATAGTTATACCTCTGCAGCTGCTCATTTGTAAATAGCTGAAATCATGGAGAAACATTCTATGTAGCATGTGCTTTATTCTAAAGGAGAATCTGTGTGAGTGGATTAAACTCTGAAACACACTACAAGCAATTACAGCAATCCCTCGATTAATGTGCCCCCAATTAGTGCGTCATTTTTTTTTTGATACCCAAATTCCATTAGTGCACCTATACACATCTTTAAAATAAATGGTACAGATTTAAAAAATTTTCGTTCTATACATTTTTATGGCTAACTATTTTAAAAAAATCCCTCACCAGGATGAAATCATTTAGTTACCGATTTGAAACAGTTTACAAAGTTATTTTTTAATGGCATGCTACACTATTTCCATGTACACTATGTTTCAAATTTACCGCCAAAATTTATGTCGCCTGCTTTACATAGCATTTTACTGATCATATCACGTGCAATTGTTTTCCTTACTTTTTTATTTTAAATTATTTTCCTAACTTTTTATCATGAGTAAAAGAATTAGTGATCAAAAAATAGAAGTGTGAAAATGATTCAAAAGTAATCTGATTGGAAGAACTTGAAATAATAAAGAAAAATGAACAAGGTGAGTCCAGAGCAAAGATAGGACAAGAACACAAAACTGGGTGAATCAACTGCTGAATACAAAGAGAAAGGTAAGGAAAGAAAGTCAAGTTCATCATGCATGCACTCGAAATCAAAGTATTATAATGATTGAATTAGAGAGACTTCTTTTTACATGGATCGAAGATTGTAACCAAAAACGGATCCAGCTAAGCAATGACCTTATTAAATCAAAAGCATTGTCTCTTTGTAACCTGGAAAGAAAGGGCTATCAATGATGGAAAAGAAGAATTCCACGTTAGTGCTGGGTGATTTGAGCGTTTCAAAAAGAGAAATAGCCTACATAATGTTTTAATCGCAGGCAAAGCTGCAAGTGCAGATAAGGAGATATCCAGAGATTTTGAAGAAAATTGTGTAATAAGGGGACTATTGTGATCAACAAATATTTAATGTCGACGAAACCGGCCTTTTTTTGGAAGCAAATGCCTTCCAAGACTTTTCTAGCCAAATCAGAGAAATCTCAGCCTGGTTATAAAGTCGCAAAGTTGAATGAAATTACTGCTAGCAATATGTGAGCCGTTTAGAAGCACAATCTTCCACATTGTGCAAATGATTTTAGAGGCTTTTCAAGTGAATATAAGTTAATTAAATCTCATTCTGAGAAGTTGAGTGATTCCGACCTGCTAAATTTAGATACACAGCGGGAAGATCCTGAAGAATATGAAGAAAATTTAATCACTGACAAGCCCAAAGAGGTCTCACAGAAATAATTTGAAAATAGTTTTCGTACAATCGAAGTTTTTAAGCAGCAATGCTTAGAGACTGACCCTGGTGAAGAGGCAATAGGGCCATACCGTCAGTTGTATGAAAAAAAAAAAAGAAAGAAACAGAATGCCTGCTAAATTACGTTAGCCCAATTCTTTGTTAAGAAGCAGAATAATAAATTTATATTCTGAATATGTTTTATTGTCTTTCAGCTTCATGGTTTTCATGTAACTAGGTCCTGAGACATACCCTAATTTTTTATAAAAAAAAATTAAGGGTCAAAAAAGAAATCTGAGGAAAGAATTATACATTTTCCCATAGGTTATTATATTCTGTTAATGCACCTGTTTTAAAGAACACATTCATCGAGGGATTGCTGTAAACTGATGGGAGTGCAAAATAATTATTTGGTGGTTTATAAAGTGACGTGTGGTAATAAATGATTTAGTACTATTCTCACACATTATTCCTATTGTATTCAAGACCAAGTTCTGGGAATAAACACGGAATAATTTCATCTCAAATTTGGTATTATTATCATTTATATTATTTATAGCCACTGTAGCTGTGTTGGTATAGAATACAGGAAAGACCTAGGTTTGAATACCATTTAGAATGCAAAGAAACTTCATCAGGACTTTCATACTGAAAATAAACCAGCTAGTCTCCTATGTAGGCAGCAGGGTTTTACTCCCTGCTGCCTACATAGCTACAATAACTCAGGCTTTTGATCCCACAAAACAGACAAACTGGCCCAGAAGGACAGATGCAATTTTTACAGCCAACAGCACACAATGCAAATAGGCAGTATTATAAGTAGTATCAGGTTTCTAAGAAGCCAAGCTAGCCATGACAGCTCATTGAGTGTAATGTGAAAAGGGATGATGAGATGTATTTAAATATTTGTTACAAATTATTTAGTTCCAGTTACCTTGATGCTAACAGTATTTAATTAACACCTTATTATGCATATGTAATTTTATAATCAATAGGAGATGGACTGCCTCCCAATATAAGAACGAAATAACCATCTGTGATGATATGGGACTAGAGTAAGCAATAGTGTATTCAGTTCAGCAAATTAAGTAGTTACCTTACAAGACCGATTTGATATATTTTGCCATATTTAACCCATTAGAAGTGGCTAAGCAGTAGCTTAACAACATCTTATTAGACATTTGGAAACATTTAATAGGATACAAAAACATTTTTCTCTACATATATAGATGATATTTTTGCAACATGGCTAAGGCAAATCAGACTTCTCCCACTTAAATAGTTAATCTCAGAATATGTGTATTAGAAATTAAACAAAACAATAGCCTTCTACTCCTAGACACCTTAATTACAGAAGAATACAATGGCACCCTCGCCCTCAGTATAACAAACACTCAAATCCTTTGCCATCCAGTGCAACATCATGACATAAAACGTATCATTTATAAAAATAATAGGATAGAAGAGTTTATGATTCAGATATAATATCAAAAGACAAAAAACACATAAATGGGAAAGCCATTCTTTTTCATTTGATGCATGGAATATTCCCCCCCCCCCTCCAATTGGGGAGAAAGGCAGAGATATTATAGCCATTAGGTCAAATAAATGACATCTATTGTGATGAAATAATTTGTAGTCTGAAAGAGCATGTTGACAACGATAGTTTTGGGCATGTCAGTAAACATACTAATGCAATGAAAATTTATGGCTAAAGGCTGTTACTATTGCCTTTCAGTGGTTCTGCAGTAACATTCCAAAAGAATAGAATAGCACCCTCTCCTTCACAGTTTAACACACAGGAAAGTGTGTTGAACTGTGAAGTTTAACATTTCCATCCTTTGTCATCCAACGCAACATCATAACATAAAAACTATCTTTTATATTGATAATAGGATGGAGGATATAACAGTCTACCAGAAAAATACTGGCTGAATCAATGATTCTAATTTAAAAGAAATTTATTATAGCTATTTATCTGGTCTCTACAAGTTCCTCCTGACTTTGGTTTTTCGTTTTGTATAATAACACCTTTGTCATCCAACGCAACATCATAACATAAAAACTCTTTTATATTGATAATAGGATGGAGGATATAACAGTCTACCAGAAAAATACTGGCTGAATCAATGATTCTAATTTAAAAGAAATTTATTATAGCTATTTATCTGGTCTCTACAAGTTCCTCCTGACTTTGGTTTTTCGTTTTGTATAATAACATGCAAACTAGTCTAAGAACATTATTAACTGACATAAAAATACTGACCTTGTAGTTTATTGCTTTGGCTGTAATTCCAACTAAACTATGAGTACATTATATTGAGAGTTGACCTTATGTGGTAACTCTTTACAAGGCAAAGATTCCTAATTTTAGGTTTTGCAAAATCAACATATCTTAACAATTCATTTTTCAGCTCAAAAGTAAGTATATTGACCCAAGAAAAGAAACTTTCTTTTCTTAGGTATTATTAATGTGCAGTGAAAAGCTTGGTTTGATTAATGATCTTTAAGCTTATAAACTTGTCTTTATAAAATGCATACATTTCTTTAAGAAAGGAAACATGATATGGTCCCATAAGTTAATTGGAAGGACCCACATCATGCTGCCTTTCAGTTACTTTAAATATCATAGCATCCATCTTACAAAACAGAAGTTGAATGCTTTGTTCTAGTCACATCATAAAGGCTTGTGTGGGCCATGATTTTTATTAGACAAATTTGGTAAGACATTGAATTTATTTTTTAACTGAATAGCTCATCCTGAGACATTCACTGATATCTACTTAAGATATTTTAATTGAAAACAATAGACCAGCAGATTGTTAAGCCTCAAAATTCATCTGAAATATTTGACAAATGAGCTAAACTATTCTAAGAGGTTGCAAACTATATATGCTATGTCAAGTTTACAAGTAGATTCTCTTTTTTAAATGAAATGTTTTTAACTACTACATAGAACGTGCTTTATTTGCGACAACAAATAAATAATAATTATAAAAAAAATGCAGTTTCATTTTTTAAAAATCCAACTTTCCCATAGGAGATAGTGGCAGTGTGGATGGATTTTACCTATTTAAAGAAGCAGTCATAGAACTTGCAAGACCTAAGATGGAATGTGCTGGTAACAGCAACACTCCCTCCCGCCCCTCAGTGGATGCTATATTTATGTCAACGGAATGGAAAGTTCACAATGGTGCAGGTCACAAGACTTGTCGTGACTGTAGCAGACTTGTAGGGTTTAAAGGAATATTGTATTATTAATGAATTTCCTTTAGCATTGAATTATTGGTGTTGAAAGTTTATTTTTCACTTGGTTAGAGTATAATAAAATTAGTTTAATCCTTTATCTATGTGTGAGCAAACAACGTTTGCGCCTGAAAGTATCTTCAGGACTGGGCTAAGGTGGTACAACACCAGGGCAACTCATTGCAAAGGTGGAGCAAGATACCAACACTCCTATCTCAGTATCTCCTATAATGCAAAAACACATCTCCTTGCGGATATGTCTAATGTTATGCATTAAGGGAAGGGCCACTATCCAGACTAGTTTCGACCTTTATTGAGGTCTCTTCAGTGGGAGCCAGGCCTAAGTGGAGATACCAGGCAGAAGCATTAGCAGGTCATCTCTACCTATAGGATTTGCCAAATGGTGTGCCACCCTTTTTTAATAAATTACTCTGGATTTAGAGAAAGATGTTGAAAGTTTATTTTTCACTTGGTTAGAGTATAATAAAATTAGTTTAATCCTTTATCCAAGTGTGAGCCCTTCCCTTAATGCATAACATTAGACATATCCACAAGGAGATGTGTTTTGCATTATAGGAGATACTGAGATAGGAGTGTTGGTAGCTTGCTCCACCTTTGCAACGAGTTTCCCTGGTGTTGTACCACCTTACCCCAGTCCTGAAGATACTTTCAGGTGCAAACTTTGTTTGCTCACACTTGGATAAAGGATTAAACTAATTTTATTATGAATTATTGGTACAGGATTTTAGTTGGAAATTTAAGCATTTCACTATAATAAAAGTTGATTTTATATGGGTTACTATGGACAGTGAGGTGAAGTTTAGAGGAAATATGACAAAGGTGGCCAAAACAGCACATCAGATTAAGTGGCTATTAAACAATACTCACAAGAAAGGAATAAGGAGGTTATTATTAAAGCCACGTTTGGAGACTACTGCATGCGGATTGGATTCCTTTGGGATGAAGAGTGGAGAGGATCCAGAAGCAAATGACCAAGATTGTGACAGGTCTATGGAATGCTCTCTATGAGAATAGATTGAAGGTCTGTGGGCTTCAAACATCAAGCTTTTACAGTTCCTAGCTGTTTTAAAAAATAGGAAAATTCAGTTCAGTGTATAAAAATAAATTATCCTTTCTGTTGTAGTTAAATGGTTAATAAAGGAAACCTCCCATACTCAGTCTACAGAGCAACCAATATTCTATGCAACTTTACTGCATTATAACTTATGGAAGCCAGGAGGTTCCATAAAATGTCAGGATTAGGTGCAGATATACAGAAACAATTCTAAGTAATGTACCCTTTCAAAACAAATAAATAAATACCAACAATAAAATAATACTATAAGAAAAAGACCTACCCAGATTATTCTGTATTGAATTAGAAAAATTCAGTGCAATACATACAGATGCAACTTCTCTTTCTATCTCTCTCTCTTTTTTTTTTTTTTACTGGTAATCCCATACATTTGGTTATGAATAGGCAAAAGGTTTGGAAGAAATTTGTTAACATTAGATTGAACGTCTGCAGGATATACTCTTTAGGATAGAAGAGGGACAGCTTGTCTAAAGAATAAAAGCAGAAGAAATGAACAAAGAGGAAAGAAAAATCTGTTCTGTAATTTTGGAGTTTAATTGTGAAGAGGGTGCTACTGTAAGAAGGCCACAGCCCACGTAGGGCTGTCGAGCTGATGATGATGATGAGGTGCTGCTGCATATATTTTTACAGATTTTGGGAGGGGGAAGAATCACTAATATGAATTGTGTAAGTAGCGACCATGGAAATATTGCAGAAAATGTCAGTATGGAAGTGCAGTCTACTGACAAGGGACAGACTATTAACTGATTTAACATCTCTTCCGTACTGATTGAGATTTTTAAGTAATCTTAGGAGCAACCCAAATGTGAGAAATCAGTAATTAGAATTGGCATAAATTGAATAGTTATTTAAAGTAATACTGTCCTAAGAAATCAAGAGATAACTTGATTTCTTAGAACAATACTTGTAACAAGTTTAAGCCAAGAAAAATTGGAAATTAGAATTATTCCAAGAGAAATCTCATCTTGTCCAGAAATGGGTATTGTCAAAAGTAAGACGAGAAAAACATTTTTTGCGGGAACTGGCAAAACATCATTCCTCCACTTTCCTTTGGACCTGTTAAAACAAGAGGCAACAGCTACCCAACATCCCTTTTCAATACAACTGCACACACACATTGTACCTGCTTCTCCTCTTCCTCATTTATTCCATCTACCTCTGGAACAGTCATGATGTGCTACTGGTACTTGTACCTCTCATGTGTGGGATAAATATGTATGAGATGCATCCAGAGAGTACAGTTTGTTTAAGAATTTTAAAAAAAAAATGGTAGAGAAGAAAAAAAGTTTTATATGATAAAATACTTATATACATAAATTATATACACACAGGTATCCCTTGCTTAACACGGATTTGATTATCACAGCGAAATTAATTGCGGCAATCTCTTTATATATGCAGCAAGAGTTTTAATTAATGCACCTTTAAATTTACCACACAAAACCATGCAAGCCTCAAGGAGCGTTTCCTAGCCGAGAAAAACAAATCGTGAGCATGATGACGTCATTCCTCCCATTAAGCATTAAGAGTGGATGTATTACAAGCTCCAATTGTTGAAGATTGGTTTGTCTTATTTTTGTCCGGAAGTTGAAGCTTATTGCAAGAGAAATAACTTAGCTTTCAAAGCTCTTTTGCTTTTAGCTAACACACCTGGTCCATCCAAATTCTCTTAATGATCTGTGTGAGAATGTTAATTTTATTTTTCCACCAAATACGACATCATTGCTACAACTCATGGACAATGGGCATCGTTGCTACTTTTGAAAGCCTATTTTCTTAAAAAGACATTTTCAACGGCAGTAGAAACAACAATGGGAGAAAATGCGATTACGCTCAAAGAATTTTGGAAAAATTTTAACATTAAACACATAATTGAAAACATTCACGACTCGTGGGAGCAAGTGCCTTCTAGCTGCATGAAAGCTGTTTGGAAAAACCTTTTGGCAGAATGCACTAATGATTTAGGTGGTTTTCAAATCCTGTGAACAACGTGGTTGAAGAAATCGTTGCAATTGGTGAAGGCCTTGTTTTGATGCAGATGTTAAAGAATTATTGGATTCAAATCTGCATCCCAGACATGATAAACAAATTACCCTTTGAATACAGAAACCTTACAAACTACAATAGCCTGAAAAGAGCTCTAAGGATATGTTCATACTATTCTTGTTCATACTATGAACAAGAAACGTGTACCCTAAGTACCGTATAAACTTAATGAAACACAATATATTCATTCAGGCTTCCAGTTCAGAGACGCATCAAGACATTCCAAGTTATTGTATGTGTGTGTGAGCACAAATTTCTTATAGTTTATATGTAAATCACTACATCTAAGAGACAGATAAACAATGCTTATTTCATGCTATCAATATCTACAAGATGCTTATATTTGCCCAATTTGCACACATTAACATAAATTGGTGGCATATAGATTTTATGGATTTTTTTTTTTAGTATTACATCATCAGAATACTTGCCAAAGTTCTCCAGTAATTTTTATTTTTTTTTAATCACACATATTTCACAGAGCTTCTACAGTTCAGCCACTAACAATGATGCTCTTTTGTTGACAAGACCAGAATTAAGACCCATCTAAGATGTAAAGAACCATTTAAATGCTTTTCAAAGAAGATGAGTTAGCTGATTGCATTATGGAGGTGACAAGATTTTTTCACATGGCATGCAGCAAAGGATTGGCAAGATAGTTGCATTAAAAATGCCTGTAAATAAACTCCTCGCTGAAAATTCAACCCATTCTTTGATGGAAGAGAAAGGTACATTTCATAGCTTGTGTAACTGTCTGACAACATTTTTAGTTCTATAATTCTAGACCAGAAGAAAGTTCATGAAAAGCTTGATTCTAGTAGCTGACTACAACTTTTTGTAAGCCTCCCACCTTTTTTGCTTTTTTAATTCATTCAGTTTAAGCTTGCAGATTAGTAAAGTTAAAGTTTCTCTCCTGGAAAATTGTGTTTTAACTCTGCAGTTTGAACAAATCAACCACAGATCTCTATTTCAGACAATAATACCAATATGGTTAGGGGAACACAAGATAGCAGCTACTATATTCTCTAGCCCTGATGTCTTTGAAATCAGTAGTAGCCATGAACTCAGCTATCAGTAACTAATGTTGGAGACCAGCTGCCTACTGAAAATATAACAAAAACGTTTATTGGGTATGGGTTTAATAAATTTTAATGGAAATACATTTCAGTACATAAATACCTTACAAAACCATTAGAGTAAGAGAATAAATAATAGAAATTCAAAACGCTACATGTTATGAACAATGGTTATCTTTTCATGTACAGGCACATGAAACTGGCTGTTTTGTTGCCAAACATATTTTTGAACAACACTCTTACACTGAACTGAATATGACAAGTCAAGCTTTGCAGAACATGGTATTAATAACACTAGTCATAGGATACTTTGGAATAATGCTAAATGGATACACAAGCATTTACAGATTTGAATGTCTTTAACAAAAGTATCAAAGTCTTCGTCGCCTGAATGATGGACTAATCAAGCCCAAAATTTGGGAAACTTAATTTTTTTTTAATTACACATATATTGGATGCTAATATTATTAAAACATTTTTTATTAAAATTGTTTTAATAATGCATAACCAACGTATAAGCTTGTCTATAAGGAAGGCCCGCCAATACGGTAAATTGAAATTGAAGCTATCTAGACAATTAAATCGTCTAGCATTCCTGAAACGCTGCCGGGATAATAAAGTAATCCCGAACTGTGTAAAATTCAAGCACCGGTTTGTGTCACAAAAAGCTCTCCGAATATATAACTGCGCTAGCTACGCGAACAAATCACAGCCACGCGGTCGCTGTTAGCGGACATTAACAAAGCTATTCGTGCCGTCGAAGATGAGCTTTCGTGCACTTTGAACCACGAACTTTGGTCGATTTTACATGACGTCTCATGTACCGCTGCCGAAAAAGAATTTAAAAAAATACGAGGCCGACAGATGAAAAAGTTCGAAAAATTAAAAAAGAACTCTAACGTCTTTCCAAAACCTGCTACCAACATGGTAATCAACCTTTCTTCAGTCACCCTGAAGCACTCAATGCGCTGTCACGTGGACACAACTTCGCCATTGCTCCCAATAAAATACCTAGTGAGGATATTATGATCCAGATCGAACGCAGAATCTGCACCTTCCACATCAAGTCGCCAACAGTGTAAGACTGGATGTAGTCTTACATGGATGTGTCCTTTCCAAAGCAAGACCACCAAAAACCAACTTATCCAACAAGGAATATAAAGCTCTACAGGAAATGAAGGATAATAAAGAATTAGTTATCACCAAAGCAGATAAGGGAAATGCAACTGTAGTACTTAACCAAAAGGACTACACAGGTAAGCTGAATGCTCTTCTATTAGATCGGGCCACTTACCTCCCTATCAATTACAATCCCACCAACTCTCAAATTAGAAAACTTCACAGGCTCCTTAAGAGAGTCGCTTCTTGGCCTGTAGAAGTTACCAACAGATTAAAGCCGTTTAACTCTATACCCCCCCCCCCCATATTTACGGACTCCCAAAAATGCACAAAGAAAATGTGCCATTACGTCCCATGGTGGATGGCATTGATTCCCCCCACATACAAATTAGCTAAACATTTGGCCAAAGAGCTCACACACTATACTGGCAACACACCATCACACACAAAAAAACTCAGCCCATTTCAAAGCCAGCATAGAAAACCTTACACTCCAACATACTGATATAATGGTCAGCTTTGATGTCTCCTCTTTATTTACAGATGTCCCACTCAAGGAAACTTTAGAGCTAATCCAAGCTAAATTTTCTCCCGATATCTCAGCCTTATTTCAGTTCACAATGAACTCAGGCTATTTCGTTTGGCAGGGAAAATTCTACAAACAGAGGGGACAGCCATGGGTTCACCACTCTCCCCACCCTTGGCCAATTTCTTTATGGAGACCTTTGAAGAAAAAAGCCTTAGCCTCTGCCCCACAAAAACCAGCCATATGGCTTCGCTACGTTGATGATGTGTTCGCTATTTGGCCACATGGCTCTGAAACACTTCTCTCCTTCTTAACACACTTAAACAACCCACACTCCAGAATCAAATTCACTCTAGAAAAAGAGGAAAACAACAGCCTCTCTTTCCTAGACACACTAGTCACCCGCCAGCCTAATGGAACCTTGGTTTTCTCAGTTTACAGAAAACCCACCCATACAGGCAGATACATTCGCCAACAATCCCCCCCCCTCACAACAATATGGAGTAGTGAAAACACTATACAACAGGGCTAAACTAATCTGTTCAAACGACTTGACCCTAAACACTGAACTAAATCACATCCTCAACACATTCTCAGCCAATGGCTACCCCCCCCCCCCCAAAAAAAATCCAAAAAATATCAGAACCTACAAACCACAGATCCCCCCCCCCCACACACACACACAACAAGGATTACTCTAAATCCATCACCATTCCCTACATCCGAGGCACCTCGGAAAAGATTACCAAAATTTTAAAAAAACATGACCTGACCTCCTGTTACAAACCTTACAGAAAATTGGCATCCCTTATCCGCTCCACTAAAGACCAGCCACTTCCCCTAGACCTACCTGGTGTTTACCAGGTCCCTTGCAGTTGTAAACTGTCTTACTTTGGCCAAACAGGCAGGACAGCAAATATCAGAATTTCGGAACTACATTTCGGACTACATCCGTTTTCACAAATACAGTCATTCTGGGCTTGCGGACCATGCTCTGGATACATGCCACAGAATACGGTGGAAGAAAGCTACAGTGATACACCGTAGCAAATACTAATTTGAAAGACTCTTTATGGAATCAGCCTCAGCCCTAAGAAATTCTCCAAACCTCAACAAATTTGGTTGTATGCGACTACCCCAAATTTGGGAGGCCTACATCAGCAGACCTTCAGCCCAACGGCCAAGAACACCTACTTAGCCCGCTAAAGGGCACCATCAGGACTGTTAGGAGAACAATAGCTTCATCTCTTCATTCCCAGTTTCTGTGTTGTAGTGCCTACGTGCACGTAACTTTTTTTGTAAGTTCCTTTAGAAGATGGCAACGTGATGTTGCCGAAATATCAGAAAATATTTATTAAAGTTTAATTTAATTTATATCCTTAACTACGTTGTTCAATTCCTTAAGTGTTTTAATAATGAATAACCAACGTATAAGCTTGTCTACGATGGATGCTAATAGTTTATAACATAGTATTCTCACTCATGCACAGGAAAAGATAGCCATTGATCACTGTATGTAAAGTGTTTTATCCAAATTTCCATTATTTATCCTTTTACAGTGATTATTTATTCTTTTACAGTGATTATAAATACAAATATTTCATTTTGTGAGACACAAAATGAAATATTTGTATTTATAATTTGTTAATTAAATATTTTTTTACTATAGATAGATATATGTTTTTAATGGATCTCCCACAATTTTTTAAAAAATCTCCCTACTGATTTCCAAAAGTTAGGGCTAAAAGAATTATTTCAGCAAATTACAAAAAAGTGTTAAAGGATTTATGACTTATCTTACATTTCACAACAGCATAAACCAAGATACACTCTACTAATTATCTCTTTTTGAATATCTTCATTTTGATCAATGTCATTCTCAACATCTCTAAATAACTGGAATAAGTTTCAGTTCACTTTACACATTATGCACCACAATAAAATATCACCAGTATTTCATTAATTTTGTATAATTATTTACATTTGAAATTATTTTAGATGAAAATGAGTTTATATACAGTTGTGAATATAACACAAAAGACAGTGATGAACAACAAACACCTATGTAAATTCAACATTGTTTTCATTGCTTTTCAGTCTTTAATTCTTTGAAATATTGCCATATATTTATTTCCATGATTTCTTGTTACTTTATTGCCTTCTTCTGTTGCATTACAAATCTTTTCTACAATTATATCTCCTTCCTGAAATTAAACATATCTTGTATCAAAATCCAAATAAAAGTAGAACCAAAAGGGAAAAAAAAAGATATTATTATAATAGCAATTCAACTTAAATCCTTTTTAAGTCATATGTACTGTAATAAGTTTTTTTTTTTAAACTGTCATTTGTAACACTTTTTTGTATTATTTTGAAATATTTTGCTTAAAAAACTGGTAGCAATTTAAACCAAAACAGATTTCACAAATTTAGTAAACATGATCAGAATGTCAAAATTTCAAATAAAATCTATCCAGCCTAAAAACAGTTACATCTATAGACAAAATAAAATTAATGTGCTATGTATTTTGTAAAACACACCTTAAAAAAGCATTTTTAGCAACAGTATTTATAATTCTCACTGTTTTTTCTGCTGTTTCATAGTAATTCTTGTAACAAGCTGCCAAAAGCAAAAATTTTATAACTGAGATGTCAACACACACACAAGTAAAAGTCTCAAAAACTTATAAATAAAACATTTTGCATTAATGTTTGTGCTTATGAAAAAAAAAAAAAAATTATCTGAGACCTCCAGGGAGTCGAGGACTCATCGAAGCAGGCTGTAAATTACCCAACCCAGCTATCATACCTTTCCTTAAATGATGCCCCCGTGTTCTCTCCCTGCCTTCCATATAACGAAAAATTTCATCATTTGAAATGCTATAACACCCATTCAAAAGTTTATAGACCTCTATCATATCACCCCTCTTTCTCCTGTTAACCAGAGTCTGTAATCCACATACTTCCAAGATTGGGAGTATGTGGATTATGATTAAATGTTTGGGAAATCAAGAGAGCATAACTAAGGTAAAAAACTAAGTTTAAAAAGTTTGTATTCTGGCAACTTCTGTCAAACATTATTTCAGTTTGCCATTTTCTGGGAAAATTTTTTCATATCAAGTTATGGAAATAAGCTTAAAATGATGAAGACTGATCAATTTCCCACTGTAAATCTATTTCCTGAAGTGAACTGTTTGATCCAAAGACTGGCCATTGTCAGTATAATTATTCTCATAATAGAAAAATTTTCCATTTAGAAAATAAATTATACTTGCCAAGAGATTATATTCTTGTTTAATCCTTTACCCAAGTGTAAGCAAAACAAAGTGACTAATTATCTGAACATCGATTGAGTAACAGTCAGCTCTCATGAGAAGAATGAAATCGAATTTAGTGAGCTGCTGTGAAACAAATATGACAGAAGGAACTTGAGTGAAAGAGTGTTAGATCTGATTATAGTGTCAAAGGCGGTCTCAGTTAAATATGTGACTGTTCTGTTTCCAAGAACAGTCATTGGTGACAGCAATCATACTGTACTGACCTGAGAAGTGACTAAGCAGTATGAGTGTTCCATTCAAAAAAAGGTTACATGCTGAAATTATGACCAGCTGATGGCTACTTTAGGTTCTGTCCTATGGCATCAGTTGCCAGATGGGATAGATGTCAGCAGTATATGGGATGCATTTAAATACTTTAAATGATACAATATCGAAATGTGTTTCTAGAGTTCAAAGAATAAACACGGGAGGAGTGAAATAGATATGCAACGTTATTAATTAAGCAAAATATTAAGATGAAAAGCCAAATGGCTATTTTTTCTGGCGAGGTTGATAAGTAAAGAGGATAAAAATCCCTTATTGTTTTTTAGCCAGTATGCGAAACTCTACTCAGAGTTTCTTAGAGTTTCGCATACTGGCTGAAAAACAATAAGGGATTTTTATCCCCTTTACTTAAGCAAAATATTCTTAAGAAAAAAGATGATGTTGTGTCCCATTTTATGATTTTTATTCTATCTAGTTATTTCCCCTTTATCTATGTTCAACTATTATCTATGCACGAAATATCACCAAAATTTTTACTAATACTTAAGTTAATTCTCCCCTTAGTATCCCTAATATTTGTATTATGCTGCGCCTTTTGGGACATTTAGTTTAAGATATTATATACAAAAACAAGGAGAAAGAACTAAAATATGTCAGAAAGTGTAACTATGTTACAGTCGTGACACTTTATCTCGTTTCTTAACACATTAATTTCCCGCGTAATTAGGTTCGTATTTTTCAAGTGGTGCACTGGACAGCAATTTCAGACAACTGTTTTATCATTGGACAAAAGGTTTATTAAATTCCTTAACATGGTACAATTCAAATTTTAGTTATTATTCAATTCAATGCTATACTAAATATTTACAAACTGACATTAGCTTATCATAAATAATTAAGCTATGATCCTATAATGGGTATTACGATCATGCCGCCATACACATTCAACACATAAATTCATTTGACACGGACATATAAGATTAATTCACACTATTTAACTATCCAAACTTAAGTAGCTTAACTAAACCATTTACTGCACTAACACATAACTATGACATTTAAACTTTCTTATACAATATAAAAGACATGCAAAATTCTCAGGACGCTTAATTACTCATATAACATTAACATTAGCCAGCTTACTTTCAATATATTCTGTCAGATACTAAAATCCTAGTATTGTTTTCTTGGTCACTTCAACAGTTCAGTATTAGAATAATGATAACTAATACAGACGAATCATAGTTAACACGAGATATATTTTACAGTACCTTTCTTTCTTGAATTTTCCATATGGGCCTCTACCTTTTTCTGATCGAACTATCTTGGTATAACCTCTCCGATAATCTGTTTCTCCTACGTTCCTTTTGGAATTGAACTATGCTTATGCGGTCTTAACCTCTCATAACTTAGGACACACTTTGAATCATCTATATAATGGCTGTACAACTCGCGACGTGGACATCGATTTCTTTACTTCTTTCCCTTTCTCGTAGTTGACACTGGAGTTGATACACAAAGAATATGCTTTCTTTTCTTTGACTATATGGCATTCCTCACTTCTTACATAGGAAGTATGGAATCGAAATCCCGCTCACTTTCGTTTCCGTGTTGTGACGACAGAGATATAACCCCTATCTCGCCACTCAGGAAAACACCGTGAAATCCCTACAAAAGAGCTTGTGAAGAACTCTCCTGGAACAGAACCAAAACCAAAAGCCAAAAAGAGTCCCCCTCTCTCTCCTAACGGCACCTTCTCTAACTTCTTTTCTCTGCCCCCCCCCTTTTTGACTTGACTTTACCGACCAATTAGGATGGCGTTTTTCTGCCGAACATCATTTGATTGGCAAGCCCGTAACGAAGTCTCAATCTGGGAATTGACCCTAAGCGATTGTCTGTTGTTTTACTTGTGCTAGCCTCTAATTTAATCCCCTTTCCAAAATTTTTCTATGAATTTAATCTCTAGCCTCTCACATACCATTTCTTATGACTAATCTTTTTCTGTCTTACTTAGATAAATTTTCTCTTTTATATCATATTACAACATTAATATATTCTTTCTTTCTTTCTTTCTATTTGTTAGTTAGTTCAACAAACACCTTTATATTTTATATATTTTATTGGATGCAAGAATATTTCTTTTTCTTTTAATTAATTCATCTATTATCTTTTATGCAGGGTTTTTAATTTATTTATTCTTCATGTTACACCATGATAGCTTGGAATTCTACATTCTTAAGGTATCAGGGGGTAACAATGTGAAAGGAATACCATGTGCATAAGAACGATGTCAGTTATGAAAATTGTAAGGCATAGCCCAGAAGATTTACAGGTATTGTAAAGAAAGCCAACTCTGAGTATGAAAAAAAATTGGCTTTGCAAACTAACGACAACCCCAAAGATTCTATTGCTATATTGCAAATAAAAGAAAGAATAACTGCTGAATGCAGGTGACAAATGCAGAAGAGACTTTTCAAACTAATGAGTGCCCATTTTGCTAAGAGCTATCAACCTGGTGTATGCTCAATGCTACCTCTTCATTGGAGGAGGTACCTAGGTGTTGCATAAACTGAGTATGAATTTGGCAATAGAGACTGATGGAAAATCAACATAGATGCCAAAAGAATGTGAATTGACTATTTGGGAAATGTTGATCAAGTATCTGAGAAAAAACTATTTTAATACCAACTAGTTTCACCAACTTAAACTGTTGGCATCTTCAGGGTACAGGACTGATGATAAAAACTAAAGCTAACAAAACATGTTACAGAATTCTAATTATAAATTACAAAACAACACTGAACATGTGCAATACACATGTGGCACGTACATGATTTCATTTGTTGTTTAGGAACATTTTATAGTTGGTACTAAAGTTCATTTCTTGTGTGTTTAGAGATCTAATTAGGGTCTTCCAGATCTCGGATAAGATTAAACCTTGGTTCCTATTAAGATTTTCTGCAGAACGGGTGACTTGTGCTGATCTTTTCATGGAAGATCTTGAAAGTAGAATTTTTATCTCAAGTAGACCCCAAACCCACAATATGGTGGAGATATGTGGATGACATCTTCATTATGTGGAATCACAAAAAAGATGACTTATTTGAATTCCTAAATAAGATCAACTCCTTTCACCATTCAATCAAATTCACTCTGGACCTTGAAAGAAAAACTACCATTTCTGGATATCCTAATTAAGAAGCAAGCTAATGGATGTTTCAACCTCTCAGTTTACAGAAAACCCATGAATACAGGACGTTATTTACATTTCAGCTCCTCCCACCACTTTTCTCAAAAAACTCAGCATTGTACATATTACAACAGGCCAAAAAGATCTCCAAGATGAATTGACACTGATATCCAACAATCTCATCTTGAATGGCTATCCTCAGAGACTTGTTAACAAGATTCTGTTCTCTGATCCACCACAAAGATGATAAGAAGACACTCAATATATTACCACAACGTCATTCCATACGTGGAGACAGCCTCCAACAAGGTTGCTAAACTCCTCAAACCACATAGAATAAGAGTGACCATCAAACCTAAAGATACAATTCGAAAGCTCTTAAGATCTCCAAAAGACTCCCATCCTTTCTTTAAATATTCTGGAGTTTATAATATCCCATGCTCGTGCGGTTTAAGCTACATCAGCCAAACTTCAAGAAGCCTTGAGATAAGACAGAGAGAGCATATCAGATATGTCAAAAACAACAGACAAGATATATCGGGCTTATCTTCCCATTTCTCCACAACCAACCTTGTCATTGAGTGGGATAAAAGCTGTACTCCTTATACAGAAGAGGATTATCACTCTCGTATTTTTAAAGAAGCCACAACAGTCGCCCGTTCTGTAGAAAATCTTAATAGGAATCAAGGTTTAATCTTATCCGAGATCTGGGAGACCCCAATTAGATCTCTAAACACACAAGAAATTAACTTTAGTACCAACTATAAAACGTTCCTAAACAACAAGTGAAATCACGTATGCGCCACACGTGTATTGCACACATTCAGTGTTGTTTTGTAATTTATAATTAGAATTCTGTTAATGTCTTGTCTGTAAATGTTTTGTTAGCTTTAGTTCCTGTCATCAGTCCTATACCCAGAAGATGCCAACAGTTTAAGTTGGTATTAAAATAGTTTTTTCTCAGATACTTGATCAACATTTCCCAAATAGTCAATTCACATAGCTTCTGTAGTCAAGAAAAAATATCGTTTAATATGCTAAAAGAATGTTCAGCTAAGCTGGCTATGTGTTTGACCGAATTTATATAATATGAGTCTCAGAACAGGGAAGATTCCACAGGAGTGATGATGACAATTTTTGGAAAAGCTGATACAGAAATGACTGCAATAAAAATGAATTCTGCATACTTTGCAATGAACAGTATGGGTTTATTAAAGAAAGATCATTTTATAATAATGTTATAGTTGAATTAGACAAGGGAAATGGATACATTATGATACTTTTGGACTTTGCTAACGCTTTTGACAGGATAGCATGAAAGGCTGTTATGTAAATCTGAGATATTGGACTGGATTATAAACTATTAGCTTGGATAAGAGGATGTCTGACTGATGCTCGACATCAAAAAGTGATGTATGGGGAAGGGGGGTCTGCATGAGTTGAGATGATCAATATTGTATCATAGAGATCAGTCTTGGTCCACTGCTATTCACTCTTTACATTAATGATAATGAGAAGGATTTAACAGGAGACATACAACTATTTGCTCAGGTTATAAAGGTAGAGTAATCAGAAATGCCCCCTACCCCATACAAAATGGCTGTCATTGAACTGACAGCCATTTTGTATGGGGTTTGACATGCCAACTTTATCATGTATTATATATTATACTGGAAGAAACTGATCAGGCTATGGATCTTGGAGTTTTAGTATATAGGAAGTCAAAGTTCAAGGGGCATATACCAAAGACTGTAAATACAACTCAGAAGATAATTGCAATGACTAAACAAACACTGACATGTAAAGATAAAGAAGTAATTTTTCCTCTCCAACACACCTTTGATACAACCCTATTGTATCAAATTAGACTATTTATTATGGTCAAATTGCACCTGGTTTCCAAGGCGATTCTGATACAGTGTAGAAAATGCAAGGAGTGTTAAAAATGATGCTGAGACTATGGAATGTAGATTAAGAGAACAGATTGAGAATTTGTGGAATGTAAACAATAGCAAACAGAACAAAGGGTTCATATAATATATCAGTAGATGGAATTTTAAATGTTATGGAGGATTGGAAGAGAATAAGAGGCTATCCACAGAAATTGAGAACAAATGCCATCAAGAAAGGGGTAAGAGCTAGATTTTTCTCTTAAAGAATTGTGCGTGTGTGAGAGAGAGATTGTAATAGACTTCTTTGAAGATCATGAAGTGCAGGTACAGTGAATGAATTGATGAATACATATGACATCTAGTGTGGATGATATAGGCCTCCCTCAATGAGTTCCTGACTGCCTGGAGGTCTCTGATAATAATAGTCAATAAAAATAATAATTATCAACCCAACAAAGGAAAGGTTACAAATGAAATAAGTACAGTGACCTACCATTATGGGCAAGCCCACAGGGACACCACAGAAATAATTTGTTTAGTGGATAGGTTGCCATAGAGTATTTAATTATAAATGATTAAAGCATAACATAACATAAATGATCATAGCAGGCTATCTTTTGGTAGCCTTATGAAGGCATTTGCTGCAGTCAGAGCTAACCTATACAAACAAATCTAAAATTCACTTCATAAATCCTACTCACAAAAATATCAACTTCCTCATCTCTGATTCCCTTTACAGTACTCTTTCCTCCATTTCTAAGCTTTTCAACAGCCTCCAGAACATTTTGGCACTTTACTACAGTATCAGAAAAGATATAAATTGATTGTTCCTCCTTAACCGTAGTAAAGTACACCATCTATTTTACCTCTGAATGGGTTTATTTCCAATCAAAATTTCAATATCTACATTAAGAAACAATTCTTAAAGTGAAAATTTGAAGGAAATTGATTTAAAACACAAAATTTTGCATCTTCAATGAAACAGATGTTACTGCTTTCAGTAAAATCTTATAAAGTAGGGAACATGTTATATTTGCATTTTCCATTTGACTCTGCCACAGTTCAACTTTCCTAATATGAGTTGTTGCTTTAATTTATGAAGTTTGAGAATATTATTATCTTTATACGAGGTGTTTAAGGGTCAAAGCTGTATAACTGAGAGGAGACCTCCGCATAGCCTTTTAAAGGAATGTGGAGAACCGGCCAGTGCTTCTGCCCTAATGTCCAATCCTCACCTTCTCATGGTGCACCCTGTTGGGTATCTACCTGGATAATGAACAAAAGAGGATGGGCTGGTAATTTGGGATTTAGCCAACCAAATTGTATTCTTATTGGCTTAAACCACAATATTAAATGATGGTACAACATGACAGTTTCATGCCGGCTGAGGCATCACCTGGTTAAACAAGGCCCCCATTGTTTTTGCCAGGGCAAACAGCAAAAAGTCAGCTACTGGAACAAACCCTAAAACACACCCCAACTCAATATCACCCAGAGTTCAAGATCGGTATTATCAACATAAGAAGCCTGAATTGCAAAGAAATGAAGTTAGCTGAGGAATTGGATAAGTACCAGATTGATATAATAGGGGTGACTGAAACAAAAAAGACAAAAACTGGTGAGATTTTTCTGAGCAATAAATACCAAATGTTGTCAGGCAATGACAATCAAGGAAAAGAAGGAGTAACCATAGTATTCAACATTAAATATGAGGCTAATCTTAAATGACAGGCAGTCTCAAGTAGAGTGATGTGGGCAAATATCAGAATGGGGAACTGGACAGTGAGACTTATTTGTGGAGGAATTTTTTGAGGCTTTAGAGAAAGCAACTGACACATGAAAAAGGAAAAGTTGGTCCTTGTTAGGGATCTAAATAGCAGAGTAGGAAATGATTGTCGACATACCAAAATGTTTTGGGAAAATTTGGAAAAAAGAGGAAAGCTAATAATAATGGCAAATATTTGTTGGATTTCAGCTCAGAACATGAACTGGTTATTACTAACACTATGTTCCAATATAAAAATGTGCACAAATTCACATGGAGAGAAGAGGCAAGGAATAAGAAAAGTCCCATTGACTATGTTATTGTTGATAGTGATGTTTTCTCTCTGGTGCAGGACACTAGAGTGTACAGAGGATTTGAAATTCGAAGTGATCACCATTTAGTCTTGAGCAGGATAAAATTGAATTTTATATTGAAAATAAGAACATGTAAGAAAGTCTTAAGCGAATAAAAGTTGAGCAGCTCTCAGATGTGAACTGAAGATTGAAATATACAAACATTATTCAATAAAAAATGAAAGAGTCTGAGAACAGGAATCAAACCTTGGAGATTCAGTGGCAAGCTCTGAAGAAAACATTGATTGATTCAGCCAGAGGGGCATGCGGTCTGCAAGGATAGAAAAATCAGAACTCCATGGTGAACACAAGAATTTAAAGAGGCAGTGAAGGAAAAGAAGAAAGCATATCAAAAGTTCCTGGCAAATAAGTCAGCTTGTGCTCTTAGAGAATACAGAGACAAATGTAAAAAAGCTAAACACTGTGTAAAACGAGATAAACAAAAGTAATGGGAAGACTTTGGTAAGAACATAGAAAATAAACATCAAGAAGATGGCAAGATATTCTGGAGGTTTTTGAAGAAGCACAAAAATGGAGGAAAGTGCTGTAAAAGGAATTAGAGATGATAAAGGTGATATGAAAACTGGAGAAAAAGATATCCTTGAAGTATGCAGTAATTACTTTGAAAAATTGCTAAATGAAACTAGCAGTGATGACAGCACAGTGATAAAAAAAACACTGACCAAGAATGCAATCAGGAATACATATCCATACTTAAAGTAGAAAAAGCCATCAAAAGTCTGAAATGTGGAAGCTGGAGTAGATGACTGCACTGCATACTTCAGAAGGCCTGGACAGAAGGACAAATGATTGAAGTAGAGCTCTCATAGTACCCATATATAAAAAGGGAAATAAAACTGAATGTGAGAATTACAAATGTATTTCTCTACTAAGTGTTACTGGTAAGATTTATGCAGTATACTTGAGAAACGGTTGAGAAGGATTGTGGAAGAGAAGCTTGTTGAAGAACAAGCTGCATTCAGGCCAAATAGAGTCTGTCAAGATCAGATTTTCACTTTACGAGAAATAGTTGAGAAATCCTGGGAATATAACAAAGATCTGTATTTAAGTTTTGTAGATCTGGAAAAGGCATATGACAAGGTGCCAAGAGAGAAGCTATTCAAAATGCTATGGTGTCAGTGGGGCATTATATCAAGCAATACTTAGTCTTTATTTGAGTTGTAAGTCAGCAGTTAGAATTGAAGGAAGTATTCTTGTAGAAAGGCTTATACGTTGGTTGCACATGATTACTAAATAACTTAAGGAATTCACAATGTATATTGGAATATCAATTAAAATAAACTATAATATATACTTCCTATATTTCGGCAACGTCACGTTGCCATCTTCATGGGAACATAAGATTAAGACAGGTGCATGCAGGCACTAAAAACAGCAAATCAGGTCGAAGCGAGGAAACTACCGTTTTTCCTAAAGTCCCGATGGTGCCCCCTTGCAGGCTATATTAGGTATTCTTGGCCGTTGGGCTGAAGTTCTCAAGATGTACATCTCCCAAATTTCGGGCAGTCTCATGCATCCAAATTTGTTGAGGTTTGGCATGTTTCTTAGGGCTGAGGCTGATTTTATGAATAGTCTTTCAAATTTATACTTGCTGCAGTGTATTATTGTGGCTTTCTTCCACCGTATTCTGTGGCGTGTATCCAGAGCATGGTCTGCAAGCCCAGAGTGGCTGTACTGGTAAAACCGAATGTAGTCCTTGTGTTCCAAAATTCTGTGTATACTAGATTACTATGCTCTGTGTCTTTCCACACTTAAATATTGATGAAATTATTTTCTTACTTCAAAAATAGTATTAAAACACTTTCCTAAGAAATGTCAAACAGTAAAACATGCTACCTAGTTTAACCCATCTTTCTTTCTTTCTCTCTCTCTCTCTCTCTCTCTCTCTCTCTCTCTGCAATGGCTTGCAAATATCCCTTGATTTTACAGGCCTAGTTTTATACAGTTCACTACATTTAAGGTTGCTTGTAGAGCATTTTCCAATCTTTTGAAGCAAGCTTGCCCATGAATCATACAATGCACTCAAATAGTGCCAATTTGTCTTATTAATGATTGGAGTCAGCCTGAGGAGAGTTCTTCAAATACAAATGCCATATAGTCAGACCACTTTAAGAAATATGAATTCACAAAGCTATCAGTTATATCAAAAAGGTCTGCAACTTTACTCATCCCTGCAATTTCTTTTAAGAAAAGCAAATCTTCATTTATTTTACTGTTATTAGCAAATTAGATATATGATTCTTTTGCAAATCTGCAATTCTCACTTATTGGATGCCTGAAGTGGCTTGAAAAAGTTACATTTGATCTCTAGAGATCAAGACTAGAAACTATTAAGAGTATTTTTGTTAATGATAGATTTCTCACCATCTTTTATCGCTCAATAAAAACTTTTACAATATCAACTTAATTTTATTTGATATACACTACAAGTTTCATTAGTACAACAGGCATTGTTGAAACTGTTTCAGTGGATAGAAAGAGCAGGAAAAGGTACTTGTAATATAGTTAGTGAATCATGTGTGTGTGTATAACAGTGCCACAACTAGGCAGATGCACAGGCACAGGGCCCAAGACAAAGAGGGCCTGAAATGGGGTATCAAAAAATAATCAGTATTATATTTTCAATTTAAAATTTAAAAATTTTTTGCCATGGGAGTCAATTTCGTGACTTTTTGGTTAAAGTTAAAAATTAACCAGTCTATTTCTATCATATTTGTTTTTTTTTTTATTTTGTTTCCAAAAAAAAAAAAAAAAAGAGGGGCCATAAACAGATAATTCAAACAATGCTTGATGGAGGTTGGTGAATCAAACATTTATTATTATCCATGTTTAACCATTATTTCGACATCTATCATACCTCTCCTTAAACTCTTTCACTGACAGAGTATATTCACAAACTGCCTTTGGTAATTCCACATTCATCACTATCCAAACAAATCTGGTCATTTTATCCTTGCTACCCACTTACTACAATAGGTACCATTTGTTCTTTTTCCTCCTGTCATTTACTGAAATATTTCTTCTGCATCTTTTCTATAAAATTCCCTTAGTAGTATGTTTTCAAAAGTAACTTGCTTTTTCATTTCTCCCCTTTTCTACCTATTAACCATATTCTACAATCCACAATCATAGCAAGTATTTCACAGCCACTGCCACCATCATCTTGGTCACCCCCCACATCCCGTCTGCTGTCTGTTTACCACTTCTACATCCAATTGAAACTCAAATTTCTGCACACATCCACAAAGTGTTCATTCAGGAAAGCACGTTAAAAGAAATATAAATATACTGCAAAATATGCATAATTTTTTTCATGTATACTAATTATACTGCCAAGTATAACAGATCCTACACTGATTTCAGCGATTTGGTTACTTTGTTAACCAACCTGAATATCACTATTTCAGACCAATATGTGAATCAAGAAAATATTTGCATATTAGTATCCTTCTTGATTGATCAAAACAATTCTGCTAATCGATCAAGTAGGATGATGTGTCATAATTGCTCACATTATAAGTTTGTTAATCAGTTTCTACCAGGGCAACAGCTTCCAAGATGCTCTTAGCATCTTGGAGGCATCATTCCATTTAAGTATAAGTATTTTGGCCACTAAGTATAACTTGATACATTAACATTACAGTAACTTACTAAATCTTTTTCAGGAACTCTTTCAAACAAAGGATGTTCAGTAATGTGTTTTACCATCCAGTCATGAAGATCTTTGACATCTGTGATAGTGTACAACATTCCCTATAATATAAATTATATCATTTACATTAGTATGTGATGATAATATTGCCTATACCAATAAAAATACAGTTGAAATTTAATAATGGAATTTAAATTTTCAAACATTAATTTTTCTTCTTTTAAAGAAATGGAACTAAGAAATGTGTAAATCTTTTATACGCTAAATAAGATTTATTCTGAACTGAAGTTCATATGTTATAAGAAATGGAAATTTAACCACTTGTGTCTCTCTCTTCACCAGATGTCATTTATAATTGGTGATAGTCTTGGGCCAGCTATCTCTGAGTAGCTAGCAGTGAAGATTGAAATGGCCCCTCAATCTCCAAAAGACTGAGGGGCCATTGAGGAGTTCTCCTTGCATACTCCCTAAATGGAATAACAGGTATTAGCAGAAATGTAATCAGATTGCTTTACTGGTTTCTAATTACTAATCCCTTCTCAATGCTCAAGTTATGTTAAAATCAATGTGAATATAAAAAAAAAGAAGCCAAATCATCTGAAAGTATATACTTTTAAACAATATTAATTATGATTAAATTTTGAAACTACATAACTGACTTCTACATAATCTATAAAGAATGCAGAGAACTATTGAGACCTGACTCAACACTCATTCTTCACTTCTTGTGTGGTAATGCTTTGATAAGGATATACAGTTGAATGTTGAATGAAAGAGGATGATCTGGAAGTTTGGAACTCAGACAACTAAATTTTATTCTGTTTGGTGGTTAGGCTTGTACAATGATTATTCATACTGGTATTTTTATTAAGGCTATTACAATGTAGAAGATATACTAATTAAAAAAATTAATGTTTCCAATATTCAGAAATGGATTGACATTGAATCTCTACTTTGCAATGAGCAACATGGGTTTACTAAGGGAAGGTAATGTTTTAGCAACTTGCTCACATTCTATAACAATGTTATCATTATTACAGAATGTGAACTAGACAAAGGGAACAGATACATCATGATACTTTTGGATTTTGTTAAGGCTTTTGACAGAATATGGCATGGTAGAGTGTTGCATAAATTGGAGAATATGGGTTTGGGTTATAGAATATTAGCATAGATAAGAGGATGGCTGACTGACAGATATCAAAAAGTGGTCTACAGGGGATGTGAGTCTGCAAGATCATCAGATGAAGGCTCCAACTCTTATAGACCAGAGCCAGGAAACTCGTCAAGTGTGATTCCAGATGTCTGTTTCTTTTTTGGACGTGATCCTGCCACCCATCCCAGCAGCATCCTCAGGAAGAAAGTTAAAAAAAGCTCTACAAGGACTGCCATCAACCCATTTCTTCATGTTCTCATCATGCTTGTTCCAGCAGTCAAGGAATTCCAAATCTCAGACACTTTGTGTGCCAGGTCTGCGATCGTGCATTTTCCACTGCAGTTGGCCTTGGCGCACATCGCACCTCAAAACATCCAGCCAAAGGTGCAATAAGAACTGAGTGCGTCAAAGCACGTTGGACTGCTGAAGAAGAAAAGATCCTCGCCGCTCATGAGATCGAGTTGATGGCTCGAGGGATAAAGAACATCAATGAGGCTTCATTTAGGGTGTTTCCATTAAGATCTTTGGATGCCATCAAGTGTCATAGACGGAAAGCCAATTACAAAGCCCTAGTTCAAGAATTGGCAGCTCATCTGCCACAAGTAGGGACAAGTAATATCTCCATATCTCCTGTCTCTGCCTCTCCATCTTCCAGCCACCATCCTGCTGTTGAAAAAGAGGCTTTGATTCTCAGACTGGAATATAACCATATCAAATTCTTAAATCTCTCATCCAGACTCATCTTCTGGGAATGGATATCACAGATCAGTTAAATGACTCCCTCCATGCTGAATTCTCCGAACACTTCATGCCTCGTCAACATCAGCCTACGTCTCATTCTACAATGACTTTGTCAAATAGGAAGCAGAGGAAGAGGGCCTATGCAGGTCCTCTATAAAAAGAATAGAGGGCAATGTGCCAAGACCATACTTGACGGTGCTTCCCATCCACCTCTATCAGACTTACATGATGATTTTGTTAAATTCTGGAGTACAGTCTTTTCTGCTCCACCTCCACACTTCCCTGATGATCACCAACCTATGATATTAAGGTCCATTCCTGCCCTTCAAATATACCAGCCAGTCACCATCCAGGAGATCAAAGCAGCTCTTCCATCCAATTTCTCCACCTCCGGATCCTGATGGCTTTCCTGCAGCTAGGCTTTGGAAGGTGCCACTGAAGATTCTTCAAGACTTATTGGACATTCTCCTTTCCAGTAAAGCAATACCACCATACCTACGTGCTTCAAGAACTATCTTCATTCCGAAGAAAGAAACTTCAAGTCATGAATCAGACTTTAGACTTATTACCATCTCCCCTGTGATACTTAGACTCTATCTTAAAATCTTAGTTAAACAACTTCAACAACATATACAGCATGATTATAGACAGAGCTAAGAGTAGGCCTTTCTATTAATGTAGAGAAGTCCTACTCTTTAGCTCTTGTTGTGACAAGAAGCTTAAGGTCGAGACTATAGAGAATGAAGTCAAAGAATGCAACGGCCTCCCTGCATGGGAGGCCGTTGCATTCTTTGACCATCCTGGAAGAGTGCAGATACCTCGGTATCATGTTCACCCCAAAGGGAAAGTCTTCTGTCTCTTCTATCCAGCAAAGACTGTTTCTCCTTTCCCACTATCTCCTACCTCGCTTTTACCACAAGTTGATGCTTGGTATGATTGGGTAAGGGATGGCACCAGACTCCCCCCCCCCTGGGTTCGAGTATACTGACCCTATCAGGATGAGGATCAATGCCCAGCCCACTTGAGCCCGCACAGCTCAATGGGGTAGTGACAACTCAAACTGTAGGGCTGGCTGCCATTGCATTAGCCCAGTGTTGTTTCCACACCCATGGGGTCCGTATGCAGAGGCATGATGCCGTGGTCTCCATTCTGAACAACCGGTTTAAGAACAAAGGTTGAGAGACCGCTGTGGAACCACATTATAGGACCTCCACAGGTTTGCATAAGCCAGACTTGGTGATTAAAAGAGATGGTAACGTTTGGGTAGTTAATGCCCAGGTGGTGGGAACAGGGTACCCACTAGCCTATAACCATAATAATAAGGTCAACTATTATAAGAATAACCAAGATCTAGTTAGTAAGATACGGTAGGAGCATGGGGCAACTCTGAGGTTTGCCAGTGCCACCATCTCTTTACATGGCGCATGGAGCACAGATAGCTATAAGGACTTAAAACAGCTTGGGCTTACGCAGAAGAATATAAAAGTTCTTTTCTTGAGGGCCCTACAGGGCACACTGGTGGCATGGCACTGCCACCAGTGTGCCCTGTATGCCCAGAGAATGACTACAATGATAACTAGAACAGGCATAGGGTAAAACACTTGTAAAGGCTTAGGCCTATATCAAGTCTTGACATGATGTAAGGGTAGTACTGCCCATAATCAGTACAAAGATTAATAAAAAATAAAAAATAACCGGCAGTGTGCTACAAGGATCAGTGCTTGGTTCACTGCTATTCCATCTGATTTGGTCTCCTGGATTCCAACAGGATAAAGTAGCTGTGGAAAGTCTAAAAAGAAAGTTACAAAGATGATATAAGGATTGCAGAATGTAGATTGTATTATGGATTGTAGACACTGGTAGAAATAACAAAGGGTATTATGATAGAAGGCTATAAACCTTTGGGAGGATGTTATAGGACAGGGGTGTCCAACCCGTCAATCGCGGAGCGATTTTTGGTTGATCTCTTGTGTATTCCTCCTTACTTACAAATTTAATGAAAACTGAAAACATAATATTTTATTTATCATTATTTTGTATTATTTTTAATTCACTTTAAGTGTACTGCTATTGTTGATTTATTTTTCGTTAAAATCGTTAAAAGTGTCACATCAGTAATTTTCTTATAAGCCCGGGTAAATGAATTAATTTAGATCAGTGGAAGTCAAACAGCAAGCCGAGTGAATACGATTATAAGCAAAGTGTAAAAACTCAATTGTAGATTAAATATTAAATATTCCAAAGCACGTTACATCGATTTTTTACTTAGATTAAGTCCCATGTGAATATTGTAAAAAAATAAACTTTGTTTGTCTTGGTATAGTTTGTATTAGATGTTTTTGTAAATAACTCTTTTGAAGCTAACTGTATATACTGCTTTACTAAGAATATGTTAGAGTGTTAAAAACAAAGGCAATGTTTTTGTCACCGAAGCTGTTCGTGGCGGCATTAGAAAGATTGTTATTGAAACTTGTATGTATGAGAAAGGCTTGCAGGCTCTAAGTGCAAACATCTCTGAAGTCAGTCAGAAAGAGTTCAAACAACATTCCGATGGCCAGCAACTTACAATCAAAAGAAAGCGGAGGAGAACAAAAGGCATGCCAAACTTGAAACTTAAGATGAAAGACTCATACCGATTCTTTGGAGGTTGTCAAACTTCATGCGAGGTCTCAGAAGAGGCCTAATAAAACGGGACTGAGGCAAGCAGAAGGGGGTCCCAATTCCAGAATTGCTGTCAGAGAGTAGGCCGCCCGGTCCAGAGTCGCCATCAGAGAGGGACTGCCCAGATCCACGTTGCTTGCAAGAGGAGTTTCCTGCTTCCAGAAAGGAGCTTCTCGGTTTGAGACTTCGCTAGAGAGAGACCACTTCTAGGCGACAGACAAGGTTTCAAATTGCCGAAAGGAAGAGTTCCAATTGCCGGAGAAAAGTTTCCAGGCCAGGTTAATGTCAGACATTCACCAGTGTGTTGCGTTTTCATTACAATTTGATGAATCAAATGACTTCACTGATATTGCTCAGTTAATGGTATTTATTCGCATGATATTTCAAGATTATTCAAGTAAAGAAGAACTTTTGAAAATTATACCATTATTGGGAAGGACTAGGAGAGAAGACATTTTTTCGGCATTTGATGAATTTGTGAAGCAACACAAACTTCCGCTTTTTAAACTTGTGTCTATTACTACTGATGGTGCACCTGCAATGATAGGTAATAAATCAGGCTTCATTTCATTATGTAAAAACGATGACAAATATCCAGATTTTTTAACATACCACTGTATTATTCACCAACAAGTACTGTGTAGTAAAAGATTAAACACAAAAGATGTTTTGGATATTACATTTAAAATTGTACATTCTGTTCGAGGAAAAGCCCTGCAATGGCGGTTATTTAAATTAGGCAGATGATGATAAGGAACTCTGTTGCACAATAATGTTCGCTGGCTCAGCAAAAGTCAATTTTTAGAAAGATTTCTTGTATTAATTAATGATATAAAAATTTATCTTAATGAAAAAGGAGATATTTATTCAAATTGAGTGATAAAAGATGGTTGTTACACTTATCATTTTTAGTAGATTTCTGTACGAAATTAAGCAATTTAAATTTAGTTACAAAGAGATAAAAATTTAATTGACATGTTAAGTTCAATAAAAACTTTCCAACAATACTTACTTTTGTTGTTTATTATTTTAACGGTATAATAGAACACAGAAACTAAGTAAATAATTAATTTATTAACTTGATGCTGATATTTCGCTGGTGTTATAACCAGCATCTTCAGAGCACAAAAACACTGTTTGTCACAATACCCGAGACTAAAACAACATGGTGTACTTAAACAAAATTGTAGCAGCAATACAAAGACTAGAGTCCTGATTTTGGTGCCCTCTATCTGGAAAAAAAAAAAAAAAAAGCTATCATATATTACTAGAGTCCTAGAAACGTGCTAGTTTTTTCTTAATATGACTGTCTCCCAGATCTTCGGCAAGTTAATACAGCCATATTTGTTGAGATTTGGAGTGTGTTTTAGGGCTTCTGTCGCCTCTAAGAACAATCTCTCTGATTTATACGGGTTTCTGTGTAGTACTTTTGTGTTTTTCCAGTTGATCCTGTGTACAGGGGTATCCAGTGCATGGTCTGCTAGGCCCGACTTCCCATAATGATAATTCCGGACGTATCTTTTATGTTCGTTGATGCGGATGTTCACAGTTCTTCCTGTTTGACCGTAGTAGGCTTGATTGCATGAGCAGGGTACTTGGTAGACTCCTGGATGTGATAAAGGAGGAATGCTGTCCTTGGGTGAGCGGATGAGGGTGGCTAATTTGCTACATGGTCTGAATGTAGTGCGTAGTTTATGTTTAATGAGAATTCTTGAGATCTTTTCGGATGTGCCTTTAATGTAAGGGATGGTGACTGTTTTGTTGTGGTTCTCTGTGGTGGATGGTGGGAGGGGTTTCTTAGGAGTGTTTAGTATTTTGTTTATTTTATGTGGATTGTAGCCGTTGGCCAAGAAGGTGTGGCATAAGTGAGTCAGTTCAGCAGTCAGAGCCTTGTCATTGGAACAGATTGCGCTAGCTCTATGGGTTAGTGTTTTTAATATGCCATATTGCTGAGAAGGATGATGGTGTGATTGTTTGTGTAAGTATCTGCCTGTATGTGTGGGTTTTCTAAAAACTGAAAATGATAAGGAACCATCTGGGAGACGTGTGATGAGTGTATCCAGGAAGGGCAGACAGTTGTTGGTTTCTAGTTCCATAGTAAAGTGGATTTTTGGATGTTGGCTATTTAAATGTGCTAAGAATGTTTTCAATGTCTCAGGGCCATGTGGCCAAATAGGAAGCACATCATCAACATAGCGTAGCCAAAGTGTTGGTTTGAGAGTGGCTGTATTGATTGCTTGTTTTTCCAGGTGTTCTATGTAAAAGTTGGCTGGGGGGGAGCCCATGGCTGTCCCATCAATTTGTTTGTATATTTTCCCTTTCCATGTGAAATATCCTGCATGTATTGTGAATTTGAATAGTTCAAATATATCAGGGGGGAAGTGTGACTTCAGTAGATTGAGGGTTTCTATTAGTGGTACATTTGTGAATAGTGAAGTGATGTCAAAGCTTACTATTAAGTCTGAGCTTTTTAGGGTAAGGTGTTGTAAGATGCTTTTTAGGTGTGCTGAATTTTTGACAAAGGAGGGAGAATTGTTTGTGAGAGTGGCTAGTAGCTTAGCTAAATGTCTAGCCAGTTTGTATGTGGGACTATTTATACTGTCCACAATTAGGCGTAGGGGTGTGCCTGGTTTGTGAATTTTTGGTGCTCCATAGATCCTCGGTGTTTTAACATGGAAGGGTTTGAGTTTGTTAACTGTGTCTTTGGGCCAGGAAGTGACTTTTCTCAATAATTTTCGTGCCTTATTCTTTTGTGTGTTGGTGGGATTGCGATCTATAATTTTGTATGTTGACTGATCTTGTAATAGTGTGTGCATTTTGTTTTCATATTCAGTTGTGTCCATCACCACGGTTGCATTTCCTTTGTCTGCTTTTGTTACATTCAGACCATGTAGCAAATTAGCCACCCTCATCCGCTCACCCAAGGATAGCATTCCTCCTTTATCACATCCAGGAGTCTACCAAGTACCCTGCTCATGCAATCAAGCCTACTACGGTCAAACAGGAAGAACTGTGAACATCCGCATCAGCGAACATAAAAGATACGTCCGGAATTATCATTATGGGAAGTCGGGCCTAGCAGACCATGCACTGGATACCCCTGTACACAGGATCAACTGGAAAAACACAAAAGTACTAAACAGAAACCCGTATAAATCAGAGAGATTGTTCTTAGAGGCGACAGAAGCCCTAAAACACACTCCAAATCTCAACAAATATGGCTGTATTAACTTGCCGAAGATCTGGGAGACAGTCATATTAAGAAAAAACTAGCACGTTTCTAGGACTCTAGTAATATATGATAGCTTTTTTTTTTTTTTTTTCCAGATAGAGGGCACCAAAATCAGGACTCTAGTCTTTGTGTTGCTGCTACAATTTTGTTTAAGTACACCATGTTGTTTTAGTCTCGGGTATTGTGACAAACAGTGTTTTTGTGCTCTGAAGATGCTGGTTATAACACCAGCGAAATATCAGCATCAAGTTAATAAATTAATTATTTACTTAGTTTCTGTGTTCTATTATACCGTTAAAATAATAAACAACATGTTCGACGAACACATAAGTCTGTCCACACAATACTTACTTTTATTAAAGAAAAATATAAAGACCGCGAATTTAGACATCTCCCATATTTATTAAAATTTTTTGAACAAAATCAAGAAATGCTTCGCTATGATTTAAAAGAATTTATTCGTGAAATAGAATTAGTTGAGGAAGAAATAAATTCAAGATTTAAAGATTTTAATAAAACTGAAATGATTGCATCTTTTATCAATAATCCATTTCAAGAAAACTTGAACATCACAGAAATTTCAAATAAAATTAGTGAGCTGTTTGATATAAACCAAGCTGAAGTAGAACTTGAGATAATAAACATTCAGAATAGTTTACATTTAAAATCAATAAACAATGAAGTCATTTGGAAGTATGCACATGAAAAATTCCCAATATTAACTGATATTGCGCGAAAAATTCTGTCGTGTTTCGGATCGACATACTTGTCAAAATCCGCTTTTTCAAATATGACCTGTCATAAAAAATCAATTAAGAAACCAAATTACATATGATCATTTGGATGATTGTCTGCGATTAGCCACTTCTTCATATCAACTCGACTATGAAAATATTCCAAGGTGCAAACAATGCCAAATTTCACATTAACTTTTTTTTTTTTTTAATCAAGCAGCATTTCCTGTAACTTGTGAGTTTGTAATCAATCTGTTGTTTTTTCTAACTTTGGTTTTCCAAAATAGAGAAATAAATATTTTATTCCAATATTTTTTTTTTTTGTTGTTGTATTAAAATAATTAAAAGTGATAAATACATTTTTAAATACACAATAAAGTTTTTAGTTGTGTATTTTTTTTTAGTTGTTTATTTATACATAATCAGATATCAGGTTGGGGGAACGTGATCTATATAAGAGAGTAGATCGCCGAATAACTTATATATAAGAGAGTACATTGGCGAATAACTTTTTATAGAAAAGTAGCTCGCGTAGTGAAAAAGGTTGAACACCACTGTTATAGGATGTCGACTGATAACTTCTTCATTATATGGGAGGTGGAGAGAGGACAAGGAAAACATCCAGAGAAGTTAAGTTTGCATGTAGTTAAGAAAGGAGAAAGTATGATGACAGCTGGTATGGTTATGTATGGCCTCTCTTGATGAGTCCTTAACTCACTGGAGATCTAATAATAATAATAATAAATATCATGAGAATGGGATAATATTTTGGAGAATATTAGATATAAAAAATTTAGATATGAAAGAAAAGAGTCCAACAAAAATTAAAAAGCATAAAGGTGACAGAAATGTAAATAGGGCAATGTAAATAAGGAGTATATTTCAGAAGAAAAGACAACAGAAACCTCAAGTGAGAAAAGGCAAACTAGCAGATGATATCTGGCATGAGATATGTCTGCTGTGTGAATGCAATACAGTGACTACACTGCATAACTCAGGTTAGAGCTACCATCATACCAATAACCAAAAAAAAGTTAATAAAATTCTTTTAAAACAATAATTTCTGTACACTGTGTGTTCCAGGAAAAATGATTTATACAAACATACTTCTAAAGGTTAAGAATAAGTGATAAAGTATGAGTTTGGCTGATGTCCAATGGGAGTTGCCAATACAAGATTTTTTATCTCACAAATAATTGATAAACGGTAATATTAATGAGGATCTTCATTTTAGGATATATGGAGAAAACTTCAAAACAATACATTTATACAGTGTAAATGGAACCTTTATATAGACCAATATGTAACTTATAATTTAGTTAAAAATTAGCAACTAAAATTGAAGCATGTACAAAAAGATGGCGTGATGTTAAATTGGGTACAAGGTGTGGCTGTAGACTATCTTCAGTGTTATTTATGATATATATGAATCACATTATTAAGGAAACAATATTAAATTTAACATTCAGATATGAAATATTAGACTTAGTTCTTTATGCAAGTGATGCTATTCTTGTAAATAGATCTACTACAAATTTCCAATTCTCAGACAGATTACATAACTGCTATGACAAATTCTAAAAAATCAGCAAAAAGACAAAACAGACAGGAAAACAGAAGTTCAACTGCATTCTCAACAGTGAATAACTATTTAGGAAGCCAGCTGAATAAATTTATTCAGCTGGCATCCTACTGTTAAGAACAAGGAAAACTTATTTCTTGGTCTTTGGCTTATTTTTCTCTTGACAAATAGGCCAAAAGACCAAGCTATCAGTATACAAAGCAGTATTCAAATCTTTGTTAGCATATGAATCTGGGAATCAGGTTAGAAATAAAATGGTTCATCAAAGTCTGAAACCACAGATATGAGAGTTCTAAAGAAAACTAGGGGAGTGAATAGATGATATCAATGGCAGAACCACAATGTAACAACATGTAAGGAAATGATTGCAGATCACAGAAGGGTACATTCTGTAATAGCATTATAATTAACTGAGAAGGCATCTTTTGGAGTAATAACTTCTTCTTCTTCTTCTTCTTCTACTACGCGTTATTCCCGCTTCCCATGCAGGGTCCGCGTGTTACTTTAGATGCGACTTCTTGTTAGTACTACTCCCAACCGACCCGTCGCCTGGTCTGCCGCTAGGGGGGGATATATTTTTGACTGTAGAGGCGTATGTTCATCGGGCCGGTTTGCCTGTTTGCGGGATGAAAAACGCCAGATAAACTGGCGGAAAAAACCCTACTGACCGCACCCAAGACCGGCTAACTTGGCTATGCCTGAGGAAGATCCTCAAATTCCTCACGTCTACAACGGGAATCGAACCTGGGACACTCCTTCCCCAGGCATATGGTTGCGAAGCGCAAAGCCACTAAGCTAACCGTGCGGTGGAGTAATAACTTTAACTTAAATTTAAAATAATCACTTGATGTTTCAACCTTCATATTAAGCATATCATTAGGAGCACTGTATGTACACAAAGCGACACAAACCATATTATAATTCAATATAGTATGTTATAGAATTACTACTGTGACCAAGATCCTAATTTGATCTTTGGGATAGAAAAAAATAAAATAACGAAAATACAAAAAACTAAAAGACATACGAGGGACGTCCAGAAAGTAAGTTCCGTTTTTAAATATTTTCACTGCAGTGCTGTGCATGCATGCTGAGTTTGTTGATTCCTTAGCAAGGTGTTGGTGCCATTTTCAGACATTCTCGCAGTGCGTATGCTTCTTGGTGTGTGTTTATAATGTCTAAGAAAATCAAATCATCTGCCACATGTGAAATTAGGTCAGTTATCCATTTCTTGAATGCGAGGAATGTTAAAGCAGCTGAAATTCATCGGCAAATTATTGAGGTTTATGGAGAACATGCAACGAGTGATTCAATGGTATGAAGATGGGTATGAATTTTTAGTGAAGGAAGGACAGGTGTGCACGATGATGAACGGAGCGGGTGACCATCTTTAGTGACTGACGATTTGGTGCACTCAGTTGAAGAGAAGATTCGACAGAATAGGGGATTCATTATGACACCACTCTTGCTGCAATTTCCAGAAGTTTCATGTTCATGTCTTCATGAAACTGAATTATCGGAAATTGTGTGCACGCTGGGTGCCGAAGTTGCTTACAGAACAAAAGTGAATCGGCTGGGCAGTGCGTTGGAATTCTTGACACGCTACCATGAGGATGGCGATGCTTTCTTGAGCAGACGTCACCAGGGACGAGACTTGGGTGTCACATGCAATCCCTGAATCCAAACAACAGTCCATGGAGTGGAGGTACACCTCATCACCAGTCAAGACGAAACTGAAGACAATGGTTTCCACTCGAAAAATCACGTGCCTGTATTTTGGGACATAAGGAATTTTGCTGGAAGACTTCTTAGGTCAAGGCTCCACAATCAAAGCGAGTATGTACTGCAAAACCCTTAAGAGACTGCGTCGTGCGATCCAGAATAAACGATGTGGCGTGCTTACCAGGGGCATTGTTTTGATTCATGGTAACGCCCGCCCACACGTGGCCGGCGTAACACAACAACTTCTCACAATCTTTGGCTGGGAACAATTCCATCATCCCCCATATAGTCCTGACCTCGTGCCAAACGACCTTCATCTGTTCAAACATCTGAAATCTTTCATTGAAACGGCAGGCGGTTTCAAGACGACGATGAGGTCAAAGCAGCAGTCAATACATGGTTTACATCACAGGTGGCAACCTTCTACGATGAAGTATACAACTCTTGGTGCCCTGTTATGATAAGTGCCTGAACAATGGTGGAAATTATGTAGAAAAGTAGTGAAAGATGTCTACTTTAATTTCCAATAAAGTTTTTTTTGTAAGTATTTTGATTTTCTGACAGCCCATCGGAACTTACTTTTTGGATGTCCCTCGTATATAAGTAAAACCACATCAGTAGTCATTGTAGCTGGAGTTTAATTCTTTAGAATCCCGTTATATTTAAGTTCTATCATTCTTTTTAAAGAACACTTGCTTAGCTAACCTATAATCCTATTTTTGCTGGTTCCTATATCCAACACATGGACTAGGATTGTGTTAAACTGTGCTTAGAGTCCTGGTGGAGTCCTACAGTCAGTCTTTTATCTGTGACCTGGATGGAATATCAATTCAACTCATATATCCACAGTAGCAACTATTATTTGCTTTGTTCAGAATAAGAGGAATTATTTTTCACACCAGACTGCATTAATTTTATATTAAATGCATTAAATGTACCAATACATGTTAATTATCGATTTTTTTTTTATAGCAATCCTACCCACAAAATGTAGTAATGCTATTGCATGAATGCTGTGGGCAGGGAAAAGAAAGAAAACATATTCCCTACTCTAGATACCAAAGGAAAATTTCTAAGCAATTTTAGGGCTCCAGTAAGCAGGATGGTGTGGTCTGACACCAAACCAGCAATAACACATCTATGACACCTTTTATAAATACTATCTTATATGTGGTGATCTCTCAATTATCCAACCTTAAAACTTTCAATTAACAGAACCTTGAATGGCTGAGTATGTCAACTGACTATAGGGTAGCATCATGTAATCATACCTTCAGTTATTCAATCCTTTAATTATCTGAGTGTCAAATTGCTCTTCCACTGTGGTTGGATAATTGAAGGATTACTCTGTGCTTAATTAATTAATGTCTGTGTACAAACACAGACATTAATTACCATTTATCCGACCTTCAAAACAACAGCCCTTCAATTAATTGACTCTTGCATGTCAACTGACTTCTAGTAAAGCACCATGTAACTGTACTTCAATTATCAAAACTCGCCATTCTGATAACTGAAGGGTCAGATTGTATTAATATCGGTTTATGGCATTCTGTGAGTGAGATTGTCATGGGAAAAAAGTCAAATTAATTCAGGACACAGACACAAATAATTTGGAGTATAGTTCGCCCACAGATTAGAGACCCTACAACACTTCTACTCATTTCCCAAAAAGGAGAATCCATTCCGATAATAGGGTAATCAATCCATCTTCTGGGATGAGCTTGTTTATTATTACAGGTCGGAAAATTTAGCTTTTCTTTTACGAACATTGTAGTTTTTAAAGTGTAACTATTTTGCTTGTATAACAGTTGGAAAAATGTACATAGAACATTAACAAAATTAAAAAAAGGTATAGCATAAAACAAAAATTTAACGAAATTTATTTTTAAGAAAGTTTTCTATAAAATAAAAATAATTATGCAGAAAAATAGAAATTTTTTTCAAATGAACTTAGACATTCTAAACTTACAGTTGAGAGAACTGAGACACTATAATGTCCTAAACCGAATATGACTTGTTGTGACTCTTTTAACAAACCCATGCAAAAAAAAAAAGGCTGGAAAAAAATACCATTATCAAATCCTTTTAACCTTCAGTCATCTGAATCGGTGTTCGAATCGCCATCGCTTTCACTTAAACTGAATCACCAAAGGTTCGCATAATTCTTCGATAACTCCATCTCTGTCCCAATACACATTTTCCAATGAGGTGACATGAGAGCAATATTTTACCCAGTTTTGAACTGTAATACTTTCAATCGCCTGTTCTGAAAGCTTAAAAAGTTTCGACATGTCAATATCCCCAGTTACGTTGCGATGGCGAATGAAACTTTTCACTTCTGCCCAAACATACTCAATAGCATTAATATCACAATGATATGGTGGTAGCCTCAAAGCTAGAAATCCATGCTGTTTGAGCATTGTGTTGAATTTAAATAGTTTATGTTGTTTATTATTTTAACGGTATAATAGAACACAGAAACTAAGTAAATAATTAATTTATTAACTTGATGCTGATATTTCGCTGGTATTATAACCAGCATCTTCAGAGCACAAAAACACTGTTTGTCACAATACGCGAGACTAAAACAACATGGTGTACATTAACAAAATTGTAGCAGCAACACAAAGACTAGAGTCCTGATTTTGGCGCCCTCTATCTGAAAAAAAAAAAAAAAAAAAAAAAAAAAAAAACGCTATCATATATTGCTAGAGTCCTAGAAAAGTGCTAGTTTTTCCTTAATATGACTGTCTCCCAGATCTTCGGCAAGTTAATACAGCCATATTTGTTGAGATTTGGGGTGTGTTTTAGGGCTTCTGTCGCCTCTAAGAACAATCTCTCTGATTTATATGGGTTTCTGTGTAGTACTTTTGTGTTTTTCCAGTTGATCCTGTGTGCAGGGGTATCCAGAGCATGGTCTGCTAGGCCCGACTTCCCATAATGATATTTCCGGACGTATCGTTTATGTTCGCTGATGCGGATATTCACAGTTCTTCCTGTTTGACCGTAGTAGGCTTGATTGCATGAGCAGGGTACTTGGTAGACTCCTGGATGTGATAAAGGAGGAATGCTGTCCTTGGGTGAGCGGATGAGGGTGGCTAATTTGCTACATGGTCTGAATGTAGTGCGTAGTTTATGTTTAATGAGAATTCTTGAGATCTTTTCGGATGTGCCTTTAATGTAAGGGATGGTGACTGTTTTGTTGTAGTTCTCTGTGGTGGATGGTGGGAGGGGTTTCTTAGGAGTGTTTAGTATTTTGTTTATTTTTTGTGGATTGTAGCCGTTGGCCAAGAAGGTGTGGCGTAAGTGAGTCAGTTCAGCAGTAAGAGCCTTGTCATTTGAACAGATTGCTCTCGCTCTATGGGTTAGCGTTTTTAAAATGCCATATTGTTGAGAAGGATGATGGTGTGATGGTTTGTGTAAGTATCTGCCTGTATGTGTGGGTTTTCTGAAAACTGAAAATGATAAGGAACCATCTGGGAGACGTGTAATGAGTGTATCCAGGAAGGGCAGACAGTTGTTGGCTTCCGGTTCCATAGTAAAGTGGATTTTTGGGTGTTGGCTATTTAAATGTGCTAGGAATGTTTTCAATGTCTCAGGGCCATGTGGCCAAATGGCAAGCACATCATCAACATAGCGTAGCCAAAGTGTTGGTTTGAGAGTGGCTGTATTGATTGCTTGTTTTTCCAGGTGTTCTATGTAAAAGTTGGCTAGGGGGGGAGAAGGGGGGGGGGGGCATGGCTGTCCCATCAATTTGTTTGTATATTTTCCCTTTCCATGTGAAATATCCTGCATGTATTGTGAATTTGAATAGTTCAAATATATCAGGGGGGAAGTGTGACTTCAGTAGATTGAGGGTTTCTATTAGTGGTACATTTGTGAATAGTGAAGTGATGTCAAAGCTTACTATTAAGTCTGAGCTTTTTAGGGTGAGGTGTTGTAAGATGCTTTTTAGGTGTGCTGAATTTTTGATAAAGGAGGGAGAATTGTTAGTGAGAGTGGCTAGTAGCTTTGCTAAATGTCTAGCCAGTTTGTATGTGGGACTATTTATACTGTCCACAATTGGGCGTAGGGGTGTGCCTGGTTTGTGAATTTTTGGTGATCCATAGATCCTCGGTGTTCTAACATGGAAGGGTTTGAGTTTGTTAACTGTGTCTTTGGGCCAGGAAGTGACTTTTTTTTAAAGAATAAGGCACGAAAATTTTAATAATTTTCGTGCCTTATTCTTTTGTGTGTTGGTGGGATTGCGATGGACGCCGAAATAATGGCGTCCATCGAACGAGGAATTTACGACCTGCCTCCAACAATAGCTAACAACATACGTTTAGATGTGGCCAACATCCTAATCAAGTCCAAGCCTCCAAAAAGTAATATCCCACATAAGGAATTCATGGCTATAAAAGAGCTACACAACAACAGCCAGATTACCATAACAAAAGCAGACAAAGGAAATGCAACCGTGGTGATGGACACAACTGAATATGAAAACAAAATGCACACACTATTACAAGATCAGTCAACATACAAAATTATAGATCGCAATCCCACCAACACACAAAAGAATAAGGCACGAAAATTATTAAAAAAAGTCACTTCCTGGCCCAAAGACACAGTTAACAAACTCAAACCCTTCCATGTTAGAACACCGAGGATCTATGGATCACCAAAAATTCACAAACCAGGCACACCCCTACGCCCAATTGTGGACAGTATAAATAGTCCCACATACAAACTGGCTAGACATTTAGCAAAGCTACTAGCCACTCTCACTAACAATTCTCCCTCCTTTATCAAAAATTCAGCACACCTAAAAAGCATCTTACAACACCTCACCCTAAAAAGCTCAGACTTAATAGTAAGCTTTCACATCACTTCACTATTCACAAATGTACCACTAATAGAAACCCTCAATCTACTGAAGTCACACTTCCCCCCTGATATATTTGAACTATTCAAATTCACAATACATGCAGGATATTTCACATGGAAAGGGAAAATATACAAACAAATTGATGGGACAGCCATGGGCTCCCCCCTTTCTCCCCCCCTAGCCAACTTTTACATAGAACACTTGGAAAAACAAGCAATCAATACAGCCACTCTCAAACCAACACTTTGGCTACGCTATGTTGATGATGTGCTTGCCATTTGGCCACATGGCCCTGAGACATTGAAAACATTCCTAGCACATTTAAATAGCCAACACCCAAAAATCCACTTTACTATGGAACCGGAAGCCAACAACTGTCTGCCCTTCCTGGATACACTCATTACACGTCTCCCAGATGGTTCCTTATCATTTTCAGTTTTCAGAAAACCCACACATACAGGCAGATACTTACACAAACAATCACACCATCATCCTTCTCAACAATATGGCATTTTAAAAACGCTAACCCATAGAGCGAGAGCAATCTGTTCAAATGACAAGGCTCTTACTGCTGAACTGACTCACTTACGCCACACCTTCTTGGCCAACGGCTACAATCCACAAAAAATAAACAAAATACTAAACACTCCTAAGAAACCCCTCCCACCATCCACCACAGAGAACTACAACAAAACAGTCACCATCCCTTACATTAAAGGCACATCCGAAAAGATCTCAAGAATTCTCATTAAACATAAACTACGCACTACATTCAGACCATGTAGCAAATTAGCCACCCTCATCCGCTCACCCAAGGACAGCATTCCTCCTTTATCACATCCAGGAGTCTACCAAGTACCCTGCTCATGCAATCAAGCCTACTACGGTCAAACAGGAAGAACTGTGAATATCCGCATCAGCGAACATAAACGATACGTCCGGAATTATCATTATGGGAAGTCGGGCCTAGCAGACCATGCTCTGGATACCCCTGCACACAGGATCAACTGGAAAAACACAAAAGTACTACACAGAAACCCATATAAATCAGAGAGATTGTTCTTAGAGGCGACAGAAGCCCTAAAACACACCCCAAATCTCAACAAATATGGCTGTATTAACTTGCCGAAGATCTGGGAGACAGTCATATTAAGGAAAAACTAGCACTTTTCTAGGACTCTAGCAATATATGATAGCGTTTTTTTTTTTTTTTTTCAGATAGAGGGCGCAAAAATCAGGACTCTAGTCTTTGTGTTGCTGCTACAATTTTGTTAATGTACACCATGTTGTTTTAGTCTCGCGTATTGTGACAAACAGTGTTTTTGTGCTCTGAAGATGCTGGTTATAATACCAGCGAAATATCAGCATCAAGTTAATAAATTAATTATTTACTTAGTTTCTGTGTTCTATTATACCGTTAAAATAATAAACAACATGTTCGACGAACACATAAGTCTGTCCACACGTTTAAATAGTTTAGTTGTGGGCGAGTTTCTTTTGACCAAATTAAGCAATTCAATTTTTTGCACATCTGGGGAATGAGAAATGTTATTTGCAGAGAGCCAATCCATAAGAACTTGCTTCTTATGGATTGGCTCTTTGGAACTTTATTTAATCGAATAGACATTGAAATCTTCATATATCACTCTATATGAAGCATTATCAATTATAACAACAGCATTTTTAGGAAGGTTTGGAATCAGTTTTTCTTCTGCCCTCTTTTCGAAGATCGTAGAATTCATTTGCCCATGGTAATCTCCAGTAGTTGAATTGGCTTTGTATAGTAAGTTTGAATTCGGTAAAAAACCCATTTCTCCACCCGCACATAAAATTATTATGTGCCGCGAGGCATTTCCGGTTTGTAGCACTCCACATTCTTCTTTAGACTGCTAGTATTTTCCATAAGTTAGATTACTATCAATCCAAGTTTCATCCAGATACACAATCGGTGTCTTTTCTCCTCCCTGAAATGTCGTATTGCTCTCAAATACTGCGTTCTAGATAAAACAATGTCATCTCGCTCCATGATAAGTTTCCTTTTATTCTGGGACTTTTTAAAACAAAATCCGATTTCATGAAGTATTTTCCTTAAAGTTTCTCTTTTCCAAGGAAAATTAATTTTTTCTTTAAAGCACAGGAATCAATTTCGGAACAGTTGGCACTCTTTTCTTGACCACATAAAATTCGTGAATAGTTCTTCTTATAACGTCTACATCAAAATCATTCAAAGCTACAGTTTCGATGGTTTTCTTTCTCTAGCGCTTTTTTTTTTTTTTTAGGAGATTTAAAGTTTGGCTTACCTTCACCTTTTGATTCCCTACAAATTCTTTTAACAGTCGACCCCGATACGCCCGCAATTGCACTTGCATGTTTTATGACTTGAGAAAGGGGAACAAGGAGACAGCTTTCTGATGATTCTTTTTTGCAGAATGTCAGCACATTATTCAATATTCTTTTGCAAGAACTACTGCAATGTTTAACAACAGAACTTGTTTACTGTACTGGATCCATCATACAAATTAATAATAAAAAAAAATGCAAAAAAGCGACGCCAAAAATCCAGCTGCTACTAGTACAGCGACAGACAAGAAAGCACGTGATTTCGCATGTTGGCAACCAATTCATACATCCTTCATTTCTTTCTCCCCTTCAGCATGAATTGACTATTCTTGGCAAAACGCCAAGCAGAGATCTACAAACGGTGGGTGTACTATAATGTCTTTTTTTTTTTTTTAATTTATGTAACTCTCATCCATGAAAGGTTGGTTGTAAACTTTATTTTATTTTTGTACCTCTGCACTGAAATCAGTGCTACATACTATGGCCCTACATACAGGGGGGGGGGGTGCGCAATATGATTTTTCCTGGTCCTTGTGTCAATAAAAACCATCAATGAACATGTACAAACAGAAAAGACCAAACCCCAACAATAGCCTGTGCTATCCAACTCCAGACCTTAGGAACTGAGAAATGCTCTGGTAACTTCACCACACCAAACCAACAGTGTGTCCTGCTAGGCATGTTAAGAAAGTTTCAGTAAGTCCGTAACTTTTCTGAAACAATACACCTCTAAATGATACAGTTACATAGGTAAATTTTGGCATGATGCTATGTTCTTTTTGAAGCAGATGTACCAAGTTTTGGTTTTCAGGATGGTAGGCAACTTTCTCATAATAAAAGGTTGTGAGGGGGTCACCAGCAACCACAACCTGTACAACAATAAGAACTAACTAGCTCATCTCCTCTCTTTACAAAAATACAGAATTCCACTGCTGTTCTCTAATCTTTGTTCTTTAACTTATTCTCTACAGGAAAACCCAGCTTAACATGAATTCGATATGCACAATGATCAGTTAACGCGAGTGATTAATCAGTTAATGCAATTTTTTTACGTTATGCAAAATTTTACTTTGCGCAAAATTTTTTGTCACCAATCTGCAGCGAGCGGAAAATCTAGAAGTCATTAAGAGTTGCTGCTGACAGTTTGACCATGGGGAGAGGAATTCCTTATGGATGATGCCTTGGATGTAAAAAAAAAAAAAATGATGAATATTGACTTGACATTGCTGTGAGCTTGATATGCTTTTTTATGAAAGTAGCGATAGTAATACAATGATCATGTGAGACCTGGGATACAGTGAGTCTACAGTTTGGACTATATTAAATAAGGAGCAAAGAATAGAAAGAACAAGGAAAAGTTTCCACTGCTTCTTTAAGCAAGCAGATCACCCGAAATAGAAGCCACTTACTGATCGAGATGGAGTGTCTTCTATCACTGCGGATTGAGGATTATAACCAAAAAAGAAATTCCCTGTACCTCTTAGTACAGGGAATATTCAGGCAAAAGCTCTCTATATTTTCACCTCATTGAAAGAGACCAAATTTCAAGAGGAATGTGAAAGCCTTACTATGAATTTAGGATAGTTTGACTGTTTTAAAAATCGAACTGGACTGCACAACGTACAATAACTGGAGAATCTGCTAGTGCTGATAAAGATTCTGGGGCCAAGTTTCATAAAGAATTGTAAAGAATAATTCCAGAGGGTGATTATGACAATCAGCAAATATTTAACATTGACGAAATTGGTCTCTTTTGGAAGTGTATGCCAACAAAAACATTCCTAGCTAAAACTGAAGCATCTCAACCAGAATATGAAGTATCTAAAGATCGTCTTACTATTAGGAGGCAATGCATAAGGCGACATAGGCTAGTTTATTGCGCACGATAAACTAACCTATGTTAGTTTATTGCATGCAAAATCCAAGATCTAATATTTTGAAGAAATCATCACAATTGGAAAAGAACTTAGATTTAATAAACTGGATAATAAAGATGTGAGAAACTTGCTTGATTCCCATTCAGAACAGTTAAGTGAGCATGATCTCCTTCAACTAGAAGAACGGTGTGCATATGAAGAAGAAGATAATGAGTGCAAACAAGAAGACAATGTTATGACTTAAGAAGCTAATTGCAAAAGACTTGAGCTAGTTTTCAATCTCACTGAGCATGCTAAGGAAATTTTGTTTGATGCAAATCCTGATATGGAATGAAGCCTCGAAGTCAGCTGAAATCTTGATAAAGCATTCACCAGCCATCACAAATTGCATGACAAGATGAAAAAGTCAAGCATGATTCAAACATCTTTACTTAATTTTATTTTTTGTAAAAAAGTAGCTCTATCAAATGTTTAGACATTAAATAAAATTTTTTTTATTAACTTTGATGATTTTATCCTCTAATATAGCATATACTGTCATTTTTTTTTCCGAATTTAAGCTAACTGATGAATGAATTAATATTATTCCTATTGTTTATTGCATTTGCTTAACACAATTTCGCTTAGCACACATTAATTGATGCATTAATTAATCGCATTAAGCAAGGGTTTGCCTGTATAACTCTCATTATTTTCTTATGTCTCCTGATGCATACTCCATGTACATGAAACAACATTGTCCAAAATTAGCCAGGATATCTATATTCTAACAGCATGCTTTTCAGTTCTTGTCATCACCTCCTCCCCAAGTTGAATCACCTTGAGTCAGCAGAACACCGATTCCTGTCTTGATTAAAAGGAAGAAATTTTTTCCCCTCTCCACTTTAGAATTATGTAATGATAAAAAGGCTAATGGAATACTTGATGTCAAAATAACCAAGAAAGGACTGCTGACCAGCTACATCCATCCAGGACAGTACTGAAGAGAGACTTTACTAGGACTAATGTATAGTAGTCTAGAAAGAAGGAAGAAAGTAATTAAGAGTGAACAACAACTGTCGAGGTTTAAGCAGGGCTTGTTGGAAGTTTTTTCCACTTGGTTAGACTATAAATTATATATTTAGTTGCCTACTGGTCTAGGTAGTGACCCTTCCCATAATGCATAGCATTATACATGTCCACAAGGAGATGTTGTTGTGTCCTGAATGATCAAAATTAGGATAAAAGATTAATTCATTCAGGATCTAACAAATCTTAATTATAGGAAGAGAAACTTGTACTTTGGCAAGGAAATAAATATGTATATTATAACTTTAAAGCAGAACTGAACAAATGTTTAATTTAGAAATGTGAAACTTAACCTATTTTGTACAGAGTCAAAAAGGAGAATTTATAAAATTAATGTTAAATTAGAATATCCTATCCTATGTAGTGTATGAGAGTAAGTTGAATGTAGGCTAAGGTCCAAAGGTCATGCTTTAGCCGTCCAGCATAACTTATGGCCTAAGGAAAGGAGAATTTATATGGAAAGCGAAGCTCGAACGCATTCTCGGAAAAACGCTACGTGCGATAGATGAGCGCCGTGCAGTAAAAACGTAGTGAAGAGAGTGCGCCAAAGGAGGTGGTATAAAAGGGTTTTGCCCCCCTCTCTCTCTCTCTCTCTCGAGGTCTTTTGGTTCCTGTTTCCTGCGCTCTTGGACGTTGGCTCTCCCTCCGCCAACTGGGTGATTCCGGATTGGCCGTAGAAGTCATGAGTCGTCTACCGTAGCTTGCGAGTCAGTGCTAGCTAACTCTTCATAGCAGAGAAGCTAAGCATACAGATGAATGTCAGTGGTACCAGAGCGACACATCACCTTACCAACTCAGGGAAACCAGGCCGTACAGTCATCGTAAGTGACCCCGTGGACAATGGCCTACAAAATTGCCTTCATGTCTAGACAAGGCTGCTGATAGAACAGAAAGTCATTCCATGGGATGGTAATGTAGAATGTTTAAATCTTATTTCCAGTTAGAGATATGAATGGACTCTATATATTAATTTATGTGTGGACATTTGATAAAGAACTTTAGAGATTACCACATTTGGCAGTGACCTGTCCCTATTTGAAGAAAGTCTCCCAGGAAGGGACCTGTATGTGAATTAATTGTGATATATTGTGAGATATGATTAGTGACTTGAGAGTGATTGAAAATCTAATAATTTAAGCTAGTAATTTGTACATTTTATGGATAACTCTGTGGAGCAAGTTATTACTCATGTCCTATTGTATTAGTAATGATATCTAAATTTTACTAGGAAAGTGATTAAGTTCCATGTGTTTGATATATTTCTCATGTGTAATTCTTAGACCTCAATAAATATGTTTTATTTCATTTACCTGAAATCAGCCTGTCGAATTTGAATTATAACTCATAAAAAAATTATAGAACTTAGCGGGAGGGACACAGGATTATAATTGGAATTTACAGGCCACGACTGCATGCAAAAGCTAAGTGAAATAGGTGAATTGAATTAGTGAGTAGAAAGAGTTAAGTAAGAGTGTTAGAACATCCATTACTGTGTATTATTCTGAGAGAGCTACCTTGAATAAGAGTCTCATCTATCCTCTATATTGGCTGCCGCAGCATAATATAAATTCGTCAATATTTAACGGGGAGACTGTCTCAGAAGGTAAAATTAAGGGCTTTGTCCCAAATTTAGACAAAGCCTCTAATGAATGAAAGAAACACACATGACTAAACTTAGCAACGGCCCAAATCATAGCTTGATTAAGGAAAAGAAAGTGATAGCTGAATTACTGGTTTTGATTGATTTACAGAAACCAGAAGAGAAATAACTATATAAGTGAGTAGTTAGATCATTAAAGTAACGAGAAAAGGTAATGGCATAACAATGTGCTTTGCATACTGGATACTAAGGAAAATGATCAGAACTCAGTCCACCTTTGCCACGAGTTGTCCCAGTCCTGAAGATACTTCAGATGCAAACTTTGTTTGCTTACACTTGGATAAAGGATTAAACTAAATATATAATTTATAGTCTAACCAGGTGAAAAAAACTTCCAACATATTTCTGTAATCCAGAGTAATTTAATAATAAAGTGCGACACCTTTTGGCAAATGGCATATGGAAATGACTTCTGCACTGCTTCAACCTTGGTATCACCTCTGGGTCTGGCTCCCACTGAAGAGACCTCAATAAAGGTCGAAACCGATCTGGGTTTCGACCCTTCCCATAATGCATAGCATTATACATGTCAGCAAGGAGATGTGCTTTGCATTATCGGATACTAAGGAAAGTGATCAGAACTCAGTCTGCCTTTGCCATGAGTTGCTCCAGTCCTGAAGATACTTCAGGTTTAAACTTTGTTGCTTACACTTGGATAAAGAATTAAACTAAATATATAATTTAAGTAGGGCTTTTTGAAAGAAAGAAAGAAAAGATCCTACAGTGAATGGGAAAAAAAGGAGTGACCTGTTGAGGGGGAAAAAAAAAAAAAGATCTCCACTCCTCCAGAGCTGAGACAGAAAGACAGAATGCAAGGACATGCAATACAGGAAAAACTTAGTTCTCTACATTTGGGAAAGAGAAAGCATACTCAGAATTTGAAGTTGAAGGCTTAAATATCATATTGATATTTAAGCCTTCAACTTGAAAGAAGTCTGCAGATTGGGTTAAGGAGTTCCTACAAGCTATCAAGTAGAGGCTACTATAAAATCACTGGCAAATGCCTTAGCATTAACAGTGGTTGTACCAAGTGAACAGCCAATGTCACTTGGAAGAGAGTGAAGAAAATCATCAATGACATGATTGAATAAAACAGAAGACAGAGGATCTCCTTGACATATACTCCTAAATGTTGGGATGGGCAATGATTCGAAACAGAGTAATAGTAATGGAATCTGTGCAGTAAATGTTCCAAAACAAGTGTAAAAAAAGCTTTATACATCCTGCAACAGACACTACTTGAAGCATAGCTTGAAAGGAGTCACTGTTAAAAGCCTTCTAAACCTTCTTTATGGGGTCTAGGGATCCCATAAATAGAGGGCAAAGTTGGTATTGGTGTTGTTCAGAGAGACGAATAATAAAGGTATTTTCAAGCACAGTCATCAATATGAGCGAAGGGCCTCTGCTTAAAATCATGCTAGATGTGTGATTGAATACATTTACTGAATAAATAATGAAAAAGATGTAGGAGAACAGTAACAGTAACTGGATGATAATTGGAGGACTCGTGTGTCTTCTTTTTTTGAAATGAACACTGTTCTTGACTGGTAATATGATGTTATAAATTTGGTAAACAGATATAAATCAATAAGATCTTGCAAGATTCCTACAGCTGGAAGAGAAGACTCAAAAGATGGACAGAAAAATTCTACTTTGGGAACGTATCTTGTTGGGATAGAAGGAAGGGACTAAATCAAGTAGGCATGTAGAGTGGAAAAGACAACCCATCAAAAACAAACTTCTCATGCATCTTACTTGTTGGGGGGGGGGATCCATCTAGCATCATGCTAGCACAAACCCCTCTTCTTATATGATACCTACATCTGGGAATAAAGATGCCTTCTCTCTCTCTGCTTGGATTGAACAGATGATGCAGAATGATATTCTACTAAGCAAACAGGAGGAGGAGGCTGCCTGGCAAATTCCAGCTCCATATTATGATTCAACTTAGCCATAATAGAGACATCATTAACTGACATTCTGATTATTTTCTTTAAAATCTTGTTGCTATGACAAATGAGAGGAGGCTGATCCTGAGACATAACAATATTTGTACTACTCTTACTAAAGATTAGATTCTGGAAAACCTGCTGTAGAGATCAAACATGGAACTTTTTCAAACCACTTCAAATCTCCAACATGCAAAGTCTCGAACAGATAATTAAACTCTTCCACCACTTAAATTCATCTCTTTCCTTTTAACTTACCTTCTTTCTCATACTTTATCTAAATCATTTATGATATTAACTACTTTATTTTGCTTTTAAGTGTTAATCCTACCCATCAGTGGTTGAAAACTTATAGCATAACTAGATCTAGGCAGCAGAGTAGACCATGCAGTACAGTATGGTACGGTAAAGAATTTACAGCATTTACCTGGTGTGAGACTTCCCAGCTTATTTGAAGTCTGAAATAGCTTGAATAAGTAAGTTCAATCTTTGGTCTCTAGAGCAGAATTGATGGATTATATAACTCTTAACCCTTGGCATGCCCAATGTACAATATGTTATTGATGTATGGTATTTTGTGGCAGGGATTCGTATTAAAAAAAATACTATAGGCAGAATGAGAGTAAGAGATAATCCAAGAATCTTACTTTAGAGACCAAACAAGGTACTATTTCCACTTCAGGATTGAAAAGTAACTGGTCCAATAAGCAACATGGTGGTCTTGCACCTGTTGGAAAATCATTTATTATTATCTGAAATGGGATACATTTTAAAATTCGAATGTTCTACAATGTATTCTGATACTAAGTTTGTCGTTAATTCACTTTAGTTTTACAGAGAATTCTAAGTATTTTAATGCTACATGATATACTGAGCACAAAATGACCTTATCCATAAAACTACAATCTCTAGTATAATTTTGAAGGCTTGGTCTGTACTGCACTTAATGCATCATATGTTGATTATATAAGTTCACCTTCAATTTTATGACAGATTTCACTTCAAACTTATTCTTATTAAAAAGAGCTCAGTTGTTCTGTCTGTCTTTCTTTTCATATGTATTATAGTTTATGAAGGTTTACTTACAGAGTTCCTACGAGGTCACTTGTTCACAACTCTATATGACTTGATGCTACTTCTGTGGATTTTTTCTGGACTGGCTTTCAGATATCCTGCAGACAAATAATAATAAACTTCATCGAACAAACAAAAAAATTATCTTTTAAATACCACAGCAGAACCGCTCTCCACTGATTTTTTCCAATGATGATATTAGTTCTTCGTTTTTTGGTAACACTATATTTCATTCTTCTGTTGTCATAGTTTAGAAATGTAAAAATTAAGTAGAAGCTTCAAACTTTTGGAAACAACAGGCCAATGAATATGGCAGTGATAGATAACAATCTTAAAGGTGCTTCAGCACTTCTACTATGGCTTTTATAATTTTTTGGATCAGATCAGTAACATATTCAAGAAATCATATGAATTTACTCATCTATCAGATCAGGCTACTAAAAACACCAGTAATGTGTAATATATAGTTGTTGTTGTTTTTCTCAGCCAAGCTAATAAATGCTGCCTCCCTGTTTCCTAGAAGCCTGAAGTTGCTGCTATCATGTTTGGTTTCTACTTTTCATTTCTTTCTCTTGTCTTCACCCCCCCCCACCTCCCTTCTTACATACAGTGTGAGATACTCTTCATGGTTGGCAAATACACTCTAGGGGCCCATTCCCATTATATCATATGTACATCAATAAAATGGTTCTCACAAGTTGGCTGCTATGTACATGGGACTACATCTGATAGCAAACTAGACTTCCTGACCAGCAATAATCTTGCTACCACTTACTCTGCTCATGCATGGAGGAAGTATGGCAGTAAAGCAGGAGCCATTCAACAGTGGCTCTTGCATTATTTCCTGCCATATGCAAACACTATTCTGCCATCAATGTACAATTTCCTGCAATTTCTTTTGGTTTGTTTTCTCACTTCTTTAATTTTATGGACATGGAATGGAAAATTTTAACGTTTTTAAAAACATTAAAATTTGCAGCATTACTGTTACAGAAAAAATTAGACTAGACACAAGTGGCATATTTTAAAACATTAGAACACTTCCCAGGAACTTAATCAAAGAAGAGAAGACAGATAAAGTCACTAGAAACAAATAAGGAATTCCTCATTACAAAAGCTGACATTCATTCAAAGAGCCTGCAGCTCTTTGAATGAATAATTGCGGCTCTTTTCATTATTAAACAATCTATTTTTGAATAATGCAAAATGAATGTTATTTATTAAATTAGAAAAACCCTAAATTTAGCATTTGCAATAAATTAAGGACATTTTACATTAAGTCAAGGATATTTTACAATTGAAATATCCTTGACTTAATTATACATGATAATCCTTCTTTACATACTATTTACATTTTACAAAAATTCTACTTTATGGTGGATATGACTTCCCATTTAAACGCAGTAAATAAGTAACTACAGGGAAAGGGAAATACAGCAGTTCTGCTTTTAGAAGAAGTGATTTCGTTTGAACAAAAATTATATTTGTTTGCGACAGACTTAGAGAAAGGCACATTATTAGATTTTCCTAAGTTGAAGAAATATCAACAATAACAAGCTGATAATAATTCCATAAATTTAACCTTTTTCAAAGAAATTGTGGTAAATATGTGATCTGAATTTAATGGGAGATTTCAGGAGTTTAGAAAGAACAAGGCAACTATGTCATTTTTATTGCGACCACTTGAAATTAATCCTGCCGAATTTAATTTTTCACCTTTTGCTGGAATTGATGAGGCAGCATTTCAACTTCAGTTAGAGGACCTGAAAACCCAGGATTTGTGGAATTCAAAATTTAGAAATCTTAAAGCTGACCTGGAGGAGTTGGAAAGACAAAAAAATCTACCCTTGCAATACAAAAAAAAAAGATCTGAAATAGAAGATCCGAAAAAGCAAGATCAGATTGTATTTGTCACATGGAATTGTTTACCAGGCACTTACATTCGGTGATTTCAAACATACGCATTTGGACTTCTATCGATTTTCGGATCGACATATTTCTGTGAGCAAATATTTTCTAATAAGAATTTTATTAAAAGTAAGTTGAGAAAACTGCTAAACAACGAGTCTTTCGTCATGTTTGAAAATGAAAATTACGCCATATTCACCACATATTGAGAAAGTATCCCAAGAAGTTCAACAGCAAAAGTTGCACTAAGAAGATATTTTAAATTAAAAAAAAAAAAATATTAAAGAAATAGATATGTTATTGGATTTTATACATATATTTTTGTAAGGAGGAGCAAATCTTTGTTTTATTATTTAATATTTAAAAATATCATGTAATTTCGTGTGACATGCCACCCCTGTGTTTTACAAGTATGAAAACGTGTTACTGTAAAAAAAACAAAAAAAAACTGAATAAATAATTTAATTATAATATTTTTCAATGTAGTTTCTAAATTTAAAGCAGTGATGAACAATTAAATGGTAAATCAAATACTCGGTTCGATCCGCATAAAGAATATTTTCTTTTTCTTTGATAAGAAAGTATTAATTTATTTTCCATTATTTAGCTATATTTTAATTTTTTTAACCTGCACAAATAAATTTACATGTAAAAATCAACATTCATAAAATAGATTTTTAATTAAAATATACTAATCCTGCCGTACAAAACGAACACCGTGGACCACACAAAAAACCTGAGAGGGCCACGGTGTTCGGTTGAAGAAATTGATGATTATTTTCCAGTAATAAAAAATTTTCCAGTGACTCTTTCATTCTCTACTTCCGACTGGATTATTCATACTCGCTAAAACTATCAACTTTTTCATTTTCCTCTTTGTGTTCTAACAGCATCACTAACAACTTTAATTTTTGCACGAGGAAAACATTATCATGCACTCTTCAAACAAACATACTAACTTGGAATCACCATACAGTCTCATTACTATTCCTCTTTCACTCTCTTCTATATTCTACCACTTGCCATATGCTTCTCAAGTGGCTTGAGCTAACTGATGTTTTTATTCAGCAAAAGATTCCATGTGAGGGTATACTACTAATGAAATATATTACAATAAAAATTCTGTATGTGTTCTAGACAATTCAAAAAATTTGAAGTTTTAAATTCCTGTCATAATTAAAACAACTTGAGATTTAAAAAAAAAAGTATTACAATTTCACTACCATGTTATAAATTTTATGTTAATTCCATCCACAAAAGGTTGTAAATCTATTGCACACTTAGTACTATATGCAAACTATGAATTAGTCAATTTGATTTCTCTCTAGAGTCAAATATGTAAAGATCATGATACTTAGGGCCCTCAATAAACAGTGGTGGACTTTTACTAGGCAAAAACCAATCACACACCTAAAGATTTTTGTACATGCCCAGAGTGGGATTCAAAAATCTACAGGCAAATATATAATGTCAGGTATATAACTTTTTACTTCTTCTTCAAGTGTCATTCCCTAGAAGGAGGTTGGCAACCATGTCAAGGAACCTTTTTCTTTCTTTTGCTGCTCTGGAACATTTATGGTAATACAAGCCAGTCCAATCCTTAATGTCTTTAAACCACATTCTCCTGGGTCTACCTCTCTCTCTTTTTCCATCCTGTTTATCTTCTGATATTAATTTCTGAATGCCTTCTTATCTAGTTAGATGTCCAAAATATTTAAGTTTTCATTCTTTAATTATTTTCATTAATGTTCTTTTCATTTTAGATTTCTTTAAAACATCTTCATTTCCTCTGTCCATGATATTTTCAACATTCTTCTGATAGTCCACATTTCAAAAGTTTCTAATTTTTTCTCCGCTTCTTTATTTAGAGTCCATGTTTCACTGTTGTAGAGAAGATTTGACAAAATATAGTATTTTATTCATCTTTTTCTTGTATCTATGTTAATGTCTCTGGATGTTAGAACAGTTTTCATATCAATAGACTTTTCTTGCTATCTCTATTCTTCTTTTTATTTCTTTAAGGGAATTTCTTCCATCTGTAAACATTTGTCCCAAATATATAAAAGACTGAACTTGTTCAATTTCTTTTTGTTAATAGTTATGTTTAATTTCTTATTTATTGGTTCTTTTGACATAATCATGCACTTTGTTTTCTTTCTGAAATATCTTTAAAAACTTGCTCACTATATATATTATACAGTAAGGGTGATGAGACATATCCTTTTTTACTCCTTTTTTGATTTCAAAATTGTCAGAATATGCATTTTTATATCTTATTGAGGCCATTTGATTCCAGTACATACTGTATTTATAATTATACGTAGAGCTTTTCCTTTAAACCCATTATTCTGTAGGAGATATGTATTAATTTCTTGTGCTCTATTGAATCAAACAAAACAAAGATATTTGCTTTTCTGGTTATCGAGGCTTCTTTCACATAATGTTTTCACTATATCACATATGGTATAATTCATAATGACCACCTGTTTCCTACAAATATTTTCACCATGTATTCCCACAAGATTTATTCCTAATGTTTATTCTTATGAGAATAAACATCAGAAATAATTATAATATACATAGCTGTAATGAATAATTATTCATTTTTCTAAAGAGACTGAAAATGTTCATCCTTTTCAGAAAATTAGAGAGATAAATGTAAAATAAAGGACGATATAACTATTAAAAATTAAAAAAAAAAAAATAATAATCAGATTTACCTTTTCACCAAGAACATAACCATATTCTGCTAATAACTGTGAACTGATTATTCTCCATTTGTGTTTTTGCTTTTTGAAATGGGGATCAGGAAATAGAAAAAACATCTTGCTCAGCTGAAATACAAAAAATGTTAATATTAATTTAAGTTATATTAATTTGGGTATATTAACTTTCACAAGCCATGTTAAAATTATTAAATACAGTTATAACACAGTGATCTGAGAATTGTAGTGGATGAGGTAGAAGACAAACACAACTGCTGCATTCGGTTTTCACAACATGCTGATAGGAAGCTGCATTAATCACTACATGCAGTATAGCTATTCTGACATGAACTATTGAGCTAATCAAAGCTTTACTTCAAGATAAGCCAGCAAAGGTTGGTCAATTGGTAGAGCCTCTGCTACTAATGGCTCAACAAAAAAGTTAAGCAAGTTTCAGTGCAGTTAGTAGTTGGAAAGGGATCAATCGTTTGAAGCTGTTGGCACACTCTCCCTCGATAAGTCTTTGGCCTCCCTGGAGGTGTCACATAATAATACTCAAAGGATTCATTATAAGCACTGAATAATCATCATCTAGAGTAGAGCTATTGCGATGTTAACAAATTCAACTATATTAAAAGAAGTCAGAGCATAACTATATATATGAATTGCATAGTTATAAGATGCAAGAGTCAAAACCTTAATTTTGTAGGGAAAACCAAATAATTATGAAGCCAATTAATCAACCATAATCTTGAATGAAATACTTAATATGATAGAAAAAAATGGTAATTCTCACTAGTCAGTAAGAGTCTTTATAGATGTCTGACAAAGTCAGAAAGTGATATGTAACAATACTGAATTTCAGTGTGGTTCCAAAAAAGAACAAAACTCCGATTTTTTTTAGATTTGTGTGTAGCAAATACAAATAAAACCTGGTCAAAATGACTCCAGGAGTCTTGATAAATAGCTGTTCTTTAAATTTATTTTCAGTTCATTTCTCTTACTATTTCACTGCTAAATTTCTAAAATGTGGGGAAGGGATCTTCTTCAACCTTCTGGTTCAGTCCACTGCTAGACGAAGGTGTCCCCCATGGTATTCCAGATCACTTGGTTTTCTGCCTCTCCCATCCATCTCACTCCTGCAATTTGTTCCAGTTCATCTCTCCACCTTCTTCTCCATCTTCCTCTTTGTCTTACTCCATCTATTGGTCTCCCCTATGTTGTTTTTCTAGTCCATCTCCCGTCACTGCATCTGGCAATATGGCCAGCCCATCTCCACTTAGCCTGTTTAATGTATTTTACAATATCCATGACACCTGTTTGAGATCTTATCCAGATATTTGTCTTCCTATCTCTGAATGTTATTTTTAGCATACTCTTTTCCATGCGATGTTGTGTTATTCTCAGCTTTTTGTTTAGGGCTTCTGTTAAAGTCCATGTTTCTCCTCCATATGTTAGGACAGGAAGTATGCACTGGTATGAAGGCTTTCCTTTTTAGACTCAGAGAATTCACTTCTGAATATGTCTCTCATTTTCCCATAAGCCATCCATCCAAGGTGAATTATTCATTCAATCCCGTTTCTTTGGCACTCCTCAAAGGATAACAATTGACCCAAATATACATACAGTAACTTGTTCTATTTCGTGGTTTTCAACTTTGATAGTTCTATGGTTTATGTATTTATTCATCATTATTTTTGTTTCTTCTGTATTTATTTTTAATCCAATTTCTCTGGAGGCTTCATTTAGCTGATTTAATCTTTCTTCCAGATCTTCAAGATTATCTGCTATTAGGACAATATCATCTGCAAATTTCAGATGATGCAGCCTTTCTCCATTTATATTTATTCCTTTTGTTTCCCAATCAAGGCTTCTAAAGACTTCCTCTAGTGCAGCAGTAAATAATTTGGGAGATATGGTGTCGCCTTGCCGGATGCCTTTTTGTATTGGGAACTTTTCACTGTTTTTATATAATTTAATTACAGAGGTTGCATTATTGTAAATATGTTTTAGTGTTTCAATATATGGTTTCTCAGTTCCCTGGGTTTCAAGTGCTTTTAGTGTTGCAGATGTTTTAACTGAATCAAATGCTTTTTCATAGTCTATATAGGATAGACATAAGGGTTTATTGTATTCAATTGATTTTTCAATGAGCTGTCTTAATGTGTGAATATGGTCCAAAGTATTATAATTCTTCCTAAATCCAATTTGCTCACAGGATTGCATTCCCTCTAGTTTAGATTTTATTCTATTATTTATAATTTTTGTGAAAACTTTATATATGGTGGGGAATAGGATTATAGGTCTGTAGTTTTTCATTTCTTCCTTATTGCCCTTTTTAAAAATTAACATTAGAAGTGAATTGTTCCAATTTTTTGGAATATTTCTCTGTTTTAGGCATTTATTGAAGAGTTTACGCAACTGTTTGATAGCAAGGCTTCCTCCCAGTTTTAAGAAGTCTACCATAATTCCATCTTCTCCTGGGGGTTTTCCATTCTTCATTTCCCGCAGTGCCATTTCCACTTCACCTTGTAAGATCTCAGGGGCATCATGTTCTTCCTCACTCGAGTTATCCATAAAGGATTCTTGGTCTTTGTCTTCCTAGAGTTCAGTATAAAATTCCTGAATTCTTTTGATTATTGCATCTCTATTTTTTTTTTTATCAGTTCACCATTTTTTCCTTTTACAGCAGCTATTTCCTTTGTTCCAACTGATAATGTTCGTCTTAGGACCTTCATATTACTATTGTTTTCTATTGTTTCTTAAACTTTCCTAGTATTATACGATCTGAGTTCATCCTTTTACGTATAGTTTTACAAATTTCCGTATATTCTATTTTATTGGTGTCATTCAAATCTCTTTTCATATCTCTTCTTTTCTTCATCAGATCTAAGGTTTCCTGTCTTCGTTTTTTCCTCCCCTTGGTGCCTTTTTACACCTCCTATTTCTAGTGCACAATTCAAGATAGATTTTGTTAATATTTCATTAGCATCATCGATGGTAATAGCTGTGTTTGACTTTTTTAGTTAATTTTTGAGTGATTCTCTATATTTCACAGCTTTTATTGTGGTAGAGGTTTTGTAGATTCACTAAATTGGACTTTTTTCTTATGAGCTTATTCCGTTCCCATTTTTTGCCTTTACTAGTCTGTGGTCACTTCCTGTGTTAAATCTATTAAGCACTTCAGTATTATTTATTATATATCTTCTGTTGGAGAGAATGAAGTCTATTTCATTGTAAGTTTGTCCATTTGGGCTTCTCCAAATCCATTTTCGGTTGATTTTCTTCTTGAAAAAGCTGTTCATAATAAAGAGGTTATTTTCTTCTGCAAATTCAATAAGTCTTTCTCCTCTTTCATTCCTCTATCCAAATTTACCAATGGAGTTCAGATGGTTATCTCTGCTTCCAATTTTGGCATTAAAATCACCCATTATAATTATGTAGAATTCTTTAGAATTATTGAATGTGGATTCTAATGTTTCATAGAAATCTTCTATCTCTTCATCTGGATGGTCCATAGTTGGGCATATACTTGTATAATTTTCAGTTGGTATCTTTTATTTATGAAGAGACTTAGTTCAGCTATTCTTGATGTTATTTTATTTACAAACAGGACATTGTCCTTGATTGTTTTATTTATTAGGAATCCTACACCACCAGTTGAGTTTCTGTCACATTCACAGTGGTAGAGTAGATGTCCATCTTTTAATCGCATGAGAGTTTGAGTTTCTTCTTTCCTTCTAATCTCTGAAAGGCCCACAACATCCCATTTTATATGTTCCAATTCCTTCATCAATTCTTCCAATCTATCATCATCCCATAGATATCTTAAGTTATATGTTCCTACTAATATCCTTCTATCATTGTGCACTGTAGGTGGACTCATTGTAGCTAGTGGAGACTGTAGCATATTTTTCGACCTAGACCCTCTGTCTAAGCCCAGGACGCGTCCCTTTTTATGCTGGGCAACGGACGAGCCAGTATGTAATTTTCCTATTTTATTCATTCATTCATGGGGAGATATTTGGCCTTATAGCACCATGCTGGCCAGACGGGTTGGTGCCTCACAATAGTGCATACGATGAAATGACACAGCAAAATAGGAAAGATTCACCCCTAGCCCTCGAATACTCTAATAGCATTGGGGGTAAGGAGCAAGAAGAGAAGAAAGAAGCAAGGAAGGAAGAGGAGGGACTAGTCTACAGATAATATAACAGATGTATATTACATGAAGTAAGGGATGGTCCAGCATCAGGTACCTCGGATTTGCCATGCCGGTACTCACTAAAGTGAGCCCTTGAGCCTAAATTTCTAAAATGTGGGGAAGGGATAAAACACATTATATGAGTAAGATGATTCTAGAAGGTGTGGCAAATCTTTAGTATGCAAGTGTGTGCATACATGCACATACAAATGGGAGTCAATCATTTTGGGAGGTGAACACATATGCAGAGAAACAAATTTCATTACAATCCAAACGGTATGCCAAAGTAGCACAAAAACCTACATCCTGCTTCACAACAGTACATAGCTTAACATCTTAATGGTAGTAATCTTCATAATTTTATCAAAATGAATGCTGCTCACTGTGTAACATTAAAAGAAAGGGAGTAGATCAAAAATGTCTTGAGTAATTTTAGTATAGGTAAATTAAAACATAAGTTACTTTTTGAACCATCTCCTTCCAAGGATTTATGATATTCAGATTGTATACAGCAATGCCAGTAATCCCTTCATTATTCAATGCATCTCTGGTAGGCCATGAATGGCCAGCAGTTGCCATATTGTTTAGTTAGATATATAATTTTCCCTTCAGGGTGCTTTTCAGTCTGGGAGAGAAGTCATCATAGGACTGCAGCTGTGGACACAATCTGATGAGTAAGGAAGTTGGTGTAGCACCATAGGGCTGCTGTGGAGAATTCAGGGTGGTGTATGGTGTGTTGCACACCATACAACTATGGAGTAGAGGTAAAAGAAAACCAGCTCTGAAGATGCTTCCAATCAACTGCATTTCAAAGTCATTAGAGAATGATTCATGTGGCCTTGAGAAACAATTCCGAATTCAACAGATCCTCCACATTAAAGAAAATGAATGGCAATGTCTTGATATTTGACTGGGCTTCCCTGAGGTAATGACAGAATTTTCCACGGTGAGATTTGTTTCCTCTGAATTTTAGTTGTTTCTGTGCATCCTATTAAGTTTATACTAGAAACTTGATGCACATACAATGGCTCTTCAATACACCCATTTCATAATGAGATGTAAGAAAAAATATGCTATCTCACTCTTGACTTAATCAAGTTATATGAGTTTGTTTTTAGGGACATTTCTCATAGAAAACAGTGAACTGGAAATTCAAAGAGGTAGAATAACAACAATCGATTTCAAAAGATCCATGATATAGAGTCATGTGTTTAAAGAATAGTGTAGTACATATAAGGTTAATACATTAAAAAGATATTAATAAGGATTAGACTTTTCCAAATTTTAAGTAAGGAAATAAAAACATTCTTAAGTTGCTACAGTGATGTAAGAGTACTTCAGAATTCTCTCTGAATAAGTGCTCAAATTTCGTATGGCAAAAATGTAAAAGCCAGGTTCAGACTAGAAGATTCTGCAGTCAGTGTCAACACCTTGTGCACCAGACCAGCCTTCTAATTTAGTGGCCAGTATGTGTATAAAAGATTCATGCCAAATTGCTCTAAATATTCAAATTAATTTATATGTGAGAAATGTAGAGCAGGCTTTTGAATGCTTTAAAATCTGCCTTGACAAATCCACTGGTTTGATTCATCCAAAGGTTGTGGGAAACATTTTATTTTCTATGGATGCATCTCAGAATTGCATAGCTGCAGTTGGAGCAGTATGAGAAATAACTTGAAACTTGTAACATTTATTAGTACAAAGTATATATACTATCTCAGGAAGGAATGGTTTCTGATACATTGTTATCCAAACAGATTATTTCTAAGTTCAGACAGAATACTGTGTATATAAGAAATGAGAAAGTTAGATCTAATTATAAAGTACTAACTCCTCCTAAAATGATCTAATGGATAATGAAAAATCTCATTCTTCTAATCTAGTTTAAGCAGGTCATATAGGATTTGACAAAGCCTTACAAACAAGTTAAAGAATATTAATTTTAGTTAGGACTTCCCAGTGATGTCAAAAATTTTGTTCTCAGTGTTACCATTCTGGTCAGCTGAGGGATCCATTTCAAGAAATGTATTCTTAACAAACACTGCATAAATCTGAGATGATATGGTCTTCAGTTAAGAGAGCTGTAGAATTTTCCTCAGAAAAGAATTGAGAAAGGATACATAGACTTAGAAAAGGAAGAAAGTTATATGTTGGTGATCTCATCCTGCTTAAAGACAAAAGTAACTTAAGAAAAAAATGATAAGTTGGGTATGGCCATATAGGGCAGCAAAGAAAATTTCACCTGTGTCATATGAAATAGTATATGTTAAACACCCAAGTGGATTTATTATAACACATATTGATAGATGAAGAAAGAATTATTTTGATAATGCTTTTATCAAAAGTCACTTGAAAGGCTGCCAAAACACACTTGTATTTTCATTCTCACTCTTTCGCACATGCACACAAAACTCAGTTCACCTTACTCCACCCCCCTCTTATTTTTGATAAATGCCCATTTAACAAATAAGATCAGACCTCTCTTCTTGGGCTGACAATCACCTCTGGCTTCCTGATATTTGGAGTGGTGTATCAAAACTCTTCCCCAAGTCTTAGTCTTAATAATGCTGTCTAGAAGTGGGAAGTTCTAATTGATGATACCTCTCTCAGAGATGGTATATTTTAGCTTTATGTCTTTTCTACAGGTACTTTCACAGATAATGTCCTATTGAGCTATAATCTATCATTCTAGATGAATTCGTAATGTGTAGTGTTCGTGCAAGCCCCAGATAAGATAAGTATAATTTTCAGTTATCGATACAAATTACTTAATATTGTGTAGTTTTGTTTTGTTTGCCTTGCGTATTTTAGTGCGTCTATTTTTGGTGTGTTATAACGTATAATTTGACAAAACACGTTGAAAATAAGTATGGCACCTGTGCAAAGGAAAATGGCGGTCAGTAATGAAGGTTCGCCATCGTTATCAAAGAACGGTAGCATAAAAGAAATGAGTCAGTGTACTAGCTGTGAAATGTATGCTTTGCGGAGTGCAGTCGGAGTGTGGTTAGATGATAATAAAGGATTGAATGTGTGTAGAAAATGTAGGGAGAATGAGGAATTGAAGTGTATTTCGGATCGTGAGTGTGATATTTTTGTCAACCTTCAGAATGAAGGAAATAGGGATATGACAAGAAACGGCAAGGTTGTACATGAAAATTGTGAGAGTGTGAATGTAGAAAGTGTGAATGATAGTATAAATGGTTTCTCAGAGAACAAAAAAGATGAGAGAGATGCATTGAGTGAGATCGCGTTGTTGAATAGTGCGATAGAAAGAGCAAAACAGCAGCTAGAGTGCATGAACAAAAGTAGACTGAATGAACCAACCAATAATAAAAGGTATGACAGGAAAAATAGACGTATGAATGTGAACATGAACAAAATGAAGGATAGAGTGCTGTATGGAGACTCGTTAGTACGAGGTGTGTTAGTAGAGGATTTGACAAAATCGTACCAACCTGGTGCGACCATAAAGGACGTAACTGCGTCTATTAGAGAGCAAAAGGAAAGGGTGAAAGAAATGATTGTTGTGGCAGGTACGAATGATTTGAAAGGAGATAAAATGGAAATGATAGAAGACCTGAATGAATTGTTTGAGGTAGCAAAAGAAAAGAGTGAGAGAGTTAGAATGATTAGTCTTTTGCCACGGTATGACAGTGAAATGTTTAAAACGAGGGCTATAATTGCGAATGACTTTATGCGTGGGTTATGTATGACGAGTGGTGTGGAATTTGTGGATGTGTGGAGTGAGTTTGATGGGCAAAAGGATCTATATAAGATGGATGGCTTGCATTTGAATGGTTACGGTGTAAGAAGACTTGAGAAAGTGTTGCTGAATGTAGTGGATGTGCAAATTCAGGGAAACTAGATTTGTTAGGCGGGGGGAGTAGAGATACAGTCCTTATGGAGGCAGTTGAATGTAAGAATGAATATAATATGCCAGAGCAAATAAGGACAACAAATCTGAGTGGGATAGTTAATATAAGGCATCAAGGTAGGGTTGGGGCTAATGGGGGTCTTAAATTCATGTACACTAATACTAGGAGTATTAGGAAAAAGAAGGAAGAGTTTTTGGCCATGGTTGGCACTTCCAGACCACAGGTTATAGGTATTAGTGAAACATGGCTGACTGTAGATGATATAACTAGTGGGATTGAATGTGATGGGTATAGTGTGTTCAGGAATGACAGAGAGAATAAAATGGGGGGGGGGGAGGAGTATTGTTGATGATAGCTGATGAGCTCCAGCCAAGGAGAATAGAAGTTGAATTGCAGGATAGAGAAAAGAGCACATTTGAGGCCATTTGGTGTGAGATTGTGGCTAGCAGAACTAAATATACAATTGGGTGCTGCTATAGACCAGGTGATGGAAAAGATGGTGGTGACAGTATGCACAAGCAAATAGAAGAAATGGGTGGAAGGAGGGTGATTATTATGGGAGATTTCAACTATGGTCGCATTGATTGGAGTGAGGAGAGGACACACGGAAGGAAGGAACTGGATTTTATGCGGTTATTAAGGGATAACTATCTGCGACAGCATGTAATGGAAAATACTAGGGGTCAGAGAGTGCTTGACCTAGTAATTACATCTGAGGATTTGGCTGTAACAAATATGAACACATTGCCACCAATAGGTGAGAGTGATCATAGGGTCTTAACTTGGGAGGTGGCTAAAGGTGTAGAATTTTCAATTAAGACAGGGTACAGGTGGAATTATCGGGCTATGAACACATTGCCACCAATAGGTGAGAGTGATCATAGGGTCTTAACTTGGGAGGTGGCTAAAGGTGTAGAATTTTCAATTAAGACAGGGTACAGGTGGAATTATCGGGCTGGAAAGTATGACAAGCTTAGGAGTTTGATTGGTTCAGTGCCATGGCATGTACAACTGCAAGGACTAGAAGTTGATAGTGCATGGGAGGTAGTTAAGAAGTGCTTGCATGAAGCAATGGCTGACTGTATACCTAGAGTCCGAATAATAAATCAAGTAGGGGTTAAATGAATGAATAACACCATTAAGCTTCAGTTGTAAAAAAAGAAACAACTATGGAGGGAATTTAAGGAGAAAGGTGACCGGCAGGCACATGAACGGTATAAAGCGCAGGCCAGAAGGGTGACGAGTGTGGTAAGAAAAGCAAAAAAGGATTACGAAAGAACATTGGCCATGCAGGCTAAAGAGAATCCTAAACAGTTTTTTAGATATGTAGCAAGTAAAAGGAAAAATGTACATGGCAGATTGATTTTAAAGAATGCCGATGGTAGGGAGGTAACTGAATCAGTTGAGATAGTTGAGTTACTGAGTGAGCACTTTGCAAAAGTATATCATCCAGGTGGTGACATTGCAGAAACGAATAAACCAGCAGATTATACGGGAATTGTGGTTAATGAAGTGGAGGTGAGTAGTCTCTTGCATAACCTCAATGTCAATACATCTGTGGGATTGGATGGTATACCAGCTCGTGTTGTACGAGAAGCAGCTAAAGAATTGTCAGTACCCTTGACCATTTTGTTTAATTTGAGTCTCGGGTCTGGGTTAGTCCCGAGCGGGTGGAAAGAGGGGAAAATAGTTCCACTGCATAAAGGTGGTTCCAAGACTGCTGTTGTAAATTACCGACCGATTAGCATATCAGGAATCATTGTCAAGGTCTTAGAGAAATTAGTCAAGAAAAGAATACAGGATTGGATATATGAAAATGGGATATTGTATGGGGGACAACATGGTTTTGTGAAGGGTAGATCATGCCTCAGTAACTTGCTCACATTTTATAACACAGTGACGGCTGAACTGGATAGGGGTAATGGGTTTACAGTGATACTGCTGGACCTTGCCAAGGCCTTTGATAGGATACCACATGGAACCCTAATCAGTAAACTGGAGCAGATGGGTATAGATATAGGGTTGGTGAGATGGATAAGAGGGTGGTTGAAGGAGAGATATCAAAGAGTGGTTTATTCAGGAGTGGAGTCTAAAAGACGTCTTGTGACTAGTGGAGTGCCACAGGGCTCTGTTCTTGGACCACTGCTTTTCAATTTGTTCATCAATGATATTGGAAAGGATCTGAGAGGAAGTGTTCACTTGTTTGCTGATGATGCAAAGTTGGGTAGAGTAATTGTGAGTGCACAAGATGTCAAAATTTTACAGGATGATTTGGATAGTTTGGAGGACTGGGCTAGGAAAAATGGATGTCAATTTAATGTGGCAAAGTGTAAGGTTATGCACTTTGGGGTGAAAAGAATAGCAGCAGTATATCGCATTGGTGGAATCATACTCCAGGAGATTGATGAGGCCAGGGATTTGGGAGTGTTGGTGGATAGGGAGTTGAAGTTTAGGGGGCACATTGCAAAAGTAACTAAAACAGCTCACCAAATCACTTGGCTTCTGAAAAATACTTTAACATGCAGAGACGAACAAGTTGTTGTTCCTCTGTATCGAGCCTTGATAAGACCCCATCTGGACTTCTGTGCCCAGCTATGGGCACCAGGGTTTCTTCGTGATGTGGAGGAAGTGGAGAGGGTCCAGAGACGAGTGACCAAGATGATAGCAGGTCTGTGGAATGAACCTTATGAGAATAGGTTGAAGATTTGTGGGTTGCAGAAATTGGACGATAGGCGAAGGAGGGGTGATACGATTGAGACATTCAAATTACTGAAGGGTTTTTATAAGATTAATCCAGAAGATATTTTTGAAAATATGACTGGTGGTGGGAGGACTAGGGGCCATGCATGGAAGCTGGGCAAGAGCGTGGTTGACAAGGGTGTTAGAGCTAGGTTCTTTACTTGGAGAGTGGTAAATGAGTGGAATAAGCTTCCAGAGTCTGTTGTGGGTGCTACGACCGTGAATGAGTTCAAGGCAAGGTATGATAGATACTGTGTGAATGTTGAATAGTTGTTCTTGACATGATGTTAGGGCCTCCCTCGATGAGTCTGTCGACTCCTTGGAGTTTCCCGGAACAATAATAATAATAATAATAATAATAATAATAATAATTGAGCTATAATCTATCATTCCTTTATTTTGTTCTAAGCCAGTGGTTTTCAACCTATGGTTCATAACCCAAATTTGGGCCGTAGAAAGATTTTAAATGAGTGCCATTCTCTGTGTCTCTCTCTCTCTCTCTCTCTGCAACTCAACATTTTAACATAATGCAATATTTTATTAACAATGAGTAAATACTGTTAACTGAAATGTACAAGCCAAATAAAAAAAAAAAACTATTCTGTTCAATAACTAAATATAACAACTTATGAATGTGAAGTGGTATATTCAAGTTTGCTTCAAATTAAAAACGAAGCACAGAAGTGGACTACATGTGGAAAGCATTCTTCAATGGGCTTTCTGCAGCTAATTGCTTGTTCTCAGGATCAATGGCCCATTATGGACAAATAATGTGTCTTATTTGAAACCTAATTAATGCTCTGACAGTAGAGTTAATCCAATCTGCATAATATATTGAGGCTGTTAACACTGCATAAGTGGTAAGGAATAACATTATTTTTACGTGAAATGTGAACTCAGAATTTTGTAAAAATTCTGAGTTTACTTTGTATTCTTAAAAAAAAAAAGTTTCACACTCTATTAATAAATAATAACTAATAAATTGTCAGTAATTCCCTGAATTTCAAAAGCTATAGTAGAAAAGAACAAAATTTGAATTTGGAAGATGAATACTTTTGTCTCAATTATAAAACAATGTGTTTACGTTTTTTTAATCTACGTTTATTGCATAAAATCTATATGCAGTCATGCTGTGTACATTTAATTTAAATATAAATCTTGTTTAATTTACATTATACATAAATATTTTTATTATGATTGTCCTGGACCCATGAGATATACAACAGTGAAAAGTGGGTTGCAGTAGTAGGAAGGCTGAAAACTACTGCTCTAAGCCTACAATAAAGCAAGCAATAGCAATCCAATATCCATTTAGAATCACTGCAAACCCGGCAAACCTGATCCTCCATCTCTTTCATCCCATCTATTTCTATCCTCTCGAGCAGTATTCCTCAAGAAGCACTCTTCAAAGATTCCAATTTCCCTCTATTCATAAAGATTGCCAACAGATTCATTCTTTCATTGTATCTGCTCACATAAGCCTATAATGCATTATAAGTTCTGAAAGTGCTCCTGTGTGGGACTGACAGACAGACTGACTCTCTCTCACACACACACACACACACACACACACACACACACACACACACACACACACACACACATATATATAAAAGAAAAGAAACAAAAACTTTGAGCTCAACCATTTAAATATAAAATATTTAACTGTAGTGTTTTTGACAACCAAAACTTTTTAACTTACCTGTCCTTTCCTGAAGTGGTTTGGCATATATTTCATGGCATTAGTACGTATACATGCAATATTTTCATACTGGCCAGGATGTTGTGCCCTAAGAGCTTGTATACGATTCTGGACATAATCAGAAACTTTTACCCGAATTTCAAGGCCAACAATCAAGACATTAGGAAACAGGGGTGACAGTTCCACTTAAAAAAAAAAAAAACTGTGTTAGAAGTTATTCAAACTATTTACTAATACTATTTTCCAGTATAATAATATTCTGTAATAAGATATTAACTACAGAATATTATTTTATTTATTATTTCCTGTATATCTAACCTATATATATAAAACAATAAGCCTTTTTATTTTATGGTCATGTCTATATGTCACGTTTTTTGAAACATTTTGAAACTCAGAGCAACGAGTGTCGAGTCTTCAAAATTCGAGTCATCAGAATTCAAGGAAAACCCGCCTACCAGTCTGGTACACGGGGGGTTGGGAGCCGTAGCCCCCCCCCAGTGTGTGTGTGTGTACATATGTTAAAGATACCAAGCTATTTTAAATATAAACCTGGTTTTAATATATATATATATATATATTTAGAAAATTAATATTTAACTGACTAGAACCCGAGAAAGTATAACATAAAAAACTTTAATTTATCACGACTAGTTTCATCGGTGTCCCGACTTCTTAAGGTGAATAAGAAATAACATAAAACTTATAAAACTAACAAGATAAAAAACATGGGACTTTCCAGCTTAATAAAAAGAAGAAGAATAGTAACAATCATATTTGAATTGGTGACCGTGTGCTATTGTTAGCGTGAGTTGAATGTGAGTGACAGCTAATTTTAGAGCGCCAGTACTGGATTACTGCGCTATGGGAGTCAGGCAAACTGTAGCTCAGATTGTTGTTCGTGTGTGAAGGGTCCAGAACTATTTCTTTGGATTCTACATTTCGTCTTTCAAATTCATCATTGCATATATATAAATTGGTTGTGCGGTCCCAATCAACTTGGTGTTGATGTTCTTATAGGTTAGAGTTGGCAGAGAAAAGAACATGACTGGAAAGGGTGCTCGCTAGTGTTCTACTGTAGGAGAAGCCATGTCTATGTTCCTCAAGACGTAGTGAAATAGATTTATCTGTCTGACCAAAGTAAGGTCGACCACAGTCGCACATAACTTTATAAACACCTGGAAAATGCAGTTGGTTGTGTTTTGGTCGACTCAGAAAAATATACCACGTAGTGGTATCTTTTTCTGAGTCAACCAAAATTTGACTATACCACTCTGCCAAAACAAAGTTTTGGCAGAATGGTATAGTCGGTCTTTATGTTGAATTTCTTCATAATCCTAGATAGTTTTGGGGTAAGAAAGCTAATAAATGGTAACTGGATGTGAGTGATAGGGTTGGATTCATCTTCTAGTTGAGGTTGTTGACGTGGTCTCAAATGTTTAGTGATGTTAAGATGAATATCCATTATTTAAGAAGGTGTTATTTAGGAAGTTGAGTTCTGTTTGATGGTCTTCTTCTGTGGAAGTAAGACATTCATAGCACTCCCAAGTCTCTGGCTTCATCAATTTCCTGGAGTACAGTTCCACCAATGTGGTATACTGCTGATAATCTTTTCACCACAAAATGCATAACCTTATACTTTGCCACATTAAACTGACATCCATTCTCCTTTGCCCAGTCTGCCAATCTATCAAAATCATCCTGCAAAATTTTGACATCATGTGTATTAATGTATTAACTATTTCTCTACCCAACTTTGCATCATTGGCAAATACCTGAAGAATTCCTTTCAGATCCTTTCCTGTATTGTTAATGAACAAATTAAATAGTAGCAGTCCAAGAACAGGACCCTGTGGCACGTCAATAGTCCCAGGCCTTCTTTTGAACTCTACTCCTGAATAAACTACTCTCTGATATCTTTCCATCACAACCCTCCTATTCATCTCACCAACTCTATATATCCATCCCATAGTGCAGTGGTTCCCAACCTTTTTCCACTTGTGTACTCCTTTTAAACCCATTCCTATAAATTGTACCCCTTGTTTTTAAAATAGCTGTTTTTAAATCATCATCATCAACAACAACCATGGGTCCAATGCCCATAGGTGCCTGCTGCCATCTTCATATGATTCTTCCATTGCATTCTATTTTGTGCAAGATGACTCAGTTTGTGTGTAGAGTTTCTGCACCATTTGATGATGTCATCGCCCCATTCTCTGTTTGGTCTTCCTCTTTTGTTCTTTCCTTCAATCATTCCAAATAGCAACGTTTTTAATTTTCTCTCATCATTCATTCTACATATATGGCCAAATAGACGTAGTTTCCATTTGATTATTTTCTGGATCAGGTTTTCTTTTGGTTGTATTCGTCTACAATCATAGGTCTCAACCTCTAACTGGATTCAAGTCATCCGATATCATTAGCAGCATGCCCCCTCTACTATCCTCTCTATCCTGCCTAAAAATACCGTACCCTTTATGCTCAGTACCAGTTAGAATGTCTGATTCTGATAGCCAGGTATAACTAATGCCTACAATCTGAGGCCCCAACATATTGACCAAGGCATCAAACATATCCCTTTGTTTCTGATACTCCTAGCATTCGTGTACAAACATAATCTTTGAATTTAGAATCTGAAAGGAGGATATTGGCATTCTATAGCCCTTCCTTTCAAATGCCAACATCCTCCTTTCAGATTCTAAATTCAAAGATTATGTCTGTACACGAATGCTAGGAGTATCAGAAACAAAGGGATAGGTTTGATGCCTTGGTCAATATGTTGGGACCTCAGATTGTAGGCATTAGTTATACCTGGCTATCAGAATCAGACATTCTAACTGGTACTGAGCATAAAGGGTACGGTATTTTTAGGCAGGATAGAGAGGATAGTAGAGGGGGCATGCTGCTAATGATATCGGATGACTTGAATCCAGTTAGAGTTGAGACCTATGATTGTAGTACTACTGCTAACAGTATTTCATGTGGTAGTGAAGTTGAAGCCATGTGGTGTGAGGTAGAATCTAACAAGATCAATTACATAATGGGGTGTTGTTACAGACCTGGTGGACTGACCGGTTGCTAGTGATGAAGAAATGAATCACCAAATAGAAACAATGAGCACGAAAAGAGTAATCATAATGGGAGACTTTAACTATCCACATTTTGATCAGGTATCAGTAGAATCTCATGAGAGGAATGAAAATGAACTTATTGAGCTGTTGCAGGACAACTTCCTCAAGCAGCATGTGACAAAAGGAACTCAAGGTCAAAGAGTGTTAGATTTCATTATGGTGTCAGAAAGCGTTTCAGTTAAAGACGTAACTATTCTACCTCCAGTTGGTGACAATGATCATGCAGCACTCACTTGGGAAGTGACTAAGTTTATGAATGTTTCATTCAGAAAAGATAACATGCTGAACTACAAACGTAGGATATTATGACCAACTGAGAAGTATACTGAGTTCAGTGGAATGGGATCAGCTGCTGGATGGGAAGAATATCGACAGCGCATGGGGAGCATTTAAACAATACTTAAATGATGCGATATCAGAATGCATCCCAACAGTTGGAAGAATAAATAGAGTAGGAGTCAAATGGATGTGTAATCTTGTTAAGCAAGAGATTCGTAAGAAAAGGATGATGTGGAAAGAATACCGTGCTCATATGGACAATGTCCGTTAAAGGATGAACATATAAGCAGCAGGCTAGAATAGTCACAACTGTTGTACGGAAAGCAAAGTCTGAGTATGAAAAAATAACTGGTTCTGAGTGCTAAAGACAACCTACAATAGTTCTATCAATATGCTGCAAGTAAAAGAAAGAATGAATATACAAGAATAACTCTTCTAAATGCAGATGATGTGAAGGTAACAGATGCAGAAGAGGTTGTTCAAGTAATGAGTGCCCATTTTGTTAAAAGCTATCAACATGGTGTACACAACATTGAGCTCACTGTTACCTCTTCAATGGATGAAAAAACTCAGCTGTATAAGGATCAGTTGCACAATAAGAATTCAGCAATAGAGACTGATGGGATAACAGCACGTGTGCTAAAAGAGTGTTCAGCTGAACTGGCTATTCCTTTGACCAGGTTGTGTAATATGAGTCTCAGAACTGGGAAGATTCTGCAGTAATGGAAAGAATGTATGGTAATTTCATTGTAACAAGGGTGGTGCAAAGACCAATGTACTAACTATCGACCAATTGGTATCTCAGGAGTGTTGGTGAAGATTTTGGAAAAACTCTTTAGTGCTCATATTCAGAAATGGATTGAAAGTGAATCTCAACTTTGCAATGAGCAACATGGGTTTACCAAGGGAAGGTCATGTTTTAGCAACTTGCTCACATTCTATAACAATGTTCCCAGTGAACTAAACAAGGGGAATGGATACACTATGATACTTTTGGATTTTGCTAAAGCTTTTGACAGAATACAGCATGATAGACTGTTGCATAAATTGGAGAATAATGATTTGGATTATAGAATATTAGCATGGATAAGAGGATGGCTGATTGAGAGATATCAAAAAGGTATGCGGGGATGTGAGTCTGCGAGATTTAAGGTAACCAGTGGTGTACCACAAGAATCAGTGATTGGTCCACTGTTATTCAACCTGTACATTAATGATATTGGGGTGGATATGACAAGCGACATACAGCTATTTGCTGATGATGCAAAGATAGGTAGGGTAATCAGGAATGCTGCTATGCAGTACTTGCAGAATAATTGGGTAAACGGGTGTCAATTCAATGTCAGTAAATGTAAAGCCATGCACTTTGGCGTGATCAGATATCCAATGTGATATTATATTGGTGGGATTATGCTAGAAAGTGATGAGGCTAGGAATCTTGGAGTGTTAGTAGATAGAAAGTTGAAGTTCAGGGCTATGTAGCAAAGATTGCAAATACAACTCGAAAGATAATTGTAATGAGGAAATGAACAATCACATGTAAAGATAAGGATGTCATTTTGCCTCTTTACAAGGCCTTGATACGACCTCACTTCGACGATTGTGTGCATCTCTGTTGTGATTCTGATATAGTGAAGAGAGTGCTAAAAATGATATCTAGATTGTGGAATAATGATTATGAAAAGAGATTGAGAATTTGTACACTGCAGATACTAGCAAACAGGAGAAAGAGGGGTGATATGATTGAGACTTACAAACTTCTGAAAGGGTCATGCAGGATTTCAGTTAATGGAATTTTTCAATGTATGAAGGGTGGGGAAAGGGCATCCTTGGAAGCTGAGAATGAATGCTGCTAAGAAGGGGGTTAGGGCTAGATTTTTCCCTCATAGGGTGGTGCATGACTGGAATAGATTGCCACTGGATGTTATAAGTTTAAGCAGTGTGAATGAATTCAAGAATAAGTATGATAGCTGGTGTGTGTGTGTAGTATGTGGCCTCTCTCGATGAGTTCCTGACTCCCTGGAAGCCTCTCTTAATAATAATAATAATAATTAAAGGTAATTATTATCTTTAATAATTATTAAAGATAATAAAAGGTGATAATTAATCATCAATAACAATAAATTCTCTTTCTTTCTTTCTACATACTATATTCTTTAAGGCAGATCTACATCTCCATAGTTTAGTTCCTACAATGAATATACACTTTACATATTCACTAAGTTAATTTCTCATACAATGCACACTCATTTTCTTCTCAATCTCTCATGCCTCTATAATAACCTTCTAATTTATTGTTTGCCTCATATTCACACAAAGCAATCTCAAACCCACTGCAGTAACCTCATCCTGAATCTTGAACTATGATTCAGTTCTTCCATCTTTCATTTTCTCTGACCCCCCCCTCCTCTCTTACTGAAAATGCTACATTTTTCATATTCTATCATCATGAATATATCCTATGTCAATTAGGTCATGCTTATTTGAATAAGTTTTAGGCAATTTACACTGAATGATGCAATAATCTCCTCCTCCTCTCTTTTCAGATACTAGACTTTGATGAACCAGCATAACAGTGTACCACTGAAGCAAACTTTTTTTTTTTTCATTACTACATATCAAGTTCTAATTAGTGACTTCTGGTGATATTAACATTCATTAAGTTTTCATCTGTTCCCAGAAAAAACATTTAGCTGTATTATAGATTATTATGCCTATCATGTCATCGGATATCCCACCAAATGTAGAATAATGAATACAACTATGCAATAATATGCAAAGAACATAGCAGGTTTTTTTTCCCTGAAAGTATTTCATCTTGTATGCGAAACAAAAGGCTTTTTTTTTTTTTTTTTAAATACTTCTATGTGTGTTATCCCAATGATAAGTCTGAAGCTGGCTGTGTAATGATGCAGGGTTGTCTGTTATAATGTGAATTAGGCTAACTTGTAGTGCATGGAATCATTATTGCTAAAGTGCACATCCTTGCACACTGTACAATGATTATGAACATAATCATTGTACAGTATGCAAGGGTTTGAAAACATCATTAGAACATTGCAGTGGGCAGTACAGAGCTCTAAAACAGATCTCTAAATATTGAAATGTAAGCAATGACATAACAATAAGATTAGAGTAACAATTTTAGATTTATGTTACGAAAATTATTTATTATTTTTAAAATTTTTGGCTAGGTTTCATAGCTGTTGTTGATACAATTGAAAAGAGATAAACACAATAACAGCAACATTTAAATTGCAAGTATGTGTGACAATATATGCTCTAGACTGCAGGAGGCTAACTCTGTCTAAAACCATTAGAATTCAAAGAAATAAATTTAAATAATTACAATTTTAAAAAACACAGGAATGAGGAATGTTACTTAGGATGAGCTCCCAAAATTAGGAAAGTTTAAGGCAATCATTTTTATGAGTTTTGAATGTGAATTTCACAACTTTCGTTATATAATCTTTCAAGAAGAAAATTATTTTTATTTAGAACTGGAGTTTTGTTCTAATCAATTCTATGCCTAATGGATAGGGCATGGCTAGATAAACCAGACTTATCAGACTCTCAAAGTAAAATATTCTCAATGTACTTCTAGATGAATCTGAGCAGAATGACCCATCTTCCCATTATAACAAAAGATGCATGAACAAGGGATCCTGTAAACTCTAGGAATGTGTGAGAGAGAGAGAGGAGGAGGAGGATATTTGTCTTTGGGAGAGGTTAGAAAGGAATTTAGTTACAAACTTGATGGAAAGAAACTTTCTGGACATTCTTATTCTACATCAACCTAATAGCAGTCTACAGTACTCAGCATGTCCAGAAAAGACAGGCAATTGCTATCTTCAACTAAATTCCTTTTTAACCTCTCCCAAAGACAAATATCCTCCTCCTCCTCCTCTCTTATTAATTATTTTTATCATGAACCACAACTGCATGCCCTTTACTAGCTTTGGTGACCATTATGTTCTTATTACATCTGGGAGATGATAAAGTTACATCATCATTTTTTGATAAGTTGCTATAAGGAGGTATCTCTCTATGCTCACCGGGCATCTACAGATGCCGTATGGTCACTCCGATGCTTGGTGATGTTCCACACCAGGCATCGCCATGTAGTCCTGTTTGCTTTTCTGGCAGCCTCAACTCTCTGAAGATCAGTCACTCCACACATGCCATCCATACATCTCATTGATGGTCTACTCCTGCCTCTTTTTCCAGTAACTTTACCTTCTATTACTGTTCTGAGAAGTCCTCCTTCCATCCTTTCTATGTGTCCAAAATATTTTAACTTTCTTCTGTCAATATCCATAAGGAGCCTTAAAGTCTACTAATCTTTTCTAACAACCATTCATTTGTACGCTTTTCAGTATATGATATCCTCAACAGCCTTCTGTAACACCACATCTCAAAAGTAGATATCCGTTTCTTATCTGACTTCTTTAGGTTCCAAGTCTCACATCCATAAGTCGCTGTTGGAAAAACAACTGCATCTAAAATCCTCAACTTTGTTCCCATGGAGATAGGTCCATTCTTCCAGATTTTAGACAGGTCTCTGACTGTTGTTTTAGCCATTCCTAACCTTTTTCTGACATCTTCTGAACAGCAATTCTTCACATTAATAATGGATCCCAGGTACTCAAACTTGCTGACTTCCTTAATTCTTTCTCCATTAAGATACACTTGTTTCTCAAGAGCTTCTCTGTTTGTTTTTCCTTTGAGAACCATGATCTTTGTCTTGCTAGAATTGAGTTGAAGTCCTCTGTTATTACTGATCTTGTTAGCTTTGTCAAGAATTAGTCCTAATTCTTCCATGTCATTACAAAGGAGTACTGTATCATCAGCATACCTCAGATTACTGATCAATCTACCTCCTATCCTAATTCCTGTCCTGTGCTCATCCAATGCTTCACGCATGATGTCCTCTGCATATATACTAAACAAGTGAGGAGAAAGTAAACATCCTTGTCTAACTCCTTTTCCAACTTGAAGCCAGTCAGCCAATCCAACACCTGTTCTTACTATGGCTTCTTGCTCCTTATACAAGTTAGCTATCAACCTGATAGTGTGTTGAGGAAAACCCATTCTTTTCATTACTTCCCACAGTTTCACGTGCTCAATACAGTCAAAAGCTTTAGAGTAGTCTAAGAAACACATTACCAGAGGGAGTCTGAATTCTTTATTATTTAAATTAAGGGGATATTAAATCCCACATTGTTTTAAAACCGAATAAGAAACTCAAAGATTGGAATCAGAGAGTTTCTTGCCGAATATAGTATAGTAAACTATAAAGTATCGGCGATCACTAAGCGTCCGCTAAATGCAAGTGGCCCAGCACGTAGTGCAATACCGGAAATCTCGCAGCAAAGTCGGTAAAGTTCTGATCACTATTCTTAGGTATTTACCATAATGTAAAAACACATTTCCTAGGAAATGTATGCTGTTATTACATTATGGTGGTGAGGTCACTACCCAGACCGGTTTCAGCCTTTTTTGAGGCTTCATCAGTGAGTAGCTAGACCGAGTTAATACCAAAGTGTATAGCGAAAAGAACTTTATACTCTGCTATACGAGTTTCCCCGACTTTGCTGCGAGATTTCCGGTATTGCACTACGTGCTGGGCCACTTGCATTTAGCGGACGCTTAGTGATCGCCGATACTTTATAGTTTACTATACTATATTCGGCAAGAAACTCTCTGATTCCAATCTTTGAGTTTCTTATTCGGTTTTAAAACAATGTGGGATTTAATATCCCCTTAATTTAAATAATGTTTTTGTTGCCGAAATGAAGCTTATTAGCTCTTTATATTTAAGTAACTTAATGGTTGCACCTGTTCGGAAACTCGTATAGCAGAGTATAAAGTTCTTTTCGCTATACACTTTGGTATTAACTCGGTCTAGCTACTCACTGATGAAGCCTCAAAAAAGGCTGAAACCGGTCTGGGTAGTGACCTCACCACCATAATGTAATAACAGCATACATTTCCTAGGAAATGTGTTTTTACATTATGGTAAATACCTAAGAATAGTGATCAGAACTTTACCGACTTTGCTGCGAGATTTCCGGTATTGCACTACGTGCTGGGCCACTTGCATTTAGCGGACGCTTAGTGATCGCCGATACTTTATAGTTTACTATACTATATTCGGCAAGAAACTCTCTGATTCCAATCTTTGAGTTTCTTATTCGGTTTTAAAACAATGTGGGATTTAATATCCCCTTAATTTAAATAATGTTTGTTGCCGAAATGAAGCTTATTAGCTCTTTATATTTAAGTGAATTCTTTATATTTTTCTATGATCTGTCTAAGGCAAAGGATCTGAGCTCTGGTGCCCCTACCTTTCCTAAAACCTGCTTGTTCCTTGGGCATCTCTGCCTCAACTTTGGCCTCAATCCTATTTAGCATGATCTTTAATAAAATTTTGCTTGCATGAGATATCAAACTAATAGTGCTATAATTCTTGCATGCCTTCATATCACCTTTCTTGTGTAGTGGTATGAAAACTGACTTCTTCCAGTTTCTAGACTATGATCCTGTCTTCCATATCCTTGTAATCAATCTATGAAACACTCTTATCCCTCCACCTCCTGTGGCCTTAATTAACTCTGCTGGGATTTCATCTGCAGCTGGGGCCTTACTGCTGTTGAGCTGCTTAACTGCTCTTTCAACTTCATGCCTAAGTGGAGGAGGTTCCAAATCAAAATTTTCTTGGTGGGAGGACTCCACATTTTCTTTATCCACTCTGCTGTACAGTTCCTCACAGTATTCTTTACATCTGTTTTTGATTTCCAACTCTTCTGTTAGTAATGATCCATTCCTGTCTTTGATGACATTCAATTCAGGCTTAAACTTGTGCTTTAAGTCACGAACTAAATAAAACATCCTTTTATAATTATTTCTTCTCTATTTCTTCACATTTATTAGTAGAGAACTTTTCCTTGTCCTGCTTGATGGCTCTTGTATTCTTCGGTTTTGATTAGTTCTCATGTTGAATCTGATATCCATGGGTCTCTTGGTTTTCTTATTGGGCCGAGATACATCTTCGCTGTATCCTGTATTATCATCTCGACTCCTTCTCAAAGCATTTCTGGTGAGATTTCGTCATTGGTCTCCAAAACATCATCCAGTCGAGTTGATGTTTCTTCTGTGAGTCCACTAGGAATTACTCTAACATTCAATCTAGTGGAATGTGCCTGACCTGGAAGTTTTCGGAGTCTTAGTCTTACTTTGGCTCTTACTAGCTGATGGTCTGTACCACAATCTGCTCCAGGACAAGTATGCACATCACAGATGCTTGTCTTCCACCACTGGGGAGCCAGGATGTAATCAATCTGGTGCCTTGACCCATCAATGTTAGATGTCCAAGTATAGGTCCATCGTGGATGTTTCTGGAAGCAGGTATTGGTAATAACTAATCTGTTAGCATGGGCAAATTCCAACAGTCTTTCACCATGGGTGTTACATTCACTCAGACCAAACATGCCACACTCCGGCCTGACTCTCATACTCTTTCCCACTTTTGCAATTTAAGTCTCCTAAGATGTACAGTATGTCTCTCCTTGGTAGGCAGTCCAAAACAGTTTGTAAGTTTTCATAGAATTCTTCACTCTCTTCTTCAGGCCTATCCATGTGGAGTGCATAAACTACCACAATTGATACGTCGGTGGGCTTAGCCTTAAGTCTTAAGTTATGGAGAGTATCCTATCATTAATGGGATTATAACCAAGAAGGCTTCTTGCCTGAGCTGTCTTCAGTATCACAGCTACCCCATGATGTTTTGAGTCACCACCTGAGTAAATAACTAGCTTACCATCCTGTCTTTTGAAGTGACCTTCTCCATTCCATCTGGTCTCTGTAATTCCCAAGATGTCAATTTTATACCTATCCATCTCTTTACAGACAATCTCAAAAGTACCCATCTGTAAACCCAAGACATTCCATGTGCCTATGTAAAATTCCTTTCTAAGATTAATCTTATACATTCTGTGTTGCTCATTCACAGTATCACTGACTTTTGATGGTGACTGTAATATACTTCTCGAACAGGATCCTCTACCTAAGCCCTGAACGCAGCTCTGATTATTCTGCGCGACAGCCGATGCAGCATGAGATGCATTATTAGGCACAATCATAGTAGCATTTTGGAGTGAAGTCACTGCAAGAAGAAAGTGGTAGGGTTGCAGAGGCCCTTTCCACATAAGATGAAATAGCAAAATAGGAAAGATTCACCCCTAGCCCTCGAATACTCTAATAGCATTGGGGGGAAGGTAGTAAGAAGAAAAGAAAGAAGGAAAGAAAAAAAGGGGAGGGACCAGTCTACAGATAATATAACAGATGTATATTGCATGAAGTAAGGCATGGTCCGGCATCAGGTACCTCGGGTTTGCCATATGCCACTTGAAAAAAAAAATTACTAAGGAATATGGGAAGTTATGAAGGCCTTTATCAATACTAAGCATAAATTCAATAATAGGAATGGTTTTCAAAGCTACAGCATCATCTAACTCCGTGGTTCTTAACCTTTTTTTGCCTGAGGCCCCCTTTCAACTATTTGTATCGCCTGGAGGCCCTTGCTCAATTTTACAAAGTTAATGTCTCAATAAGATAATTATAATATATTATTAGGCAAACCTAAATTACCATCAACATTTGAACTGATAGTTAATTAAAAATTAATGACTTTGATACAAATTAATTTTTATTCAAAAAAGAGTTAATTAAAAATTAATGACTTGGATACAAATTAATTTTTATTCAAAAAAGATGTAAACTTACTGTATTTAATAAGCCGATCATTAATGGCTACCCTGAGTCTGATGAGATCCTGCTAATTTTTCAATATCAGGTTCAATGTTCGACAAATGTGGTCTTAAGTCTCCTCTTTCACTTATTTGCAATCTATTTCGTTGCTTAGCTAAAAATTGCAACACAACACTGAATCCTTTCTTGACCAAGTATGAAGAAGGAAAATCAATGAGCAGTAATTTTATTTCTTGCCAAAGCTGAGGATACTTACACTGCATGTTTGGCCAGAATCTTTCATACCCATGAAAGATTCTGAAATCGTACTAGAGCTTCAAAATCATTTTTTAAGTCAATAAATTCTTCACAGAAATTTGGATGAACAGAAGTGCCATCAGAAAGAAATAGATTTATGACCCAATCGAGTATTTTAAGCTCAGCAAAATCTTTGAATCTGATCATCGTCTTCTTTCAGTGTCAGAAGATAGGAATAATAACAATCAAATCTATATCTAATATTAAATCATCTATTATTTGTAAACTTGGGAACTGCAGAAAATGTTGTCTTGCAACGTTCTGCTTGTAGAAATGTTAATTTGCTGATAAAAGCATTTATAATTCCCTTTGCTTTAATAAGATTCATGTTGCTTCCCTGCAATTTGATGTTAACCTCATTTAATTTGGTGTAAATATCAGAAAGATATGCGATGTCAACTTTTTCCTTTTTTCAGAACATTAGCCATGTTCTCATCATGTGAATTAAGAAATTCCAAAACAGTATCACAGAGATCATTAAAGAGTCACTGATAGTTTCCATTTTCAGTGTGAAGCAAAAGACGCTCAAATTCTTCATTTTCATGGCAAAGTTCCCAAAAAATATGGGTATTCAATGACTGGACTTTTATTTTATTCACTGGTTTAATGACATCATCCAAAGATGTTTTGCAGCTAAATGCTGTTTATGAAAAATGCAGTGAATTGTAAAGATATTTGGAACCGTTTCTTTTAAATGTGCTATAAATCCACAGTGAAGGCCAAACATAGCTTGTGCTCCATCAGTTGCACACACAATAATATTTGTGAGAGGAATGTTTTTAGTATTAAAAAGTCTTTAACAACCTTAAAAATTGTAGAACCTTTTATGTCAATTTTCAGTTGTTCAGCAAATAGAAACTCTTCAATAATTTCTTCATTAGTATTTATATAATGCACCTAAGCCATTAACAAAACTTCATTGTCATGTAAATTTATCTCATCAAGTTGCAAAGAAAATTCTTTGGTTTTTAAATCATCACAAAGTTTTTTTTTTTCAACATCCTTTGCCACTTCGTCAATTCTTGTTGATACTGAACTATTGCTGAGAAGAACTGATGATGTCATATTACTTTTACCTGGGCCAATCATCGTATCTAAAACTTCATTTATAGCTGGTAAGAAAGTTTCACCAATAGTATGTGGCTTCCACATTTGGCAATTAATTTTGAAAGTTTGTAAGACAGAACAAGTCCCTTCTCTAGTAGGTTTTGTAACTAACCCTTCAAGTCCAGGACGATTTTTAAATTTAGTCTTTAATTTGCTAAAGTACTCCACATCCTTGAAGACTTCATCCTTCCTTCATTTGAGAAAGTTTTTTAACATATTAAGTATATTGGTAACTGCTCATTATTTAGAGATGGAATAATTCTTATATTTTAAATATTCACTTGAATATTGAGGACACTTTCATTTTTCACTCATTTTAATGGGCTACAGTGCTACGCAACATCAGCGAAGTGCACCACATGATACCACGGGCTAGATGTAATCTGCAAACCAGAGTGGTCAGATTGCTATTAGGAAATGTAGCAGATAAAGCTTATAAAAGTAGTGGATTCTGCTAAAAATAGCCCAAATTAATTATTTTTAATGTAGAAAATTCAGACCAAAAAGTAGCCCAATTATTTAACTTTCAATGTAAAAATTCTAAAAAATAAGTAGTGAATAAATTTGAACAGTACTGCCACACATACAATATAAATAGGAATGCTAGATTAAATATGGAATTTTTTGCTTTTATCATATTAATAGTATTATAATGTTTACTCCCCCTCAGTGTTCACAGCACCCCCAGTCGGTGCTACTGCCCAAGTTAAGAACCACTGATCTAACTCTTTGAACAACAATGAGATTTCTGCATCAGATAAAGGACAGCTTAAAATATTAACAGTTATTGAGGTGGGTACCAAGAAGAATATTCTTCTTGGCACCCTTGTTGGAAGTTTTTTCCCCACTTGGTTAGACTATAATAAATTTAGTTTAATCCTTTATCCAAGTGTAAGCAAACAAAGTTTGCACCTGAAGTATCTTCAGGACTGAGGCAACTTGTGGTAAAGGTGGACCAAGCTCTCATCACTACTTGTCTTAGTATCTCCCATAATACAAAGCACATCTGCTTTCAGGACTGAGGCAACTCGTGATAAAGGTGGATGTGTGCTTTGCATTATGGGAGATACTAAGACAAGTAGTGATGAGAGCTCGGTCCACCTTTACCATGAGTTGCCTCAAGTCCTGAAGATACTTCAGGTGCAAACTTTGTTTAGACTTGGATACAGGATTAAACTAAATTTATTATAACATTCTTCTTATTTAAAAGTAATCCTATCAGTTGCATGAGTTTTCATTTTGGGATGAAGAAATGGTGGAGGGGATCTAGAGGCAAGTGATCAAGGTGGTGAGTGGCCTGTGGAATGCTCCCTATAAGAACAGATTAAGGGTCTGTGGATTGCAAAAGTCAGTTGATAGGCAAAAAAAAAAAAAAAAAAAAAAGGGGGGGGTTATGATAGAAACATTTAAATAATTACTTAAAAGGATTCTATAGGCTTGATGAAGAGGAAATGTTTCAGCACTTGGCTAGAGGGGAAAAGAGGTCATCTCTGGAAGATGGGTAAGAGTGTGGTCCAGCTAAACCAAACTTTGCATTTCAGCAAAGTTTGGTTTAGCTGGACCTGCCCTATCCACTAAGTATAGCATTCATTGGACTATGAATGTGGACCTCACAACTTTGTGTAGGACTAGTTTTATTCCAATGAATGCTATACTTAGTGGATAGGGCAAGTCTAGCTAAACCAAACTTTGCTGAAATGTTTCAGCACTTGGCTAGAGGGGGCAGAACAAGAGGTCATCACTGGAAGTTAGGTAAGAGTGTGGTTAGAGGGCATGAGGACTAGACTTTTTGTTTGGAGAGTGGTGAATGAATGAATGGAATAGGTTACCTAAGTCAGTTGTGAAAGCTTTGTCTGCTAATGGTTTCAAGTAGAGGTATAATAGATATTGTGCTGATAGTTTGGGTTTCCCATGATGAATCTAATGACTCCATGGAGGCACCCATGCAGTAATAATAATAATGTTCAATAGTTATGAAAACCTTTTCTACCAGGTCTGAAGAAATTCTATAAATGATACTGTATTCTTCAGCAGATAAAACATTATTATTATTATTACTATTATTATTACTTCAGCAATAATAGAAGAACAACATGGTGATTAATGAAATTTTGTTGGATCCTACTTCTTCTCAATCTATACTTTGGATCCGACATGATTACTATTACGATGTTCTTAACTAATTGATAAGTTGTAAGTTGATTTCTAATTCAAATATAAAGAAAATTTATATTTAAAGACTGCGCCACTATATACCTGAATTAGTTCAAGAATTGAAGATAAACCAACTCTCAACTACCCTTCCTTTATATGTTGTTATTATATATACTGGCCGAGTATATTTAACTTATTTAATTTACCTGCTTTGGTTCGAATATTTAATGAATAGTGCAGTAAAAGAGATTCAGGCAAAATACAACTTTTGATTAACAAAAACAAACATTTAATTTTAAAATCACAAATTTTACACTTAAGATCAAATCACTAATTAAGTTATTATAAACACTTCAGCCCTTCTGATAATAATGTCATACAAACTCGGACAATGGTAAATTTGTTATCTCTAATACAGTCTTCTCACAGTTCCTTAAGTTCCAAATACAATAAAATCGCAGTAACACCTCTTTACAAGCAAACACTTTTAAATTTACACTTCAGTTAATCTTCGCAATAGTTACTGTTAACATAAGGAAATTCTAGGATGAAACACCCTCACATCTCTGCATAGGAATATTAATAGGAATAGGAATTAATGGTTGGAATGTTCTTACCGAAAATCTTCTTTCTTCATCTACTTATACGCAAACACTTTTTATAACTGTAAACACTTTAAACAATAAATGGCACTCATTAAACAAATCTTCTAATTAATAACTGAATTAATTATCGGTCACAATACACATAAACAAAGGTTCGTGCATGAAGTACTACTGATCACTCATGAATTAAGGAAATACACAATAATTCCTTATCTTGAGGTTTTATATGCACAGTTGTTCATTCCTCCTGCATTCAAATAATTCTTTAGGCACTATAATTCTAAACACAGCTAACGGTAAACTTCAACTTTACTGCCTCTACTATTCTCTAGTAACTTTGTGCTTTGCTTCAAGGTTCCGTATGTCCTTGAAAGGTCGGCGCTGAAATTAAATCTCAACTCAAGTATTGCTAGTCTATTTAATAGTCTCTCAGCTGTTTTCCGTAGCTATAATTGTTATTCTACAACTTATTAGCTAACTGCTTCTCGACTAGTAGACTTAAATTAGCTGCTTGAGTGACTTGCTGACTCTCTAACATCGCGCTCTGATTCCCCGAATGCTGAATACTCTGATTCCCCGAATGCTGAATACTCTGATTCCAACCGAATGCCAATTCTCTCTCTTTTCCCTCTCTAATCTATATATATTTTCAGCGTTCTTCCCTTTTATATTCATTCTTCCCACCTAAATTGTTCTCGTGATCTCTTTAACTAAAACTCTTTTCAATCTACATTCTCCTCACGCAGTGTTCCAAACTCGCGCTCGCTCAGTTACATACGTCTCCATGACAACAAAACAAAACATAATAAAATTGAGCTATTGCATAACGTTAAGCTTCTACAAATAGGAATAAATAGAGAATATTTACATTTCAATTAATGCGCAGTTAAATTATCAAATACAAGTTCTTATAATATTAATATAGTAATAAATAAAATAGCTTAATAATATTTAAATACAGTCTTATCACTATTAATACATATATCCTTGATTGAATAATTAAATATTAGACAAAATTAAGGTAGTTATATGAATATTAAATTATAAAATAAGTTATTTACATTAAATAATGTTTACAAGTCTAGCCTATGTGATGGAAGATCATGTTGGATTCTGAAGCAAATAATAATTACTTAAATCTCTATATATTCAGAATCCAACACATAGCTGTTTTATTGCTTCATGAATCTGATTAACAATGAAAATCTTGCACGCCAATAGATGTGCAATGTACTTGAGGAGAATGAAAAAACTTCTTTGATTTTACAGCAAAAATCAAATCCGCTCTCCTGCAATGTTTACATAAAGATTATTCTACTAACACATTTAGCTCTTTTCACCAATTCTTTTTCACCAAACAGAAGCTTTTCCAGCCATCCATTTGGTACAGATTTGTTGCTGATGTTTTATCTGTATGAAACCTCTTTCTTGTCTGAACAGGTTGCTCTGCTCATATTCATCAAGAAGAACATTATGAGTATATTTTATTTCAAGAGTCTGATAAGTCTGGTTTAGCTAGTTATGTCTTATCCACTAAGAATAGAATTCATTGGAATAAAACTAAAGTCCTACACAAAAGTTATTTTCTTCTTGAAAGACTATGTAAAGTTGTGAAGATCACATTCACAGCCAAACCTCAAAAAATTGCCTCAAACCTTTCCAATTTTGGGAAATCATCCTAAATAATATTCCTCATTCGTGTGTTTCTTAAAATTGTCATTATTTAAATTTATTTCTTTGAATTCCAACAGTTGCAGATGGAATCATCCTACAGATGACAGCATATATTGTCACATGCTTGCAATTCAAGTACTGATTTTATTGTGTTTATCCTTTTTCAACTGTGGCTAAGAAACCTAGCTGAAAATTCTATAAATAATTTTGGTCTCTTGCCAAGGCAATTGGCAATAACTTTTGCCCTACACTATTCCCATCTCTATCATATCCAGATGGCTCAATTGCAACATCACCCATAGAAAAAAAAGCTAACCTCCTGGCTTCACACTTTGCCTCCAATGCACACATAACCGACAATGGCAAATGCCCTCCAGTCATTCCAACTGCCCAAAATACAATGCCCCCTGTATCCTTTTGCCAAAAAGATATCATAAACCTGTTGTCTAAATTAGACACAGAAAAGTCTCCTGGCCCTCCAATTGTCTTGAAGGTCTGTGCACCAGAACTGCCTCCTATCCTATACCATCTGTACACACTCTCTTGCTCCACTGATATATATATATATATATATATATATATCCCAAAACATGGAAACTGGCCTATATTCAACCCATTCCTAAAAACGTTGACAAATCACTGCCATCTAACTGCTGCCCTATCTCACTCACTTCAGTCCTATCAAAAGTGATGGAGAAAACCATCAACTCTCAACTCCTAATCTACCATGAAGGTACCTGGCTATTAAGCGACCACCAGTAGGGATTCCGTAGAAGCAGATCAACAGGAGATCTACTCTCATACATCACCCAGCTGGACAAATTCCATGGAGAAATTTGGAAAATCCCAAGTAGTTGCACTTGATATCTCCAAAGCCTTTGACCGAGTCTGGCACAAAGGCTTACTAAGCAAACTCCCATCATTTGGACCGTCTTAGGACTTCTGCAGATGGATTGCCAGCTTCCTGTCTGGAAGCACACTATGTGTAATGGTAGACCGTTCCTATCCTCTCACCATCCAACTAATGCTGGGGTCCCACAAGGTTCAATTCTCTTGCCGACCCTCTTCCTTCTATATATCAATGACCTACTTCAGTTGACCTCTAACCTAATACACAGTTTTGCAGATGACAGCACATTACACTCCTCCCTTTCATTTGATAACTCACTTCAACCCACAGAACATCAACTACTACTGCCCTTAATTCTGATCTCCACCAAGCCATCCTCCAATGGGGCTCAGATAGCCTCGTCAACTTCAACGCTAGTAAAACCCAGTTCTGTCTTATTTCTCGCAAAAAAGAACCATTTTCCCAGCATTGTTTTTCATAACACTCAAATTCCCAGACAAGATGAGATTTCTCTTCTCGGAATTACCTTGACATCAAGCCTCTCCTGGCATAAACATCACAACCACTGCATCCTCAGCTTCCAAAAAACTAGGTTTTCTCTTTTGCTCAAGACGTTATTTCACCTCTAAACAGTTGTTAATATTATACAAATCACAAATCTCCCAGCTATCGAATACTGCTCTCACATTTGGAGTGGGGTTCCTAAAAGCTCCTTCAAAATGCTTGACTCAATACAAAGGAGAGCAATTAGACTGATAAATGACCCATCTCTCACCAACTTGCTCCCCTCACTTTCACATAGACGCTTGGTCTCTGCAATTTGTATATTCTATAAATATTTCCATGGGAAATGTTCATCTGAAACAGCATCAATAATTCTCCCACTCTGCACTAAGCCCATTGGAACATGCACAGCTGCCACCCAACATCCTTTCACAGTACACCTTGAAACCCACAGAACAAGTTTCTTTTTCTCCTCCTTCATCCCAGTGTTGTGTCCCAATTTACGATTTCTACTCTAATCTTACAAATTCCTTTTATCTATATTCTTCTAACTTCTATGCCCGAGATTTTACCAAAACTTATACCAATATCTAAGTTATTGCTCCCCGTAGTACCCCTAATATTTGTATTTATACTGCGCCTTTTGGGATATTTAGTTTAGGATATTACATACATAAACAAGGAGAAAGAACTGAAATATATCTGAAAGCGTAACTATTGCAGTCGTGACACTTAACTCGATTCTCAACTTAAATTTTCCACGTGACTAAGTACAATATTTTCAAGTGTTTATCAACTGCACCATTTATGTTGTCATAAATAGGGAGAAAGTCAATCTCGAATATATCTCTTAGTATTTAAATATTATTGCAGTCGTGACTCTTAATCTCTTTCCTCAACATTAAATTTCCCGCGTGATTAGGTACGATGATTTTAAGCGGTGCATTGGATTAGCAACATCAGACAACTCTTTTATCATTGAACAAAAGGTTTATTAAGTTTCTAAACATGATACAATTCAAATACTAAACTAAAATACTTAAAGACTAACATTAAATCATTACAAGCAATATGGCTATTTGTGATTATGCCGCCATACACATTAATTCATAAATTCACCTGATGTGAACAAATTAGATCAATTCACACTATCTGATTATTCATACTGAAGTAGATTAACAAATCATTCACTTCACTAACACATACTTGTGACATTTCAATTATTTTATACATTACATTAGGCATTCAATTCTTAGGATACATAATTACTTAATTCACACTATTCCGTTATACCGTTATTTGCACTAACACACAATTATGTCATTTAAATATCTTGTGCAATATAATAGACATGCAAAAATACCTTAGGACTTAATCATTCACAAATCTTTAACACTAGTCAATCTACTCATACCATATTCTATCATAAACTAAAGTCCTAGTATAACTTCAACAGTTCTGTATTGGAATCACGATACTTTTCACAGACAAATTTCTAGCCAACATAGGTTATGATTTACAGTACCTTTCTTGAGCTCTTCGTATGGGCCTTTATTCTTTTCCAAACGAACCTCTGGTATAACTTCTCGTAACTCTGGAATGCTTTAACACACATATATTTGCTCTACTATTAGCAACGAGGACATCGATCTCTTTACAGCTTTCTGCTTTGCGTAGTTATTACTAGCGTCGAAACGAAGAAGATCCCTCCTTTTCTAGGACTCTATGGCAAATTTTTTTTTTTTGCTTCATACTCGGGAAAAACGGGAATCGAAATCCCGTTCACTTTCGTTTCCGTGTTGTGACGAGGAGATATCACCCCTGTCGCCACTCAGGAAAACCCCGTGAACTCCACCGGAACCAAAACCAAACTCCAAGGCCAAAAGCGACTATCCAAAAAGAGTTTTTCTCCAGGGGGTTACCAACCCTTTTATAGCTGCTCCCCTAACGGCACCTTTTCTTACTTCCTTTCTCCTCCTTCTACTTGTTTTTTTTATCATCGACCAATTAGGGTGGCGTTTTCCCGCCAAACGTCATTTGATCGGCAAGCCCGTTCTCAACGTTTCAATCCGGGGATCGGCCCTAAGCAATAGCTTTGCTTTTCTTGTGCTAGCCTGACTTAATCCCCTATCAAACTTTTTCTATGAATTCTACTTAATAACTTAATCTCTCACATAACGTATTTTATGACTCACCCATTTCTACTTATTTACTTAACTCTCTCATTTTTAATCGTATTACAATATTAATCTATACCTTCCTTTGTTAGCTACTTATTTAGTTAGAATTCCTTATTTTAAGTCATATTACAATATTAATACATTCCTTCCTTTATCAGCTACTTTAACAACAACCCTTACGTTTTATACATTTTACTGGATGCAAGAAATTTTCCATTAAATAATTCCTTTTTTTATGCAGGGGTTTTAATTTATGATATTTATTCTTCATGTTACACCATGATAGCTGAGAATACTATATTCCTAAGATATCAGGTGTAACACCAGCCACTGCAGTACTGTGGAACAGTCTTCCTCCTGACATATTTCCCAAGGAATACAACATACAGGGTTTTAAATCAAATGTAAACAAGTTTCTCCTTTCCCAACCCACCACCCATATATGGTACTAACGTACTATAGGTTGACCAGCCAACCTCTCATATATGGGCCCAACATTTAAAAAAAAAAAAAAAATAATAATAATAAATTATTTCTATATTGTAAGTATCATTTGCTGACCTGGTTGGTGAAGTAGTTGGCGTAAATGCTCTTCAGCCAAGAAGCTGTGGGTTTAAATCTCTTCATGGGCATGGATATTTGTGATTGTGCGACTAACTTTGTGTAGAAAGGGCATTTGCAACCTACCACTTTTTCTAGACAATAGCTTCATTCCCAAAACCCTATGGGTATGGGAGTGACCATACAGCATCCAAGTGGTCACTTGTGAATAACTAACAAGTGTCATTTCATTACTCTATAATTTTATCATTAGAGTTCTAAAATGAACTCAAACAGATAACAATATGAGATAAACCAGAATACAGAATTAGGGAACAGCCAAGGATGATCCTCTCTATTAATAGAACTTACTAATGATTTTATGGAGACACATATCACAATACCAGCAAATTTCTGAAATTAGTAGAAAGTCTTCCACAATCCACTGAATAACTATAAAGGTCAAAAGCAGAAAAAAACACATTATTAGTTTTTTCTGATAAAAACAAATTTTGTTTATATTTGCATGAGTTTCATGCCTTCTGGTAAAACAGTGTATCTGATTCTATCATCATCAAATTCCTGCCATGTACCCTCATGGGGTGTACAGGATATGATAGTACTACATGAAAAAAATTACATCATGACTAACTTCCTATCTACAATTTTCATCCAAATCAGTAAGTTACTTGTCAAGACTCCAATATTATGATTATCAGATCTTATATTTCTATCGTCTAAGGCACTTTGTACCGTATCAATCCACCTATATCTTGGTCTTCCTCTGGGTCATTTTGCTGCCAACCTGGCACAGAACACTTGTTTTGCTAATCTTTCTTCGCCCATTCTGTTTAAGTGAACATACCACCTGAGATTAGCTCTGCTAACACATTCCAGGATGCTGACAATGTCAAGTTCTTTCCTAATATCCTCGTTTTTAATATGATATTGCCATTGATGCCATCTGTTCATGCCTATAATCTTTCTCAGGACTCTCATATCTGCAACCTCTAGTCTTTGGTCAAGTGTTTTACTTCTGACCCAGTTCTCAGATCCATAAGTTAAAACTGGTTTGAACACTGTCTTGTATACAGCTAATTTAGTGTTCCGAATAATTTCTCTCTTATTCCATATGAATTTATTCAATTGACTTCCCACCATACCAGCTTTGCTGATTCTGTTGTCTATTTCTATATTTAATTTACCATCTTCAATAAAACTCGTGCCTAAGTAGCTGAAATGTTTAACTTGTTCCACAGGTTCTCCATTCACCAACACAGTTAGCATTTTCAATGATTCTGCCTATTTTCATTGTCATTGTCTTTTTATTGCTGACCTTCATACCATATCTATTACAACAGTTATTCAATTTACTCAGAGAATCTTGCAGACTTATAGCAGATTTATTTACAAGTATAACATCATCCGCATAAAGCAAAGCGCTAACATTAACATCTCCAATTTTGATATCATGTTTAATAACACTTTCCTTCATAATGTGATCCATATAGATAATGAATAACAGAGGGGATAATGTACATCCTTGTCTCACACCAGATTTAACATTAAACCATCTTCCTGTACATCCTTCAATTCTAACTGCTGACTTACAACTCAAATAAAGACTAAGCATTGCTTGATATAATGCCCCGCTGACACCATATAACTGCGGCGTATTGAATAGCTTCTCTCTTGGCACCTTGTCATATGCCTTTTCCAAATCGACAAAACTTAAATACAGATCTTTGTTATATTCCCATGCTTTCTCGACTATTTGTCGTAAAGTGAAGATCTGATCCTGATAGCCTCTATTTGACCTGAATCCAGCTTCTGCTTCACCAAGCTTTTCTTCCACAATTCTTTTCAACCATTTCTCAAGTATACTTACATAGATCTTGCAAGGAACACTCAGTAGGGAAATACCTCTGTTAATTCTCGCATTCAGTTTTATTTCCCTTTTTACATATGGGTACTATGAGAGCTCTACTCCAATCATTGGGAATTCGTCCCTCTGTCCAGGCTTTCTGAACTATGCAGTGCACCACTGTAAGACTCTTATACCACCATACTTAAGCATTTCTGGTCGAATATCATCTTCTCCTGCTGCTTTTCCACATTTCAAGCTTTTGATGGCTTTTTCTACTTCAAGTATGAATATATGTTCCTGACTGCATGCCTGGTCAGTGTTTTTTACCACTGTGCTGTCATCATTTTTTTTTCAATAATCTTTGTGTATTTTAGTCTACAGTTCACATCTGAGAGATGCTCAACTTTTATTTGCTTTAAAACTTTCTTACATGTTATTCTTTTCAATATGAAATTCAATTTCATCCTGCTCAAGACTAAATAGTGATCACTTCGAATTTCAAATCCTCTGTACACCCTGATGTCCTGCACCAGGGAGAAAACATCACTATCAACAATAACATAGTCAATGAGACTTTTCTTATTCCTTGCCTCTTCTCTCCATGTGAATTTGTGCACATTTTTATGTTGGAACATGGTGTTAGTAATAACCAGTCCATGTCCTGAGCAGAATTCCAACAGGTATTTGGCATTATTATTAGCTTTGCTCCTTTCTCCAAATTTTCCCAAAATATTTTTGTATGTCTCACAATCATTTCCTACTCTGCTATTTAGATCCTCAACAAGGACCAACTTTTCCTTTTTCACTGTGTCAGTTGCTTTTTCTAAAGCCTCAAAAAATTCCTCCACTTCTACCTTAGTAGAACCCCTCTGTGGGACCACAGGCACAAATAAGTCTCATTGTCCAGTTCCCCATTCTCATATTTTCCCACAGTACTCTACTTGAGACTGACTACCATTCAAGAAGATTATCCTCGTATTTTGTGTTGAAAACTATGGCTACTCCTTCTTTTCCTTGATTGTCATTGCCTGAATATAACATTTTGTATTTATTGCTCAGAAAGATCTCACCAGTTTTTGTCTTTTTTGTTTCAGTTACCCCTATTATGTCGATCTGGTACTTATCTAATTCCTCAGAACTCTGGTGATGTTGAGTTGGGGTTTGTTTTCAGATTTGTTCCAGTAGCTGACTTTTTGCTGTTCACCCTGATTCCCTGGCGAAAACAATGGGGGCCTTGTTTAACTGGGCGACGTCCCAGCCAGTATGAAATTTTGTAATGTTGTACCATCATTTTTTATTTTGGTTTAACCAATAAGAATACAATTTGGTCGGCTAAATCCTAAATTGCCAGCCCATCCTCGTTTGTTCAGTATCCAAGTAGATACCCAAGAGGGTGCACCACGAGAAGGTGAGGATTGGACATTAGGTGAGAAGCCCTGGTCGGTTCTCTGCATTCCTTTAAAGGCTATGTGGAGGTCTCCTCTCAGTTATACAGCTTTGACCGTTAACCACCCCGTATCTGATTCTATCATGTGCCAAAGGCATGCTGTATTGTAAGCAAAATTAATCTAAGTTAATCTCCACAGTCAAGACCATGCAAAACATCCCGATGGTGTTAATGCTAAAGTTTATACTAAACAGGCAAAAGCATGATGGACTACTGAAGAGGAACATTCTGCAACTTCCAATGTTCCTACAACATCCATCTGAAAAGGATCTGGAAAAGGCATATGACAAAGTGACAAGAGGAAAGCTTTTCAAAATGTTATAATTATATGGTGTAAATGGGACATTATATCAACCAATACATAGTCTCTATTTATGCTGTAAGTAAGCAGTTAGAATTGAAGGAGATACAGGAAGATGGTCTGAAGTAAAATCAGGTATAAGACAAGAGTGCACATTATATCCACTGTTATTCGTTATCTATACAGATCACATTATGAAGGAAAGTGGTATTAAATCTGATATCAAAATTTGTGATGTTATACTTCTGAATAAATTCAGCACAAGTCTGTAAGATTCCCAGACTAAATTAAATAACTCTTGTAATAAATTTGGAATGAAAATCAGCAATAAAAAGTTGATTGATAAAGAGTTGGCAGCATTACTAAGTGTTTAGCACCCTTCACAAATTCATAGCTAAGTGCCTTGTGCCTTTTATGCTGTGGCAATTTTCAATTTTGATAATTGATAAAATATTCTGCCACTGCCTGATGCCCAAGCATTCCTGTGCCTCTGTTGAAAATACATAATTCAAAAATTCTCCAGCTTGATGCAACAATAACATATAAGAAAGTTTTAAAGCGAATAAAAGTTGAGCAGCTCTCAGATGTGAACTGTAGACTAAAATACAGAAATATTATTGAAAAGAAAATGAAAGAGTTTGAGAACAGGAATCAAACCTTGGAGATTCAGTGGCAAACTCTGAAGGAAACATTGATTGATTCTGCCAGAGAGGCATGTGGTGAGGTTGTGTGCAAGGATAAAAAAATCAGAACTCCCTGGTGGACACAGGAAGTTAAAGAGGCAGTGAAGGAAAAGAAGAAAGCATATCAAAAGTTCCTGGCAAATAAGTCAGCTTTTACTCTTACAGAATACAGAGACAAATGTAAGAAAGCTAAACAGTGTGTAAAACTAGCTAAACAAAAGTCATGGGAGGACTTTGGCAAGAATATAGAAAATAAATATCAAGATGGTGGCAAAATATTCTGGAGGTTGTTGAAGAAGCTTAGGAATGGAGGAAAGAGTGCTGTAAAAGGAATTAGAGATGATAAAGGTGAAATCAAAACAGAAGAAAAAGATATCCTTGAAGTATGGAGTAATTACTTTGAAAAACTGCTAAATGAAACAAGCAGTGATGACAGCACAGTGATAAAAAACACTAACCAGGCATGCAGTCAGGAATACATATCCATACTTGAAGTAGAAAAAGCCATCAAAGGCTTGAAATGTGGAAAGGCAGCAGGAGTAGATGATATTCGACCAGAAATGCTGAAGTATGGTGGTATAAGAGTCTTACAGTGGCTGCACTGCATAGTTCAGAAAGCCTGGACAGAGGGACGAATTCCCGATGATTGGAGTAGAGCTCTCATAGTACCCATATATAAAAAGGGAAATAAAACTGAATGTGAGAATTACAGAGGTATTTCCCTACTGAGTGTTCCTGGCAAGATCTATGCAAGTATACTTGAGAAACGGTTGAGAAGAATTGTGGAAGAAAAGCTTGGTGAAGAACAAGCTGGATTCAGGCCAAATAGAGGCTGTCAGGATCAGATCTTCACTTTACGGCAAATAGTCGAGAAAGCATGGGAACATAACAAAGATCTGTATTTAAGTTTTGTCTATTTGGAAAAGGCATATGACAAGGTGCCAAGAGAGAAGCTATTCAATACGCTGCAGTTATATGGTGTCAATGGGGCATTATATCAAGCAATACTTAGTCTTTATTTGAGTTGTGAGTCAGCAGTTAGAATTGAAGGAAGTACAGGAAGATGGTTTAATGTTAAATCTGGTGTGAGACAAGGATGTACATTATCCCCTCTGTTATTCATTATCTATATGGATCACATTATGAAGGAAAGTGGTATTAAACCTGATATCAAAATTGGAGATGTTAATGTCAGCTCTTTGCTTTATGCGGATGATGTTATACTTCTAAATAAATCCGCTACAAGTCTGCAAGATTCTCTGACTAAATTGAATAGCTGTTGTAATAGATATGGTATGAAGGTCAGCAATAAAAAGACAAAGACAATGAAAATAGGCAGAATCATTGAAAATGTCAACTGTGTTGTGAATGGAGAACCTGTGGAACAAGTAAAACATTTCAACTACTTAGGCACAATTTTTACTGAAGATGGTAAACTAAATAAAGAAATAGACAACAGAATCAGCAAAGCTGGTATGGCAGGAAGTCAATTGAACAAATTCATATGGAAGAAGAAAGAAATTAGTCGGAACACTAAATTAGCTGTATACAAGACAGTGTTCAAACCAATTTTAACTTATGGATCTGAGAGCTGGGTCAGAAGTAAAACACTTGACCAAAGACTAGAGACCGCAGATATGAGAGTCCTGAGAAAGATTAGAGGCGTGAACAGATGGCATCAATGGCAATATCATATTAAAAATGAGGATATTAGGAAAGAACTTGACATTGTCAGCATCCAGGAATGCGTTAGCAGAGCTAATCTCAGATGGTATGGTCACTTAAACAGAATGGGAGAGGAAAGATTAGCAAAACAAGTGTTCTCTGCCAGGTTGGCAGGAAAACGACCCAGAGGTAGACCAAGATATAGGTGGATTGATACGGTACAAAGTGCCTTAGACGATAGAAATATAAGATCTGATAATGTTGGAGTTTTGACAAGTAACAGACTGATTTGGAGGAAAATTGTAGATAGGAAGTTAGTAATGATGTAATTTTTCATGTAGTACTGTCATATCCTGTACACCCCTTGAGGGTACATGGCAGGAATTTGATGATGGTGATGATGCAACATTACTGAATGTATTGACTACTTTAGTTATTCGATACACTTGGTACAAAATCTATATGTTCATTTATTAAATATATGCATGCAGAAATATCTGAACTGGTTAAAAAATAATCTTCTTTTTTGAGCCTGCAATATCTAGGACAAAAAAAAAAAAAAAACAATGCAAGTGAAAAATCAAAGATGCAAAGAAAAAGCATTTATCTAGATATATATAAAATTGCAAGTGTTAATGTTAGAAGCAGATGACTGTTAAGTTGATATATCTGCTGCTTTAAACTTAGCAACACCGTTCTCTTCATATCTGTGTTTTCACCTTTCCCTATTTAAGTAAGCTTAAAATGATCTGATTCAACACTCAAAATTCTAATGTATCCTGAGCATTAACTGAGGTTTTAGTATCGTTGTCTCAAAAAATTATATTTGAGAAAACTGAACATTAATTATTGCATAGCATAAGAAAACATTCTGCTCATATTATGTACCAGTGAAGAGGTAAACAATGACATTCATGTGTTGAGGCTTAAGTGCTATGAGGACATCGTGTTGGAGGCTTAATTGATTGATTTAGTACTCCCTATATTTCGTCTCAGTCACTGAGACATCTTCAGGGATTACAAAAAACTAGTGTAACATACACACAAATACCACACGATACTAAGCTAACCATACATACAATACCAAGAGGCAAACGGAAAAATACCTGGATACCATACTAGAAAGATCACAATATTGATTCAATGATCACAGAAAGAGACAATATTAATGAACAATTCAGAATTAATAAAACTGATGAATCCAGAAAGAAATTAATGGACATAACACACAAAATAGAGCAGGAAATTTGGAAGCGTAAACAAGAGAAATGGGCAGAGCTTTGCAGTAACCTGTACCCAAGAAAAGCCAACACTGGAACATTATTAGAATCCTAGACAACAATATCAAAGAAGAGAACCAACAGAAAACAAACTTCATCATAAATGCTGGAAAACAAGTTATTACAGATCAAGAAATTGCAAACACATCTGTTTGCAAACACAAAAACCTCTTCAAACAACTCCAAACTTCAGTATAACAGAGAGGACAAGACCCTCAATAAACTCACAAGTAAAATACTAAAACAAGCAAGAACATATCAAACTAATGACATCTTCTCCGAAGAATTTACACTAAGTGAACTAAATTCATCAATCGAGAAAACTACACCTAATAAAACTCTTGGTAATGATCTTATCTTTAGTCATATGGTCAAACACCTTGGCAAAAATGCCAAAGAACAACTTCTGAACATTCTCAATACCTCTTGGTAAACAGGCAATCTTCCAAAAGAATGGAAAAAATCGTTTATTGTACCCATCCTGAAATCTGACAAAAATGCTGCAGAATGTAAAAGCTATAGACCTATCGCATTAACTAGCAAACTCTGTAAAATTACTGAAAGAATCATACACTCCAGGCTCATGCACTGGCTGACAAAAAATAAAAAATTGATCTGTTGTCAATCGACAACAGATCAATTAATCCACTTCTGTCAAACAATAATACTCATTTCAAGAAAAAACCAACAAAAAAAAGAAAACTGCCATATTCCTTAATATGACTGCTGCTTTCGATTGTGTTTGGATCAAAAAATTAATACAAACAGTACATGATATTGGAATTAGAGGAAACGCTTTAATCTTGATTGCTGATTTCATGAGAGGAAGAAAGATCAAGGTTAGAATCAATGCAGCAATATCAAGAGAGCAGAGAACCTGGACTGGTGTTTACAAAAGACACAAAAGTAGCTTGCTACGCAGATGATATAGCCATCTGGTGCAATAGTGCTAAAATCAAAGAATCAAAGGAGATTATAAACAAATCCATGAGAGGATTAGGAAAAATGGTCAGATGAACTTAAACTTAAAATCAACCCAGACAAAACAAAACTAAGCACCTTTAGTACAGACAGGAAAAATAGACATTCCTACAATCCCAAAGTCATGATCAACAACAAACTAATTGAAAAAGTCACAAATCCAAAATACCTTTGTATTATCCTTGATCGGGAATTACATTTTGCACAACACATCTCAAACACTTCCAACAGAGCTCTAAAAAAATTAAATACACTGAAAAGGCTTTGTGGAACAAATTGGGGTGCAAAGCCAAAAATCCTCAAAACTACTTACACTACACTAATAAGGCCAATAATGGAATATGCAGCACCTATCTGGTCACCTTCGGCTTCATCGGTAAAGGAAAAATTCGACAAAATACAAGCAAAAGCATCCAAGATGATCATTGGTGCAGTCTCATCCACTAACATCAGAACCTAACAGGAATGTGGGCTCAACTTGCTGGAAGACAGACGAAAATTTGCCACCATAAAATTCATAAAATAATATCAGAAGCTACCAAAGTGATCATATCTCCCTAAAAACTTATGAACATTGGAATCAAAATTGCAGACTTTGCAGATCATCAACTTTACAATATGATGACATTATCAGGAAGGAAATAGGTCTTGATCAGCTAAATGCCCACATAAACAAAGAACCTCTATTTTCCAGTCCTTTACCTTCAAATATCTCCATAAATCTAAACCTTACCAAACGCTGTACAAAAAAGAATCAAAAGAAATGCTCAAAGAAAAAGGCCTAAATACTATCAACCCTCCTTCATCCTCCAAACAGGTTATTTGTTATACCCATGGATCGTCAGACACCAATATGATTAATGGAGGCGCTGGTGTTCTCCTTCTACTCCCGAAAGGTGAAAAACTTTCAATAAAAGTTGGATCTGGGAGAATTGCTTCCAATTTTACCAGCAAACTCTATGCAATAAATAAAGCACTCGAAGCCTACTTAAAATTATCATCATCTCAACAATCTGAGGGAATTATAATTTACAGTGACTCAAGATCAGCTATGGAGGCAATCAAAAATGGCAATACGAAGCTCACACAAGACACCCATAACTCTTAAATCAACCAAAGTGTTTAGAAAAAAGTTGCATTTTACAATGGATTCCTGCTCATGTTGGCATTGATTACAATGAAGCAGCTGATAAATTAGCAAAAGAGGCCAAAGAACTCAACCAAGAAACCTCACATGATAACTCTTGCTGATGCTAACGCACTAGCAAAAGCTAAGCTAATTCCACTGAAGTGAAACAACATCAAATTCCCAAAATCAATGCTGACAGAAAACCTCCACCACGATAGCAAGACTATCAACAGGACATTATACAGGAATGAAGATTAATACAGATGATACGAGAACATACAGAAACTGCAACAATTGCCCTAATACTAAACTGACACCCACTCACATCTTTACCTGTCCAGCAATTACAGCAGCCTTGCAAGAAATAGATCCTAATCCTGAACAACAGCTCTTTACAAACAAAATCAGTGACATAGCCAAAGCAGTTCAAGGAGCACATGGAAACATCTAATACTCTTCAAAGGACAAGACAACAACTAAGATAACCACATAATAGCTAACCGCATAGCCGGCGAAGGTTGGTCGATTGGTAGAGCCTCTGCTACTAATGGCTCAGTTAAGTAAGTTTGAGCGCGGTTAGTAGTTGGAAGGGGGCCAATCGTTCGATGCTGTCGGCACACTCTCCCTCGATGAGTCTTTGGACTCCCTGGAGGTGTCAAAATAATAATAATAATAATAATAATAATATAAGTAAAAATTTAGTCACCCATGTGGTTAGCATTGTGTAGTATTTGTGTATATGTTACACTAGTTTTTTTGGAATCCCTGAAGATGTCTCAGTGACTGAGACAAAATATAGGAAGTATTAAAATCTGTTTTAATCCTTTCTGAGTACTGTATACAATCCATTAAGCCTCCAACATGATGTAAACAATGACAGTTTAAAACACACTATCATAAATTAGAGAAGCAGTATAATTGACATTTCTCACCAAGCAAACCACCATATCCACAGCCGACATCAACAAATTCTACTTCAGCTAGAGATTTTTTTTCCTCATTCGGCAAAGACTGATAAAACTTGGGAAAATAGGGTGACCAGTCCATCTTATCTGGTGAAACAGGACTAGTTTACACGAGGATGAAGGGAAAATATGATAATGAGAAACATAAAGTGTTATTGGCATATGAAAAAGGAATAGTAAAAAAAAAAAAATAAAATAAATAAAAAATAAATCAAATATGAACATGCTTATAAATGTTATATCAAGGTCATTTTTCAAAGATTCAAATAGTAGCTTTTACACACACACCATTTTGTGTGCAAATTTCCAGTCTCAGACTCATTGTGTGCAGTCAATCAAATTAAAACAAATTTACAGTTATTTTCTGCTTTAATTTTGACAGTGACATTTTGAGGGTTTATTGCATTAACACCACTAATGTAATATTTCTCACATTAATGTTGTCCTTTTTTCATCAAGCTATAATTAAAATAGCTAGCTATAAACATCTAGCTATAATTTATATGCCACCCTGGTTGGCCGAGTGGTTAGCGTATCCGCTCTCCAGCCAAAAGGCTGCGGGTTTGAATCCCGCTGTGGGCATGGATGTTTGTGATTGTCTGTGAAAATATTAGTGGTGGTAGTGGCCGGTGGTAGATGGCATTGGTGTAGATGATGAAGGTAGTTGTGCGCGGTGGATTGATGGAGACAGAGAGTTGTAGAGTAGGTGCCCTCCCTCGATGAGTCTTTGGACTCCCTGGAGGTGTTATGTAATAATAATAATAATAATAATAATAATAATAATAATAATAATAATAATATAACCTATAAAATTATGAGCACTAAATTAATTTGCTTAAATCTGTGTATCTATAAAAATCCATCACCATTTGCAGTGATGGATCAACAAGTTGCAACCACATACAAATATGCATGTGTAATACATTATATTACTTGTTGACATAAGCATTACTTTACCTCATCATCTGCATTGCTTTGAAATTTCACTGTCACAGCACTCACAACTATGGCAACCCATTCCACTCATTAATCTCTCTTCAAGCAAAAAAAAAATAGTCTTCACCTTCTTATTAACTAAATGCTTTCTTAATTTCCAGGGATAACCCCTAGTTATTCCCATACCAGTCATGTAGTGGAAAATTTCATCTATGTCAATCCTATAACAACCATTAAGTAATTTACTTCTCTACCACATTCCCCCCCCCCCCTTTTCCTCCTATCCACCAATTTCTACAACCCACAAATCTTCAATCTCTCCTCGTAAGGAGATCCCAGAGACTTGCCATCATCTTGGTCACCTGCCTCTGAATCATTTCCACCTGTTCTACATCTCCAAAGAACCCAGGTAGCTTTGTGCTCAAAGCCTTATAATGAGATATAATGACCTTCTTATCTCTGCTTGTTAGTGTTCTTCAATAACCAGGTAATTCTATAAGTTATTTTAGTGACTTTTGCAATATGCCCCTGAACTTCAGCCAGTCCACTGTCACCGCCAAATCTCTAGCCTTCATAATTTCTTGCAGTTCAGTTCCATCAATGCAGTATATAGCTGATAATTTTTTTCGAACCAGCATGAATAACCTTACACTTAGCCACACTGAAATGACAGCCATTCTTCTTTGTCCATACTGTTAGTTTATTCATTAATATATTTTTTTAACAAGTTAACCTATGTTTGTTGTGCCTGTTATTAAACAAAGCTAAACTATGTTTATGTGTGTGTTGTTGCTGTTCTGAATTTGCAACCAAATCAACTAAGACTATAAGCATAGTATTACAGTCATTTCCATGGAGTCAGAGATTTATCAAGGAAGGCTTTAAACACTGCATCAAACACTAATCATCATTTGTACAACACCTATCATACTTCTCTTTGAACTCATTTGTCAACGAAGAACTCAAATTAACTCGGGTAATCCATTCCACTCATTCACTACTCTCCATGCAAAAAATTTAGTTGATGGGGAGGGATGAACCCCTAGTTCTCATATCCCACTAGTAATGTGCTGAAAAATTCCTCTGTGTCAATCCTATAAAAACCTTTAACTCATATATATATATCATATTCCTCCTCTTTTCTACCTATCAACAAATTTCTGTAACCCATGAATCTTCAACCTATCCTAATGAGGTGCCTTCCACAGACCTGCCTCTAGATCTTCTCCACCTCTTCCTGAACTCCAAGAAACCCAGGTGATCAGATCTGTGCATAACAGTCCAGATGGCACAGCATCAAGGTGCTACAAAGAGATATAATAATCTCCTTATTTCTGCTTGTCAATGTTTATGCCCTCTGGGTTAGGTATGTACCTGCACCAAATATTTGGCTTCAACCAAATACAGTATTTGGCTGAAGCCAAAAAATTCCAAAAAATGTTTTACATGTCATAATAAACACCGCAAATCAGGAAAAAACTTCCCCTTATCTTGTGTGATCGGATACCAAAGCCCATTGTGTCTGCCACATAGGTACTTTACTTGGTGTTTAAAGAAAAGTTTTCTGGATCTGATATTTGTACAATATCACATCTAAGATTTAATCTAGCATTTTTCAAGATAAAATTGATTATGTTAAAAGCAATAAGAAATCTGAATTTGGATTGAGAAGCTTATATACTGTGTATAGCATTGATGGTACTGGATTGAAATTGATGAGGCCAGGGACTTCCAAGTCCCCAGCCTCAAAAGTTGATAAAACAGTTCAAAGGATTTTCAATCTAATGTCGCGTTTACATGTGTGTTGTGCTCTGATGATGCTGAGTTGAAAATCGGCGAAATATAAGCGTTAATAAAACATCTTTGTTGTTAAAAGTGTTTGTGGTGTTGTTAATACCATGAAAAATAAGTCATGAATGAGTTCAAAGGATTACTTTGACATTGAAAACCACATTAACAAGTAATAGGGAGGTTATTATCATCATTCTCTATAAGGCTATGAATCGGCCACATCTTGACTACTGTGCATAGATTTGGTCACCTGAGTTTGTTAGGGATCAGGAAGTGGTGGAGAGGATTCAGAATCTCCTGACTTCTGAATCTGAATTCTTGGTCACTTGAAGATGTATAGGTTGCAAAGTTTAGATAAGCAGAAAAGAGGGGGACATGATAGAAACTTACAATCATACTTAAACATCACTCCCATTCTCATTTAATCCCAAGGTATGCTGTTAAACTTTTTAATACCTTTGGCCATGACTAAGCTTTTCTTAGTAAATCACTGATGGTCACATTCTGTTGTTAATGACTGCCCAGATACAACCAAACCATAGAAAGAGTACTACTAGTTAGTAATAGTTTTTTTTTTTTTTTAATACCAACTGAACTTGTTTTAAACTTTTCCATGTACTGAGAAAATATTCTCAGTACTTCAGCAGTAAACACTGCTACCTAAACTGATGAAAGTTTAGTTTTTTTCCTTAGTTATACTATAACTTAAAGATGCCAAGAAATTATATTCTTGGTTTAATCCTTTATCCGAGTGTAAGCAAACATGATACTTTGCATGCAAAGTATCTTCAGGACTGGGCTACTTGTATGTAGAGGCTACTGACTTCACATCAATTGCCTTAGTATTCCATAATGCAAAACAAGTAAAAAAACTTTCAAAGTCTATCTCTCATCCAGCATAATTTAATAATAAGGTGATGTGCCTTTTCACTACTTGTACATGAAAAATATATGATTTCTGCATTATTCAACCTTGGCATCCCTTCTGGGTCTGGCTCCCACTGATTTGACCTCAATAAAGGTTGAAACCAGTCTGGGTAGTAGCCATTCCCATCATGCTAAGCATGATGGGAAAGGCTATGTGAGTGGAATGGGTTTCGTTGACAAATGAGTTAAAAGAGAAGTATGATAAGTGTTGTACAAATGATGATTAGTGTTTGATGCCGCGTTTAAAGCCTTCCTTGATAAATATCTGGGGCTACTACCCAAAATGATGTGTGCTTTGCATTATGGGATACTAAGGGAACTGATGTGCTCATTAGCCTCTATATATACAAGTAGCCCAGTTGTGAAGATACATCATTTTGGATGTATCTTCACAACTGGGATGTATTTGGATAAAGGATTAAACCAATAATTTAATTATTATTATTACATGACACAACACCTCCAAGGAGTCCAAAGACTCATAGAGAGAGGACACCTACTCTACATCTCTCCTTCAACTGAAAACCCCATATCGCGATTCTTTACTGCACAGTTTTCATAATAAAACCAATGTAATATGTACTTTTTAACTACACAAAACTGAGCAGTGTTATCAACAGAACAGGCACCTGGCCATTCAGCTGACCTTCTGGTTGGCATATCGATTCTTCAACCAACATGCTGCAGCTGAATTTTGCTATGGATGTTTGCGATTGTCTTTGGGTGAATTTCATTGCATACCGTTTTCATGCGCGGGAGAGGCTTAAAAAAAATTCTGTTTGGTCTCTAGAACACGATTTCTGGATTACATAACTATAAATAAAAAATGTTTATAATTCATTTAAAAAAAAAAAAAATTGTAGCCTCCAACCTTCCCGAAATTTTGGTGTTAGCCAATAAATACTCTGCCAAATAATAGCATATATATAGTAATTTAATATCTGGAATTGCTGTGTATATTATTTCTTGAATAATATTGCTAAAATCATAACTTTAAAGTAAATAATTAAATTGCATAAACTTACTATTTAAAACAATGATCAGCAATCGGATTTGAATGTGCACGCTGCAATTTAATATTTGGAAATGCTGTGTATATTTTTTCTTGAATAATATTGCTAAAATCATAACTTTAAAGTAAATAATTAAATTGCATAAACTTACTATTTAAAACAATGATCAGCAATCGGATTTGAATGTGCACGCTGCCTGTAATACCGCTTTTGTGGCATTTTCGTAGACTCCATTTTGAAACATATGGTGAGACACGTGACTCAAATATTAATTTGAGGGTACCGCTAAATGAGATATTACTGTTATCTCTAAGTGGCCATCTCTTCACAGCTAAACATGTTCATATTATTATTATTATTATCTTTTTTTGAATATGTTTATCTGTGGAGAGATGGCCACTTAGAAATAACACCAATATCTCATTTAGTGCTAACTGCAAATTAATATTTATTACTATTATCTTTTAAAAATAGAGTCAAAACGGCCTCGCCTGCTCTCTATACGGGATCAAAAAACTGATTTTTTTAAAAATATTTTTGCAATATGTAGTGACTAGAATTAAAACCGGAGGATAACGTCCAGTTATTCTCTAGTCAGATAGACTAACTCAGATAACCATAAAAAAGGCATAGAAAAAGAACCTGTAGTCTTTTTCTCGTGAAGATTTTTCACGGAAAAACTTTCTTTTCATACGCTTGGCTAAAGGATTAAACAAGAATATAATTTCTTGGCAAGTATAACTCCGGTCGCCAGAGAACGTGGTGAGGAATTTGAGCTGTGCTAAAAAAAAATGCTTTTTTAATCTGTGAATAGTTTGACTTTTGTCGAGATTTGTGCTACATTGTTTTCCTGGAATACGAATGTCCTTCAGTGGTTGTTTTTGAAGTTAGCTGCTGACGCTATATTGTGTATTTTGGTTACCGAGACGGGATCGGAATCGGATGCATAACAGTGGAAGAGAAAACAAAGATAACATAAGTTTTCATAATTTCGTTTTATTTTATTTATATTTAGTATACGTAAATGTTTGGTTTGTATTTGCTTGTACTTTTACTTATACTCTCTTATACTTATTTAGCGTTTAGTTATAATAGTTTTTCGACACTATTTTGAATAATGGCGGCAGCGGCAGTTAAAATTGCAAATGACATATCGCCAAGTCCTCCCAATTAAGGACTCCATTTTGCGTGATATACAGGATTTTGTAGCATGCGGGACTTGTGGAATGTATGCGTCCCACCTGTCGTATATGTGGCAGGTGAGAGAAGGGGGAATATGTAGATGAGCAAAATGCAGGCAATGGGAGGAACTTGGTGAGTTAGAGATAAATATAACTGACCTCGTTGAGTCAGAGATGGAAGATTCTCCACGTAGAGAGATGAGTGGTGTGATAGAAGGCGAGAATGGCGATTGAAGGATTGTGAAGTTTTCGGATGGTCTCAGTTGGGAGAATGAATGGCAAATATGAGTGGCTGACTTGCAGAGAGTGATAGATGAGCTAAAAGAGCAAGTGGAATGTCTAGGGAATGAGATGCGAAGTGTGAAAGATGAGATTAGGCGAATTGGAGAGAGACGAATCCAAGGTGAATCAGAGTAGGAGTGAGAGAGAGTTATGGGAATGATAGAAGATGAGAGAATGGGAACAGTAGAAGAGAGAGAATGAGAGAGAGTTAAGGGGATGGTAGAAGGGAAGAGAATAGGAACAATAAAAGAGAGGAATGAAGAGAGTTGTGGGAATGATAAAAGAGGAGAGAATAAAACAGTAGAAGAGAGAGGGAATGAGAGAGTTATGGGAATGATAGAAGAGGAGAGAATAGGATAAGTGGAAGAGAGGGAATGAGAGAGAGAGTTATGGGAATGACAGAAGAGGAGAGAATGGAAACAGTAGGAGAGAGGGAATGAGATGAATGCGATGGAGCACTGGAACCAGGGATAGCGGGATGTCAGGAAAGCAGGTAATTAGGGGAACACAGAGAGAAAGCGTTATAGCAGAGAGAGTGAGGATACATGTGAGCAATCGAGAAACAGGGTGGAAAGAGGTGTAATGTATGGGGACTCAATGATCCATAGTGTTCAAGATAGGATGCATGAGGAGTGTTTGCCTGGAGGAATGATAGAAAGTGTGGCTATGGCAATTAAGAGAGGCAAAAGGGTAAATGAGATTATTGATGGTGAGAACAATTGATTTGCGAGGTAATGTAAATTGGACAATGAGAGATATGAGATTCTTGCTTGAGGTTGTACGAAAGAAGATACAGAGAAGAAAGATAGTGTCTGTGTTGCCTAGGTATAATAGTGACGAGCTGAGCAGAAGAGCAGTGATATTGAATAGCAATAGCTAGAATGTGTCAGAAGAGAGGATTGGAATGTGTGGATGCTTAGAGAGCATTTGAGGACAGAAAGGAATTGCATACGAGAAAACGCTGGCATTTGAATGAGGAAGGATGTAGACATCTGAGAGATTGCTGTTCTGAACGAATCGATGTGTCAATGCAGGGAAACTAGAATGCCCAGGGTGGATGGTAGCATGGGTGGTCTCTTGTTGGAACCGGAGCAACATCAGGTAACATTGAACCCAGTGGATTCTAGAGGAGATAATGCTGGGTATAGAAACAGTGGCATTTTTATGCTTTATACTAATGCCAGGAGTATGCGGAATAAAGAAGAGGAATTGGTGGCGCTGATAGCATCAGCCTGGCCAAAGATTACTGGGATCACTGAGACGTGGTTGACAGAAGAACATATAATAACAGGAATAGAAGTAGCAGGGTAGAATTTTCGGCAGGATAGGAAGGGAAAGCGTGGTGGTGGAGTACTGCTGATGATAAATAACACATCTCCTCTAAGAGGACATAAGTCGTCACTTATGTCCTCTTAGAGGATATAAGTGACGTAAGAGGCATTGGAAGGCAGTTTCACTAATGATTTTGAAAGCATATGGTGTACGATAGAGTTAGGTAGAGATAGCAATACCCCACTAAATATCCAATCTTGCCTAATAATAGGCAAGACTGGATACTTAGCGTTGTATTGCTACAAACCAAGGAGCACAGAGGGTGGGGACCAGGAGAAGTGTAGGCAGTTGAGGTTGGCAAGTGCAAGAAGAATGATTGTTATGGGAGATTTTAACTACAGCATTTTAAATTGGGGAGAGGAAGATGCATGTATAGTTCGCCCACCGTTTGTAGTTCCCTGCTTCGCGTCTTTCCAAGAATAGTCGATTCATGCTGAAGGGGAGAAAGAAATGAAGGACGTACGAATTGGTCGCCAACACGCGAAATCACGTGCTTTATAGGTAAACTTTTCCAACTGTTATACAAGCAACATAGTTAACTACAATAATCATAAAAGAGAAGTTAATTTTCCGACCGGTAATAATAAACAACTCATCCCACATACGGACTGATTACCCTATTATCGGAATGGATTTTCCTTTTTCTGAGATGAGCAGAAGTGTTGAAGGATCTCTAATCGGTGGGCGAACTATAGTAATAAAGAAATGGAATTTCTAGAATTCCTGAGGGACTAATGATATTTTGATAATTTTTTATTGATATTTTTTTATTGTGGCTGTCGCAGTTAGAGGGATTCGTAGTGTCTAGTGTTCGTAAAAGCTCCAGATAAGATAAGTATTATTTTCAGTTATCGTTGATAAATTTATTTAATATTGCGTAGTTTTGTTTGCCTTGCGTCCCTTAGTGCATCTTTTTGTATGTTTTTCGTGTGTTATAATTTGATAAAACACGTTGCAAGTAAGTATGGCTCCAGTACGAAGGAAAATGGCGGACAGTAATGATGGTTCGCCATCTTTATCAAAGAATGGTAGTATAAAAAACATGATTCAGTGTACTAGCTGCGAAATGTACGCTTTGCGGAGTGCGGTCAGAGTGTGGTTAGGGTTGAATATGTGTAGAAAATGTAGGGAGAATGAGAAATCGAAGAGTATTTCGGATCGTGAGTGTGATATTTTTGTCAAACTTCAGAATGAAGAAAATAGGAATGTGACAAGAAACGGCGAGGTTGTACCATAGAATTGTGAGAGTGTGAATGATAGTATTAATGGTTTTACTGAGAATAAAAAAGATGAGATAGACGCAATGAGTGAGATCGCGTTGTTGAATGGTGCGATACAAAGGGCAAAACAGCAGCTAGAGCGTATCAGCAAAAGTCGACTGAATGAACCAGCCAATAGTAAAAAGTATGACAGGAAAAATAGACGTATGAGTGTGACCATGAACAAAATGAAGGATAGAGTGCTGTATGGAGACTCGTTAGTACGAGGTGTGATAGTAGAGGATTTCACAAAATCGTACCAACCTGGTGCGACCATAAAGAATGTAACTGATTCTATTAGAGAGCAAAAGGAAAGGGTGAAAGAAATGATTGTTGTGGCAGGTACGAATGATTTGAAAGGAAATGAAAGGAGACAAAATGTAAATGATAGAAGACCTGAATGAATTGTTTGAGGTAGCAAAATAAAAGAGTGAGAGAGTTAGAACGATTAGTCTTTTGCCACGGTATGACAGTGAAATGTTTAAAAGGAGGGCCATAATTGCGAATGACTTTGTGCGTGGGTTATGTATGACGAGTGGTGTGGAATTTGTGGACGTGTGGAGCGAGTTCGATGGGCGAAAGGATCTATATAAGATGGATGGCTTGCATTTGAATGGTTACGGTGCAAGAAGACTTGAGAAAGTGTTGCTGAATGTGGTGGATGTGCAAATTCAGGGAAACTACATTTATTAAGGGGGGGCAGTAGATATACAGTCCTTAGGGAGGCAGTTGAATGAAAGAATGAATATAATATGCCCTAGCAAATAAGGACAACAAATCAGAGTGGGATAGTTTATATAAGGCATCAAGGTGGGGTTGGAGCTAATGGGGGTCTTAAATTCATGTACACTAATGCTAGGAGTATTAGGAACAAGAAGGAAGAGTTTTTGGCCATGGTTGGCACTTCCAGACCACAGGTTATAGGTATTAGTGAAACATGGCTGACTGTAGATGATATAGCTAGTGGGATTGAATGTGATGGGTACAGTGTGTTCAGGAATGACAAGGAGAATAAAATGGGGGGAGGAGTATTGTTGATGATAGCTGATGAGCTGCAGCCAAGGAGAATAGAAGTTGAATTGCAGGATAAAGAAAAGAGCGCATTTGAGGCCATTTGGTGTGAGATTGTGGCTAGCAGAACTAAATATACAATTGGGTGCTGCTATCGACCAGATGATGGAAAAGATGGTGGTCAATATGTACAAGCAAATAGAAGAAATGAGTGGAAGGAGGGTGATTATTATGGGAGATTTCAACTACGGTCGCATTGATTGGAGTGAGGAGAGGACAAACAGGAGGAAGAAATTGGAATTTATGCGGTTATTAAAGGATAACTATCTGCGACAGCATGTAATGGAAAATACTAGGGGTCAGAGAGTGCTTGACCTAGTAATTACATCTGAGGATTTGGCTGTAACAAATATGACCACATTGCCACCTATCGGTGAGAATGATTATTGGGTCTTGACTTGGAAGGTGGCTAAAGGTGTAGAATTTTCAATTAAGACAGGGTACATGTGGAATTATCGGGCTTGAAAGTATGACAAGCTTAGGAGTTTGATTGGTTCAGTGCCATGGCATGTACAACTGCAAGGACTAGAAGTCCATAGTGCATGGGAGGTACTTAAGAAGTGTTTGCATGAAGCAATGGCTGACTGTATACCTAGAGTTCAAATAATAAATCAAGTAGGGGTTAAATGGATGAATAACACCATTAAGCTTGAGCTGCAAAAAAAGAAACAACTATGGAGGGAATTTAAGGAGAAAGGTGACCGGCAGGCACATGAATGGTATAAAGCTCAGGCTAGAAGGGTAACGAGTGTGGTAAGAAAAGCAAAAAAGGATTACGAAAGAACATTGGCCATGTGCAGGCTAAAGAAAATCCTAAACAGTTTTTTTTAGATATGTAGCAAGCAAAAGGAAAAAATGTACATGGCAGAATGATTTTAAAGAATGCCGATGGTAGGGAGATAACTGAATCAGTTGATATAGTTGAATTACTGAGTGAGCACTTTGCTAGAATATATCATCCAGGTGGTGACATTGCAAAAACGTATGTACCAGTAGATTATACGGGAATTGTGATGAATGAAGTGGAGGTGAGTAGTCTATTGCATAACCTCAATGTCAATACATCTGTGAAATTGGATGGTATACCAGCTCGTGTTGTACGAGAAGCAGCTAAAGAATTGTCAGTACCCTTGACCATTTTGTTTAATATGAGACTCGGGTTTGGGTTAGTCCCGAGGGGTGGAAAGAGGGAAAAATAATTCCACTGCATAAAGGTGGTTCCAAGACTGCTGTTGTAAATTACCGACCGATTAGCATATCAGGAATCATTGTCAAGGTCTTAGAGATATTAGTCAAGAAAAGAATACAGGATTGGATAGATGAAAATGGGATATTGTATGGGGGACAACATGGTTTTGTGAAGGGTAGATCATGCCTCAGTAACTTGCTCACGTTTTATAACATAGTGACGGCTGAACTGGATAGGGGTAATGGGTTTACAGTAATACTACTGGACCTTGCCAAGGCTTTTGATAGGATACCACATAGAACCATAATCAGTAAACTGGAGCAGATGGAGATAGATATAGGGTTGGTGAGATGGATAGGAGGCTGGTTGAAGGAGAGATACCAGAGAGTGGTTTATTCAGGAGTGGAGTCTAAAAGATGGCTTGTGACTAGTGGAGTGCCACAAGGCTCTGTTCTTGGACCACTGCTTTTCAATTTGTTCATCAATGATATAGGAAAGGATTTGAGAGGAAGTGTTCACTTGTTTGCTGATGATGCAAAGTTGGGTAGAGCAATTATGAGTGCACAAGGTGTCAAAATTTTACAGGATGATTTGGATAGTTTGGAGGACTGGGCTAGGAAAAATGGATGTCAGTTTAATGTGGCAAAATGTAAGGTTATGCACTTTGGGGTGAAAAGAATAGCAGCAGTATATCACATTGGTGGAACCGTACTCCAGGAGATTGATGAGGCCAGGGAATTGGGAGTGTTGGTGGATAGGGAATCGAAGTTTAGGGGGCACATTGCAAAAGTGACTAAAACAGCTCACCAAATCACTTGGCTTCTGAAAAACACTTTAACATGCAGAGACAAACACGTTGTTGTTCCTCTGTATCGAGCCTTGATAAGACCCCATCTGGACTACTGTGCCCAGTTATGGGCACCAGGGTTTCTTCGTGATGGGGAGGAAGTGGAGAGGATCCAGAGACGAGTGACCAAGATGATAGCAGGTCTGTGGAATTAACCTTATGAGAATAGGTTGAAGATTTGTGAGTTGCAGAAATTGGTCGATAGGTGAAGGAGGGGTGATATGATTGAGACATTCAAATTACTGAAGGGTTTCTATAAGATTGATCCAGAAGATATTTTTGAAAATATGACTGCTGGTGGGAGGACTTGGCGCCATGAATGGAAGCTGGGCAAGAGCGTGGTTGACAAGGGTGTTAGAGCTAGGTTTTTTACTTGGAGAGTAGTGAATGAGTGGAATAAGCTTCCAGAGTCTGTTCTGGGTGCTACGACCATGAATGAGTTCAAGGCAAGGTATGACAGAAACTGTGTGAATGTCAAATAGTTGTTCTTGACATGATGTTAGGGCCTCCCTCGATGAGTCTGTCGACTCCTTGGAGTTGCCCGGAATAATAATAATAATAATAATAATAATAATAATAATAATAATAATGTCTAAGGCAATATGTAATATAGGGAACAAGAGGTTCAACAGTTTTGGATTTGATCATAGCTTCAGAAGAATTGCTAATAACTGAGATGACATCTCTCCCACAAGTTGGAGAGAGAGACCATGTGGTTTTGACTTGGAAGATGAATAGACATGCAGGAGTATCAAAGAGATGGGAACGTATGTGGAATTATAAGGCAGGTGATTATAATAGTCTTAGACATCAACTTGAGGAAGTTTCATGGAGGGAGGAATTGGAAGGCTGGGATATCATTAATGCTTGGGAAATTGTGAAGGAATATTTGTTAGGAGCAATAGTAAGCTCTATTCCACAAGTGAAGAAGAGGACACAACTTGGAGTAAAGTAGATGACAAACAATATTAAATAGGAACTCCATGCGAAAAAGAGGCTATGGAAGAAATATAAGGAGACAGGTGAAGAGCAGATGCATGAAGAATATAAGACACAGGCCAGGAGAGTGAGTAGTATGGAAAAGAAGGTGAAACTGGAATATCAGAAGAGATTGACCCTAAGATCCAAAGAACAGCCTATATAATTTTTTTAGCTATGTGGCCTGTAGGAGGAGAAATGATTGTGAAAGGATGACATTGTCTGATAAAAATGGGAATAGAGTGATTGATGCAGAGGACATAGTGAAATTGTTCAATGAACACTTTATTGGAGTATTTCATCCTGGAGAAGTAAATTTTAATACTAGAAGGATAGGGCAGGTTTGAGCTTTAGAGGTTCAGGAGGAGAGCGTGTTCCAAATACTGAGTACTCTGGATGTCAGTAAAACTGTGGGACTGGATGGTATTTCAACAAGAGTTTTGAGAGAATGTGCTAAAGAACTGACAGCTCCTTTGACCTGGCTTTTCAATGAAAGTCTGGCTATGGGAAATGTATCCATGGAATGGAAGGAAGGTAAGATAGTGCCTTTGCATATGGGTGGTAGCAGATTGGAAGTGTCTAATTATAGGGCAGTTTGTGTGTCATCGGTAGTTGTTTGGAGAAATTAGTGAGGGACAGCATTGGACATATGAGGGTAATGTTATCTGTGAGAGTCAGCATGGTTTTGTGAAGAGACCCTCTTGTTTTAGTAATATGCTAGCCTTTTATAATAAAGTTAGAAGAGCAGTAAATGAGTGAAAGCCATATACTGCCATTTTCTCGGATTTATCAAAGGCATTTAACAGAGTGCCATATGATAAGCTGATATTTAAGTTGTAGCACATGTTTTGGATATCAGGTTGGTCGACTGGATTCAGGATTGGCTGTCCGATTGGTATCAGAGGGTTGTGTATGGTGCAGCAGTTTCAAGGAGGCAGAAGGTTGCCAGTGGGGTCACACAGGGCTCAGTAGTGTGCCCTATATTGTGCAATCATCTTACCGGCCATTATGGATCAAATAAGGATCCTCATATGCTTCGTATCTATCATATATTTCAATGTAATATCAATGGTATTACAATTTTAATATGCACTTCGCATCCATGATAACCTCAACGTCTGTAGATGTCTTGGCCGGCAGCGTGGTTAACCTTTATATCAATGAACTTGTCAGTGGATTGTAGGGGGATATTCAGTTGTTTGCTAATGATATAAAGCTGGGAAGGGTTATTAGTAATAGTGCAGATGTGGTAGCCCTGCAAGAGGATTTGAATAAGCTAGACAGATGGGCAAATGAATTGGGGGTATCGGTTTAATGCAGCAAAATATAAGGTCTTGAGGTATAGGACACATCGGTGGGATGCTGTATACTCTATTATAGGAACTATGAAATTTAGGGGACATATTGCAAAGGTGGTGAAGGTAACAAAGAGGATTGCTGCAATTATGATAAGGACGCTGACCTTCAGAGATAAAAGAGTTATCATTCCGTTGTATAAGTCCCTGATCAGACCACACTTAGACTATTATTCTCAGATTTGGTCGCTAGGATTTTAAGGGGATAAATTAACTGTGGAAAAGGTACAAAGGTGGGTAACAAAGATGGTTTTAGGACTGTACAATATTAGTTATGAGGATCGGCTGAGGGAATATGGATTGCAGAGTTTGGTCCAGGTTTATGGAGTTCTTTTGCTTGGTTGAACAGTTGGAAGGAGCGATGACAAGAGGCCACCCCTGGATGTTGTGAACGGAAACTCTGAGCAAGAGGGTGAGGAGTGGTTTCTTGGAGGGTGGTTGGATTGCCTGATAGAGTGGTGAGAGCGAGAACGGTCAGTGAGTTTAAGGAGTTGTATGAGAGACGCTGCGTTTCCTAGGAGAGACCTCCCTGGTTGAGTCTTGATAGACTTTGTGTTTCTTAGGAAGGACCTTCTGCAATGAGTCCTTCGACTCAATGGAGGCCTGAATACTAATAATAATAAGTTAAAGTCTTCCTTTCACTGATCTTGCATCATATTATATAGCGGACATAACTATAAAATAAATAATCCTCTAATGCGTTTTATGCACAGAGAGAATAATCAAAACAATTTTATACTAACATTTTTGGAACTCACCCGGAAGTGAATATCCACCCTTAGTCGCCGGATAGTAGAGTTCATGGCTATCGATCATTTCAAAGTGTTCGGAATGAGAGGACAGCAAAAAATGTCTCCCAATTCGAGTTCTTAAAGCTTAACTAGTTTTTTTTTTTCTGTACCATATTTTATTTTTCACCCTCATGGAGATGAGGGTGAAAAAAGGTTATTTCTTTACAACAGTAGTCCACTAATTCTGAACTTGCTAAAAAAGTTTAGAAAAACTTTGCTTTTTCTTCTTTCTCCTCTTAGCAACCAGAACTAGAGTTATATAACGTTCTATCCAATAGCAGTATGTATATGGAAATAATCAAAACCAATGAGAAACAATAAAAAAACATTACTCATTGGTAATAATAATGATAATGATAATAATAGTTAGTGTTTACTCGTATTAATAATAAAAAAAATCTGGTAACGCCTTTTTGTTTCCGTATAGGGAGTATGCGAGGCCGTTTTTAAGCCCTATCCAACTTTTGGAGACTGAGTGGGCAGTTCAATCTTCACTGATAGTCAATCAGAGATAGCTGGCCCAAGGCTATCACTAAATAATCCTCACGCACTGAAGAAGGCGGCTAGTAAGTTCCGCCATCCAGTGGTCTCTAACCCTAACAATATATTTAATGTCTGAAAATAGTGTGGGTTCGACGGCCGATTTTCTTGAGTTTACGGGACGAAAAACCTGAGTTTCCGGGAGGAAAAACCCGCTAGTCCGTGCCAGAGATTGACTAACTCTTGAACCGGCCGAAAAGGTTTAGAAAAGGCTTAGAAAAAGTTCCTCTAGTCGGCGACTAGATTCGCACGCCTTTCATCGTGCGGTCAAGCGTTGTAGAGTGCAAACGCCACTTCTACTGAGCTACACAGGCTCGTTACTCGTATTATTATATTATTATTACATAACACCTCCAAGGAGTACAAAGACCCATCAAAGGAGGGCACCTACTCTACAGCTCTTCGTCTCCACCACTCCACCAGCCGCAACTACCTTCATCATCTACACCAACGCCATCTACCGCCGACCACCACCACCACTAGTATTTTTACAAACAAACATCCATGCTCACGGCAGAATTCGAACCCGCAGCCTTTTGATTGGAGAGCGGATACACTAACCACTCTGCCAACCAGGCTGGCATACGAAAATGGCGATTGCATTGTCGACTTTGACATGAATCTTGTACGATATTATATTCGCTGTCAATTTAACAAGCTGTGGGATAAAAAATGAGAGGCCAGTGTTTCTGATGGTCTACTTTCCGCGAAACAAAACTTCAGAATGGAGAAGAATATCAGTCAGGTCAGATATTGCGGATTCTGAGTGACAATAAGAGGCCATATGTCTCACAAGAAGTACCTCACGTTTTGAAAAAGTACGCATGGCGAATGTTTTTTCGTACTACTGATATGATCCGTCCGAATTTCGATCTCTTCTTGTTTAGTTGAAAGAGTGACTCTGTAGGAAATGTTTCACTACCATAAATATAGTTTTCTGCTGAAGTGATCCAGTATATTAAAAACATCAATAACAGTGATTTGTTGACAGAAACGAGGGACTTACCCAAAGTATTGTATTTCGGTTGTGTTGCAATGGAAAGCTATCGTAGGAAATAGTGAGAGGAGAGAATGATATTATAATGAACACTACTAAATTTGTTTTGTTTAATACGTTTAACGACCGAAGCACAGTATATGGAAAAAGAAATATGTTGATGCTTTTCTAGAACAACTGCACTCCTTCGGAAAAATGATGAGAAAAGTTGGTGCAAAGTACCAAAATGTAATGAAAGAGGAGAAAAGTGGAGTCGACTTGATTGATCCTGAAGCTGGACAATAAAGGATTTTAAAAAGTAGTTCCTTGTGTTATTTTTACAGTGTTAGAAGACAGTGAGGAAATGAACATTGAACACTGCCAATTATAAAACCTACTAAAGAAGTATACAGTAGAAACAGTACTTCTATAGAAAAGTGATTGGAGAGACCCATTAGGAGAGAGAGGGTGTTGTCTATTAGCCAGACTTTACTCTTCTGAATAATTGAAGCCAGTTTTAGGGAGATCTGTGATGTCCAACTTCAATATGTGAGCAGCATTCACATTAATTGGATTTTGGAAAGGACTCCTAGTGTTTGGAAAATGAAGAACATATAGATATTGTGTTTGAGAGAGGAACGATTAGAGCTGTAAGGAACCAAAAGACAAGAAATGTGATCATGTCTGACATATGGTTGGCAAAGTTAAGGGAATTGAAATGAAAGAAAGGTCTCATTTCTCTATTCCCTTCTCTTACCTTGCCTTAGAAACCAAGAGGATGCCTAACAACTGCTTTGTGTATTGCATGGAGAGACAGGTAGTTAAGTAAAACTTAACTACCTATCTTAACTACTTGTCGCATTGTCGAGATTATTATTATTATTATTATTATTATTATTATTCCTGATACCTCCAAGGAGTCCGAAGACTCATCGCGGGAGGACACCTACAACTGTCTCAACCACTACACCGAACCTCTACTACGAATCATCTCCATCAACGCCATCTACACTACCACCACACCTAGTATTTTTTTTTGTCTGTAAATTGCGTGTGTTCTGAAGGGCCGATTTGTCTGTATGCGGGATGAAAAACCCGAGTTTCCGGAGGGAAACCCTGCTACCTCTGTATGAGATCGGCTAACTCACCTTCGATTGATATCGTCCAGATAAAGATTCCTCCCGAATCGAACTTAGGCCTGTTTCAATCGAAGTGCGCAATGTACCGTCGTTCTTCCAATTGCGCTACGGAGGCGCGTGGTTGGGAGCAGCTGGTATTCTAGAGGTAGATGGATCTATTTGGTTATTACCAACAGCAAATATCTCAGCTATCACATAATTAAATATTCTAATCAACCGGCGATTTCCAAATGATTTCGGCATCTTTACAGAAGTTTATGAACACAAAAAAATTAATTAATTGGAATGTAAATGGGCCCAAATGAGTTGAATAAAACCATAAGCAAAACTCAAATGACGAAAAGTGGAAAATAGCAAACACATTGATATCGAATATCGGGAAAGTGTAGAGTTTATCATCATAACCACATGCAAACTTTTATATGTACCACCATAGTAAGGAACACTGTGGTAGCACAAAATGATTAAGCTTGAATTATTACTAGCTTTCTATTAATAAATTATTTCCAAATTAATCTACTTTTTGTAAGGCGTTATTATAGTCATATTTAAAATTTGAATTTTAAATATGACTATAATTTCACACATCTGTCTTGTTCTGTGAAGCTTGTACATGCCTAGCTATTCAGTACGTCAAAACCATATGCATGACCACCCTCCTCAATTGGTGGTAACATGATGACATCTATTATCACTACATGAGACAAAATTATGAAAATATCTTAAAATATGTATTAATTGATCTTCAATCCAGAACCTGAAATAGACGATTTACGATATGTATTTGCATCATCTTTTATAATGCGCACAAACAAACGATCATTCAACGACAATCAATCAATCAATTACATCTCATCATTGTATGTAATGGATTGCCATTAATTAATCTTGAATAAGCCAAATGTTGCAAAAAAATGAATACATTTTAATTGTCCAAGGAAGTAAGTGGGATACTTTTAGCCCTAACTGTTTGAAGAAAGTCGGGGGAAGCCAGACTCCACCCTTCAGCCTTCAGTGATGGTTGAATTGAGGGTTATCAATAATCCAAACCTTTCGGGGAGGGGGGGTGGAGAATACAGTAGACAACTGCTCCATCTCATGGCTTTAAATTCAAAAGATATATTTGATGTAAAGAATAGTGTGACTTACTGTCACCGCAGATCTGAGATCCCCCGAAACTTCTGCGCATGGAAGGAGGAGGCAAATCCATTCCGATAATTGGTTAATTAATGATGAGTTTTTAATATTATACGTCGGAAAATTAGCTTTTCTTTTATGAAAATAAATTCTAGTTTTTAAAGTGGTAACTATTTTCACTGTACGACAGTTGGAAAAGTTTACGCATAAAATATGTGAATTCGCATGTTGGTGACGAATTCGTATATCGCTTTATTCCTTTCTCCCCTTCAACACGAATTGACTCTTCTTGGAACTGTGCCAGTCAGGGTTCTCGCATGAGTGGTGGACAGTATATGGTCAATTTTTGAACTGTGGGGTAAAAACCAGATTTTTTGAGAGGGACAAAACCCTAATTTCCCATGCCAAAGAGATAGATTAAGACAGGAAATAGCTGAAGAAAGGACTAGGAAAAAAGTATCTCTAGTCAGCGACTGAATCGACCCTATAACAGACTTTCTTTGAGGAAAATGGAAACAAACACCATATCTTTGCGATATACTGACGCCCATTTGCTTTTGTTTAAAAGAAGGGGGAAAAAATTAAAAATATCTCATCAAACAGTTCACAGGATAAGGTGGTCAGCCCTGCGCCCCGGTGTATCCTATGTCCGCAGTGGTGTTGACTACTCAAGGCCGGTTTGCCTGCTTTGCTGGATGAAAAACCAGCAAAGCAGGCAATGGCTGAGGAAGATCCTTCAGCTCTTCACGTCACCGACGGGAATCGAACCTCGGACACTCCGGTTGCGAAGCGCACAGCCACTAGGCTAACCGTGCGGAATTAAAAATATATCCAATTGATTTCTAGAATGTAGAATACTTTCCAAGTTATCGACCAGCGGATATTGCGTTCCACATGGTCCCGGATATGTTCGATGAAATTCAAATCAGGAGAATTTGACGGCTATGGAGCATATGAAAATGCCAATTGATGAAAATAAACAAACTTAAGCAGAGTATTTGAACAGGAATTCTTCGACAGCTTTTCAACTAGTTCTGTAAACTTTTAATGATGTTTTCTTAATTATTAAACTTTCTAAACGGAACTACGATCCATTACAACTCATGATGCAGATATATTATGTTCGTTAATTATTGTGTGTGTGTGTGAGAGAGAGAGAGAGAGAGAGTTCCAGCTGGTTTGCCTGTTTTGTGAGGTAGAAAGCCAGAGATTCCTAGAGAAAAATTTTTCGTTTCATAGGTTATCATCTAGGAAGCGAAGAATCATTATCGGGGCTTTTTTTTTTTTTTTTAAACTGAAGGTGAGTTAACTATTCGGTTACAGAAATGGACGGGTTTTCTTCCCCAGAACCCTGTTTTTTTCATCTCACAACCATTTGAACCGGTCAGAAGAATACACAATAATATTTATTTAGGTATATGACTATCAGCCATATCCCAAAATTATTGGCTTATGCTTACATAAGTCAAAGTTGTTGGCTCTAAAGACCTGTAATTACCACGAATTATTATTATTACTGCAAAATATACAGATGATGGGCAAAAAAAAATGGAAATAATGATACGTTTCGATTAATATGGCGTTGGTCCGCCCTGGGCGTCTAGTACAGCCAGTATTCTTCTGTAGAGAGAGATTCTGTCAGTGCTTGGAACTCAACAAGAGGAATTTTACACCATTCGTCAGACAGAAGCTGTATCAATTCGCCTTTGTTCTTTGGAATTAGGAAACGTTGCCTGAGAGCTCGCTCAAAAATGTCCCATAAATGTTCTATAGCAGGGGGCCCACAGCGTAGCTCTCGATTTGCATGCGGCTCGCGGCTATTCACGATCTACCAGGAAAAAATAAACAAAAAGAGAAGAGGAGACAACAAAAAGAGGAACAAAATAAAAAGAAAAGAGAGAGAAAAACAGGGTCAATAAAAATTACTGCAATAAAAAAGTTTAATTCGAAACACATTAAATGAAGTCTACTTTGAACAATTTTAAAGTCGAAACACAACAATTTTAGTTTACTTATTGTTTACAATTTTAGTGTACCAGTAGAGACCATCCTTATATCCATTTTCTTAATAAGCTCCTTAAAATTAGGCGTATAATTAATCAAAAGCAGTTCTTACAAGCTCGTTACATCCTCGTCATGCGCACACTCACTTACTCCTGCACCATCGCATCGGTCAAAGGTTGCAGCTCTTCTAAGTCTTACCAGATTTATCTTGGCTCCAAAAGGACGTGTAGTTGGCCACCCCTGTTCTATAAGTCTAGCGATTGAGATGGCCATGGTACACAGGACGCCTCACCGTCATGTTCCGCAAGCCACTATGTGACCATATTTGATAGATGAATGGGAGCATTATTTTATTGAAACGTGGCTGGCTGCGTAAGAGAAAAGTGTGTCAACATGGGATGAAGATGATGACTTATGATTGAAAGACAACGGGCAGCATCCGCTCTACCTTCTAATATAGACCCAAACCATGCCATGAGGATGGACCCCAGACCATTACTGAACCACCAAAACCTTTCCCAGTTGGAAACAAGCACTCTGGCTAGTAAGTTTCCTTCGGTGACGTCACATGTATTCGTCCGTTTGCCCAAAAAGTGTGAACGTGGATTCATCGGACCATATCACATCCCTATACTGTGTGTAATCCATTGCCTGTTATCTTTGCACCATTGGACACGACGACATGCCTTGAAGGGGATGATCAAAGGCTTATGTAAGGCAATCCGACTGTGATATCCAAATCTGTGTAGTTCCTGGCGCAGAGTTTTTGTTGAAATGGGTTCCTCACAACTGGTGATAAATTTTTCACAAAAATGGAAACTGTATCTGTGTTTGGTGCATCGTAGAGCCGCATTGCAACTACCGATAACGCGACCCGATAGCTCAGTGTTTCCATTTTTTTGTCCATTACCTGTAGTTTTATGTAGTATACCAACTACGAGAATATGAAATATTTCAATACAATTTTATGCAGTGTATTATTTCAGGGGAGAAAGTGCATAATTACTAAGGAAAATAGTTTTTAAGTGTATATTATTTCTGGGAAAATTTATTTCTGGTAGGTATGTGCAATTTCTATTCCTTAAGCTACATATACTTTTTAGTACATCTACACTCATAATGCCCTAAGAACCCATGAGTAAATAGCCAATGACATTTAAACAGGGGCACTCCTAAACTGAAGCAGGCAATATAGCTGTATTATAATAGTTTTTAAGTCTTTTCAGTATTCGAAAGTGGCTAATACCAACTCATCCAAACTAGAATAGGTTATTTTACTAATAAATAAATAAAATAAAATAAAAACGAGGAACAGAACGTGTATTTTGACTAGTTACATGAACTTTGATGTTGCCGATTTTCGCTACTTCAAGGAATATTTATATCGCTATATAGAATTAGAAGAGCAAGTAATATCTTTCGAAGAATAATTTATTACTGACACATTTATTATTTCGTTTATTAACATCAATTTCAGTGGTTTCTGGCAGAATAAAGCATATCGAAGTTTCTGTCGGACATCCCTTGTAATTTGTCTCTCCTTCGTTTTTGCCATAGAAGCGTCCATGCAAGAATCAAAACCAGCTGAGCAAGCAGAAAAAGCGAGGAAGCAATGATGAGGCCCACTAAGTTGATACATGCATTGTCTTTTCCGGGATGAACACCTAAATGAAAGAAATAAGTTCTGATTAGATATTAATCGAGGTATAATATGTGCGTGTCACTGTAAATAAAAAAAATGCAAAGCAGTACTAAATACACATAAATATAAAGACAATCTTCTACTCATGTTCAGTAGAAACAGCCATTTATAATAAAACCACAACATAACTTTTTTAAAATATATTTCTGTTTAGTATTTGTTAAAGAGTTATTTTCATCATAACCTTCATTACCTTGTTCTTCATAACAACATATTCTCATTCTGGACTCAACTATTATAGGTATGATATATATGATAACATACTAAATGATATTAGGTATGATATTCGGTGCAGGATTAAAACATAAATAGGTAATTAATTCATTCTGTATCCAATGTTTCTAAATCATATAAGTGTATCATCCAGGTAGTGATTTTACAATTGCTAATGTTACAAAGATGCATATCTACACTGAGGTAAATGAACGGGGGGGTCAGCATATTAAAAAATATGAATGTGAATACAGCAGTGGGACTGGATGACATATCAGCCCGTGCACTATGTAAATGTGCAAGATAATTGACATTACCCCTGACAGTGATTGTCTCAGCTAGAAACTCAGTTCCACTCTCTAGAAACCTTTCTAGAGCTGAGACATGAATGTTTCAGCTCTAGAAGGGTTCCAAGGGAGTGGAAAGAGGGCAAGATAGTACCATCGCATAAAGGTGGCTCCAAGACAGAGCTATCAAACTACAGATCTATTTATATATCGGGAGTGGTTGTTAAGATTGGAAAAGTTGATGAAAGGTAAAATACAACAGTAGGTGGATAGGGATGCGATATTCTATAGTGAGTAGCATGGCTTCGTAAAGAATAGGTCCTGTCTTAGTAACTTATTCACATTTCATAATAAAGTGACAGCAGAATTGGATAAAGGTAATGACTACACCATAATGCTGCTCGACTTTGCCAAGGCATTTGACAGAATACCACACAGAAAACTATTACAAAAACCGAAAACGGAATGGATATGAGGCTAGTAGCATGGATAAGGGTTGCTGGCAGACAGACAGACACCAGAGAGTAGTATATGGTGAAGTGGAATCTAGGAGAATAATGGCGACTAGTGGAATACCTCAGGGTTCGGTATACTAGAGCCACTACTCTTTAATTTGTATATCAATGACATAGGGAAAGATTTAAGAGGGAATATTCAGTTGTTTGCTGATGACGAAAAACTGGGGAGAGCAATAGTTGATAAAGGTGACGTAGGTACCTTGCAGAATGATTTGAATAAATTGGCATTGTGGACAAAGGATATTGATTGTCAATTTAATGTTGCAAAATGTAAGGTTATGTACTCCGAGTTAAAGAGGTTGCATATAGTGTATCATATTGATGGTATTGGATTGAAGCCTCCGTAGTTAACCGGTCTCATACGTAGGTGGAAAGTGAAGTTTTTTCTTCTGATAACTCGAGTTTTTCATTCCTCCAAACAGGCAAACCTGTCCCGTGAACACACACACACACGGCTATAGTCATAAATACTTACGGCAAGGAAGGCAACGGGAAACCACCTTGCGTCATTATCTCCCTAGTAAGCAGTTGCAACCCTCTCAAAGAGAGGAAGCCACAGGATTAGGTATTGGATTACAGGACTCTGATGAGGCCAGGGACTTGGGGATAATGATGGACAAAGAGTCAAAGTTCAGAGAGCATATTGCAAAAGTTGATTAAAAAAAAGCTCAACGAATTACTTTAATGCTGAAAAACACTAATAAGTAAAGATAAGGAAGTTATTATCCCTCTTTATAAGGCTATGATTCGGCCACATCGCACACATATTTGGTGACCTGGGTTTCTTGTGACCAGGAGGTGGTCGAGAGAATTGGGATAAGTGTGGGATATGAGTATCAACTAAACCTTGTGAATTACAAAGTTTGGTTGATAGGCGGGGAAGAGGGAACATAATAGAAACTTTTAAGATATTAAAGGGGTTTTATAAAATTGATGCAAGTGAAAATTTTCAACATATGACAAATAGTCAGAGAACTAAGGGCTATCCCTGGACGTTGTGTAGGAGTGCGATTAGTAGGTGTGTGTGTGTGTGTGTGTGTGTGGACCAGAGTTTTTGCGTGGAGAGTGGTGAGTGAGTGAGTGGAATGGATTTCTAGAATTGGTTGCGAGTTCCCTGATGGTGAATGGATTGAAGGAGAGGTATGATAGGATTTGAGTGTATAATGGTTGATCTGGATCTCCAGCGAGGAATCTTCAGACTCCATGGAAATGTGGTAAAATAATAATAATAATATATTTTTTAATAGTAATAGTAATTTATTGATTGCTAAAATATTTACACATACAACAGTCATCTTGAGTGACATTGCAACTTATGATTTTACAGAATTCAGCTCTAAGTGCAGCATTTTCTAAGATTTCAACTAACATTTTTAATAGTATTTTTTGCCTCTATATTATGTATCTACAACACATGTTCTTCTAATGTTAACAATGAAGATTATTCAGAATTTTTTATATAATAATTTTTTTGTTTATATAATTTTTTGATTATAAGAATAATTTATTACATTATTTTTTCATATTACATAAGAGTATTATATTAATGATATTATCACATAATAATCAGTATCTTCTTTGTTGTTGTGTACTTTATCAACTGTTTTATTTCATAATTTGCTTCTTTGGTTATAAGGATTACGTGTGGTTGAGTGAGACGAGTTAATCCCACCTACTTCGAAGCTTGGGTTAGTTTTTGTGAAGAGAGTGGGATTTAGCCTTCACTATTTATGTTGTTGTTACTGTTAATGCGTGGAGTGTAGGCATTGGATGCTGGTGATTTGTGATGTGTATATTAGTGTTAATGATGTATTAACTTTGTTGGTATATTTTCCAGAGTTCGTGTTTTAATGTTCTGTAGTTATCTTTGTGTTTTAAATTTCTTGGTAGGTTGTTGAGTTGCGTGGGTATCTGATGTGATCTCACAAAAGAACCGTATGAATTGTTGAAGGGTGTAGGGAGAGAGTTGTTGTAGGTCGTGTTATATGATATGTGTCTTGTTTCGATAGGTGATGTTGAAGTAATTCCTCCTTGTTAATGTCATGTAGTGTTTCAGGTTTTTAATGCTCAGAATTCTGTGTATCGCCATGTGCTTGTCGGATATTGGTTGTTGCGTGTAAGGTGCCCAGACCACTGTTGACACGATTTTCATGTGTAATGTTTCTAATTTTGTTAAGTGGTTGTTTGATGTGTTTGAATAGAGTGTTATTCCATATCTGAATAGGGATTCCAGAAACCGTGATATAGGAGTTTTTTTTATGTTGGATGGAATAATGGCTTTATCTTGGAAGATTTTTGCTGCGATGATCCAGAGTTTGGTGTGTAGGTATTCTATATGTTTTGTCCATTTAAGGTGGGAATTTATATAGAGACCGCGGTATTTTGCATGTGTTACAGGTTTGCTTTCGGAACATTGGCAGGTATTTTTGTTATTAATGCAGCGGTCTGTGTGACAGTGTATCGATAGCGTATGATTCTTGGGTTGTGTATTATCAACATCTGTGTTTTGGTGCCGTTGATTAGAATTGCGTTTTGGTGGAAGTATGTTGCGATTTCATTTAGGTCTTGTTGTGCTTTGCAGAGAGCCGTGTTGATGTTGTGTGGATTGCTAGAAGTGCAGTGTCATCTGCGTACTGAAATATTTGACTTCTTATGGATATGTTATGAACATCATTAATGTATATGCTGAATAGAGTGGGTGATAATATGGCACCTTGAGGTACACCGTGTTTTATTTGTATACTCCGACTGTGACATGTACCTATTTTTGTTACTTGTGTTTGTTTGAGAGGTACTTCTTGAACCATGTATGCACTGTTCCTCTTATACTTATTGAGTATAGTTTGGTGAGTAGTAGAGTGATGGTGCTTTTTGTTTTCTGAAAGCCGTATTGGTTTTGTGAGATGATATTGTACTTCTGTAGATAGTTCTGTAGTCTGGTGTATGTTATTTTTTCTAGAATTTTTGAGATGACTGGTAAGGTAGCTATTGGTCTGTAGTTCTGAGTATCATTTCTTTTGCCGTGTTTGTATATTGGCGTAATTACTACAGTTTTTAGGTTGTGGTATAATGCCTGTGTCGAATATTATGTTCACGAGTTTCAAAAGTATTGGATTTATTTGTTCAAAGTGTGTTATAAGGTCTGTGAGTCTTATTTTGTCTATTCCTGGAGTGTCTTTGGTTTTAGTTGTAGGGTGCTTCTTTCAGTTCCTGTTTTGCTATGGGTGGAAAATACATCGTTTGTTGTTGACTTTGTGGCGGTAGTTTTTTGTTGATCGTTGGTAGTTTGTCTTTTTTGAGTTGTGTAATATTGTTTGTGAAAGCATGGTTGAATGAGTCTGCTAGTTCCTCTTGGTTTGTGTCCTGACCGAAGCTTTTTGCAATAAAATCTTGTGCTGAAGTTTTCTTTTTTCGAGTTACTAATTCGTTGAGTATAGCCCATGTTTGCTTCATGTTGTCGTTATATTCCATGAATTTTTGGAAGCAGTAGCGTCATTTTGCTCTACGAATTTTTGTTGTTAGTTGATTTCTTGTGTTTTTGTATAAGGTTTGTAAATGTGTGTTACTGGGTGACTTTTTAAGTTTTTTCCATAGATTTTCTTTTTCAGTAATAGTATTTAGTATGTCGTCATTTATCCATGGATTGTTGTCTGGTTGTCGCCTCCTTTGTGTAGTTTTTGTTGCTTTTTTGTATATTTCTGTGAACTTTAGTTGAAAATTCTCGTATAATGTTACAGGGTCGTTTATTTTAAGTAGGGAATTCCAGTCTGTATTTTTTACTTGGTTATCGACAATGCTCTTTAGTATGATCGAGTTATGTCAACTTTTGTGGTGGTGGGGTTGGGGGGGGGGTTAGGTAACGTAATAAAACGAAGTTGAGACAAAGTAGTGATCGGCAATTTTGACGTTGATGTATATGTATGGATGGGAGCCCGTATGTTGATATGATCAATGCATGATTGTGTTAGTGAGTTATTGAGTATTTCTTCTCTTGTTAGGGAGTTAATGGTATGGTTTATGTTGTACTGACTTAGTATATCAAGATATGTGCTAGTGGTTGAAGAAGCGTGGTCAAGAGTATTTATGTTAATGTCTCCTATTAGGATGAGCCCATGTGTTGTACGGGGGTTCGATACCGCTTAGGCATGTTTCTAACTCGTGAAGAAAGCTGAGTGGATTATTATCTGGGGATCTGTATATTGTGTTTATTGTGTATTTGATACTATTGTGGCTATTTGTGATTTCCAAAATTAGTGTTTCCGCATGTTCGAAATGAGTTTATTGATTGCTAAAATATTTACACATACAATAGACATCTTGAATGACATCTTCAGTAATAATTATTATTATTATTATTATTCATCTGCAAATCAGAAAATTTCTCTATATACAATCTGTGTGTGTGTGTACATACAGGTATTGTCTGTGTACACACACTAAACACACACACACACACACACACACACACGCGCGCGCGCGTGTATACATATACGTGTCTCTGTATGGGGGAAAGTGATAGCATCTAGCAAAGCATAGAGCATAAATTAAAGATGCAAAGAAATTATATTCTTAGTGTAATCCTTTGTGTAATCCTAAGGTGACACCACAAATATAATTCCTTGACATCTTTAATTTATAGTCTAACCAAGTGAAAAAACGTTCAACAAAGCATAGAGCATTCTGTACAAGAAAGATGCTCATAGCCATAAATACTTGTCTTCAAGAATTTTCACAATCAGAAGTGGGGTGAATGGGAATCATGGAATTACTTGATGTTATCCACTAAGAGTATATTCACAGAACACTCGTTATCTGAAAGTGAATGATTTGTTCATGAATAAACTCTATTCTTTACGGGCATGCAGGTTTTAATATATACAGTATCTCATAAAGATCTAAGCATTTGTAATAAGTCAGGTCTTTATCTGACCTATTACAAACTCAGATCTTTGATGCTACTTTTAAAGTATTATCAAATCAAATGCCATCCGGTAGGAAGGTATAAATTTCTGCTAGAAGAGCAATCCTCTCATCAGACGTAGGTTAGTGACCGATCTTAGAGTTAAGCAAAACAACTGCCCCTCAAGAAAAAAACCTAATTTCCTTGACCGCCAAGTTTCCTCGACCTCACTTAACTAGTTTCATAGTTGTCGATCTGAAACAGCATAATACATATTCTATACATCATCCTGAGGCATTCTGGGCAGCTATAAAGAACATCTGATTACACGTAAAGATGATGAAATCACTGCATGACGTGAACCTGTGCGAACTTGGTTACATTGTTGTCATCGTACTGCCTGCTCCACGTTATTACAAATTTGGTTTGGAATCATATGATACCTATCACACTCTTAGTAGTGTGGGAAAAAGAATTCAGGGAAACTGATACTCTGTAGTAGCGAGAGAGAGAGAGAGAGAGAGAGAGAATACATCTAAAATAATATTATTACAAAATGCAGAAATTTTTCTTAGAATATTTTGAATTGTTTTAATTAGAAACACATCAACTTAAAATATTTTAAAACCTTGAAAATCAAAGAAAGATATAGAAATGAAATTCAGTTTAAACGAATTGAGTCACAAAGCATAAATAAATTTATATAGAAACTAAAATTATGCATGAAGTATTTTTATTTATTTAAATTTGCGATATGTCGGCCTGGTTGGCCGAGTAGTTAGCGTGTCCGGTCTCCAGCCAAGAGGCTGTGGATTCGAATCCATCCCGCCGTGGGCATGGATGTTTGTTATTGTCCTACAAACTTTGTGTGGAAAGGGAATCTGCGACCCTACCACCTATTCTAGCAAAAGACATCATTGTCAAAACCATGTCAGATGCAGCGTCTACAGACGTCAAATGTGATTTTTTTTTTTTTTATGTCAGAGAGAAGGACGAGATATGAAGTTTTACTGCAGAGGAGGAAAATATGACGTGATTTGTAGACAATCTGTGAATCTAATCACAGCTCCCTACCCTCCAATGATAATATTTTTGTCTAAATTGTGTATCTTTGTGTGTGTGTGTGTGTGTTCTCTGGCCGATTTGCCTCTGTGTGTGCGTGTGTATGTGTGTGTGTGTGTGTGTGTGGCTTCCTCTCGTCATGACGAAAATGAACGCAAGTCTTTTCTAATTGAAGGGCGCAATATCCCATGATTCTTCCAACTACCTTACGGAGTACTAAAGAAGCTATGCTTACTTCTTTTCAGAATAAACCACGTCGGAGGATTTATTTATCTGTGAAATGTTTTTTTTTTTTTTTTGAAATAAACTGCTAATATTTGGTACGTTGCCACCTGCCGTAAGAAGTTAAAAGTGAAAACATTCTAAAAAAAGCAACAATAGCGTTATTATTAATTAATTAATTAATTATTATTTCGTGACACCTACAAGGAGTCCAAAGACTCATCGAGTTATGTGGTTTAATAGTGTTTTTCATCGGCAAAATGAGATATCCCTTTGAGAACTGTTATCAGGTAGATATGGAAGAAATTTTTCATAGAATTGGAGAGGGAAGTAAAACAAGAGGCCATTGCTGGAAAGTGTATAGGGAGAGTGTGAGCAACGGAGTGAGATGCAGGTTCTTTGCATGGAGTGTGGTTGGTGAGTGGAATGCATTGCCTGAGTGTGTTGTGGATTTGGACACATTGAATCAGTTTAAGAGACGAGGTTGGATAAGCATTGTATGCAATAGTGAGTACCTCCCACGATGAGTCTCTGACTCCATGGAGGTCGGGTGTTGATGATAATAATGATAATAATAATAATAATAATAACTCCACAGCAAGGATCCTCAGTATTAGAGATGTATGTTTCTGAAGTTTATTTTATTTTATTTTATTTTATTTCAAGTAAATTTGAATTATATGCACTCTTCGATACGTCACCGAATTTTTCCCTTTAACATTTTCGTTGCCAATCAAGCTATATCGCGTGATGCGAGTTCTCACCAAACGGCCAATCACGCGTTATCGCGTGGACGTCGCTAACTAAATAAAAAAAATAAAAAAAATTTGGCCACCACACGAAATTCCAATTTTCAGCTTGGCAATGAAAGTGTTAAATAACTGAACTGCTATTTACCAATCTTACATTAATTATACCTAATACATACATGTAAGTCAGTAAACTTATAAATACGAAAGTAGAAGCGCTACAGCTACTATTGAAACGTCAATCTAAGTATCATGTATAGATCTATTAACAAATAATTGGAAACCATAGAGGCATTTGTGTCATTCCGAAATGTATTATCTGCTTGTACATCACTAAATAAAATTTAAAAAAAAAAAAAAAATCGTGACTACCAAGCGAATAATAAGATATTACTTACCAGTTTGCAGTCGAAGTTTGTTGTTATTTCTGTTTGTTGTTAACTATCGTGTTGCCAGGGGGCCCAAAATATTGTGAGAAAGTGCAGCACAATAGTGTAGTGAATAATGGGATTAATGGAAAGTTTTTAAATTAAAGTTATGCAGTTTGTCTCAACCAACATGCTTATTCGTTTAGATTTAAAAAAAAAAAAAATGTTTTACAATTTATTTTCGAGTTGTCCACTTTTTTTTTTTTTTAGCTGAACTACATTTAAAGTCGGTATTGGTAGTTCAGTTGGTGAAAGGACCCGAGTGACTGATAAAGTGAAATGATATCTGCACTAATTATAATAGCAGACAGTTGAATATAGCAGTAACGCGGTTGCTGTTATTTTCATTTAAAATATAAATCAAAACAGAAAAAAATGGTATATTTCATCACAACAAGAACAGATGGCTTCTTGAGAAGTAAAGTATATAGTTTAACACTAAATTTGACGCATTTCAAGTTCTCTTTCTTTTCAGAATGCTTATTGCTGAAGATGTTCCACACATCGAACGATCTTTGAAGCACCATAAAATTTGCAGTAACTAGCATCTCGATAAAATGAGCATCCTGCTACTAAATTCCTCGTGTGTGTGTGTGTGGGGGGGTGCGCGCATGCATACACACACACACACACACACACACACACACACACTGCTCATTTCAGACGGTGATGTCATCGAAATATTGTAACAAAACAGCATTTTATGCCAACAGACTTACCTGTCGAGCTGATGCTTGGCCTTTCAGGTTCATCAAAATCTGTCAGTTTACGTTCAGTTCTTTCAAAGCCAAATTTATCTGTAATCTGGATGGTCTGTACTACGACTAGCTCATCGTCCTCAGACATTCGCGATTTTCTGTGCGCTCCTACAGATGTTACTTTCCTCTTCTTTCTGCCCATTGAATTCATTTCTCGACTCAGTCCGATGTGGGTTTTCACTGTACAATGAACCTGAATGAGAAATTAAAAAGTTACATTAACGAAATTTTTCAGTTATGGAAAAAAATCATTTTTAATGTTACTAATTTTAAAGATACCTATGGACTCATTGCCCAGGGCCCTAATCAACATTTTTTTTCCCACGCAACTCTCGCATGTGATGGCAAGCGGCGCATGTTTCAAGCGTCACTATGAGGGATACTCTCTTAGGTTGTTTCAAGGACAGAACTAACTTAGTTGGTCTTCATGACTCCGAATGTTTCTTCCTATAGACAGAGAGTCTGTCTAACAACATATGCATCTATTGATGTAATAAACAACTGTCACTGACATTTGGTGGCGAAATGAATATCGCTAGAAGTCAATCCACTCAAATTAATTGGCTGGGATCACAGCAAGACAACTCATTAATTTGAATAGCTTGCAGTGTTCTCTCTCTAGTTTGTTCTACTTGGGGGGGGGGGGGAGACGCCACTATACAAAGCCCTATCTTATCTTTAATTGTAAGTCCTCGTAAACGTTCCTCGTTATTTCTAGAAGAAATTCAGACTAGGTCTTTACAATTAAAGGACATAATCTAAACGCCTAAGTTCTCATATTCTTCGCGTCACATCTCAATGCATAGCTGAGATTGTTTCAAATTTTTAATCCTATTATCCTGCTGTAATGGAACACTTAGTAATTAAGTAAGAAAACACACACACACACACACACACACACACACACACACACACACACACACACACACACACACACACACACACACACACACACACACACACACACACAGCGAGAGAAAGATTCATATTTTATTCTATTGCCATAGAGAGCTGAATGGGTAACGCTTAAATACTGGTTCCATGAAAATTCATCGAAAAAAAAAATGAATCGAGAGACAATTCATCTAATGAATAATTCATCGAACGACAATTCGTTGAAAATGCAATTAATCGAAAAAACAATTCAGCGAAAATTTTAACTAAATTGATTTAAAATTTCATTAAATTGATCCAGCCAAAGCGGAATTGCTAATATCATTTCGAAACTTTTTTTCGAAAATGTTATGATAAAAGAGTGATCCATTTGGAACCGTGCAGACAGCTTCTTGTACCCACAACTTCTACTAATTCCGCTAAGTCAGAGAGCCGTTATAATACATGATTTGGACAAGTGATTTCTTCGTTGCCCCGAATACAGCTGAACTGAAAACTGGAACGGTTCAACATTTTCTTGTAAAAGTTTCGATTATCGAATCTGAATCAGATTCGCTATTTGAAACTTTTATTCATCCCATAATAATTCAAATAGAATTATTATGGAATGAATTATTATGGGACACAAATTGCTGTATTGATGTCGCATATTACTACTAGTAACAATAATAACAATGGAGCCTGCGTAGGCTGGGCTTTTCCTTCCAGAAACAGGCAAATCAGTCCCATGAACAGACATCAAAGTTATCGGACAAGAAAGACAACAAGAAACCCTATTATTCTATAATTATTCCCTATCAAGTAGCATTGCTTTCTCACTCTGCACGGTTCAGTTTTTGTTCTTAAATGGATCACTTTTATCATAACATTTTCGAAAAGTTAAAATTTTCGGTGAATTGTTTTTTCTATGAATTGCATTTTCGACGAATTGTCTTTCGATGAATTGTTCATTCATTTAATTGCCTTTCGATGAACTCTCCGGATATCTTAAATACTAGTGACATTCAACACATGCCATAATAATCTGACTATGACTCTGTTTTATAGCATTCGATCCCTTTTCGATTAAACATGACTTGTCAAAGAAAAATTCTTCCTTTCAATATTAGCACGTAGCACGTGAACATGAGCAATGAAGCTGTGCTTTATTACTAAAGAAGACTGGACAGCTAATGAATTAGGCGTAGGTAGATCCACCTATCCTCCAATCTTTTCTGGGGAAAAAAAAAAAGAAAAAAAGAAAAACTCAATTGGAATCAGATTCGCTTTCCTAAGAAGACAACTCACCGCTACTCTGAGTCGCGTTATTTTCAGGAAGACATTGCTACCATTGTATACGTTTATCATTTACACTGCGGGGGGGGGGGACAATGTACCCTTTGCGCCTTCGACAGGAACTTCCGTGGTAGCTTAACTCTACTCCCTTCTAGATCTCCATTCAAAATACGAAAATTCTCTGCTATCTCCCATGAAAATTCCCTTCGTCTTCTTTGAATCTCTTATGATCGATTTCTGCTAGTTTTTGATTTTTTCTTTTCCTCGACAATCAATCAGGAGGCAATGCATAACGACCTGTATTTCTCTTTTTATTCTTTCTAAATGTATTTAAACTTTTATATTTTTAATCCACGGATAGTTTAATTTTTGCGTTGCTTTTGAGCAGAAAAATGAAACTTGAGATTGTTGTTGTTGTTAGGAATTACGGCCGAAGCAACTAAAGCTACAAGATCGATATCTTTATTTTAATTGCGTGTGTTCTTTTGGACAATTTGAATGTTTTGCGGATGAAAAACCTGAGTTCCGAAAAGAACCCCCCCCACTACCAATAGTCTATTATCGTGAAAGGGTGAGCTATTGGATTTAAAGTTCGGTAACTTTTACAAATACCATTTGTTTGTTTTATTGGAACAATCATTATCCAGTTACAATAAAAATAAATTTTACTGAAAATAAAGATTAATTGTTATAATATGAGGACGAAAAAGTCTCATGTTCAAATGATACTTTTGATGCATGAGATATTTTATTCAACGAAATATATTATGTTAAAAATCCATAATATATACAGGAAGAATGATCCAAAATTCTCATTGATCGCTATCGTGCTCTTGAGGAAAGTAGACCCTAGGGTCGCTGCAGTCATCGCAGCGAAAGGCCCTACATCTTATTAAGGTGGACACCATGACTGTTTGTTCCTCGCACTATAGTGTCCGTTGACTTCTATCCAAGCAGTGTACTTTATTGGTATGAGAAATGATAGATGTAACTCACCAGACTTTTAGTATTCGTGACTTCATGAAAAAAAATTAATAAAATCAAGTCTGCTGTTATTTCGGTGAACGTTAAGATTTAGGAAATTAATCGGAAGTGTTCATTCTCTGATGATTAAATAATTTTGAATTAAACTTATCAAACTAGGTTTGATATTGGTTAAGTATTAAGACAAAACTGTGAAGCGAGTATATATTATTATGTAGGCTGTTAGTTGCATTGGAAAAACAGTTTCTAGGAGCATAAAATAGCTCTAAGTAATTTGTACTAGTTAATTTTAGCGATTTTAATTACTTAATTTAGTAATTAATTAATATTTAGTAATTTATTAATTAAGATTTATTTAGTAATTGGTTAATTTAGTAATTTTGCACTTTGGTTAGTTAATTTATTTATTCATATGGAGTTTCCTCCCTTTTCTCCCCCGTCCCTATTGGGGCGAGCTGAGCCCCCTTATGGAGGGAGTTAAGTATTTATGGCTGTAGATCAGTGTGTTCACGGGGCCGGTTTGCCTGCTTGCGGGATGAAAACCCCCAGATAAACTGGGGGGAAAAACCCTGCTGTCCACGCCCAAGACCGGCTAACTTGGCTATGGCTGAGGAAGATCTTTAAGCTCCTCGCGTCGGCGAAGGGAATCGAACCGAGGACACTACTTCCCCAGGCATATGGTTGCGAAGCTCAAAGCCACTAGGCTAACCGCGCGGACGGTTAGTTAATAATCACATATAAAGACAGAAAGCATTGAAATGAGAAAATATGCAATGCAACTCCAACTACCGGATATTTATGTTTACCAATAAGAAGTTCACCAAGCGGTTCCGGTATTTATTAACTAGTTTTTTGAAACCAGCTTTTAGAAACATCTGTGCCTTAAGCTGGACATATTTAAAGAAGGCGCCTACCTCGAAGACTGAGTATTTAAACCTTTTATGAATATGTCCAGCTTTTCCCTCGAGCTTTCAAGTTTGAAGTAAAAGCTGGTGCCTACGATTTTCTTAGAAGCTCGTAAGATCTCAGAGGAAATATGTAATCTAATTTTGTATTTCATTTTGTATTTCAATTTTGTATTTCGCCACATCCACTGAGCTACACAGGGAGCCTGTGTAGCTCAGTGGATGTGGCGTTTGCACACCATCGCGCTAGGCCGCACGAAGGAAGTCTTGGTTTCGAGTCTAGTCGGCGACTAGAGGAAATTTTTCTAAGCCTTTTTTCGACCGGTTCCCGAGTTAGTCGAAAGGGGCATGAAGTATTTGTCCATTTCCAAAAACTTTACTCAAGGGACCCATAATGCTGGCGTCTGTTGGACATCTAGATGTTAAATAAATATTATATAGGATGAATAAATTGAAATTATCCTTATATATTAATTAATTAAGTGTATTTCAAGTTACCCAATGTTCTGGTACGTAGTTTCTAAAGTATGTCCATAATAATCTAAGTACATCAGAACGAATAATAAATGTTTAAATGAGGAGATCTAGAAAATGTTTCTTGGTTTTTACCTGTAATGTACAGGATTAAAAGCGTAATTGGATTCCGTGATATATAACGCTAATCCTTTGAAAGATGGTTTGTAAATCGGAAAGAAAGGAATCCCAAGTATAGGGTTTAGAACCTACTTTAAGGGGTCACCAGCTCTCTGACACGGGCAAGCAGGTTTTTCCTCCCGGAAACTCGGGTTTTTCGTCCTGTAAACTCAAGAAAATCGACCGTAGAACCCACATTATTTCAGACATTAAATATATTGTGTTAGGGTTAGAGACCACGAGATGGCGGCACATTTGAGCCGTCTCTCTTCACTGCGTACCGCTTAATTAGTGATAGCCTTGGGCCATCTGTCTCTGATTGGGTACCAGTGGAGATTGAACTGCCCACTCAGTCTCCAAAAGTTAGATAGGGCTAAATGGCCTCGCCTACTCCCATATATACGGGAATAAAAAGGCGTTAGCTGATTTTTTTTTTAATTTTGTATTTAACTAAACTACTTTACTCTTAATGGTGAGTTAAATTCAAGATTTCGAAGATTTTTAATTATTTATATATTTTAGTTAAAGGATATTCAATTCTGAATTTCTGTGGAATGTGGGAAATAGAACTATTACACAAGTACATATAAATAAAAATAATTAATTTCGGTTTTGCTACTTAAATACATACTGGTTCACAACTAGGTAGGCAAGGGGTCACCAGCGCTTTAAACTGCACGATGTCAGATGTAGGAAATTTGAATGCATCGAAAGGGGCATGAAGTATTTGTCCATTTCCAAAAACTTTACTCAAGGGACCCATAATGCTGGCGTCTGTTGGACATCTAGATGTTAAATAAATATTATATAGGATGAATAAATTGAAATTATCCTTATATATTAATTAATTAAGTGTATTTCAAGTTACCCAATGTTCTGGTACGTAGTTTCTAAAGTATGTCCATAATAATCTAAGTACATCAGAACGAATAATAAATGTTTAAATGAGGAGATCTAGAAAATGTTTCTTGGTTTTTACCTGTAATGTACAGGATTAAAAGCGTAATTGGATTCCGTGATATATAACGCTAATCCTTTGAAAGATGGTTTGTAAATCGGAAAGAAAGGAATCCCAAGTATAGGGTTTAGAACCTACTTTAAATATTGCCAGTTCCAGTACTGTACTTCCATTTGGATGAGCTGCGTTGACGACACTTAGGCATATGAAACTTCTTTCTTCTAAAACTCTCCTTATTTCAAAAGATTAACTGCGTAATCATAGAATCCAATTTACATTAATAGCAGAAAAACGTTAATCATTCATCTTTTCTTCATAAGGAGACTGGATTTCGATTCCATACTTTCAGGATAACTGTAGAAAGAACCATCAAACGCTGGTTATCTTTCGTACAGTAAAGAAGCCATCTTGTGATTAAGCCATTATCCGTTTCCTTGTTCATTATATATATAATGAACATTATATATATATATAAATATATATAATGCATTAGGGAAAATTCTAAGGAAAGTGATCAAATCTTACTCCATCTTTACAACGAGTTGCCCAGTGTTGCACTACGTGCAGCTACAAACTTGACTTACTTGTTGTTTGCTTAAAAAGGATTAAAAACCTAGGGAAAAAGGTTTATAAAATTGCTTGGTATCTTTAACATAATATATATATATATATATATATATATATATATATAGTAATTGACTCGGTTAAATGACATGTTTAAAATTATTAACTGACTTAAACACCGAGAAAAAATACAAGAGATTTAATAAGGTTTCACTACTAGTTTCATTGGAAATACCGATTTCGTCAGGTGAATAGAGTACCATGGAGAAAACAACATCTTAAAAATATATTGTACTTTAGACAAAACAAAGTTTAGAACAAGTAGTATATTACGCACACACTTCATAGAACCCGGTCTGGAAGATTGCCAAGAATAGTCAATTCATGCTGAAGGGGAGAAGGAAATAAAGGATGTACGATTTGGTCACAACACGCGAAATCACATGCTTTATACGTAAAATTTTCCAACTATTATACAAACAAAATAGTTACCACTTTAAAAACTACAATGCTCATAAAAGAAAAGTTAATTTTCCGACGTGTAATAATAAAAACTTATCCCACAAGACGGATTGATTACCCTATTATCGGAATGGATTCTCCTGCTTCTGACATGCGCACAAGTGTCGAAAGGTCTTGCATCTGTAGGCGTACAATAGTCATGTTTGAAATTCAGTCCGAGCGTTAGTTCTGGCGTGAAGCACTGTACGTGTGAATGATATCATTATCATCACCATGCATATCAAGAATTTAGACCTAGCGTAGCCTGTTCCTGCCTAAGAAATCATCGTTGAATCTATTAAGAGGATGTCCTGGTTTTATTTTCCCTAATGGCTTGTACTTTAAGGCTTGTTTTGGTAATCTTTCTATTTTCATTAATATAATTAACGGCTATATTTTAGCCTGTTTTTGTTTAGGAGTGTCCCTTATATTTAATGCATTGGCTAACATAACTCAAAAGGGGTATATATATATATAATTTAGGACATTACGGGCGAGTGTAGAAGGCAATTATGGCAGAATAAAAAATGTTGAAAGATTATGTACATACCTTGATTTTGGTTTAAAGATGCCTTCTAAATCCAAGCTGTTGTGGAAGGGGGGGGAGAGGGAAAGAACATGGGGATGTACTTGGGACACGGGAAATAAGTTTGGGAACCCGGGTTACAATTAATAATATATATATATATATATATATATATATATATATTATTTTGTTGTGGGGAGAGGAGGGGGATAGACGTTGTTAGTAGTGGTTTGATGAGTGGTTTGAAACCACTACTAACAACGTCTATCTGTATGATCAAAAATACAGATGACCTATTCTGGAAATTAAGCAACACTACTCCATCCCAGGATGACATCCTCTCCTCACTAGATGCAACTTCATTATACACCAACGTGGATGTTCCTAAAACTTTAGACATCGTACACACACTACTCTCCGAGGACCACACCCTACACACACGCACAAAATTAACACCAAATGACATCATTAGTTTGATTAAACTCACAATATCCGCCAACTTCTTTAAATTCAACAACTCCTTATATGTTCAAATTTTCGGTCTCCCAATGGGCCAAAACATCAGTGGGCAATTAGCGGAGTTATTTCTGGCGCACACTGAATCACTTCTACTCCCCCTTCCCTTCCCTCCGGCATCACCTTCTATGGCAGATACGTAGACGATATTCTATGCATTGGCAAACCCTCACACATCTCCGCCTTACAAACATCCCTCAACGATTTTAGCAACAGACTACAATTCACCATGGAAACAGAACAGAACAAATCCATCAATTTCTTAAATCTTACATTAATCAGAAGCCATAACAGAATTGCCACGAAGATATTTCACAAGCCCACACATGTCGGAAACTACCTCCATTTCAATTCATACCACCCATATTCCGTTAAAAAATCAGTCATCCTATCACAATTTATCAATGCTTACAAATTCTCCACCAACAGCAATTTTCTTAACACTGAACTCAAGTATTTAACACAGGTTTTCAAAAATCGAAACTACCCCACGCATCTAATAAATTACGCGAATTTTACGGCAAAATGCCGTCTTAACAATAATACAACAAAAGCAGACTTCCCGACACGCATGGTCATCAAATTGCCATACATTCAAAACACATACAAGGCTTACAAATACATTTTCAAAAACACGAACTATAAGCTAGTATTCACCACAAACCATAAATTAGGAACTCTCCTAAAACCTACTAAATCTCTCACTCATAGAGAATTATTCGAACACCACAACGTAGTGTACAAATTTCCTTGTCAAAAAGACTGTGACGTCACCTACACGGGCTCTACAATTAGGTCGTTATGGACTAGACTACAAGAGCACTTCAGGGATTGCAATATTCCTATTCCAGAATATCTGAACACGAAAAAACATCGCAACATCAAAAAGAAAAACAAACCACAGAATACAGGGAAGACTGAAATTGCAGCTCACGCCCTTGAACTAAAACACATTCCCCAAATTGACAAAGCCATAATCATTGACAAACAAGAAAACGAAACGATGCTTAGAATATCCGAAACTATTGCCATAAAATGTGATGGTAATTCTATCAACGTCCACCGCCCCTACCTAATTTCCGAATGTTGGACGATCCAAAACTTACAAATTAAGCCACGCCTCCGGCCATTTAGCGACAACAAATGCCCAAATTTGGCAGATACATCTTGCAGCCTTGACATAGCCCTACAGTCATTCCCACAAAGTTCCGACGAAGACCGAAACGGTCCACACCCCGTAAACCCTTCCCCCAGTTTCCACATAAGGATACCCTCCTTCCCCCCCCTCTCCCCACAACAAAATAATATATATATATATATATATATATATATTATTAATTGTAACCCGGGTTCCCAAACTTATTTCCAGTGTCCCAAGTACGTCCCCATGTTCTTTCCCTCTCTTCCCCCCCCCCCCCCTTCCACAACAGCTTGGATTTAGAAGGCATCTTTAAACCAAAATCAAGGTATGTACATAATCTTTCAACATTTTTTATTCTGCCATAATTGCCTTCTACACTGGCCCGTAATGTCCTAAATTATATATATATACCCCTTTTGAGTTATGTTAGCCAATGCATTAAATATAAGGGACACTCCTAAACAAAAACAGGCTAAAATATAGCTGTTAATTATATTAATAGTGTTTTAGAGGAGTAGCATGGGCATTTCCCAGAAATTATACTTAACTTTCTATTTTCATTCTTTGAACGTGTTCCATCCATGATATCATGAGTGCTCGAAAACTGGATTACAGCGCTACATGAATCGGGCAGGCTGTAACTGATTGCTGTTTAGATGGGAAGGGTCGAGAGCTATTTCTTTGGATTCCAAGATACGTCTTTCTAATTCATTGCAGCATTTATGGATGTTTGAAGCTGAGCTCCAGCCTATTTGATGTTGACGTCAATTTCAAACACAACTACTACTTGTTCTAAACTCTGTTTTATCTAAAGTACAATATATTTTTAAGATATTGTTTTCTCCATGGTATTGTATTCACCTGACGAAGTCGGCATTTCCGATGAAACTAGTAGTGAAACCCTTATTAAATATCTTGTATTTTTTCTCGGTGTTTAAGTCAGTTAATAATTTTAAACACACACACACACATAATAATATACAATAAACAAATTTAGATAACCGTAATCTCAAAAGAAACCAAACAACAATCAATTGATGAACAGCAGTAAACAGATGGTTGCAGCCAAACTACGAGATAGAACCATAACTAGAGAAAGATATGCTAAAGTAAAAAAGATTGAAGAATTTTACTCAATATTATATGAGGATGACGAATCAAATGAAGAAGATAACGACGAAATAACTGAAGTACTGCAGATTTTACCAGAGGAAATGGAGTATCCAAAGCTTACAAAATGGAAAAGCTTCAGGTGAGGATGGAGTTATAGCTGAACTTCTAAAAGCAGGTGGGTAAATGCACAAAATCTTGGCAGAACTACTTTACCTATGTCTGAAGAAAAATTATGTACCAAGAACTTGGGAAAATGCTACCATTACTCTGATGCACAAAAAACGCGAAGTAGAAGACTTGATATATTACCGACCCATCAATCTATCATCGATGGTTTACAAAGTCTTGGCTCATAGGATAGGCTTTGTGCGACTCTAGACCAATTCTAGGACCATTCAAGTTGCATATAACATATTAGCGAAAGGTGTAATGAATATCACACTACCAATATCTCTTGGGTTTACTGATTACAAGAAAGCCTTTGATTCAATAAAAACTTGCACAATAATTGAAGCTTTAGTAAGCCAGTAAGTTAAAGAGCCATATGTCAAGATTATCCAATGAGCACACACCTGCAGCAATTCAATGTAAACATCACAACATATCTACTGTGGAAATACAAAGAGGTATAAGAAAAGGTGACACAATATCTCCAAAACTATTCACAGTATTCCTAGAAGAAATATTCAAACTTCTTAATTGCGAAGGAAAGCGTCTGAAGATAAATGGAAGATATTTCAGATGACATAGTTATCTTTACTTCAACTGCACATGAATTACAGACTCGTATCCATGATCTTCAAATTGCTAGCAACACTTAAAGAAAACTCGTTATATTCAATAGCTATCGAATTATATTCAATAGCTAGTCTAACCAGAAATAATAAAAATCAATAATGATGAAATTGAACAAGTAGATCATTACATATATTTAGGACAAAGGATATCAATGGAACAAAATATCATGGACGAAATTAAAAAAAAGCACGTTGCTTGGGTGGAAACATTTGGAAAATTACAGTCAATATTCAAAAGCCAATTACCATTATGCCTGAAAAGGAAAGTTTTTCATCAATAGATTCTTCCTATATTAACATATGGCTGTGAAACATGGACATTAAATGCAAAGGAAATTTATAAATTAAGAACAACACAATTTAGTATGGAAAGAAGTATGCTTAATATCACAAGAAATAATATAATAGAAAATAAATAAGTTTAAAAAAGTTATATTTTTTAACCTTGATTAAAAACTTAACTTACGTCCAAAAGGATGACTTCTTTGAATTAAAAGAACGTATCAAATTAAGATAGAAGAACTTGGTCTACGTTTCTTGTCAATAAATCAAATTCCTTTTGTCGCAGACAAAAGAAATTTGGTTTCTTGACAAGAATCCAGTTCAAAGTTCAGTTGTATAATAGATATATTGTAAAACATAATATGGGCAGTCCCTGCTCTGAATGCACGCGCAGCCATAAATACGAAACTTATTGTCAATATTAAAGTGAGTTTGATCCTTGACCAAACTTGAAAATAAAAAAGTAAAAAAAAAAAAAAAAAAAATTTCTTCCTCAGATTTTATGCAAAGGGAAAAGAAAATGCACATCTGAACAAAAATGCAACCTACAGTTTGTGACTGGTGCAACTTCCTGTTTTTACAGCTGCAAGGGATGCGAACTACACCTTGTAGTGACTGCACTAATGACGAACATTTTTTCCTTCAGCTGCACAGTTTTATGTCAGTTGGAGTGATTCAATTTTTGTGGGTTGAGGACAATGGAGATGCAGAAATTCGTCAGAGTGCGGCGACAGTGTATCATATACGTGTTCACCAAACTGCCTGATAAGTAATACTGAAAGAGAACGAACAGAAAGGCCATTCGTATCAACAACTGATAAGTGCATTGCAAAAGCCTACACACACTTATTCACCAAAACCTGATGGTAATCATGTAGGAAATGATAACCCAACTGCAGATCAATCGAGGTTCTGCTTATGAAGTTATTCAAAACAAACCACTTCAGTAAAGTTTGTACAAGATGGGTTCTTAAAGAACTTAAGAATGAAAATTGCCAAAAATCTTTAAATATGTTACCACCTTTTGAACTGATATCGTGAAGAAAGTGACGTCTTCCAAATTTCTAAATGCATTTTCATTTGTGACGAAACCTGGTGGTAGTTTTACCACCAGGAAGAAGAGGATCACTGACTTGCTAGTATTCAGGAACTGAAGAAGGTAAGCATAAGCTTATCTTGCAGTTTTTTTTTTAAACAAAACCACTGGATAAACTATCCAGTGGTTTTGTTTAACTATCCTATGATTCTTTTGCTAATTTCAATAAGCACATTGCGAACACTTTTTTTAAATCCATTATGGAAATCATGAAAACCCTTTTAGTGCAAATGTTAAAAAACCTGCTAATGCAAATGTTTTATATTTTTATTATTGGATTGCTTTGTTTATTTATATTTATATGACTGGCGTTACCAATGTAAGAGCAATATTCTCATATATTGAATAACAAGATGTAAGAAGATTGTTTTTGGTTCTTTCAATAAAATTACACCTCATCGAATGTCGTTGAACAGAATTTAATAACTTAACTGAAACAAGAAAGCATACTGTCGAAATTTTTGAATATTTACTTACCCTACAGTGTCGATAAGCATCATTTCACTGCTGTCAATGCCGTCCATAGCTACAAGCTCTCTCACAAAAATCTCAAAAGGACCTAAAATCAGATATTAAAACACAATTTAAAAGTATACATGGTCAGTAATTTAAACAAGACATGCATGCGTTTTGCTAACACTACTTAGTTCCTTAAATTTTCCTCAAGAATATGGCATCGTTTTCACTTGTTTCTGATGCTTTCAGGCCTCAGCTCAGTCGATAATGACGAGATTTTGTTTTCAAAGATATGTATTTAAATGCCCTCAAGGATTCGAAGAACCTTTATAAAAAATTTTCAGTTGAAGGTGAGGTTACGAAGGTGGAAGTGTTTCCCTTCCGAGGTTTTCATTCTAAAAACAGGAAATGAAATTGGCCATAAAAATACACGTAATTTATCCAGCTAATAAATACTCTGGACTCATAGTCTTGGTTGTTTTGGGCTTGAATTCAAACAAATAAAAACAGTTCTGATTTATAGAGTTCTTGTATTAGCAAAAATAGTCAATTTCTTCTTACCTTTCTAATGGCGTGGAAGAAGAATTAAGATAAGAGTAGGTCATGAAGACGAACACGGTTTTCATCATGACTCTCTCTCTCTCTCTCTCCCTTTTATTATAGATCAATTAAATCGAGTCGTGTGTTTAATTAAAATCCTCTCAAGATATCTCTTGTTTAAAACTGCACTTTGTAGTTTTTATACCTAGTGATACATAAATGTATTTTTACTCAATGCGTAAATTACGTGCAATTTGAGCTCCTATAATCCTCAGCATGATGTTGTTTTCATGCAATTTCTATGAAGAAATTTATCTTAGAATGTATGATAATTTCTGTTCTATTACTATCTTTGTAACAAATACCTAACTGGTTTAGTTCCTAGTTTAGTTAGCTCTTTCTCTAGAAAAGACACTCTGAGATGAGGAATATATATGCATTACGATTAGGATGGTACTAACCAGATGAATGCTTTTATTTCCTTTTCATCTCGTTGTGGATATTTTTGTTATTTTTAAAAAATGCGTATCACATTAGCAGGATAAGTAAGTATAAGTGCAGGACTTTCAGATTTGCCGTTTTTATGATAATTCCATACTCCGTAATTGTAGATAAGCTTTGGACTAGGAACAAAGAATTTATCGAATAAGTGCTTAAGTGTAGTTGGAATAACGGCACTGATGGGACACTGAACTCTATGATTGGGAAAGTCCTAAGTTCGATTCCCGTCGTGACGAGAGGAATATTTATATAGACCTTTTCAACTGAAGGTTAGCCAATCTCATACGGGAGTGGCAGTGTTTTTTTCTTCCAGAAACCCGAGTTTTTCATCCCGCACATAGGCAAATCGGCCACAGAACACATTCAATTACAGACTAAATGTACCGTTAATGGCGGTAGATGGCGTTGTATGTAGTTGATGGAGGATCAAGTAGATGGTGGATGTGTATAGATGGAGGATTAAGTAGTGTAGATGGTGGGTTATGTGGCGTGGAGTGTCTTCCCCCAATGAGACTCTGGACTCCTTGGAGATGTCACAATAATACTTGGATATTCAGAGGATGCAGTTTTTGGGCGAGATAATAGCAGACAACTTTTGGTTTACGTAGCATCCATCAGTGTCAATTTCAGATGCGATTTGGTCTGAATGATCGAATGCAGAATATTATTTTGATTCTTATTGATCGTCTCATCTAACAGTCAGACTGGTAAGCCACAAATGTACGGGTCTAATATAAAGTTCGTAAGAATGAATGGAACAGTGAAGGTGAGAGATGACACTGAATTCTCTCGAAAGCTGTTTTTTTTTTCCCTCTCTCAGAAGCTTTGAAATTCTGAATTTTACAATAATACCAACTGTTGGATATACTTTTGGAATAGCTATTAGAGTATTCGTGGGGGCGATTTGCATAAATAGTCTAATAAATTGCCTAATAAGTATGAATAGAATACCTCGTCTTGGGTTCTGATATCATCGGGACTTTATCACGCATTGCAAGTACTCTACCCTTACAAGCAACACTTATCGAAACTTTTTTTCCCCGTTTCTGCCTGTTACTATTACACAGTACCAAGTTTTGGCAGCTTAGAACTTTCCCTTTCAAAACACAATCAAGAGACGTTTTGGAATCCACATTAACAACTAAGTTGATGGATTGGATGACAGAGGCATTCATTCTACGTTCTAATAATCTAATTCTGCTTGTTTATTCATTTCTCATGTAAAATGAGAGAGAAAATAAGAAAGGTGTAGCATAAAGCTAACGATTGAGCAACATAATCTTGTACCAGTTTCACTTGTCAACTTCCATTTCTTCAGTAGGCTGCCAAAGTACTAAGGAAAGGACAAAAAGAAGCATTCTTGTTTCACTGGACGAACATTTCTTATGATTTATCCTGGCGTTGAGTTTATTATTTTCGAGTAGAGGTCACAGAGTGTTTTTATTTTATTTTATTTATCAAAAACTTTAGATTACTGACCATAAAAGAAACAAATTGATCTTTAGATGCACAGCTTATATTTTATTATTATTATTATTATTATTATTATTATTATTATTATTAAGAGAGACCTCCAGGGAGTCAGAGACTCATCGAGGGAGGCCACATACTACATATACCACCTATCATACTTATTTTTGAATTCATTCACACTGCTTGCACTCCCAACATCCAATGGCAATCCATTTCAATCACGCACTGACGCGTTTCAAATCCTGCGTTTGGCAGCTGTATGCTGAAACTGGACTTGCCAAGAATTTCCCTATTCAAAGCTTGCAGACTTTAACGATCCCATCAAAGAGAGTAAATTCTGTAAAATTAATTCCATGTGGAGTAACAAATCGACTTGTCACAAAAGTCATTGTGTTTTGTGACAATTCGATTTGCGAAAACGGAGACCAGAAACTTACTGACAATCAAGCAAAAATGGCAAACTTACTATGTCTGTCTCCTATCTCAAATCGGAGAGCTAGGGGATCACCAACTTGGGCTGTAAGTACATCATTCCCAGAGCGATCGGTAATGCGCATAGTGACATTTGGTGAACTGACTGCAGCGGACTTGGTTCCAGTGGTATCAACCTCACTGTTGAGTAACATTAAATAATAAACTTACACTGCAATTTTTAATGAAATAACTAGTGAAAAACAGAACTTTATAGAAATGCTTCCATTCTTTAGGTTCTTCACATTCTGATTTCATTTCAATTTAATTTTAATATTTTTTAATCTTTTGCAATACTAAAATTTAAATAAAAGTAATTCAATTTTTGACTAATCAGATTTTAATTAGGAAAGCAATATAATTTTTTTCTGGAATTTGCGTCTCCGTTATCATAGAAAGAATGGTAGTAAAAAATTATTCTGATAACAAAGAACTTGAACGAACCGTGTGAACTAATCTATATACTTAATAATTTTCTGACACTTGTTCTCCTAAGAGCGAAAACATTGGCAGGAGGAATCGATATTAATGAATTATCAATTCGATTGTATTTGAATGTTTTATTAACAGTCTCTTTCTTTCTTATTTTCAATGAATAACCAAAAGGAAAAATTACCCATCTATTTCCAGTTGCACACCATGAGCAACACTTCTGTTGGACAGGTCATAATGACAGTGAACAGATAGTCCTAAATCTTGGTTGGTTACAATCATGTCGTGATGCTGGATGACAATATCATTTGAAAATTGACCAAATCCCTGATAGGGAAAAAATATTACTATATTATTATTTCATAACCATCTCCTTAAAAAATAATGACTTTTAGAATATACATTTCTTCATAATGAATTTTATCGATAAAGTATGGCGTGGCGCAGCAAAAAACATTGTACAGTACTGAATAATTACAACGATATATATGTTATGGAGTAAACGGGTTTATTAACAAAGAAATATATATGTTCACACCTGATGATATATATATATATATATATATATACACACATACACACAACTGTCGGTGACATCTTGGCCGAATAAAGCATAAAACAAGGTGCCCATTTCGAGCATTTACTTTCTCGAAATGGGCACCTTGTTTTCAAGACAGGTTTCGTAGTGCATGCGAAGGTTCTTTTTCACTTGCAGAACAAGGGTTAGGACATCTGCTGGATATATCATGTAATTTTATCTCTTAGTTCAAAGTTTGGGTGGAATACCCATTCCTTCAACATACCCGAAAGCAATGTGAGATAGGAGAACATGAAGAAACTTGTACGAGAATTCTGTGAAATGAGCCTCACGGGGAAGCGTTCTATTAATTTCGTGCACAGGTATTCCTGTTGGAATACCAGTCCACGAAATGGAATGGGTTTTTTTTTTTGCACAAATCCTGGGTGAAAAACCATCACATTCTCGATGTAGTATTCGCTATTCAAGGTCACGTCTACACCACCCTCCCCTAAAGAAGTAGGGTTCAATTAGCCATGGTCGGAAGCCACACACCATGCGATGACCTTCTTGCTGTAAAGAGGTTTCTCTTAGACAAATTCAGGTCTCGAGAAACCAAAAAACCTATACGTTCGTCTGTTTCCATGACAGCTAAGATGGAAATGCGCTTGGTCCGAGAACCGGATATTATGGAGGAGAGGACGGATCTTCATAGACATTGGCCAGCACGTGCATCGTGCATAGTATTCCTGCCGTGGAGCGTTATCCGATGCTATTAAATACTGATCCACCTGAATGATGTGCGAAAAGGTACCAGCTCCTTAAGGATTCTCTGTAGTGACCTTCGAAATAGCTGTTAACTGTTTTATACTCAACGTTTGGCACGAAATCGAAAGGATTTCGTAGTGGACCACCGAATTCCTTCAAAGAAAAGAATTATATGTTACACAGATATATTCAATTCCTACCACGTGTGGGATAGTATTCCAAATGAGGGAATATTTGTTGTCATATCTATCTATCTATATGTTCACTGGGCATCTACATATGCTGTATGATCACTACGATGCTCGGTGATGTGCCACACCAGTCTTCGCCATGTAATCCTGTTGTTTGCTTTTCTGGCGGCCCCACCTCTCTGAGGATCAGTCACTCCACACATGCCATCCATACATCTCATTGATGGTCTACCCCTGCCTCTTTTTCCAGTAACTTTACCTTCTATTACTGTTCTGAGAAGTCTCCTCCTACCATCCTTTCTATGTGTCCAAAATATTTTAACTTTCTTCTGTCAATATTCTTAAGACGCCTTTAAGTTCTACTGATCTTTTCTAACACCCATTCATTTGTATGCCTTTCACTATATGATATCCTCAACAGCCTTCTGTAACACCACTTCTCAAAAGCAGATATCCGTTACTTCGCTGACTTCTTTAGGTTCCAAGTCTCACATCCATAAGTCACTGTTGGAAAAACAACTACATCCAAAATCCTCAACTTTGTTCCCATGGAGATAGATCCATCCTTCCAGATTTTAGATAGGTCTCTGACTGTTGTTTTAGCCATTCCTAACATTCTTCTGACGTCTTCTGAACAGCAGTTCTTCACATCAATAATGGATCCCAGGTACTCAAACTTGCTGACTTCCTCAATTCTTTCTCCATTAAGGTACACTTGTTTCTCAAGAGCTTCTCTGTTTGTGTTTCCTTTGAGAACCATAATTTTTGTCTTGCTAGGATTTAGTTGAAGTCCTCTGTTATTACTGATCTTGTTAAGTTTGTCAAGAATTAGTCCTAGTTCTTCCATGTCATTACAAAGGAGTACTGTATCATCAGCATACCTCAGAATACTGATCAATCTACCTCCTATCCTAATTCCCGTCCTGAGTTCATCCAATGCTTCACGCATGATGCCCTTCGTATATATACTAAATAAGTCAGGAGAAAGTAAACATCCTTGCCTAATTCCTTTTTCAACTTGAAGCCAGTTAGTCAATCTAACACCTGTTCTTACTGTGGTTTCTTGCTCCCTGTACAAGTTGGCTATCAACCTGATAGCCAACTTGTACAGGGATCTGAGTTCTGGTGCCCTTACCTTTCCTAAAACCTGCTTATTCCTCGGGCATCTTTGCCTCAATCCTATTTAGCATGATCTTCAATAAATTTTTGCTTGCATTAGATATTAAACTAATAGTTCTAGTTCCTTCACACTTTCATATCACCTTTCTTATGCAGTGGTATGAAAACCGACTTCTTCCAGTCTCTAGGCCATGATCCTGTCTCCCATATCCTTGTAATTAATCTATGAAATACTCTTCACCCCTTTGGCCTTAATTAACTCTGCTGGGATTTCATCTGCACCTGGGGCCTTATTGCTGTTAAGCTGCTTAACTGATCTTTCAACTTATGCCTAATTGGAGGAGGTCCCAAATCAAAATTTTCCTGGTGAGAGGGCTCCACATTTTCTTTATCCACTCTGCTGTATAGTTCCTCACAGTATTCTTTCCATCTGTTTTTGATTTACAATTCTTCTGTTAGTAATTCTCCATTCCTGTCTTTGATGACATTCAATTTAGGCTTAAACTTGTACTTTAAATCACGAACTAAATAAAATATCCTTTTATAATTGTGCCTCCTCATCTGGAATTCTATCTCTTCACATTTATTAGTATAGAACTTTTCCTTCTCCTGCCTGATGGCTCTTCTGACTTCTGCATGTAATCTCTTGTTTTCTTCAGTCTCTATGTGTCTCTTTGTTTTTCCAACCGCCTTCTTTTGATTAGTTCCCATGTTGAATCTCATATCCATGGGTCTCTTGGTCATCTTATTGGGCCGAGATACTTCTTCGCTGTATCCTGTATTATCACCTTAACTCCTTCCCAAAGCATTTCTAGTGAGTTCTCCTCATTGGTCTCCAAAAATCATCCAGAACTAATGTTTCTTCTGTGAATCCACTAGGAATTACTCTAACATCCAATCTGGTGGGATGTGCCTGACCTGGAAGTTTTCGGAGTCTTATTCTTACTTTGGCTCTTACTAGCTGATGATCTGCACCACAATCTGCTCCAGGACAAGTACGCACATCAGAGATGCTCGTCTTCCACCGCTGGAGAGCCAGGATGTATCCAATCTGGTGCCTTGACCTATCAATGTTAGATGTCCAAGTATAGGTCCGTCATGGATGTTTCTGGAAGCAGGTATTGGTAATAACTAGTCTGTTAGTACAGGCAAATTTCAACAGTCTTTCACCACGGGTGTTACGTTCACCCAGACCAAACATGCCATACTACTCTAGGCTGACTCTCATACTATTTCCCACTTTTTCATTTAAGTCCCCTTAAGATGTAAAGTATGTCTCTCCTTGGTAGGCAGTCCGAAACAGTTTGTAAGTTTTCATAGAATTCCTCACTCTCTTCTTCGGGCCTATCCGCGTGGGGTGCATAAATGACTACAACTGATACATTGGTAGGGTGAGCCTTAAGTCTAATAGAAAGTATCCTATCATCATTAATGGGGTTATGATCAAGAAGGCTTCTTTCGTGAGCTATCTTCAGTATCACAGCTACCCCACGATGTTTTAGGTCACCACCTGAGTAAACAAATAGCCTATTATCCTGTCTTTTGAAGTAACCTTCTCCATTCCATCTGGTCTCTGTAATTCCCTGGATGTCAATTTTATACCTCTCCATCTCTTTACAGACAATCTCAAGAGCACCAATCTGTAGACCACGAACATTCCGTGTGTCAATGTAAAATTCCCTTCTAAACAAACAAATTGATCTCGAAGGGCACATATGATTACTCGCGTCATAGTTTAATTTGCTTCGTCGTAATAATAAAACAATCATAAGTGTGATAGCGCACCGGCAAAATTACAGGCCGCATGAAGTCATCGGTGAAAGTCTTTAAAGAAGAATCTCTGAAAGTGGAAGTAAAGGATTAAATGCATTATATACGAATGAATAAAGGCCAGAATTTTAAGAATTTTAAGATGCTATTTAAAGATGTAATTTTGATGACACAGAAGAAACTTTAGCAAAAGAAAAAAAAATTCTCTTATTAGCTTTGTAATTGCATCAATGGATTTTTGATTTTGAGAGGTATTGGATATTAGGAATTGCGGGATTCAGAAAAGACAGCATATAAAGAAATCATTCATTCCTGAAATGTACAGGACTCTATGATAGTGCTAAAAAAATAAAGTTTACATTAATCCCATTAACGATTTTCTTCCAAATGTGTTATTTTTCAGATCTCCAATATTATAATAACTGGCATTACTGTTTCTGAGGCATTAAAAATTCAGAATATTTTATTTGAAATTAAAAATTAAGAAAATAAATGGAAAAGAAGCAAGAGAAAGTTCATTAAGTAGGTGGCATGGAACGGGAATAGTGAAAAGCTAGCTCCAAGGAAAAAAAAAAAAACGTAAATTCGAAAAATAGTACAAAAGTTATCACTTTTTGCATTAAGAGGGAAGTGTAGAAAGAGTAAACTTAAAGAAAGTTCGAATTTGAGATAGAAAAGTGAGAAGATTGTGTAATAATATGCAACATGGTAAACCTTTTCTACTCGGAAGCATAATCTGAACTGTCGCTATCATAATAAGCTTAATGATACTTAATTTCAGACTTTCATAATTAAGCAGAAAATAATACTCAATTTTTTCACCTCGATAACTAGAAGGAATAGGTTTCAGTTTGTAAGTAAAAACTTTTAATAACGAGTATGTTTTTTTTCCCTTTTCAAAAACCTGTAAAAAGTGTTAATTACTATAAAACATGTGTTTAAGAAGCCCACCTGAGCGCTTTATATGAAAAACAAACAAACAAAAACAAATATATATATAAATATGAGAACAGTCATTTACCTCTTGTTTGACATCGCAGTTCAAATCGTGATAAGCCATTCTAATTTCGAACTCCACAGTATTAGCAACATCCGTGACGCAAGAATTTGGTCTCGATTTAGCATACACCTTGCCATTGAAGAGTTTGCTGGTTTTGACTTTAGCGACCATTTCTCTTGCTTTGCACTGAATGGTAACTGTAAAAAAAGGAGAGAAATTATAAAGTTCGGGGAATAACATATTCTCATTTAAAATGTGACCTAAATACAAGCATTTGTACTATAGGACTTCACAGAAAGAGTAGACTACATTCCCAGTAACTGTACTGGATAACATTTAATTGTCATAACACAGTATAAGTGAAATAATTTGGTCTGAGTTGCTGTTTATGGAGATTATGATATGATAGTTCTCATAATGATTATAAAAAAAAGAAATCGCTGTAAACAGTCTTACTTAAATCATGCAATTCGGAAAGTTTGGATTATTGTACCTATCTATACAACTGTTTTTGAAACTTTGGAAATAGCTGTCATACATTTCCAAACAACCAAGACTGCTATTAAGCCTTACTCTTCTCTACAAACTGCAACATTAACACATAAAAATAACTTTCTGTGTAGTATAGTAGGAATCTGATTAGCAGACTGTGGTTTCAGTTTATTTCATTTCTGTACTTTAGGTGATGAAACCTTGCGCAAAAAAAAAAAAAAAAAAAAAAAATTGACGTACACTACAAGCTGAAACAGATGATAGTCAGAAGCATTTCTCATTTTTAATCAGGGCTGTGCTTATGAACAGGCATACGAGGCTCAACTGGTGGCCCCGAAAAATTAGGGCCAATTCAATTTAAGGGCCCCAAACAATGAGAGGGGGGCGGCGAAATGTGCCCAGAGTACTCTAGCGCTTCAGGAAAAGTGTAAATACTGTCTTGTTTTTAATTGCCCGCAAACAAATCCATTATTTTTTCCCTTGATTCAGGTGACATCATTTTAACATTTGCATACTCTAATTTTAGGTATTTTCAAATATTGCCCATCAGTAAAATGTGTGAATAAATACTTCCAATCCAAAAAGTAAATACATTTTTATACCCCCCCCTCACATTTGTAAATAGATACTTCCCTACCACATCCTTCCAACTAATAAAATCAATAAAATAAAAATAAAAAATAAGATAAAAACGTATTCATTATTTTATGATTCAATAAACTAAATTTTAGCATTATATTCTTTCTTCGTGCACACCAACAGTTTGTGGACAAGTTAAACATATTATAGTCCGATCACACAAGCGAGAGCCGTCGTGGGCAGACTGCCAAGAAGAGTCAATTCATGTTGAAGGGGAGAAAGAAATAAGGAGATGTACAAATTGGTCACCAACACGCGAAATCACGTGCTTTATAGGTAAAAGTTTCCAGTGTTATACAAGCAAAATAGTGACCACTTTAAAAACTACAAAAGAGAAGTTAATTTTCCGACGTGTAATAATAAACACTCATCCCACAATAAGGTTTGAATACCCTATTGTCGGGATGGATTCTCCTTCTGTTGACATGCGCAGAAGTGTCTCGTATCTGTGGACGTGCTATATCTTATATTTCTTTTTAGACGAGGTGAGTAAGCATATTAAAATGTAGAGGGCGTGTGCGGCGCTCCTGACTGCTTATTTACATATCAATTCTGCACTGTATCATTGTAGTTTCATATACTGAAGTAAATATTCGATTCTTCTGCTTTCGTCAAATATTGAAATAAAATTGAATAAAAGATTTTTACTGTATTCGATTCTTCCTTTATTTCGAATACTATGAAACGGTGTTTTATTGCATTCGACGAATCGAACAGAAGAAAATATAATTTTATTGTATTCGTTTCGTCCTATATTTACATTGGTGTATTTGTAGACAATAAATCACTAAACAGCTATCTGTCTGTCTGGATCATTCCAAGTAGGTAACTGATATATGCGAACAGTCTTCGGAAGCGCGTGTCACATAGTTCATGTCACAAATATATTACTGATCACTGCATCATACTTAATGAGACGATCAGCGATTGTGCTATCTACCGGTGTCTTAAGAATTTCTTTCTAAAATTCATTCGTACTCAAAGATCGCCGAACCATTTTGACCATCACAACCGAACTTTAATTAATTGTTAATACTAACATTTGAATGATCATGACTAATTATTTGCTACACTTGACACTGATTTCATGTGCGTGGGAACTGCTGAAGGTTGCATTACAGATGTTCCTCTTCGTTAAACGAAATTTAGAACTCATCTATTTTTTTTTTAAATCATTATTTAATAAACTGGAAAGAATTTCTCTTTGTTTCTGATTTCTGAAGCACTTATATGTGCAGTAGTCCCATTTATAACAAAAGTTAAAAAGAATATGACACTTGCATTATACACTCAGTGGCCAGAATATTAGAAACACCTCTACCCTTGTTATGAGAATGGCAGGGTTTTCCTCCCGGCACTCTGATTTTTTTTTATCCCCAGATATACTGGCCAGAAGAACAACATTTGCAAACACAATACACTGGCCTCATCCCAATGAATCTCTATATACCAATGCAAAGAGGAAACCACGAGTAATATGCTGCTAACGATATCTAGTATGCAAGCACTACCACCATAGTTAAGTGGTGCTTGTCTCCGAAAAACATTATCTGCATTCAATTACATGTAACAAAGAGTAAAAGTCGTGACCTGAGCAACTTTTATGGAAAGATGATAATAAGAGCCGGAAGGGATAATAAAAGTACTACTCTGACAGATACTTTTATTAGCCTGCCTTGATAAGAGGACTACGTGAAGCAGTGTTCAAGGAAGCCCAATATCAGGCATGAAATCGGAAACACATGGCTGATGTGAGAGATAGACGGAGGATTGGTTAGCAGTCTAGTAGCCTAAAGTCTAATAGATTGCAAAGGAGAATATCCGAATGCATTATACCTTGGATATTTCCCTAATGGGAATTTAACATCATCGAGGATAATCTGTCTGTTGAAAAGACGGGATACCCTCTTAATTCAAAAGGCACATGCAGCTATTTCTATGTAGAGGAACATCAGAATTGGACATCAGAGGATCGAAGAAAGGTTGTATGGCGTTATGAATCCTCCATGTGGACGAAGCAAAAAGATTCATCTTGTGTCATGAGAACGGATAGAGAGCTTATGTCAACCAACATAGATCCATCATGCATGTTTAAAACAATACACGACACAGTAATATGGACTGAGACATATTTTACTGTCAATCCTTATGCTGCTTGATGCAGAACAGTACAGTAAAGTCGCAATTGTGCAGCGAACCTGAACATCGCTGCCGATCATATCATCAATTCATGCTGACTATTTATTCTGCATGTGATGGACTCTTACAACGCTTGGTAATGCTCTGTCACAGAATGCGTGACTCCAAGAATGATCACAAGACTGGGGTAGTGACTTTGCCATAAGAGATTGGTTCACTCAGTTTCTGGAATTTAATCTTGTTGAGTATCTTTGGGATGCGATTGAATGAAATGTTCATGGAAGCAGTTCTCGCAGTTATTATGGTGTAAGTGTAGAATTCATCATATCCACCTGCTGTGAAATACTTGCTGGATGTTTTCACAACCTCATAGAGTTGATGAACTGGCATATAGAGACGATTCGGATATTCTTCCGTATCGCAAATAATGTGGTTACTCAACGTATGGGATAAATTATTTCTAATATGCTTATTTGGTAGGAAGAGCAGAATGACTGCGTACAAATGTAGCAGAACCAGCGTACTTTGATATTTAACGATTTTCAGTATAAGTGGGTCCGATATCACGCCGCTATTTTTCTCTCTTTTCATGAGAAAAAAATATTAGAAACATAAGTTTTATCTCCAGGTTTAATATGAATAAAATATCTGCATTGAAACAATCATCTTTCCGTTATTCATTATTTCAGAAAAAATAAAAAAATAAAAATCGCGTATCACTTACCGTTGTAACATGAGGATATTTCGTATGTTGTCACACCTGGAATTTCGAGATAAGGATCTTGAATATGGGTAAGAGAAGCAGTAGCATGGTGACTCAACCTACACACATTATTCGCAGGATCTCCATAGTCGAATGACTGACATCGATAATTAACAGTCAGACACTTTTGTCGACAATCCTCCAGTGAAGTTACATCCTGATAAACAGCATCAACGGTTTTTAAAATACGTCCTGATAATTTCCGGAATTCGCAAAGTCTTACTCCTTCTGCTTCAAGAAAAGAAAAATCTATGACAAAATTTGACGTATTAATGATATGGTAAACTATCGTTGTTACAACCCACCTTTGTTCGGTCTCACGTTTGTTTAATGTATTGAAAATGTACTTACATTCAGAGTATCAGTACCTATTTGACTGTTGTTGTGTCATGATATGCAGTTTATTGTAGACTTTAACCATGCATATTTCTGAATTGTACTTTGATAAGAAGAGAATTATCTACGTAGTATGTACATGATATTTGCGAATTTATGTGTAAAGAGAATAAGGCAAAATAAAGAAAATTCTTGAATAACCATGACATATCTAGAAAACGCTTAACGATTGTTTGAAGCCAAAAAGGCTTCAAAATATGAAAATTAAAATGGTAAACTCCAGAGAATACACGTAGTTAACAGACAAAATAGATTATGTACATCTATCAAAAGCAGAGAGACAGAGAAAAATAGCGAGAGAGAGAGAGAGAGAGAGAGGACTAACCTTCCTATCAGAGCATTAATTAGGTTTGTATGAAGTCAAGTATTAGCCATTACAGGCTATTGAGCCTAACATCCTAAAAAGAAGATGGAGGATGTTAGTTTCAAAATACAAGCTTTTTTTCTTCTACATGACTATAAAATCACAATGAATATCGTCTTTATTTTCATAATTTTCGATGCAACTGAGGACCAGTTGGCTCTTTTAGACAATGCTTTTGCATTAATTTAAGAATAAAAAAAATGCCTCCTTCAAAAAATACACCTTTCGTGAGTTAACTTTATAATTCTAGATTTCTGCCTGGCATAATATAAACTATGAATTCTCGAAGCAGCTGTCAAAATGCATCAAAAGCATGAATGAGTGAATAAACAGGCTCTGTGCAAGGCCTATGTCTTTCACTACTACTATCAATTAATAATAATAATCTCTGGTGCTTAAAGTCTCTCAAGGCCCACGACTTTCCAAGTGTATCCTCGGCTTTCGTAACCATACTTATAAGATAAAAGCGTTAATCTTATACCTGAATATGTATTTTTGTTTGTAAACTGCGTGTATACTCCTAGTCAGTTTGCCTGGTTGCGGGATGGAAAATCTGAGTTTTCGGAAGGAAAAACCCTTGTCATCCCGGACGCGACCAACTAACTCATCTTCACTTGAAAAATCCTGAACTTGTGTTTTTAAAAGTGGCGCAATGCCCAGGCAACGACTGTAGTCTGTTGAATTCTCAGTCACTTTCAAAATAATTGAAAGTTAAACTTGTAATTGACATTTAAACAAGTTTTTTTTTTTTATATCGCTGCAAGCAACTCGAACGATAACACAATAATAATAATAATAATAATAAATATATATATATATATATATATTACATAATATAATATATATTATTATAATTATTAATTATCTTATAATTATTATTAATAATAATCTCTGGTGCTTAACCACCTTACCGGCCGTTATGGATCAAATATGCATCCGCATACGCTTCGTATCCATCATATATTTCATTGTTATAACAATGGTATTACAATTTTAATAAGCACTTCGCATCCATGATAACGTGAACGTCTATAGACGTCTTGGCCGGTAGCGTGGCAAATTTTTAGTAGTTTTAATGCATCAACTTCCATTTCCACATCAGTTCCTGTCACAGCAAATATCTTCACTTGGATGACAGACCCTTATATAATATATATTATAATAATATATAATATAATAATAAACCCTTGCATGGCCAATTTCTTCGAGATACTGAGGACAAAATTGACGTGAACAAGACATGGCAATGGCTACAACATCGATACGTTAAAAACGAAACAGAAGGATTTATTCTAGCAGCTCAAGAACAGGCATTACAAACTAATGCAATCAAAGCAAAAATTTTTAACATCAATAAATGCAGATTATTATTATTATTATTCGTGACACCTCCAAGGAGTCCGAAGACTCATCGCGGGAGGACACCTACAACTGTTTCAACTACTACGAATCATCTCCATCAACGTCATCTACCGCCCACCTCCACCACTACCACAACTAGTATTTTTTGTCTGTAACTTGCGTGTGTTCTGAAGGGTCAATTTGTCTGTATGCGGGATGAAAAACCCGAGTTTCCTGGATAAAACCCTGCTACCTCCGTATGATCAGAAAGATGAGACTGTAGAACATCTAATCAGTGCCTGCAGCAAAATATCTCAAACTGACTATAAATACCGCCATGATCAAGTGGCCAAAATAGTTCATTGGCAGGTATGCAAACAATACGGCTTTCCTACTTCTGATAACTGGTGGCAACATAAAATAGAGACTGTACTGGAAAACAAAACAGCAAAAATTATCTGAGACTTTAGAATACAGACTGATCGGCATTTGGAATACAATAGACTTGACACTACAATTATCGAACATCGACAGGTTTGGATTATCGATATTGTAGAACCCAGTGATAACAACATCAACAACGAAGAACTGGAAAAAATTACTAAATATCGAGATCCGGCAATCGAAGTTGGCCGACTGTAACTTAAACAGACCAAAATCATCCCAATAGTTATCGGTGCACTTGGTGCAACCTCAAAGAAGCTGTCCAACTATTTACAGCAATTAAAAATCAATGAAGTGACCCCATATGACCTACAAAAAACAGCATTATTTGGAACAGTCCATATTTTACGACGCTGCCTGACGGACTATTCTTAGATTCTTGGGTAGAATCTGAATTGTTATGAATCACCAGTCATATTTTTATTTATATGATATCTTGTTTTGACTGTGTATCAATTATGTGAATAAAATAATAATAATAACAGCAAATAAATGTGATGTAACGTTGGGCAAATGGATGAGAATAATAGAATCTTTTTAAGTAGTACATTTCGGTAATCGACTAACATTTATCAATCTCTCTCTCTCTCCTTTCTCCCAACATTCCTTTTTAATCATCTCTCATACCGTATTTATCACTACTTAAATGATTTGTTCCTTAGAGCACTGCCATCTCTTTTACTTTTATTTTCTTTTCCCCGATTACATTCGTCACATTTTTAATTTGCGCTCCTCGTAAATAAACTCGTAGTGGTGGCTCCACTACGAGTTTAATGAGTAAATTTAATGAGTAAATTACTTATTTTCTGTACTTTGCTGTCTCTTTAAAGGTTTTCTTATCTCGTCTGAGTTTAACTCCTGGGTCGACTATCTAATGATTAAAATTTGTCAAATATCTGAATATGTCAAATCATTTTAGATATCTGTTTCAACAGTATCATTAGGATCCATTTTTTTTAATGTTTTGGTTCAGAGGGACAAAGATTCTCGTCTCAGGCATCTCTGTTAGCCTTTGCTTTTGTCGAAGCCACGTTTGTTTGTTATGGTTTGTTCGCAGGCTTTTCAGTGTTATTTTTACACGGTTCCTTAAATTAGCAATAAATAAAAAAGCAATAAATAAAAAATCCAACTATCTTCCAGGAGCGTTAAACAAACCCTTCTTACTCAGTATATAAAATTATCCAATACTCAATATTAATAATGTCGTTCTTATAATTATTTTCGATGTTCATCTGGTGCAGAAACAGCAAGAAAATAATCTTCTCTCCTTTCCTTTGAAAACAAAAACAAAACAATAAATCAAACCAAACAAAAATTTGGTTCGGAAAGAACATGTTTGTGATGGCGTGCATCATGACATGGATATTTTTGATTGTCCTTAGGTGGAACATGATTTTCATCACCTGTGTACGACTACCACCCTGATTATTAGAGCCCTGAATAGAGACTACAGCAAGATTTCCGACCTATCTAAAAAAATATAAAATTAATAAAAAAATATAAAAAATCCTTAGCCCACTCACGTTACATGCACTATGGGTTTACCAAAAAACTTTTGTGGGTGTGAGGAACATAAAAATGTCCCATAAAGAAAAAGAAAATATTGCGTATTTGAAAAGAAATGCATTTACTGCCATTTTTGAATGGCAGTAAATGAAAAATTTTCAAAAAAAAAAAAAAGAGGTAGAAATGCATTCGACTTAATGCAGTACATTTTGAATTCTCCTGTGAACAGTTTGGAAATGAGATAATCAGAAACATCTGCAGTTCGAATAGTCGGCTAAACAGCCACTCCTCCTCCTCTAAAAAAAAAAAAAAAAATTTCGACTATATAAAATAGTTTTTTTTTTTCTCCAAAAAGATGATTGTATCAGATTAAAAGGCAAAGTTAATTGTATGAGATAGTTTATAAATTTTCGATAATAAGGCTGAATTATTATTATTATTGGGGTGGTGAGGCGGAATTAAAAATATTGTATCGGCTAACAAGAGAAATATCATTTTTATTTTAGAATGCATCAAAAGGATCAAAACGAAACAAGAAATTCTGATATCTACTGGGCTATTGCTTGTGGCTGTTTAAGTGTGTCTCCTGGGAAGTGTTCTTTATTTTCTTTTGTTTCTATAGTGGTGAGCAACAGTTGTTATGGCTAAAAAGGATTATTAGTTAGTATATCTAATATAGCTGATTTCAGAAATCGAACATTCTGCCTCTAAATTAACTTACATTTTGAAAACGTGTATAATGTATTTTACTGTGGCTAGTGTTTGTAAAGAAAGAAAGAAAGAAAGAAAGAATGATTTGACAGATTGCCTCAACTTCCAACTTAATGCTCTTCTGGGGGAACTCTCTCTTGTTTTTTGTACTTATCAAATTGTTTTCTTTATTTACATTATTAACTTTCATTTTTATATCCTATTAAATATATATAAAATGGTTTAAACTAATAATTTTTAATTGTAATAATTAAAAGAAATTTTATTAGTTGGGTCTGCGTCATGTGCCTTTGCTACAATGTCACCTATTGTAACGAGTGGCGCTTATCAGCAACATCACGTCTTTCTGTTTAATAACGTATCGTACACTCGTAACTTAATGTATTTTACATTCAAATTGACACGCAATGACCTCTATGGAGCTGCTAATGATTATGAAACATGCAAAGGGAATAGATTTTATTTTTTTTTTTAGAAAGTCAAATACTTTTACTGGGAAGTTCTTGCTACTGTTCATAGTTTAATGCTTTTATGTTATCAAGTCTGAGGGAATCGTATCAATGAGGGGAAGACTGCTGATTATTCAGGCTGTAATTTTTAAGTCATAATCTGTTATCACTATAAACTTTGAACAATAGTAATAAAGATTTACCACTTCTCTTAACATATTTCGTACTCACCGTCAACGCAGTTGTTTTCCAAATAATCAACAGTTTTGCTAGATTGGACGAAGTATCTGTTTGTTGACGCTGTTGTTCGGTCGTTGTCGCAGATGGAGCATTCTCCCGTTTCGGTGTCATAAGTGGCTGATCGACAAGCAAATTGTTTTTCATTCAAACACATTTCCATACACGCTTCGCGGGATGTCACACGTGCAGTTTTCTTCTTACCTCCAACCATCGTGAAACCCTTGACCCTCTCGAATGTCCAATCGCTGTCACATTTCCTTGTACCTGTAAAAGAGACGCATCGTTTATCGGACAGCAGGAAAGTCTGATTAAAAGATACAAGAAGGAATCGAAAATCAGTGGTTTGAAAGTTTTTCCAAATTAAGAAATTTACTTAGTAAGTCTCTAAATCAAAGTTGAGAGAATGAAAAAATATTTTTTTTCTTATTTCGATCTCGATTCAGTATACCATATATTCAAGAGAATATTCATTTATTCAGCATTTGGCTTATTCGTTTTTTTTTAATGGTGAAAATATGATCAAAGTTTTAAAATACCTTAAAATGTGCAAAATACTTGGTGCTTGCAAACTAGCGATTTTGGAAATGAAAGAACTATTCGCAATTCCCCTTGAAGATCATAAGAAATATTTACGCCGCCATTTGTGGCAGACACATTCTTCACGCGGTGATGTAGGAGGGAAAATATCCCTACTTACAAGCATTACAAATCTGTAAGCTAACTTTTGAGTTGGTTTCAGTAAAGCACTCCCCTAATGTCAAGAAATGTTACAGTAAGTAAGTAATACCCATAATTTGGGACATTCATTTTTAAACGCTAACCGAACGACCAAGGTCACCTCTATCCTTAGAGAATATTCGTTGGATTTAATTCTTGCATATTTTGCAGTTTTCATATTTTTACTACATGCCTAAATGTAATGGCTCATGTTTCTAACAAGTATATTGTGCTCTGAAGATGCTTTGAATCTAGCGAAATATTAACTGACTTAATGAACAATTATTTTGTCTTATTGTATGGTGCTAGTCATAGAAGTAAACGGGATTTAATGTGCAAATAACTGTAATTACCATCAACCGCAGTATGTTGTATAAAATTATCATTTGTCCCAATTCGACTTCTAAACCTACCGAATTTGTGATCCTCTTTCATTCCGTCTACCTCTGGAACACCCTCCTCACGTAGCGTTCATTTAGGACTACAGACAACAGCAATTAAAAAAAAAAAACTACTAATAGTTTCTTTTCCCTTTTTAGACATTTACTCTCACATAGCGCGGATGAATTATAGGTTTACAATCCTTTTAATGTGTCAGCTGGGTATAATATTTCAGAGAAATATTACACCCAGCTGACACATTAAAAGGATTGTAAACCTATTTCCTTCCCATAATATTCAGAGAAATATTATGGGAAGGAAATTCCAGTTTGTACATGGTATTAGTGAGCAACAAAATGATAATATACTGTTTTTATATTAAAAAAAAAGTAATTGATGCGATTCTAAGCATATTGTACACCGACACAAATGGTTCTATTCAGCAGTAGCGTGCAATATGTTGGCACATAGTGTTCTATAAGACAAATAGCAATCATGACAACTACAGGGAAAAAAACAATTTAAGTTCCAAAAACAAAATGAAATGTTTGTGTGTAGAATGGAAGATAGAAGTAATGGTTGTTTATTATCTTAGAAATGCAAGAAGGATGGCAGAATTACATTCCTTTCCATGAGTTACACAAATCAGGTGTTGCAGATCATGCTCTACCTTTGTCTAAACTCTTTGGAAAAAGACTTAAGTATAACATTAAGCCGTTTTTTCCCCCTTTTTAATAGAAGGAATTTATAAAGAAAGTTGCGAAGCTATGGAAATCATTAGTCCAATTTAATAAGAATAACCTGAAAGTTTCCTTGTTTTTTGAAAGCGATCTTATTAGGTACACATGACCTCACCGTTGCAGTTATTTTTCTCCGCGATGCAAATTGCTCTTTCACTTTAATGTTTAATGGTATACAAACGGAGCCTCTCATGTTTATAACTGCTCATATTTGTAACACGCGTTTTTTTTTTCCAGTTTTGTGTCGTGTTTTTTAAATTGTTGTCCATTCAATTGCACTAACCGTGAGACATGACCGAAAATATATGATTAGAATTAAAATCTAAGTAAGTTTTGTCCATTTTTATTGTAATGTACAGAAGCAGAGTAAAGTAATGTAAAGAAAATTAAAAAAGTATTTAAAAAAATCGAAATAAGATATTTAAAGATAAGCCTGAAATGTAATTTATCGAAAAAAACACACACATAAAGTTTAGTTTATTTTTCTAAGGTTTGCAATATTAAGAAATTTATTTAGTAATTCAGTTAATAATTTTGTAGTTTGGATTTTCAAATTTTATAATATCATCAGTTATCAAAATCGTAACTCACTTTATGTTTGCTTAGATGATGAATATTCGAGAAAAAAAAAAAAGACAACACTGTGGGGCCATAAGAAGTTACAGATCCCACATTCTGGTTTCTGCTTTAGGAAAAAGCCCATCGCTGAGATGTAAAGTTTTGTAGCGTATTTAAAACTTCAGTAGCGGATAGGATATTTAGAGCTATTAAGTTACGCAATTTTTACTGCGAGGATGTTTCTAGTTTACCGATTTACAGATTTTTTATTTTTGTTATGAAAAAAAAAGGGGGCAAAAAAATTATCTTAGATATAGACGTAGCGAAGAACACTTCAAAGAAAACATCATAAAAAGAATCTCTGTATTTTGATCAAAATATATTTTATAATTCCAAATAAAGATCTCAAGGTAAGGGGTGCAAACTATCAAAAGGAATCAAAATATGAAATCCAAATATATTCAAGCCTTTTCAGAATCAAATAGGGGAACATACAACAAAATTTGATGTTAGGTTGGATGGTTCTTATGATATGTCAAAACTACATGAAAGCGAAGGGTAACAACCCAGGGGAGAAACGTCCATTTGACAAGGAAAGACTGAGTTCGGAATCACTCTGTGATCTTTCCTAATCATGTAAAGTAGCTTTGCAAAATGGAATAAGTCTAATATTTCTTCAGATATAAATCAAGTGTTGCAGAAAACCCGAATGGGGAGTACTAATCCCAGATTCAAATTCCTACCGTGTTCTCAGGGAGCGAGAGAGAGAGATGTATTTCATGCAAAATGATAGCAGATTCAACATGACAGCCAAAAACAAGAACTCTCAAAATGACAGCCAAAAACAAGAACTCTCAAAATGACAGCCAAAAACAAGCGGAAGAAGTGTGTGTGTAGGGGGGGGAGAAATGAGAGATGAAAATGATGGTATTAGACATGAATGCAAACTCTCACGGGGGTGGAGGGATCAAAATTTGTGTGCCAAACGTTTTAGCTATTCTGACGAAACATGGCTTATGGCAGGGGTCGCCAACCTATGGCGCATGCGCTAAAAGTGGAACATTGAATCCAACCTATTCATGGAAAAAATATTAACCAAAAACTGATTTGTAGAAAAAAAAGCCAAAACTTAGTAATTATTTTTAGCGATTTGTTGTTTCGTGCACGTCTTTTGTACATTCACATGTTTTTGTCAGTCTTTTTACCAGTGATACTCGTGTTGTTCTTTGTGAACATTTGCAGTTTTGTACTTTTTATCGAAAATTAAGCCTTGTTTTTACGTTCAGTTACCGATCAGTTACAGAAAGTGAAAACACTTTCTCACATAATAAAAAGGCACGATCTTAATAGACATTATAAAACATAACAGCAGACTGAAATAGAAGGAAAACTGATGCTTGGAATATGTGATTAAGAAAAAGGAAGAAGACGAAATATGTTTGTTAAAAGAAGTTATGAAATCTTGGCGATGAGAGAAGCTTCCTACTCAAATTGTTTTAGCGTTGGCCAAAAAACGAAAGTCTTTCTCTGATGGAGAAGGACTTGTTAAACCTTGTCTCCAAATATGTGCAAGATGTCTTGGTGATAAAAATTCGAATGGAAAGTAGACGAATATATCATGTCTATACTAAATATTTCTATATTAATTTATTTTTACAGGGAGTTTTTAAGGATACAAGAGTTGTATGGCGCATCTGAACTCGTATATAAAAAAATTGCGCATGGAACGAAAAAGGTTGGCCACCTCTAGCTTACGGTATTTTCTTGGCTAAAAGAGTACCTTGTGCAAAATTTGGAGTATAGGTTACACAGCAGGTGCAAATTTCGATAGCGAAAAAAAAAAAAAAAAAAGAGAGAGAGAGAGAAAATAGATTTTAGAAAGCTTCCACGAGATAAAATCACAACACTATGATGACATCCATTGAAATATGAAATAACCCTTATCGTTCGTTCGTACAAACCAGCTCGCTTTCACATTATTTTGAATGTTCTAATTAGTGTGCATGACGTAACATAGATATTATTGGATGAATATTTACTTATGAGTTACATGCTACATCTAGTGTTAGGAGTTATGCGAAGTATTCACATTATTAGATCACAGTAATTCCATAGAAAATTATAATTATGAAATACCTTTTCACGATAAATGCAATGTTTAATATGTCATAACCGACAGTACAATCAATAGGCATTTATTTATTTTATTTTATTTTTATTTTATTTTTTTTTAATGCAAGAAGAAATTTTATTTTCGGGAGGAGAGAGGAGGGCGAATTCACACCTCCTGCAATGTTCTATCTGCCAGTCATTACTTCTAGCGTAATAGACTGGTGACAAATGTTAAGAATACTTTGGGCATTTTTAGTTTTGCTGAAAAATGCGTTTTGGCTGGTCTCATACGGTGGTTGAAGATTTCCCGTATGGAAACTCGCGTTTAAATCAACCAGAACTACTGTAACTAGCAGACATAATACACTAGCCTCGTAACGTGATTCCAAACACCCCCAGTGACATGGTGATTTTTTTTTTCTTAAAGGAGTTCAGAACATCCACAGCTGTAGACGTTTTGTGCCAGAACATTATGTACTAAACTGTGTGATCTCAGTTTCCACGGAGGAGCTATTGTATGCAAGCCAACCTTCATCCATTAATGTGGACGTAAGGGTACAGGAAGTCAAGGTACATAGGATATTACAGAATCTTGATGTGAGTGCAGCTGTGGGTTTTGATTGGATATCAATTCGCGTATTATGGGAACGTGCTGGGAATTGATAGTGTCTTTGATTAGATTGTTTACTCTCAATCTCAGCTCTTGTAGAGTCCTCAGGGAATGGAAGAAAGGAGGGGGATAATTCCATTGCATAAAGGTTCCAAGACAAAGTTATCGACCAATCAGCATTTTAGGAGTGGGTGGTCAAGGTGAAAGACAAACTTCGGCAATAGATGAATAGGAATGGGATGCTGTATGGAGGCAATATGGTTTGTGAAGGGTAGGTCATGCCTCAGTAATTTACTCTATTTTTATAATGAAACAGTTGAGAGTTGGATAAGGGGAATGGCTACACGATACTATTGCTGGTCCTTGCAAAAGCATTTGACAGGATACTGCAGGGGATGCAGTTACATAAACTGAAGAAAATGATTTTGGATATAAAACTAGTGGCGTGGACAAGACGATTGCTAAAGGATTGACATCAGAAAGTAATTTAGGGAGGAGTAGAGTCCAAAAGAAAATGTGCAACTAGTAGTGTGCCACATGGCTCTGTACTCGTGACATTGCTATTTATTTTGCATTAATGATTGGGAAAAGATCTGTGGGGAAAAGATTCCCAACTGTCTACTACATTGACTGAACTGGGTTGCAAGAAATTAATGAAGCTTGGGATTTAGGGGTGCTAGTGGACTCCAGTTAAAGTTCAGAGGTCATATTGTAAAAGTGCTTAAAGTAGCTCATAGAATTACTTGGTTATTGAAGAACACACTGACAAGCAGAGTGAGAATAAAATGTTATTATAACTCTTTATAAGCCCTTGAGAGCACGCCATCTGGATTACTGTGCATAAATCTGGACACCGAAGTTTCTTGTTGATGTAGAAGAGTTGGAAAGGATCTAGAGACAACAGAGATCGAAATGGTTGCGGGTCTGCGGGATGCTCCATTTGGGAAGCAGCGCATAGCTCCATTGGGTTACAGAAGCTGACTGATCAGAGCACTGGGGCAGGGGGTATACGTTGTTTAGTGAAGTTTATAGGATTGATACAGAGGAAATCTCATTTCTCAAATATTAGTTCTCTATGATAAAATCTATAAATTTTAAGATATATTTTAAACGACCAAAAATTAGCTAATTTTTTCATCATCCCGATTAAAAAATAAAAACGACATAATCGCTGCAATGTAATGTACTGTTTTCTTTGCCAACCTGACTGTGATGAAATTTACTAAAACTGTTGCTGCATAGCACGCTATACAGTTGAATTATGATTCAAGAATTGAAAAAGCTTTCATATTTGATTCCAAAAATAACGAAGTAAAACTATGTATATCAGAAACTCGGCCATTAGGACCGATCCTAAGTCTATAAACCTCCATCGACTCTAAATTATATCAACTAATTGCAATTCAACCATATAAAATTTTATTACAACTAATTAGAACACAAACTGATCTTTGGTGGCCATTTGTACTCATCCACCCTTCATTTATTTTCCTTTCTTATGATTTTGACCGCTTGCTTGAAATGGCCCACGCACCATAAAGATTCTTTTTTATTCAGTAATTTTTTATTCAGAAGTTCATTTATGAACTTCTGTATTTTTCAATTCAGTCTACCAATTCTATTTTTTTATTATTTACTCCGTTTATTCATCTTTCCGTTCCCTATTTTACAACGATTATTTATTTTTCCATCATAGTTATATAATGCGCAATTTTATGTTCATGGTCAACCACCGTTTCCACTCTAAACGGAACAACTATGCTTTCGTTACAGTTCCTGAGGGTAGGTCTTTCCTTCTTTTACCCTTGAAACTTATCAATGGTTCTGCTTTAACGTCTGTGTTTGGTTTCAGTAACATGCGGCGATACAATTTTTCTAGGTTTATTTTTTGATCTCAGAAACTAATAATAGACATTATCACTTAAAGAAAAAAATGAAAACATTTATTATAAATTTCATTTGAGAGTTTCTTTGTCAGTTTTAATTATTTTAAAGTTTTCTTTCAATTAAACCTACTTGTCATGTCAAAATGGCTTGACTTTGTGATACGATATCATTCGTTATTATATAAATATACTGTATATTGTCTGAAAATAAATTATTCAAATGATTACCTAACAAGCATATTTTATGTGCATAAATTGTAAACACTGGGAACTGAGACTGTGTCAAAGCATTTGGCCGCTGGGTAGCGCTGGAACTAAATAATACACAAAGACCCGTCTCGAAGTTCACTGATTGGCAAGAATAATTGTTTCGGCATTGTGATAGACAGTGAGTAAGATGTAACGTTCCGGGTATGAGTTCCATCGTATCTGAAGGCGATGTGTAGACATATCCCGTAATGAGTTCAAAGGTAATGTAGCCATTGCTGCATCCTGTTAAAGAGAAAATTAAAATTAGTACAGTATATATTAATATATAACATTATTTTGGATTCACTAAAACGTTTTATTGTAAACAACATGTAACTACCAATCAAGTATTTAACCAACTTAAAAACTAGTGATCCACCAATTTGCAATAAATGTTAAATTTGTTCGGATTTATATGAGAAAAAGTTTGTTTACAAATTTATGTCGAAGATATTGATAGAAATTAGAACTAAAACAAAAATGTATTGGACAAATCGGAGGAAGACCAATGCGAGTGTATGACTGCAAAACGAGCATGCATATCATTAACTGTCAAGGTCTTTGGTGGTTTGATTACGCGTATGAACTTTAAACCCAGTTTCTCGATATATTCTTGCAGGCCGGATGAAAATCTTTAGCGAGTTGTTGGTTCAACGTCCATACTCTGTAAAGTAATTATTTAGAACTTTAATGTGTATACTTCGTTCATAATCGAAAGCAACTTGTTACTAACTTCGAACTTGCAGCATCTTCAGAAGATGAAGTATTTGAGAGCTAAAGGCTAATACGCATAATTTTCCATATCACATCCATACAGAGGTAAGTGAAAATTTAGTAATCTGAGCTTAATAGATTAACTAAATATTTGGAAACTCCCTGTAGAGCACTGATCATATCAGGTGGCACCCTCGTAAATGTGCCAAGTGCTGTTTGAATAGAATGAAAAATCTCAAAAATTCGTGGCATCTGCTGCGTGACCTGAATGACGTAGCACAAAATTAGGTGTATGCAATCCTTGGGCCTTATTACATAACTCATGCTAGTCAGCGGAAGTAAACCGATCTGAGTAAGCGAAGCATCCAGAGGGGTGGTTACTGTGAAATGTTAATCCTGTCTCCAGTTTTTATTTTGTTTTTTGAAGAGTAAAGCGGCGGAAAATGTTTGGACTGCAGCGGATCGTAATCAAATTTCCCTTATAGTAGGAATTATGCGCTTCAATAATACGACTGTATACATATTATGGTATCGTAATTGTAGTATATTATGGCACTTCTTCAAAATTAGATCCCATCACTGTTAACACTGAACACATTACCCACGTAACCTAATATGGACTACGAGATAGCTGTAAAGCATACCACACCAACAATTGAGATTATTAAAACTTAAACCATATGTTAATGATTTTAACGACTACTTCCAATATATCACCACTTGATTATAGGTGATTAATAAATATTCATGATTAGCTTGTTATAAAATATATTTCGGTAAAACCTTATATATACATAAAACGATTGTAGTCGTCCACACGGAAGTATCAGATTAACTATTTCATCACTTTATTAGATAGTATATCTGAATATGAAGAAATTAAAAAAAATGCTGTTTTGACAATTGCCTGTACCAATCTCGAAGAGTCATTTATATTCTCCTCACGGGTTTAAAAACCAATGGGTGTATAAAAGCTAATATGCAATGTTGGATAGTTCTGGCTCTTTAAATTTTCCCCCACCCCCAAGGAAACCGTTGTGTGCATGTGTGTGTAACTCAGAAAATTACTTATTCGTTCTGTTATAATGCGGAAAATTTATTTTCTCTTGCGTTTACAAATACACGGGAGGGAGGGGCAAACTCTGAGGAAAGAAAGAGAAACGAATACTTCATTTCCCTTTCTTATGTAGGCTTATAACTGCTAAATATATCACCTCAGTTTTCTTCGCGAGGAAGATTATTTTTTTCATTTTATGCAGAGGCATACCTTCCAGTGGTGTACGCCATACTACAAAATTTGGCGAAGAGAACCGAAGATTCAAAAATCGTGATTGCGCAACTGATACTTGCAACGTAGGAGCAGCTAAATTCTGATGGCAGAACTAACTTACAGTGAAGATTCGTAATATTGAAAAGGGGAGGGAAACGAACTTTTAGAGCGAGCTTCCAGCCAGTGAAAAGAAGATGAATCGAATGAGTGGACTTATGTCCGCAAAAGGGATTTTTGCCGTTCTGTGTTTACAAAAAGGTTTCCAATATTTTATTTTGAATTGTTGCAATGAGAAAATGTTCCAATGCGATGGTCTGAAATTCAGCCAAATACCTTGTAAGTGCAAACGACTAACCAAAGGAATTTTTCTAGTTCATTTTCGAACAAGGATAAGTTAGTCTCTGGAATTTTTTTCCTCTTGCAAATCAGATACAAACCGTTTGAAAAGACACAAAATTTGTCAAACACTCAATAAAAATAGCAATGGATATTATGTTCTGGACTCGCTGTCAATCATTCTACTCTAAACTCAAAAAAATTTCCCCTGATACTTGTTTTTCTTCGGTAATATTTATATTTTCACCTCTCCACCCCCCCATGTTAACATTACGTAGTTGGATTAACTTAAATGAATCGCGGCGTTGTCACTCTCGATACAAAACTTCTTAATGCTAATCATTGACACGCTATTACTGCATCACAATTAATGATGGTGCTTGTTTTTTTCTCTTTAATGATAACACCACGCGTTTAACTTTTCAACGATAGCGGTGCAATTGCGCGGGTGGTTTAATAACTTCTTATTGCAAATACTAGCATCATTACATGAACATCTGTTAGTTCATGACTAAACTTCTACTCTAATACATGCAAAAGGACGGAATAACCCATAAAATCCGCCGAAAAGTTAAGAATAGCCAACTATGGAGGTCAAAGCACCATTCCCCCAAGAGTCAGCCGAGAAAACAATCATGAACCGTTTGTTTTTGTATCGAGTTCTAAATCCACTTCGAAAGGCGCACCGTTTTCTGTATTTCAATGCTACGTAACATCAGACATTGCAAACTTTGCTTTGCAGCGCTGCCTATTGCCACATGAGCCTGAAGTTCTTATTTAAGAGTTCATCCTAAACGCAAAATTTGTACCATGTATACTTCATCATATGATGGCATTTTCTATTACGTACGTTCAATGTCTTAGTCTGAGACATTTCTGTGGCTTAGTGCAAGAAGTTATTTTCTAACGAAACTGACTTCCAGTGCCAAAATATAACTTAAACAACTTCTTACCAATCAGGTAACTCGAAATCGATAGTGAAATCTGTCTGTGATTTATAGAACTGCACATTTTCTATATTCATGTATTTCGTTCTTATAATTTTCTGAATAAAGAAACCTTTAGTCCAGTGGATCGAATCCCAACTATGAGAGCAGAAAGATTTTCTCTTAATCTCTCGATATTCATCTAGTTGTCAGTTCGAGAGGTTTCCTCTGAGGCCTCTATTTTTACTCGAAAAACAGTCTTATGGTTGAATATGTATGCTAATCTAAATATTCCAGTTCACTTTCCAAACTGGGACGTTGCAGATCAACTGTCTGTATTGATTCATTAGTAAACCTATTTTCTCCTTCCCATCTTAAAAAAAAAAAAAAAAAAAAACTACGGTCTTAAAGTTTTTTAAGACCGTAGGCTTACTAATAGGCTTACTAACGAATCAGTACAACCAACAACATATCTTATACTCAGTTTCGGCTAACCGTTTATTTAAATATTTTTTCTGAAGGTGATGAATTCTTTACACAATACTTCTCATATGAGAGTTACCGGAAACAAGTGGTGAAATTGATGCACATGCTAACAAAACAAATTTTCCCTGCCAGTAGCACTCATAAACATAGAGAACAATTATCCGGCAACGTGAGACAGCCCGCAAAAGCAATTCACACGATCATTAATTGGCGAAGAACTGATTAGCCAGTAAACATGATAACGATATCATATGACAGCAGTGATATCATTCTCAATTCATTCACGATTATTCTGTTCGTATTCACTGCAAGAGCCGACATCAAAGAGGCTGGTTCAGTTAGATAGCTCCGGGAAGTGTATTCAACTTGCTAGCTTAGTCTCCGATGTTCGTTGCTATGCAGTTCTGTACTGTTTCGAACCACCCTTTAAATATAATGAACAATCACAATATACCTTCAGTGAAAGGTTAATGCTTGCTTACATTTATTGTGTTTCCGTTTCATTTTGATGACGAAAAACATTTGTATTTACTTCTGCTAGCTTAGCGAAACAAAATCGAGGACCATTCTGCAATAGGCGTGGCTCCTCTAAATATAGATACAGGGTTGAAAAAATATTTTTTATAACTATTTCAGTATTTTTTTATTTATATTTAGAAAGTATAATACATTACAGTATACTTATAAAAAGCATATGCATCTAAATATTCATTATAGTCTTACAATTAATTACACCAAATCATACTTGAATTGGACGTGATAAAAAAAGTACCATTTAAACCCGTTTTACTTCCAAATAGTTCTTTTACTAATTAACTTTCAGCTCAGATTGAAGCGCTGCCTTAGATTGGTTTCTACAGTTTTAAATTTTTTAAATTAAATCGAGTTTAAATTTTTATTTATTAATATATTTTGTTTATGTACAAAGGCAGCTATACACTTTATATTATTTTATTTGCAAACTAAGTTTGTTTTCTTTCGTGGAATGCAGTGTGAAACATTCACATAAAAAAAAAATTGTATTATAATTTGCGATATACTTTTTGTCAATATACTTACCAGATTTTGGTGTCACTCAGAATGTGGACCTTCTGATAGGCCATAATTTACTAATAGAAAATGCACTAGTAAATAATTTTTTCTTATCTAAGTTGCATAAGAAACTAGCTTGTTCAGTTATTATTGATTAAAAAAATAATAATAATCCATGGTAATTAAGGAAATAATTTTAAGATAAAGCAAATTATTAACAATATCATCATCATCACCAACCATGGGCTCACTACCCGTTGATGTCCGATGCCTGCTTCACTATCTTCTTCCACCTTTCTTTGTCCAGTGCACAGTGTCGCAGTTTCTGTACACCCATTCCATACCAGTGTTATATCGTCTATCCATTCTCTGTATGGTCTACCTCTTCTGTTTAAACCATCCAAAATTCCAAACATAAATGACTTTATCTTCCGGTCCTCACTCATTCTACAGATGTGTCCAAATAATTGCAGCTTCCGTTTTATAATCTTCTGCATTAGATTCTGTTTTGGTTGTATCTTCTGATAGAGCTCTTCATTGGTGATTTTCTGTACCCATCCTATTCTTAGAATCTTCCTGTAACAAGTTCTTTCAAATGCCAAAATTCTTTTTCTTGATTCTTTATTTATTACCGACGTTTCAGATCCGTACAGTACACCGCTGAAGATGTATGTTTCCAGTACTCTTAGTTTTGTTTGCAGATTGATCACTTTACTTTTCCAGATGTTATCCATGGCCTTCAGACTTGTTCTTCCCTTTGCAATTCTGATCTTTATTTCTTTTTTACAGTCCAAGTCATATGTCAGTTTACTTCCCAAATATGTGAATTGTTCTGCATTTTCTATATCAGTTCCATCCACTTGTATCTTTTGTTTCATGTTCTTCTCACCAAATACCATTGTCTTCCTTTTTCCAAGTTCATAAGTCCAAATCTCTTCCCTTCCTCATTTTAACAGTTTCAGTGTTTTTTGTAGTCTTCAATAATAACAATGTCATCTGCAAATCTCGGATTGTTAATTCTCATCCCATGCACTGATATTCCTTTTACATCTTCCTTCATTTTATCCATTGATGTTTCTAAATGTGCGATGAAAATGCTTGGTAATATTGCGTCTCCCTGTCTAGTACCTCCTGCTTGTTTTAAACCATTTCCCCAAATCATCGCCTATTCTAACTGCTGCAACTGCATTCCGATAAACATCTTTTAATATAGCTATTAGTTTTTTATCAATTCCATAGGATTCCAGAACTGCTAATGTCACTTTCTGGTTGATACTGTCAAATGCTTTCTGAAAATCAACAAAGCAAGTATATATGTTTTTGTTTTTTTTCTCCTAGCTTTCTCTGCTATTAACGATATGCCAACTCTTAATTCGTTCTCATTCTTCTTTGGCTAATGCAAATTACTTCAAAGGCATTTTATGCTCCTAAAACTGTTTTACCAATTCAGTTAACTGCCTATATAATAAAATATACTCAGTTCACAGCTTTTGTCTTAATACTTAACCAATATTAAAGTCAGTTTGATAAGTTTAATTTAATTAAATTTAATCAAATTTAACCATCAGAGTGAAAACTCAATGAATTTCCTAAATCGTAACGTTCACTTGAAATAACAAAAGAGCTTAACTTTGATTTTTTTTTTTTTTTTAATCAAGTCACGAATACTGGAAGTCTGGCGAGTTATATCTATCACTTTCCATATCAGTCAAGTGATTTAGAATACTTTGTCGTGATGAAGTACATTTAACCACGAATTAAAACTGTTTGGTCGCCGTTCTGATAACTAACTATGAAATCTCTATTCATAAATCCAGCAAGCGATTTTTGCAAACGCTAATGTGAAGTTAGAAACTGTAAAATTATTAGGTTTCATACTTATATTCAACATGCTCATCACACTATTGCAAATATATTGAGACACTTGAAATATCAAGTTGTCTTTTTGATTATGTCTTCATCTTTTTCCAGCGATTTTGGGGTTGATATGTTAATTGATTTTTGGCTCATGTTAATACTGACGTCGGGTACTGTGTACTATGTCTGTATTTGAATGGATATTCTTTTGCTTCTTGTTTTGTAGAAGGAATCTTTGCTATGTCCATATAAGAAGACTTGCTATTCTCATCCCTCAAATCAAGTAACCCAGCCAGAAGAAGAAAAAAAAGACATGAAATGAACATCCGCAAATGCGGACAGAATTCTCAGTTGCTTCGGCCTTAACTCAAAAACAAATTGCTTTAGTTGAAAAGTCATTTTGAAAGATCAGTATCATTTTGATATTGAATCTTTAAATTTAATCAATATCGAGGTGTTTTCCTATCACAGAACACGTGTCGCAGTATTTTCCATTTGCGCTTAAGGATGTCATACAGAACTTTTTTATTTATTGTTTGGTTTTAGAATATAATTTTAAGAAGATTTGAGAAACGTAAATATTCGTCATTAGAATAATCCATAACTCTTGATGAATAGCATACGACATAGGTTTCCAAGTTCTTCATTGTAGCGATCAAAAGATATAAGACGCTGAGTACTTACAAAATTTTAACGGAAGATGAATTGGTGAGTTGGAGTTAGGATTTTTCTCTTAAACTGGAGTTTTCCATACCGCAAAAGAGGCAAGTTAGTCAGAACACACGGAATTAATAGATATAAGACATAGGCTCATAGTTCGGAAGTAATTCCAAACAGCCATCGCACAGCACTTACGGAAAACTTCAGCAATGGAATGCCATACTCATGTTGAGCAAAATTTTAAGTAGAGGGGAAGTTTGGCCATTCCATTAGCGGATCCACTTTACTTTTGGGAGTGACGATAGTTACTACTAGGGCTGAATGAGAAATATTTATTATTCTTAATCTCTGTTTTTATTAATATGATAATTTCCTTAAGTTATTTTAAAATTTTTATCTGTGTTATAATTATTTTTTCTTTTGATTATTTAAATGAAAATTCATTTTTTCCTCAAATTTTCTTGAACCTAGGGAAGAGTATCCCTGTCGTCTACCGTTCCCCAGACAGCCAATGCGTCATTCGGACCAGTCAAGATTTAAGCGACTGGGATACTACCTCCATGGGGTCTAACTCTTATTTTTTTTTCTATCTTAGAGCTGTAGAATATTTCAAGTACTGATTTGTGTACTTCTCAAATTAAAAAAAAATCTACAAAATTCCAGTTAAGAAACAGCTGAACTAACTTCTCTCCTCCAAGCAAGCGTGCTTAAACACATTCTGGTTATTGAGAAAACGCAATTAGTGAATGGGCTGCCCATCATTATGCTAGTGAAGCTTTGGCAATAAAAACAGGTTAATATTCCACGAACACTGCCTCATTTATCATGTTTGAGATATCGTACAAATAAAACTTCTAAACATAGTCCTCTTGCGTCGGAGATTTCTTCATAAGCGATGCTTAATTAGGAAAACGAATTAATCTCTTACTATCTGTATCCAGTTGAAGTAAGAGCATGCAATTCATCAGTAACGCAGAATCTCTCACTCACACTTAGCCTCAGAGAGAGAAAATGGAATATTCTAATATACTGTATTCTAATTCCAATATACGGTATTACCATAGAAGTGATTAGGTGTCAATCACGAAGCGATAGTTGAGAAACGCCCTTATACTGTAATAAATAACTTGCTATTAATTTTAGATAGGATTATGTACAGCTTAATATTCATTAAACCGAGCTCTTTTAAGCCAAATCCTAATTTGTGTACATACTGCGGAAAAGTTCTGAAACAATTTGCATTTAGTGCAGTAGATCGCCAAAGATCAGATAATCCAGGAATCCTGCTCCAGAGACCAAGCACAGAACACTTTTAAACTACTCCATTAAGAGATCTCACGCTGGGCGATGAAATTTTGCTTTCAGTTGCTTGTAGTTTAATAACACGATGAAAAAAAAAAAAATCCAGGATTCCAATTCCACGCAGAAGCCATACGAAACATTTAAAAGTGTTTTAAAAGAAGTACATCAGGTGCTGGAATGCAGTTGTGATAAACGAGGTATCAGAAAAGAAATGCTAAATAACATTCTCTGAAATTTGAGAAGCCCATTTCGGTTCAGCCCGATATGAATTTTAAAAAAATTGTCCCTTTCTTTTTTTTAACTTTAATTTAACGAAATAATTTACAAATAGGAACAGGATAAGAAATCTTTAAAAAAAAAGATATATAATATTAAAACATTAAGAACCGTATTGGGAGGCTGCTCAATATACGGTTGGTTAGAATTATCATTATTTCTAATCTAATTTTAATTTATTTCATAAGAGCATGCACATCACTCGTGATTCTAAAGAAACATCTTTCATATATCTTACTCAGGTTTTAGACAGAGTACACAAATCACAAAAGCCGATATGAGTAAAAAAGTAGAAGTCGTTAATCAATGACAAGTTACTGATAATGACAAGTTTTGTCTCTTAATATTGACATAACTGATTGCATCGCTCCATCTCAGCTAATGATGCTGAAAACATGAGGGTAGGGAAATATTAGAAACTTTCAAAGTGACACATTGGATTTTGTGCTAATATCAATCCTCGAAAGACCGTATCTAAAATATTCTTGTACTCTTCATTAGATGAAGATTGGGTAAAGAAGAAAACTTATGACCGAAGCTAGAGTTTTAATAATTCTGAAGATTGTTTTGAGGAATAGAACTAAGTGTGGAAACGCAGAAAAGATGCGCTGAGTTTCGAGATGAGCTAGAAGTGGATGGCGAGAGATAGTACGAGCGAGTCAAGTACTCTTGACATTTCTTTTGAATAATGAAGATTTTTAAGAACTTATCCGAGGCCTCACCTCAGATGTGATAGCATTCTTGACGGACGGAATTTGAAAGGGATTAACTGATCATTAGAAAAGAATAATGTCAGAGAAAAGTAAAGAAATCTAGATTTCACATTGCTAAAGAAGCATAAATGCGGCGGAAGAAACGAAAATCAAAACCTGATTCCAAGAAAGATTAGAAGTTACGGATTTTCAAGCATGAAAATCGAATTCGGTACATAAAAATCTTCAAAGAAATAAGATAACGGTATTGTTTATTAAGCGTAGAATTTTATTCGACAAGTTGACTATCTCGCACTAGCGGAAATTATGGAGGACGGCATCTAAAGAGCCAACAATAGACGTGAAATTTATACTTGCTCGTACGATACAAGAGAAACAGGATGAAATCTTGTTTGTCCGGTTTATAATATACCAAATCAAACAAGAAGTCAACAATAATCGCTTCGGACTTCCTGAAATAGATCGTACAAAGATCTATTTTGTAAATAGTGATGGTAATTTCATATTTAAGATGATTTGAGCGGACTGTTCTGAGACTGCATAAAAGTTAATCTGTAATGACTTCTCCGTTCCTTCTAAAAAAATAGCTCACTAACTTGACATTTGTATTTGAAATTCCGTGAGAAATATTTGCTTTACTTTTTTATTAGTAGTTAAGATATCAGCGATTTTGAGGGCCAAGGGTGAGTTGCCAAGTAGAATAAGCGCGTAAGAAGGTGATATAGATTAAGAAATATCGCGAACCACAAGTTTTAAGAACAACTTAGATATAAAGTTTTTCACCTTTCTGTGACAAAAAAAATCAAATGAGGTTTTGGGTACAACGGCACGCAACGAACGAAGATATTGGCAGAGAAGGAAGAAAGTGGAGTTTAAGCGTTCTTTTATGCGAGGTCGTAATATAATGAACTAGATGCAAAAGATAACGTATTGATAAACCGATATTGCAGTTGAATGAACTACAGCAAGCATTTAAAAAAAGCAGAACTGTTTTGGGATAGCAATTTCTGATTTTAGTATTTTGAAATGCAATTATTCAATTAGTAACCTCTATAATTATTGTGGTTCTTAGTATAATCGGTATGAATGCCAGTGATTTGGTTTTCGCTGGAATATACTTTTCTCCAGCAACCTTGGTCTGTTCCTTGGAGAACGTTAAAGTAGATGTGTAGCTTATTGACCAGCAATAGCCGTATATGACACACACATTCCAGGAAAGAGAGAGAGAAAGAATGAAGTGCATAAATATAATAAGTAAATAATAATAAATAGTAATGATAATGCTATAAGAACAGAAATACTACTAACAGTGTTAAATAATAAATATTATAAAGAATTGCAAGGTGGAAAATATTAATAATTGGAACAATGAAGTTCAATATATTAAAATATTTAAAATGTTGTGAGGAAAGCAATTCACAACTAGCTTTGTTTTTTACTGACGCGACCTCTGTAGACCAATTTGGTTTTCCTGAAACCCTACGTACTAGCTTGGAAAGATTAGTTAATATTAGATTTGCCACGACTTGCATACGTCACTGATATTCTAAATGAATATCTGCAATTCACCTTTTGTATTTTAGCAAAATTATTCTGGAATAATTTCTTGAAAATTTTATCCATTAGAATTCTAAAGCCAGGCTTTCATAAATCCCCAAAATACTGCAAATACTATGAGAGGTTCTTATATATATATATATATATATATATATGAACTACACGTGCGAGAGGTTGTAAAACCTAGTATGTAGGATTGATATATATATATATAAATTCTCCAGCTGTGGGGTTAATAAAAATAGAATATTGTCGTGTAGCTCATCAATACTGTGTGTGCAAATATGTTCTTATGCTGAACTTTTGAAATTTTTTTTGAAGAAATATAATAAACTCCTCTTGGAACATTACTTAATGATGAAAGTCGAGTTCTGCGCACTTCATATATGCGCAGCAAAGCGAGATGAATCGTGTGTGTGTGTGTGGAAGGTGAAAGTGCAAGAAATAATGATTTTATATCAGTAGACTGTTAATTTAAGTACAATAGCTTGAGTGAAAGAGATCTATCACGTATTATTATTCCACTTGACAAGCTTCCTTTGACTAGAAAATAAATTCCTCCTCCCTCCTAATAAGAGGAACCAACTGTCATACAAGGTTGATATAACACAATAGCTTTTTGTATTCTTTTACTCTAAATGAACAATCCTTACGGAATGAATTATATTAACCACCTGCTTATTTATATTAAAACGTTCAAATTTAATCGACATAATAAAGCTTTTAATTAAGTACTTTCACTAAAATCCAGCAGGTTTCTAAATTGTATCTTCTGTTAATGTTTGTAATAGTGAAAATTCTTCTTCAGTGGCATGTTGCCCGTTCATTAAAAAGAATAAGAATTTAAGATTACTTAAGTTAATTGATGGTTGTTCGCTATTGAGAATGTTGTTCTGCATGTAGAGAGAGAGAAAAGTCTTTTTGAGACAAAGGTTTATGTGTTGAATTTTGTATGATCATATTTAGAAAATCAAACTTAAAGTATTTCTAATATTCCAAATGCATTTTATTTATTATCCTTTCTGTTTAAAATCTCATTCACAATTTCTTCTTACAATGTGAGATGTGCAATTATACATCAGCAAAATGGGCTTATTTGATGTCTGCAGGCAGATATCGCAAGAGTTTCCACAAAAATCCTGCGATATTTTTTATCTCTATAAAATACACAATAAAATAGATTTCCTGTATTATCTGTACACTAGTTTGTCTGCTAAAATAAACAAACCTTTGCTTTATAAATACAGGAAATGCAAAGTAGTCTCAGTAAAACTAGAGCCCGAACCACTTTCAAAAAGCAAACCGTGTAATGACTGAGCTCTCTGCTTCTGTAAATGATTGTAACTTTCATGCAATCAAATCTCTTTTCGAAATCAGATTCCTGTTCTGATAAAAGAACATACGAATGAGAAAAAGGCCTTCAAATTTCAGGAAATTTGAAAGCGTCTTTCATTAATTAGTGAAATCGTCAAAATTTGCTTTACCCGATGACGCTCCTTTCAATTAAGTTCCAGAAAGTTATTACTGTTGTAACCATAATAGAAAATTCAGGTAAAAAAGAAATTAAAATAAAAATTCTAGTAGCAAAGAAAAATATTGGTTCTGATTTAAATTTAAGACAGTTCAGATAATAGATATAAACTAAAAGTAAACCATGCGCACAAACCTTTAGTTTCGGTTGTTGATGACATCAGTAGCATAGTAAGAGCACCGTATATCCTGAACGAGCGAAACCAGGAAGTGCATTTTCTTTCTGCCATAATAACGGATGCAGACTGTTTTTATTTGGCAAATTGTAATTTCCTCGGAATATATCGAAAGACCGACGAAATACTGTACTAATGCATGTCGAGATAAGCTATACAAAACACATCCAACGCGTGAAATATAAAAACTGTCATTTTAGGTGCTCAATGGGATTAAGAATCGACAGTTTTAAAAGCACGTCAAGAACTCATTGGCAAGATACGTTTTACAATCAAGGAAAGATTTTTACAGAATTAAACACCGAAAGTAATTATACCGTATCCACTTGTGTGCATTACATAGATTGTTCGCGTACGGCGTGCGGTACACGAAGATGCGCAGTCGAAGTACCGGAGAACACCATCCATTTAGTGTAGGTCGAGGCCAGTTTTCCGTATCGACCATGAACTTGAGGTAACGTAATCACGTGATTCAGCAACGACAGACTCCCTCTTGTTTTTCCTTTCGCCTGTTCTGGAAGTGAGTCGGCGTTCCACTCCGAGGTCAACAGCCGTAGAGGGAGAAAGCGTGCGCACCGTTCCGCGTTGAGCCTCTCAAACTGGAAGCGATCTCTCTCTCTCTCTCTCTCTCTCTCTCTCCAGAGTTACGTAGTTGGTCGGCCCGCGAATTTTGATGGGGTAGGTGACAGCAGTCTACTTCCTGGTGTGTCGCGTTCCCGTCTCTCACAGCCTCTCTTTTAATATCGGCCCGTTAGATGCTACGGTGACATACGCTGCAGGTAATTTGGAGAGGAAGACTTTGATTACTTGGTGATAATTCGAGCGCGTAGGAGGTGCCCGTTCGTACCAGAATAGCTATGTCTTGTGAAATACCTGGATAGTCTGACCTGCCTCTGTGTGAGTGCGCGTGCACCACACACAGACACACACACATACTCAGTTTGAATTTAGCATATAGAAACATTTTAAATAGTAAAATGGGGAAAAAAGAAATGTCCGAATGGTCATTCGACGAGGCTTTTTACGTACAAAACAATTTGCTCTCCATAGGGAAAAAAAAAAAAAAAAAAAAAAAAATACGAAACTGACTCAGATATGAGAAACGTATTGAGATAGTGCTTCTACAAAAATTGCAGGGACTAAGTATTTGCTGTATGCTAGCAACGTCGAAGTTATTAACTATAAGCTTTCGGAAGTCTGTGGTAAAAATAATTTCACTCTTTTATATGGATCTTGTAGATTAACGTGTTTTAAGTTAAATTTTGGAAAACAGGTGCTGTTCTGTTCACATTTTTATATATTTGTATCAGCGAAATACTGCAAAAAAAGCCATCTTTTTCCCTTTTCAAATCCCATTTTGCTGCCAAGCTCCAACCCACAGGGCGCATAACCTTAAGTTCTACGACAACCTTGATGTTTGCTACAAGTTCCTATATTCATTTCATTAATATCCTCCGCTCATCCCCGCCCACATTTTCGATATGGGCGTCCATACCACTAAAATCCAGTATCTCCTTAATCTCGTAGCCATACTTCTTTAGTCAGTTGTAACTCATGCCAGAATTATTATACGATAGTAAGTTTTATGTGTAGTGATAGTGTTCACTTTTTATTTTTAGCTTTTTTTTGTATTGTTTTAAAAATAATACGAAGAATAGGAAACACTTCAATATAACATTCGCTCATTTTCTATTCAATTAATCATGCATTATAAGCAGGACTCGATGAAGAGCTCGCCCGTTCCGTGTAGATTTTGTCAGTAGCTTCAGAGAGTCTGAATTAGAATATTTTTATTTAATAAAAAAAGACCTTTCTAAATGATCTTTTTGATTAAAAATAAAACAGATGCAGCAGTACCACCAACGATCAATTTATGGAACTCCTATTCACTTATTGAGACATTTAAAAAAAAAAAAAAGGGGGGGGGTCTTGGACTTGGGACGAGTACGTTTTAGGAAGAAACTGGCAACTAACAGTGTACATAAATAAACTGGAGAAGATATACTCAGCTGAAGTGCATACAACTTCCACTGACCTTTCATGTAGTTAATTAGTTAATCTCTAATTAAAAATTAGATGCTGTAATAAATTATAGCAATAAGCCAACCGTAGTAAATTTTATAAAATAGGTCAAGCGGGCCAGATTAGAGAAGTGCTTCCTGTTTGGTGCTGCTCCTTTGAAAATAATTAATAACTGCCTAAATAAAAACAAAAGGTGACATCAAATAATCGGCAAGTTTTATTCCCCTTTTATTTTTAGATACTTTTCTTAAGCACGCATGAGTTTATTTTGTCGGTCCGTGTTTTACGTAGTGAAACAAAATTATCTGTTTGCTAAAGACGCCGTAACTTGTAACACGCTATCACATGTGCTTTGAATAATGCAACTTTATCTCAAACATCGTGATAGTTCTTCGTAGAAACAAATATGGGCAGTCGAAAATTCTGCTCCGAACAACTTCAACCTATATTGCATTGTATTTAACCTAAAACTCAATACAGCAGGTTTAGTCCTTATACTAGTTCTAGATTCAAGATCGTTTGCTTGATATAAAGATATTTTTAATATAATTCCATTTTTATTTGGCAGAAAAATTTAAAATAAAATCTTTCTATAATTAGAAAGGTTTTTATTTCCAGCAGAATACGAAAATAGTAACATATATTGGTGTCTAAAAGTTAAGGACGAACTACATTTTTACCTGTATATGAAAACATGTTCATTACTACAGCCAAATGTGGACATAAGTTTATTGCCAGCATATCAAAAAATTCTATTGCACAAAAGTGTGTTATAAATTTCATTCAAATTAAATTATAATGCGTTTTTGGAAAACGTTACACGTTTCCTAAGGACGTTGTTAAGGAATTAATGCACAGTGCTTACAGAAAACTATGCGGAGAGACATTTCAGTATGAAAGATGTCAATCCCGAACTGCGATGCAGCTCTCATAACGTCGTACCAAGCTTAGCACCAAGCGAATCAGGAATTCTTGAAGCAAACTAGCCAACTAGCCCTCTCCTACTTCAAAGCAAGGATAAGGCCTTGTCTGATTTCTGGAGGGACTTTCGAGGAGCAATGCGTCTCCCTATTGCGTCCCAAACGTGCTATGGCGTTGAAGTCTGGGGCGCATGCTGGCCACTCGATTCGATTAATATCCTAAGTCTCCAGAAGTATCTCCACTACTCGTGTACGATGTGGTGTGACATTGTCATCCATAAAAGTGAATTATTCGCCTACAGAAGAATCGAACATAACATTGAAAAATTCGTTGCAATTCGTTATAATTCGGTGCATCCATTAACCATAATCCCCACTCCATGACCCAATCACCGCCGTATGTGTCCCTTTCAAGAGCATTCTCACGATGTTAAGCAGCAGTACCACTTTCACGCCAGATTAAACGTCTTCTAAAATCGTAGGAAAGACTAAAACTACTCATCTGTAAAGAGTACTTTAGCCGATTGTGTTTTGTCCAATTTTTATGGATACGACACTGCCGAAAATGATGAGTTGTGGATAAAGGGCGTATAGGCCTACTTGTCGCAGACGTCTTGCCATAGTTTGTCGAGGTATATCCACCTACCTGTGCTTGAATAGATTTGACTTGCAAGCTGATCTGCCATGATGCGTCGATGACGTTTTGCTGTTATAACCAAAAATCTGTCTTCATGCTCTGTGGTAGAACGAAGGCGACTTCTTAGCAAACGTCTGGAACACAATTCCATTGGTTTGAAACTCTGCCTAGAGCTTGGATATAACACTATGTGAGATTCCCAACTCTCTGGCAATATCAGTAATTCTGCGGCCTCCTTCAAGCTTTCCAGTAATCCTTCCCCGCCTGAAATCATCTAGTTGATGTCTCTGAGACGCTAGACATCCAAGTTTGCAACTTTATTTCTTCACGAAAAGAGCGTCCTTCAAACACAATTCGCTTAGCGCAGTCTTTTGCCTTTTATCCTGTTGAGCGATACCACGTGACCCCTTGTGCGAGATTCGAAAATGTGAATGTGCACCCACTCAAAATCACCAGTAATACAAATTGCCACAAGCTGATTCGTCTGAATTTGCGTTTTGTAATCTTCAAAAATAATCTACGTCCTTAGGTTTCGGATGCCAGTGCAGTCTTACAGTACACTATTGTTAAATCAATCCTCAGTTAAAAAGTGATCGAGGGAGAAAATGAAGATTCAAAAATTTTGGAATTATGACAATGTGCATTTTTATTTTGTAATTTAATTAGCTCGTATATCATGAGTAATACGATTCGAAATGCTAATTAATCCATGGCTTAATGTTCGGAGTCGTTTTTTTTTTTTTCCATAAAAGTCATTTAATCATCAATAAAAATCATTTGCTCTCAGTGGGCGAGCTAATGATTTTTATTCGTTTTTTACTTGGTCCGGAAATCCTGCTCTGGAGGCCAAATCGCGGAACTTTTTCGGTACACCTCAGGCCTCTAGCAAGCGGGAGGATGGAGGTTGCCTCACAGAGCGAAAAAACTCATCTACCACCGAAAGAGGATTCGAACCTGCAGCCTGTTGTTGGAGAACAGATACGCTAACACAGTGGTCGCCAAAGGGGTCGATATGACATTGTTAGGGGTCGATTCGGGCTCAGGGGGTCTACAGAAAAATATAAGACATCATTGTATGGGTAATATTTAATTCGGTTAACTTGGATTACCTCCGTGACAAAAGACATGGAGGTAATAACAACGCAATTAAGAGTGAATCTTGGGATCAGTACCTCCATCTTACAGGTCCATGAATAGGACCTGTAAGATGGAGTAAGTTCATGAAAATAGTTACTGAGGCCAATCAAGTAGGCCAAAATGACGTATTTACCAATAAACGGATGTTGGTGGTTCCTGCCGGCGCAGTGGGAGCGAGATTGCAACACGTGCGTGGTTCTTATTTACTGATACAAGTATTCGATCCCAGTCTCATTTTTGCGCATCGACATACAAGTGAGCGTTAATGTTCTAAAATTCATCAACATACGTATTATAATTCAATCGTTATTCATTCACGAACTGAACTTCTCTATGTTGAAGAGTTGAGCAGCGCTGGTAGTAATACCAGTGATATTAATACCAGTAGTTTATTAATATCACTAGTAATACCAGTGATAGTAATATAATAATATATACTATATTATACATACAATAAACACTGTAACTATAAAATAAACAATCTAAAAACTCACATAAGCATCTTTTTTTGCTTGTCCTATTATAATTACGTAATAGTAAAATATAGGGGATCGATAAAAAGTCAAAAAACGCTTGAAGGGGTTGACGGGCAAACGACTTGGGCGATCCCTGCTGTAACAACTCGGCCAACTAGACCGGCGAAGTTTGGGCAACTTTAATTGCAGAATCAGGCAAAAAAAAAAAAAAAAAAAAAGTTCACAGCGCATATACCAAAAATGACACAACGATCAAGTATACTCGGTCTCAGATACTAAGTTATTTCATTAATTTTTGATGAAAGTTGGTATGAAAGAAACTAAAATTTACTACGAATGCAGAAGGTTTAACTGATTTATAAATCGTTAATTGTTTAATTAGATGCTAATAACTTCCTGCTATAAAGAATACAATTAGCAATTCTACGAGTACTGATGAATATAACTTCCTAATGTGTCATGTTTCCAAGTGATTTAAGATAATACACTTCCTGGCTACCTCCGATATCACACTTCTTATTGAGAGACAGTAGTGCACATCCAGGATTTATCATTTTGGAAGTTGGGAATGAACTGAACGTTAACTGTTTTCATTTCCTGTTTTCTGAAATTTTACTTTTAGGCATTTATATTTTGAGCTTTTTAGACGAAATGGCTGCTCTACCTGGTATCAAGCAGCCTCGGCTGAATATTCTATTTTCTTAAGAGCTGTGCTTTCCTGGTAATAAGTATCTAATCTCCCCACCCCTTAAGGTGCTTTCATATATTTTCGGTAATATTCATGAAATTCCTCCTGGATTTTGGTTGTTAATGATGCTGATCAAATATATAGTGTATTTCATGTAGCGTATTTAAAAGACGTTAGCAAATAATACCATGACAAGTGAAACGACAAGCAAGAACCATATTTATTTGCAAACATACTGTCACTTATGCCACTAAGTAGTTTTGGATTCATATATTCAAGAATGCTTTATGTTGTAGGTCTGTTTGGCGACGGAAATAGCGTCTTAGTTTCCATCCTTTAGGTTCAAATCCCATGGCAGTATGGATTTTTCTAAATGTCTGAGTGTTTGCTGATTTTCATCGATCCCACATGAGACCACTACGTTTACTGGGGTCTTGAAAATGTATATTTTGTTTGTGGAGCAGGATTCCCTGATGATCTAATCACCACCGTATTAATGCATGATAGATTTGCAATCTTTCAAACATATTATCATAAAAAAAATATACAAATGTAATTTGTCCATTTCGAACTCTCAGCGAGTAGAAAACGGATACTTTAAAACAATTTCAAAGTACTCGTGGTATAGAGTACTAAGCAAGAAAAAAACACTTTTGTAGCATTTATGTGGCTCGTTTCTTCGTCGCTCACACAAAATGCATTTCACATTCTTTCGATAATTTTCTATGGTTGAGTAAAACTTTTTATGAAATTCTATCTCTTACTTCGATATATCGGCTTCATTACTTGGGCAGCTTGAGCCACATTCGGTTATTGCAATTAAAACGCTCTAAGGAGAGTTTACTCGTTGAATAGACTCCAAATTTTGGAATAAGACACCGTCTACATACCATGTAAGGATCTCATATTGTAGGTCCTACTTTAAGTCTCCCCACCAACAATTGTGAAGATAAGACCGCTGTTAAGAATATAAAATAAAAAGTTCGATTTTAATGACGATGTTTTATCTCTGTTTGTTCTCTAATAAGACCTGATTTTGAGATTATGTACATTTTTAAAATAGTTTAAAAAAAATTCCACTTGTTACACAAATAAATTTTTAAAAAAAATCTTATTTTATGCACTGAACAGAAGTAATGATATCACAGTTTCAAGTGCTCGAAAAATTGACCCTCAAGAATTCTTTTTCTGAAAAGACTTGAGATAACTCAACGGATTTAGCGATTTTCTTTTTGTTTTGTACAGAATCCGAACTGAATAATTAACTGGCTTACTGTTATTAACTATTATCTTTTAAACATTTCTCATTATAAAGTGTTAAACTGTTTTTCCGGATATATCAGTCGGAGCACGGCTTAGGAAGGAAATTCATTTTCGAATTCTTCCGAAATGGGCAAAGGATCAGGCGTTGGAGAATGAATTATCCAAGGAGGGGAGGCTCCTTTTCATTTAGAAAAGAAAAAAAAAAAAAAAAAACGTTTTAAATATCTTTTGTTAAATATTTGCTTTTTCGAAACTACGATCGCTTCAAATTTTTCGAAATTTTTTTTCAAAAATTTCTTCAGAAGCACGACAAATGAGGCGGCATTATTTGTCGTGCTTTTGAAGAAGGTTTTAAAATATATACATTTGGAGCTGCAGTACTTCCTTTTTTCTTAAATATTGGTCAGTGCTTCTACGCTTTCTACTACTGCTGAGCACGACTTCATAAACAAGGGATGTATCACACGCGACTACTGGTAAAGTACGTCGTTAATTTTAGAATAAAATGGTACCCAAAACAGAAAAAATATATATAAAATAAATAATGCATACAGTATTATGAAAATTCATATTTTACACAATATGAAAATATTGCGTAAAATATATGAATAATTTAAACTCTAAATAAGGAGGACTTCGAAATATTTTTCAATGTACAGAGTTGACTTATACGATTTTATATAGAACCCCTTATCTTACAATTGAGAATCTAAAAGGTCATAAGTTGAAAGCGGAGATGTTTCTCCGCTTTCAACTATTAGCTGTAGGTTCGAAACTCAGTGTGGCATGGAGTCTGTGAAAGTCTTTGTGATCAATTATTTTCAATGCCGGTCGTTGGGACCATAACCAGTATTTGTTGAAAGTCTGGAGCCACTCGTAAAAGCTTCATGTTTGGTTTTTGAATTAGCTAAGGCCTAGCTAATTTGAGGACAAGTTGCATAATCCAGTTCTGCACGCTTATGACAATTTTGGGAGCTATAAGTGATTCTTTATGATTAAATCTCTATTACTTTCTTTGAACTTTTTAACTGTTCTGGTTCGCAGTTTTTTAATTGATTTCTTATATAGGTATTCCTTCATAGTAACTTACGAAAAGAAAAATCATTAACTTGATCAACATAAATGCAACTAAGCTCCTACAATTTGTTTTATTTTCAGTCCCCAAATACAGTGTATATATTTTTCTCTTTGAAAGAGAAACTCATAGCAAGTGAACACGCACGAAATTACAATGGCATATACTAATTCCACGTGCGGTGTAATTGCACCCGCCTTGAGTCGCATTCATTTAGAAATAACGTTTCCTTCATGCAGAGCATAACCACCTCCCGTCTCCAAACATGTTTGGAATTCTCTGAAAAGCACCAAAGTGCATTCCAAACTTGCCGCTAGCTGTGCCTTATGAGCTTGTGACTCCCGTTGCGGTACACGAATTGGAGATCTCTTCCCTTTCCTTTGCTTCCCCTCCCTCCCACATCTAAAGAATGAATTGTTTGGAATGTTCTCTAAGCACCGCGGAACTTCTCCTCGTGTCAGTCCTTAACTTATTAGTGTGATTAGAGCCGCTATTAATAGGTCAATGTCATCTTTAGAAAGCTCTGCATCGATGAGTACGATGTCATGTTGATGTAATATAGTGCTCGTGGCGTGCGTCAACTTTGTTTTTAGAGGCCACTGGCAGGGATAACAATACAGGAAGATAGATTTGTTGATTACGATCCCCAAAAAGCAATTTATTTGAGAAGTTTCCTTTTTTTTTTCAATTACAAAAATGCCTTCTGCAAGAATGATAATTAATGACATATTTCTCTTGTCAAGTTGTAAATCAACGGATATTTTACACGTTTAGTTCAATTCATATTATCCTTAGGAGTGATCCTAATATCCTTTCGTCCAGTTCGTTCAAACTATAGTTGAGCGAAAATTCTATTAATGAAAAAAAATTGTTTCGTAAGATTTAGTTTTTATTAAAACAGAGACTTTAAATCCTGTTTAGAACATCTGAACGTGAAGACTGTCTCTTATCAAAATATTATATTCTACTATTCGTAGAACCTGTTCAATAACAGAATATGTCGTGTTTCTATGACTCATATATTTTCCATTTTACTTGTCGCATACGGAAGTGGCCGTTTTTTTTTTTCTTCCGAAACTCGGTTTTTCATCCCTCAAAATAAACGGACCAGGAAAATATGCGTAATTAACAGACATAATACATTGGTCGGCTTCATAGCCTTTTGTTTCTTCCATATCTCTAATAGTCTCTGTTTTACTTGTCTGATATGTAATATCACATTCTGTGGAATAATGATAGAATTTAAGGAATGGAATAGTTACCATGTAATATTACGTGGTGTCAGTACATCATTGTGTGGGTTTACTCTATAAGGCGATTTTAAACTTGCCTGAAGATCACGTTATTCGAATTTCAAAAAAAAAAAAAAAAAAAAAACTGCTATCGATTTCATATCTGCTATAAATTATCTCGGGATCTTGACTACTTAAGTAAACTAGAAATTTTGGAGAGATTGCTATCCATCACTAGATAGGAAGAGATATCTCTTTCTCTTCTTTATCTTAAGGAAGCGATATCCCTAAACTTAGGATGTGCCAGGTCTTCTTTCTACAAAGCATAAATGTTATATTATATGGGTAAGAATAAGAGATAAAGGGTTCACTGCTGTAGACCTGAATTCTGTTTTTGTGTAGTATTTTTATAGCTGAAATAGTCTTATTTCCAAAATTTAGACTTCTTTGTATCAATGGTCATACGTATAAATCTCTAGGAAGAGGGGAAGGAGGAAATCAAGGTAATCCCCAATTTAGTCGTTTTCTGTTTTGGTAATATACCCACGAAGCATTTGATAAACTTGCTTTGACACTAATTTGTTAAGCTTGGTCCTACTCAAATACTGTATTATATCAGAACTTCTGAACTCCTAATGCTGTTGTAGAAGAGAAAGGTAAAATAGCTGAATTTGTAGAAATCATGCTAAACCCTAGACATCGAACTTTTGCAACTCCGCACCTCCACGCGATTTCAAATTCAGACTGCTATTCAGATCTGATCCAATTTTTACATAAGTGAAACACGCACCCCAGCAGAGTGTGCGGTGAGATAGAGAGATTTAGTTTCGCGACCCATGGGCTACGTATTATCTAGATTTCTAAAAGGTCCCAAAAATGTTTGAGGATGAAGCTTAAATGACCTAAACATAAATTTCCCACCATTCTCATTTCTAGGAAGATAAACTTACCCTATTAAATTCATTAATTTACTTCATACTAAATTAAGTTAACTACAGGAATTTGTGGTTATTTTTATATAATGCCAACCGAAATTACAATAATAACTTAATATTTATTATAAAATAAGCAGGTGCGCAGAAATTTTTATTGTAATTGAGTTGAGATTTAGCTATAAATAATGAAAAACATTGGTGTATGATAACATGTATCAACGTTTCTCACTATTTATTACATGTACATGCGATAAACAAATGAAGTAGTGAGCTTTATAGTTAGTTCCATAATCAAGTGTTCGGTCATTTATATATTCAGTGCAAAATTACGGGATAGCCATAAAATAATCATACAGATCCAATCTTTCGATTAATAACTGTAAGTAAACATTTTAGTGACATCATAGTGTTTCTGAAAACTTATCAAGCATTTCGATCTGTGCTCCAAATGAGAATGTAGAACAAAGGCGTGTCTACGGAGTACAAATTCCTTACTCTATCCTTGCATCTTTTTCGGCAGAGATATTATGATTCCGTAGCGAAGGCAGAGGGGTGACAAAACATAACCCACATGGTTAGGAAAGAAGTGAACTGGGCTAGAATCTTAATGAATTGAGGAATATTTACAGGAGCGTCTTCAGTTAAAGATGAGTTAACTGCTCGCATACGGGATGGAAGAGTTTCCTCCAGGTAATTCTTTCCCTTCTGCAGGGCACCCAGTCCGGTTGGAATGCGCACGCAGTTGACGGATAAAATGCATTTGATGTGCGAAAATGAGTGTGGATTATTGGGATGCGTGTGTGTGTGCGCACGCGCTCTGACCTCAAGCAATAAGTTGGAGTGGCCACATTAAAATTCCTGAAAAAATTCATTAAAAGTTATTTTTAAAACTATTTAAACCTGCTAAAATGTTGTTTCTTACGCATTCGCTAAAAATTCCTTTCACTTTTCAGTTAAAATAGGCTTTAATACGATTTAAAACATTAAAGTAACTTGAGAATGGATCTCAAGCCATAAAAAAAAACTTCGTAAAGCCACTTCTTTGCTCCTCTTTCTTTCACTGTACTTGCTCACTATCTAGCGCTTAAATTTTTCATTACTCCAGCTTTTTTTTCTTTCACGTTATAATATATTTGGGAAGATTCCAGATATTTAAATTCAGTGTTATCATCAAAAGCTTCAAACATACTACGTATGAGTTTGTCTTTAATATCATTCTATGGTGGGTATGGGGATGGAGAATGTCTAGTTGTTGAATCCTTTCCAAAGTACCAATGAAGGTGATATTAATCACCCGATGTGAGATGACTACTTTGCTTGCTGGTGATCTGAGGTGACTTGAAAATATTATAGAAAAGGGGCACTCCTAAACAAAAATAGGCTAAATAACCATAAAAATAAAATTCAATGTTCAGTTTACAAAGCGGATTTCTAGATTATCTAATCCGGAAATTAGCTACATCAAACGTGTTATAGACTTTACAATCCTTCAAAATATGTTTGAACTAGGCGATCATAGATTGCTACAGTATATTTAACTATGTTTTTTTTCTATGATGAAATTTCATTGTAAAAAGAATAATCGCATACCTTCATAAAAAAAGTCACAATTTATTATTTTAGGATGAGCTAAACAAGACCTTAAAAATATATTTACAAACTTTGATAATTGACTTCACATAGCTTATCTACTTATACATTTCAGTAGAAGTAGATAAGCTTATAACATACATTTCATTACTTTTCAATTTTTTAAATAAAATTTCAATTTACACGCAGTTTCAGATATCCAGTTATTTTATTTTTTTACAAATAAGAATTCAACTGAATACAAATGTTTCAGCTCTCTCTCTTTCTTGCATGCAGAAATGCGCTAATTAGTAAAAGATAAAGATCAGAACAAAGTGTTATCGGTGTGCATTTTTTGGATAATACTAAAAACTTGCATTCAAAGAACATTTGGAAGATTTTTCTTCCTCTAATTAAATTAAACACGAAGTTGTATACGAAGAAGAAAATGTAGCCAAGCAGAAATGCTGATTTAGTGATATATATATATATATGTATATATATATAGTATTAATTAAAAATCATTTACTTAAAACATTTCCTTGAATATTTTGGCGTTCCCATGCAAGGCGAAAAAAAAAATCATCAAAGCATTAAAGGTGGATGAATTAAAACTCGGGTCATTATCCTGGTTCTTAGTAAATGCGTTCATCCAGAAACACACCTTTTTTTATTAAGTTAAATAACAAAACGGAAGAAATTGCATTACCAGGTGTTGATTTTCTTGATTAGGCAGCCTTACATTGATAAAATCTTTAGATGCAATGATTTTTCTGGCGGCCGTGATAAGCGTGGACGTTGACCGCAAAATGAATCCGTTTTATATTTTGTGATAAGCATTTTAAAGATGCTTTTCCATTTTTTATGGAAAGGGGCAAAACTGTTTGGATTTAAAATCGACTGTCTTGAGTAGTTCAACTAATAATCCCCCCCCCCTTTTTTTTTTCATTAGTTTTCGCTCATATTGCGATAACCATCATCGGTAAAGAAATGGATTTCTTAACCTTTTTAATTAATACATGAAGAGGGTAAAAAGTTGCTTATTGTGAGATAACAGCTTGTGTTGGTTTCAGTCTTATAAGTACATTTTAATTAAAATTCCTACTACGGGATTAGAGAGGATTAGAAACCAGTTTCCGAAAGAGAACCAAACCTGACTTGACCGCTCCTAAGATCTCCTCCGAAAAAAAAAATCTTTTTTTCCCCTCTGGTGGGTGACTAGAATTAATCGAACTTATTATGGTTTTTCTGGTAGACCAACGATACGGATACGATAGCGTTACTACAAATGTACACAGATACTCCTGCAAGTTTTTATTTACTAAGGACGACTTCGGTTTCCTTGATAGAAATCCAAACCAGTAGAGAGCAAAGGATATATGCATTAATAATAAAATTCACAAGTGTGATATTGATCCTTAGAGAATGCCCATTTGTTAACTGCTTCTTTAATATAATTCTTTTTCGTTAATTATTTAATATAATAATTAGCATGCGCCAGTAAGTCCAACAAAATCGGTGTTCAAAGAATGCAGTCGTTTTATAACATTTGTCGGATTGATTACCCTGTTTGTTGGGTCTTTAATTCAATTTTTCATGGGCAGTTTTAAAGTTTAACGGTTCTTGAGGAATTTAATTTTTTCTCATTTCTCTTCTCAAATTTCACATAACATATCTAAACCAACCATTTTCAATGAAAATCTACAAAGACCATGCTTTTATAGTATTGGAAAAATATGACCAGCATGACTTAGCTCTCAGTATCTCAACGAATGTAGCTTCTATTAATACTTCAGTAAAGGCCGAAATTAGTCCAGGCAACTTTTCTCATAGTACATGGCAGTACGTACTTCCGAAAGAGGGTTGCAGTGCACTACGGAACGCTAATGCATTTGATATTATGTCAACGGCAGCTATTACAAGAACCAAGTCGTAAAGATACTTCGCAGGCAAATATGTTTGCTCACGCTTGAGTAAATGATTAAAACAATAATATAATTTCGTGACAAGTATAATTTTAGTTTGTGCGTGTATGTAGATGATTTCCATCCCCGTCCCATCTTGTTTGTGGCCTGAAGTGGCTCGAGAAAGCTCCTTCTTTGTTCTGTAAAGTTTTCTCCTGAGCTCATCCACGACACTAAACCCGACGGGTTTCAAACTGTTTGGTGGGGGAGATTCGCATAAATAAAAAGCTATCCTATCATGAATATATTGAAAATAGTAAAAAAAATATATATATATATAGCGAACTTATTGGGTGATGGAGCTAACCAACTTCTCCAACCAGAAGCTAAGGTTAAATGATTAATATTGAATTTTTGATTAATGTTAAATGAGTAATTAATGTCTCGAAATAAGTAACGAAAAGGAGCTTCTAACTTATCATAAATAGTGACATTAATTAATTTTAATTTAAATGTATTTTGTTTTCCATCATTTTTAACTTCAAGAATATAACTATTGAGAGTCTGGTTCTGATTTACATAATCTCAACTGGACAAGCGCTTGTTGTACTATCGATTTAAACCACAATTCACTACTAGTGAATAGCTGTATATAGTTCTATAACTATTCACTAGTAGTGATTTCAAATTGCTTATTAGGGACGTTTTGCGCGAATTTAATGCGACTTATCTTTATTTTTAGAAGAAAAAATCCATTCCGAAACCTGTTACATTCCTGTACTGTTAATGCTCAATTTGTTATGTGATAGCACTTCGTGAAACGGATTAAATGTTTAAGATTTTAAGATCTTTCCTCATCATGATACTTAATGCAATTTTCGATTTATTTGTTGTTTTTGAAGGAAAGCGGTACGCATGACCTCTCTTGAACTCCGTAAGATTTATAAAAAGCTTCACCTTTGTTTCTGGTTTAATGCACTTGACAAATGATTGTCGTCAAAATCGGAAATATCGACAGCATTTCTACCGCTATTTGCTAGTTCATAAACTTTTACAGGTCATTCTTAAGTTATTGCGAGTTATTGCTATATCCTGTATAAACGAGCTCTATTTATCGGTTATATAAATCCCACCCACTCCACCCTCAGATAATTTTGCGACAGTGCGTAACATACAGAGTAATGTAATCCACCTCGGCTCTCAATTAAAAACTCTTAACAAACAAGTCTATTTTATTCTGAACTTTTATTGTATTTTATTTCTTTTTTATTATTACGTTTAGTTCTGTGCACCAAGTGGATGATGTTATCTTCTTTAATCTAATATGTAATTTTTAGCCAAATTAACTAACTGTTGTGACAAAGTTTGTATGAAAATGAAAAATAATGACTAAAAAACAAGTATGAAAATAAGGAAACAGTGTTCTTCGCAACGAATTTATAGAATAGTTTATACAATTCAGCTATTGGGTACAAACAAGCAAAGGTGGTACGTGGCGAGAAGACGGTTGATTAAATTGATATGGAACAAGAAAAAAATCAGCTAAAAGACAAAGTTAATCAATATACAATTTGGTATTGAAATTAATTTACACTTATGGATTGGAAGTTCCATTGAGGATAAGAACAGTTCCTCAGTTGATGCCAGTGACAGAATCCTATTAATAAATAAAGACATCAATGATGGCTAGTTTTTTCTTAATATTGCAGTTTATGCGTGAGTGAAACTAATCTAAGATGGTAGAGTCACTTCTACAATGAGAGAGAGAAAGGCTAGAAAAACAGGTGTTTGATAGCGGGAAGAAAACCCAGGTGACGACCAAGATCTAGATGGATTGATGCATTTAATAAGTGACATTGAATGGAATGATCAAGACACCCTATGTCATGGTTAAAGATTTTGATCTTCCATTTAAGGCCTTTTCTTCAGTATTTCATTTCTTGGAACTGTAGAATTTTGCATAAAATTTAGTCCTTTGTGAAAATTTCAAAATTCTCTATGGAAAAAAAAATATTATTAAACAGATTAATTATTGTTTTGAGGATTACACATTTTTATATATGTACATGACACTTTTGTTGATAACTAATTTCAAGAGAAAAAACGATATATTGAGAATCAGCATTGTTCTAGTCTCAGTGTTCGAAAAAACGACAAGAAGAAATATTGTCAATCGAAAGAAAACATCAGAGGTGGGGGGAAAATGTAAGTTTGAACAACCAACAGAAAAAGTCCATCACATGATGGAAATACATTAAAGAAAAAAATCAATGCTGATGAATGATAAGAGAGAAACATAATTCATGAAATGCAGAGAGAAATGCTAATCGAAGGGAACGGAAGGTGAACCTACTCTGGTGAAAAATCCCTGGACTGTTGGTGAGAATCTCTTTATTAAAAAAAAAAAATACAAGCAAATTTGTTGCAGTTAATGCAAAAAGGTCCGCTCGGTTAGCCTAGTGGCTTTGCGCTTCGCAACCATATGCCTGGGGAAGGAGTGTCCTAGGTTCGATTCCCTTCCACGACGTGAGGAGCTTAAGGATCTTCCTCAGCAATAGCCAAGTTAGCCGGTCTTGGGCGTGGGCGGCAGGGTTTTTCCCGCCAGTTTATCTGGGGTTTTTCATCCCGCAAGCAGACAAACCGGCCCCGTGAACACACAGGTTACAGTCATAAATACTTACGGCAAGGAAGGCAACGGGAAACCACCTTGCTCATAATCATCTCTCCCTAGAATGGTAGCATTTAGCTACCCTCCCGCAGCCGTATGGCAGATGGGAACCAGAAGAAGAATGCAAAAAGTATACAAAGCAGTATGGAGTTTTAGGGAAAAAATGAATTTTTATATTAGAGACATCGCCCATGCAAAGTTATAAATTAATTAAAATTATAAAATAATATATAATTATTAAAGAAATATAATTAGGTTCCTTTTAAGGAGTGTCTTTAGGACTAATTTATTCAGCTTGTAAGATGGGCATATTTCGCAATACCTAGAAGAAAATATGAAAATAGTACGAAGTACAGAATTTCAAGGTCAGACAGTAACCTTCTTGTCCTGGAAAGCCTATTAATTGCAGATCGGTCATTCACATATGATGATTTCTAATACAAGTTTTCCACTGCAATCCGCATGTTTACAGTAAGTGCGATCGGAATTTCCTGTCGTTTAAGCTCGTTTAGTAACATGATTTTCTTTTTTTCCTCGTAGAAACCTCGACCAGTCATAAACTGGCCTCTTGGCATCGTACCTACCCAAATGTAACCGTGCCTTCTTTGTTTCTTTTATTTCTCTCTAGCACACCGGTTATTTGATTCCTCGTAGCGCATTCCATGAAATCGGATGCTTTCTCGCATTATATGTGTCTCATTTAAGAACTTCAGAGTTATTTTGAATTAATGCTGAGCAACTAATACTGCGAATCAAGTGTACTATTTCTGTCAATTGCTTGTCCCTTATTGGGAAGTTTGTCTTGCAGGAGAGCATACTGTAGTTTCTTAGTCTGCTATCTATATGCTAAACTACCTCAACTTCAGTGTAATAGCCTAGAAAATGTAACTTCGGTTTTGAATATCTTTTTCAAAAACAGTAGGCGGACATTCCTTATTTATTAGTCATGTTTCAGATCCATACCGTACACAGCTGCAGATGTATGTTTCCAGTACTCTTAGTTTTGTTTGCAGGCTGATCACTTTCCTTTTCCAGATGTTATCCATGGCCTTCAGATTTGTTCTTCCCTTTGCAAGTCTGATCTTTATTTTTTTTTACAGTCCAAATCATACGTCATTTTACTTCCCAAATATGTGAATTGGTCTACAAGTTAGATGGAATTATCAATTCCATCCAACTTGTATCTTTTATTTCATGTTCTTCTCACCAAATACCACTGTCTTGGTCTTTTCCAAGTTCATAACAAGTCCAAATCTTTTCCCTTCCTCATTTAAGTTTCAATGTTTTTGTAGTTCTCTTTCGCCTTCTTCAATAATAACAATGTCATCCGCAAATCTCAGATTGTTAGTTCTCATCCCTTGCACTGATATTCCTTTTACATCTTCCTTCATTTTATCCATTGATATTTCTAAATGTGCAATGAAAATGCTTGGTGATATTGGGTCCCCCGTGTCTGGTACCTCTGCTTGTTTTAAACCATTTCCCCAAATCATCACCTATTCTAACCGCTGCAACTGCATTCTTATAAACATCTTTTAATATAGCTATTAGTTTTCTGTCAATCCCATAGGAGCACTGCTAATGTCACTTTCTGGTCGATACTTTCAAATTCCTTCTGAAAATCATCTAAGCAAATATATGTTTTTGTTTTTTCTCTTAGCTTTCTCTGCTATTAACCGCATTGTCAAAATCTGTTGAATTGTAGTTCTATCTTTCCTAAATCCTGCTTGCTCCTCTGCAAGGTATGCTTCCAATTGTGTTCTCAATCTTTCTGTCAATATCCTCATCATCTTACCAAGATGACTTGTTAAGGATTGTGCTATAATTTTTACATTCTAACTTATTAAAGTTGCCTCAGTCTTGCACTACGTGCAGGGGCAAACTTGTCTGTTTGCTTACTTGGGGAAAAATGATTAAAATCAAGTTTATAAAATTGCTTGGTATCTTTAATATAAAATAATAATTCTTTTTATGAATGGGAACGAAATGAAATTCATCTCCCTAAAGATATATTCGGCATCATTCAAACTCGCAATGGGATGGATTTGAACCTACAGTCTACTGGTTGGAGACTCTATCTACTCAGCAAATAAGGCTGTTTGCGATGAAATGATTAGAACAAAATCGTATGTACACATAATAGAAAATTCGACAGTGTAGCATCAGTGATTGGGTAGGGCAACAACGTCAGGTTAATTAATGTTAAAATTCAAATATGATAGCAGTAATAATTCATGGTACTTAATAGGTCCTTAAGGCCTACGACTTTCCTTGCTTGGTTTTAACGACCATCATTTTAGGATGAAATGGTTAATCTTAATGTTTGTGTGTATTTTTCGTGTATTCTCCTGGCCAGTTTGCGGCATGAAAAATTTCAGTTTTCAGAATGGGGGATGAAACTCTTCCACTTGTTAGACACCAGCTACTCACCTTCAGACGAAATATAAAGATTATTTTCGTCCTAGATGAGATGCGAAACGATGTCTTTCCAGCCAAAGGACTTCGTCGAAACGACTGAACCGTGAAGCTCTACAATCCAACTTAACCTCATATGCTATGATTTTGTCCAGAAGATTTGTTGCGAAAAGTATAAAAATTCTGAGTCCCGTTAAGCTGAGCAGGCTGGCCTTGTGAAACATGTTATTCCTTTAAACATACTCCTTTTGGAAGTACTGCATAAGAGCAGATATCTTAGTGAAAGACAATACAAGAAGAGTTGAGGCATTATTACAATCGTCGTTCTAACCTTAATAGGTCTGACGAACTACGTTTATCTCCTTTGGGAATAATGCCGCTCCTTGTGTTCCTTGACATTTACACAATTTGGCTTTAGTATTAATAAACTGTTGTCCTGAAGTCTCATTGCTGATTTTTTAAGTTCATTTTTTTTCCCCAAGTCCTGAAGATGATTGTGAAACGTGGGCTAAAATTCTATGCTAATAATTTTTCGCGTAAACTATTACCATCATTCATTTAGTTCTTCCCATTCAAAATAAGTTCAATTGCTAGGCCACTTCAGAATGCAGGTTATTGTTCAACACACTTGTCGCATTTTTGTTTCTGCCAGCATCATTCATTGGATGTCAAGAGATTTTTCCCTTAATTAAAAAAACAAAATAATAATAATATGTAAAATGGAAATTTAGTTGTCCTTCACCACGGCGAACTAAGAGCCCCAAAATAAAACTTAGTGAAATTCACTTTTTATGTTTGACTCAGTCAGCTTTAATCCGCATTCTGCTTCCGCTGTTATCATAAAAATGAATGGAAATGTTATTTTTAACTTTGTTTATCGAATCGTCGATTTACAGTCACTCGACCCTAAATACAGTTAACTCTCTCTCTCTCTCTCTCTGTGTGTGTTCCGTTATATTGTCTCGTTCTAACGGGTTCTTCCTATGGATTATTTCGAACTTGATCTACGGCCCGCTCCACTTTCTATGAAGCGATGAGTCCGTTTTTTTTATTATTATTTTTTTTTTAAATTTATATAGCTGGCATTGGGTCAATGACCTACGATTTCTCGCAGGATCGGTGAAGTTATCTAGGGAAAGGTAGGGGCACTATTGAAGGGGGAGGGAATTATTCAGGTTTCTACCCTATTAAAACTCGTATCACGCCGAAAATACAGCTACATTTTCCCCTCAGCTGTCGAACCGTTACTGCATAGTTCGGCAACAGAGCGTGTTTAATTTCTGGGAACTTTCTCCGCATGAAAATCATTTTGAGAAAGGAGATCATTTTTCTGTCATTCTTTGCAATACGGCATTGTGAAAGTACTTGGGAGTTACCAGGAAGTATTCCTTTGGAATCGGATAAATATTGAGTTTTGCCATTGTTAAGAGATTGACTTTCTCTGCGTTCAAGTTTGACACTCGTAGCGGTGGCGTGTCATTTAGAAGTCAAGCTATTTACTTTGTAAATGCAGAATTGTAAAAGCTTATTTTGGACGAGATTGTATAGCTCCTTGAGTTTAGAATAAATTTATAGTTTTATAATTTATATATTTATAATGTTTATAAGCATGTCTTTGATTAAAAAAATTTTTTTTTTTTTTCAGAAAGGGTAATTTAGAGCGAATGCGAGTGATCCATGTAGATATTAGTGTTTGTATATTTGTATATTGCAAGAGATTTGGATAATGTTTCTGTATTTTCTCCAGGATAGATTAACGCATACATTTTTATATAAAGATCAATCAGGAGGAGATTTAAGTCTTTCAGACAAGTAATAGTGGAAGTCAGGAGACACATCCAAAGTAGTAGTTCGGGGAAGGAAAATAACCTTACTTCATAGATGTGTTCCCTACTGATTCATATTCCAATATGAAAGACCAGAGGCAGCTCGTGCATAGGCACTGCAGAACTGCAGCACCCCCAATTTTTCTCGATATATAAATATATTTATTAATACATTAATATTTGCTTGTAATATTTATTTTTATCATCAACAATCCTATTCTATACAATTCTCTTATTTTGTATAAAAAAAAAAAAAATCCACCTTGTAGCACTTAGGAGGGCGAAGGCTAGCAGCACTGTGTTTACCACAGTGTCATATTGCTACGCGCGCAAGCATATGCACGTCATAGTGAGATGCGAGCTATTAGCGTAATGCGGCACTGTCCGTCGCGCAGTTCCACTGTTGTTTATATGCAGTTTGCGCCAATAGTAGAGTGTTCGTAGTGCTTATCGTGTTTACTCCGTCTCTTTAAATATTTGGACGTTACAATTAAACACATAGCATTTGTTATATTAATTTTTAAGTAATTTTGAATTATACTAAACTGTATAATTTTATCGATAATAAACAATATTTTTTTCATGAAACAAAACAAGAATATATTTTATTTTTAGGTAATTTTGAATTATACCAAACTGTGTAATTTTATCGATAATAAACAATATTTTTTCATGTTTAATTTTTACCATAATTTTAATATTTTATCCAAACACGAATACACTGTACTTACAGTGTGTATGTATATTTCAAAAGTTGCAGCACCCCCACGATTTCAAGCCACGAGCCGCCACTGTGAAAGACTAACAGCAAGTCTACCCTAACCACTACAAAAGACTTAAGGCCACTGAAAAAAGGGTTGGTTTTTAAAAAAGTCTCAGAACATACATGAAAAGTACGCTTCTTTAAGGTTACATCAGAGTTGCCTTACAGCCGTGAAGCGCTCCTCTCTGAAGGATGATTTTATTTATTTATTTTTTTTTTTTCATTGTCCACGAAGGCAAACGAAAATTTCACTCTTGACAGAAAAACGATTATAAGGCATGGTAAAAAAATTCCGGACTGAATGCCTGTTGATACTACTGCAATTAATACAAAACTTCTCCGTTAGAGATTAGAGTAGAATATGAGGAAAGCTCTATCACAAAATTGACAGATCAAAGAACAACATGTATTAAGCTCTTTACTTGTCTGATTTGCTATGAGAAAAAATGCCACAGAAACTCTTGAGCATGTTATAACATTCTTTTGTATAAATCTCAAACATTTGGTTGGTTTTCCAAGTTCAGATTGCAAACGGAGTGCGAATTTTAGTCTATCAGAACAGATGATCGTATCCTAGATATTTTCCGTGTATTCATTATATTTCATAGTATAATAGTTGTCACGAATCAAATGTTTTCATGATAATAGCGAGCTGTGGTTGCATCTACCAGAATTTATGCCATAAACACTTCTGAATACACTTTCAAAAAAAAAAAAAAAGAAAGAAAAGAAAGAAAAACGATATTAGTTTTGAGTGCTGTGTGCCGAAGTTCTAGTTATAAAACAATCATACATGAAATGCATTAATTAGAAGTAAGACTTTCGGCTTTTTCCTAACTTGGAAAAAGATGGACTATAGAGTTGTAATAGTATTCGTAAGGTCGTTTAGTGGTTTGAAAATGTTTACTAGTTGTATAAACTTATGCACTGCTTTCAGCACTAATTTTCTTTCATTACCTTGCAAAATGACCGTATTATTGATGCCAGTTTCATGCGTCAGCTGGTACTCTTATAATAATACTAGTATTATCAACAGTAGTAAGAACTTTTGCGCTATTACTAACATTATTAGTACCAAGTACAAAGTTGAAACAAAAAAAAAAAAAAAAATTTTGTATACACTACGTCGTTTATTCTGTTTCTCGGTTATAGGAAATACATCGCCAAAAACCTAATTTTGCGCTTGCCTGTTTTCTTTAAGGATTAAAACGAAGGCATTTAAAGGCTTTAAGTTTTCATCTAAAGAAACGACATACTACTTCAGGCGAAAGAATAAGAATTTTCTCCCTCGGCCTTTTATACAAGTTTGGCATAATGAGCTGAGTTAATTGTGAGAACTTCACTGTAACGAGGCTTCAATAAACGCATCGTCATTTTTCTAATGCCAATTGGGTGGAACAAAGTCTTTCACATCATGAGAACTTGATTTTCAGTATGACGATTACTTTCCTCAATGCTTATTTCTTTTTTTTTTTTTCTTTGTTAAATATATTTCTCATAGATTGGAATGATAGCTGTATCTCATCTATACTAGAACAAATTGAGAAATTGAAATTCTTTTTTTTTTTTTTTTTTAGTTTCTGTAATGGCAAGATGAGAAAATATTTCAGCTTGACTGAAAGATATTTTTTAGTGATGTACTGTTGCTGGTCGTTTCCATCCAACAGACTGCGGATTCGAATCCCTTCGTGGACATACGTCGATGTTTGTGATGTGTTTGGATGGGAGATAAATTTCATCGCCCGCTGTGAGATCAACACTCCTTATTAGAGATCTGAAGTGGCTTGAAAAGAGTTCCATCCATGCAAAAATAAATCCATAAAAAATGAATAAATTTCTGTTTTAAAAAAAATCAGGAGTTTCCAGGAGGGAAAAACCCTCCACCGCCGAATGAAACTACGAATTCACCTTCAAGGAAATAAAGGTTCTTCGAGTCCCAGACGGGATTCGCACTCAGGTCTTTTTAAATCTAAAGATGACGAAATGAATTCGAAGGTACCCTTATAGTTATTAATCTTGAAACTTCGCTGTTCACGTAGAGTGTACCCGTTTTTAATAGATTAATAGTATAAATAAAATTTTACCGAAAAGTTAATCGATAACAATCCTTCCCTTTGGTCGGAAAGATCTGAATGTGATAAAAGATCTTCCGAAACTCGGATATTTCATCCCACAAAACAGACTGACAAGCCTGTCAGAATATATGCAGTTGACAAACATAGCAGATGGGGATAGGATTAGCCGTCTTAGAAGATTTAATTCGGTTCGTATGGAACTAGTTACTTAGCAGTAAAACCATCGAACATATAAGAAGATGAAGGACAACTGGCTGGAACCTGCATGAACTACAAAGAAACCTAATTATATCACTTAAAAGGTATAAACCTATCAAGAACTATTGAAATACTGAAAATTTAACTTAAAAATAAATAAACACCATGCAATGTCTTCTCGTTTGTTGCTTAACTACTGTAATGAGCTATACATGGCCTTGAAGGAAAAAAAAGTTCGCCCGCCTAATCTCTTTCCCTCCGCCCCCCCGTATGTGTTGCAAAATGATTTGTTAATTTCCAGGTAGAGCGTTTATTCGGTTTATCTATCTATTTAGCTATTAAACTTTCTATTTCATCATTCAATGACCTCAGAATGCGAAAAACTTTGCTGGTTCTAGTCTCACTTTTTTTAATCGTCTTCGTTCTATTTCATGAATGTATAAAACAAAGTTTCTTAATTTAGAAATAAACACCATGAAATTCTTTTGAATTTTTTCTTGCAAAACAAGACAAACACAGAAAAACTACACGCAGCAACATCCATAGCACATTAGGGATCAATATTGATGGGGGTGTCTTTAAATCAAGTGCTGTAATAAGTCATTTGACTATTATCACAACAATTATTACGGCCAGGATTCGATCTTCTGTAATTCCAGCTCTACGTAGGTGACTTCGTAGACATTACCCACAAAGTATTCCTGGTGATATTTTTACAGGATAGTTCACCATTGCTCCCCCCCCCCCCATTTTATTCGGGCTTGGGGCCGACATATGGCTGGTACGTATTCATGACTGTAATCCATGTGTATTCATGGGGCCAGTTTGCCTGTTCTCGGGGGACGAAAAATACGAGTTTCCGGGTGGGAAAAAACCCTATCTACGTCCGGTTAACTCACCTTTAGTTGGCCGGTTCACCGAAAGAGCCCAGATAAAGGTTCCTCACGTCACTGACGGGAATCGAACCCAGATCTTTCCGACTAAAGGGCTTTGTCTATACTGACTGAGCTACGGAGGCTCTCGTTCCCTATCAAAAGTTGATTTACATCCAATTAAAAAAAAAAAAAAAAAAAAAAGAAAAGTGTACTTCGAATAAATGTAATTGAAAAACGTCCAAAAATCGTTTATCTTCTTCTAATCTACCAACGATTTCGACCAAATCCTCATTTGCCTATTCCATCCATAAAATAAGCGGTATTAAAACTTGTGTAAAAAATTTGCAAAGTCGTGAAAAAAGATAGGACAGCTACTTAGGTGACATCATTGTTTTGAATGTTTGGGAGTGTAAATTTCTCCAGTTAGAAGTTCGAAGAGATCATAACGGTGGCAGCTTACAATACCACTAATTATAAAAATGTCAATCAAGTAAATTTCAGCTAATATCCCTCAGCATTTAGCTCGCATTTTTTTTTTTTTTTTAATTCCTTATACGCACAAGGAAGATCGAATAGTCACAATAAATTCTATATTTAGAAATTTATGCTCTTCAAAAAGTGGCGCTGCAAGGTAGGTCTGTCGTAAGATTACATTTTATTAAATGTTTTGTTTCGGTACAACTTAGTTCCCCCCCCCCCCACACACACACAGTGCTGGCAAAGTCGATAGGTAGGGGAAGAATAACTGGTCGGTCTGTGTGATTGTTGAATGCCGGAGGTGTAATCTGTAAGCAGTGAACATTCTTTGATAAATAGCTTCGTGTGCGTCATTATCGTCTTTTAAATAAAGAGGCAGAACAAAGTTCCTCCCCGCAGCGAACGAAGCGATGCTGCAAGAAATTAACTGAAAGTGATTAAACATCGAAAGTATTAATTCTTCAGATTCCTTAGAGGGCAGATTAGTTAAGCGAGTCTTTTCTAAAGTTTGCAATGCGTTTGAACTTCATGAAGGGTAGACGCAATAATAATGTACATTATACCCCGCACGGGTCATATTCTACTGGTTGCATCCTGTTTGGGTAACAGTAATGGGTACAGTCGGAAGAATGAACACTTTTTTTTTTGTGATAATTACATCCGAAATTTTTGCAAGCCTGTTTTGCATTAGCATATGGGTGGTTGAGGGTAAGATAAGTCGGAAACCTTGCGTAGAGACCACGCAGAGAATTTTTTTTCACCCACTTCAGGCTTCCAATATGCAAGTTGGTGGTGTCACAATAATAATCTACCACATAAAGACATTCACATACCTCTATGCCACTGTCAAATTCGAACCCATGACCTGCTTATTGTAGAATGAAAGTTCTATCCATTCTACATGGCCAACGAAGTCACATTTAGTTGAGAAGAATCCTGTCTGAAACGTAAGGTATTTTTACAAAGCAGAATCTTTCCCTTTTGACCAGATTTCTCACGTGGAAATGGAAGAGTTTTGTAAGGATATGCGGCTTGCCGTAAATAGCTTTTCATGGGCCCTTTTTTTTTTGAAAAAAAAAAAAAAATACATCAAATGCGATAGAAATAGATCGACTAATTTTTAACTTTAACCAAAAACGTCACGAATCGGTCCCCACGGCGGCAAAATTTGAAAATGAAAATATAATGCTGATTATTTTTTGATACCCCATTTCAGGGCTCTCTTCGTCATGGGGCCTGTGCATTCGTTGCACCTGCCTAGTTACGGCACTGGTCACGGGTCGGAAAATAAAAATTCCTCTCGCTGCGTGTTGCATAAAATGAAATATTAAAACATGCATATGCAAAACGATATGAAAACTAGCAAAAAAAATTATAACTATCAAATGTTCTTGCCGTTTCGAGTTTAGCTAATCTAATACCGAAATCTTAAAACAGCAGCTACATGAAATTTCAGAAATATTTTCGTACCGATGTTGTGTTTATAAATCTTTAGAGAGTCGCAAGTTGTATTAAAAAGCAAAGTTCTTCTTACTGCTAAAATATTACGCAAAGAGAAAAACATTCTGCGAGATGTTCAATATTTCCATTTTTGTGCTGGACTGGTTTTTGTAATACTGAGAACGTAACCCAAAAAACCACTAAAACTTGTTACTGAATTATTGGCTGACATTTCAAGTCAGCTTAGCTAATCTAATATTAATTACTGCGAAATTTATGAGGGACCAAATGCTTCTGAAACCAGCTATTTAAAATGAAGTTTCTAGACTTAGACACTTAAGACTTAGATAAGCACTTAGACGAAGATTGATATTTTTTTTTTATTAAATTATGTAAAAGTAGTTTTCAAGCCTAGTCACATAACCAAATTACTAACCGAAGAATTATGAAAGATGCATAAATATTCTCTCCGTTATATAGTTCCCATTCGATAAAAGCAGTATCAAAACTGTCATATGAAGGTGCAGTATAATCCAGTCGATGATGACGAAAGCAATTTTCTTATAGAATTATTTTAATGCCCTTCTCGTTCACGCTTAACATCGGTATTATGGATGAAAGATCGAGAGGTAAAATATCTGAAAGCAAATATTTCAACCTCTAAATTCCTATTTCATATTTTGAAGGTCTTCAATTTTGTGTTTTGAAAGTTGGAGTTGAAGCACTATAAGGATTTGGCCAAAGATGCAGCTGAAAAGAGATGGTTAACTCGCAGCAAGCGCCTTGGATTACCAATAAGCGCCTACCATTAGGTATATAACAATATTGGCTGGCGAGTATCTAAACGTAGATATCGTCAAGGTACTAACAGAGGAAGATTTGTCTAAACTAAAGGTATCTTTTTAAAGCACCTACAGTGACTGAAGAAAGATTAATCAGTAGACACAGAGATACCACTGAAAATCATATTTTGTCTTTAAAAAAGCCAGAAAAAAATAGGTACGTAGTACACATTAATAAAATTCTTGAATTTTCGTTTACGTTTATAATATAGCTGATTTCCTTATTTCGCGCGTGTGAAATGGAAAATATGTTGAGTATCTCATAATCCTGACTTTTTGAAAAGTATTCCAGAAAAGTGTACAGAATTCTATCATAAAAAAAAAGGTTGCAATTAACTAATTTACTACAAATTGTTTTCCAATCAATTCAATCAGTCAGTTTGCTCTTATCATTTTGTCTGCAAAAGCGGTCCTAACTATCCCTACATATATTTTCTAATTATAATTTAAATAAACATCTCATTAGTTCTTCTTTCGTTAATGGGTTCATTTCTAATACTGTCTTGTTAAATATGGTTTTCTCGGTCATATCAATTAACTTCATGATACCTCACAACTCTCGTATTGACAGTTTTTAATCAGTTATTGAGTTTTAACCCAACTCTCAGAATTCCCTTTAACATCTCTCCTTAATCTGATGGTTGGTGGGTCGCAATGCTACTTTACTAGGGAATAACAAGTAAGAGCAAAGTGGTTTCCCGTTGTTTTCATTACACAACACTATTTAGTCGGCAGATGTGTGTTTTCACAGGGCCTGTTTGCGAAATGAAAAACCCGGCTTTCTCTGCGAAAAAATTCTCAACCTCCGTATAACACCGGCTATTTCACCTTCAGCTGAAAAGCGCTGATAAATGTTCGCGTCTTAGACCGGATTCGAACTCGTGTCTTTCCAACCAAAGGGCTTCGTCAAATCCAATTTGCGTTTAGGAAGCTCACCTCACTCTTCAACATTTATTATTATCGTATTACTTCCATATTGCAATTTAATGAACATTTCAGAATATAAAAACGAAAGACGTATCCGTAATGTTTGTATTATTTTATTTTATTTTTTCTTGTAACATTTCATTGGCAGAAACAGCATTGCAAACGCAACTTGTTCGTGTCCACACGAACAGGAGAAACTGTGTTACTTTGCTTTAGTTAAGTGCTGATTTTTACACTTTTAGAATCTTACACCAAATGATATTTATCAGCATATGTCCCGTATATGGGTAGAAATGTTTCTGACGTTAAACGAGATATTCTTGATATGATCAGTTGAGATGAGGTTGTATTGTGACCCACAATATGATTGGGTTATTGAAATTTCGTTGTATTGTGATTTAACTTAAGTAACATCCAAACAAAAGATTATCAGATACGAGTGAAATGATATTTTAAGATATTGCTTATTTAACTAAGCAAAGCTCAATGCAAATCATAAGAGGATGTACAAGAAAAATAAATATGGTACAATTTAAAAGTATGTTGACGCAAAAATGATAAGGGAAAAAAACAGTAGCGGTGAAAGTATGCATATTTATAATGCAAAGTTTCCTAATGCATTTTGATTTTCCCCAAATCTGTTGGATTCTTTCATGCAAATGAAAGAAGTTTCGAATTTCTGAATGGCTCGCACTAGTTTTTTAGATTTCATATTTTGACTAAGGTATTATTATGGAGATGAGACCTCATCTCAGGAGATCATTCTGCACAACACTACATACTCCTAAAAAATAATTTATTAGGAAATATATATTGAAATAGGAATATTATGTAATTAAAAACAATGCACACGGACTTCAGTAGATCGTCTAAAGCCGCGTGCATGTGATATGAGGGGATAACTTTAGTGCATCTGTTTTGTATTGGATAGGACTGCTTTGCTTTGTGGTTAGTGACCGATCTGTATGTGTGACTATGGAGCAATTATGCTCAACATTTCTCTCTGACTTTTGACTCTGATGAGATACGGAGATCTGCTACGAGTAATATTTTTGGATCCTCTAACAAGACGCCTGAGGAGAGTACGAATGATCTCTCTCTCTCTCCCGAACAATAAACTTCCTCATTGTTGGGTCTTTTCACGTTTGTCAGTGGCTGATAAACATGACCCCCAACTTATCTCTCACGACTCTCTGTTTAGGTACATTTGTATAGGTAACTGCATGCCCTCGAGAAAGTCAGGGTGTGCCCTTTCCGGTTTGTAGAGATGGTAAATCGTGTATCACCACTAGGTAGTGACAATGACTAAACAAAGCTACTGTGATTCTCCTTTCTTTGTTCTACATGTTGGAGTGATGTTAATGACAGACTCGTTATTAAGACTCGTGTTGGTCTATCCAAGAGAGTGAACATCTTCGTATACATGAAGACCAAATGAATAGTCGTTACTTTTTATTACAGCTGAAGCACAATACCGTTTGTTAAGAGATGCATCGTAGAGCAGTAGTTACATGCGAAGCAAAAAAGTTCTTACTGAACCACAACCAGGTTTTCGAACAAAAGAAGTAGAACCATAAAGAGAAATAATGAAGGAAATGAACAAAAACTTGATACTTATGGGAAACTTCCTTTGGCTGTTTCTACATGTTTAGCATGTAGAAACATGTATTAGCAACAGTTTTTTGACGAGAAAGGCTAAAAAGTGTGACCTTAATTATAATGCAACGAATCTGCACAATGCCGGAAGGCCATAACGGCTCTGAGTGCTTTCAGAGCCGTTATGAAAAGTAAAAAGAAGCGAGGAAAGCGCCTGTTAGAACCGAAACTCAGTAATATCGTGGCGGAAAATAAAAATGGAGTTACAAAAAATATTTCTTGGCTATTTTATTATTTCTTAGTGGAAAAATATTTTTAGTGTTTTAATTACTGCATAGCATATTACCTTAGTATAAAGAGAGACTTTTCATTTTCGTTATTTATTAGAAATTTGTTTCGCGGTGTAATTGTGGAGGTTCAGATAGAACTACCGAATAGTGGCAAGCGTATACTTGAGACATGGCAGCTAAGTATCGATCTGTTCCCTCTGTAATTCGGTCCCATCACATTAGGCATTGCTCATAAACGCGAACCACTTTTCTGATAGCATCGTAAGATGGGATCAAAAGTAGCGAAATTTCATTTGCTTGATACGAGTAACAAGCGACAGTTTCTCTTCCGTTGTTTCGCTGCATCATCTTTGGAGTTGGATTCGTTTTATGTATAACGAGTTCCTATTACAAAACGTGACGCAGCTACCGGACAGCCAGACGAGCCTCGTGGTTAGAGCTGATTTTAAATCCCAGTCATTCTTCTTTCTGTTTATTCCGTGTTAAGTGGAAGAAAAAAAAAGTTGTGTGGTTTAATACTTCCTGCAAGGAAGTTGCGCAGCCTTTCTCGCGTTAATCGTCACGTTTGCTATGGAAACAAACGCTTTCCCACGACATCATGTAATGATAGCGCACTGAGCACAATTTGTTCGTGATGCTTTAAAACGCGGGGGACGTCTTTAAAACCTAAGTTAAGAGGCTTAGAAGTCAATAAGCATTTCTTGAAAAAAATAGTTATTTAATTAGACTAAGTATGTTTGTACGCCTTTCTTAAGAAATCCCTCGATAATTCATAATTAATGAAGAAACGTGATTCGAGGACTTTAACTTGGTTTAAATGGAAAGTAATAAATACGTGAACTTATTTATGCCTAGTTGATCGAGTGGATAGAATATACACTCTCTCCAATCAAGAAACCGTAGTAAACCGAATTTAGCCGTGGACGTTTGTTGAATGTCTGAGGTAGAAGATGAATCTTCGCTTGACATGAGACCAACATGCTGCTTACTGGTGGACTGAAGTGGCTTGAAAAAGTTCCATGTTTAATCATCGTAGAATTGCCGAACGCCTATTTTTTTTTTAACGTGAATCTCACCAACGACAAGTTTGCAACTTTCGTTGATGGGATTGGTTAAAAAAAAAAAAAAAAAATAGGTGGACAAGGTAGGTGGGCTAGTTTTCTTCAGTACGAACTCTGCCGTTTTTACCTTGAACAGAACTAGCATTTGGAAGTAACTGTTTGATCATTGAAACATGTAACCATGTTTTTTTTGAAAGTTCATGTTTTTTAATGTTCTTGTAACCAAGAACATCAAAAAACATGAACTTTCGGACAAAGTTCGTACTGTTTAAGCGATGAAATAACAGGGTAGCTCATGAGGAAGAGTAACTTAGCCTTCGATCACATTCGATGTTTCAGAGGGTAAATGTTTATTTACTTTCTGTGTACAAAATAACGATGGATGTAATTTAAACGAAAGTATAGATTTACTGAATCCAGTCTTAATACTCCACATCCCAATAACTATGATGATTTAGGCTAAATTCTTCACACGAGGAAATTTTTCCATTATTAGATTGTTGTATTCTACAACAAATGATTTGCTGACAATCGTAAAACGGTGTGAGTTTCATTGTAAAAGCATTCTTATGCAGTGGCATTCGTTATCTGAAGCTATTTTTGGTATATGCACACACACTTTTATTTTGATGAATTAATTCAAATTGTCAAGTTACATTGAAAAAAAAAAAAAAGACTCATTTCGAATCGTTTTGCTAACACCGATATGCAACAAAATTTGATGTTGATGACAGTCGGAATTTAATTTTCAATTGTTGATACTTCCGTCGTTTTCGCGAGAACAATTTTACCCGTGAGAAATGTATTATTCCATAAAAATCAAAAGTGAATCAAATGGGTACATAAGTGAGTTGGAAAAGAAGAGCACAGGAATGTGTTCTTGTGGGCAGTCTAAATCCTACACGTTATTCATCTTCACGTAGAATATATAAGTAAATTAAGGTATTTATTTCTGGAAAAATTTCCATGTTACTCCTCTTAAAAAAACTATTATTTTTTACGGCTGTTATAGCCTGTTTTTGTTTAGGAGTGCCCCTTATTTTAAATACATAGGCTTTTTTTCTTCAAGAAATTTTTAGGGCATTATGAGTGTATTTTAAAGGAAAATATAGCAGAATAATTGAGGAAGAAAATTTTGTGCATACCTTGTTTAGATGGTAGGATAACTTCAATCTCCATATTTATGTTGTTAGTTAAAAAAAAAAAAAAAAAAGGGGGGGGGGACGTGTTTGACGCAAGGCGGGAAGAATAATTTTTTTTAAAATAATATATATACAGATGTGTGTGTGTGTGTGTGTGTGTGTTTATATATATATATATATATATATATATATATATTGTTGTACTTAAGGGTGGTTTTTTGGGAAAGGGTTTTATGGGGAAACTGGGTTGGGGGGAGCGTTAACGGGGTGCGAGCCGTTTCGGTCGTGTGACCATCATCGGAACATTTACGGAATCGGCGTAGGTCCTTGTCAAAACGACTGTGACATCACCTACGCAGGCTCTACCATTAGGTCTTTATGGACTAGACTACAAGAACACTTCCGCGACTGCATCATCCCTATTCCGGAACATTTAGACACAAAAAAAAAAACAATGCAACATCAAAAAGAAAAATAGAATACAGAGTACACGGAAGACAGAATTAGCGGCTCACGCCCTTGAACTGAAACACATCCCGCAAATCGACAAGGCCATAATAATAGACAAACAAGACAACGAAACAATGCTTAGAATATCTGAAACGATAGCCATAAAATGTGACGAAAACTCAATCAACGTCCACCGTCCGTACCTAATTTCCGAATGTTGGAAACTCCACAAATCAGGTCACGCCTCCGACCAATAAGCGACAACAAATGCCCTTTTTTGGCAGATACAACATGCGGTCGTCACATAGCCCTACACCCATTCCGTAAATGTTCCGATGATGGTCACAGGACCGAAACGGCTCGCACCCCGTTAACTCTCTCCCCCAACCCAGTTTTCCTCTAAAACCCTTCCCCAAAAAAAGCGCCCTTAAGTACAATATACATATTTGTATATATACATTATTTTAAAAAAACCCGGGTTTTCAAAAATATTAATCTTCCCGCCTTGCGTCAAACACTTCCCCCGCGTTTTCTCCCCCCCCCCCCTTTTTTTTAACAACCTAACAGCAGAAATATGGATGAAGTCATCCTAGCATCTAAACAAGGTTTGCACAAAATTTTCTTCCTCAATTATTCTGCTATATTTTCCTTTAAAATACACTCATAATGCCCTAAAATTTTTCTTGAGGAAAAAAGCCAATGTATTTAAAATAAGGGACACTCCTAAACAAAAAAACAGACTATAATAGTAGTAAAAATAATAAGTAAATATATTTAATTATTACTTCACCAATATTTCACTAAAATTAAATTGGCATCATCACGGGAACAGTACACTAGTACAAATACGGCAAGCTGGCACGAGTGGGTTTGAAAAGGAGAAGCACAGGCAGGTATATAGTCCTAAATTATCCCAGCTTTTGGGCTTGATTGAGTGTTTTTGGCCATTGGGCTGCAGATGGGAGGCAGTTTAATTTGTTGGGATTAGGATAGCTTGTGGGGAAGAAGAAGGAATAGTCTTGCATAATTATGTCTGCTTCAGAGAAGTAAGGCACTTTTTATTTTGTTATTTTTTTTTTTCAAAGTATCATGTGGCTAGGTCTGCTAATCTTGAGATGCCATAATGGTAGTATTGGATGTAGTCTCATCGCTCCCAGATCTTGATGGTGGCTGTCCCGTGTGTTTGGCTACAAAGGAAAGGTTACAGCTTCAAGGATTTTAGCTGGTCTTTAGGAGAGCAGATAAGGATGTTAATTTCTTGTATTGTTTACATATGAAGGAGAAGAGGTGTGGGTATGTTTTCCCCCCCTATCCTGTGAGAGTTGTAGCAATTACTAAAAAAAAAATATTCTGTATGGTCGAGTTCAGAAGTGAGTACATTTTCAGAGCAAACCAGATTTTCTCTGTTTGCTCTGGTTTTCATAATTCTATACTATTGGGATGGTGTGGTAATACTACTGCGGGAGATGTACAGTATTTGCCTTTGTGTATGTATCGTGTGTGGGGTTCTATGACTGTGAAAGCCAAGGATCCGGTCGTTATGTAATCAGAGTGTCTAGAAATGGCAGACAGTTGTTTTCTATTTCTTGGATGACAGCTGTTCAAATAGGAAAGAAAGGTGTGCGTGATCATTGCATATTTCGAACACATCGTTTGCGTGGTGTAACCAGATGACAGGTCTGAGTTGGGTAGGCATTCTTTTCAATGTCTTAATAAAATAGATGGCCTAGAGGGAGAAAGAAGGGAGAAGAACATGACTGTATAATTTTCTTTGTAAAATTTGCCTTGCCAAACGAAATAGCCTCAGTTTTGGCTGAGATATTGGGAAGAAATTCAGCTTAGAGCAAGTCAGAGATCTTGAGTGAACCATTGGCGAATGGTGTGGAGAAGTCTAGGCCGCTAAGTCTGTGTTGCAATGGATGAAGTCTTCTGTACACTGGACTTAAAGAGGGCAGAAGTATGAGAGAACACTTTGCTGGATTCTTGGGCTAATTTGCAGTAGATCTATGGCGTTCGTGAGTGAGTGTCATGGTTATGAATTTTTGGCAGCCGTCTGAGGATGGTCCATAATTATAAGGTTAGAATTTGTTAGAACTTCCAGTTGGCTAAAAGTGGTATTTTTGAAAAGTCTGTGGATGGTTATGATCTATGTTGTGAGATTATAGTTTATTTGGCAGTAGATAGATGGGTTTTTTAGAAAGTGACTATTTCATAAGGGTAATCAAGCGTAAGCCAACACCTGGTATATATGCTGGGGCAATTCGTAGTAAAGGTGGAGTAAGCTCAGATTACTGTCCTTAGTATTTTCCCATAATGTAAAGACAGTGATCGGAGCTTACTCCACCTTTACTACGAGTTGCCCTAGCATGTACCAGGTGTTGGCTTATGCTTGGACTCACAGAACTTTTATAGTCTTCTATATTCGGCATGAAACTCTTAGATTTTCGATCTATGAGTTTCTTATTCGGCTAAGAAATAATGTTGGATTCAATATCCACTTAATTTGAATAAATTACCTCGCCGAAGTGAAGCCTATTGGCTCTTTATCTTAGTAATTCAGTATCACTGATATTATATTTTTGCATTTATTCCCGTTAAAGACTCCCCTAATTGTTTGCAGACTTTGCGTGATTCCTAAAATTAAACACAATATACTAATGCTTCATTGACCTCTTCACGAGGATAATGAAGCATTAGTTCTTCATGAATAAGGCACTTTTCGATGCATAAACATTGCGTCACATTCGTGTTAATAGCCCAGGTGTGCTTTCAAAATGCATACACCTTTGAGCCCTTTGAAAATATGTAAAGAGGGCACAACTGATCAAATTCTTAGCGTTGTAGTATTTTTAAACCGCTGAGAAGGCAAGGCTAGGTGAGCTAACATTTTGAGCTCATCTAGTGTCTGTGACTAGTTATTATGTCAACCAATCCAATTGAATGTTGTCACTTGTCATGAGTTGAGCGCTTTCTTATCCGATGGTTGTATTACAAATAGCTGTTACAAATAGCATGTTTTCTGGAACTAAAAATTTGAAAATGGATGTTAGGAGAAAAAAAACCTAAATGTTTCTCTTGCTATGTAGGTATAGCATTTGTTGAGGTTTCAAAATTTTTTAACGGTATAAAGACATTTTTAATCTAGTCTTTGGAAACAATAGACAGTAAAAAATATCTATTCCTGAATAAAAATGAATATTTTGTGTATTATAAGACATTGTTTATCTACAACAAAATACCAGCATATGTGAGACTGATGAGGCAGAAGAACCGCTGATACTAAAAAAAAAAAAAAAAAAAAAAAAAACACTAAGGAATGTAGGATTCCCAAAAGGGTGGATAATTTCGATAACATCGGATGTTATGTACTCTGAATCTCAGTAAACAAAAGAAAATTCTTTGAAAACGGAGCGAAATATACACAAACCAGAGAAACACATAACACAGGCAACAAATTTTATGAAATGATTGGCTGCTCCATCAAACCATATTTATTCTTGCCATACTCTGTCTCCTTGCGAGTTTTTTTTTAATTATGCCATCATAAATTCTCTTATTCGTGTCTAGACTTTATAGGCTAGTGCTATTCGTTCTACCCAGCAACGTATAGGACACACATGTCAAAAATGTTAATTATTAATAATTCGTTTAGCATTAATGAAAGTATTTCTACTCGCACTTATTCTTTCCTTTCATTTCTTATTCTCACATGTCTTGTAAATGATGGTTCACATATTTTCTTCCTTGAGTATTTCAAATATACCAACCAAATATAGCATTCTCTTTCATTGTTGTTTTCTAATAAATCCCAAAACCGATTGTTTCCCCACTCTACTCAGAAGTATTCAAAGTTATCCTGCAATTAATTGCATTGGACCAATTACAATGAGCGCTGATGCACTACACTCTCAAAACTTTTATACATCGATAAAAATGCAGTCATACGGTCATGTGCATCCGCAGAGGGGGGGAAAGCGGGGAACCCCCCAGGATACAGTAAAAAAAATTCTACAAATTATAATCGTAAAAGTGATTGAGATATGTAACCTTACACCCTCGACCATGGGACGGTTTTTCTGTCTTAAAATTTTATTATGAGCTGGCCAGTTTCGGCCCACAGTGGGGTAGCCATAGAACATGTGTTTTTTGGCAGCAATAAAGCATGTGTTCCTGTTTGTGGTTCATCTTTTTCTGATTTGTGATAAAAATGAACTGTGTGAACAGCGACCAGTGTTCGTTTGCCCTTTGGCAAACAAAGTGAATCAGTCTAGTGAATCACTGAGTGAAGTGTGAATTGCAAATTTATAGTGAAACTGATTTAAACAGAAAAATACATTTTTGAAATGTAAGTGTATGTAATTTAATATTATTTTACTTGTCAGTTTTATGATTTTTTTTAGTTTAGTTTAGAAACGGTAAAGTTTCTTATGTGAAATTGTGCTAAAAACTGTATGAATTCCGAATACTTTTTTTTTTCCAAGAATTAAAGATCATTAAAATCGATGTAAAATGAAAATAATTTTTTATAGTTTACATCGACAAATAATTACATAAAAAATGCTAAAAGACGTTTATTGATGTAATTATTTAATTACACCAATAATTATAAAAATTTATTGATGTAATTATTTGTCTCCAAGCTCCCCCCCCCCCCTGGATATTTCATAGATTTGACATTTTTCTAGACAGTAACTCAGTTCTTTCATGTGTGCAACCAAATTTGATATCTAAATACGGAGAAATTTACTTTAAAGGAGGGTACGGAACGAATTCGAGACCTGCACGCGCACACACACACACACACACACAGATATTTATTTATTTATATATGAAAAATAAATTAGTTTGAATGACTATAATACCGAGAATAAAAAACAATAAAGTTTAAAGCTGAGATACTACTAGTTTCGTTGAAAAAATCAACTTCCTCAGGTATAAAAGACAGAGAATTATATAAAAAAAATAACAGAGACATTATAAAACTATATCAACAGATCTGATATAAAAGACCGCATTACAGTTTGAACAGGAATGCGTGCTGGAGTTCCAAATGAAGTTGACTACGTGATTGAATTATCACGAGAGCGCCAGTACTGACTGGACAGTGCCAATGTGTGCGTCAGAAAGATTGTAGCTAAGGCTGTTGCTTATACGGGATGAATCGAGGGATATTTCTTTAGATTCGATTATCTTTCTTTCGAGTTCATCATAACACAAATGTATGTTAGAAGTTTGCGGCCAGTCTACGAGGTGTTGGTGGCCTTCATCCGAGTTAATAGAGAAGAAAACGTGGCTTGAGAGAGCTCTGGTCCTATTGTAGGATATGTTTCTTTTGCGTTTCTCAATACGTAAAAGGATAGATTTAGCTGTCTGACTAATATGGTTTGCTACATTCACACATAATCTTATAGACTCCTGGATACTGAAGAGGGAGATGTTTTACTTTAGGTCCACTAAGTATGCAATGAAGTTGTGGAAACGTAGTGAAACAAGTTCTAATGTTGAATTTTTTAAGAATTTTTGCCAGTTTTGGGGAGAGAGAGCTGATGTATGGCAAAGTTATAAATGCTCTTGGGGAAGAAGGATCTTCAATAGTAGGTGAACGATGGTAAGAGATAAATTTATCAATCTTCTTAAGAGAGAAACCCTTGTTGACGAAAGTCCTTTTTAGTAAATTGAGTTCATTTTCAATCTCTGTTTCGTCTGTTAATAAAGATCTGGGTCGATGTGCCAGGGTTGAAATAATACAAAATTTTTGCGGAGGGTAGTGATGGGAAGAAGCATGAAGGTATCTATTTGTGTGGGGGTTTTTCTAAAAATAGAGATTTTGATATTTTCAGTGCATCTTGTAAGTTTTAAGTTCAAAAAGGGAAGACAGTTGTTGGATTCCAGTTCGTAGGTGAAATTGATTTTCTCATGAAACTTGTTGAGATGGTCTAGAAAAATATTGAGGTTGTTTAAACCGTGTTCCCAAATGAGGAATACATAATCTATATAACGGTACCAGATTTTGGGTTTTAGTGTTGAAGAATTAATTGCCTTTTCATCGAAGTCTTTAAGAAATATGTCAGCAAGAATCGGAGAGAGCGGACTGCCCATAGCCAATCCTGAGTTCTGTTTGTAAATCTTATTTTCGAATTTGAAATATCCTGAGTTTACACAATAAGGAAAAGTATTTCATGGATAGTTTGTTCTGGAAAAGATGGAGGACCTCTTGAGTATGTGCATTCGTGAAGAGAGAAACTACATCGAAACTTGCCATGAAATCTGATTTGTTGAGTTTGACGTCTTTGATTTTTGCCACGAAATCAGCTGAATTTTTTATATGAGAGAAGGAATTACCAGATGGGTTTTTCAAGAATGATGCGAGGTATTTAGAGAGGTTGTAAGTAGGGGAGTTTATACCTTCAACAATTAGTCTAAGTGGAGAGTTCAATTTATGGATCTTTGGGAGTCCATATAATCGTGGGATTAGCGGATGAATCGATCTGAGGGAAAGACGGATGTTTCTTGGTAGCTCTGAGGTGGTTTTCAGTAAATTGTTGGTTCTATTGTGCAATTCTCTTGTAGGGTCATATTTAGTTCAGAGTAAGTGTGAGTTTATATTTATTATAATGTCGGTTTATTATAATGATATCATAATTCTCCCTGCAGACAAAGGAAATACTACTGTCGTCTTAGACAAAACTGATTACCATAACAAAATTTTGGAACTAATAGAAACTGACATTTACTCTGAAGTAAATAGTTCAGAGTAAGTGTCAGTTAAACCACTTATCATATCATATTTCTGAAAGTTTTCACCTGAACTTTTTTCGCAGACCGATTTAAACGACTTGGTCAGAGATGTGGGTCTTCCTAAGGAATCTGCAGAACTACTGGGCTCGAGACCAAACGGAAAGAATTTGTTAGCCCCTGGCACTTCTTTCTCATGGTTTAGATATAGAGAAAGAGATTTTCTTTCTTACTTTTCAGAGGAAAGTGATTTAGTTTACTGTAGCGATATTCCCGGACTAATAAGCAAATTCAACGTAAAATATGAAGTCATCGATTGGAGGTTGTTTTTCGGCTCCTCAAAAAGAAGCCTCTAAGCTGTGCTTCTCCATAATTACAATAAGTATGCTTCAGTCCCAGTAGCACATTCCGTGCATTTGAAAGAATGATACGAAAATTTAGCCTTCATTCTCAGAAAACTAAAGTACAATGATCATGGATGGACAGTTTGCAGTGATCTTAAAGTCATATCTATGATTTTAGAACAACAAAGAGGATACACCAAATAACCGTGCTTTTTGCGCGAGTGGGACAGTCAAGATCGAGAGCAACATTGGATCAAGAAGGAATGGCCGGAAAGAGTCGCATTAGAATCTGGAAGTAAAAATGTGTTACACGAAACTTTGGTTGTTCGGGGAAAAAATCCTTTTACACTCGTTTCACACAAAGCTGGGATTGATGAAGCAATTTGTGCTTTGTCGAAAGAAGGAGAGTGTTTTAAATACATCTGTGCAAAATTTCAGGGATTATCTACAGCAAAATTGAAAGAAGATATTTTTATCGGTCCGGACATCAAGAAACTTATGAAGGATAAACTGTTTGAAGAAAAAATGACAACTGTTGAAAATGAATCGTGGAAAGCTTTGAAAGAAATGGTGACCAAATTTTTAGGAAATCACAGGAGCCCAACTATAAAATTATTGTGGAAGACATGATATAGAAATTCAAGGATTTCGGATGCTCCATGAGCTTAAAAGCTTTCTCAACTCTCATTTAGACTATTTTCCTGAGAATCTGGGAACTGTCAGCGAAGAGCAAGGAGAGCGATTCCACCAAGGCATCAAGGAGATGGAAAGAAGGTATCAAGGCAGGTGGAATGTCAACATGATGGCGGATTATTGCTGGATGTTGTACAGAGGCGACCCGGGAAAAGAATTTCACAGAAAAAGTTCAAAACGAAGCTTTAAAAGAAAAAGACATCACAACGAAATATATACTAAAGATTAATCTTTAATTACTTTAATTAAAAATTTCTTCCAATACTTTCATTCCAAAAATGTTTACGGAAAATTGTAAATAATGCGTTTTAAAGCTATTTTACTGTAATATTGAGATCCATTTTGTGAAAAATCCTTACGTGATAGAGGGAAATGGAAGAGATATTTGAAATCACCGGTCAAAAATAAATCAGAAACAGTTTCTAGACAACTTTTCATGACTTGAATTTTGCAGGCCTGTGTTATTATATTCTATATGCTGGCCTGGGTCGCTAAAAGGCTGTGGATTCGAATCCTGCCATGGGCATGGATGTTTGTGATTGTCTGTGGAAATACCACAGACAATCGTCGTGTGGTAGATGGCGTTGCTGTAGTTGCGTTAAGTTGGTGATTGAATGGTGTAGATGGAGTTGAAGAGAAGGTGCCCTCCCTCGATCAGTCCTTGGGCTCCCCGGAGGTGTCAAATAATAATAATAATAATAATAATAATAATATTGTCAGGCAGTTTTAAAAGCTGCTGATAGATGGCACCACTATTATTGTGTTTATCACAGACATGGTCTTTTATTCAGTACGCTACCAAGAAATACATCATTCATGCTTGCATCGTTTGTTGATAGATGGCGCCACGTAACGAACAATAGTCAATGGCTCTTCGTTGCAATTTTTCCTTTCGAAAATTCACTTGATTTCATTAATTCAAATGAACGCAAACGTTTATTACGCATTTGAAGTTGAGAAAGTCATAAAATTTGACCAAGCACCAAATAAAAATTTGTCTACATATTATATGTAGCTAAATGATCTTTGGTATTTGGTTAAAGATATGTAAATATAGTATTGATCAGGTGTGTGTGTGTGTGTGTGTATATGTGTATATGTGTGTATATATATATATATTATAACAATACCTCTAACAATAATATTTCAGGTATAATTACAGTAATCTATCAAATTATCCGACCTACAAATAATCAGAACCCAAGTTAACGAGCTCTTGAATTGATTAGCGTGTCAGACCCCCCCCCCCCCCTCCTGGAACAGTGCTTCCCAAACTTATGGATGTAAAGGTCCCTTTGGAAAAATTAAAATATTTCACGGCCCTCATCGAAAAAAAAAATCATAATACAGATTTATTCTATTGGCTGTTTTAATGAGAGCAAGATTTTGCATTTGTATGCTTTCCATTAAAATATTTTAAAAAAAATAATAATAAATAAATAAGTTTCTTTTAAGATAAAAAAAATATCTACTTAGTCTTAACATTTTAAATTTGTTTTCATTATTTCACGGCCCCCCTAAACGAAACTGACGGCCCACAGTTTGGGAAGCACTGTCCTAGAACATCACAGCATGTTCTTCAGTATAACGTGTAATACGTAATTATATATTCTTCTATCTCCTCGGAAATTATTTTCCAATGTTGCTATTCATTTGAGAGATTACTGTGTTATTACTACCTGATACTGCTAGGGAGTCATGCTCATTTCTGAGAGCCACTCTATTCATTTCAAGCAATTCACTTCTATGAAACCGGTTGTTTCATAGACGCAAGTGTTTTAACCAAAAGGTGTGATTATAGACTTCCACGGAGTGGACTTATCGCGAAGATAAAATTTTAATCGTTACCCCTCTTAACCCTAAAGATCTCTTTTGCTGTGATTATCACTTGACCATATTGCAATCTTGTGCATCTCGCTTCTTTTCATGCTGCAGTCAGTCTTACATGGCATATGTGTTCAAAACCGATTGCTCCGACTTTTTTGGGGAATTCCTCATTATTCTTTTAACAGACTCTAACTCATGTTTTTCGATGTCTCAAAAATTATGACGACTCCATTTCGCTACGAAGGTGTCGATTTCTTTATTCCTAATTTTTGTCATCTCCTTCCTCATTAATTATCAGCTATTTTTTAATATTTTTATTAAAAGTAAACGAAAGTTTTGTGTGACATCCAAAATAATCTGGAAAACAGATTAACAAGATCTGCAGATGATAATAATTCAACAATTACTTTCAGTATTCAAATATATCTAGAGTAAGTTTGGACAGGTCCTTCCGCTGTTGCTTTTTCTGATATTCTACTCTTGTTGAGCATCAGAGGAATCTCTCACTAAACCTGGTGAACTTGCTGACCCGTTCACATTCGAGCGTAAAAATGACGATTTTTTTTTTTTTTTTAGGAAAAAAAAAATCCTCATTTTCAACCGAAACACTTTCAGTTATTATTTTTATGAATTAATTTAGTGGAAAGCTAGTGATATCTCTTATAGATAAGAGAGCCAGAGTCTCTCCGTACTTTTGCTGCTAACTGCAAGCCGAAAGAGAATAAATATCATTTACTTTTGGAACGAAAGCGAATCAGGGCACAAAATAACAGTAGAAGTGTCTAATTGTTTAGTGCATATTTCGATGTTAATTGGCGCATTCCCACTACGAAGAAAATTAATGCTTGAAATACGGGTTTTGTATCAAAAATTTCCGGGCTAAATTTCGAGTGAAGGTGGTGTCGTCAGACATTATTCATTTGGAACTCGCGCGTCCGCCCTGAGTTTTAGGCACTTGCATCACAGTACCTTCACAAATAACATTTTAAATAAATGCTTCGTCATTAGCTACGGATTTAACCAATACAAATGAACCAACTTTCTTACTTTATTTTAAGTGTGTTTCGGAAACGAAAGAAGCGGTCTCACGTTTACGCTGTGTTGTTATTTTTTAAACATCTAAAATAATGCATTTGACTAATATAATGTAAGACTGACTGCAGCATGAAAAGAAGCGAGAAAATTAATGTTTTCAAATTCATGCCTTACCATTCAGAACCAAAAAAGTACACTTTCAAAAACGGTATTTGTGAATTAATATGCAAATTAGCTTACTGTGCATGATTATTTATTGAGAATTAAGAATGATTAAATACAGCTATGATTTTCTCAGAATGCATCTTACAAGTCTTCAATTCTTCGCCATAGTTATTTTTACTCGGAAATTATTTAAAAGCTCAATTTTGTCTCGCAAACCAAATGCTTACTACAGCAAAGAAACTAGAAATAAAACAAGGCTACGTGAATGCTGTGCACGTGATTTCAGTGTTTCAAGAAATGAAATAAAATTTTCTCATCTGCTCATAGGTGACGCTAGTATCGATAATGATAGCTTCATTTACGTTTTAATCTGAGAGTGTTTATATAATTTGTGATTTCTTCTTTGTCATCTAAGAAAAATTGACAGCCATCCCATTCGATAGCCAACTGTATGGATAACGTGCACTTGGACTAACTTTCTAAAGATCATATTTGAAAAATCTGGCACAAATTTGTAAATTTGGTCTTAATTTCTCATAGCTTGGAAATCAAACTGGTCATGGAAATATACCAACGAAGGTAGTATGCTATCGTTATTTCAAATTATATTTTTTAAGAAAAAATCACATAAAAATGAGATCAATATTGAATAAACAGGAAGCATATACTTAGCAGACTTTACTTTTAATAATTAATGGTGTTGGTCGAACTTCGGAGGAAATTGGTATTATTATTATTACGTGATGCGTCTGTAAAATTTAAGGACTTATCGCAGGGCAATTTTACACCACAAGATCTACTCCAACACTTCGCAATCCACTTCACTGCCATCTATCTCCCGCTAGTATTTTTGTGTGTTATCTGGGCTATTTGTTTTTCGGGCGAAGAAAAAAAAAATCTCTTCTATCTATGTCCTACCTAGTTAAGCCGCGATTCAAATTGAAAAATCCCATATAAAGATTTCTCTCTTCGTAATGAGCACGAGCCTTTTCTAATCCAAGAGTGTAGGTCCGTCGTTCTTTCAACAGCACTATAGAGGCGCTAACATTTTCGTTCACACCACTCACAAAATTACATTCTCAACAATTCTCACAATGATGAAACTATTATGCACGTACATTACATGAAGATAAAATAAAGTATTTAATATGAAAACGCACATTTCGTAATCAACAAACATCTCATGACATCATCAAAATGAGTACTTAAAAAAGAAGGACCATTTATATAAATGGTCCTTCTTGTTTAAGTATTCTCGCTTCTTCATATGGGAAGCGAGAATAGAGAGAGTGCATTCTTTCTGCTGCTCTTCGTCCAGTAATATGATGCTATTAGGAACACGTGGGACAAAATATAAACATAGGCAATGGAACGCAATAGCAAGCTCGAGTATGTAACAATATATGCAGGCTGTTCCCTAAGGGGGGGAAATGTATACACACTTCGGCCCATAACTCCGTAACGTCTTTTCATTTTCAGGTGAAAATTGGCCTTAGAAAAGGATAATGACACTCGCGTTTAAATAAGGTAAATTTGTATTAAAGTAGTACTGGAAATATGAATACGTCAAGTCCAAAAACAGCGGAAAAATAACTTGCAAACTGAATCTCCAACGCTAATTAAAACTTCGCGTATCCCGCCAACTTTTGAAGCTGATTGGTACTGTGCAAAATGATCCGGAATGATCTCAGTGATCCGGAAGACCTCGAACCCCAGGAAAAAAAAAAAATCGCTGCTGCAATAATTCCTATGATCATCAAGGAAAATTGTCCACAAAACTACTTGTTAAACGGGAATCGCAAAATCAAGTGTTCGTCGCACTTTAAAGCCTGCAAAATTTAAAAGTTACAGCCCAAGATTACTGCATGCTCTGACTGGAGATGACTTGATCGTAGTTGAATTTTGAGTGATTTCTGTCAAATTTAACAGAGGACCCACTGTTTGTCAATAAGAGCATTTGGACCAATGAAAGCAACATTCAAGTTAAATGGTACAGTCGACCATCATAGTTGTACTGGTCAACAGAGAATCCACAGGTTACTGTGGCATGTAAATTTACCGGGTCTTACAGTGTAGTGGGGATTATCATCCAAGGGTTTGATTGGATCATTTATTTATTTATTTATTTCATTAAACAGTTACTGGTCCCTTATACCTCGACATTCTTCACTTATGCATTGGGACAAAAATTCTTCAGCTATTTGAAGATGAGAATTTTTGTTTCCAACAAGATGGAGAGACCTCCCCATTTTCAACGTAGCGTCACAACATCTTGAAACATTTCCAGGGTGCTGAACACTGCCTCTTCGTCCAATCTCTCTCACCACTCGATTATTACTTATGAGGTTACTTCAAAGACAAAGTTTATGCCACAAAACCCACAACTCTTATATAATAATGGCATGAAATCGAAGACGGTTGTCGCACACAATTACAAGAGATACGTTAGTTGATTTAGTTTCTCATCGATGTCAGCAATGCCTCGATGAGAACGGAGTGCATTTTGAACAGTTGAGATTATGCATTATTTAAACATAAAACATGCAATGCTTATATATTTAATCGTTATTGTCAGCTGTCTCTTCACTGGATGCCATTTATAATTAGTGATTGTCTTGGGCCAGCTATCTCTGATTGGCTGCCGGTGGAGAATGAACTGTCCCCCTTAAGTTCCAAAAGTTAGATAAACCTAAAACGGCTCGTCTACTCCCTATAAGGGAATAAAAGACATTAATTGATGTTTTTATTTGAGCATTTACCCTTAATTATAAAAATATTAAATTAAATTTAAGAAAATAAGCATCGTGGTTTTAACAACTAACATGTATACATTTCTGGGACAGCCTGTAAAACTTTTAATGGGAAATGTTATAATTTTCACGTGCGTGTATGTGATCAATTTATTATATTTATAACTTATATATAATAAATATAATTTAAATATCTAAACATTTGTGTAAAAATTGCATACACATTAGTTCTGGAGAGTTTTTGACCGCTGATGTTCTGGAGAGTTTTTCCTGGTTGTGGGAAAAAAACCGAGTTTCCAGGGGCGGGGGTGGGATCCCTTCAAGTGCATATTCAACTTAATCGCTAATTATTACCGGGAGTTCAATGTCGCTATTTTCCACCAGTTTTGAAATGTTTTTTAAACCATCTAGCTATTCAAATTTGATTGATTGCGAAAATTTTCTTGGAATTCTTTGAAGAGGCTCGAATTTGAAATGACTTCTGTTCCAATGACCCTGCTTGTAGAAACTTCACTTTCTACAAGATCAAATTTCTCAGTTTGAAGGAAATAAGTATAATCTGTAGGTTCTATTATTGGATGTCTGCAGCATAATTAGTATGGCCAATATAAGAGAAATCACAGATGAAATAAAATAGTGTTTACTGGCTTGAAAGTTCCCTGGAATTTTTTTAGAGACCGTGAGATACGGTCACGGATGCTTTTGATATATGGAATAGAAATTTTCTTAAAAGTAGGAGAGTAATTATTCAATCTGTGTTGTAATTTAGATGGAATGTGACATTGAGTATATTCTGGTCGAAGAGAGTCCACAGAGGAACAGATTGTGCTTTGTGGACAGGGTTGACAATTTCAATTTTTTTTGCGAACGATAATAAATAGAATCCTGCAGAATGTGTTTTCCAGTAAACATTATTCAGACTTAAAATCTGAATAATATAAGGCTTCTTATTAACAGAAGCTGAGATTCATCAACTTTCCTCTTTACAACTGAATCAACCACTGTTTTATGAATTTTATCCTACATTTAAGTCGAAGATAAAATTTAAGCCTGCTAATTTGAACTAAAATCAGGTCTAATTATCCATCTAAATAAATATGACCAAATAGCGAAAACAAGTGAAGAGACAAGAAGCGATAGCAGTGAAGAGATCTTCAAAATATTCTAGAACAGTGGTGACGAACCTATGTCACGCGTGCCAGAGGTGGCACGGCCGAGAATTTTGCTGGCACGTCAACGATTTACAAGTGATATCCTTTTATACGCTTATAAATTATTGAACTTTCTTTTAATTATTACAATATGTACAAGTTAAATTTTGTTTTACACGAGAGAGCAGCTACGAAGACATGAATTTGATCGGTGCGGTATTAACAAAAGATCACGCGACCCAAAGACAAATGGAACCGACAATTTTTGAGTTGAAATGCTAATTCTCTTCAACCGAATTCCATAACATCTGCAACTGTCATAACAACATTCACTATATGTTTCTTAGTTTTAAGACATTCACGACGGGATGTCGATAAGCGACACAAAAATTTTCAACCCTTGGTTGATTTTTATTGCTGCTTGTTTGCGTTTGAGCTGGAAGGGGAACTCACACAAGCATTATATGGCATGTTTCAATTCGTGGTAGAATTTTATTTGAAGTTAGCCTTTGTGATCTGTCATAATGACATCGAGAATTTCAAATGCAATCAAACAAACACTTATTTCATGTAATTGAAAAATTAGACAAGAGTTTTATTTAGATACTGTGTTTCTGGTGCAACATATGGTTTTGCTTGCCTATACAGCCTAGTTTCTGTGAGAGGGGTACATGTGATTCATTAGTTAGCCGTTTTTATTCCAGCTGTCTCTAATTGCACTATTTGTTGAGAAATATATTACACAGACTGCAAAAGCCTCTGTACCTTATTCAGGGATACAATAAAACTATTTTTTTCTTGCATCTACAGTATATAATGGCTGTTGGGGAGGGCGTGTTGTTTTTTGTGTGGGAGGTTTATATTCAAAACCTTTTAATGCCTTTTTTCGTAAAGTGAAATCAGGGGTACCAGTTATACGCGAGGGCAAGTTATATTCGACGGTAAGCGTTTGCCGACAAGTCGACATCCTTCTGCTACTTTCCCTGCTCCGATAACTTCTATGGTGAGTTACAATGCATAAATATTTTTCTCACTACCGTTTTTTTTTTTTTTTTCAAACCAACATCATTAAAATCAATTTAATAATACAATAATAAATTTTATACTGAATAATATTATAAATTTTTGGTGATCAAAATGGGATATGTCAATGAAAGTTACCAGAAGTTAATTTAATGATGTTGGCCTGAGTAAACTACAATATTGTAGCATTAGTCCTGTGATTGATAACTAATTTAATGCGTACTTTTATATTTGTCAACATGCTACACCGTATACATTAAGTGTATTAATACTCTTTATGATTATGCCATAATTAATTATTAATACTTATTTACTAAAATAAATAGCCAAAAGGCTTCATATCGGCGATACAAAATTATATAAATTAAATGGATATTAAATCCAACATTATCTCAAAGCCGACTACAGAAATTATAGACGTTTCGTGCGAAATTTGACCAGAGATCTTGCGGGAATACACTCGCCGCCGTACTACGAGTTGCCCCAGTGACTAGAGCAACTGGTAGTATGGCGGCGAGTGTATTCATTCCCATAAGTTCGCTGGTCAAATTTCCCACGAAAATTCTATAGTTACTGTAGTCGGCTTTGAAATAATGTTGGATTTAATATCCACTTAATTTATATAATATTAATACAGTGATATCTCGCTAATTCGAACCTCTTTAGTCCGAACCCTCCAGTAATCCGAACTGCGGTTTGAAAGAAAAAAAAAAGTTTTATTTATTACGTATTATTATTTTGTGTGCTATGATTTTTATTTTAACTATTATTATTTATTTTATTATTATTACAGTACAGTATAACTACGGTGATGCACAAAAAGAGGAAATTCAAAACGTACATAATTTGTTTAAATATATAAATCTAGATGTTGAAATTTCGCAAACAGATCGTACCGAATGGATTAAAGGCAGAACCGAAAGTGAATTCGAAATCAAATCAGATGCTGAAATTATAAATATGACGCTACAGAATGAATTAGATGACGATAAAAAACTCGAAGAAAAAAAAAAGTAAAACGTGAAGAGGCAGTTACAGTTTTAATATGTGTATAGAATGAGCTAAACAGAATGATACGCCATTCCATTGCTAAATGGAATGGCGTACGCATAAAATTTTATTGCTAATGCAGCTCCGAGAAGAGGCATTCGAAAAAAGTTTAGCTTCCAAGAAGCAAAAGAAAACCAGTGATTTTTTTACAAAGAAATCAAAAAAACTTTTTTTGTCTGTTATTTTGTGAAACGTTTTTTTGTGTTGTGTACAAGAAAGTGATATTTTTATGCAAATTAATTTATATACTGAACTATGCAATTTTATTAAATCAGAATCCTCAACAATACAGGTACATACAAACCAAATTTTTTACTAAAATAAACTTTCGTGTACTATTATTTTTTCAGTTTTACATTACAGTACAGTAGCTTTTTTCCATCAGTTACTTCATTTATTTACAGAATAAAATGATGTATCATTAGAGTCTGATTAGTTTTCTCTTAAACGCTAGTTATTGTTGTCTCTGGGGGGAAATTCGCTAATCTGAACAACCATGGTTTTTATTAGTTCGGATTAGCGAGATACCACTGTACTTAGGTTAGTTTAATGTATGAACTTTGAAAAAATGGGAACGGTATTTACGAGTAAGTTTGTTGGGACTGAGCCTTCTAATACAGTAAGAATAAATAAAAATACAGTCTTATAGAAAAAGAATTGAGAACGACTGATCCTTAGGATTCCCTGACATGGCACGTGCGTTCATTATGTATTTCGCACCACGCATCCGCCAGTAGGCAGAAATAAGCAGGCAAGTGCATTATTGTTGCGTATGTGCACTGTTTTGTTTTTGCTACTGTAAATGGGAATTATAAAGATTATTTAATTTAGGCATATAATAAAATGTTGATTTTTATTTGAAAAAATATAAAAAATGCATTTGATTTAAGTTTTGAATTATTTTGCTACAGTTCTACTCAACATGGTTGGCGAAAATAAAAAAACGAAAATTATCACAGTCAAGCAGCAGAGAGTTCCAAAAACTGGTGAACTGAAGAGTATGGCATGATCAATAAAGACAATAAAGCAATATGCGTTTTATGTTCCGAGACAGTTGTGTGCAGCACGTCGTCAGTAAAAACTGCATTATGAGGCAAACCATAAATCGCTCCTTGAGAAAAGCAAGGACGAACAGAAAGAATTTATTGCTCGGGCAATTAAAAATAGGAATATCAGTCAACAACCCTAATGAAATTTATCGGCAGTCGTTCAAATATAACTGCTGCTAGTTTTTTTGCCTCAAATGTAATTGCTAAACACGGAAACCTTTTAGTGATGGGAATATATAAAAGAAGCGTGGTTAAAATGCGCATCAGTTCTCTTTGAAGATTTTGAAAACAGGGAAAAAATTATTCAAAGAATAAAAGATATGCCTTTGACTAGAAACACGGTGAAAGATAGAATAATAGAAATCGCTAAAAATACAACTCATCAGCAAAATACAGATATAAAATCTTCTGGTTTAATTTCTCTTTGTCTTGATGAGAGAACTGACATAACTGGATCAGCTCGTTTAGCAATTTTTATTCGTTATTCTGTTGGGAATAACATCAAAGAAGAATTGATAAGTTTAACACCATTAGCAACAAACAAAAGGAATAGATATTTGCAACACAGTTGTAAATGCACTTGCTGAAAGAGATATAGAGCCCTCTAAAATTGAATCAGCAACTACTGATGGTGCTCGCAGTATGACTGGAGAGGAAAATGGTTTCCTCAATTTATTTACCAAACATATTGCACATTCAGTTCTGGGTTTTCATTGTATTATACATCAGCAGGTTTTATGCACAAAGGCTAGTTTCAAGCCACTGGAAGATATTATGAGCACTGTAACAAAATTGGTCAATTTTATATCGGCACGCGCTTTAAATAAACGAAAATTTATAGAATTATTAAGTGAGGTAAACTCGATGTACAATGGTTTACTTATGTACAACAACGTCCGATGGTTAAGAAGTCGGAGGAAAGTTCTTTAAAGATTTGTTGAGTGTTTAGATGAAGTCAGACTTTTTTTACATAATGAGAAAATCATTGAGAAAAATACAATCAATTAATGAAGGCCGAATGGCTTTCGAAATTAATGTTTTTTTACTGATTTGGGTTTACACTTAAATGAATTTAATGTTAAACTGCAAGGTATTAACAAGACAATTATAGTCATGTTTGATTTAATTAAAGTATTCGAAGCTAAATTACCAATTTTTAATCGTGACGTTATTTCTAATATCTTCCGATATTTTCCAAATACAAAAAGAAAAAAATCTTTGTAGATCTAGAATCCCATGAAAAAACAGATTAAGTTAAATTGACAAAAGAGTTTTCTTCAGTTATCCATTCGATAATCAACGAATTTTCTTCAAGATTTACGCAGTTCAGGCAAGTTGCAGAGACATGAAAATTTATTCTGCATCCGGACACAACATCAACAGATAAACTCAATTTGGAGATTTTCGAGTGGCTGAATTTGGAAGATGTAGAAATGCAATTAATCGATTTTCAATCTAGTTCTATATGGAAACAAAACTTTGTCGATTTGAGAAGTGACTTGGAAATAATGGAAAATGATCGATTATTGGGGCAATTAAAAAGAATGCAGAAGAGGAAGTATTGAGAACTTGGAATGCCATTCCTTAAACCTTTTGTTGCGATGGCTATATTATCAATTTTCTCCTCTACATATGCTTGTGAGTCATTACTTTTTTGAAATGAATTTTATAAAAGACAGTTTAAGAAATAGAATGACTGATGAATCTAGTTCCGCCGGTGTATCACTAAAAGTGACAAAATATGAACCTGATATAAAGCATTTGGCATCTAATGTACACAGCAAAAATTTCATTAATAAATTGATATATTGATAAATTAATGAATTGATAATAGGTTGATATTGATTTGTATACGACAATGTGTATGCCAAATTATGAGTTCATTTTTATGAAATTCTATGTTATTTTTAAACTTGTCTCAATAAAATTCTGCAATTAATTTTGTATTAATTAATGTTAATGAATTAGTGTTGTATTAATTAGTTGCTGAAGTGCCGAGCTCGTCAGCAACTCGATTTGTAAACTTTTGGCACGCTGACATAAAAAGGTTCGCCACCACTGTTCTAGAAAATTAGATGGCAGTAGGACGAGGGAGAATCTAAGACGCAACATTAAATGTGTGCATAGATTTTATATAGCTTTACTTTTCGTTATATAGGTTTTCTTCTTATACACGTAAGAAATTAATGCTTGTTTTATAATTTGACTGTGTGTAAAAATAATACATAATGCTTTATATATTATAATATAAGGAGGAACTTTAAAAGATGTTTGTAATCCTGTTATTTTAAGTGCGCTCTTGTAGAGAAAGAATTGAGTGAAATTGAGTAGGCCTTAGCCATTCCGTATTTACAGTTTGACAATCTCAACTGGCAATGGCGATTTACAAATAAAACATTATGAAAATAAAATAAAATAGTGTAGAAACTCAGCTTTGGGAATATTTTTATAAATGTTTTATATATTCATTCAGTGCTCTGGCTTAAAATCTGGAAATCGTGCTCCAAAGAGCAGATTCCATGTTTTTGTTTCACTACCTGTTCCATTCATTGAACTAATTGGCAGTGTTACACGCACGTGTCATGTATCTCTATGTTAACGAAACGAAGCGGATTTGAATTGCTTTGTTTCGTTAACATTAAAGACTCGATAAGCTATAATTCTCTTTCCTCGATTAAACTCAGCAAATATCTTCAAAATGCCGCTTCTTTCTTTTTTTTAAGGAAAAATTAGCTGCTTCAATAGGCACTTTGTACAGTACACAAGAGTGAGCTCTAAACTGCATCAATTAACCTGAATTTGTTTTGACAAGCGGTGCATTGTATACATATTCCTTCGTTTTTAAGTAGCACGGTACTGCAGTCTTGCATGAGTTCTCTTTCTCCCCCCCCCCCAAGAAAAAATATAGCGATAATACGCTATGGGAAACTCATAAATTCGCAATTTGCTATTATTTCGTGAAGTGTGCACCTTTCATTATTTATTTCCCAGAAGAAGAGTGAATGGGTCTTTTAACAACGCTAGAAATCCTCTATTCTTATGCTATCCTTGGCCCTTCCATGTAATCCTGTAATCGCTTTCACAGCGAATTTTGTGTTTTTACTAGTCATTACATTACTGACTAGTTCATATGTCGTTCTACGTATGTTAGAGATTATCGATTGTTATTATAATCATTAGAACCTTCATCTCGCTCTACACGATTTCAAGTCTGTCATGCATTCCTTAAACTTTCTCTATTTACATTTTCATATTTTCAGCAATAGATTTTGCTCCCATCACTTGAACATGGATGTTAATTTTCTTTTTAGCAGTCATCCATTTATTATTATTATTAGGAGAGAAGACCTTCAGGGAGTCAAGAGACTCATCGAGGGAAGCCACATACTACACGCACCAGCTATCATACTTATTCTTGAATTCATTCACACTGCTTGCAATCACATCATCCAATGGCAATCCATTCCAATCACGCACCACCCTCTGAGAGAAAAATCTAGCCCTCACCCCTTCTTGGTGGCATTCATTCTCAGCTTACAATGATGACCTCTTGTCCTTTCCCCACCCTCAATAAATTGAAAAATCCCATCAACTGAAATCCTGTATGACCCTTTCAGAAGTTTGTAAGTCTCAATCATATCACCCCTATTTCTCCTGGTTGCTAGTGTCTGCAGTCTACAAATTCTCAACCTGTCTTCATAATTAATATTCCACAATCCTGGTATCATTTTTAACTCTCCTTTGCATTCTCTCTCTCCACTATATATCAGAATCACAACGGAAACCAGGAGACTAGACCTGCGCACAATAGTCCAAGTGAGGTCTTATTAAGGCCTTGTAAATAGGCAAAATAACATCCTTATCTTTACATGTGAACGTTCGTTTCAAGATTGCAATTATCTTTTGAGTTGTATTTGCTACATGGCCACTGAACTTCAACTTCCTATTTACTAACACTCCAAGATCTCTAGCCTCATTAGGTTCTTCTAGCATAATCCCACCAATATAATACGACATTGGATATCTAATCACGCCAAAGTGAATGACTTTACCTTTATTGACATCCCGTGCCCAGAATTCCAGCTTATTCAAACCATTCCTGATTACCCTATCTATCTTTGCGTCATCAGCAAACAGCTGTAAGAAGCTTGTCAAATCCTTCCCAATATCATTAATGTACAGATTGAATAACAATGAACCAAGCACTGATCTTTGTGGTAAATCACTGGTTACCTCAAATCTTGCAGATGCACATCCCCGTAGCCCACTTTTTGATACGTCAGTCATCCTCTTATCCATGCTAATATTCTATAATCCAAACTTATATTCTCCAATTTATGCAACAGTCTGCCATGTTGTGTTCTGTCAAAAGCCTTAGCAAAATCCAAAAGTATGATGGTGTATGCATTCCCCCTTGTCTAGTTCAATGGTAACATTGTTATAGAATGTGAGCCAATTGCTAAAACATGATCTTCCCTTGTAAACCCATGTTGTTTATTGCAAAGTAGAGATTCACTGTCAACCCATTTCTGAATGCGAGCCATAACCATTTTTTCCAAAATCTTCACCACATTCCTGAGATACAAATTGGTTGATAGTTGGATACAACGGTCTTTGCATCACCCTTGCAGAATGGAATTACCATACATTCTTTCCATTTCTGCAGAATCTTCCCTTTTCTTAGACTCGTATTAAACAGCCTTGTCAAGGAATAGCCAGTTCAGCTGAACACTCTTTTAGCCCACGTGCTGACATCCCATCAGTCCCTATCGCTGAATTCTTATTCAGTTTGTGCAACAGCTCTAATACCTCATCCACCTCAGTTTCTTCATCCAGTGAAGAGGTAGCAGTGAGCTCGATGTTGAGTATACCAGGTTGATAGCTTTTAACAAAATGAGTACTCAGTTGTCTCATCTGCATCTGTTACCCTTATGCCATCTGCATTTAGAAGAGTTATTCTTTCATGAGATGAGATTCTTTCATATTCTTTCTTTCTTTTATTGCAGCATTTCGAGAGAATTCTTGTGGTTTGTCTTTAGCATGCAGAGCCAGTTTCTTTTCATACCCAGATTTTGCTTTCTGTACAACAGTTATGACTATTCTACCCTGCTGCTTATAATTTTCACAACGGACATCATCCTTATGCACATGGTATTCCTTCAACATCACCTATTTCTTACGAATCTCTTGCTTAATAAAATTACACATCCATTTGACTCCTACCCTATTTATTCTTTGAACTCTCGGGACACATTTTGATATCGCATCATTTAAGTATTGTTTAAATCCTTCCCATCCATGAATCGATCCCATTCCACTGAGGTCGGTATACTACTCAGTTGGTCAGTTTCCTGCTTTATAGTTCAGCATATAACCTTTTGTGAATGGAATATTCATAAACCTAATCACTTACCAAGTGAGTACCGCATGATCAGTCATCAACCGGAGGCAGAATAGTTACGTCTTTAACTGAAACGCCCTCTGACACTATAATCAAATCTAATACTCTTTGACCTACAGTTCCTTTTGTCACATGCTGCTTGAGGAAGTTGTCCAGCAACATCTCAATAAATGCATTTTCATTCTTCTCATGAGATTCTACTGCTATCCAATCAATATTTGGTTAATTAAAGTTTTCCATTATGATTACTCTTTTCGCGCTCATCTTTTCTATTTGGTGATGCATTTATTTCTTCATCATTAGCAACCGATCCACCAGGTCTGAACAACACCAACTATGTAATTGATCTTGTATTCTACCTCACACCAGATGGCTTCAAACTCGCTGCCACATGAAATATTGTTGGTGGTAGTAGTAGTAGTACAACCATTGGTCTCAAATCTAGCTGGATTCAAGTCATCCGATATCATTAGCAGCATGCCCCCCTCCTCTCCTATCCTCTCTATCATTCCTAAAATTACTGTACCATTTACACTCGATATTTCTCACTCTCCTATTTGTACCATTAACACACCACTTAAGATTCTAAATAAATTGCGCTAAAAGATGCAACACGAAATTACGATTTTCTTCATTCGCAAAACGCTGTGCAGGGCTGAAGGGATGAAAAAAACATCCATTAAAAAAAAAAAAGACTTCGCCCTTCAAATTCATCAATTTTATTTATTTATTTATTTATTTTGCAAACCGAAGCAAATTTTTCATCGAAGAAGCAGTTCCATGAAAGTGATCTTGGGCATTCATATTGCGCTTTATGTATACATAAATCTCAAAATTAGACTTGTAGATTCAATCTAGGGCTTGCAGGGTGGAGTACAAAATAGGGGGAGAGCACTTGGAACACCATCTTGGAAAAAATTTGTCCGAAAATGCAGAAAAGAGATCAAAAAGTACAGATTTTGAGCATTAAACTGTTAAATTTCTTATTTTTACTTCCAGTCTGGAAATAAGCTGTGATTCATTTTAAACTCCTTCGAAAATGAGCGCCGTAATTACGTAATTAACAGGATGCGAGGGAGAGGAAAATATTCCATCTGAATAACTAAATAACTTTCATCAAACTACAAAATTATTCATGTTCAATTTAATTTTTAATTTGATGAATACTAAAAAAAAAAAAAAGAGTGACTAGATTGTTTACTTTCTGGTCTTTTTGTTATTTAATTCGGTTTCGAAGTTTTTGTGAAATATTTCGCCGAAGGATGTTCAAGATTTCATCTCGCATCCTCCAGTTTTTTCTAGGAGTGAGTGAGTGTACTTGTTTTGTGAGAAAAATCAAAATATGAATATTTATTAGAAATGGGATCTTCATGATATTTGAAAGCTACAGTTCGTGCACTAACAGATCACTCCATAAGGAATTCATAAGAATCTTTGGTATCATCGTTATCTTTACCGAAAATGAAAATTGTAATCGTGATGACGCCTACGGTGCCCAACCCCCCGAGTTCCGGACTGGTAGACCGGTTCTCCTTGAATTCTGATGACTCGAATTTTGAAAATTCGAGGGGGGTCCTCCCCCTGGTGTCTATGGTGCCCAACACCCCGAGTTGCGGACTGGTAGGCCAGTTCTCCTTGAATTCTGATGACGCGAATTTTGAGGACTCGACACTCAGGGTAGCCCCTGAGTTTCAAAACGTTTCATTTTTTATAACGTGACACAAAAACGTTACAAAAAAGCTTATTTTATATTCTATAGTAGATATATATAATGAAGTGCAAAGTATCATTTGCCAGACAATTTTTCCTTTTGAATATAACACGTTAATCGTATTTTGATTCCGAATGTGATGACATTCTTATCTGAATTTACACGTTCCATCCGCTATTATAATACGTGCGAAGAATAAAAAATTATAGAATGCATTTGTAAACGTATTCATTTGTGCAAGTATTGAACCATCCGAGTTCAACCTTCATATTTTGATGAAATTTCTTACAATATTTTTGAGGCGAGAGCCATGATTTCTATGGGAGTATGCTTGAGTAGTCATCCTTCAAAGTTTCCAGCCAATTTTCTTTAAATACCAAAGGGGTTGCTTTTATTTGTTAAAGTTTAAACTACTGCATAATGGGGATTTAATTTATCTGAAGGTGAGTCACGAGAGAAATCTTTCTTGTGAATCAGTATCGTGTAATAGTAGTTGAGTGTTTATGTGACAAGGCATGTTAAAATCACGTGTTCCTTAATCGTATACTACAAATAGCACTACGATGATTATACATACCAAATACAATCACACTATTGGAACAGTCTCCCTTTATATTTCTCATATTAAGACTCTCCTAAGGAAATATTTGAATCAAACGTCACAATCACTCAAAAAAAAAAAAAAAAAAAAGAAAAGATTTAGCTTTTCCGTTACATATGAAAAATACTTCAACTTTCGGTTGCGTCAACTCAAAATTCTTGCCTAGGTAGATCATCTAGCAAAAACTGTTTTCAGTTTTAAAGCAAATAAGTAACATCACTAGGCTCTCAGCATCCTGAAATTCTTTATTTTTAGTATCGTGGTTGTCCTAGATGATTGCTTGAAATGATAAACAGGGTTTTGGTTTTTATTTATACTGAAATCTGTGAGAAAAGTTTTCGTAGATGCTTGCAATATCACTGTTGTGATAAGTCTCCTGTGCTTTTGTTGTTAAACCATTCATTGAACAAAATGCGTTTACTGGCTTTAGTATTTATCTCCATTCTGCCCTGTCACTGCTGTTCAACATTTCCGGTAAGTCTTGTATTCTTGTCAACAAACGTTTTTGTGTGGTTGATAAATGGGGTCACTTGAACAGAAACCTCGTCAGTGGGAGTGAATCGCAAGAAGCACTCCCACAGAGTGCTTCCTGCAATTCAGAGAACAGATGGGATGAGGAAGCATTTCCATCGCTACGTTCCATAAGATTAGCTACTTCATGTGAAACATTGTCGTGAAATATGATGGATATGCAACCAGAGTCAGATTCTTCTCTCCATTTTGAAGCTTCTATTTCACGGATCAAAAATACTAAAAACAGAAACCGGGCAGTAAGACACTTTTTCCTTAGTCTAGCTTACAGCTGACGTGAAAGTAAATTATTGACATCATCCTACTGGCAACACATGCGCATTGTGCAGAACGTTTGAAATGAATTGCATATGTGTGAAATATAAATGAAGGAATTATCATGACAGTACAAAAATAAGTTCTAAATCTCCCATGATGTAAATACGGCTACATTGGTAACACACCTAGAGAAATATAAACATCTAGCGAGTAGAGTACAGTAAGAGGAAGAAAACATTTCTATACGGACAGCATCACTCCTCGTTGTCCCAAAATGTTTTTTTATTTTTTCAACCCTCGAGAAAAATAAATGCATGCGTTATGTTTCTGTATTTTCGTTAGTTAAAGCAAAGGATTTTAAAAACTGTGTTGATATATAACGGTGTCCCAAATAAATAAAAAATAAAATAAGGTAGTAGAAATCGACTTTGGTGTACACTACTTTTCTGCATGTTGCCAATGGTGTTTATTCATTTGTCCCTCCTTAACAGCGGAGTATCTCTCCGGACGTAGAAGAAATCGGTATTAAGTGCTTTTAATCAGAAACGTACACGCCGCCGTCGGTTGCAATCATGGGTGCCCTTAAGTGGTCCAAAGATATGACCTCACTGGGCACACGATCTGAGTTGTGCCCCGTGTGTGTGTGTAGAGAGAGAGAATTTCCCGAGTATTTCAGGACCTTCTATTTGCACTGACTGCTGGTCTTAAACATCTGTGCTACACTTGGCAAAGACAGTATATTAAACAAGACTTATATCCGTGACATTAGCGAACTTCTAAGTGGCCATGAATTTTTAATGCACTCTTGGCAGGAAATTTAATCACTCAGTGTTCTGCCATGTTCTCAGTTAAACTGAGATGCTTCCATACGAAATCCAGTGTGGTGTCATCTGGTGGTCGCATGTGGAAATAAGAAGCTATAAAGACTCGCTTTGTCCATTCTTTTAGTTGAAGGCGAATTAGCCGGTGTCATACGAAGATGGAAGGTTTTCCTTTCGGAAACTAGTTCATCCATCAAAGTCTACAAACCGGACAGAATAACACACGTAGCAAACAGACATGACGCATTGGCCTCATGGCTTTAGTTGCTTCGTTCATAATTCTTCTTCCCCTTTTATCCTCATTCCCACATGCGATGCGTTTCCACGTGGTGCTGTTACTTTATTTTTGAAACAGTTATCGGTATGTAATTGTATCTGTTTGCCACGAGCAGTAAGTTCCCTCTTTGAAAATACACTCAGTGAGGTGAATCCTTTAAATGGCAATTTTAAGGATTTAATTTGTTTTATTGACATAATGACCATTTGTGAGAATTTTAAGCTCTAAGTTTTGACATCTTCAAATATAGTTGAGAACCAAATGATGATAGTCAATTGAGGTGCGATATCATAATTTTTACATCGTTTCAATGCTTGAAACAATGAATTACAGGTAAGTTGGTAATCGCCCTCTTTGTTTGTGGGTTCAAATCCCACCGTAATGACATAATGACCATTTGTGAGAATTTTAAGCTCTAAGTTTTGACATCTTCAAATATAGTTGAGAACCAAATGATGATAGTCAATTGAGGTGCGATATCATAATTTTTACATCGTTTCAATGCTTGAAACAATGAATTACAGGTAAGTTGGTAATCGCCCTCTTTGTTTGTGGGTTCAAATCCCACCGTAACATGGATGTAGTAAATTCCTTTCATATAACTTGTATTTTCAAATGTCTGCGTGTTTGCTAAAAAAGGAACTCCATAACAGGGCGAAGACATTTTATAATAATGAAAAAAAAGTGCACAATTGAAAAGAATTTCGCGAAACTTGTATAAAGCTATATGACATGCCTGTAAAGACAATTTTCTTCTAGTTGCAAATATATCATGAAAGACTGATTACTGTTAATGAAGTGACATTGTTTCCTTGAAAATCACAGCGAACGTTATTATCACAGATTTTTTTAAAAAGAAAATCAGTTTTTTTGTCTCATTCTGAAAAAAACAAAAATCAATCTGAAAAAAAAACAGGCAAATATTAAATTCATATTAATAAACACGAAATCAGAAGGTGGTCGCGACAAAGAAAGAGATGAAGGTGACGAAGTTCACAATAAATAAGCGGCTAGGAATGACCACAAAGTTCAGATTTGCTGGAAATTGACGCCCTACTACTGCTTTGTCCGGGTATAGGGGGACATCCTTTTGATCTTCGGCTGATGATGATGAGAAAGCCACAAGTTGTCAAAATAGCCAGTTGGAGTATGGCGGCGATTGCTGCTGCCGTGTATAAGGACGGGAGAGTAAGGCAGAAACCTCTGGCAGATATCTTCACGGGAGCATCTGTTACAATGGAGACAAAATAAATAAACACAGTAAAACATTTTTCTATCGTGAGTCATATTTCATAGCAAAGAATTCGTTTGCGCACACACATTTTAAACGCGCAGGAAATCAAAGTGTTTATTTCATAAAATAAGTATTAACCACATAAGAATTTTACCACGTGTGAATTCCATTATATATACAAAAGTTTTTGTTATTGTTTTAATCCAAAATAGGAAAAGAAGTAAAGAAGATTTTCTTATTGGAAATTGCTTTAATGAATGACCTCGCCTTCAAGGGAAGTGTCATTCATTGGCGTCAGTTCTCTAAAAGACTCCACTGGAAGCATACTGCAGATAAGCCTACAAATAATCTTTCCTTTTCCGTTGCTATAGTTTGTTATTCTTAAATAACAGATGTACTTAGGAAAGATGCAGCGATGGGATTGTAAGCCATCTAATTTGTATTGAACTTCATGCTAAAAATAGCAAACTATTAGCGAAGGAAAAGCAACTGTTTTTTTTTTGTTGTTTTGTTTTCCATTAACTGCAAATCTCAGTGCATCACATTTAAACTCTTCACATTTCGAATACAGACCTGGTCGTTAAAATTCTAACATGGATTAAATCTGGACGCACTAAAGAATAATACGTGAGACTACGATTCTAAGTCATCGCCTGGTCAGCCTTTCACTCTGTATTAAGTACGAAATGAATCTGTAATACCGATTGGGCATTTGTGTAATAGGGTAACTATTTTCAATGTTATAGACTATTTATATGATAAAAGTTAATTTTCGTCAGTATTGATCTATCATAATTGTAGGTGTTGTTTCGTTATAAAAATACTCTATTGTAGCAAGAAAAAAATTCAAATTTCCGTTACAATAAAGATACCAGAAATACAAATAAGTTCATGTACCTAATCGTGATATGCTGGATTTAAATGCTGACCGAATAACTTTTTTCCTTTTATCTTACTCGCTTGGTTCCATTCTCCTTTTAACTCATTTCCCTAGGTGTAGATATTTATTTAATCATGAAGCCAAAAGAGAAAGGTTTTAATTTTTTTTCAATTATTTTCTTGAATGTATTTAGCCCAAAATTAATTTTTAAAATACACTTTTATCTACTACTTTGAAACGGTACACCCAGCTGTTTGAAGGCAAAGATCTCGTTACATGATTCAGATATTTGACATCACCACCTCATACTTGTTCATCATCACAGCATCCCAAGTGACAAGCTTTGTGGGGTTTTTTAGGAAATAATGTTAAAGAATTGGGAGTGGGGAATGGTAACTTTTGAGCCTCTGATCCAAGAGTTGACTAATCTGACTGTTGCTGTTCTTCTCAGATATGTGAAATTTCACTCTAACTTGCTGTTTGATGCTTGCTGCGGTTTTCGTTTCACAAGGTGCTTGTCTCAGCGTGTTTTTGAACAGAAGTGTGGTGCGCAGGCGCGGTAGATGATGAAATGCTGTAATTAGTACTTAATTGCGCATATCCCAACTCTCCTCACATCTTGAAATAAAGGTCATGTTACAGTGGAAGGGGGGCGAAGGAAAAATGTGTCTGAATATTTGGTGTTTAGAATGCTTTCAATTCTTTAGTAATATCACTTCATCAGAATCATAAGTCGAACTGTTAAATATGCTTTGTCAATGATCAATCACATTTTTAAATTTTACCAAATGTTATTCGATTTTGCTCGTATCAACAGCCAGAATATGTGCTTGTATGGACAATAGGAAAATATTGATGATATTAATCTTGTCTGAAGGAGAAAAAAAAAAAGTTCAAAATGTAAATTCTGAATTTGAAAAATAATTGTTTATGTCCTGAAGCAGGGCCGTCCAACCTTAGATAATCCGAGGGCCGCATTAAGAAAAAAAGATTTATCCGAGGGCCGCATCACAATGCGTATCTAGTGATTTAGTGAGAAGCAGCGACACAACCTCGATAGCTGAACAAACGAACAATAATTGCGCACTAATCGAGTGCTCACCTAACCTGCGGAGCGTGCGCGTTAGAACAAAACAGTGTAGACACCTGTAATATTTGAAAACACGTGGGTATATCGTGATGTAAACGCACCAAATAAAATTACCAACACCGAGATTATCGATTAGTGATAGAATTTAAATATCTAATACGCATTCGGTTCAAATTGTTATTTTATTTTTCGCCAAAATCTCACCGCGGGCTGTGTTTTGGACATCCCTGTCCTGAGGGAACGGCTCGTTCATCTGCTGAACTAAATCAGAGTATTCTTGCTCAAAACATTATTAAAAGGAATTTTTTTGGAAGAAGGAATGTTTTTCAAGAAATGGATAAGAATTTTGAGAAATACGTCTTTATGATAAAAATAAAAAAAAAAACTTACCTGATTCGTCTACAAATTTTAAGGGCTTCTCTTCGATTGCTTTCGCAGAGGACAAGCTGTTCACCACAAACAGCGTACTCTCCATCGTGACGTCACTAACCACATCACCAGTTCTCAATTCCAACGAACTCCTGTCGGGATTTCCAGATGAACGTCTTTTGCGCCCGTAAGATTTCGAATTATCACTTTCTGCTGTGCCGACGTCGCAGTCAACCTACCGAAAAATGACTGGTTTTGAATTATTCAGAAATAATTTTACTTTTACTTTGAATGTAATGAATTCAAATTCTTTAAATTTGAATCATCAAATTTTAAATCAATTTTGATTTCTGCCAAGAAAAAAAGAACGCTACATCACAAACATAAAAAGGTTGGATGATAATTCCATCAGAATGTCTCCACGAACTCGACTGGATTTAATTCATGAATACTTTTATGTATTATTAGTTGAATAATTTCTCCGAAAAATTATATGAAACTATACAGCGATAAATGTACTTCGCTGTCACAAATTATTGAAACTGCCTAAGAATCTTTTTTTTTTTTTGAGGCAAATTCATAAAGTAACCGCATCTAACATGAGAGTTTGACATATTTCATTTGTGTTAAATCTTCCATAAAATTTATACCTAATAATAATCAAAAGAGCTACTCTTGTCCCCCTTTGTTTGTATTATATATTATTTGTTTGTTTGTATTATATATAATATATCTTTTGTCACGTTATTGATAGCCTAGCCCAATTTGAATCGAAGGTTAGTTTACTTTTTTTATATATCCATTTCTCTCCTAAAAGGCTTCTTATCCACAGCGCACTAACCGCCATAGATAGGTTCCAGAAATAACTAATCTGGAAATTCTGCTCTAGAAACAAAATGTAGAACTTTTCCGTAGCAGGGTGTGGAAAGAGGTTTTTTTTTTTTTTTTTTTTTTTTTTTTTTTTTTTTGGAAAGAGATTCTGAAAAGGCTCAGGTTTGATAAATGTAACTATTTAGTTCGGTTGAATACTTTGCAGCTAAGCAAAGGAAACGCTTGCGAAGCCCGAGATTTTCGACTATTATAGCAGCACTACGCATAACACGCATTGCCTTTACCGGAAGTTCTCGTCATTCCTGCAAAACGTTTCATTTTACCGAAGCTAATCTGTTTTTGAACGGACTTGTTGTTGGTGTTCACTTGTATTAAATGTTTATTAACTCAATATTTTGGAAATGAAGTTTAACGTTTAAAAATTCCTTATTGACCGTATACATTTTCAGCCAATTTCACACGAGTGTAGATAGATTGAAAATTCACAGCTCGTTCTCCAAGTGATGTCGCACTTAATGTGCTTTCTAAACTTTCGTCACGAGGCACTGTTAATTATTTATTCTCGATTCCTGCCAACTCTGGGGTCCATGAGTATTCGACGCAAACAGCAAGTCTGCTGTTTGTTCCATTCATTCATTCAAATTCCTGTTGCGATGTTCTTGACATCTTTATTAGAAGAATCCCCATCAGCAAGTATGGCTTCGGGATAATTTCTCTTGTGCATTACCGCAAAGGTTTCCGCTCAGTTTTTTTTTTTTTTTTATGCGCATTAATGAGATAAGGAGGAGAATTTTGGGAGAGGTCAGACACTAGGTTACCTGGCACCTGCTACTATCTGGCATCCGGGTATATGTAGGGCAGAGCCTACCCTGGGATTCACGAATCGCTGTCGGCGAATGGCTGTCTTGGTGTTCGCTGTCATGCGACATTTCAGAGTTTATTCTTTCAATGCACGCATATCTCATTTTGATTTCGTTCTTCCTGCTTTTGTTTTGCTGGAAACCTTGGATTTTTTTTTTTTTTCATAATGATTTCTCGAATGATAAGCAGAATTCGGGGGATTTTCCCCAGATTGCAATGCATTCATAACTACCTATTATGGCAAAGGCCCCTTATTACAATGATGAATTTGCTTCATCCCCTCTGCTCCCAACTGATCATAGTAGAGTATAAGCTGATGGAAGGAAATTAAAGTGTATAATTTTTTTAAAAAAGCTATTACGAAGTTCGCCCAAGGAGACATGCGCTCGGAGAACGTCCGTGAATACAACAAAAGGAAGGTCTGTAATTAATATTGCCCCAAAGACGTGTTTTGTAGATGATCTAAAACAACATAACAAGGTAAATTATAAAAAAAAAATCAATTAATCAAGAAATACTTAGAGATCATGTTTGAAAACAATGATAAAATAAATAGAGTGAAGAACTAGAAATAAAATTAAAAAAAAAAAAAAACTGGAAGCTTAGTGCTGTAAGGAAAAATCTGTTGTTTCACAGTCATTTTCCATCCAAGAGATTTTTCCTAGATGGAAGATGACTGTGACACGACAAACCAAAAATAGTCGAGATATAAATTAGGAGAAAAGGGGGGCGATGACGGAAGTGTATACTTCTTGGGCAGGGGCAGTAACCTTTTCGTAACTCCAGATGTCATGAAATAGCAAAGATTTTTACAGAATAGGATTTTAAAGAGGGATAGTTTCGTCATTTGAAGTATTCCTAGAAAACCAAAGAAATGACAACGCAATAAGTCCCTTGAGAGGCTTCTAACATTTATGGGAGAAGGAATTTATTCAGTTGTTAAGACCCGCTGGGTATAAAACCCTAAACAAAATCGATAATGGCTTCATGAAGTTTAGTGAATTGATTTTCAATGAGAGCTTGTTCATAGTTCGGAATTTTTGATGTATTTAATGCTTTAGTTACGCCGTTTTACTCCTGTGCCATATTGGTCTCTACGGCGGATAAAGTAAACTGTTAAATTGATGCATGTTTCGTAATGACGAAGTTGATTCAAAATCTAGATGAATGATAAATCCGTTTACAATAGCATCTGCTTGTATATTGAAGGAAAGAAACGCAATTTGTGCAACGATTTCAGCCATTACAAGGTCAAACAGGAATGGCTTTGATTCGTGGTCCGAATTTTTCTTGTAGCCCTGCGATTTGTGTGTTATGTTCAGGGATGGCTCTGCAAGTCGTTATGTTTTCGCCAATTCCCCCCCCCCCCACTTCAAGTGTACAAATTCTTGAAAGTAATCAATGGACCTACCGGAGTGCATTGGTCCAAGCAGAATGAGACAGTCAAGCGGAACTTCACTGTGCTGTCCGATGCAAACTTGAAAGCTTGAAATGGTGCGATCAAAGACTTCGAGCCTGACATCTGTTCAAGAGGAGGAAATACACTTGGCTCCACTGGACATCTGTTTTAAAAGAATATAAGTAAGATTATTATTATTTAATTTTCTACTGGAATATGAAACTATAAGGAATTTCCGGTAATTAAGGCCAAAAAGATATTAAGATATCATAATTAATGCATGATTGCCAAAGTTTGCATTAGTGGCGGCAAACTTGAATTTTCTTTCCTTTTTTTATTGGGCCCATGCATGAGAGGTTGGTTGGTCAGCCTATAATACCTTCTGTTTTTCAGAAAAGTTTGGTGTCGAATGGTCAATTGTTAGTTGGATTGAATAATTTAAAACGTGTTTTTGTAAATAAATAACTTGTTTTATTTTTTTTATTATTGTACATACATGAATAAAGGATGAAAACAGTACATGATATTTAATAGTTCACTTAAATCAATAAATGATATTTTATTTGCTGATTTAAATAAACGAATGAAATTTGAATAATAATGCCCGCTTAAAATGGACCTTATGATCCACAGATCAAATTCCAGCTTATGGAGCACTTAAGCCAAGGGATAATTCAAACTTTTGTTTATCAGTATTAATTTTTGATAAATTAGTTATGTATGTGCATACAGTTCAGCTATTCGTTCATCCGTGAAGTTTTTTTTTTTTTTTTATCCTTAGCCTGTCATGACATTTGGTAAGATTGATTTGCTAGAATAGGTATGATGTTTTAGCCGGCCGAGTGGTGAGCGTATCCGCTCTCCAGCCAAGAGGCTGCCGGTTCAAATTCTGCCTTGTCTTTCTCAGTCATACATTCATCCAGACAATATGTACCCCCCCCCCCCCAAGATGGAGTGGGTCACCATGGAAGAAGCAGGCCCATCAGAAGTAATAAAACAGCGGACTCTGCACCAAGTGGGACGTTTAACACTAGGAAGAAGAAGCGATGATGTTTTTAGTCAAAATTTATACTAAAGATCGTACTACAATTTTTCGACAACTGTTAAGAAAGAAACGTAATCCAGTGAGCCGTATTTGACACCATGGAATAAGGCACTCTTTACTACTTTACCAAAAGTAATCGTTTGTATTTAGGTTTTTAAGCTTTTTTTTTTTTTTAATACCATTAAACTGCTTACATTATTAGCTTTGCAGTTCAGGAGCTTCTCTTAGGTGGGAATATTTGTCACAGTCAGTGGCGCACTCAGAATTTATTCTTTTTTTTTTGTGGAGGGGGGGGGGAGTTGAGAATACAAACTACGCATCGCATACGACCTATGACTGAGCATCTGCAATGATCGCTAATACATGATGCCCGTGATCTCCTCTGGCCCGGCTCGGGCAAACGAAATAGCGCTTGGTCTGCCCGAATTCTACTTTCTTTGCCTTGCATTCACAGCGGCCGTGATTCCGGAGAGCTACAGGGTATTCCCGCCTTATATGACCGGTGATTCATAAGTAGTATAAAAATAGAAGACACGACACAACATAAATAAAAAAAAAAAAACGAATTTTAATTAGGAAAAGATTTTTTGGAAATTTTCTAGTGCTTTTTCCTCTTTCTTTGGGGTGCCAGGGGCCCTTGGCCCCCCTCTGGATGCGCCACTGGCTACAATTACCTTTATAAATATTATGCAGTTTAATATTTTTTTCGATTGTTTTCAAGATATTTCATCATTCTCATTCTATGAACTAAGTTTTTTTTCTCTTTTTAACGTGAAAGGAATTTAAACCTGTTTCAATTTGTTCCGAGATGCCTGCTGATGGAATGTTGAGTTAAAAGGAAGATGGCCCAACCTCTAGTTTTTTTTTAGTACCAACGTAACTAAATTCATCGCCACATTCTGATGTTCCTGGAAAGCCAATCCATTTTGGAGATATATGGATGCGCACCTGCTTATACAATGAGCCAGACACCTCCGATTCCTACGAGCAATGAAGGGGGGAAACTATTTTTCTGCAACTTAAAATCGTTAAACGTCATCCTGATTTTCCAGTTTCGCAAATTATGAACAATTGTAAACAGAATCGGACTGCACTGGAATTATGATGAGCATGCGAGAGCAGTCGGAGAGAATGTTTTTTTCATACTTTCGCTTTCGACCTCCTTAGAGAACGATGCGCGCGCACATACACAGAACGATAGATAGAGAAAAACGTTAATACAAGCTTACGATGGATATACATTTCTGGGTGGTTTCTTTTACATTAAACTTTTTGATGCAAGAAAAATAATAATAAAAACACGGATATAAGAAGAAAAAATACCTTCTAACCTTGTTTGTTATTACTACGTGAGTTCGAATATCTGATGTTTCGCTCCTCCGTTGTTATTTTAATTCCAACAAAATGCAAAATACTAAACGAAATTAAAAATAAGATAATTCAATTAAAAGAGTCATGTTTCGATGCATTCGCAAGGAAATTTGTGTCGGTAATGCGATCCGTAAATGTTTAAGAAAAAAAAAAAAAAGATTTATTTTTAACTTGTGCTCATTGACATTCTTTTACTTTTTGAAAACAGATTCCTGAAAAAAAAAATTACAAATTCCGGGGGTTATGTGCGTAATAAGAATAAATTTGATTTGTAAATGAAATAAAATATTGGAGTAAAGCGACTGAACATCACCGAATTGCATTTTGTTCATTACTCAAGAATCCTTTCAACAAATCCCAAGGTAATAATATAGAGGTGATGTTTTAATCCCCGCTTATATATTTTTCGCTTTCTTATTACCTCCAAGGACTCTCGGGGAAGGGCAGTCGACTCTACACAACCTGCTGTCTACACTACTTAAAATCCTATCTGCACGCAACGCCACAATCTATCGACGACACACAGCGTCATCTACTGCCATTAATATCTTTTGTGTGTGTAAATTCCATGTCTACCAGGGCCTTTGAGTAATTTGGTTGTTCTCTCTAAAAACAAACCCACTTTAAAATACTTTCCTCCATTTACAACGAAAAATTACGAAACATACACCCCCCCCCTGCTAATTTGAGTTTTAGTAATTCAGCACTCACGAACTCTTTGTAAAACTAAACTGTATGAAAACTTGCTTTTCTTTTGTAGTTTTAACCCAAATCTACAGTGATGTTCACGATTTTAAGCAATTTTAATTACCTTTATTTGCATTAATTTAATGATTCAGATAACATGATTTTGAATGCTTCAAATCATTTAAACATTAAATGGGCTTTTCAAGCGATTAATAAATAAATCTTTCGTTGGAAAGACTTATACTTACCCTCGATCGTCAATTAGAACTACAGATTCTGATCCATGACCACTATGTGCGACTAGATCACTGCCGAATATGCCAAACACACCTTAAAATAGAAACAAAAAACATCTAAGCACAGTAGCAGTAAAGCGACACACACACACACACACACACACACACACACACACACACACACACGGTTAAAAACGCACCTCATTTACCCCTAGTTGCACAACTCATTAATGTAGCTAAACTAAAAATATAAAATCGATCGCAGTATTAAAAACGGTTTGGATAGCATTGCCAGTACAATTTTTACTAGAGAGAGCGTGTCTTTCTAATTTTTCTGATGATTGAAATAACTTAAAATTTCTAGGTTTCCCCATAAAGCAAAACTGCGGTTTTCATTTACCTCTTACTCAACCCCTTAATTTAAGTGAACGTATGTTACCTAATGAGGAGTATACTGTAAAGTAGATGCTTGAATATGGTTTGTAGAACAACAGAACAGAAAAGATGTCTTGTTTTGAAATGGATTTTATTCTAGAAGAAGGAAATTGGTAGTGTTCAGGCTGCAGAAGTGAATGCGATTTAAAGTTATTGGATTATTATATATCATTATAACAGCGAATATAATTTATTAGTTTATTACAATTACGTAAATAAATCTTATTAAATAGCGCTTGTTTTAGCAAAATGAAACATTTATTCTATTTATACAACACTTTCACTATAGTCTGCAATTGATGACTACTTGGTATGTTAATGGAAGAAACTGATATTCCTCCCCTCCACATTGATTTTAATTCCGAAGAATGCAGAACACAAACACGGAAGAAAAACATGATTCGTTTAAAAGGATCATATTTTTTTGTTTCAGTGAATTCGCAAGGAAATTTGTGATCCTTTTATACTATATATACAACGAGCAATACTTTGTTGCTCGTTGTCAATAAAGTATTGACAACGAGCAATAAAATAAATATTCTTTTTAGAGAAATATCTTTTAAAATGTACTTATGACATTGTTTAGTTTTTCTAAAACAACTTCCTGGAAAAAAGTACAAATTCCGAGTATTATATTGGCAGCTAGAATAAATTTGATTTAAGAATAAAATCAAAATAAAGTAAAATAATGGAGATTAAAGAAATAATAAATATATATATATATATTAAAAAAACTGCACTGTAGACCTGTTTGCTAATAGCGAGTAAATTGTTCTTGTTAAGATAGAGTAATATATAGTTTAGATCAAACTTGAGAAAAAAAAAAGATGGAGTACTTATAAATCAACAGATCTAGGATTTATTTTCCTTGAATAGGGTGCAGGGATTATTTGAGACAGATGCAAACTTTTTTTTTTTTTTTTTTTTTTCAATACTGATGTATTTATTGTTTGATAAGAGAAAATTTAAACTGCATGAAATATAAATTCTGTAACTTTCATAATACGACTCATCTCACCTCTAATCTCAACGTTTTGAATTCATATTTGGTAGACATGCTCGTGATAGGCTTCCTGATGAAATAAATTTTGATAGCTGAGTTAAGATATTTTAAGTATCATTTTTGCATGCAAATATATAAACTGTTTTCATTTTAAATTTATGTAACAGAATTTCATGTAGCTTCAGTTGAACTTGTGAACTGTGAAACTAAACTCTTGTAATAAGTTAAAAACACATTAATTTAGATAGTGTAGCAGTTGTAACAAGGGTGGAAACATGGGCAGTTATATGTAAAAGCCATCACAGAATGTAAAAGTAGGAATGAACACGGGAATTTTTTCAGTGAGAGAAGGTAAAATAAGTGTTACTGTTCGTAGTATTCATAACGAATAATATGATAAAAGCCTTTTTAGGTAATAGACAACTTACTTTGCTCACTGTGAGACTACCGCCTTGTTTACTGGAGGCGTGAAGTGGCTTGAAAAAGTGCCATATTTGATATCTACAAAACAGTTCCCGGATTATCTAAAAACGGTCCTAAATCTATGATAGATTTTTATGTAAATCCCATCCCGGGAGGGAATGGGATTTACATAAAAGCACTTAGATGTGATATCAGAACCTAACAGGTTATTAGTGAGTATTTTTTTAAAATTCAATTGGAAAACCACTTGAATTTTCAAAATGAGCTTGAATGAACAATTTAAAATTTCAGTAAAATGATAGGTTGCCTGATAATATAACTTTGGAATTTCTAAGCTCTAAGGGAACGGTAGAACTCCTAAATATACTGTAGACCAAAATATAAAGTTTTTCAGTGAGAGAGAGATCTTATTTACCTTAGTTACAAAATATGACGGATGTCTAAACATGGAACTCCTTTCACTGTTCAGTTTTATTCAAATTTCTATTTTTGTCTTCAGTCTCCACATTGAGAATGCTTTACGTAAAACGAAATATTATTAATTTATTATAATTTTATTATCATTTATTAATAAATAAATTATCTGTGACTACAGCATACGTATGTTATGGAATCCAAGGCGTCGTCTGTATGCAGCAAAACATTAGAAGAGAAATTACAAACACCAGTTAAATATTGTCATAGGAATAAGCAAAGACAAAAAAAAAAAAAAAAGTCGATTTCTAAAATCGGTTTATCTTTATGCAGTGGAAACCTGTAATTTCGCCTCCAGGTGAAAAAAAACAAACATAAAAACCTGCAGTGCCGTCGTTAACTCAACGCTGATTGAAAAATCCTCGAAAATAGTTGCTGCAGGTTGTAATTGATTGTCGTAACTGTTTTGTAGGAAAGAACTATTAACCATGACGAAGGCTGTTCCTAAGAGAATCATCTATGACCTTGACCTCATGGTAACATTCATGTAAAGTTTCGCACGTGGTGGGTTCGTTGTACACTACCCCATTAATGAACCAAACACGCTTTCTAATGGCTGATCTATTAACTTTCGGCCTGAGAAATTTCCAACTAATTGGCGACATCCCAACGGACTTTTGTTACATGCGAATCAGTGGTTACAAATTAAGGATCGCAAAATCGCAATTTTTTCCCGCATCTTTGACATGCATTCACTGATTTTCTAGCATGCAGTTCCAATCTAATGAAAACTTTCAGAATCCGTTGTTTAAATGAAATTGTCTCATTCGTCAATGAGAGAAAGAACTTCCACGGAGTAGCGGGTGATAGACCATGGGCTTCAGTCCTGCCGTGGAAATGCAAAGATGTTTCATTTGCCAGATACATCACCTCAAGACACTGACTTTCTTATTGGATGATTGAAGCGGTAAGAAAAATGTTAGGATCTCTATTATTATTTATATGGACTTTTTCAATCGAAGGTGAGTTAGCCGATCTCATACGGGGGTAGCAGGGTTTTTTCATCCCGCATACAGACAAATCAGCCCTTCAGAACACACGCAATTGACAGACAAAAAATACTGGCGGTGGTTGTGGGCGGTGGATGGCCTTGATGTTCTGTGTAGTGGTGGAGACGGAGGACTATTCAGTGGGTATCCTCCCGCGATGAGTCTTCGGACTCCTTGGAAGTGTCACGAATAATAGAATCTCTACAGCAGAGATCCATCCCCTGCGCACGTTCCGTTGCGACATTTCGTGAGTAAGACTGTCATGTAAAACACCAATTGTTTCTTTCTCCCTTCCCCTAAAAATGAAATCGCTTCGCCTAATCGTGTTAGCCGCAGGATCTGCCGACAAAACCAGATAACTCTCGGTATAATGCTAAGATTCTAAATCTGCGTCTAAACATATTAATATGAAAAAACAAAACGAAACAAGTATCTCTCTCTTTCATGTGTTAGTTATTTAATTGAATTAATTTAATTGAAACCTTGCACATGTCTGATTTACAGTACACTTTGGATTGGTGTTTATTATTATGCGACACCTCCGGGAAGTCCAAAGACTCATCGAGGGAGGGCGTCTACTTTACAAAGATATCTCCACCACTCGATCCACTTACTACAACGAACTACATCGCTAGTATTTTCAAAGACAATCGCAAACATCCCTGCCCACGGCGGGATTTGAACCCGCAGCCTTTTGGCTGAAGAGCGGATACGCTGACCACTCGGCCAACCAGTTAATCCTACTTAAAAGTTCTTGATTCTCTTTTCTGAGTATTAAATGAATTTAGTAGCTTCTCTCAATCTGTATACTCACACACTGCCGTTTATTCTGCTGTTTTCTTAACACTTGGTCATCCGTAATTAACCATTTTCCATTTCATCTGTAATAACTCCATTTTTCCTCAGCTCATTAAAACACAAACGAGTACCAACTTAAAATAATCCTGTCACACGCGACTTTGAAATCGTCGAACTGACCCCCTTCATTCATTCACTGCTTCGGTTATCTACACTTAAAGGTATTAAGCAAATATTTTTCGTCTTTCTTCCAAACCTGTAGTCACCTATAGTACCCATTTACTTTATAATCGGTATCGTTTTGTAGTTGTGGTGCTATCCCAAACAGATACGAGGATTACATTTCAGTCCTTGTATTTACATCCTACAGTATATCATTGTGAATTATCGGTTGTCCAATCACCTCAAACTTCTGCCTGTTTCGCAGACCAACTATTCAAGTCTGTACATTTTATCTGATATCTTTATAGGATCAAAGAAAAACATGCTCGATTATTTGCATGCACTTTTGCCCTTCACACTTTGTGGTTTTTTCGAACTGTTTTTCAGCATTCAGAACGTCTTCACTCCTCTTTATTGTAAATAATAACTGCCTTGGGTAAATATTTGGACCCCATTACCGTAGCAGACTTCTTATAATATGTCAACTGGTGCCATTAACTCTCCCTTGTTTCTTTCAACCGCACATTTATTCTGTTTACCCTTATTTCTAATGATGGTATTCTTAACTTCTTCCTTTGTGTTGTTTACTGTACGAAGGGTATAAAATAGTGGAAACAAAACAGTTCAATGAATATGTCAGGGTTTCTCAAACTTTTTCTACGACGGAACACTTCACAAATCCTAAAATGTTCACGGAACACCTTGGTTATTTTGTAATGTATTAATTAATAATTAATTGGTAATTTAGCTTCTTTTATTGTTAATTAATTGGTAATTTAGCTCCTTTTATTGTTAATTAATAATTGATAAGTAATTTAGCTTATTTATTCGTTAATTAATAATTGATAATTATTAATGATTAATCATTATTAACGATCGATAATTAATTATTAATTAATAATCAATTAAACCATACTTAAATTAATTTGTGCTGATTTTCATTGACATATCCCAGATCACCAAAAATTTATAATATTATTACAAGTATTTACGAGTGAATGCAAACTTTTTCTCCTGTGTGCTGGTTTTGTAGGTTAGGTAAATATAAATAAAATAAATGAGTAAATCTAAGCGTTAAGAAAAAACAATCATTTATTGTCCAATGTTAATTAGTAAAAACAAAACACATAAAAATAGTAAAACGTATATTGCAAATTAAGTTCTTAATGACTCCGATGTTTTTAGGTCTTTGATTTACAAATTCTTTTGATATCAGGCACAATATTAGAAAGTTGAATTCTCATATTTGGTGTAGCGTCGAGTCTGTTCCTGCAGCATAATATGAAAATCTGCCTCGCATAAATATGTCGTTGTAAAAGGAAGTAAAACAAAAATAGCTAATTTTGATAAGCTTGTCCAGAAATCATTTATTGGCAGTGCCTTGTATTTTTGTTTTAAATCAGAGTCACTAATTAAGTCAATTAGATTTTCATAGTCACTTGCGCTGAAGCCTGCTGGCTTAGCTGTCACTGTAAATGGATTCAGAACCCAGGAATTGTCCTCACTGGATTTTGGAAAATATTGCAAAAGGGTTGATTGCAAGTCATGCAAGTGTTCTAAAATTATGTTAGATACTTCATTTAATTTAGAATTTATTTCAGTCAAAAATTCATGCAAAGTGGGAAAACAGTCATAATTATTCTGTTCAACTGTAGAAATCCAGAATTGCAACTTCCTATCAAAAGATGCAATTTTATCTCTTGGATTAAAAATTGTAATATTCTTTCCTTGTAATGATAAGTTAATTTCATTGCACTTTGTAAAAATATCTGCCAGATCGCAAGACATATACGCAAGACCATGAAGAATATCTTAATAATTCAATAAAATTTTGTCCTAAATTATGTGACATCAAGAAGACCATTAACTCACTACGAAGTTCAAAAAGCCTCAATAATGCTTTTCCTCTGGATAGCCATCTCACTTCAGTATGTAATAAAAGTGCATTATTGTGCACTACCCATTTCATCGCACAAAATTTTAAATAATCTGGATTGAAGTGGTCGAGATTTTACATAGTTAATCATTTTTTCGGCTTCATCCAAAATAGTTTTTAAATATGTACGAATTCTCTTTTGTTACTAGTGCTTGCCTATGCAAAACACAATGACTTTTGGTGGCTCTTGTAGCTACTAGCAGGATACGTGTTACAACTCCCTTCATCTTTCCTACCATTGCTTGAACACCATCTGTACAAATATCAATACACTTCTCCCAACCGATTTCCTGTTTTGTAATATAATTATTAATACAGTTGAATACATCTTCTCCGGTAGTTTTTTCTTGTAGGTATTCGCACATGAGTAAATCTTCTTCAATACTTTTATCAAATATGTAACGAACAAACACTAGTAATACAGCGAGTCCTGCGACATCTGCAGATTCATCCATTTGCAATGAATATTCACTGCAGTCTAAGTCGATGAATTAGCTCTATTTCTATGTCAGCAGAAAGATCTTTGATGCGGCGTGAAACAGCATCATTTGATAATTGCACTGCATCTATTTTTTTAGCAACCTGCTCGTTTAACATGCGTGATACAATGTCTTTCACACAAGACTTAATGAGAGTCTCACCAATTGTATGAGCTTCACCATGAAGTGCAATGCGGTAACTCAAGCGAAACTACGCCTCTGTTGCATTTTCAGTCGTAGCAATTGTAGCCATTTGAAGTTTAGATTTTTCTAGCGAGTCACGTCGTCTCTTAAAAAAATGCATGTCTTTTCCTTTGTAATCAGTGTGTTTCGTTTCGAAGTGCCTACGAAATTTAGCTGGAGCCAAAGAACTGTTTACTAGTATTTTCTTACATAAAACATCAGGAGCATGTGTATTGCCAATACGCGTAAATCCATAATTTAAATAACTTTCATCGTACTTCCGTTTTAGTCTGTTCTTAGATGACTCTTGTTCTTTAATATTAGCTTTTGAAGAAACCGCCGTTTTCAATTCCATATCTTCTCCAATCATACGAGTAGCTGTGTCAACAGAAGTACTTGCTCCTCCTTGTGTTAAAGTTCCCGTCTTTAAACAAGAATCCATGGGTATTTTTTCAATAATATTCAAATTCCAATATTTGTCAGAGCTATAATAAAAACAAATAGAATTTTGTTGTAAAGGTAACTTTAGTATGAAAAACAATAAGAATATAAATAAGAAATGTCGAATAATATAAAAGTAAATGAATAATGCAAAATAGTGAAAAAAGACTGCAACACACAAAAGTAAATATGAATTGTAACAATACTTGTAAGAAAAGTACTAAACTGTATCAAATAATGTAAAAGCAATTGTAATAAGAATGATTTGATAAAATGTTCAGTAACAAAAATTAAACAGTTCGAAATAAATATCAGATATTAATTATAAAATTAGTTAAAAGAATAAGAAGAATTCTTTTTTTTTAAAGTCGCCTCGCCTACTCCCTATCGGGAACAAAAAGGCGTTAGCTGATTTTTTTTTTCCGAGGACCCGGTCCCAACAAATTTACTCGTAAATACCTTTCCAATTTTTTTTTAAAGTTCATATATTAACATGAGTATTAATAAATAATTATGGCATAATCATAAAGAGTATTAGTACACTTATGTATACGGTGTGGCATGTTGACAAATATAAATTACATTTAAATTAGTTATCAATCACTGGACTAATGCAATGTTGTAGCATGTCGTAGTTTATTCAGGCAAACATCATTAAATTAATTTGTGCTGATTTTCATTTACATTTCCCATTCTGATCACGAAATATATTTATAATATTATTATAAGTACTTACGAGTGAATGCCGACTTTTTCTCCTGTGTGCTGGTAGTTTTCCCCTCCTTTTGTACATCCTGGAGATCTTTGTAGGCTTCAGGTGGATGACTCACTATCTGTTCCATCACAAACACCTTCAATAAGAGATTTCTTAATACCAAAATTAAACAAAGTGCCTTGTCTCTTATTCATATCAGATTTTAACTCTGTATTCCTATTACTTTTAAAAAAAAATCACGGCACTCCAGTTTCAGAACAAGCACTTACACACTGCAATACGAACTTGCGAAGAAATTATTCAGTAGTAATAGATTTGAGAACCGGATACAGACTACCTTGATCTTCAATTTCAGTGGAAAAATTTTCTTTATACTTCCTTGCTGATTGGTCACTGACATTTGCTATACAGATGTCATTTCCTTCATTTTTGAGAACAGAGGATATGCCACCACTGTTATAATCCGCTTGCAGGCAATTTTTATGATCCGTCATAAACAGCGGTATTCCCTTTCCCAAATGTTGAAATGTTTCGATGTGTGAAAATTAACGATACACAGATGTTATTAGGTGTTCTGGGTCTGAGCTTTTCGACATATTGACGAATATTATCCTCCTCGGAATATTTTTACTATAAAATATTTATTCATGAAAAATGCTTAGAAAACTAAAATGACAAATTCCAGAACTTCTCGCGGAACACCTATTCACCTTCCGCGGAACAGTTTGAGAAACCCTGGAATATGTTATGACCCTATAAACTATACTATGATCACTGGTCTCATGTATATCAGCTGTTAGTATTACAAATAAAGGACTTGATAAGAAACGTTTTCTTGTTTAATTAAATGGGAGCTCTTTTGTAAATTCATCAAATTCTTCACTGGGCATCTAGGAATTATCCTACTTATCCAGTTCTTGCGTCCGCCTTCAAAACAAAAGTTATTAATTATAGTTTTTAGTTCACTGGAATATTCACGCTATTTTGAGCGTGAAAATATCGCGCGCCTTTGTAATCCAGAAATCTTTCGAACTTACTTTCGTCTGCTAATTGCACTTGAAGAAAAAGTGGTTCTCCCAGTTCAACTCCTCGAACCTCTTGATTGCTGGCGTTTACAACTCGCAGCAGAACTGAAGGGGTTGGAGCTATTGCCGTAACGATGTGGGTAAGAGACTGCAGTTCCCTGAGGGGAAAGAAAGGTGTTTACGAAAAATGTCAGTTCTGCTTCACACTTTCTTGTAAAACTTAAATAACTTTTAAAATTATTTCCTTATGTAAGACACATTTATATCTCTCATTATCTAACGTCAATGCAAAGGAAGAATAGTTAATAATCTCAGTTTAAAAAAAAAAAAAAGAAAAGAAGTATAATATGCTGGCGTGAATCTAGCAAGTACAAATCATTTGGTTTTACAGCAACGACAGTTTCGTCCGCATTGTGCAATGACATTCAACTCGGTAGATTTACTGAAATTTAATGTAGAGAAAATTAAACTACTTAGATGATTACCTGAATCAGGCCAACTTTATCATTGTAAAGCACACAAGTGGAAGTTTTGTTTTGTTTTAGTTATTGATCTTTTCATTAGTTATTCGAAATGTTAACAATCTTTAGTTGTCAGTCTTGTTCGATAAAATTCGAAAGTATTCATAACATTTACCAAAAGACTAGTGGGTTAACGTGACGAGAGAGGATTTAAAAGTTGAAATTTCCCAAAGATAGGAAAACTTAGTGATTTGAATTTAGGAATATTTAATCCATTGCAAAGCCTAAAATGAACTACAGAAATCGGAGAACGGAGCCAAAGCCACAGATCTTCGATTCTAACTGGAAAGCATCGGTCTGCCTGTTGCCAAACTCAAAAGAGACTGATGCTGAATGAAGAACTTCCATTGAGTTACATCTCATTTGTTAAGCTCTTTGCCTAAGGTGAAATTTTGAGAAAGCCAAAGGAAAACTAATATCCATCCTCTTGCGCGAAAGATAAGTTTAGAAAGCTTAATGACTTAACGAAAAAGTTTACTTGAGCATCGGTGACTAAAGTACTCCTGATTAGGATATACTTATGAATAAATTCCGTGTGATGATACAGCGTTCCCCCTTTATACGGGAGTTCACGGTATCATCTAGTCCCCCCCCAAATTTTATCCGGGCTCCGGAACCGGCATAGGCTGACAAATCAGACCTATGGCTGGGTCAGTATTCCTGATTGTAATCAGTGTGTGTCCTCAGACCGGTTTGCCTGCTTGCGGGATGAAAAACCCCCAGATAAACTGGCGGAAAAACCCTCCTGTCCACGCCCAAGACCTTGGCTATGGCTGAGGAAGATTCTTGAGCTCCTCACGTCGTTGACGGGAATCGAACCTAGGACACTCCTTCCCCAGGCATATGGTTGCGAAGCGCAAAGCCACTCAGCTAACCGCGAGGACTATGCTTATGAAGCTGATGGATACCCTCAAAACGAAAATACCTGCAGTGTGGACGAAGGAAGAAAAAAAAAAACATAGGAAAGAAAGATTGTGAGGCAAGCACATGAATAATGTATCTTAAACTTACAATTATATGAAAAAAATTATTTCACAAATGTATTTTTTTTTTTTTTTTTGTCTAAACTATAATCACTAAACTAAACTCAAGAGTTCCATTATGAGTAATATCGCTCTCAAAAACGATAGGCAATCTTTGGTCACAGTTAAGCTCATTTTTTGATTTGCATAAGTTTAGAAAATAGTCTTTCTCTTTCTGTCTTTGATCCAATCGTCAATAGATAAATCCTTAAAATAGAATATCCACATTTCTAAAACTTATAACAAGTGTACCTTTTTATTTACGATTTTATCAGTTCGGCTACCGACATTTTGTCTTATACAACGCAGAAAATAAGTTCTCTTGAGCTTCACGAATAATGCTGACTAATTCTCTGGCTTTGAGATTTGGTATTTTGCACTTCGTTCTGGTATTTCATCAAACGGTCTCAAATATTCGTATCGTCTGATCAAAATTTGGAACATTATTTTTTGATATTTTTTTAAAAATCAAATTTATCTTTATTTCCGGCGTCAACCAAATCTGGAAGGGCATCACATGATTTCGTAGTTACGTACAACTCATTTCCAGGTTTTCGAAGTTCTTTATTGACTTCTTTTTTTTTTTTTTCAGAAGGTCTCACATTACTTTTGTTAATGCTATCTCTAATCTGTTCAGCTTTTTAACCAAAGCTTTTGCTTCATGAACTATGTTTTTTCCCCTTCGTATTTTGAAATATTAACCAATGCCAAACGGATCCCACTGTAATTTCTGTTCAATGATCTCTCAGCATTGTAACGCGATGCCATCTCTTGTGTCTGATAGATCGAGATGATTGACTATCATGTTCAGTTTAAATCTTCTGGTAAGGCTAAAAAGAATGTACAGCGAAAATATTAAGAGTCAAGCAACTTTCTGTAGAAGTGATCCCTATTAAATTAGAGCTGTTTGCAGCACATTGAACCCATACTGCCAATTTATTTACTTCCTTAAATCTGGCTTGAATTCCAGAATACATTCTGTTCATATCTGCAGCATCGTCATAAGAAAGATCTACAGTTTGTTACAGCAATTCCAGCTTTGACAAGAATAGATGCTACTTTAAAAAAAAAAAAAAAAAAAAAAAAAAAAAACTTACCCGCTTGCTTTTCAACTGGAACAAACATTAAGAATCGCACATTTACCTCATATTTTGATACATAATGAATGACCGACGATTTACTTGTGTGAACTTACTTCAGGAGTTGAATCTGTACTGATGCTGTAGTATTTGGCTTCATTAACTTCAACCGCAGCATATGAAGAAGTTATGAAACATTTTCGCTTCCTAGTTTTCAACATTTTTTTATGTTCTTAAGAAAAGGATCAAGAGATCAAACCAGGAAGAAGATCAGCGAACCTGAGAGAAAGTTTCCTTTGTTAGGATTATTATGTACTTCGTTTTCAGCACGAAAATCCATCCATCTTTTTTGTCATGAATTTTAACTACCACAACTATCTTTTTAAAGGTTCAGTCAAGTATTTACTTACTCTTTCCTACACCATTTGCAATTCTGTGTTCAATTTGGGCTGACCTTTAGAACTATAGCATATAAATATGGAAGTCAGATGTTCTTTTGATTTTTCATGAGCATGTTTCTTGCATATGCATGTCAAATCTAGTTTGAAATTGATTGATTGTTACATAACCCATTAAGCGTACCTCTAACCTCACACATACACACCTTTAGATTCTAAGAATATTAGCCAGTCCCTCAACAAACAACCTCACTATTACTTATTTTCCTGTTTTTAAATTTGGAAAATAATTTTTCCAATCTTTAAGTTTCTCAAATCCTTTTTCCCCCCTGCTGTCCTTCGTCATAACCAGGTTCACATCTTTGCATGTATCCAGACATTTTAGGTTGGGTCAGACTCAATCACCACTCATAAGCTTTACTGTGGCAAATCTTATGATTTACCACAGTAAATCATAAGATCACAATTGAAAATATAGCTCATTAGTCTTAATTTAAAACTCATAGTGTTCTTTTAAAATGTGACCCAGTTATTCATTGTTCATTACCGCTCTACGTATATACACAACAATTTTGAACCAGAGAATACCTGCTTTATTGTATTTGAACACTGATGGATCGACCATCAACTGAAGTAGTTTACCATATGTTGAATTACGTCATTTGAAGTGATTCACAGTTAAATGTTAAAAGAGGAAATTTGTAACTTTTCACTAAGGCGTTTTTTTCTTTATTATCTTTAGTTATAGTTGGAGAAAAAGTTTTACTGAAATCTAGCTTGGCATTTGAAGTACATTTGTAATAACTCCCCACCCCGTCTGCTGCAGATCAGAAATAACTCTGAAAGAAAACTCTTCGAAAATATTTAACGCGTAACTCACGTACTTCGTCGCTTAGGGTAATATGATCGTGTGTACTGCCTTGTTCACGGCGCTGTTATACTCGTATTATGTTTCCAGAATTGTCGTGGGTTTGATTTCAGTTTTTTTTTTTTTTTTTTTTTTTTTTTTTAAATGTAACTCATCCGACCGATGCAGCCGGCTTGCCATCCATCTACTGCATCCCTCGAGGGGTGAAGATCATACGTCTGTAGATATGTGTTCACAGGGCCGGTTCTTGTTCTTAGGGACGAAAAATCGCTAACTCCATTTGATTGAAAACATCTGATGGAGGCGCCTCACGTCGTTGACGAAATTCAAACCCAGCTTTTTTTCAAAAGGGCTCATCTATATCAACTGAATAGAGACTGGGTTCACATCTCTAATAAAATGCCTTTTAGCAGTTTTTGCAGGATTGCTAAAATTCCGAAATCATAAAGAATTTTTGAAATGAAACTTTTTTTTTTTTCATTTCAGAGGTTTTAAAATATTTCTGGAAATACGGTTTTCCTCCTGAAAATTAGGTATTTCATTCGCAAAATAGCAAATTCTGCCGGGAGAACACAGTTTACACACTAGTATATATACCATTTATAAATATATATTTATGAATAATCATCCTATCCAATTAAAAATAAGTTATGGTTTCGGAAGCCAAAGATACGTAGCTGATTGTGGACCTTAAGGACCTACGAGTATCACTGATGATAATAATTACGAAATTCATTCTTAAAATCTTAAGTGTTTTTAGCATTCAGTTTTCTTTTTAAATAAGATGAGTAACTAATTAATAAGATTTATTATAAACGCTACCAAAAAGTAGATTGATAAAACCAAATCACGGAATTTGATTTAAGAAACAAACATAAATGCAAAGAAAGATTTTTTTTTTTTTTAAATTCAGAGGATTGGAAACCGGGAAGCATCTGTTGATAACAGAGAATTAACACAACTGCGTAATAAACAGACGAAAGTCAGTTGCAATCCTTATTATAAGAAATATGGTGACCTTTGCTTCTTCCCCAAAAATCAGATAAAAAAAAAAACTATGAATTTCTATTTAAAAATCTTAAATATTTAGCCCTTTAAATAGAAATATTAAAAATGTATAAACGACCTGCATAAAATTTCAGTTCCCTTCCCCCTCTTAAACTGGGAAGTTCGAATTCTGTCTAGAGCACAAGAATAATTTGTAAAAACTTTTCAACTGAAATGCAAGTTCGCAGTTTCATACAGATGTGGTAGGATCGATGACGGCCGAAGCTACAAGGCCAGCATATAATGTCCGTTAATTGCTTGTTTTTCTGAATGCAACTGGCCTTGTCGACCAAATGGTTAACTTATCCGCTTTGCACCGTGAGCATGGATGCATCATAAACGCCTGTAGGTGGTAAATGAATTTCATCTCTCACGGTTTTTTTTTTTTTTTTTTTTTGCTAGATGGGCGAAGCAAGAATGCTTTTCATCTTCCCCGTTATCTGTAGAGGACAATGTAGGGATAGGGTATTATTTAGCTATGAGCTCTGATCACGGCAGGAGGGTAACAGCAATAGCCGAGCCTCAGTTAGAACTTCATTAGCTACAGCATTGCCATCCATTACCCTCCCTGGGTACCCATTTTAGTCTCCTCGTACGACATGCATGGGCTGCAGTGGATCTATTCTTATCCCTGCCACCACATGGGGCTATCTCTCACGTGTGAGACCGCCACATTACTTATAGGAGACCTGAGGTTTGAAACAGTTCCATGTTTAGTCTTGATGGCACGATTTCTGGATAATTTAACCCTTGGCTACCTACAGCACTAGTGCATTATAGGTTAACAGCTTTTCTTGGATGGAATTAACATAAAGTTTGCCAGTTTCATCTTAAACTGAAAATTCCTTATTTATCAAGCTTCCTAGACGTGAACAGAACTATGTCTTTCATAGTTCTGTTCGAGGACAAATGTCACAACGTCCTCGAAAAACTAGGAGGTTCCCCTCCCGAAAACGGACCTGAAATCATTGTGTTTAACCGGCATAAGACATTCGCGTCCTAGCATTAGTCACGACGGCGTCTTAATCAACAGTCAATCCTAAAACTAAACTACGAATTCGTGTCTAGTTTACAGTGCGAGCATATCGCTAGTTTAGAACTGCTCTGACATTACTCGGACGACTGAGTGCCTCCAGTTAAATGGCGCCGTTATTCTTCATTAGATGGGGGGGGGGGGGTAGAATCGAATGGATAAGTTAGGCAGGTTAGAAACTATCAAAATATTCTTGAGACTAATACCCAAGCAAGACAGTTTCGAAAATGATCTTGTTATGTCTCTTCTACGAAAACGTCTCAGAGATGCACGCATAAGTAAAATGTATTGTAGTCTTTCTCAGGGCGTGAATGAGGAAATATTCGGACGAGTGCGTGCTTTTTTCCTCACGAATACCAGCGAGGTGTTTTTAAAGCATATCACGTATTTATTGGGGTATTATTAATTCGATCAACAAATATTGAAAAGGAAGACGAATTGCAGAAGCGTTTCTTTATTTTTCAAAACTTATAAAAACGTCATTCTTCATATTTTAATGGATAGAATAACACTCAATCGGTCATTGCGCGTGCAGGTACACAAACAGACATTTAATCCAGGACTATACAGCTACATGCATAAATAAAATCCCTTCTTTAGATGTCAAAGAGCTGGCGCGATACGACTGCATTCCACCTGGTCATCAATTGTACCTCGTGAGCTCCTTAACCTTACTTAAGGAGTGTAGTCAATTCAGGGTCGTGACCACGCCCTCTAGACAAAAACCTTGGAGCTACAAGAACAAGAAAAGTAATAGCAGTCCAGGAAGATTAAAGTTGTTGATGGTTCGCGTTCATCGACCTTTGTCTGGGGGCGAGTCGCTGTTCCGATGTGACTTGTAGCGTAGCTTTTGTTTCACACTTTCTGCTTCTTTACCTGGAAACCTCACTATTTCCGGGTTTGCTCCCCTCATGTTCTCCAACTTCTTAAATTGCGCAAAAACCAAACAGGAAAAGATGGTTTACCTCTCCTATGGTTACAAACATCGCGGGGAGCTTTTTTTTACACATGTATGAACAGAGAGTGAAGCCCTTCAATTAGTTCAAACAGCCAAACCCACATTGTACAACATACTTATCAGTGGAGAGAGGGTTCATTGCTTATAAAAGATGGGCTTATGCATCTTTGCAAACATATAATTCACCATCATTAAATAACAAAAAAATAAACGCTGTCAAAATATGAAGCAGGATCGTTACTGTGCTAGGAATCTTCGAAATGGTAACGTGGAAAATTAGCCGATCTATTTGTTTGCCTCACCTGAACAAACAAAGAAAATGAAATTACTGATATTTATAATAAATGCCGAGAATGCATTAAATCGAGCTTATATACATTGCCTACAGCTATTGGCGACTGTATCAAGCTTAAAGAGTTTCTTATTCTGATATATAATTTCTTGAAAGTTGGTTTAGAATTTTTCATCATCGCGTTGCCTTCATCTACGTATCAAGATGACCGAGTAAATTTGGCTTATTTTAAAAGCTTAATTTCTGTGAATGATTGATCGGCTAACTCTGTCTATTTAAGCCTAGTCTGTTAAAGCATATGTTCTCCGGCAGATTTGTCTACTATTTAAACAGGTCACCTCTGTATGAGTCTGCTGACAGATCTTCAGTTGAAAAGCTTTTTTTTGTGTGTGTTTCTAGACTGGATTCGAGTCTGATCTTCTCAATCAGAGTGCGCCAATTGTTCGACAACTCCTTCTGTTCGTTATTTCTACTTTTTTTTTAACGTTTCCTACGAAAAAAAAAGAGAAATTAATAATCATCAATGATTACAACGTAGATTAATTATTTTATTTTAATTTTTACCATTTCCAGAAATTCTTAACTTGACGGAAAAAGCTAAAATAAAGTTCAAAAGCCGCAAATAAGATAATTAACCCCCCCCTCCAAAAAAAAAAAATTTTATATTCCACTTCTAATCGTTGGACAGTTTCATTGCTCAAGAGACACTAGGAAGGTTAACAGAATCCGTTCAGATGAAATCGCAGTTTGCTGTTCACTCTGATCAGATCTGCAGTAGTGGGCCGTTGTCGCGAGCAGCACGTTCCACTAAATCCCACAGATGCTCAATTGGGTTGATTCTGATGAGTTAGTGAAGTTACTCTCATGCTCCCTGATCCATTCTTGAACGATCAACTTGTGATACGAGACTATCATATAGAAGTTATCGTTACCGGATGGATAGCAATGAGCTTGAAGGGATGTACCTGATCAGCAACAGTATTGAAGTGGGCTGTGGATTCAAAAGTTACTCCAGTGGAACCAGGCACTCCAACACGCCATTAAATATTCCTCGCATCAGATTACAATGTTTTCACGTTAACTGTTTTCATTCCGTGGACATACTGTCTTGAGAAATAACTAGAAACTGGATGCCTGTGATTTTTAGCACTTGTTTTTAGCAGATAGAAGTGGAATTCAGTAAGGTCATTTACTGCTATTCTGGCACCTCTGACAGGAACTGACGCATTTGTGAGTTCTGATATGCTCTTTTGGACTATTTTGCTCTGATTCGATTGATTTTGGCTTATATATTAGTGTGCACCATAATTGTAACCTGCTGTTGTCCTCTTAAATCGACAAACTATCTTCCACAAACCATTTGACTGGATGCTTACTGTTGGACTTGACTACATTCTAGACACGGCTATACTTGAGTTCTCGAGCAGGACAAGTCTCCATGATACTTGTACCTGCACTTCTAGTGTCGACTATTATGCTGCCCTCATGCTGTGTGGACCTTGTTGAATTATGTGCGCGCGTCTTAGTACTATAAAGAGTCGTTTAAGAGAGTCGTTGTCATGATTAGCCCCCCCCTCCCTTTCCTCACAACATGAAGTTGTGACTTCTTTGTTTATTATTTGTGTTTAAACAGTGACAATAGAAGGAGGAAATCTAAGTTCATAATATTGACACTCGACGCAAACTGGATACCGACCCTTCTGCTACTGTCTTTCCAGCTCGTACTTTCAGCTTCACTTCTTCGAAATCGCAAGTGATGTCCACCCTACGGTCTGTGTTTCGCAAAACAAAGGGATGATGCTGGACTACAATGCTGTTGGTAAACGTTCCGTTACCCTGAGAAGAAAACAAAAATAGTGTCAGTTCATTAACAAAATATCGTGAACATATTCCAAGTTAACATAAAACAAATTGTTAAAAAATTCTAAAAAAAAAAAATAAATGATCGCAGAATATAAGAAAACAAGCTTAACGCATGTTCGATTTCTTGCTTCCTTATAGCTTATCCAAGCACTCGCACCATGCAAACTACTTGTAATAACCTGTTACAGTTGTTATGATGCTTGGGATTTGCTGCATCAGTATTGTTTCAGTAACTTCGTCAGCAAAAATATACTTTCACGTATTGTCGCATACTAGACGTAAATAACAATTAATACTTATATTAATGACTACTAATCATTGGTGCATAATTTACATACTAAATGTCGTCCATATTGTAGAGAAAATCTATAACTTTTAGGGAAGATTTTAATTAACCAATCTCTCCGGCCAGAGCAACTCTTGTTTGTGAACAGACCGACATTGCAACATAAACGCTTCTGGATTTATTACTAACCTCATATGAGAGGCACGCGAATGATGGGCCTCTTGATGACCATTCACAGGGCTTTTTCTATTTATTTATAACCTTCAATTGCAATAAGAACGCATCAGTTGCGTGTCGCAATTCTTAGCAGTTTCCGTGCAGGACCTATATATCGAACCACGCCAACTGTAGTACAAATTACGATTTCATATATTAAATACTTAACGAAAGTCATTCCGACTGTAACAGCTGTTTGTTCTGTGGTTGGTATCTTGATTACTCACTTACAGCAAAGGTGTTTAATGATATCATTGCACGCTCACGGTCCTGCAAGTGTGTGAATAGGTTTCCAATCTTTTATAGGATGGATTGCCATGAATAATGCTAGTACGATCCCCCTGAGAATATTTCTCCGAACTGCTGTTAACAAGTAGAGGGTGATTTCTCTAAAAGGAAAATGAAAAAGCAAAGTTAATGATAACTTCGATACCAGGAGCGAGAGATCAAATGCCTTGGAAATATCAAGTGCGATCGTATAAGTACTTCCAAATTTTTCCATGGCGTGAAGTGGATAAGGTTAGCGAGGAGATCTTATTAATACGAGAATGGTGGAATTCATACTGATGAATTGAGAAAGAGGAAAGATTATTGCATATTTCTTGATGATTTTTATTCGCTTATTTCAGAGTGTAGAACTTAATCAGAAGCTGGAGTTTTTGACTTTAGCTATTGAATATACGCTGAATTTATCTCAGGCTATAAAGGCACATTTTTTTGAAATGTGCCTTTATAGTCCAGTAAGGCCTCATTCCAATAAGGATTATTTTAGTTATTTGGTTGGTTCTGGAGAGCAGAAATAAACAATCTAACCATGGAAAACAAGTATAGAAATCCTGGAGGGCATATGAATAACAGTTAGCATCGCTTTAGTGCCGTAATATACAGGAATGAGATTGCCTGGGATGAGATCTATCTGTAGAAAAGGAAACATGGAGAAGAGCAATATCTCTAATATATTTGAAGGCAGTTGGTTAAGAAAAAAACCGAGAATGTTGGAGGAATCAGGAAGATTTATCTGATATTATAGTCAACAGGTTAACAGTTTTTGTTAGATCATGAAGGATGACAAATGAATTTATCTTCCCTTCTGGTTTTGTCTATGAATTAAGAGAAGGGGAGGCAAGTTTATAAAAAATATATACAATTTATAAAATATATAGTCAAGATGATAAAAATAAAATATGAATACATTGCATGATACTACCAAGTACCACATGAACTATTTATATATTCTTGGCACCCTTCATTAAAATAATTGAGTGTTATGCAACTATAAAATGTCTTATGTTGATGGTCTTTTTGGCCATTAACCCTTTGATTCAGTTCACATATGCACAAATATAAAGTACGCCCAAGAGGGAGGAGCATTTTGCCATAGGTCTCTAAGAACCTCTGGGCGTTCTCACACAATATGTACAATAGTTAGCATTTCACCTACCATGTTCTTTGTACCACATCTTCCATGAAGAGGCAACGCCAAGGCAACCTCTCCTTCGTTCGATACAGTCACACCATAACAATCGTAAGGATGACCGACAGCATATACTCGACCTCGAAAAGGCGTTTTAACCTTAACAACAGCAGTCATCGTCGTGGATTCACATTTTACTTTTACTGTAAAAAAATAACATAAATAAATTCTAAATTGTTTTAGTTGAATTCTGAAGCAATTTCAATGTTCATAATGCTTTTAATATTGATCGATATAGTCATATAGTATAAAATTTATCCAGACAGCATACCTAGTTTGAGAATTAGGTTTAAATAAAAATAGATCTGCAGATTTTAAACAAATGCATTAAAATCTAACTGTAATTGGATCTGTCTACAGTCTCCGTTCGTCATATCGAACAAGCCCTAGTAATTCAATCACCTTAGTCATATTACTAAATAGTTAGCACTTTTTAGCGCGCACATTTTATTAACGTCTACATCTGAGTGTTTTAATGAAACTGAAAGAGCTAACCGAATAAAAAAAAGAATAACCTTAAAGACTTTGATTTGGCAATGAAATTTATTAAACGACAGGATAATAATTTGTTATAAAATAATGCTGAATGTTTGTTATCCTTACTAATATTCAATTTAGTTCATTATTCATTGCCATACTCCATTTATTTTTTTCCCAGTTTCAAATATACCCAAGAATACAAGTTCATGTATAACATCTCTAAAAATTTCATTTCTCCGAAGCTGGTAGTTGATAAAGGTACCTTTCATAAAAAAAAGACGAAGATGAATTTTATAGTCAGAGATTTTTGTGACATTTAATTCTTTAATCACTGCCAAGAGAAGAGTTTAATTCACTTCGAGAAATGAAACATGCAGTTGAAAATATGTTTCTGGAATGATTTTTGGAATCGATTATCTGGAAGCGGAGTGTCCCTTGAGCCATTTTTTCTGGAACTGCCATGTTTAAATGCTTTGTTTGATTCATACTAAATTGTTTCAGCAATGATATCCCGTTCGCATGTTCCTTATAATCACCAATGACCAGTTTCTCTTTATAAATGCGAAAGCAGGCTTCCAGAATTTTGTCCGTCATTTTGGATTTCCTTTAATACGGTAATTCGTTGTCTGTTTCTCATAATGACAATTCCATCTGCGAATGATTGGAAACCTAACGTGACTTAATAGTGTGGGTAGACCGAGGATCCTAGCTAATCCTCCTCTAATTGGTATATATATAGTGTGCCACCCACACTCTGTATATACCAAGTAAAAGTTTTGCTTAAAAAAAAAAAAGCAAGTTTCATTTACAACAAGACAGTTTGCTAAAGGCTTTCATACACAAGCTCCCCGTATACCTAAGTACTTCGCTTGCTTCTTTTCATATTGTAATTTTCAATAAGCCATCCATTTTTTTAAACCTAGTGATTGGTAACTATTTACTAAATATCCATAAATAAGACTGAGGAGAAAATTTACAAAAATGCACGTGTAAACTTGGGGGAAAATACAGTGCGGTCGCCATCACTTGTCAAGATAGACTTGTAGCCTAGGAAAAATGAAGCAAACGGGAGCTCCGATATCACTTGATAAACTGAAACAATTTATTACAGGATCCTTAAAGATCTCGTTAGGATCCTCAACAGCTCAGTCGTATCCTCCATGTGTTTGTTTGGAAAGACATAAGTTCAAATACTATCAAAAATGTGAAGAATCTTTAAGAGTTTTTCTTCTGTTGAAGATGAACGAACAAATATTATATGGATATTCAGGGTTTTCCTTCTAGGAAACTCTGATTTTTCATCCTATCATGATAAGATTAACAGACATAAAATACTACCCAGAGTTGCTTAATTAAGAACAAGGCTATTATACCAATATAACTGTAAAAAGCAAAAATTCTTCCCTCCCTTTTTTATTGAGAAATATAAATTATTATTATTATTACTCTCCATGGAGTCGGCAGACTCATCGTGGGAGGTTCATTCAACTGACGACATATCTATCATACTAATCTTAAAATCCATAGCATTTCCTGTGTTAACAACATATTAACATATTCCGGTAATGCATTCCATTCACTAGCAATTCTCCATGTAAAAAATCTACTCCCTCTCTTCACGACACTTTTACAAAACTTCCAGAGATGGCCTCTGATTCTTCCCCTCTCGCCTTCTACTCTTTTTATAATTCTCCCTGGATTAATCCGATAAAATCCCCACACTAATTTAAACGTCTCTATCATATCATATATTTCTGATTCTTTTCCCCCTATCCACCAAACTCTGCATTTCTTCAACCTCTATAGCCAGCATTTGAGTCCTGATATTGTCTTAGTCACTCGATTTTCGACCCTCTCCAATGTTTCCACATCACAATGAAAACTAGATGACAAAATCTGAGCACAACAGTCCAAGTCTGCTCAACCGAACGGTGCTTTATACAGTGGCAATGTTAGAGTACTTCGTATCATAGTGGCACTGCTATGTGCAGACTTTGTAACACTTGCGATAAATCCTCTAAACTTCGGTCTGTGGTTCTGTAGTCAACCGTCACTCTCGAATCTCACCACTTCCTGTAGTACAGCACCATCAATATAGTACACAGTCTTATATTTCTGCACTCCAAAATGTAATACCTTGCACTTATTAATATTAAAACTACAACTTCACTCCTTTGTCATCAGCAGTGCTGCTTATAATTCTTCCCCACTTTGCGTCATCAGCAAAGAACTGCAGATCCCAGTCAGTCCAAAGGATGTGTACAAAGAATAATGTAAAACAGCACGAGGCACGCCAGTGGTTACCCTTCTTTTTTGAGACACTGCTCCCTCATACACCACTTTTTCAGAGAGCCAATATCCGATCCATCTAATCCACATACTACTATTTATTCCCATCGTCTGCAACTTATACACCAACTGCTGTGGCAATCTCTCAAGAGCTTTGTAAAGTCCAAGAATATTATCACGGTATATGATTCTCCTTTATCTAACACACTCATCACCTTGTCATAAAATGCAGGTAAATTGCCAAAAAAAAACAAAACTATCCTTTACAAATCCATGCGGACAGTCATAAAGAATTCTATATCCGTCAAATCTTGTACTCCATTCCTAACCAATCTCTCCAACACCTTGACTTCAACTACAGTTATACAGACTGGCCTATAATTGGACACTTCTGTCCTAGAACCTTGCTTGTGAAGTGGTACTATTTTTGCCTTCTTTCCACTCCTTAGGAACCTACCCATTGCAAGACTTTCATTAAATAACCAGATCGAGGGCATAGCCAACTGTAGTGCACATTCCTTAAGAATACGTGGTGATATGTCGTTCATTCCCACAGCCTTATTCACATCTAACCCAACCAACACCTGATGTTTCTTTCACTTCCAATACTTGCCTCCATTCTATATATTGCAACACAGAATTTACACCAGCATGACATACGCTGATAAAGTGCTCGTTCAATAATTCCACTATATCCTTTGCGGCTGTTAGTCTGCTGCTATGACTATCCACCAGTGTCAGCCTGCCATAATTATTCTTTCTCTTGCTTGCCATTTAGCGGAAATAAAATTCCCTCGAATTAGCCTCGGCCTGACCAGCCAATCTCCTTTCATACTGCACCTTTTTCTTTCTTCACTATGCTCGTCACCTTCCTAGTCTGCACCTTATACTCTTCGTCGATCTAATCACCACCCTCCACCATAACATTTTCTTTTCCAGCACAGCTTGCTTCATTTCGCTGTTCATCCATTTCACTCCCACTCTATTTATTCTCTTAACCCTCGGTATGCAGTTACGCATTGCTTTTGTCGCCTTATGAGTTTCCATGAGGAAATTTCAACGGAGGAATCAAATTCTGAATAAGGTAATCACCAAAATGCTATAGTAATTTGTTGCTCAAATGTATTTTTCTAATATAATTACGACACTCGAATCGTGACTGACAAAATAATCAGCACACATATTAGAATTAATAAAATTTTCTGCGTTAAAAATGCTGCATTTAATGCAACGCTGACTAGAGTTTAATTAGGCGCGAATTTTTAAATCTAGGCTCCCAGATTCGTCTCCTATATATTTATAATAAAACGTGAAGCTGAATAAGTTCACATTCGTAATCTCTGACGCCGAATGAAAAAATTTTCAATATTTTCGTAAGGAAATACGGAAATTTTTTCGTAATAAACTTGCAGAAATAAACATTTAACTCTCTTCGAAATCCAGTAATCGTTAGATACATGTAGTCCATATTTCGTTAGGTCTGCACTTTAATTCGCCTGTAATTTCCTAAAATCGGTCCCAATAGGTGTTGCAAGAGAAGGTGAAGAGGTGATAGTAGAGGTAAACTTTACTTTAGCTGTAAAATGACGTCACTGGGATGAATTTCTAGCTTTGATGAACGTAATGCTCCATTTACTTGAAATGGACGAACACTTGAACGTTCTATAGACAGATCAATACGTACAGTAAGCGAAAGCCATTTAAAATTAATACACATACAAATAATATATATTAAGCATTAGTATTATTACTCACAGTACTAATTTTATTATTAAAAAATTATATTATGAAATTAAAATAAAAGAACATTCTCATTTTTGTGAAATTCATTCCTTTTGGGATTGGTGCCTATTTTTTATCATTTTAAGGGGAAGGGAGGGGAAATGATGATATAATGTGGGGCAATTTGTAATAGAGGTATGTCAATCTAAATATTTAAAACAAAAAAAACGTACTACATAATTTATTGATGAATTATGAAATTAGTTTAAAAAAGAAATTCTCGCGTATTTGTTACAGCAGGTTTTTACTTTTCCAAAATAAGTATTGCGTATTGACATTGAATTTCTTACTCAACTACAAAAGAATAAAAAAAAGGTAATTATTTGAAAAGAAAAGTGCTAGAGAGTGACAACTTAATCACTCCAGAAATGATAACTTAGTGACATCATAGTAAATGTGACACCCCTTTTGGGACTGTTAAGTTTTTATTTGTTCTCCTGACTTTGTTCGGACCGTCTTAGTAAAAACGGAGTAGAATGCGTCGTGAAAGGCATATCACTTCCGTTTCTATTTCTGCGAAGGAAATTCATTATTTCGGGCAAGCAGGCTGCTGCCTTAAGGTAATCTACGCTAATAACACGTTAAATAACAGCACGGCAGGAATACAAATAGGTAGTCTCCACGTAGACTGTCTTATTGTTCACATATCCGGGATTAAAGTGTGGATCTAACAGGTATATAATTGGACAAACAGCAGTTGCCATCCGCTAACCGTCGGTCCATCCGTGTGCATCCAACCTCAATCAATCAACTTAGCTGATGGAAGCATAATTGGGTTATTAACGTGCTTACACAGCACGTGGCGTGGAATAAACCGTAAGTTGTCATGCATCAGTATACAGTAAAAAGTGTTGAAATAAATAGTCACCGAAAAATAAAATAAACAGAATCAAAGCAACGTATGATAAAAGCCCTATCATGAAATAATGGCGCCTGCTATGAGAATACACATAATGGTAGCAGTTCAAAAGAAAATTATACTTAAAATAGAATCCATGAGAACAATTTTATGGGTTCTACGAACGTAATGCATTCTCACTGATTGTTACCTAACACATTAAAAGGAATTGTAATAGGTTAGTGCTTGGGAAATCTAATCAACTGTGAGAAAATCCCAAGCGAATGAAGCGATATTCCAGACTACTGAGGTAATGGAAAAGTTATGAAAGTAGCCTAGGATAGAGTTGTCAATCTTTGGCTACATTCATAGTTTTCCAATGAAGATTATCCATTTAGTTGTACCTCGGTAGTCTCATGGTAACTTCCTTTACGTTAATTCCGTTACGTCAAAAATGTTTGATACTCATGCATCTTTCAAATTAAACACATCGCGTAAAGAAATTAAATTTAAAAATAAATCCTCTGAGATATTTTCATTTTCTGAAGTGAGGAGGAGACACACTTTTAGCTAAGTTGATTTTTTCCCCCCTTTTTATGACAATCGGATAGCTTTCTGCTTGGCGGAAAATCTCCCACATCAGCGACAGCAAGAGGTGAGCGAATATAATTCCTTCCTCATCAGGGGCAGTTTATTATTCCCATGCCCAAAATCTTACATAAAATCTGTCTGACTTCTATTCACAGATTAGGCCCAGTAACTGTTGTCGCAATTAACTTTTGCTAATCTAACACTTTCTTCGCATGTATTCACCTTTAGTTGATAAATCTCTCTAAATGTTTGTCGTGCTCTACTGAGATTCGAACTCATTTTTTTTTCCAAACCAAAAAAGGCATGTGGCGACCAACTGCGATACGGAGGCTCTGGATGATTTTTTTTTTTTTTTTTTTACTAAAAATTCCATCTTTTAGGTTATATATTATAGCATGATAATATACCGGTATGATCTATAATAGAATGATGAATAGAATAAAAAATTATTTAATACAAAAATTAAAATATCAGACAATATTAGAATTACGCCCAAAACAAATACATATCCCCTTTTAATAGCGTCAAACGTTTCATATTAATATTTAAACCCAATTATTCAGTAGTGGAAAAAAAAACCTCGAATTAAAATATTTCAGAAACTGTCGAAATAACAAGTGAAGGATTTTTCCGATTTTCTTTTCTATATAACATACAAAAAATCCACTGGCTGACTTGAGTCGCAAGTTACCAAATATGAAATATATCTAATACTGTTTTTTTTTTCCAATAATAGTTTTTAACATTTAAAACTGTGTACCATAATAAAAAAAAAAAAAGCAATTATTTTTATCAGTGTTGCGAACATATGTACCAAATTTCATGAAGAAACCTGGAAGAAGAAAGACGCAGCTATCAACACTTGGTTGAGATGGGAAGATATTAATGCAAGATAAAGGAAACTGTAAACAATGCAATAAATTTTGAGAGGCCCAAGCGAAGTGGCTCCAGAGAAGGGGGAAAAATTCGCAGAGCTGATTAAATAAGTAATTAATGTTGCTTTAACATTTGATAGTGTCGTAATATCTATAAAAAGGAAAGTCAAGTCCATAATAAAGAAATGTTGCCCTAGTCCTGAAGTCCAAATCGTAGCTTTGAATGCTGTCCCTTTAATAATACATGAATATAGTTTGGTTTAAAGTTGTTATATACTAGACTTTTCTCGATGATCCCTTTCCCCCTTTTTTAGACAGTTATTGTGTATAACTTTTACCCAGTATTTATTTCCCTGAAGCAGTCCTGCCTTACTAATGGAATTGCGAGGTACTATACATTAAACACAATTTTTTGTGAAGTACAAAAAATATAATGAATCTAATGTTTCTCTATAGAAAATTAATAACGGAAAAACTCACGTACAAAGATTATTTAATAGTATAATTTTCGCCTGTGTGTCACAGGCATCTTCAGTACATTAAGCTCAAATTAAACAATATCTGACAATTCCAAAAAGCGCCATCTAAGTAGCTGGTGTAAGATAACTAAAAAGGTCAATAACTTTCCTAAAAAAAAAAAAAAAAATTAAAAAAAAATAAAATAAAATAAAATTTAAAAAAATAAAATAAAATAAATAAATACAATAAAAAGTTAGTACTTTACAAATCAGCTAATCTTTCCTATCTCCCATAAAGGTGATAGACGTAAGCCGTCGGATCTGTTCAAGTTAGGAGAATGAAGTAGAGTTTCACGTGTTTGTTTCTTTATAAAGGCGTTCCATGAAGAACTGACTTTTGTGAAGAACTCTTGTCTTTCTCCAATGAACTCTATGTCTAGTGAAGATGGCATGTTCTGCAAGTCCAGACTTTTCAGGTTTAAAGTATTCAATATAAGATTGGTGTTCTTCTAGCCGAATAGAGGCAGATCTTCCCGTTTGTCCGAAATAAGATAATCCACAAGAGCACGAAATCTGGTAGACACCTGGATGATTAAGATGTGGAAGCTTGTCCTTAGGACAAGTGAGAAAGGCGGAGATTTTTCTAAACGGTCGAAAGGCAACAAAAATATTCAGTGGTTTTAAAACTTTTGCTATACGTTCACTGATGCCGTGTACATAAGGGATAGTAATGCGAGTTATTTCTTCTGTGTTTGAAGAGGAAGACATATTAAAACTACTCAAAGTTATTTTAATGAATCAATTCTTGTAACCATTAGATAGAAAGGAAGAAGTTATATATTGTAGTTCTTTCTGTAAAAGATCGTCTGAAGAACAAAAGGAGTGGGCCCGATGAACCAATGTTTTAATAGTTCCTGCCTTTTGACTGGGATGGTGATGAGATTCCGCATGGATATAATGGCCTGTATAAGTCTTCTTTCTATAAACTGAGAAATGTAGGTTACCATCTGGTTGGCGAAGAATTAGAAGATCTAAAAAGGCTAACTGCTTATTTGATTCTACTTCTAGGGTAAACTTGATCCTAGGATGAAATGCGTTTAACTTAGTGAGAAATTGTTGAAGTTCATCCGAAGAGCCATTCCATACAGCAAAAATGTCATCGACATATCTGAACCAATGAGTAGGTCTGGGAGAAATGTTGTCAAAGATACGTTGTTCAAAATGTTCCATAAAGAAATTGGAGATAGCAGGAGAAAGAGGATTGCCCATTGCTGTTCCTTCAATTTGTTGATACAACTTATTTTTAAAGGAAAAATAACCAGAATTTATTACAAAATCAAATACGTTTACAATGCCTGAAGGAAATTCCTGTTGTAGTAATTCAATACTTTCCGAAAGAGGCACATATGTAAATAAAGAAACATCTAAACTGATCGTGATATCAGAAACGTCCAAATAAAGATCTGAAATTTTATTTTTGAAATCCAAAGTATTTTTTATATAAGTATCAGTTCTTCTAATTGAAGAGGAGAGTAAATCTGATAAAAATGTTGAGATTTTGTAAGTGGGGCAACCTATACAATCTACGACTGGTCTTAACGGAATGCCTGATTTATGAACTTTTGGAAGACCATACAATCTAGGTGGACGACCGAAGAAGGTTTTAAGTTTTTTTTTTTTATCTTCATTCCATGTAGATACATTATCTATAAGAGAATTAAGTCTCTTCAATTGACTTCGGGTAGGATCCGATGTAAGAGGCCAATAAGTTGAATAGTCGCGAAATAAAAGAGACATTTTTCTCTCATATTCCTTCCTATTTTGAATCACTACAGCCTTCCCCTTATCAGCTTTCGTAATAATTAAATTATTATTCTTCAGTGATTTCAATGCTTTAAACTCAGAGTAAGGAAGATTAGGACGAGGAGGCTTGGCATGAAAAAGAATTTGTGCACATTCAAAACGTACTCTGTTGGCTGTTTTTTGGGAGAAGGATCGAATACACCTATTTTATGAAAAAAATCCATAAGTGGCACTTTATTCGGCGTAACAGCGAAATCATGTCCTTTTGATAAAAAAAAAAAAAAAAAAAAAACCCTTTACAGTCTGTTAGTGGACGTCCGGAAACATTTATAACTACTTTATCTATATCAATAGTATTATTACTGGATCTAGGTATGCTGACCAGTGATTCAAATTTGCGTTTTAGCTTGTCACGAGAATCATTAAAGACCTTTAAGTAAGAACTCGAAGATATGCGCATTACAGTATTAAAAGTTTCAGCCGTTAAAACAGATTCCAGACATTAAATCACTGAAGAATAATAATAATTTTAATAATAAGTTATCTTACACCAGCTACTTAGATGGCGCTTTTTGGAATTGTCAGTTATTGTTTAATTTGAGCTTAATATGTACTGAAGATGCCTGTGACACACAGGCGAAAATTATACTATTAAATCTTTGTACGTGAGTTTTTTCCGTTATTAATTTTGTATCGATATGTCTACTCACGGTATACCTCTTTTAAAACCTAATGTTTCTCTGTAAATTAGTTGGAAGTGGTGTTCAGTAAAAAATTCATGAAAAGAACATTGAGTTCAGAGATTTTAGAAGATGAAGCATATTGTCGCACGAAATTATATCATCATACGCGTTTCCTCAGAATGAGAATGCAATGATTCCATCTTTCAAGTTATACCAGTATCTATCAGTGGTCCTAACAGGCACTTAAGCGCCCACGACCTTTCCTAGTTTCTTGGACTTCGCAACCGTAACTCGAGGATAAGTTGGTTGGCCTTATGCCTCCCGATGTGTCCTATGTCTGTAGATGCGTGTGTTCACGGGGGCGGTTTGCCTTGTCTGGGGGACAAAAAACCCCTACCACCGTATGAGACCGGCTAACCCACCTTTTGTCGAAAGAGACCAGATAAAGTTTCCTGACGTCGATTCACTGATGGGAATCGAACCCATTTCTTTCCGACCAAAGGGCTTCGTCTATGCCGAATGAGCTTCGGAGGCTCGAATTAATACCACTGATTAACTGAATTTGGCTGATGTACTGTACTTTCGTTCACTTTTCACAATATATTTCTTAATAAAGTTTATTAAGAGTTCAACAATTTAAATTATTATATTGTATGAGTCATAAGTTGGTGAAGGTGGTTACAATATTTTTTGTACATAGCACATCTTTGTGTTTTCATCTACTTACAAACCATTAAGTAAGAACTTTCACACTCGAGAAATGAGGAAATAAAACTGTATCACAGTCAATCTGGAATAACCTATATTCGATTTTTTTTTTATCTGAAAAGACCTGTAAAATATTTGAAAATTTTCCATACTTATCATAATTACCCCGCCTAATCTCATGCATGGTTGCACCATAGTAATAATAATCCTCTATAATTGTAAGTCAAGGTGAGCCGTATTTACCCAAGTAATCTATCGGGGAAGTTATGCTAACAACCGTACTACTATGGGTCATGAATACCAGACTTCGATAACAACTAGTTAGTTCGGTGTATTGACCTCATCTTGATTACTCTAGAAATCACAAAGAAATGCGATGCTATCGTTCAACAAACTTTAAAATTAAAGGTTACATTTTAATCCATCCTTCTGAAATAAATATATAAGCCTTTAATGTCTGTGATTATAGAATTCCACTGATAACCGAATTATCAACTGTAATAAACGACTCTTTACATATTTCTTATCAATTGCCAGGAAATGTTTATATTAGAACGATCTTTCTTTCTATTTCTCACTTAGGGAATGATTGTAAGATATTCCTTCACAGGTTTTAGCATGATTGACAGATTTTCCTTACTTTGTCCTAGAGCAGGAGTGGGGAACCCTTTGTCACTGGAAGGCCAAAGTGTTACTTAACCACACATATATTTACACACCACATTTGACATTTCTCAGCATTGAAGTAATATTAGGAAAATTCACTTTAATACAAAAGGGAAAAAAATGTTACTCTTTATATTTAAAACAATGTAGGTACACTTTAAAGCATTTAAAACAAATTAAAAAAAAACTACATTGAAATGTTACATTTAATCGTAATATCAAAACAAGGCGAATATTATTTAATGTTTGCGACTGTTTCCTATTAGTTGAAGACTTAATCCAACCTTCTGAAATATAAGCCTTGGATATTTGGGTTCAAGCTTCGTCATTTTAAATTTCAACTGATCTTCCATGCCAGTGTTATCTGTAATTTCAAACACGTCTTGATTAATATTAAATGCCCAAAATGTGGTGGATTCACCACAGTACGTACGAAATTTCTTTATATAATCATAGACTGACCATGCATTTTCTCTTTTCTTTTGAAAACACTGTTACCAATGACAATATCTTGCCATTGGTAACAGTACTTTTTCCAATCATCTGTACATTTTGTCATATTTTATATTACAGCTCGTCTTATAAAAGTTGGAATTTACAGGATATAAATATTGTAAGCTAACGAAGTGTGGCTGTAAGAGTCCTTTACCGTGAAAAATTGTATAAAGCTTGTATTTATTTTATTTATTATTATTGAAACTAAAGCTCTTTTGTTTGGTTACAAGAACTTGAAGGAGATGTAACCTAACTAGTTTGGGAACGTTGGCTTAGTGATGAAACCTATTTTAGGAGATGCAAAATAAAAGGTTGGAAACATTTTAAGAAACATTTCTAACATTATTAAGCTTTAATAAAAACTTAATTTTTCCAGTAGGAACTCACCATCAATACACGATTCTTTCTCATAAAAATGTTCAGTACTTGTGTAAGACAGTGTACCATCTGGAAACGAAAAGGAGTCATCGGGACTGAGAAGACATAACCTTTTTTGATCGTCAAAGGTATAGGACCGGCACACAAAACTTTGTTGCTGAAGACAAGCTGTCTCACACAGATCTCTTCTTTCAGCTGAAGTCTGTACGTGGACATGGCTGTGGATGATGCTACGTCTTTTCTGTTCGCTAAAACTGCAACTTGGTGGTTCTGAAAACGCAGTCACTTTATTTTATAATGCACGAGGGTAGGTTATGCCAATATATAAAGAATATATAGAACACAATTGAATTCAAAGCAAAACAAAGATACCTTTTTTTTTTAAGAATCTGCACTAAAATCAAACAGATTTTACATTTTCATATTTTAATACATACCTTACTAGTTTTTAAGAGTATTCTGTAAAATACGAAGTAAATTTTTCTTCATGGTTCTGAAGACAGGAATGATTAGCTGAGCAGTCTTGTCATTGTTAAGAACTCAGCTCACCATGAAATGACAGCTAGTATCTGCGGGCCCCAGGGGATATGCCGAGCTCTTAAGTCTTAACGTGAAGTTGCTATTTACAACATATATGATCTAGTGTTAGTAAGCTGTGACTGATTCTCACCAAGGGTGACATAATATTTCACTATGCATATATTAACTTAGAGATAATATTTGAATATGTATATATCGACTTCTTCCAGGTTTTTCACTATAAAATTATATTTGCAATTCAATTTATGGGTGAGTGGTGATTCCCCTCTTTCTTGCTCAGCTCACCGAATGTAAAAGAAACAACTGAAGGAGACTGCTTTGAATAACTCCAAACAGTTGTAAGAGCGAGATTTTCATAATTCGGCTTCATAGTGAGGAAGATGTGCACTAATTCCTGTTATACCTCAATAGCGTTAGTTGAAAAAGAAAGAAAACTCATTTCGTGTTAGACTTTGTAATATCGCTTAGTTTCCGAATGTCTTCTTTTCAAAAAGAAAGGATAAAGTAGCATAGCGGAACATTTTTCTTCGACGAACAGCTTACTGGAAACTCACTCTTGAGAATACAGTAAAAAGTATTGTCGATGATGGTCTACTAAATAATGTTCGCTAACCGGGAACAGCTATAATTAAAGCGAAGCGTTGTCATATGTATATAGGAAACGTATCCAACAAGATCTCAAGGCTGTTTAGGGAAGCACCATATCAGGTTTGTGATCAAGCCTATCAAACAAACTTGTCAAGTACGTTAGATCACTAGACATTTCTCATTGAAATGTCTAGTGATTTGAAAAGGGATTTCCTTGTCAGTTTGTAAATAAAATTGGATCTTACTCTGATTATTGCAGTAAGAAATACCTCAAACAAGAACAAGAAACAAAGATAATTGGAAGGGCGTACATATCCATTCCTTAACAACAAATATTTAGTCCGGACCAGAAGAATAATAGATAAATCAACGTATACAGTGTGCCAGCGTGTTATTCCTCTCTATCTGGAACTTCAATGGTCAATTTACAGAAGATGCTTTTTGTATGCCTGACATTTTGCGCCACGATGTTGGTTTGATCAGTTATCAGCTGAAGCGAATATAACAGAATTCAAATCCAGTCTTTACTGCAAGAATTGTATACATGATTTTGTGTGTGTAAAATGAGTGTTCTGACGTATTTCGGTGTGTTATTCTTTGGTATTTGCAAGTTGGAAATATAAGAGACAAAGATATACTTGGCGTAATGTTTTTCAATTCTTATTAGCGGGGAAGTTATCAAATAACAATGAAGAATCTATTTTTTTAAATTATACGAAACGAACGAGAAGGTTCAGTGCAGTTAGCAAAAGAAACATGGAGCGAGATATCAATAATATATTTTTAATCCTGTTTATATTACCTACTTCGATCCTTTTTATGCCGTATGCAAACTTCAGGCCACTACACATTCGACTACTCTTTTCCTAACGTTTAAGAAGAAAAATATGTGATAGTTTAGCATCACTAGTAGACGGAATCCGTATTTTCTGTTTATTTTATACTACTGACATCACGCCGGCTTGGTTGGCAGAGTGATTAGTGTACCTGCTCTCCAGTCAACAGACTGGAGGGTTCGAATCCCTCAGTTCGGCATAGACGTTTGTGACTGTACTACTAAGTCTGTGTGGAAAGTGAGTCTACCACTTCTTCTAGCAGAAGACTTGACTCCCAAAACCCTAGGAGGTACGGAAGTGACCATACGGCATCCAGTGATGACAAATGTGAATGATTAATTGATATCACATTGTCTTTTCGTTTCAAGTATCCTTACCTAATGGCCAGTGAGGTCAAGTAACTTGGCTTCTCCTACATCAAATTCTTCTAATGATAAGACATCTAATCTTATGTCTGTTAGGACTTAGTGCTCTTGTTCGTTTTATACGAGGGTAATTGTAACGGTTCTTCACGTCTTAGGTGGGATTTGCAGATAATCACTTCAATCGTCATCGCTATCAAGCCCCAATAATTCATTGCTTAAGATGGCACGCTGAACTAGTTTGAGTTACCAAAAGCAGTTCAGATTAAAAAGAATGTTGCACTACCATTATCAAATAAATATGGCGCCTTGGTAGCTTCAATTTCATTATGCTAGCGTTCTGTGCGATTCATTGATGTCATATGAACAACCAACTTTAATTGTAATATGTTTAGGTAGAAGAAAAGTGGAGGGAAATACGGTTTGGGTAGATAAATAGGATTTTCTTTTTTCAAGATGCAACTTGTGAATCTTAAATTCACAGGGAAAAAAAAAATCGTTTTGCAGGTACTTGCTTTATGATGTTGTGAGCTGACAAGATTTTATAAAAATACTTGTTTACTATTTGGAGTTATTTAACTGAAATTCTCTTTAAACAAACTGTAGCGGAATGAAGAAATCAACTGTAGGGCAGAAAATAACATTCTTTGTAGTTAAGATGGGGTTTTAGCAATAGTGAAGTTTTTTTCCCCCCCATATCATAATAATATGATTTTAGATAGTTCACAATGATTATAGTAACTTACACTGTTGACACATAACAGCAATTTTATAGTGCAAGCAACATAAAAATGATAACACACACACACACAGAGAGAACTTACCATCCACACATTGGTTTTCTAAGTAAACGACCGGATGGACAGTCTTTTTAAAGGATTCTGCTGCCGTTCTTCGATCGTGCCTACTAAGTACGCATTTATTTTCAGCCGTGTTATATTTTGCAGAACGACAAAGAAACGTGCTTTCTGTGGCGCATGCGTCAATACAGTCGGTTTCACTTTGTACTTCAGAGAGGAGTTTATCGTTGTAGTCATGCAGCTGAAACCCTGCATAGCTGTCGAATACCCAGTGTCTCCGACAGTGCTTTCCTGAAACCGAAATGATCATATTGTTAAAAGAATGAGAAATTTAATAATAATAAAAGAAAAAAAAAATAATCATACATTCACTAGAATTTTTTTTTATTAAAGGTATTGAGTAGGGCTAATTGGGATGCAATTAATAATTCTCGCAATCATTGATAAGTAGTCTTCATTGAATTTATGAAATAAAAGGCCTGAGTAGGTAAGGTCCAATGCAATAATAAAATTAAATGCCCGATGATGTCCATATGCCAATTACATCATAATTCTCATGTGCGACTATCCCCACGTATTTACGGACAGCAGAATTGATGAAAGTGGTATTCGCATTATTCCGTAGTGCACATACAGGACGAATAATACGGATTGTTATTGTTTGGAATTACGGTCGAAGCAATTCAGAACACGGAAAGAAAGAACAGACAACACAAAAAGATGAGTTAGCTGGTCTCGTATGGCGGGAACGGGGATTTTCTCTCCGAAACATTTACAGACATATGCACTGGTCTCGTAGCTTTAGTTGCCCTGACCATAAGTCCAAACAACCACAACAAGCATCGGCAAAATGTTCGTGTAATGTTCACTTACGTGAGTAACGCGGACCTTTCATGAAAACTAGACTCGGCCAACTTCGGATCACGGAAGTGTTAGAGGCAGAAGTCATATCGTCTTGATGAAGCCGTGTTTCAGGAAGTTTCTTTTTACAATCTCATCCACGGCCACATTTAGAATAAGACATTTAGAATAAGATACTAAAATTCTGTTCTGGAGACAGAAACAGCTCTTTTTATGATTTCTATAAAGCAAGGTAGCCGTCTCATACACGGAGATAAAAAATCATTTACCGCCGTCTTAAACTTTCATGGCACATACAGTGGAATTCGAACTCACCGATGGTCGGCTGCAACGCAGCCACTCAAACCTCCTAAACCGTCTGCTGGTAATGATTCCATGAGTCTTTGAAATGCAACATGATGCTCGCTGTTGACATTTATTAAAGAGGATTTCCTTTCACGGAGGCTTTTTAGAAGTCCCATTTTACGGAATTAGGAAACTAACTCATACTACTTAAATAAAAATCATGATTAGAATTATATGGGGAGTAAGAATAAAATGGTCACCTTACCTTTCCAGCAAAGCTTTCGATGAAAGCTCCACAATGCGTCCTCCATCAAGTATTGCTCGATTTCGGGTATGCTGGAGGTAGTGATGAAGCAGGAAGATTCGTGATGATTGAAAAAGTAGCCATTGCACTGAACTTGATCCACGCATAACCTGTAGCAAAGATCTAGTGGGCCGTGCAGCTTGCTAATGTTCAGAGATGAAATTCCGATTTCGGAGAGGCGATAAAAGGGTTTTCGGGAAAACGTGACGCTTCCAGACGAGCACTGGTCTGAAAATAAATCGATGAAAATTGAAGTACACGACGGTTAAAAATAACATCACAGAAATAAAATTAATAACTCTTAGTTTACACGTTGCAGAAGAGTCTTAAAAATACATCCCCAATTACTTATCGAAATGTATTATTACACCAATTTTCCTGGAGTAAAAGACTTATCGAGAGAGGGAGAGAGAGAGGTTTATACCAATAACAATTACATACATTATATAAAAAATACTGTATACATTACATTGCAATGTGAAATAAGAGTATACATATATTACAAAAGTCCATAGACTTACGGAAAATCTCCCCTGCAGGCAACGTCATATTGAAGCTTAAACTCATTCACATTCTTAGCATTTGCAATATGATCTGGCAATGCATTCCACTCACCCAGCATTCTCCACGTAAAAAAATAGATATATGTCACTCGCTTATTCACCACTTCCTTGCACAATTCTCATAGATAATCTCTAGTTTTCGCCCCTTCCTTATTTTATTCTATCTGAAAAATCTCTTTTGTATCCATCCGGTAGATACCTCTCAAGAGCTTAAACGTCTCAATTATATCATCCCGTCGCCTTCTATCAGCCAAACTCTGCACATTACGACTTCAATTTATCCTTATAACTAGCATTCCACAGTCCTGAAATCATTTTTGTCACCCTCTACAAAGTATCTTCATCCCCTCTAAACACTGGTGACTCCAGATGTGGCGTGATCAGGGCCTTATGCAATGGAATCACAGCCATTTTATCTCTGCTGATTAACGTTAGTCTTAATATTGCAGCAATCCTCCGAGTTGTTTTCATCGCCTTTGCAATATTCCTTTAAATTTCAGATTTCGATCCACCATAACCCCAATATTTCATGCTTCCTCAACTTCCTCCAGCATACTTCCACATATGCAGCAGTATCCCATCTGTAGTTCCCAAAATTGAAAACCTTACATTTAGCAATATTGAAACTAGCATCCCCATTTATTCCCCCACGTTTCCAGCTTATTCAGATCCTCTTCAAGAGCCATTACATCAGCGATACTCGCAATAATCTTCCTTGACTTCCAGTGACTATGTCATTGATATAAAGGTTGAAAAGTAGCGGTCCTAGCATAGAGCCCTGTGGAACTCCACTAGTAACTTTCCTTTTCCCCGATATTTCCCCGCCATACACAACCCTTTGATATCTATCAGACAACCAATTGCCAGTCCATTCCACCAACTTGGTATCCAAACCCATACGTTGCAGCTTAAATATCAGTTTATCATGTAATACCTTATCAAACGTCTTTTCAAAAATCTAAAAAAAAAAAAAAAAAAAAAAATTACCGCGCGTGCATTTCCGTCATTCGCTTTTAATTGCCAGGTACTTGAACTCTTGAAGGAATTGATAAAAGTAAAAATATGCAAAATATTTTCTTAAATTAATAAATTACTTGCCTCGACTTTAATCCTTATTAAAATTTAAGCTGTATTTAATTCTGTACGGCATGATGAAATGTGCTAGTTTAAATTGCATTTAGCAAACCTTGCGTCACTTCTCCCTCTGCAACCCTCTCAAAGAGAGGAAACCACACGATTAGGAATGCATTTCGAACACATTTCATAATATCAACAGCAGACGCAATCACTTCTGTTTTCAGAGACTAAAGCAAATAATACATTCTTTGTTCAATAAACGTGAAGTGTACTCTGTCATTTTAATTAAACTGCTTTAGAATTTTTACATAATTTTAAATAGAAATATATTTTGTAATTTCACTATTGTTCAATTTTAAATAGAATGCTATTGCGCGTGAATCGTGTGTACCCTCAAGTAAGAGGATACCTACTGCCAAAAAGATTTTGTAATAATATTATCGGAAGGTAAGAAATTTTCTAACATGTTAGCTTAACCAAATAACTTTCGTAAATATTATTCATTTTAAAAATTGTTGTAGAATACTATTTTTTTGCTTAAAAACGCATTGGAAATCTTCACCAAAATTTTAATATCCATTATATATTCCTAAAGAACAAAATCGAAATAATAAATAATGGCAGTGGATATTATTATTGTTAACGATAATAAAAACTAAGTGAAGATCGCTGTTTTTGAACAAAACCGTGATATTGATAATACTTTATACTCCCCCCCCTTCCCCCAAGGTTACTAACATGCAATAAATAACCGATATTTAATAAAGCAAGCAATGCTTTTTAAATTAATGAATCCGGTTATAGTTGCCAAGATGAGAATGGTGAATATGTAATGCATGAACAATACAGATTCGTTACAAAGGATTAATTTAGTTTTTAGTTGTAATTATGCTAAAGTAATCATTTTTTTATGTGATTTTTCACTTACGAAAGGTTGTAAGCCAATAGTACATTAATACCGTGAGTGGGATAAGGATTTTTTCTTTTTATTAATTGTGTTTATTTTTATTGATTTTTACGTAGTCAAGAAACTCTGCTGTACAGTCGAGTGGTTCGAACTTTTCTCGTGGAACTTTTTCAGGCCACTTGGAGCCTCCAATAAGCAGGGTGGTGGTCTTATACCGAGCGACCAAGTTCATCTACTTAAAGACAATCGCAAACATCCATGCCCAAGGATGTTGGTTGGAAGCGATTTACGCTAACCACCAAGCCAATCAGGCTGGCTAAATTGCTCTGCGGCATTATGGACGTTAATTCCCCCTTTTTTTTTTTTTTGCCTGTTTACTTGGGGAGGGGGAAGACGAGTTACAGTAAGCATAGTAATATTACAATAAAAAATACGAGGGTTGATCATAATGTTCAGAATACAGTTGTATAGTTTTTAATTAATTTTCTGTCGTCTCCTTCATAAAATATACACATGAATAAAGGGCTTTTAATATCAATCTAACGCACGAGAGATCTCAAAATCAATAACACGAGAGTACCATGTATGGAGCAAGTGCTTACAGAGAAGAAAAGAATCTATTAATGCGTTTCTTGAAGAGCAGGTGTTGTATTCACTGGGGAAATTATGGGGACAACTGTTCCAAAGAAAAGAGGAAGACGGGATGAAGGAAGATAATAAGAAGCTGATTCGATAAATTCGGAGCTGAACAGTATATTGATGGTGATCAGTAGCTACTGTGGTTCACACACCATTAGCGGAAAGAGAATAAATAGTGCTGCCAGTTCATTAGAACACTGTCCATGAAAACACGAATTAAAAAGAATGAATAAACAGAACATGTATGGGAAGCCATTAGAGGGAGTGAATGAGTGAGCGAGGAATGGTCATCCATTAAGTGAATAGCTCTCTTCTAGTATAATCCAGCATTCTGAAGGAGGGTTTTTGGTGTGTCATTTCAAATGGGAGAACAACATTCTAAAGTTGGGTGAATTTGGGATTTATAGTGTTAGGAGTTTACTGGAAGAGAAGTATTGTTTAGAACGAAAAAGAAAAAAAAACTTTTTTTTGGAGGCTGAAGAATCTGTGGATGTATTTGAGTCGGGATAAGTTAAATGCGAAAGTCAACTCGAGAGAAAACTAATCTTAGTCAGTGAGCGTGTTATTAATAAAATAAGACAGAACTCTGTGGTGTAATAGCATCAAAATTCACTAGGTTTTCTTCACTCCATTTGAGAATAGCAAGGAGATCAGTGTTTTGGACAATTATAAAGATCATGCAGCTTGATCATTTGAGCACTACATAATTTTGTTGAAGCGAAATGGAGTCTACTGTCTCAGCAAAGTTCTAAGGATTGGATGTTAGTGCGAGAAGAATATAGGAGGAAGAATGTAGAAGGAATTCTGGGATTGCTTTTTAAATGCCATCGAATAAATGCGAGATAGGGTCCAGGAAACATGTTAGTATCAAGGCTTCTGAATATTTTTCAATGTCCTTCTAGCGAAATATTTTCATCTTTAGATATTTTTTTCCTCCAGGAGCAAGGCTTGTAATAATCATGTAATGGCATAACATCAAAACACGGAACTTGAATTATGCAATTTGATGTTCATTATGTTTCATTTATGCTATACTCTTAGAGCTCTTTTAGATGAAATACTTTTAGATCATTCAGAAATAAATGAATCCATAAATAAACCTCATATGCACACATTCAGTAACAAAAAACATTCCCCATGCCAAAGAGGATCCACCGCTGACAAACAGCCGATGCCAATTATATATAGGCGGTAGATTGCCTCCGGGGAGTCACATAATTCAGTTCAAATGTTTGTGATGACAGTCAAAGGTCATCATCACGTGAGTAACTTCGCACAAACGTTGACGGTCAGATGGACTCCGTGAGTATTTCAGAAATTTACGTTGAACTGGCCAAATAGTCAGTGTTTGCTCTAACAAGAAGGTGTAACAAATCGTTAAGCTAACATTAAACATGTCGGAAGCAAATGATGGAGGCAGCATCGTAAAGTTAAGTGGAAGTGCTACAATTGGTCAAACGAACTGAGTAATACAACTGACGAATGTGAGGAAATGTATCTGCACGCAAAATGCTTTGGACACCATTCCGAATCAGGTATGATAGCAAACCATCCTGCAAAGTGCCTACGTCTGTTCAACAAAAATAAGCAGGTGTGATGGATATTAGTAACAGGATAATGCACGAGCTCCAGGGAATGTGTAATTCAGGAATGGTTACAGAAACATGAAACTAAGTTAACCTTAACGGACTGACCCCTCCTGTGTCTATCACTAGATGGCAGTCCCATTGAGTAATTTGAGATAACGTGGAACGAAGTACTCTTGACAGGATTCCGTCGCTGACTAATCTTATGAAACTGCCTGCAGTGGGACATACAAGTACGTTCAGTGTTCCTGGAACCTTATGGAGTTGATTTTCCCTTCGTGTAGGCTAAGAGGAGCTTACAGTAGTCTAACACATTAGTTAGGTATTTCTAATGAACTAGCCCATCATCATAGATAGTAACTTTCGGACAGATTTTGAATCAACTCGAAAAAAAAAAATCATCTATAGACTTGTCAACATGAAGAACTGATTTATTTTTGGAGCTTAAATAATTCAGAAACAATAAATATGTATATGCATAACACTATAGTTATTATTACTAAGGAATATAGTAAAAATAATTACCTGCTAGACTATATGCCATTTGCCATGTCACTACGAAGAGAAGCAACCACCTTTTATGTAATGGAGAATCTGTGGAGAATGTTGAAAAACATAAAAATAATATATGAATAATGAAAAGCCCGACATTGCTATTTATCAATTAGTAATAATCTTGATGCTAGCAGTGTAGATGTTCATATTCGGGAATAGTATTTTAAAGATTTACATGCAGTGATTGTGTAACTTCGTATGACGAATTTCCAATTAGAATTTTTGTCTTTGGGTATTTTACAATACGGCTTGGGTTCAACACCCACAGCTTCATACTTGGAAATGTCAGTTACACAGATTCAAAGTAATCTTCCAACTCCACATAACGTTTACATCTATCGTTCGAAGGCACGGTGGAAGTCCAGAGCGGGAACCGCCTTCAGTCTGGGTCACACCGCATTGGATGCCCTCAATGTCTCTGACGTGCTCCTCTTTCAAGACACATTTCATCTTTTTGAAGAGAAAAGAGTCTGCGGGAGCCAAATTCGGCGAATGGGGAATGTTCGATCACAGAGATCGACTTTGGCTACACACACACACACACACACTATGAATCGGTTGTATTTGACAATGAGATTTATAAAATCGAAATACTGCGCACAGCTTCTTCTTTCACTACGTGTTATTCCCGCTTTTCCTATGCAGGGTTCGCGTGTTACTTAGATGCGACTACTTGTTAGTACCACTCCCAACCGACCTGTCGCTGGGGGGGGGGGGATATATTTTTGGCTGTAGAAGCATATGTTCACGGGGCCGGTTTACCTGCTTGCAGGATGAAAAACGCCAGATAAACTGGCGGAAAAAACCCTACTTCCCGCGCCGAAGACCGGCTAACTTGGCTATGCCTAAGGAAGATCCTCAAAGTTCCTCACGTCTTCGACGGGAATCGAACCTGGGACATTCCTTCCCCAGTCATATGGTGGCGAGGCGCAAAACCACTAGGCTAACCCCGCGGACAAAATACTACGCACAGCTAACAAACTATTGCGCCCATAAAGTACCGGATTTCAAACAATTCCCGATAGAGATGTGGCATTACAAAGCCACTACCAGCAAGTATTTCAGTTATCGTGTTAATTAAAAGTAAAAAAAGGAATTTGCCATGAATATTTTGAAAGAATATTAATACAGGAATACAAAAGTCATGCAAAAAAGCTGAGAAAGTTGATACAACAAATGAATCGTGCCATTGTTTTTCAATGACAAAGCAAGGTCCGCGTGAACTTTTCACTTCAACGGCTGCGAAAGAGATCGGATTTAAAGTTGTGGATTTTTCTAAACTGAAGACGCATTAAGGGTATATAATTTGATAATGACAAACAAGTGAAACCAGAGGTGAGAAAATGAACCTGAAAACAAGCTAAGTGTTTTCAGGTTCATTTTATCAAAATACATTTTGATAAATTGCTTACGCTTATCCAGATCACATCTGATTTGCCTCTTGAACCTTTGACAAGGTTACAATATGCAGACCCCATTATCATAAAGTTTGGTCGCCCTTATTGCAATACACGGAATGTCCGCTACGATCGGCAAAAACACAGGATGTTATTCCGTGGTACAATATCACGTTTGTGCCATGAATTCATTAAAAGCCAAGAAAATTTCAAATAGTTCATTAAAAAAAAAACTTCGTTTTCTTTACATTATGTAGTGTGTGTTGGGGGATAGTCGTTAGTGGACAATTCCCACTAAACAACACAATCTCTTATACTGCCCCGTTCAATATTTACTTCATATATTACATCACCACTCCCCTATACTCCAAAAGTATTCCATATTCCTGTCCTCCATATAATTTTGTCTCAACTTTAATTTTTAAAACAGTCCAAGCTGTAATGATGGTTATGCTGCTACCATTCATATCGCTATTTCTCTTCTCTCATTATAAAAAAAAAAAAAAACACGCAAAAACAGTGAGAAGACAGTTTTCTCTGTGAGCCAGACAATATATGAAAACAGTAAGCATGATCAACTTTGAGAAAAAAATCCTTTTCCGGCGTAGTGAAACTGCTCACTGGTTAATACGATATCTAGAGATAAAAGTTCCTTCTCTTTTCCTCTACGCTTTTCCTTTTTATTTTATTTCTCTCCCGTATCCTGTTGACTGATGCTTATAGCGTGTTAATGATCATTTCTTTAATGCCCCCCCCCCAAAAAAAAAGAGGCGACCGAATTACTCTCCCTTCCTTTTCTGTTTCTTTGCTGGAAAGTTAACGTGGAACTCCTCTCCTGTTACAGGAAACTGTAGAAGTGCAAAAACACACCGAAACAAAAATAAGTTCTAATCATCTTACACGACATCATGCTCGTCTACCTCACTTCGGGAAAGAAACATATTTAAATAATAACAGTTATTATCTCTGAAATTCCAATTTATAACGAACCATTACAAAGAAAGACGTATCGCATCGCACGAGATATCTGAAATGTAAATAGCGATTGCGTGACATCGGAAGAAGGGATTATTATGGGCATGCTGTCACATCCGACACACAACATTGCTATATTGTATGATTACATATTACTGTATCATTGTCGTCAATAGTAAGGTTAAACTTGGGATGTAGTTAAAGGTCACGCATCTTCTTAGACGAGAGATAGATGAGGATGCCATAATTTATCGGAATATAAATTGAAGCAAGACAAAAACAAATTTATCTTCATTTCGGAGGGTTTAATACAAATGCCTCGGAGTTAATTAGGTTGCCAAGATAGTCTCAATCGGTTTGGTTTACATTCGTAGCTAGAATACCTTCCTTGCCCCGGATGTAACATAATTAATGCAAAAAATATATTAATTATTAGAATAAGCTTATTTCTAAGAAAATATAATCATTCTAGAGCAGTATTAAACGTAGTTTTTTTCCTGTGGTAATGCCAAATTCAAAGATTGTTCAACTTACTAATCATCGAAAGCTGGGAGTCAAGAATAAACTTGTAACGTTAGATTTATATAACGTTAGAATTCCAAACCTTCGGTTTTAAACCACCCACCTAAGGTTTTAAGCGTATTGTGAGTGCGATGTACAGAATAAATGGAATGACACTGGGCATACCATCATCATCATCATGTAGATTCTTCAGTGAGAGGGTGCAGCACCATGTCCTTCCAGTTCTCTCTCTCTCTCTCTGTTGGTGGCTTTCCTTTTTGTTTCTGCATAGCCATGTGATCCTGTCCATGACCTTCAAGCCTTCGTTTTTTACCTCTTGATCCTATTCCCATAATCTTTCCTTCTAAAACTGTTAATATCCTCTGTCATACTGAACCTCTCAGTACATGTCCTGCCAATCTCATCTTTCTCTTAATCATTTCCTGTAATAAAGATCTCTGTGTCCTCATTCTCTGTAGGACATCTGTATTTATCACATGCTCTGTCCATGGGATTTTCAAAGCTCTCCTATAGCACCACATTTCTAAGGCCATTATTTGTTGCCTTCCTCTCTTCTTGAATATCCAGGTCTCACTTCCATATGTCAAAATTGACCACACTAATGTTCTTATCATTCTTTTCTTTATCTCGATACTCACAGAACTTCTGAGCAGATCTTTATGTTTCCAGAATGCATCTTTAGCTATGGATGTTCTTATTTTTATTTCTTTATCTTGCTTTCCATCTACAGTAAAGTAGGTGCTAAATATTTATATTCTGTTGTATGTTCAATTTTCATATTATTTATGAATATTTCTGGCTCGGATCTGCTTTCTTTTGAGAGTTTCATAAATTTAGTCTTTTTTGCATTTATATCTAATCCAAATTCTTTTAGTAGCTGCATTCATTTGATTAATTTGTTTCTGCTTTCATCAGCATATCTAAGATTGTTGTATTTTATACCACTGAATGGCATACAGTTTTCTAGATCCATCAGGAGCTATACTGAGTTTAATTTTTTTTTCTTTTTTTTTTAATTTTCACACTAAAGTAAAGCAGTCTCCTTTCTAAAATGAAAGTTATATTAGTAACAGAACTAATATGCAAATACTTGTTACGATGGCGTTTTATTAATATAATTAAAGTATTTGTGTGATGTATTTAATGGTGACAGCAACGAATATTATTTGTATGAAGTGTCGAAATGTGTTTATAAGCCTAATGCACTGATAACTTCCAAAGCAAATAACAAGTCTCTACTTTAAAGATAAAATAAAATACTTTCCTTCAACTGCACATATACGTCGGAAGATGCGATATATTGCATTACTTGCGTGGCCTCCCGTATTTTTCGATGTGCTAACAGTTGCCTATTCACAGTAGAGTATTTTTTATGATAATCCCATACAGGAGAGGTTGTTCAACCTACATCATTACATTAGTACCGTGGATGGGCGTAAAGTTGAAGAGAAAGAAGGAACTCGTTTCTTCTTTCTACCTTTTTACGTACAGTCTCCCTTCTCACGTATTTTCAAAAGGGTATAATCTTCAAGTAGGGAGACAGTTCTAAAAGACAACAGCAGACGGAATGAATGAAATTTTGCTATGTGATTGGAGTTGAACTGCGAAAGAGTGTTGATTAGCCACTGCACGGTGTATTAACATATGTAAGGGGAGAAGGGGGGGGGGAATTACCAAATGTCAATTTCAGTGAACAGTAGCAATAGAAATTGTAGAAAATGCAAGCAGCAGAAACCGAACGTACATGGCGTGAATTCCTGACAGATGAATCAACCTAATTGCGATCTTCTGTATTGAATCAGAGATTTTTAGGGAACACTTAGAGGCATCCAAAATGCGAAAGCAGTATTGAATGGTTGAGAAGATGGTTGGGATTTGTATGCAATCAGTAGTTCGGAGGTAAAACACCTCCTTTAGAAAAAGAAAGAAACCTAATTTATTGGTTGCTGAGAAGGCAATATATGTTTATGTCAAACATGATTGGAGATTAGTTATCTCAAGAAGATAAAATCTCATCTTCTATCCAGAGATATGGACTTTTATTGCTAGATATAGGACTCAATGTTGCTGGCATTGAAATGAGTTATCAAGATACCACTGAAGAATGGTTTAGAAATCTTAATTTCGGGTTACAGAAACTGATATTCTGAAAATTTTTGTTGATTTGTGTAGTGTACAAGGTTTGTCAAATGAGAAAGGAGCCTTGTACTTTTATGAGCAAAACCGATGACAGTACAACACTGCAGCTCACTTAACTGGAGAAGATTATAGACATACAAAAGAAGCAAGTGTAGACTAAAGATCGATAGTCTCTCTCTCTCTGTGAAATCTCTGCATTAGTTGCAAAGTTTAGGGAAAAATTCATCCACCCACCACTCGCAACATTACCAGAAAGGAATCTAATTGTAGAAGTTAGAATATTAACAATATGATGGGAGCTTATTTAATGGACTTTTACTAAACAAGATCAGCCCCTCAGAGATAATTCCAACCAGTTACCTCAAATTTTATGACATTTGTCCAAAAATAGAAGTAAGCAAGAAGATGCACTGTTGATAGCGGCTGGTGGAATTCATAGTAGCAATCATTTATTAGTTAAGACTTCAAGTAGAGTAAAAGTTGAATGTTAATGGTTTTCTCCATTACCTTGGAAAGAATTATAGTGAGACAAGTTGAATAATAATTTGATTGAAAAAAAATATTTGTAGCCGTTCTTAAGAATAAGTTGGATATTGAATATTTTCAAGCCACAGGATATTTCTAGTGGAACAAGGAGTTAACTTTAGAATTCAAACGTTTAGAATAATTAGAGAAATTTCATCCGGACCAGAATTTGCTATTTCATTTAGACAAGATTCTTCCGGTCTTTCTGCGAAAACTGAAAGAGGACATTGAACATTGCGTGTTTCTAATGGCAAGAGAATATTTATTAAGATCACGAATCTAGGAATTCGAATAAGAAATGATTTTTCTCTGGTAATAATGATAAAAGCATTAAAATAGAAACACGTTTTGGCAATAGTTGTGGCCGATAATTTCGGCAAGTACTAGAAAGCACTACTTCCATTTGAATATGATACAAGTTCTTTCCTGCCCTTTCCGCATCAGTTTTGGATGTGTTGATAGCTTGCTTACAACTATTTTGAGCTTTAATATAAAATAGATAATGAAGATGGAGATTAAAGTGAAGACCAATTGGGATATATTTGATTCTTGTGTTGTACAGCTTCATACACTTTTTAGAGAACCAAGGCTTGTGTAAGGGAAGAGAATTTAAAGTGGAATTGTAATGCATTGTAATGTTTCCATACCAATAAGAATTGAATTGTCATCGATTCTTTCAGTGCAAATAGTCGGATTAGGAAACTATAGTCCAACCGTGGAAATGAGGCATGATTGTGATCATCTCACTTGGCATTCCCATAATGCCAGACAACACTTGGATGAGAATGGCCGTGCGAGTGTTGCTCCTCCACGGTGGAAAAAAAACGAAAGCGTTTCCATTTTCCTGAAACTTCTCTTGTTATTTTAACTCCTTGATTTTCAATATAATGATAAGGTGACAAGAATGCTTATATTACTGAACTGGTTTCAACATAACTTATGGTTTTGATATGAGATGACACTAAAATGAAATTTCAAATCAAGAACCAACTAATTAATAGTAATGGATTTGTCTTTTTGTTTTTTCTCATGCGATATAATATTTTTTAAAACACAAAACTATTTGATAATCGTATACGATGATATTTGCAATTATTTGGGAGGTATAATAACTTATTCGGGTTGAAGTGTCTTTTGACTATACATTTCTTTTCCCCTCTCACGCTTTTCAAATCTCATAATATAAAAGTCAGTGGCGGCTCGTACATAAGCACTGCGACACTGCAGCACCCCCAAGGAAAAAACGAAAAAATTAATTCAATTTTGTTTGTGTTTATGAATAATAACAATGCTGACCACATTATATAAATGCAATACAGCATGTTGAAGGTTGCAGCTTATGTTTCGACATTGATTGAATAGTTAATAATTGGAATTGTTCGATTAAAGCTTTAGATTACGAAGTCGGAATTATCACGTTCTGCCAATTGCGGCGCTAGACTCGCCGATATTTGTTTGCACTTGTCACTGCACGTAACAAGTGAATCCGACACTGCTCAACGGGCAGTGTCGCTACAGATAAATTGTATGCTTGCGCGCGTTATTTCTGTGTACGAAACTTTTGTTATTGGTGTGTGTTCGGGGCGAGGGTGAAATATTTTTAATAAAGCAATTTTTAATATGTAAATTTATTTATCAATAAATTGGTTACTGATTAGGAAGAAATGAATTATTTTTCTTATGCAGCACCCTCACTTAAAATTTTCACCGGCCACCACTGATAAAAATATCCTATGCTTTTGGAGAGAGACTTCCACAACCTCGCTGCTGTAGACCAGGTGGTACATAAAAGGAGGGTTACAGAAAGCTGCAGGCTCCCCTCCTGCTGCCTTTTTGTAACTTTCAGGGTGACCTTTTTCCCATACTGTATAAACTAAGCATATAAAAGAGAAGGAGCTTTAACTTATACGTTACGATTTAACAATCTTGCAAAAATTCCTTAAAAATAAATATTTTTATATATAAAAAGAGCCAAATAAATTATATTTGAGTATCATTATTTTTACTTTTTAAAACACATCGCTTTTCTTCAGTTTTTAATGAAAACATGAACAGTGGATTTTTGACCTTTTCTGTCCGCATGTTTTATGAAAAACTGGTGCGTGTGTGACATTGCGCTTTAAATTTAGGACCAATCACAGTCTGTTTTTTTAAGCGAAAGATCACCACCAACCGAAGTGATTTTTCTCCTGTATTTTTCTCTTGTAATGAAAAAATAAAAAAAAAACATATAAATAACCTGCTTATTTTCGCTAAGGCAGGGTGTGGTTAAAGGAACTGCTTACTTGAAGTCTGAAAACGTTTCGTGTGGTCTCTACAGTAGGGTTTCGAGATTAATTTATTATTCGCTGCCATCAGTACTAAAATGCGTAACAGATTTTCAATCTTTTATATGTGGAATTACCATGCAAATTATCTCTGTATCAATTATATACCGTTGACTCCGTAACACCATTTATCGAGCATTTGCTGGTGCAATGGAAAGATAACAACACGCCCATCTCAGCCAAACTATTTTGCACTACTCGATGGCTTACGGATCACTCATTCAGCAGACTGTAGCCTAAGACGTAGGCGTTCTGTTATTCAAACAGCAGTTTCGTTATGTTTTGTTATGATCATTATTCAGGAGTGCAGGGTTTGCTAAAGTGACAGAACGGATTTTATAAAGAATATGCAGGAGCGAATGTTTCAATGCCTGATAGGCGAAGAAAGAGCGAGGCAACCCTTGAAAGTAGAATAAGAGTAGACATTGAGTAGATTCTTTCTTGGCTAATACACGAATTGTGAATGAATTTAAAAAATGTCGGGGGGGGGATTGTGTACGCCTTCCTGCGATGAGTTCTAAGATTCCATTGGACGTGCATGAATGGAAAACAACTTTGTAGGAAGTAAATCATGTGCTCTGGGTATAATAGATAGTATATGATAAGGGAAGGGGATTTGATTTATTTACACTAATAAATGTAATCTAATATTATGTTTATTAGTGGTGGAGGAATTCTCGATGGATAATTATTACTACAATAAGGTGCTTCAGTTTCACACAACCTGTCTGTATTTAAATATGCGAATTCCATACATTGAAGATGAACACTCCGTAGCCAGAGTCGGAATACTACTGGCACTATCATTCATTGCTTTGAGAGGTACAATGATGGCTTTCCAGAAGTTCTTAAATTTTGTAGTTGGAGCCAAATTAAGACGATCTGATCTTACTGCCACTAATTCGATAAATAGAAGAGATATTGACTATCCCATCGATATACGGGAGAAGTTGAATACAGCTCATGTCCCTTACAAACTTTGCAACAATATCACTTTGTGTTCAGGAAATGAAGCATATTATAGAAAAGTAGTCTATGTCATTCCACAATGTTTATTATTGTTGGGATCGAGGTTACCCTCTCTGTCGAAATTCTTCATTTCTTTGGCCATAACTTCAAATGGCCTTTTCTGTAGTTTCAATAGATATTCTCCAACTGAATGGCATTCATAATTCTTTCATCTGACCTTATGAAAACGATAAATGCTGTTCGGCAGCTAATTATCCTCCATATATAATGACGGCAAACCTATCGCACCTTTGACATCCTTCTTTCATCTACCTCTGTGTTTGAAATAATCTTCTCAAACAATTCTCTCTGAGTATTGCAATTCACAGTTTTTCCATAAAAATATTAAAGATTTCTCCTGTTTCGTCCTCCAAACAATCTAGAATTGCCGTTTAAAAATAAATATGCCCACCATGCACATAAGTGGCTGGTGGCAGTACAGATTATCCTACCTATGAAGATTCAATACTGAAGTACCACTCGACCTAAATCGAAGTTCACGAATCTATCAGATTATTACGGTTGTTTTGTCTAACCAGCTGATGGGGAAAACATCTGCCGCCTTCTGATGAGACAGCTGACTTATTTTCAGGCGAAAGCATTATAAATCTTCCTCGAGTCCCTAAATTGGATCAAACATGGATATTTTCAACTAAAGGGCGTTTTCATCATACTGACTAACTACGAATATACAAGCAAGTCTCAACGGGATTAAGTGGGTAATTACATTAATGTGCCATTGAAAGTTAAGATAATTACCCTGTTATCAAATATCGGTAGCTGATACTAAACACAGCATTTTTAATAAAAAAACGACATTGACACTCGCGTAAAATTGAAAAAAAAAAAAAAAACTTTCCTCCTCTCTTAGGAAGAATCATGTGCTACTGCCTCACGTCATCAATTTATGATGTAGTCTAAAGAGGAAATGGGGTCGTTTAATATTCGTTTGCCGCTTGTGGATCCATGTCCCCCACCCAGTTTTAGTTATCATCTGATGATAATCATCAAAAACGTCTTTTATGATGTCTGTTCATTATATTTTAAAATGAGTTGTACGTAATTTGTTGCTTATACCTTCGATATTTATTACTTGATAAATTTCGTTTAACTGGTTTCAGTTGTCGAGATTAATCTTAATTTCTTTTACACAATTGGTGATCCTTTCCGATTACAAGTCATCAGTGTCGTTTCCGGCATTTCGGGTTACTCTGATGAAAAACAATTTCACGAACCTTTTCTAATAACAAGAGGAATTTCCCAACATAATAAAGCTCCGTCATTATTATTTCCGGTATTTATGTGTCCAAAGATACAATCTCTAGTATGGTTAAGAATACCAAAAGGTTTGATTGAGTGGACCAACCACGGTTCTTTTTTTAAAGTAAAAAAAAGAAAGAAAATACGTGCTATTGAAGCTAATTGAAAACCGAGCAAATTTACAGTTGTCCACGATCATTTCCCGTCTTTTTTTTAAGGGGGGGGGGAGGTGTTAGTGACATTGTTTACTAACAATGTTAAATTAAAGCCGTGTTTCGTTATATTTAGCGTGTGAGAAACGAGAATAGTTGATGTTTAAAAAAATATAATTGACAAGCACAAATGTTCTGCTCAACTCTTTCTGTTGTAAGTGACTGCGACGTTGTTGCAAATTAATTCTCACACTTTCACACGTCACGACTGCGTTTGGTGGCATCATTGTTTAAACTGTCAACATTTTTGAGGATGAGTGTTTGGGATGCACTCCCCTACCCGTGTTTCAGTATTTTTGTTCGATGGATTACAATAATTCTATTCAATTGCACCAACATTAAAATTAATACAAGAGACTTATTTATTGGGAAAAAGTTTTCCAGCTCTGCCATATTATAAACAATTTCAGTTGGGACGCATTCAGTAATTTTTAAGTCTTCGTAGGTGAATGAACTTGTGAGTTTTTCTGTTTTCAGATTTCTTTCTGGAGTGTTCATTTTTCGTAGAAGTGTAATGCAAGAATATACTTTCTTTTTTGTTTTCGCTAACAAGCATTTTAAATTAACGCATTAATTGTGTAAAACTTTATAATGTAAAATAAATTTATTCACTGAAATAATAATTAGAGCTCGGGTGATCACTTTTGGATTCCTTGTGATTTTAAGAAGAATAGATTCAATGGTTGAAGAAGTCCTGGGTACTATAACAATAGGTCACTAATACAAATCCATAAGCTAGGGTGAATATATTTTAATTTATTATTCTGTAACTGAAGATTTCATTTTTACAACTGTAGGAGAGCGAGAGCTCCCATTAAGGTCTTCAGCCTGCTGCATACTAACTTCACTAATTGCTTTCAGGTTACCAACATTCGGTTCTTGTTCACTGCTCTATTATTATATCAAAGTTGTAATTTTAGGCTCCCGTCATAGTTAACTGCTATGAATCGGTGTATCTGTATGGACACTTGTACTGTATTAGTGACAACTCAGAGAACCCCTTGTAATAGACTTAAGACAGGCGATTCATTTTTAATATGTGCGAAGTCTCGAATTTTTATAATTACTTCTGGCGTTTTTGAAAGTTACAAATACGACACTTGACAGAATACATATTGTATATTACTCTTAAGGTCACATGATCCGCTATGGTGAGCCAGGTTCGAATTTACTTGATAGACGTAATATGCGATTAATTAAAATTAAGCATAGCAAAATCGAAATGCTGAGCGTTTTTTTTTTTTTTGCAAAATGCTATGCTTCTTGAAAAATAACTTAGCAACATGCTAAAGAACTTAACAAACCTTTAAAAGAAATAAGAGTAAAGAAACAGAAAATTTAAAACAAACAGCGCGCTGCGTTAAATTACATAGCGCAGGTGACGGCTTGATGGGCGCACGCGAAAGTGAGAGAGAATTTTGCTTTTGATATTTGAAAGGGCACATCGAGGATGTTGAGTTCTGATGTAATCAATAATTCCATAAGGGGAACCTAGGGTTACGAAAGTTTGATAACTAATTACGGTTATGTACATCTCACTAAATGCATGTGGTCCTACAGGACAGCACCCAATTGTTTTGGAAATGCTCTCTTTACAAAATAGCGCTAACTTGATTTCATATTGCTTTGTAATAAGGAAAAAATAAATAAAAACATTCAACTTTTCAAGGCATGTCATATTCAATAAAAACGAGAATATATTTTTTTTTATCTTAATATTATTTTTGCAGAATTGTGTATGCGCCATTTTCCATAAGCATTTGATTCCAGTAATATTTGGGCAATTAAATTTAAGAAATTGTCGTAAGATAACCTATTTTTAGCAGACTGAAAAGATCAAATTCCTAAGAAATGTTGGGAAATCTGCATATTTGCAAGTCGATGTTTCTGGCAGCTAAACCAGCTGTAATCCTTAGAAATTATTATAAGAGTTGGTCAGTATTCACAGTGGCGGAAAATAACTTCGAATATGAAGTTCTTCATCATTAAGACTACCATAATCAAGTAATTTGGTCACCGGAATATTTTGCAAATTTTGAATGTTAATCCCAAAGATCACACTTAATAATTCGCAGATTAATGAAATCAAAAGTAATTAAAGCTGATCAGTTTACCAATATTCCAGCGTGTTCTTTTCACCAATAATTCATATTACTTTGAGACGTAATACGAGAAGTTTTATTATTATTTGACAGATTTGCTGAAATTTATACTCTGGGTACACGATAACGGAAAGCGTGCACGCAAACAGGAAGTGTTATGCAGTACCTAAGAGTTGGACAAAACATTCCGTGAGTGAACGCAAGTAAACAAACTGGAGTGGGTGCCTCCCTCCCTCCTCCTTCGGAACGCTAATGCATTTGGCCGAATTCAGTGCAGATCATGTTTCGCTTTGGAACGCAGGATGATAAGAGAAAACGTATTTTGAATGTCGCCACGCCCACGCGCGATCTTTATCTAAACAAAACATGTGAATCGGTTCGCAGAAAGAATTGCAGCTTTGTAGTTATCTCATGTTCCTACTTCTTTCTTGGAATTATTCCAGAAGTCTCGCATACCCCTGCGGTCGATTAGCATTCCGATGACACTAAAACCACGAGGGAGCATATTTTATCTCTTAAACGCTTCTGTTTTCCGACATTCCTCCCCCCCTCAAAATTTGAGTTTTTCATCCCGCAAAAAATGCTGGCCGGCCAGAACACAATTAGAAATGATTCATTAATAATTAGACAAATTCAAATAATGAGCAATTAATTTTAATGAGACTAGCCTCCTAAACCTTAGTTGCCTGACGTAATTTCCTAATAATTACGTTTGTGTTTCCTTGTTTAGCAGAAGGAAAAATTCGAATTTCCGACCAAATCCCCTATTTTACTCTCCCCTGTGAGACCGACTTTCACTTGTAAAGCCCTTAAAGGTTCTTTACATCCGAAATCACAGTCGAATCAAACTATTTCAGACCAAGGGACACATGTATTGAATACGGAGGAGACTGAATATTTCCAACAGGAATTCCCTCCCCCTCAAAAATAAAAAACAAAAATACCGTAATTAACTGAACAACCTCCCCACAATCTTCGTTGCTTGAATGTGATTCAAAATAATAATAAAAATCGCTTTTAACATTATTTTTATGACTATTTAGCCTATTTTTGTTTAGGAGTGCCCCTTTTATAATGTCATTGACTTTTTACTCAAATTTTAGGGCAATACTGATGTTTTATATGCACAGATATATGAAGAATATATAGGAGAAAAAATTCGGACTTACCTTGTAGGATGTTGCTTTTAACACATTACTGTTCAGAGCAGCTTGCATGCAATCCATTAACAAATATTGGATTGCATGCAAGCCTTCAAAGAAAAAATTATATATGCAGGAGTGTCTTCTTTGCATATAATTTGCACCGAACGTCCAGATTTATGCCCACAGTAAATGTATAAGATTAATGAAATACATCAATTTTATAAAAATCTCAAGGAAATTAGAATGTTAAAAACATTCAATTAGCCATTGCATTTTTTTTTCTTTCAAGGAAATGCGATTTTGTTTATTTTTTTTCGCGATTTCTTTATTATAATACAATGATTTTACATTGGTAATTAATGTAAAATCATCTAGATGTTGCTTTGGGCCCTGTACATTATCCTGGATGATATTTAGGTGTTCTATAGGTATTGTATTGAAACAAGTTCAATACTACTTCATTCAGTTTTAATAACCACTTATGTTATGAAAAAAGTAACGAAAATTGCAGAGTAAAATAAATTTCCACTTTCCGCTCCGAAAACACACACACAATTTGGAGAAAATTCCAAGGCAAGAAACAAAAATGCACAGAGACCATTTTATGGAACTGTTAGTATTTAGTAACAGCTTTCTTTCTGCGTGCCTGTGGGCAGCCATGGAAGCTCGCAGCCCGCTAAATTAAAACCCCCATAAATTATTTATTGAATTCGCTCCATAACAACTTTTTAAACACCAACAATACTTAGTTTTAATTTGAAAATAATGCTTTGTAAAAATTATTTAGGAAGTTTCCCTTGCTTATCTCGTATACAGTGACAAAGGATGGTTTAAAGATGAAGTTAGAGTGACAGCAAGACAATCTCTTTATTTCACGTAGAAGTAAAACGTGATTAATGGGAAACTAGCATCTAATGATTGAGATGTTCCATACGATTGGCAGTATATTCAGATAATATCTAAATAAGATTTATTGACAGTCTAGGGAGGCGAAACTGTCAGTAGGGCATATTTCTCTCTTTTTTGTCCCTTATCTCACGAATACTTCATTGGGATGGCCACAAATACTTTCCATTAGATGTGAAGATGGTAATTCATTGACTTTCCTAGATTAAGTAATTTCTCTGCTAGTGATTGTGTGTGTCTTTGAAACCCATATCCTTACATTTTCTCCTTACCTCTCATCTTTCTTGAAGCTTATTTGAATTAAATTTTTACTAATTTATTCACAAGTCTAGTCGCATTAAATTTATTTTCCTAAATGCTTCTTAGCTTCTGGATTTTTTTTTTCTATACGTCACCGAATAAGAACGTGACTTGCTAAACATCCAAACTATTCTTTCATTCTTTCGATTACCTGCTATTTAAACATCCTGTCATGAGAACGTCATTAATCAAACTCGAGAAACAGGAAGAGGAGGACGTTATGATATTACTTTAATTTATTGAGAAAACACTGAGTTTATATCCGTAAACTTAGAATTTTTAGCTCTGCATAAATATGGTGCTTGCGCTACTCGATTTGGTGTAACTGTAGAAAAAATAAAGCAGTGCGAAGGAGATGTTTGATCAAGGAAAATGGATGTGTGTGTGTGGCGAATAAATTAAACGCTAATGAAGAAATTTACATAAATGCTATTTAAGAAAGTCGCTGACAAGTTACGTAGGATGAAGTAGCTCTTCTTAGTAATTGCAATGATTCTGTTGGTACTTCTACGTCTTGAATATGTAGAATGGCAGTTCGTTGCTACTTGATGTAGAAGAAATTAGCCGCAGGGAAACACGATGGTAAGTAAAACTTCGGGCACGAACTCGAGATACGCTGCACTTTTATAAAGGAGATCAGGGAGTTACATGATCTGCCAAACAGAAGCATATAACATATGCATGTGAGGAAGTATTTATTTTTATTGCATTTTAGATATTTACGTAGGAATGTCTACATTAAATTGCTTTACATAGATTTAAGATACAATGGTTTTTAGGTAAAATACATTTGAAGAAAAAAGTTGAAATTTAGTTTTTTTTTTATTTCATTCATGCTATTGAATTAAAATAGAAATCACAAATCTAATTGGAATTGAAGTATAATACATTATATTTCAAGAAGGTAAGGCGACAGTGGCCGACCTGGTTGGTTGAATGGTTAACATATCCGTTCTACAGCTAAAAGGCTGGCGGCGCGAATCCCACCTTGGGCGTGAACTGAATGAAGAATATTGGATGAAGATATTGCTCGTGAATTATTTAATACGTTAATAAAACTGAGATATTCCAGAATGGAAGCAGGAATATAAATCTGTGTTTGTTTTATTCGAAATGATATCCAGTTGGTCTCGTTTTTTCAAATTCTTTTTGCTATTTATTTTAAGCCTGTTCTCATATAAATGATAAAAGTGTAAGATTAAATAGCATTGCTGTTTTCTAAAATGTATAATATCGCCCAAATGTTTTTTTAACTTATTTTAAAACATCTAAAAATATTTCCTCAGCTATTTCTTTGACTCGACATCATAAAATTAAGATGAGTCTTCTGGTTTATTTTTTTTCCCATTGAAAAACCGAGAAGTCTTTCCCATCGCTTTACAGCACTTGAACATAATTCGCATAGTGAACGAAAAACGCGCATGAGTCATCACGCATTGTATGGATTGTTCAAAAAGTACTGTTAATGAAATCATCGAGAATATCTTTGGAATATTTTGAAAATCCAATTATTATCTTTTTATTTTCTGTACCTCTAAAAATAAAAATAAAAAAACAGACATACTTGAACTGTGCGAATATTTTCGAAATTTAGTCGTTTATTTTCAGGAAATTTCTATCTTTTTTACCCCCCCTACCTTTCCCCACACAGACAAATTTTAAAGGCGGGACTTCCAGAGATACCGGAACACCGCCTTGCAGTTTTCGGATAACTTCCGTTTCCCCCCTGCATAACCTTTCTCCCTCGTTCCAGCAACCAACGACCTTTGTTTTGCTTTTTTCTTTTTTAGTTCAAGAGTAGGAGGGAACGCATTGAGAAGAAGTAATTAGACCACCCCTCCTTCGTGGGTCAATGCACTTTCTCCCTCCTATTTGAACAAATTGTACTCTTATTTACTGCACGTTTGTTCATTCAGTTCCTTCATTCATTCATTCACAGATAAAATTCCGTGAAATATGGCGATTATGGGTGAACATGCAATTAATTCTCGTTGACTGAATTTTGTACAGGAAAGAAGCGCCGAGAAAGAGAATTGGTAACTTAAGGTGTATCGTTAAGAACTAACAGCTGATTATAATGCAAATAAACATAATATTAATAAGCCTCGATGTTTTCTGTTTAAACATGATATATTTTGACACAGCAAAATAAATTCCAATTCCCTTTTTTATATTTGCAGTAAAATACTGTAGTGTGTTACACTTGCTAAATATTTTACTGATCTTTCTCTCAATTTTCTTTTATCGTTACTACTTGCCTCATTCGTGGGATTGGTAGCATTAAGTAACTGTTGTTTCGTTCATCGAACTTCGAATATGATAATCTTCACCTTATGGGGTTGTTCTTGGTTAAACTGTTTTGCTAAAAGGCCGAAAAAATGTCATTTTTTCAGAATAACCGTCTTTCACGAAAAAAAAATTAAGGTTTTTTTTTTTTTTTTTTTATAGCAGACAGAATTTTCATAGACAGTCCTGCTTTTTAAGTTTCCTCATTTACTGTTTTAATCAGCATATCTCACTAACATGCTCGCTGCGAAGTCGATTATTTTCTCACTAATTTTATGTTAATATTTATAACCGGTATTCTTAAAATTTGTAATTTTCACTAAAATTTTTGTTTGCACGTGGTATTTAGAAACAACGCATTTATTTTGTAAGGATCTTTTTGTATATATATAAAAAAATAATACCGCTGATCGATGTTGATGGAAGCTATTGAGTACACCTCCATCAATATTTTTAATATATATATGTTAACACCAAAGCCAGGAAATACTTTCTTTAAAAAATAAAGTTTTTTTTCTAATCCATGAATTATTTCAAAATATGATCTTGTTTGTCACTTTATATTTCAAATGCTCCCAATTTTGATGCACTTTCCTTTGTAGGTTTACGATAACTCGCGATAAATTAAAATCACTGCTAAGACGTGATTTATTCTTCGTTGTGAAATCTATAAAACAACCGCACGAAACAAATCCCAGAAGCATATTAAAGCAATTAATGCTGGTTCTTTATTATCGAAGCCGAAGCAGCTGAGGTATATTATGCTTGTTAGCTGCATATGCTCTCCGGCCGTTTTATCTGTTTTGCGGGAAGAAACCGGAGTTCCTGGGAGGAAAACCGCCTACCTCTACATGAGACTAACTATTCGCCTTTATTTGAAAATCTCTTATAAAGGTTTCTCGACTGACTAAAGTGTTACGTCCACATATTTTATGGCAATGGTTGTTACAAAATAAGCATTTAATTGTGAACTTTAAAGGACTTTAAAAAACACAAGGATTATTTGATTCCAGGTATTTTAATTATGCACTAATTTTTATGTGAATCTCGCATAAAAGTTTTGTATTCTATGCCAATAGCACATTTAGTCAAGTGGAATGATGGTTAGATAATCCGAAAATACTCTTCTAGAAATCAAAACATGAGTTTTTCAAACTACTACAAGCTTCTTCTAAGCAATGTGGTAATCTTCGTATCGGACAATGAAAGTTATTTACTATTTATTATGTTCTACTTATTTATGACCTCGTACAGGATCAAACTTTCCTGGATGGCTAGTATACCAGTTCAACCAATAGCTTGTGGGTTCAAGTCTTATTGTTTGTGAATATCTTTAGATAGGAGAAGAATTTCGTCCCCATTTATTTGGGGGGGGGGATGAAGAAGCATGGAAAAATGTTTCGTTTGGTGTCGAGAATATGGTTTCCCAATTATCTAAACCTTTACGCATCAATACTAATAATTGTGTACCATAGGTTTACATTTCGTGTGATTCACTTAAAAATGCATAATAAAACGTGCACGAAGACTCGCATGCGTAATGAAACGATAAAGAAAAAATGGTCACACATTCGATGGTTATTATTTCCAACAAAAAATGCCACTGTCTGATATTACACTGTACTGAAATTCAAAAGCCATGTTCGGCATACGCAAAATTTTCTTTTGAATTTTTGATTCTGCTTTCCCGTTATTCTTTATGCAATTCTTCATCAAAAACCAATAAGCAAAAAGAAATAATCCTTTGCTAAATTGTCAGGATTTATCATACTTTTCGAAAGTTTAACTTATCCTTTTCATTTGTCATGTTTAATGTGAGAAGGATTGCAATAATCATTTCAAGAAGGTTGTCATATTTCAGTTTTATTATTAAAGCAAATTAAGATTTTTTTGCCATATGAAAAAAAAAAAGATTTATTTTATTATGAAATGATGTAACAAAATTCCTAGTATTGCTTTCCACAGTTTCATTGAAATTGCAACTAAACCCATGTTAAATTTCTGCTACCATTCTTAGTATAACCATTTAAAGTAATTGTTATTCAATTATGAATTTGTCAATTTTATCTTAACGATCAAAATATATAATACTAGAGTGGATTTCCTGAGTTACATACCGTATAATTAGCAAACAATATTCATGGTCCTAGAGATATTGATTATATTTTTTATTCAACAGCTTAGCAGGAGTTTTTTATATGCACGTATTTTTAACACCGAATTATTACTTGTCATTACGGGGAGCAATATAGAAGAAAGTGTAATGAGGTGAAAAAAGCAGTCAGAATGGATAAGATGAAAGGGTTAGAAGCCCAATGCAACAATATAGAACAGTACTATGGAGAGCATAAAACAAAGGAGGTATACAAAATGATCAGAACCATTAATAGAAAGTGGCAACCAAAACAGACCACAATTAAAGATGAAAAAGGCAAAAAATTGATGAATAAAGAAAAAATTGTACAGCGGTGGACAAGATACTGTAATGAGTTATATGAAGAAAAACTAGATTCAGATAGTATTGGGAAACTGACTGAAGAATTGAAGCAGATATCACCACCAGATAATGAGCATGATATGGACATTTTAAGAGGAGAGATAGAAAAAGCAATAGGACGGCTAAAACACAACAAGAGTCCTGGTAACGAAAACATTACTGGAGAAATGATTAAATATGGTGGTGAAAGTATGGTTACAGAAATGCACCAACTATGTAATATGATATGGAAAGAAGGGCAAATGCCAGAGGAGTGAGTGAAATCAATATTAGTAACATTACACAAGAAAGGAAATAAGCTAGAATGTAAAAAGTATAGACCAATTGCCTTGATAAGTCACCTTGGTAAAGTGATGACGATGAGACAGAAAGATTGAGAACACAATTGGAAGCATACCTTGCAGACGAGCAAGCAGAATTTAGGAAGGATATACTAGGATTGATATACTACAGGATTTAGGAAGGATAGAACTACAATTTAACAGATTTTGACAATGAGGTTAATAGCAGAGAAAGCTAATAGAAAAAACAAAAACATATATATTTGCTTAGATGATTTTCAGAAGGCATTTGAAAGTATCGACCAGAAAGTGACATTAGCAGTTCTGTAATCCTATGGAATTGATTAAAAAAAAAAAAAAAAACTAATAGCTATATTAAAAGATGTTTATCAGAATGCAGTTGCAGCAGTTAGGATAGGTGATGATTTGGGGAAATGGTTTAAAACAAGCAGGAGGTACTAGACACGGGGGACCCAATATCACCAAGCATTTTCATTGCACATTTAGAAACATCAATGGATAAAATGAAGGAAGATGTAAAAGGAATATCAGTGCATGGGATGAGAACTAACAATCTGAGATTTTCGGATGACGTTATTATTGAAGAAGGCGAAAGAGAACTACAAAAACATTGAAACTTAAATGAGGAAGGGAAAAGATTTGGACTTGTTATGAACTTGGAAAAGACCAAGACAGTGGTATTTGGTGAGAAGAACATGAAATAAAAGATACAAGTGGATGGAACTGATATAGAAAATGTAGACCAATTCACATATTTGGGAAGTAAAATGACGTATGATTTGGACTGTAAAAAAAAAAAAAAAAAAAAATAAAGATCAGGCTTGCAAAGAGAAGAACAAATCTGAAGGCCATGGATAACATCTGGAAAAGGAAAGTGATCAGCCTGCAAACAAAACTAAGAGTACTGGAAACATACATCTGCAGCGGTGTACTGTACGGATCTGAAACGTCGGTAATAAATAAAGAATCAAGAAAAAGAATTTTGGCATTTGAAAGATCTTGTTACAGGAAGATTCTAAGAATAGGATGGGTACAGAAAATCACTAATGAAGAGCTCTATCAGAAGATACAACCAAAACAGAATCTAATGCAGAAGATTATAAAACGGAAGCTGCAATTATTTGGACACATCTGTAGAATGAGTGAGGACCGGAAGATAAAGTCATTTATGTTTGGAATTTTGGATGGTTTAAACAGAAGAGGTAGACCATACAGAGAATGGATAGACGATATAAGACTGGTATGGAATGGGTGTACAGAAACTGCGACACTGTGCACTGGACAAAGAAAGGTGGAAGAAGATAGTGAAACAGGCATCAGACATCAACGGGCAGTGAGCCCATGGGTCGTGATGATGATTACGGGAGGGGAGGGCGTTTTCGAAGTTCTATCGGAATAGCTTTAAACACTTAAATCTCTGAAACTTCTTTAATAAAAGAAGTTTTTATTTCATCAACTCTTTCTACTCATTTGGGTTTGCTAAGGGTAAAGCTGCACTATCCATCTCTTTTCAAAAATTTTGCAAACAGCCAAATTCAAGAATATTTAACTCCTTAAATGCTGAAAACAAATAACTCGATCGACTTCAGTTTCCTCAAACTCAGCTTTTCTTCAGTTTCAGTTTCCTCAAACTCGCATCTGTTCTTATGTCATTCTCTTCACAACCCCACTAACTACTTATTCTCTTCGTTCATCCTTGTTACTTCTGTCTAGTTCAACAAGCTTTCTCTCTCTCTCTCTCTCTCTCTCTCTCTTACAGTGGTGTGCAGAAACCACACGTGCATACTTTCTAAAGAAATGTCAATCACACCATTTGTGTTCATCGATGTAAACACGGGCTACATCAGCGCTACCTACCTGTTTAATCTAACCTAACATTTATGACTAGACATATACATGGTCGATCGCGAAGAGAGTACCTAATGAAATATATCCTTATATTAAATCTAAGATCATATTTATAAATATTAGACATCTTATGATCAAAACCAGTTCCTTTCTAGCCATGATGACTAGAATTACAGCATCACGAAAAAGTTAATGATGTAAATCGATTTGCGTCTGATCTTTTCTCATAAACTTTCTTTAAATGCATTAATTAATGGCTTCATTATTGAAGTTGTCAACTATCAGACAGAATCATTGAAACATCCGCATTCTACATCATGACGCAGTTCGTGGCCTGTAGATGACATCTCCAACCACGAGAATCATTAGCATGCCAACAACGTAACGATGTAGTAACCTAGCTGATAGGTACCATTAAAGGAATCTTTTAAAAAAACAAACTTGTTTTATGGTAGTGCTCTGAGTAGTCTTCTTGTGCATGACCTTTTAAGGAACAAAACTCCATGCATGCCTTTAACTATTCATTAAGCGATACATATCTTACATCGTAGCCATTTCGTCTCCGAAAAATTAAGACAGCCATCATTCCAACCGCTCCGTTCTTAGCATCATCAATAGTGCTCTTATTGTTTAAAGGTTGGAGGTCATTTCACAAATAGTCTTAATGATCATCTACAAGCAACTTTTCCGCAGAAAAACATCACTTCTTAAGTCACGAAAAAGGATAAAAAAAATCGGTGTTATTGCATCGCACCTCCACCTGTGTATGAACTCTTTCTAGACTGGAAAGAATGGAAGTTGTGGTTACTCTTTCAGCACCACAGATACCACGTATTATTTAAATAAGCATTACAACTTCTTTTTTCGTTTATAATTTGTATGGACAATTGTTCAGATTAGGAAAAGGTAAACTTGTTTCTCATTTCTGTTCTCTCTGGATTGTTTTTGCTAAGCGATTTTATAAGAAAAAGGAACGCGAAATTTAATTCAAATCTCAGAATGTTATTTTTTACTTCTGAATTCGTGTGCAAGTGTTTTGTTTATGCTTAAATAACAATTTATACTGTTCTAAATTCATATTGGTTTGGAGTTGCTTCAAATTATGATCGATGCAGCAAAGGATGTGAAGAAATGTCTTAATTGCGTGCGTTCTCCTGGCTTCGTCTGATTGCGGAATGAAAAACCTTCCATCTCCGTACGATACGGAATAACTCGCCTTCACTTGAAAAGACTTTATAAAAGGTTTTTTGTATTCTAGATGGGATTCGAACCTACTTTTTTTTTTTTTCAAACAAAAGGACATCTCGATGGCGATTAAGCTACTGAGGCTCAGGCGTGGTTAGAATCTCTGAAGATTCAGTCTTTTTTATATTATTATTGTTATTTAAAACTAAGAACTGCCAGTTATTTGGTACACCATAAGTAGGCTGTCATTGTTGTTTGATACAGAAGAGGCAATTAAGTCCATAAGCTATGCATATTAGATTTATCATGACATTTGTTGTTCTGTTCTTCAACAATTTGTCCGTTTGTCAGGAACCCTCCGATATCTGTATGAGAGACCAACTAAATCACTTTATCGAAAAGTCCTCATCAATGTTCTTGTGTATTCAAAATGAAATATGAATGTGATTTCCGTGTGGAATCATCCGATGCTGAGGAGAGAGAGTAGACGTCTATAAACCAAATGGATGAAAACGCAGGCCGCACGTTGCTCAATTCCTGGAGGCTCAATTCCTTTTGCTTTCTGAATATTCATTGCTTGTATGCTGCCAGACAAAGTCTGGTTCTCTGGTGTTGGGCGATTTGCCATCTTGCATTGGACAGTTGATGAGCATGCTTCCTTTCATAAAGCATTTCTTCCTTTTAACTGCAGTTTATTGTTTGTTTCTAAAACGTTAAAAACAATAAAATTCATTGATTCGAAATTGAGTGTTTTTCAACGCTACCGACTTTTTTTTTAATAACAAGTGTTAATAATTAAAGCCATTAAAGAATCGATAATCTAGGAAGAAGCTAAATTTATCGGTTAATAATGCAATTAATTTCGGAATGGTCCTATTTGTTAACTAAATTTATGTTTTAGGACAAATGGAAGAACTAAAAATCTTAAAAGTTCAGATTGCATGATCACAGTTGTGATTACACAAGGCTGATAAAATAGTAATAGTTATGGTTCCCAAATAATTGACTCGAAGCAATCGTGTACCCATAATTTTTCTAATGTTCATAAGGGTCCACAGCAATAGCTCATACAGATAGAAAAGGAGGCACACGGTCTTGCAATTTTCACAGAAAAATATTTAAATAAGCTGGACTGAAAACCTGGGCGACTTTCGTGAGACTATCAAGAAGACCGAGTTGTTGAAAAGACTACCTTTGCAAGAACTCAGTTCGGGAATTTCCTGCCCGGTCCTGGTGCAGCTTCCCCGATCAACTATAAGTGAGATTATTGTTGCTCCTAGGAAACGCCTAGGAGCAACAACCTGGTAGACCACATAAAATCACAGTATGAGACCGCGCGTATTGGAGCGCGTGACGTGAAAAACTCGCCTGTCCTCCTCGCTTGATCCTCCTGACGAACAGTTCATCAGAACTGTTCGGCAGGAGCTGGGGAACGTGGGTTTCCATGGCCCCACAGAAATCAAACCTCGGCATGGGTGACGCCAAACATCGGGGAGGGGTGATGTAAAGCTCGCCACCATTGGACTCATTCCACAGCAGTGGAAACACGTTCTCTGGAGTGATGCCTCACACTTCACTATTTGGTAGTCCAAAGGACGAGTCTAGGTTAGGAAAGTGCTACTTGCCTGAATGTGTTGTGCCAACTGTGAAATTTGATGCAAGTAGTCTAGTAGTATACCGGGCATTTCTGTCAAGATAAGATAAGGAATCGCGCCATGATTGGTTGTTCATCTGATGATGTCATTGTGTGTGCCACATCATAAGTTTGGAATTTCCCTGGAGCATATGTGTCAGTGTCGTCAGTTTTTGTGTTTTGGTTCGCGTATGGAATTATGGGTGATGGTAGAGATAAGGATTCTTGTCGTAATTGGTGGCGCACTTTAAACAAGATCAAGATAAGATAAGGAATTATGTCTGGATATGTGTTGTTATCAGATGAAGATAAGTGATGTAATTTGTTAGTTGTCAATAAGTGACATTATTTTTTTGAATGGAAAAGGGAGATATATTAGTGGATAAGGATTAGTGCCATGATTGGTCGGGCACTTGGAACAAGATCAAGATAAAATAAGGAATCGTCACATGAATTTGTGTTGTTATCAGATAAAGATAGAGTTTGGAATGTTTGGAATTTCGCTGGCCTCCCGCCTCTTCTGTCAGGGACATCACATGGTGTGTTTGGTTCGCATTGAGCATTGTGGGTTTCGTTTTCAAGATAAGGAATCGTGACGTTATGTGTTTGGAAATTTCTGGGGAACATATGTCTCTCTGAAATCACGTGTTGTTTTGGTTTGCCTATGGAATTGTGGGCCATGTTTTTGAGATAAGATATCTTGGAATTTCCCAGGGTGACAAACATCCGTCATTGTCATCAAGTTTTGTGTTTAGTTGTCTATAGATGGCAGTACTAATTTTCCAATACAGTTTGGGGTATTTCTTTCCTGTTAAAAGAATGGGAATTCCTAGAGTATAGTAGAGTTTAGTGGCGGCAGCGTTCAAGCTTTTCTGAATAATTTAATTATATACTGGTGTCCCTCAAACACATACTTTTTTTTTCCATAGCTCATACCTATTTTATTCTATATTCATATTCGTATTTTATTCATAATTCATCCGAATATTTTGATTTGTCTAAAATTAAGATCTTAAAGTTCAATAAATAAATAAACAAATCGTGTGTAAATTTATTGTGATTTCAAAAGTGATCAAACTTAAATATGCATCACACATCAAAGACACTGTTCGTTCATTTAAGTTTACACATTTCTTTCACAGATATTACTTGCATTTCTTTCCAGAATGGGACATCTTGAAACTATCGAGGGTTTCTGAATATTCAAAATTGCTGATTTTAAACATATATTCAAAACACACAAACACAAGATCTGAAATGCAGTTGCCTCGTTTTTCATTATAGGTTACTGGGGAATTTCGTTTTTCTTTCACTCATGGCTATGTTTTTATTTTTGTTTTTTTTCAGACACTTCTGGAGTTTCTTTGCTTACCGATAACTTTTGTATGTAGTCTAGAAATTCTAATGATAATTTAAATTTACTTACAGCCTTTCCAGAATGAATCTTGTTAATGAGAATAGATATTCCAAAATTAGTTGAATTAAAGCATTTATCCACAGCACAACACACACAAGCTTGAAAGAACGAAATTTCTGTAAATAACCAGAAAAGCTATTCGACTTTTGTTCCCTTAGATTTTCTGTCCGTTTGGTAGTCTGTTAATTGCTTCATATTAGGGTCATACTATGTTTTTATTCCCATGGTGATGAGTGTAAGCTCAAACTGTCTTTTCCTGACTAATATATGACAGTGATCAATAATTTCACATCTCTCAATGCGGATTTTTTATGTTTTTTTTCAAACGATTGGTTGTTTTTCTATTTTACTTTTAAAATTCAGTTAACTACATATTATAACCAGAATCAATGAATAAAATAAATAAATAAATAAATGTGTGTGAATTTATTTTCCCCAATTGTAGATATTTCATGTGTTATCTTAACCAGACTCATTTCCTGTCACAATTTATTGTCCATACGTGTGACATCCTCTGATTTCCTTACATATTCTAACAGAAAAACTGAACAAAATTAATAAATAAATAAATTGTATATAAATTTCTTTTCCCAACACTGTAGATATGTCTCATATCTGGTCACAATTTGTTGTACCTAGGTGAGAAATCGTGTGTTTAGGTTGGAACTCTTCGTTCCCATGGGTAATTGTTACTGTAGTCATTAATGCTTACATTTTATTTTTTTTAAACCAATACATATAATTCTAATCAGAATGACTGAGTGAAAAATAAATAACTGATTGTCCTTCTCTGACTATTAATTTTACCTTCAATTTCTTGTGCTCTTAATCTATTTCTGTAACTGAAATTTATTTTATTTATTTTTCTTTAGCATTAGCAAGTTAAGTAATGGATATTGAGACAAACAAGGTTTTGAACTCTCTGTTAGTGTTTTCTTTTAGAAACTTTTTTTTGCCAGCACAACAAATAAATAGTTATTTCTTATTATTTCAAATGAACATTAGCTGAGTAGTATTCTGTACTTTGTAATTAGTTTAATTTCCATGTTACCAATTTCCAATCATTTAAAACTTTAGACTATATGATATGTTTACATGGGCGTACAATGTCTACTCCCTTTTGATGTTTTGTGAAGTGTATTCTTATGATGACACCATCATTCTATTAGAGATTATTAGTTTGGTGATAATCGGAAACGGTGATAGAAGACACGCACATTGTGATGTATTTATCAAGGACCACTTGGAAAAAGTTACACAGAAGTGGTCTAATATCCTCGGCTACTTGCAAAGAAGAGTTGACTACGAAATGGACCTCGGTGAGTGTTATATTCTGAAATGCCAAGATGGAGAACTAATACTCAATAATACAGGAGCTGATGGCAGTAAAATTTTCTCTATTAGTTGTGAAGAAGCTGAGAGATTTTCACCAAAAAATGTACGACATTGATAATTATTTACTATTTTTGGAAACTGAATTACCAGCTATTCATATCATGGGGAAAATTATCGCTAATCGTTTAAATTCATCAAAGGTAAAATTATACTTTCAAGATTTTATCCAATTCGATAAAGATTCTTTATTTTGGGACATTAACAAACATTTTATGAAAACTGTTTGTATATATTTGATCACAAATGAATACAAAAAGTTTAGGGAGGCATGGATTCATTTCCAGACTGACACAATATCAAATGTATGGAGCTATGCTTACCATGGTATCTGTTCTAAAAACTCTTTTGCATGACCAAATATTTTAATGTAATGTAACCAAGAAACAGTGAGTAGTGAAAATTTTCTTTATTGAACTCTTTGGAAAATGTTAAGAGTCTAAACTAAATATTGTGAAATATTTTTAGGCAATTACATGTTTCGAATTTTTCTCTGTGAATATACTTTTAAATAGCATTTCAACAAAATAAAATATGCATTTGTAAACTTAAATGAACAAAGGTGTGTACTTTTGTTGTTGTATTTTTCCACAGTGAATTTTTCACTCAGTTATTCTGATTAGAATTTGATTTTTAAATCCATAACTTTATACCTTAATGGAATTCTGTTTTAGTATTGTAAAAAAATCATGCCAGAAATGGGGAAAAAAGTGGTAAAAACTGATATTCATGTAATTGATTATTTTAGAAATTGTCTAATGCTACCTATTTGACATTGTTTGAGCTATCTGAAAACATTTCGTTCACATAATCGAAAATCTGAACTGTTAGAATTTGGTGGTTTTACAGAGAGACAGCAGATAATTTAACCCCAAAACGTGACTTAAACTCTTAAAGTTTGTTATAGAAAAATGTTTGTACTCTCCCAGATAACACATATACAAATTTTACCTTTCCCTACACAAAGTAAGATGAAAACACACCAACAGTATATCCAACAGCATGCAAAAGCATGTCGTTGAGTCATCTGTGCAAAAGGTTCATTTTTGAAGAAACGGTCAAGGTAGGGCATAGTAAGCGTAAAAAAGCAGTACTATAAGAAAAAACCATAGAGTCGAGTCACTTTGGACTTAAGGTAATCGTTCATCCACTGTATGTTATGTGTTGTGGTGTTTGTGTCCAGTGATGTAAAAATAATGGGTGAGCCACAATATTCTTTGTAAAAAGTTCTAATTGTTTAGAATTTTCTAACAGAAAGTTAACATGAAATATAAGATCAGCTAATAATCAATGATATAATAATAATAATAATTAAATGTTTATTTGTGGCGCCGTATGAAGTAATGTAAGAAGAATGAAGGAAAACGAATATGAAAAATCGACAGTGGGTGAAAAATACGAATTTTCAGTTACTATTGCTATAATTGATTGTCAATTTCTTTGAAATAAGACTTCAAATTTATTTCCAAAAGAAATTTGTATTTCTGATGGAATTATTTTAAGATATGCATTGACAAAATCACCTTGTAGTTGGAATGAATTACCTGAAAGAGTTTAAAAAACAGAATTCTTGGTTAATAAAATATAACCATCAGCTGAAGTGGGAAATTGGTTCACTATCTCTGGACAAACAAAGAAATTGGATGATAGAAACAACATGCAAATATTACTCGCCAAAGGAAGAGAAAAATCTAAAACATTAGCAAGGTTAATAGGGAGACCTCTTCTTGATTTAAATGAAATTGGATGCCCAAAACTTGAAAACATAATGTGTACTTTTAAATGCTTTTGGAAACATAGCAAACGTTTCTGTGCTTTTAATAATGCTCAAAAATATGTATTGGTTTCAAAAAAATAAAAATGTGACCCCTAATTTTACTACAGTAATAAATTCCCAATGATCACAAATGAAGAAACTTTCAGATGAGAGTCACATTGTCGAAAACCACATGATGACAATTCTGCAACCATGGGAAGAACCTTTGAACAACAGTGCAAATTTAACAATAAGCAGATTAAGGACCAAAAAATAAGATTGTATTTTTCACTTTATTTATTTTCTATATGTTAGATTCAGATTTCACTCAAATAAAATGCGTAAATTAAAATGAATAAAAGGGTGTCGTTGATTTGTTATGCAATTTTAAGTAAGACCATTATATATATGTGGTCTTAGTTAAATTATTTTTTTTCTTGTGAAATTTCTTGCCACAAACTAACCAGAGACTTTTCTTTTTCTTTTCTTTTTTTTTTTTTTTTGAAAATCCACTCAGTGAATTAAAAGTCTTATTTGTTCATGCAAGCCCTCAAATATTTCAAGAAACGGTGTCAACTCTTGCAAGCAAAAGGAATCTGGTATTAAATTAATAGCTAGAATTTTAGTGGAGAAGATTTCACCTGAAAAGTGACAATTTGTTACTATGTCTGTAGATACCTTCACCAGACTAGAAAAAAACAGTCGTACTTAAAGTAGAACTGTTAGAATTTTGTTATTTTACAGAGACAGTAGATAGTTAAACCCATCACGTTTCCCAAACTCTTAAAAAAAGTTTTATGTAGGGAAAAAAAGACAGATGTGATAGCTAATAATATAATTGTGTCTTTGGAAATGAATAAAGTAAAAATGAATTAAATAGTGACAATATCTGTAGATGTCTCCAACAGACTAGTATATTTGATCATCGTTTGGAATTAAAGTGTGACTGTTAGCATTTGGTGATTAGAAAATTGTCTAATGCTACCTATTGACCTTGTTTGAGTTATCTGTAAACATTTCGTTCACATACTCAAACTCCAAACTGATAATCTCTAATAGAAAGATGGTGTCATCATAAGAACACACCACACAAAACATCAAAAGGGACTATACATTGTATGCTAATGTAAACATATCATATAGTCTAAAGTTTTAAATGATTGGAAATTGGTAACATGGAAATTAAACTAATTACAAAGTACAGAATACTACTCAGCTAATATTCATTTGAATAATAAGAAATAACTATTTATTTGTTGTGCTGGCAAAAAAAAAAAGTTTCTAAAAGAAAACGCTAACAGAGAGAGTTCAAAACCTTGTTTGTCTCAATATCTGATACTTAAGTTGCTAATGATAAAGAAAAATAAATAAATAAAATAAATTTCAGTTACAGAAATAGATTAAGAGCACAAGGAATTGAAGGTAAAATTAATAGTCAGAGAAGGACAATCAGTTATTTATATTTTGCTCAGTTATTCTGATTAGAATCTATGTATTGGTTTAAAAAAAAATAGAATGTAAGCATTAATGACTACAGTAACAATTACCCATGGGAATGAAAAGGTCCAACCTAAACATATGATTTCTCACCTAGGTACAACAAATTTAAGCTTGTGTGTGTTGTGCTGTGGTGTGGATAAATGCTTTAATTCAGCTAATTTTGGAATATCTATTCGCATTAAAAAGAGTCATTCTGGAAAGACTAAGTAAATTTAAATTATCATTAGAATTTCTAGACTACATACAAAAGTTCTCGGTAAGCAAAGAAACTCCAGAAGTGTCTGAAAAAAAAAAAAAACATAGCCATGAGTGAAAGAAAAACGAAATTCCCCAGTAACCTATAATGAAAAACGAGTCAACTGCATTTCAGATCATGTGTTTGTGTGTTTTGTACTGTGAATATATGTTTAAAATTAGCAATTTGGAATCAGCAAATCTTGTCAGAAGTGCCCGATATACTACTTAGTCTTGTGCCAGCTATCTCTAAATGTCCTTTGGTGAAGATTGAACTGCTCCCCTCCCCTCAGTCTCCAAAAAAGTTAGATAGAGCTAAACGGCCTCGCCTACTCCCTTTATTTAAGGGAATCAAAGGTTCTTGCGTTTTTTTTTTTTTTTTTTTTAACTTTAATGAGAACAGTTCGGTGAAGCCATTTTCTGTATCAACATGACAAAGTCCATACAAGCGAAGACTGTGCAGATGGTTTGATAAGATGGATGTTGAAGAACTTGACTGGAGTACGCATATATACATCGAACACATGTGCGATGAACTGGATCGCCGATCGTGAGCCAGGCCGAATTACCCGACATTAGTGACCGACTTCTCTAATGCTTTCCTGGAAGAATGGAAAGAAATTACCGCAACTACGTACCAAAATCTAATGACAAGCCTTCCCAGAAGATTGTTATAGCAGCAAAGGGTAGACCAACTCCATGGTAATCTCTACTTTGTCCGTAACTATTTTCTACCCAGTTTTTCCTCGACGTATAACTGAATAGTTCCCTTTAAATTATTTTTCTTCTCTCGTTAATGTATAAATTGAAAGGCAGTGGCTGCAGTACACCACTAGTCATACGCTTTCTCCTAAAACCTACTCCTCTATAAAGCGCGCTCTGTTGTCTATTCATCAGTCTCCCTTTTATCCAAACCCATCCGCTCCAATTTTATCTACCATTTCTGTACTGTGTCCTATCAAATGCTTTGGCAAGTCCTTCTGTATCATGGTAATCGCCTTCCCCCCTCCCCCAACCAATTTGACTGTTACTTTTTTTTTTATAATGGAGTAAATTGCTGACGCTTACCTACCCTTTCACAAACCATGCTTCCTCCCATATGTTATCTTATTTCTATCCAACCGTTTCCCGAATTTTGTGCTTCCAACCTATTCATTATCATTACCTGATATGTCGATAATTTTCTATCTCTGTCTTGGAGCCTGCTTTATGCAACAGAACTGTATCCTCTTCTTGCCACGCCCTTTGATCCTAGAGCCGAGGCTGAAATTGAACAACCTGGTCAAAGGTATTTGTGATTACGTAGCGCATACTCCTAATACGCCAACTAATATCTCATATCGTTATTCACATCATGTCCTCTAATATCCTATGCACATTTCTACTTCATTCGCCCCTGTTTTTACATCAATCCTTGTCGCATCGGTTACTACAACATCTCCACCCGGATAATACGCTTTTGCAAAATGCTTTCTTAGTAACTCTACTGTTTCATATGCTGTAATCAGTAATTATACTATTTCATGTTTCGTATTAAATTCAGTTAGCTCTGCCATTATGAAGTCAGCGCTTTTGTACTTAATATTTGTGTTTTATTGTTTTAATTCAGTGTTTTTAAATTAAAATAATTTTAAAGCTTTTTTTTTTTTACAGCTTAGGTAACCTTGGCAAACATTTATTCTTTAAAAGCACTTGTCATTAACGCATCAGAAAAATATTAACTGCGAAATTCTTGGACAAATACTTAAAAAAAAAATCCCCTTGAGAATGAAATACCCTCGAGAATAACTACTGCTCCCATGAACATTATTTATCTGTCTGCGTCTATGACTCAGATCTATGCTTTTAAACTAGTTAGAACACCTGCTTCAGCAAGTGGCCATCCATCACACTTCAACTGTGAACAGAAAGCGAGTCAAGTAAATTCGATAGAATCTGGTAATCAAATTTAGGTTTCTTTGTATTCATTCATCCCCTGTCTTTGCTGCAAGTTATTCTAATGTACAACTTGACTTTATCTTATGTCTTGTAAATTATAGCACGTCTAATGTTAATAAGTTTCTCTTCGTCCATGAGGGGGGGGGGGTTATTTTGATGCCTTGTTAGAAAGTTTTGAATGTCGAGTTTTAAGAGTTATCGCGCAGAAAGCCAAGGCTTGCATAAAATTGTTGTTATGCTAGTTGTGTGTTCTCGAGCCAGTTTGTCTGGTTTACAGGATGTCATAATTTGACTTTACAAGGCAACTATCCGGCCGCCTTTCTCCATAACGCAGGTGGAAGAAAGAGGTGTCACATGACCTAAGTTCGGATTTCATCTATGGCGAAAAGAACATTTATAAGAACTTCTCAACCGAAGGTGTGTTGGCAGTTCTTCGCAAAACAAATAAACCGGCCAGAGAACAGGTGCATAGAGAAGCATAGACTTTGCTTCCTTGGTGCCATCTTAAGAATACTTCCATCTAGATAGAATTCATTCTCAGTTAGAAGTAGCTTTTTTTTTCCCCTATTCTGCCGCCGCCTGTCAATAAATGACAAGGAAAAGTTTTCTTTATATTCATCCGAAACTTCTATTCGCTGCTAACAAAATGGTAATCGCTTCATTTGTCTTTCCACACACAACTAGCATGATCTTGTTTGAATTGTAAATAAATCTAAAGATATGAATACGCTATGCGGGGGTCACTGACTGCTGTTATTATAAGAATCATTACAGCGCAGATTCATTCTGCTACAACTTCGGTTACTAGTTAAACAGTTTGATCCTCCGCGTATATTCCATAAATAATTGAAAGGATGTAAAAGGAAAATTTTGAAGCTTTAAAACCAATTAATGAAAGAGCTTTACCACATTTAAATTAAAAAGTAGTCAAAAGTGCTTTCTCTCCGTCAAACATCTTTACAGATTATGTGATTCAACTGATTTCAATTAGTTATTTCACGACTAGAGCTCCGTATATTGACGATGCCCGTTGGTTGGAACGATCTCGTTCCAATACCGTCTACGAGCGAAGAGCATTTTTTTTTTTTTTTTACATCTGAAAATGAGTTAGCCAGTCTCAAACGAAGATAGCAGGGTTTTTCCTACGAAAACTCTGTCTGGCTTTTCATCCCGCCAAAACAAAGAAATCGGCAAGAACACATGCGATATATACGTATGGGAGAATAAGAATTCGATACCCAGTTACATCAGATCTAGTTTCGAATGCTCGCATGGTACCGAGTCGATCTACGTATGAGTGTAAACCAGAAGAAATTCCTTGACTGCTTCGATGCAGCTCATCTAAGAATGGTAGATCTAAAATATTTTATAATTCGGAACACTTTTAGTGTTCCGGGTTGTCATATGTGGGTCTAATGTCTGCCCAGTTTATCCTTACCTTACATGTGTGCACGAAGAACACTATAGTTGATACAATCCCCTCCCCCAACTCCGAAATGCTTGTAGCGCTTTAAAAGATATAAAAATTGCGAACAGCAATTGTACTTCTGCTGTCCATGATTCAGAGGTAATGAAATCGCCTAAATGTTCATGCAACTTATGCGGAAAAAAATGGAAAAATTCAATTCAATTCCTATTATTGATTTCTTCTCTGTGGTCACCCGACAGGTACAGAAACAACTGGTTGATTGGGAAAATCTTTTTCTGCCAATTATTAATTATTTTCGTATTAAAAAAATACAAGCATTATTGCTGAATGAAAATGACGCCATGCTATATTCCAAGTTTGATTTAAATCATATACATATTATAAACTAGCTATGGTTCGCACTTTCAAGAAAGAAAGAAAGAAAAAAAAAACTTTTTCGCCCAAATGCTGGTCCGCAAAACAATAGAATAAGCAGATGCAAAATTTACTTCGACAGGTTGAAACGGCGCTCAGTGACCAAAAGAAATAATACATGACGTCATTTATTTTTTATTTTTTGTTGACACTGATATATCGAATGAAGGGTTACTATACTCGCAGAACCAATGCGTCATTCAGCTTGTCTACAGTACCGGATACAGTAGAATTAGAAGTGTATTTATTTATTTTTAAATCAGAAAGCATCATGGCAATGAACCTGTTTGTTTACTTCCAGCGATGCACGTCTATTGAGCGTCCACAATCGACCTTGATTTACGCACCCAAGGGTGTATTAATGTTCACCTTTAATGCATTCTTCAAACAGAATGACGTTGACGTATTGTAGCTGATTTATCTTGCACTTTAGGCGAGTCACCCTCTGAATTAAATCGGTAAATCCGGTATTATGCGCTTGTTGGTTATGATTTAGTGCTAACCCACAGTGACGTTGATATTTTTTATTGATATTTATTGATATGCATAATATTTCAAGAAGTTGCTGATTGCATCCATTTCTTCTAGGAGATGGTTTTGATGTCCCGAATAGTAAAGAGGATAAGAGTTACCGATACACTGATTTTTAACAAATAAAATTTTGATATTCTTTAATATGATTGTACGAACACTATACAATGAGTTACCGAGAATGAGCGGAATCTGTCTCTAGGAAGCTAGACTGCTTTGGGTTAAGTTATTGGTATGTAGTAGTTTGAAAAATGGCGAGTGTAATCACTTCAACAAGTCAGCGGTTTTTGCGCCTTTGTGTTCTGTGTCTCCGTTGTCAAACAGATTGCAGGTTTTCTTTGCGGGAAGGAAACTAGTGGCCTTTCCCTAAAAACATACAACACAACAGGCGAACACATATAGTAACAGATATTCATGACCTTAATTTGATCTTACGCCAAGCAATCCAACACGACAGATGTCGCGAAGTCATAAAAAAACTAATTTTAGGATTGTCACTGCCATAAATGTTCTTTTAATAATACTTGGCAAAAGTTTCAGTAATTTTCGAGAATTTTGCCCACAATCTGCTGTCCGCACAAGATGAGTAATCATTTTTTTATGACATCGCAATCATCTATACCAGGGGTCGGCAACCTGCGACTCCGGAGCCACATACGGCTCTTTGAATGAATAATTGCGTCTCTTTTCGTTATTAAACAATCTATTTTTGAATAATGCGAAATGAATTTTATTTATTAAATTAGAAACTAAAAACCCGAAATATCGCATTTGCAATAAATCAAGGACATTTTACATTAAGTCAAGGATATTTTACAATTGAAAATAGTACATGCTATTGAAATATTTAATACTTTCATGTTTGAACTCTTTGAAATCATACGCAATATCCTTCTTTACATTCGTCTTGGATTATCATGGATAATGCAAGAATTCATAAACCCACTGATTTGTCAAATATTTGTTTTAATTATTCATGCCAATTAAAATTACTTAAGTTATGTTTTATGTTGTTTTAATTTATTAAACCAAATACGTCACGCTAGGCTAGCACATGTAGCGTTACGGTAGCGCTTGCCTGTCTCAACGCGCCTATTGTCTTCGCATATAGTGCAGGTGTGGTCTGTAAACCTGCTCACTTCGTTAAAATAAAGGTTTTGTAGTGGACGTTGCAGTGCTTTCATTTACTGGTGATTGTGTTAGGTAACGTGAATATTGTAACATTAAATTAAATACTCATCATCAAATTCCTGCCATGTACCCTCAAGGGGTGTACAGGATATGATAGTACTACATGAAAAATTTACATCATTACTAACTTTCTATCTACAATTGGCCTCGAAATCAGTCTGTTACTTGTCAAGATTCCAACATTATCAGATCTTATATTTCTATCGTCTAAGGCACTTTGTACCGTATCAATCCACCTATATCTTGGTCTTCCTATGGGTCTTTTTCCTGTCAACCTCACAGAGAACACTTGTTCTGCTAATCTTTCCTCCCCCATTCTGTTTAAGTGACCATACCACCTGAGATTCGCTCTGCTAATGCATTCCTGGATGCTGACAATGTCAAGTTCTTTCCTAATATCCTCATTTTTAATATGATATTGCCATTGATGCCATCTGTTCACGCCTCTAATCTTTCTCAGGACTCTCATATCTGCGGTCTCGAGTCTTTGGTCAAGTGTTTTACTTCTGACCCAGCTCTCAGATCCATAAGTTAAAACTGTTTTGAACACTGTCTTGTATACAGCTAATTTAGTATTCCGACTAATTTCTCTCTTATTCCATATGAATTTATTCAATTGACTTCCTACTATACCAGCTTTATTGATTCTGTTGTCTATTTCCATATTTAATTTACCATCTTCAGTAAAAATCGTTCCTAAGTAGCTGAAATGTTTTACTTGTTCCACAGGTTCCCCGTTCACAACACAGTTGACATTTTCAACGATTCTGCCTATTTTCATTGTCTTTGTCTTTTTATTGCTGACCTTCACACCATATCTATTACAACAGTTATTCAATTTAGTCAAGGAATCTTGCAGACTCGTAGCGGATTTATTGATAAGTATAACATCGTCCGCATAAAGCAAAGAGCTGAAATTAGCATCTCCAATTTTGATATCATGTTCAATACCACTTTCCTTCATAATGTGATCCATATAGTTAATGAATAATGGGGATAATGTACATCCTTGTCTCACACAAGATTTAATATTAAACCATCTTCCTGTACTTCCATCAATTCTAACTGCTGACTTACAACTCAAATAAAGACTAAGTATTGCTTGGTCTTTATTTGACACCATATAACTGTAGCGTATTGAATAGCTTCTCTCTTGGCACCTTGTCATATGCCTTTTCCAAATCGACAAAACTTAAATACAGATCTTTGTTATATTCCCATGATTTCTCCACTATTTGTCGCAAAATGAAGATCTGATCCTAACAGCCTCTATTTGGCCGGAATCCAGCTTGTTCTTCACCAAGCTTTTATTCTACAATTCTTCTCAACCGTTTCTCAAGTATACTTGCATAGATCTTGCCAGGAACACTCAGTAGAGAAATACCTCTGTAATTCTCACATTCAGTTTCATTTCCCTTTTTATATATGGGTACTATTAGAGCTCTACTCCAATCATCGGGAATTCGTTCCCCTGTCCAGGCTTTCTGAACTATGCAGTGCAGCCAGTGTAAGACTTTTATACCACCATACTTCAGCATTTCTGGTCGAATATCATCTACTCCTGCTGCCTTTCCACATTTCAAGCCTTTGATGGCTTTTTCTACTTCAAGTATGGATATGCATTCCTGACTGCATGCCTGTTGAGTGTTTTTTTACCACTGTGCTCTCACTGCTTGTTTCATTTAGCAATTTCTCGAAGTAATTACTCCATACTTCAAGGATATCTTTTTCTCCCGTTTTCATGTTGATATTTATTTTCTATGTTCTTACCAAAGTCCTCCCATGACTTTTGTTTAGATAGTTTTACACATAAATTAAATACCGTATTAACAAAATAAAAATATATTTATAATATTTAATATGTTAGCAAAGAAGAGAAAGATAGAACAAGAAAATCGGGAGTTTAAAAGTGAATGAACCGAAACCTACTCATTTGTAGCAGATACAGCATGATTTCCAATGTGTTTAATATGCCATGAAAAGCTTTCAAACAATAAAAAATCAAATATACTAAGACAGTTTTTAAATAAACACGATACATTTGACAAAGCATATCCATGTAGATTCTACACCATAGATGGCGAACTTATGTCACGCTTGCCAGAGGTGGCACATCCGAGAATTTTGCTGGCACGTCAACGATTTACAGGTGATATCCTTTTATACGCTTATAAATTATTCAGCCTTTTTTTTTTTTAATTGTTACAATACGCACAAGTTAAATTTTGTTTTACACGAGAGAGCAGCTATGAAGGCGTGCATATGATTGGTGAAATCGCGACCCAAAGACAAAGGCAACCGACAATTCTTGAGTTGAAATGCTAATTCTCTTCAACCTAATTCCATAACATCTGAAACTGTCATAACAACATTCACTATATATTTCTTAGTTTTAACACATTCACGAAGGGGTGTCGTCTATCGTTCCGATGGAACTTCTTATTACCGGCTGGCTCAACTCACGCTAAGTTTCAACCCTTGCTCGAATTTTATTGCTGCTTATTTGAGCTGGCAGACGAACTCACACACGCATTCTATAACATGTTTCAATTCGTGGTAGAATTTTGTTTGAAGTTAGCCTTTGTGATCTGTCATAATGACATCGAGAATTTCAAATGCAATAAAACAAACACTTATTTTATCTAATTGAAAAATTGGACAAGAGTTTTTTGTTAGATACTGTGTTTCCGATGCAACTATGGTTTTGCTTGAGCAAACGTCATATTTTCCTATACTAGTTGCCAAAAGGTGTCACACTTCCAACATCTTTCTCTAATCCAGAGTTATTTAATGATAAGGCTTGAAAATATGACTTCTGCATTACTTCAACCTTGGTATCACCTCTGGGTCTAGCTCCCACTGAAGATACCTCAATAAAGGTCGAAACTGGTCTAGGTAGTGACCCGTCTCATTATGCATAGCATTATACATGTCCGCAAGGAAATGTGCTTTGCATTATGGATACTAAGGCAAGTGATGTGAAGTCAATCCACCCTTGCCATGAGTTGCCCCAGTCATGAAGATACTTCAGGCACAAACTTTGTTTGCTTATACTTGGATAAAGGATTAAACTAAATATATAATTTACAGTCTAACCAAGAGAAAAAATGCTCAAACGTTTTCGTGTGTGAGATATATGCAAAACTTTTTAATGTCTTTTTTCATGAAGTAACATCAAGGGTGCGAGTTATACGCAAGGACAAGTTATATTCGAGTAAATACGGTAAGCGTTTCGCCGACACGTTGACATCCTTCTGCTGCTGCCCCTGCTCAACTGACTTCTGTGGTGAGTTAAAATGCATAAATTAATACGTAATAATAGGTATTAATTTGGTGTCGCTACTCACTGATGAAGCCTCAATAAAGGCTGAAACCGGTCTGGGTAGTGATTTCCCACCATAATGTATAACAGCAAGCATTTCCTAGGAAATGTGTTTTTACATTATGGAAAATACCAAGAATAGCGATCAGAACTTTACCACCTTTGCTGCGAGTTGCCTGATTTTGTACTACGTACTTGGACTACGTGCATTAGCTCACGCTAGTAGCCGCCGATACTTTTATAGTTTACTATACTATATTCGGCATGAAACTCTCGGATTTCAATCTTAGAGTTTCTTATTCGGTTTTAAAACAATGTGGGATTTAATATCCCCTTAATTTAAATAATATATATTTATAAAATATTATAAATAAATATGTATATTATAAATTTATAAATAAATTAAGTTAGATTAATTTTCCCCTATTAAAAACTTCCTGGCACGTTAGCAAGTCGATTGGTAAATTTTTGGCACGCACACATAAAAAGGTTCGTCACCACTGATCTACACGAAGGATGCTAATTAGTGGCCCCTCAAGCTGGCTTAAAATGCCATATCATTTTTATTCCAGTTTCGTTTCTTGCAGTTATAGTCACTTTCCCTATAGGGAAAACAAACAAACAAAAAAACCAGTGGATTTAAGTTCATTACTCGCGTGGATTGTTGCTCATACAATATTTGACACACTTCCAAATTTAAACGTTGTAGCAAAATTCCTTTCAAAGTATATTCTTACACTTATTTCATCTGATGTTGAAAATAGCTTATTTTAGCGAGAATTTCGGACGTTGCACTATTTAATTTTGTTTAATAACTGGAATATCTGATTTTTGCGAAAAGAAATGAACAGTAAAGGAAATGCTGTAAATCGCCTAGTTTGGTTGCTGCCAGTACCTTAAAATGGTGCATTCACCGAGCCCATTAGCGAGTACATCCCGTATCTGAAGTCCACGCAGCAGCTAATAAGTGAGAAGACAGTTCCGAATTAGTACTTCTAATACAATAAAAAATGTATTATGAACCTTATTTGTTATTATCGTGTTTATTAACATTTTAGTATTTGTTGCTGCATACATAATTATACATCAGGATTATAATGGGTTTAAGCAGAAATATTCATAGATTTATAGTCTCGGGGCTCTCCAAATTACAACCGAGGAACCTGTTTGGAACAGCCCATGAGCCAGACGAAAGCAATTATAATTAATCACTTTTTTTAAGATTATTATTTTTTTTTTTACAAGGGAATCTCAGACACGAGAGAGTGTTTTTAATTTACCAGTACTCCGGTATGTTGGAAAGAAAAAACAATTTGACATTAGATATTGAATTTCTATAGATTAGGAAAAGAAGTATCAAGGATTCAAAGATTTTTTTCGTTGTTGCAGTGAAGAAAGTCAGTGGTTCTGTAGAACGCTGGCACTGGCAACTTGCGAGGCATGCGGTGGATGTTAGCATGGAAGCGGAGTGGGTTGAAACATGAAGCTTAAGTGTTCACTTCTGCATTTTCAAAGTAGATTTCATGCAAAAAAAAAAAAAAAAGTTCAAAAAATTTGCTGCTCAATCTTATTCGAGTCGTTTCTCTAATCGGCAACCATTTTTCTATCCTGATTATGATCCAACAGTTAAAAACCAAGCTCACATTCTTTCTCCTGTCTGTCTGAGAGAAGCAATAGAATTACCCATTTGAAAACTAAATGACTGCTTTCCCCGATGAATAAACTGACGATTTTTTCCCCATAAATGGAATCGTGAAAGAAAACTAATTGAAACTTTTTGACCGATAGACGGCACTTTTCCCTCCACCTGTTCATTTCTACTACATTTTCTACTTGTAAGTGAAACAAAACCTTGTTAAAAAATATTTACTTATTGGTAGATGAATGAGAATCTCAATTCCGCTTCTCTGTACTCATAACCAATCGATAATCAAGAACTACTTTTACTCCCCACCCCTTTCCCAATCATAGTTTTATATCAGCTTCACACATGAAGTGTATATAAGCATAATAGTGCTGCGCTGCTGTGGACTGATTTTGTCATGCAATCCTACGGAGGGGCTTGGTCGTTTTCGATGATGATGACCTTCGTTTAGAAATACTGGGATTCGAATCCTGACTAGCAAGCGAAGAACTTTTATCGAGTTTTTCATCCTGCAGGCAAAAACCGGCCAAGTAATCACACGCCAATTACATACGAAGCATATTTATAGGCATAGGGCTTACCACCTTATCTTGGAATCATGGTTACGAAATCCAGGGATACCTTGGGGTGTCATGGGTGCTTAAGGGCCCCATTAAAACCATACAAGAAGAATCCTACTCATCCTAGGTTGGAAACCTATAGCACATTCAGTATCTTGGAAAGGTAAAGAATTAGACAATCCTTTCTAGACCAAGGGCTTTACTTTTTTTTTAAAGACGCCTTTTATGCCTGTTGAGGCATGCAAGAAAACAAGTTCGATTATTTTCATTGGTTGGCGTAAAAATAAATTTACTGCTTAAACACGTTGGTAAACGTTCATGACACGGTGGGATTGAAACCCATAACCAGGGCCATCGCGCCTGAGGCAAACAGTTAAATATCGCCCCTGATGGATTAGAAGAAAAAAATATAAGAAAATCTCTAATTGCTATTTTGTTTTTATCACAAGAGAAGCATTAATGCAGAAGGATTACTTAATAATATTAATTAAATGTTTTCTCGACGGGGATATCGCGCAATAAAAGCTCTTCTAAATTTAAATTATACGCAATATCCGCCTCTATCGATAGAGTTGCTAGCCCAACCAATCTTTCTCGAGTCATTGCTGTTCGCAAATAATTTTTAATCAGTTTAAGCTTGGAAAAACGCTAACAGGAATGTTAGCGTAGCGACGGCGTCTACCGCAATATGGCTGAACGAGGTCCCTTATTAGGCCGCGCCGTGAGGCAGGCTGCCTCTATGCTACATCCTGTCGACGGTACTGTCCATAACTCGACTTATAAGTGTCACCACTCGTCAACCTTCAAAACATATTAGTAAAAATCTTTCATCTACTCATTATTTAAAAAATGGAAAACTTTACTGCGAGCCAAAGAAAACAAAAATGAATAAATGAATATTCCTGCGGAGGTTTGTGTGATTAAGCAGTTCAGTATAGTTATTCGGTTTTGTGACCACATATTTATTAAAGAAAACTGTTTTTAAAACTAAATAAGTACTAAAAAACAACACCAGACAAGTTTCGTTAGTTGTAGTTGTCAGACTAACGAAGTCGTCAGACCGTTAATGATTAACGGTTGTATAGATCTGTTATTCGGTTTTTTAACGAAATGTTTAGATGTTCACAATACCAACAGATGAACTTGTTTTTTTCGTAATTTCTTACAGTTTGTGGTTTAAACTGTTAGTTATCTTTACCCTCGAGGGTGTTAGTCTGACGACTAACGAAACTTGTCGGGTTTGTTTTTTAGTACTTGTTTAGTTTTAAAAACAGTTTTCTTTAATAAACATGTGGTCAAAACCGAAATAACTATATTGAATAATTGAATAATCAAGGGGACACATTCTCCTACGCTAGGTAACCCCAACGCCACTGCAAAGCAAGTTCTGTTTTTTGAAAAGCTTTGTCTAATTTAAAATTAAAAATTGCATCATATTAGTTAATCTTTGAGTAGAAGTGTGGTTTAATGCTAGGAAAGATGGAATGGAAAAACGAACGCTGCTACTGTGTCATTAATTGGGACCTTTATCTATCTTCGGTGAAATGACTTATCGTACTATTTCCAAGCATATTCATCTAGCTTGAAGCACATGGAATTATGGCAATGACGGTACATCACAAATGCCAGATTTCTCTTTTTAACGAAATAAATCGATGTCGATTTTTTTTTCTTTCGCGCCGCCTCCACATACAAAGTTACATCGCTTTCAAAACGAATGGTCTTTCTTGCATCCAGTAATCCCTCAGAGTGTACCTGCATTATTCTAAATTCACGTAATCAGATTCAGTATCATGATTAACGTTGGATAGGGTGGTGCCTTAAAATAGACTGTTCGTACTCTGGAAAGAAAAAAAAAAAGTTTCTATTGATTCTTTGAATTACTATCGCAAAGAAAATTGCATTCCCTTTTAGACAAATATTTTTATGATTAGTAAAGACTATGTAGACACCTCACACTTTAGAAAAATCAGCTATCAAAAAAATTATATATAAAAAAAATCCCCTCCCCATTCTTATCCTATAGAGCAGCGTTTCCCAGATTTTTCCTACGACGGAACACTTCACAAATCCTGAAATTTTTACGGAACACCTTGGTTATTTTGTAATGTATTAATAATTAATTACGGCATAATCATAAAGAGTATTAGTACACTTATGTATACGGTGTGGAATGTTGACAAATATACAATTACATTTAAATCAGTTATCAATCACTGGACTAATGAAATCTTGTAGCATATTGTACTTTCCTCAGGAAAACATCATTCAATTAATTTATGCTAATTTTCATTGACCTATCCCATTCTGATCACCAGAACTTTATAACATTATAAGTACTTACGGGTGAATGCAAACTTTTTCTCCTGTGTGCTGGTAGTTTTCACTATCTGTTCCGTCACAAACACCTTCAATAAGAGATTTCTTAACACCAAAATTAAACAAAGTCCCTTGTCTCTTATTCAAATTAAAATTTAAATCCGTAGGCCTATTACTTTTATAAAATCACGGCACTCCGGTTTTGAAACAAGCACTTTCACCCTACAATACGAACTTGCGAAGAAAGTATTCAGTATTACTAGATTTGAGAACCGGATACAGACTATCTTGATCTTCAATTTCAGTGGAAAAAATTTCTTTATACTTCCTTGCTGATTGGTCACTGACATTTGCAACACAGATGTTATTTCGTTCAGTTTTGAGAACATGCCGCCAATTGTTGTAATCGGCTTACAGGCAACTTTTATGATCGGTCATCAACGGGGGTACTCTCTTTCCTGATTGTTGAAAGATTTCGATGTGTGAAAATTAACGAAAATTCATGAATACTTCCATGTTTAAAAATACACAGCTTGGTCACTGACATCACGGAACACTTATTCACACCGCGGAACACAATTTGGGAAACCCTGCTATAAGAGATCCCGAGTGATGGAAGCTTGCGAGTGGCTCATTTATTTCTATTATACTCAACGAGGTGCACTGAATTTTCATTCGTGTTCCTTATATTCATGAAGATCGTACGAATCAATCATCTTCCTAATCATCCACCTCGTTCTCTTTACGTTTAATTACATTAACAGCAGACGTAAAAATGCAGTTTCCACATGACGTGTCTTAAATACTAAAAATGAGTGGCTCAAATAAATATTTCTCCCAGAATGAAAACTTTAGCATTCGGTCATTGATTTGTTGTATGTTGGTGACATTATTATTGCGTTGAGGCTGTCTACTAGTGGATTACTATAGGTATTCAGGAGATGATCCGATCCGGGTTCCTTTAATTTCTATAAACTCGAAAGATGTCGAGATTATGGAAAAATCGATAATTTAGAGATATTTTTCTCGCTCACGTTTCCTAGTGAATATTAATATTTCCTTAAAAAGAAACTTGTTAATTCCCATTCCTCATGTATTTTGACAGTAAAATCCAACTTGTTTTTTGACTATTTCTTTATGCGCGTGACAACAAAAATTAAATACGCGAAAAACATTGTTTATGTTCTCTTGTGTGAGCACGAACACAACTTAGCGAAGTTCATAACAGGTGCAAGTGGCATATTTGAAATCTAGACAACCGTTTGTTTAAATTTTGAGCTTGCAAACAGATTTAAATGCTTAACAGACATCTGGAGGTTTTCTCGAATTATTTACTTTCAGTCACAGGAGTTGCTAGATAACTTAAGAACACGGAAAGCAATAACTGTCTTCCCCGTCTGACACGGATCTCAGATGTCAGAGATCTTGGAGGTCATGACTAAGCCCTCGTCTCTTCCTTTCTGCCCTTCCGAATTTACTGTTCACAATCAGCATTTCACGAGGAAAAAAATAACTGAAGAATACACTTTTTTTTTTCGAAACAGGTTTTGCTGCTCATTTATTTCAGCGTTATCAACGTGGCACAGAACAAACGAAATCTCGTCAACATTGTCTGGAATTAAACACTCAGCTACGCGATGATAAATACTGTCTGCTGTGGTATTAAATGTCTCTTCCAACCAACCTGATTTGTGTTCATTTCTCAATGTCGAAAAAAGAAGATTAAGATGTCTGCGTTCTCTGCCCTGATGAAGATCTAGATAAATAGGTAGGAACGCGAAGAGAAAACTTTGTTAAGAAGAGATTAATTTGATTTTACTTTGCCAAGGTTTCCAATGAATTCCTTGATGTCTTGATTTTTTTTTATGAGTTGGAAAGTAGTTAATCTTTCTGTAATACGCTTTGTGGTCCACTCGAATAGTTTGGTGCTTTAACTGGAAGCACCAAACTATTCAAGAATTCAAAGTATTTTATTTATTTTACATAAAAAATATTAAATGCCAAAAGAGAATGAACAAGCATCTATCATTTTAACTAAAACAATGAATATTGCTTAAAATGTTTATTATTAGATTTATTTTCTGAGAAATATTACGTTACCCAAGTTGATAATCTAAGCTTGCATTCAGTGAATTCTGCCGAACTGTTCATGTTTTTTTTTGTGTTTTTTCACCCACTAAACGAAGTAGCTTATTAAGGTGAAAAGACAATAACAGTTTGCTCCTTCGCTATTCTTCTAGGCAGCTCTCTTCTTATCAGCCCTCGGGGATGAAAGTTATTTCACTTCCTTTCCTCACACCATAGCACCTATGGGCAAAGTACAATTTAGTTTACCTTTTGAAAATGAGAAGTCACAGTTGGGTGACGAAGCTTGGCAGATGGCAAGGAACTGCATGTGTAATAACCCCCCCCCCCTTTCTCGCGAGTGGGAAGCTTTCTTCGAATGCCAGGGTTTAAAAAAAAGGCCCTGGTTTTTCGTCAGAACCAAATAGTACTTTCAGATTTGATGGGAAGCGATTTGGAATTTTTTCCCCCGCTTAGCCATCACTGTACGTCAAAGCTGAGAACATATAGGACGTCATTATTGTCAGTTAAATGTCTTTGGAATTATAACAATTAAGGCTATGTGAAGAGACTATATATTATGTTTAATTGCTTGTTATTCTCGGTCCATTTGTTGCTTGCCGAATGAAAAAAAAAAGTATTTAGGAGTAAAACATTTTTACCTTCATATAAGACTGGCTAATTCGCCTTTATTCATAAACGCTCATAAGGATACTGTGCTTCGCAGAAGAGATTCAAACCCATGTCTCTCCAGACAGATGGCTGGTGTAAGAAAGATTTATATGAGTAGGGAACCTTGCTTATATATCAAATACTGTATTTTTCCTTCCATTTTAGCTTCCATTAAGCAAGGCGGCGTCATGTCAGAGAGGCAGAGCGAGGTCAATATATTACCACCCAAAGACTTTTTCCAAACATCCATGACTGGTCAGTTGGGTGGCAAAGCAGAGACTTGCTCACTAAGCCACTGATGCTGGAAATATAATAGCGATTTTTTTAATTCCTCGTGATCCAGGATAACGAACGTATTTTAGATCAATATATAAAGTAAGTTTCTCTAATAATAATAATAATAAGCTGCATGCTTCAAGCTTTTGAATGTATCAAATATTAATATAAATGAAGTATTTTCCTTCTTAATATGATTTTTTTTCTGCTTCTTTTCTGCTTTTGTCCTTCCTACACGAGAGGTTTTGCAACCTCTCGTGCGGGTAGGACTGAAAAAAATGATATTAATAAAGAGTGAAAACTCTGTTTTAGAATGCTCAAGTCAGAGTGAACTTCCGGTTTACAGAAAAATTGTAAGTAAAATAGCAAAGTAAGTAAAAAAAAAAAGTAAAATATCCAGTTGTTCCGTTACACTTTCCTAACCAGATCTAAAAGTTAATTTTCACTTGACTACAAAACTATATTAACATATTACCAACTGGAAATATAATAACAGTATTGAAACAATAATTCGTCTCGAACGTTTAAAGGAGACTAGTTATCTCTGGTTATTATCTCCACTTCATGGTATAACATCACCTTGTAGTTTGATTCTAACTGTGGTATGGAAGATTTGGAAAGTTTTTGTGTAAGTGATCACTGAGGGTGCAAGATCGCTATTCTACTTACTGAAAGTTCGAATCAGTATGAAAAAATATACTTCGTCTCTACAGCAGGGTATCAGGATTATCTACGAACTTCAGAAAATTAGTCAGAAAAGATTCTAGTTGTGGATTGGTTAAAAAAATTCATCGAGAATTAGTGTTTTGTCTCAATAAAGAGCATACAAGTGGATTCGCATATTCCAAAAGGCAAAATCATTACAAAAACACTCAACATCTTAGAGTGATGAAAACATCGAAAAACCCTTTTCATTCTCGACATTACTAAGGTGATTATTGGATAAAGCAGCACGCCACCTGCCGAGTGCTCATCGTTCTGTCTATGGAGCCATCCACAAACTTTCAAATTTGTGCAGGATAGATTCTCAAACACTGTGAAAACAATTGGTTCAAGAATATACTGAGTCCTTCCTACAGTCCAAACTCACTCCTGCTTACTCTTTCCTACTTGTGTCAGTCCAATTTTTTTTTTTAAGCTATCATTTTTGTTTTTCGGTCGATCGCGAAGCTACAAAAGCGGTGCATACGCGATCGTTCATCCTACTTATTCTGCTTCAATAGCGTATGCACTGTTGAATATGTTCCCTGGTTTTTTCACTACTTAGAAAACCAGGGGAATAATGTATTGGAATGACGCCCTTCTATGCTCTGTATTGTTATGGCAATTTATATCTTGAAATGCTTTTTGACTTTCCACCGCGTATCATGCATGGTACAGTCATAAAAACACACACACTGGAATCGGGAAATTTTGATCGACTTTTTGAGAATTAAAAAAAAAAAAAAAAACATGAGGGCAACTAGTAATGTAGGAAACGCTAATCCGACCCGTTGTAAGCAAATAAAATAAAAGTATTAGTAGAACCCTCATGGAACACATTAGGATTCTTTACATTTCTAACATCATTGCATTAGACATTACAGCAAGAGTGAGATGCGTTGGATTGATGTATTAGCCAGCTACTAATTGAGGTTTTTGTTCATTTGAGGAGGAAGCCGAAAAGTTGTAATTTATGCTTGTACACCTGACCTTCTGTAGTCTGAACCTTCTAGTATGTCAATTTCTTTATGTTTGCCTTCATGTTTACGCTTCCGCTAGGGGTGCCCAACACAACAGAGATTCTCACGGTACCAGTTTCCTCTAACACCGAGTGAATAACCTGAGGACCGTCGCTATGTCTTAACTGTCCCCACCACGGTCCATCATTCACTCCAGTGAGGTGCAGCGAAAATTAACGAGTGTCGTTCTACCATTAATGACATCATAAACACGCTGCCTCCTGCCACATGAACCGGTTGTCTCATTAGGTGTAAAAGTAGAAGCAGGAATATTACAGGATACGCAGTGGTATACCTTGTAGTATGGATATTGTTAGCATTTGCATGAGATTAAAAAAATAAATGAGAATGAAAATGCACGTGAAGTCGATTTAAACTGTAAAAAGCAGTCTTTCAAATGATAAGGTGCATTAGCTTAATCGAATTCTGCATATTTAACATCGATATGAATTCTTGTAAATTATTTTTTCTTGTTGCTCAGTTGACTGCTTTGTGAAATTACTAAGCATATTAGCCCAAGAAGAATTGCATTTATGAATACGCTTTCTCGTAGTACCCATCGTATATGTTTATGACTTCATGATTTATGCAATTTCCTAGCATAAACAGATGACTTCGCGCTTTTAATAATATATTTCGGAGCAATGAATACGCACTGTAATGCTTGCGTATGGAACAGTATTTCAAATTCATATGTTAGGAGTAGTTAACTATTATTATTTCGCTATTACATATTTTGGACTAAAATGGAGTAATTCTGAAATGTTTAATGATGCGTAAATGGTAATTAAGCTGTCAGTTATATATATAAACGACAGTCAAAATTTTCAGCGAGTCACAGTACGCTAAAATAATAAATATATTAGTCCGCCACCTATGGTGCATTATATGAAAAGAAAAACAACAATTAATTTGATATAAAACTTACGCAGGTCGAGAAGATGGATGTTTTCATTACAGTGGGTAAAGTGTGAGAAAGTTGGTGATAGTATTTTAATTCTAAAAACATAAAGAATGATGTGGCACCAGTTATCCTGTGGAATTGGGCGATAACTTTTGATCCTAAGTAGAAAGCAAACATCTCCGGGGTGTCAATGTTTATTTTCTACTCCAGAAATTTAAATTATTTAAACTGATTACAAAATAAGCTTAACTGAATTATTTAAAATGCAGTAACACTTTGTTATGATCATTCCCATCCTTTTGGGGAGGGGATATATTGATACTAGTAAAACGATCTTTTTAGTGGTCTCAACAGTGCTGATTTCACTAACATTCTTGAGATGATGATGTTATTCGTAAGTATTTCATTTTTCACTTCTTAAGGAGTTGAGTTTTGCGCAGTCAGGATATCGAATATTGTCAAATAAAATCAAGCCAGTTCGACAAATTAATAGAACTTGGAAATATTTTATTAAAATCGGCCCACCATCTAGCGTTGCTGTATGCGCACCTATAGGCGACTCTAAAGGTGCTGTCACACACACTGTTACGAAACCGATGTAATTAATATTGGTTTCGTAATATAGTTTCGTTTATAATTAATATAAACACGATAAAAATTATTTGTACTTTGTTTTAATCAGTATACAGCTGTCGCTACTTATTTTTAGCTAAGATCGTGTACTGTTACCTACATTCGCGACAAGGTCGACGCGTTGTACGTTTTGGTATGCTCTCACCGCCACTGTTATATTACGTCACTATTTAACCGATTATCGCCCCATCTGTTATAACTTGGATTCTTATAGTCCTCCACTGGACTCTCACATCCAATATGTCTCCAGCCACACGACTGTTATTCATTGACATTTTCTGGTTGTTAAATCATTATAAATTACACTCTAGACAATGATGTGCTTGAACATCTCAGTAGGACAGCAGAAATTTCCTACTTGTGTCAACACGACTATCAAACAGCGTTTTAAATCATGTAATTCGTTTATTTTCACCTTGAATTTACACATAAACCGGCTTGTTTGGGCAAGTAGAAAGTGCCCTCGCTCCCCAACCAACAAGCTATGGGTTGTAATCCCACCGTTGACATGGATATTTGTCTTGATAATTCTGTGTGAAAAGGACATCCACGATCCTACTACTTCTTCCGGCAGACTTCACTTCCAAAACCCAATAAATGTGATGTTTCTTTCTTTTTGATACATTCAATTAATTTTGTGTGTGAAAATTATTTTCTCCAAACAGATGTGCTCTTAGAAATATAACTGAATTGTGATGAATGTATTCGTTTAAACTAATTAGCATTACTTGTCTCTTTGCATATGTTCTTCTACATTTCCAATGTAAATTTAAGAATAAAAAAGTTATACCATAGTAGAGTCTATTATAATTTGTATTTGATATGCGAGAATAATATCAAATTGCCTGTGCGGCTCACCTTTGGAGCGCACCAGCAGGTAATCCATTCATTTCTTAAATAAGGTGTTAAGTGTAAGATTTAGAAGGTATGGAGCAGGGAGACCAAATATTTTATTTTTTTTAAACTGCACTGGCGATTGAGGAATTATGTTCCTGGGATGAATACATCATTCCATTGGCTTATTTTTTCTCCGTTTTTAGACTGATAGTATTATGACAATACACAGTTTATATTAGTAACTGCTTAAATATTGAGTCGTATAAAACCGCTAATTGCGTGCCTTTTTGTCCTAATTAGATAATCAAACTCACATCTCTTCAGAATATTACTCACTAAACAGATAATATACTTTCATTATGATACTAAACTTCAAAAAATAGTTTATTGAAATGTAGGTAATTTTTCTACGAATCAATTATTTTCACTTGTTTTTATTTACGGATGCCAATTTAATCATCGCAAGTCAAGCAAGGTGAAGTGAATGAAAGAGCTGATTCCGGCTATTTTCCTTATTTTAGAATTTAACGAAGGCGAATAGAAATCCTTATCAAACAGGAAATCTGTACGACAGAAACGCCAGTTTCAGTCATCATTCATGCAGAAGGTAGGTCAGATTGTTCCCATAAGTTTCCAGTATTTTACTAATGTCGGATGTTTCAGGCGACTGCTGGACCATAAATGACTTGGTAATTGATATTTTAAGGAAATCGATCTTACGGGAAACTGCGACAGTTTTAGAAAACCCCATTAGCGCAGAGGGATAATTTTACGAAGAATAGAAAAGCTATCCTCTTTTACGAAGGATAGCTTTGAACAAAAAGAAAAGCAAAATTTCTTTAAAACATAAATGCGTAGCTTGATGACCACAAAGCGTGCGAGGCATTAATTCCGAGTGGCGAATTGAACCCTTTCTGAAATCCTGACTAAAGTTGCTTGCGTTGTCGAGATTTCTTATGAACAAATTTACTATTGCAGAGACAGACACTTATTTGCATGCGATCGTAAAGAACTATCTGACCAACTGGTAAGCTACCATTAAACTATGGAGTTGTGCTGTCAAGAAACTTCATAGTTCGGCTGCGTGAGTGCTTCCATTTGAGGCTTTTAAAGACCTGACAAGATTTCACGCTGAGTAATCTGAGTCACAGCATTCACTCGAATTAAAAGAGCACAATAAGGAAACAGCGGATGGTTCAGACTCCTTTACTTTCCTCTACCCCTTTGTCTTCCACTTCACTTGTTCTTCGCGATTCTCCTATCGGACGCTGTTCTCAGAATATCTCGTCTCCTTTCAATCAACTCTGGTGACAGATATAATGAGGCTTGTCACTTTTGCTATCTAACGGTTCTTCCTCGCCGTGGCGCCTATCCTTTGCGTGCATCACGTTTACCCTCTGGCTACTTCACCCCCTCTCGTCTCCATCAGTCAAATGCCGCCAGCGACTTTCGTGTCGGCACACAGTTCAAAGCATGCGGACAATCTCCCAGTTGACCTTGAACTTGACGACCACGCAGAGGTGCAATTTCACTTTGTCCTGTGACAACAGCTATTCTAACAACAACTGTGACGTGCTGATTGCACGGCTTCTCGTGCTTTTGCTTAGTTATTATGTTCACTAGCCTTACCCAGAACCCTAATAGTAATTCTGAAGTCAGTAGCCCACACACTTAACAAGCTAACAGAGTGATGTAAGCACGCACCGATTTTCTTCCCCTACCTTAGGAGGCCCAACTTTTCATTTCTAGTTGTAAACACGTTTTGTAATTTGCTTACCAACCGAGAACATCCTGTGTGGATTACAATACATATTGTTTCATTTTGATCGATTCTTCGCACACAAAGCTTTTTTTCGTAGATTGCTATACCTGCCATCAAGATTTGGTCGATTTTAAGGAGAGTATACAGAGTAATTTCTTGAATATTAAGGGAAGTGAGAGGAATATGATTATGCAGAAATACCAGGATAAATAACAAGTTTTTTGTATATCTTCTTGTTTATCTTTTTATTAAATCTAGAAAGATAAAAATGTACAAAGCATTGCTACTTTTCAATGTATTACTCTCGCTTTTCCAAATATTATTAAAGCAATACACAAACTTCAGTGCTATCTGAGAACATTTTCGGACGTTTGTAGAGCCGTATGTACTCATTTCTTTAACGTGTGAAATTATTTTTATTTGGGGGGAGGGAGAGGGAGTAGGAAGTGGTAACCACCTGAAGCATGATCCGATTGGTAGGGTAGATCAGAAAGAATTTCAAATGTAAATTCTTTAATTTCTTCAAACAATCTATCTGTCGAATGAGGCTGAACCATGCAAAATGTTCAGTTGTTAACAGAACCTTCTGAGTTTACTTCAAAGAGCAGACTTTAATTTCTTTTTTTGCCGTTTCACCCATTCGCATCTTTGGGCATGCACTTTGACCCCCATACCTGTGCTAACATTCTTCTGTAAATCTGGAAGGGACAACTCCTATCGACCAAGGAATCTGATGACAGTAGGCTCTTTACTAACACTGAAACTGGAAAGCTGATCGAACATGTTTACTTTTCGACATAGTAGCAAAAGTAAACATTACCAACTAGGAGGGTATTTGGACTTGTATGACTACTACGTTTACCAGGGTGGTATTTCATAAAATAAGGTTCCATGCGTTGATAGATGCGTTTCCACATCAAGCGCGAAAACGCATCAATCACAGGGGGGGGGGGGGGAGTTAAATGGGTGAGGAAAGAATTTGCATCGTCTGTTTTTTTGCAGTGCCGTGGGCGTCGTTATAGGATGACAGAATGACCGAAAGCAGCCAAAAGTAGAAGCGCACAGAGTGATAAGAGTTTTCATGTTGGAGCAACAGAAATTCACCAGTTGGTAGAAGCGGACATGAAAGCAAACTTCATCCCATGAAACAACTTTCCTAGGCTGTGGTGCCTTTACTAACAGCGGGATAGATGTCTAAGACGATCACCAACTTGTGCTCCAAAGCACGTTTCTCACCAACAACGCAGATTCCTTAATCAGAGAAGACGCCCTCTAAACTGAGTGATACCACTTTAAGCGTTTAGCATCTCATGTTAGTGTTTGTTATCTTAATTGCAAAAACGTTCGTGCCTCTGGATGTACAATAAGACTTACAGATGATCGCAAACTTCACTGAAATGATTTCGCTGCACAGTCCTGATACTGAACACTGATTTTCATAAATTCGTCCACTGAAGGAGTACGAACCGCATTAATAAGCAATTTTACAACCGATGACGATGTGCGGCAAGCTGTTATTTCCTGGTTAAAGGCGCTCGATAACGATTTTTTTCTATTCCCGACACATTATTTAATGGAGATACTTCACTGTCAATGAGGGACAAACGAATAAACACATTTGAGAACTATGCAGAAAGGCAATGGGAACGTAAAGTCATATCCTTCACATTAGAATGCTTATTTCCGTATTAAGCAAAAGTAAACATAATAAGGGTGATGAACTGCATATCTTTCTAGAGATTGCATCATTCAACTCAGCTTGGAAGGAGAGAGAGAGAGAGAGTGTGTGTGTGTGTGTGTGTGTGTGTGTGTGTGTGTCCCATATAACCTTTTGGTTCAACTCTGCTGAAATTCTAAAAGGGGATCTTAAGGATTTTTGCCAAATTTGATAGAATTCTGTTTAACCGTGCTCTATACACAAATATGCTACGGCAGATTCTTGCTAATTTCGATGCGTTGTAGTTATTTTATTAATTAGATTTTACTCTTAAATTTTTGTAAGATACCCTGTTGAATGCTCGTGTCGAATAGGTGTGAGATTAAAATATTCCACCTGTAACTGAAATGAAGGAAGGTGATTGGACCGTAATGATTCTCGAAAAAAATGTAGTCAGCAGTTTACTAATAGTACTTCGTTTAAGAGTCACTGTCATGACCTTTTGAAAGGAACTATATGCGATCTATATACGAACTATATACGAAAGTTGAGGAAAAACTTCGTGGGGCAACTCAGCTATAAACCTGCAGTGCCGATAATCACAGACCGTGAACATGATTTATAAAAAGCAGAAATACGATTTCAATATCATATTTGTAATCCAACATTTGGGATGATGATAGGTGTAATAGTGACTGTTCAATGATATAATCATTGACACAAAGGAGAATAGTTTTTGCAGATCAAGGTTGCATTAAATGAGACAAGACCTTTTTTCCTCTTTGGCATATTAAAGACGGTGAATTTCTTTCCTCAAATGTTGGTAAATTTTTACTATCGTTTTCTTTTCCTCGCATCAAATTATTGCATCAGCAATTACCAAGCCGATAAACTTATGAAAGTCAGCATATACTTAAAATATCCTACACCAACATCAGTAAATTCTCATCTTTTGATCTTTAATCTGCTCTCCCCCCCCCCCGTCCCCGTTTGTCTCTCCTTCCTTCACCTGCTTGTTATGATGGATGGCTTTATATTTCCACTTCCATCATAATATATAACATCCTAGGTTTCTTCTTTTTTTCAATGTTTTTCACCTATAAAACCTATCTATATTTTTCCTCAACGACCTGGTTGGTCGAGTGGAGGGAATCCGGAGAGTTCATCGAAAAGGCAATTCATCGAATGAACAATTCATCGAAAATGCAATTAATCGAAAAAAAAACAATTCACCGAAAATTTTAACTTTTCGAAAATGTTATGATAAAAGTGATCCATTTAAGAACAAAAACTGAACCGTGCAGAGTGAGAAAGCAATGCTACTTTAATAGGGGAAAATTATAGAACAATATGGTTTCTTGTTGTCTTTCTTGTCTGTTCATGGGACTGATTTGCCTATTTCTGGGAGGAAAAGCCATCTCCGTATTATGCCTGCTAACTTACCTTTAGTTGAACAGGACTGATAAAAATTACGCTCGTCGTAAATGGGATTCCAACTACCCAGGTCTTTCTAACTAAACGGCTTCGTTTATACTGACTGAACTACGCAGGCTCCATTATTATTATTATATGCGACATCAATGCAGCAATTATTATGGGATGAATTTTACTTAGATTTGCTATTTGAAACTTTTGCAAGAAAATGTCGAACCGTTCCAGTTTTCAGTTCAGCTATATTCGGAGCGACAAAGAAATCACGTGTCCAAATCATGTATTATAACGGTTCTCTGACTTAGCGGAATTAGTCGAGGTTGCCAGTACAAGAAACTCTGCATGGTTCAGTTTTTGTTCTAAATGGATCACTTTTATCATAACATTTTCGAAAATTTAAAATTTTCGCTGAATGTTTTTTCCATGAATTTTCATGGAACCAATTCTTACCTATGATAAATTTACGACAATCGCATTCTCGAATAAGATGAATTCTGGAATTAACAATTACACCCAGAATGTTTCACTTTTCCATTCTTGCTTCTCACCCTAACAACTGCTTCGTAAGAACTACATCCCCATACTTTTTTATAGTATGGGGATGTAGTTCTCCAAATACGAATCTTGTATTTGTGATTAGGCACCTTAAACCTCCCCAAATCATTTTTTTAGAGAAAATTTAGTGATATCAGTAAGAGACATCTCTACAATCAATAGATACTCACTTCAATCGGCCAGGTATTTTCTGGGATACTTTATGAAATCTCAGACATCTCCATCTTCCCCTCAAAACCTAAAAATACACCCCGGTCGTATCTGGTCATCATCCACGATAAAATCCCCGAACTTAGCCAATCAGAATTTCTTCTTTCAGTCTTTCTTTATCCATTTTTAGAACAATCGTTCTCACGCATTATTCCCAACAATTAATCACTTGTTGCTTTCCACCAGAAATAATTTCCTAAAAACCAACCTAAAAGGGATGTTCTGCTTTCTCTTGCCATAATGATTATCGATATATGTATTCATATTATTTAATTGCAACTGAAACGTATGGAAACTTCTTTTCCTATCATTATTATTATAGCGTATGATGATATTTACAGGGAAGTACGGCACCATCTCAATCCCCCCCCTAATTTTATCCGGCCTAGGGACTGGCATAGCTGGGTCTTAAGTATTCCTGACTAAAATCCGTCTGTGTTCAGGAGTCCGATTTGCCTGCACGGATGAAAAACCCAAGATAAACTGGAGAGAAAATGTCCACGCCCAAGACTTGGGTCATGGTCTTGGAAAGATCCTTAAGCTCCTCACATCGGCGACGGGAATCGAACCCAGAACACCCCTTTCCCAGGCATATGGTTGGAAAGTGCATAACCACTCAGCTAACCGCGCGGACTTTTCTTATCATTAAAGTGAGTTCTCTAAAACGAATGGGACTGCTTACTAATTTCTTAATTTAATTTATAGGAAAAACTGGATTGGCTTCGTGCAACTAAATTTGGAATCCTCTCATAAAAGTTGAAAAACATCGTCTCAGGGATGTCCAATGAAGTTACGCGGCATTCATTAACTAATTCGAGCAGATTCCACAACATCGTTGTGGTACATCGAAAAGACGTTTTTCGAATGGAAGGATTGCTTTGAATCTCGCTACGAACGCAGATAATTTTTTTCCCCGGAGCCTTAAATGAATCCACACCCACAGAATGGTAAGTTTAGATGTAATGGCACATTCATTAAATTTCATTAAGAATACATAGCGATAAGAAAATGGAGGATTCTTATTTTCCATTCTGTTCAGGAGAGCAGAAAGGTTATAAGTGACTTCTTTCATCGACTTATCCATCCTCTTCGTCTCTCTCTCTTTCACCTGTCTTTCAATAGATCAAAACATTGCTTATCCAAACTGCTAATGATTCCAGCTGCCTCTGAATATGCCTACACGCGCAGAAATAGCCACCACCGATTTACTGTTAAGCCTCAACCTCAACAATTTTCAGCCCCCTCCCCAGAGTTTTACTTCTTTCTTTTTTTTTTAATAACCTTCCTTTGTATGAATACTCCTGACCCATGCAGCAGTTCTGTAAAATACCTCCAAAAGGAATTGGTTGAAAAATATAACATCGAATTTTAATATCTGCAAGCAGTAATTTTTAGAAAATCTTTATATTAATCAGTTTTTCTATGTGACATCAAGTAAACATTTCCATCTTCAGAAGTATAAAGAGGTTTTGATTTATTAAAGAATTGATTTATTAATATATATCTTTCTTGCGTAGTACATCCTTTCTGCATACTGCAGAAGTTCCCCCCCCCAAATCAAGGATTTGAGGCTTAAATAAAAATATTCAGATTATAAATCTCGATGTCTAGTATTCTCCTTAAATCCGTTGTTTAACCTATTAAACAGAAACAGTGAAATAGAAACATAATTAAGAAAATAATTACAAGTAAAATTTTTATTCACTAATAGATCACAAAATGAACAAAACTAGTGGCGAAAAGTGATGATAATATACTTTGAGAAACCTTGACTGCTGAAGGTTTCTCAAATTTTATTGCATCTTTCTGCACATCTCCTCATTAAAGTATGGATGTTCCCTCGAAGAATAGTGTCACTGTGCTATTTCCAATAACAGTTTATTTCTGTTACATTAGCAAGCTTTTATATTACAGCTAACATAAAAAATGATTTTGTAATCTGGCTTTCAGAAAAATTTTACTTGAAAACGTTTAAAACTCTGAATGTTAGTAGCTAGGCTGAATGTGGAATAAAAGCTACCATTGAATCTTAATTTTTCTATCAACAAAAAAAAAATGTCCAATGTTTTTTTAAATTTTAGATTAATCGATTTTTCCGCACTTACCTAACATAAATGCGCTATTCGCTAACAGCTCTTCCCCCCTCCCCTATTCAGCTGATATGCAAGTAATGAATTATAAAAGATTACGGAAAAAGTAAATTACAGAGGTGGGGGACCTGCTTGTCCGACAAGAACGTAATGCTAACTATTTGGACTTTCTGAACTTAGTTAATATTTTTACTTCAGTTAGCTCTTTTATCGAAAATATTTAAATCTGACGAAGGAATAAGGAACATATGATAACTTACCCTTAACAGTGATTTGAAATCGTATGCATTCAAGTGTTTAAGATGACTTACATAAAAAATAATTTTCTCCATTATATGCAGTAATTTACTATATTTTAGAAGTTTGTTTCAGCAAATTTGGGGAATCACTAATGTAGTCGAAATGGCATTGAACTGGAGTACATTTTGAAAGTTCTGATTTTTAAAATCAGAAGGAACAAAATTTCTGATCATATACGACAAATTATTCAGCAGAATTATTTTGAAGACACTTGCACTTCTGGCGAGAGCAGTTATAAAGATGTGAAGAGATTACGGCCAGTTGTTGAGCCAGTTTTTAGCAAAGCTATCTTCTTATAATGTATACTTTCTTTAGCAACAATTTTTTTAAAGAATTTGGGGATTAAAAGTTATTGGGTTAGCGTTGGTTTTCTTAAGTGGAATAGTTACTTAGAGGTTCTCAACGAACCCAGGAGTAAACTTAACAAAGATGAGTACTGCCTGCAACTAATAACTAGATCGGTATTTAAATCAATATTGAGTTCGTCTAATACCGTAGCGTAAAAAACAAACAAACTAAAAAAAAGCCTTTGTCATCTGAAACAGTTCCAAAAGGAGCTAGTAAAAATCTTCTACGCTGCCGACAACCCTTTTAACGTACCTCCTTGTGATAAAAGCAGTGGAGAAAGAGCGAGAGATTTTAGCTTACCTGGCATTCTCCGAGACGACAAACTAGCTTTGGTCAACAAACTTTTCCTCTGTCCTTCCGTCTCGTGCGCGCAGCTGTCTGTTGGAAACGCTAGTACCCCTCTGTGCGACCTTCGGCAGACCTGAATGTTTAATCCTGTGCACATCCCTCTCGCCGTCACTTCTGCCGACAAGTGCGGCAATGCCACTCTCAAAGATGCAGCGCGTGCCGCTCGGGGGCACGTTTACAGGCCCGACAGAGTCGTGCTCATAGACCAGGTGAAAGAGAGTAGTCAGACAGTCATCGTAGCCTACAGCTTCGACAACCCCATTGATTATCCACGACTTCAGCTTCTGGGGGGCGTCACCCTTAGTACAGTTCTTGGCCACTAGGGAACCTGTTAAAGGCACGGAAGTGATCGAAGGGATCGAATGTTGTGGAACAGTTTAAATAGCGACATTTATCCTAGGGCAAGAGTAGAACTTTTTTGTTGCATTGGTTGAAAAGCATCCAGGTTACGGCTTGGCAGAACTTTTTCTCTCTCTCTCGCTTCTCCCAAGGGTGGAAGCTGAGACAGGAGGAGTGTCTGTTTTCCTAGGCATTAGTATAATTGTTTCTCGGAGATTTTTCAAATCATTTGCACTTACTATATTAAAAATAATGTCAGTGAATACTGCCATCTACCGGACTATGTGTTAACAACTTCATTTTTTTCTATTTCGTGAGAAACAAACTTTTTTTTTTCTAATGCTGATATCCTATTCATTCTTTCAGTTTCTAAAAATATTGCCTTTAATTATTATAAAATGAGGTTAGTCAACAGATGACGTTAAAATTGCTGTTTGTCAATATATCGTTTATTTTGTGGAGAACAATTTTCGGAGAACAACTTTACAGCATGTCTGTCTGTATTTTTTGCTTCCGTAGCATCTCGACGAGATGCACTCTAGCTGATTGTTATAGACAGTCCAGTATATATTGCTCATTTTCATCTTTAATGTTTGTTTATTGGATATTGGTGATCTGAATTAAGGTTATTACCACAGGATAATATTAATCTTTTATGTGTAAACATATGACAAGCTTTTCATTGCAAACAACACTCTTAACTGGAAAGAAACTTGATTCAGCTTATTAATAAATACATTTTTATTTCATTAATAAGAGTACAGCGGTCCAGATTTATACTACAGCATTCGTATTAACCTGGAATATTCGTACCACTATGTATACAATACGGTATAAAGTTCGGAAAGCAATTCTAGAACTATTTCCTCAGTTGATGAGATTCACTTTTGTCTCATCTGATTATAATTCTATCTAAGCATAAATATGATTAAGAAACAAAAAGTAAAATTCCTGATTTTCTCCCCTTAAGAGGGCATACCAAATCATCGCATTATTACCCGATTTTCTTGTCGCTGATAAAATATAATTGATTGTCACGATACAATATCTCATCTATAGAACAGATGAGATATTGGAAAATAAAGAGACTATCATCCCTTTTCTACCTACTTACGTCATCCGATGTCCACAGTAGTGATGGATTTTGAAAATAAGTTCATTAACAGGAGAATACATCTCCACCGCGATGGATGCGGATTCTCGACTCAGCTGCGTTTCATCTCTCTCCACTTCATATTGGGTGCATTGCCACTGACACATCGTCCTGTGATCTCTCCGTTTTTATAATACACACAGAAAATGTTTGAATTATCTTAATTAAATTGTTAGTTACACACGTGATACGTGCAACTAAATTTAATAAAATGAACAAAAATATTGAATTATTCGAAAAAGTACAATTCACAGCATTTCTGGAAAAATTCAAAGAATTTATCAGATTTTAGACAAATTTTCTGAATGGTTTACTTCACAATCATCAGCATCTATCGAGTCAGTGATTATACGACTTTCAAAGAATACAGGTATATGCCCAGTACGTCTTGGACAAAAGTGGACTGGATGCTTTGGGTCCAAATTCTTGTCAGCATTTGATACTTTTTGTTATTTCCTGACAGGGAAGAAGTACTTGCTTTCAGATTTTTTTGGGTGGGGGATTTTTTCCCCTCTAAGCACATTTCCCTACCACAAAGTACTAATCTAGTCTGAGAATACACGCACTTAACAGACAAGTCAAGGACGCCTAGTTCCCTGATAATTCCACAAATTGGAACTAAATTATTAGTCGGATTGTTATGCACAAACTTAGAGATTGAAAATGATTTGTCCAGGCATATAATATCAATATCATCTATATAATTGATACAGAGAAGATTCAAAAAATAAACGAAACGTCTCTGATGAGACATTCATTTTAATATCACCAGACCTGGAAACGAAGGAGAAAGAGAACTTAAGTGATTTTCATTAAATTGTCTTCCAAAATTCAGGTTGAAGTGTCAATAAGATTTCGAACCTGCGGCTTAGTAATCTTGTCCCCTCAGAGCAGAAGGCGCGGAATCTGACCTTCTTAAAAATACAGCCTTCCAAACTGTTTTTATGATTTTTAAGTCGCACTTTAACTTGCTGTATATTTCCATATTATTTGACGTTACGTTTGTGTGAGCGCGTGTGCCAAAATAAGTTCAGCTGACAAAATAAGTGCATAAAATACTGTAACTTGCCTAAACTGGTTCAGAACCTTACCCGTAACAACCACTTGACTTCAGTATGTAGCAGAAGATTTGCGTTCAATTTTTTTTGCTCGCCTAGTTTAGAAAAAAAAGAATTGAATGGCCTGCTTTTAAAGTAATTATCAATTTTAATCGCTTTGGAAAGAATAGTTGCAAAGCATTCTTGGTCCAGGTGTTGATCCCAAGGCATGCCTTCAGTAAAGAAGCCATTAGGCCGAAATCATAGTTTTATTAGAATAGACCATATCACACTTCGTGCACCACCTGTGCAAACTCCAACCATTGGCTTCCATGACAAATTCAAATACTAATATTGGATCATGTTATCTGGAATGTATCGTTGATATAGTATTGACGAAATGAGCAAAAGCTAAACGGAGACGTTCACATATTATCATGGGCTTTCAATTATCCACGTTCACTTAAATATCTGCAGTCATTTTGTATTGCTCTTTTGAAAATAAGTTTTTTTTTTTTTTACAGCGTTACTATTAAGGATGATTTTTGCAATTTCTGATGTATAGAAGTATTGGTGTTTTTGTTTTTGTTTTGTTTTGTTTAACAGTTACTTTTGAAACTATGCAATAATAGCTGCATTATGTCGACTAAGATTGTTATCAATCCTCTTCATAAAAATAGTGAAGACTGTTTTATTGGTTTAGATACTTTTTTCCAAGAAATAACACATATTTCAATGACAGTATTCAGTATATGATCAATAAATTAAATTTTTAATTAATTAGGATATTAATTGAGCTTAATTTAAAGCAGCTATACTTCTGCTTTAATTTAGCCTCATTATTTCTGTGGCTTGCGCATGATCTTAATTAAACTTCAATATATATATATATATATTGAAGTTTACTTAAGATCATGCGCAAGCCACAGATATATATATATCCATTTGGTTGGAAAGATCTAAGTTCGAATCCCGTCTAGGACCTGAAGAACCTTTTATCAGGGCTTTTCAGCTGAAGGTGAGTTAGCTGGTCTGATTTTCCTTCCGTTACACGTAACGTCTGCATATCTACAAACATAAAATACTTACCCTTAGAATGGCAAGTCGGCTGCATTAACCCAGCCTAAACCCCTACTCAGGGGACTCGATTCGTCTCGGATGGACGAGAATCGGATATATACACACACACCCCGATTAAAGTATACCGTGGTGCTGTATCACAAATGGTTTTTGATGTGGTTACGATTGGCATAATAAATATTCTATTAATATATTTTCACATGTGTTGATTTATTGGTCGTGGGGACGAAATCCTACTTCTCAAGTCCGTCATTTCTGTATTTTTTTTAAGTAACTTGTACAGTTGTTGCTATTAATACTGTAACTGGATTTCCGTTGTTTTGTTTATTTTTATTATTTTCGATTATATCTACTAGAAAGAAATATCTTAAATTAATTAAATTATGTAAAAAAATTATGTATATTTTAATAACTGGATGAAAAGACCCAAAGAACCGTTTTACTTCCAGCGAACCTTCATATTCAGTGTCAGTCAATTTCTCTTCCTTCTCCTCAGCTTCTTTCCGATCATGAAATGTACTACTGGAAGCTGAAGAATCTACAGTACAGTAGTACTTCTAATAGATGAAATTGCTAGAAAAAGAAATTGGAATGTGTGTCAATGAAATGTCGGAATCGAGATGCGCAGTCACCTCAGGAGTGCATACATTAAATAAGGTTTTGAGTTATTTAGTGATGACAAAGAAAAGCAAATCTTGTTGGTAATCTCATGATTTCCAATGAGTAAACGAAGTGGCGTTTATTTCAATCATTTACACTTATTATTAAAATTATTAATAAAATTAGTTGTATTCCTAATTCGTTCTAAGAGTCCACGACATATCAGTTTTATTCACATAAAAACTGCAAAAGTCTCATTTTCAGCATTGTAACGTATTGATCCTATTGGTAAAGTGTCGACCGCTAGCATGTGAGAAATGAGCCTAGTTTTGCGCAGTGGTGCATTAGAAAGCCATTTACTTGTTTCAAATTATCTAAGAAGTCACACTCTTCGGGAACATTATAAAAGTATCTCCCATCATCGTCGGTATCATCATTAGTGGTCGTTAACGTACGTCACTTCTGCTCCGAACGTGGTCAGTAATCATCACCATCATTAGGAGAAAAAAATAAAAAGTTCATTTTCGCCATGCCGATAATGATAAGCATTCGGAAGCCCGTCAGCTCCCTTCACACCTAAGCAGAGCTTACAGGTATCTATTAAATTTTGGTGACGTCTTAATATAATTTCTTACATTAATATCTTACCATTAAGACCTTAATATTATATGAAAGCTCAGTTTCTAAGGGTCAGCACAGTCTCTAAGAGGTCGTTTTATGAAACATTGACACCGGTAAGCGTGATTAAGATCGTCGAGTATTGAACCGAGAAGGTCTGCTGAAGATTTAGACTCCCCCAACATTGTAATCGCCCACTCGGTGCAATTAATGTGGGTTCACACACACGTACAGTGCAAAGAAGAAAAAAAGACTTTGTTTGATATTATCTCTTAGCAATTTAGAATTTTCCCTCGGTTAGAAAAGTCTTGATTCAACACCTTTTTTTTTTTTTTTTTTATGCATTGGGGATCATAAATAGTCTGAAAAAGTAGTATAAAAAGATACTTCGCTTTTTCTGAAATTCGTGAGATCCATCAAAAGGCAAAAAAGAGATCGGAATTCTTACATAAAACTGATACCAAACCAATATTGAGATTACTCGTGATGCTAATCATACTTTTAAGAACTCTCATGTTACGTGCACAGTCATACGATTTATCCGTTACTTTTTGGAATTAAATAGTTGGCCAATCTAAACCAGATACTTTTAATATAATCTTAAGGTTGCACCAATGATAAAAATCACCAAATAAGCACGTGCTATTCAAGAAGAGTCGGAAGAAATCCAGCTCTAGGAAAATTGATTTCTTGCACAGTAAACCGAGGTAATACTCAGATAACAGACTAAAGGAGCATCAGTTTCCCTTTGCTTGTTATCTTCTTTTTAAAGCCGTCTTATCTGCACAAAGCTGGAGAACCGTATAGTAAATTGCTATGTGGATAAGGGGTGTAGAAGAGATAGGAATTTTGTTGAGATTGCTAAGAATAAGTGACAATAAATCCTGGAATGTTGAAGAAAAGCTGTTATGGTGAAATAAAAGAAAGTTGCAAAAAGAATAAATGGAAAGAAAAGGAATGAAAGAAAGAAAAACGATTTACATAAACGATTTATACATAAAGAGAGGAAGGGGGAGGAGATCATATAAGAATATTCCTCCTTAATTTCAATTTCATAGATTTACGAGTAAGTAAACATTGTTCGAACCGAAATAACTGTACAGATGTATATGACGTGTAATATCAACGCCAGATGCTGTTATAACGATCTGTAGTGAACTGCAGAACTACTGTGGAGAAAAAAAAATTTGCATTTATGTTCTGCCAATAAGAACTTTTTAGGCCTTCATCATAATGACGAAGCCTTAGTCATCCTTTGGCACTGGTAGTGGAGTTTGGGATTTTATTTTTGCAGAAAGATAATCATTTCCTTCCGAGAGTACATGAAATTGAATTGATCGATCCTAATTGTGCTAACCAGAACAACGAAATTCTTTTAATAGGGTGTTCGGAATCTTGATATTAGTTGCTGTTACGTCAGAACTATGTTTCTCAGCATTGGGAATGCAGCAAATAATTAAAACACCTGTTTTAGAAGGTATTCTGGAATTCAATGTCGCTGAAATTGTGGGAAATATTTTTTTTTCTTCGTTCATTATCTCTGGTTCCTAATTTATTTAGGATAAACTGCTGTAAGGGAAAAGATATCACTTGTTTTTATTATGGTGTTTAGAGGATTTGCCATTTGCTCAGAGCAGGCGGCGACAAATCAGTTTTGTTACTGAAACATTTCGAAGAAAAAAATCAAAAAATAGCAGTTTAACATGGAAACTGTTTTTAACTCTGAATGCCTTGTAATGCTTCGCGTTTGTTCAGGTCCATAGGCAACAAATATTCGCTCCAAATAACCACTTCAATCATCCCTCACTGTAACTAGTCATTTTATATTTAGAGCATTGCATTTCGAACAAAATGAGTTTGAAGAACTATCCATCAGACCAAGGAAATGAATAAGATATGTTTTCATAGTGCAGCCTAGTACCATAATGAAGTGTGCATATTCATAAGCTACCTGACTGGCATATATTCAAAGATGAAAGTCAACAGACTTTCATTTTCTTTCTTTCAAGTCCCAGCTTGTGAATCACGTTCTCAATCTCTCTCTCTCTTTCACTCAACCATCTGAATTTTTAGGAAAGGCTTATGCATCGTTAACGACAAAGGAAAGATAGCATGGGAACTGAAACATATGGAAAACCAGGGGCGAATTCTCCATGTTTGCTATGCTTGCCGCGCAAGCTCATTAATTGAGAAAGAAGTAATATTAATTTGTTAATAAATGTATGCATTTATAAGCATTCCATTTAGGCTTTTATTTTTGTAGACAGAAGACGTCTTAAGCTTGCGCGGCAATAATTGAGTTTGGGGTTGTCTATCGAAGGGGCCGATGCTTGCTCGTCTAGTCAAAGCTAGCTTGGCTTGCTCGGTTGTCGGAGCTTCCAGGTCCTCGCTGCAGCACTGTGATTTCATGCACGCGCATAGCCATTTCCGCTCCCTTCACGTCGTCTTAAACACAGGCCATACGCATTGAAAGTAGCTCTAGCCAGTGAGCTTCAGCCAGCCTTTACAAGTGTGCGTGTTGCTTGGGAAAATTAAGTTACAACCAACTTTTTATGACGATGTTATTGACCAGTTCATAAAGAAGAACCATAGGGTAGAATTTGTATTCAAGTAGCTAAACAGAAAAAGATAGAATATCATTTGTAAAATAAATGTTGTATTTGTATGATTAAATGTACACAAATTTCTAAATATATAGTTTTAAATGGTCAGTAATTCATTATTCCGCTAATCAGACTTCAATCACCTCTCTCACTGCCTGAATGATAACAAGAGCAAGCGTGAATTCCAAGACCAACATTCGCCCTGTGGAAAATGTCATGCTATCAGAAAGAACATGGGGTGAATGATTAAGAGGAGTATTACAAAAACATAGCCTGTCGTCCATATATAAAGGGGGTTATAAAGAAGTTAGGATGCATCTTAAAAAATACAAAGAATATCGAAATATCTCTTTCAATCCATCGTGCTAGATGGTATCTGTACTCCGATTGCGAAACCGCATCATCCTTCAGTAAGCGTATCTAATTTATTACACAGTTGTATATAGTATTAGTTACGTAGGCAATTATGCATAAGAACAGTGCATAAAAGCGTTGAAAAAAGAATAGTGGCTATTCTAGCATTCTATACAAATGAAAATCATGTTGTTATGGACTGAGACCAAAAATGTCACATTCGTATATAATATGATGGTTACGTTCAACAAATCAAAAATCCGCAGAGTTAAAACGCATTTCAAAGAGTGTAATGAATACCAAGATATAATTCTCATCAGCATCATCCTATTTCCTTTAATTTAAAGGAAATAGGATCGAAACCCATTATATGCGCCAGATCAGCAATCAAAGTGGCGTTTAAAATATCACACGATTTGTTGGTTCGATTAATGTGACTTATTAAACCAGAGGCTTGTAAGTTACTCATATTTAACAAGTAGTAAACGTAAACTCCTGAAGAGTTGATCGGTATCAGCGAAATTAATTTAATAGCTGAAACCAACCAACCCACATATTTATATTCATCGGGATATTTAAATTGATTACTAAACTTTCTCTATCAGTCAATATTTTGAAATCAATCATTTTGCCGACAAATGTAGAGCATTATCACGTTGAGAAAATTAAACAAATAATGAGTTGCTTATGTGTCAAGTAATAAATTAATTATATGAGGTGCAATCAGTGAACAGTTTGTTGTCAGAATCCAAGAAAAATGAACGTCACATTTAGTACGCTTTCTTAAAACGACTACACACACACACACACACACACACACACACACACACACACACACACACACAAATTGCTCCTGATTATTCGATATCAGTAAATGCAATGACCATTCTTTCATCGTTGGCTACGGGAGGAAACCAATGAGATATTTTAACACAAGCAGTCACATGATTGGAAATTTCTGCCAAAGCACTATAATGATATATAATGCCACAATGGCTATAATGCCAGTTGATCTATCAGTCGCGTGTGTGTGTTCTCCTGGTTATTTTACTGGATGGAAAATCTGTCTTTTTTTTAACGGAGGTAAAATTCTGCCACTTTTTAAGACACCAGCTAACTAAAGTTCAGTTGAGCTGTCTTCATGATGGTTATTCCCATTCTAGATGGGAAACTCCTAGATAAGAAAGTCAGACTGGACATAAATGCTAGATATAGATGTGTGTAGCAGTATGCAGAAATAGTATATATATTATGGACATATACGCTTTCAATAACACAGCAAATGGTATGAATGAGAATCACGATTGCAGATTAGTAGTCACAGTGATTCAATGATGCGTTTCAGTTGCTGGAGTGTGTTTCCTTTGGCTTGGAAATGTAGCTACGTCAGATGCAGATTAACATCACATCTTTCACATAACTCATGGGGAAAAACTGTTGCGTTTCTTTCATAATGTTTACTGTTGTTGAGAAAAAAATCACCTTAATGTTGTTCCGTTTCTTTTTACTTCAAGTCAATTTTTAATTTTTTGCCGTTGAATGAAGTTGCTTCTTAGCGTTATTTAAAATTTATACCTGGAAAACAGGCGAATTCTTTTTTTTTTATTTTAAAGGATGTAATTTTAATAAAATCAGAACAATGACCATTGTTCAGAAGCATTGGTCTTCCAACTTACTTCTCTGGGATATTAAACAGTTCGGTTCACATTTTAGTACAGTTGGACTTTGTCTATCTAATTACAGGATACAAGCTACCAAAAAAAACCTCCTTCATATTTTAAATATTTCTTTCACAAGAAAAAAAAAAAGTTGTCCAGAGTTGATATAGAATTCATGAAACCGTTTAAAGCAGTTATAACAACATGGCTGTCACTTGTCTATAGACCGGTCCATATTACGCTATTAACCAATTTCAGAGTGATCATGTTTTCGTTAAGTTATCCGACTTTGAATAAATTCATGTAAAAACTAACATTTTGAAATTTCTTATGCCATGCGAGTTACAAATTCCAAAATTCCATTACTTCCGACATGCGTGAGAAGTAACGTCATCAGTGGTATCAGAAGAGGCGATTCCCCTTGAAAATTACATTGTCCCCGAAATAAATAAAAACTGTTCTTCTAGCTAACTCATGAGAAGAGAAACTCCTACACACCGCTTGTTGTCAAGAGGGTTCCCCTGGAGTTATTTTCACAGACGTTATGAATATATTGAGAAGAGTTGTAATTGCTGAGAAGTGTCTACAATTCTTCGAAAAAATTAATAATAATAATAAAAATAGAGATAATTTGCTAAGCTGGTTCTGTTCCCTATTTTATTTATTTATTCATTATTTTATAATTAGTATTTTGACATTCTGATAAAACAGAGCGTGAAGAATATAACAATCTAAGACAAAAGAAAACAGACCTACTTAAAAGGTGTTAAAGACAGAAAGAAGACTTCTTCTTTCTGGCTTTCTTCGTGACTTCTTCCAAAACCTTGAAAGAAGTCACGAATGCCTGCTCAAGCTAACTCTTCAGACCGACGCTGTCTGCTTATGATGCAGTTAAGTTGACTGCCGCCGCTCTCAGCTGAACTCGGGGTGATGTGTAGAAATCGTGCCCACATTTTCTGTCTTCTTCTTTCACTATGCCTTTATCCCGTGTTAAACGGGGTCGACATTCCCATCTTTAATCTTCTTCCTCCAGGTACTCCGGTTCAGGGCGTCTTCCCAACTCCATCCTTTTTTCCTAAGATCCTCTGCTACCTTATCCTTCCACCTAAGCTTGGGCCTGCCTCTTTTCCTCCTTCCCTCCACCTCCATACGCTCCACTCGTTTACCAACATACTCCTCCTCTCTACATGACCGAACCACCTCAGCCTGCTTTCTTGTACCTTCTTACCGATCGGTCCCACCTTGACCGTCCCTCTGATGTAGTCATTCCTTATCCTGTCCTCCTTTGTCACACCACTCATCCATCTCAACATCTGCATCTCTGCCACCTCCATCTTCCTCTCCTGTGCCTTTATTATAGGCCACGTCTCCGCGCCATGAAGCATCGCCGGCCTCACCACCATCTTATACAGCTTTCCTTTCCTCTTACAACTCACTCTCTTGTAGCACAGGACCCCGCTCATCTACCTCCAGTTCATCCAGCCTCATGTTATTCGGTGCTGTTTCCTCATCCAGGTCTCCATTCCGTTCAACGACAGACCTGAGGTACTTGAATTTCTTCCCTGAAGTGAACATTTCACCCTGGAGTCGTATGACCATATCCTCATCACTCCCCGTTGACATATATTCGGTCTTCACCCGGTTAATTCTCATGCCTCTCTCCTCCAATATCTTTCTCCACTCTTCTAGGGTTTTATCAAGCTTCTCTCGGGATGATTCGCAGAGAACAATCTCGTCGGCAAACACCATGCTCCATGGCGCCTCTTTCTTGACGTCCTCCACTAGTACATCCTTGACCAGGTCAAAGAGGTTAGGGGCTCAGAGCTGATCCCTGGTGTAGTCCGACGACAATGGGAACCCCTCTGTCATGCCGACACTAGACCTGACCTGAGTTTTCGCTCTCACGTACTTCCCTTACGCCCCCTTCTTCCTCATACACCTCCATACCTCCTGCCTGGCCACTCTATCGTACGCCTTTTCCAGGTCTATAAACACCATATGCAGCTCCACCTGCACCTCCCTATATTTCTCCATGAGTCGCCTTAGCGCAAATATCGCATCCGTTGTCACTCTTCCTGGTATAAATCCAAACTTCTCCTCGCCAATTTTCGTTTACCGCCGTATCCTTCCTTCAATTACTCTTTTCCATATCGTCAACGTGTGTGACATCAGCTTGATCCCTCTATAGTTGTCACAATCCTGAACATCTCCTTTTTCTTTGTAGATTGGGACGAGAATGCTTTTCCTCTATTCCTCTGGTATCTTTTCCTGTTGGGCTATTTTCCTCATCAGATCCCATAACATGTCTACGCCCTCGCTGCCCAGACTTCTCCACACTTTTCCAGCTATCTGGTCCGCCCCCACAGCCTTTCCATTCTTCGTTTTTCTTACCCAAAGCACCCTCTCTGCTGATGTCCTGCACCGATCCCTCGTTTGACTCTCCATCCTCACACCTCTCTCTTGGATTCTCCTCATTTATCAGATTACGAAATATTCTTTCCATCTTCGTCTGATTTTGTCCTCCTCTTGTAGTACTACTCCTGAGGTGTCCTTTATCTGCTTGACTGATGTTATGTCTTTCGAGGCCTTATCTCTAGCTTTCGCTATTCTCAACAACTGGGCTTCACCGCCGTTTCTTTCCAGTACTTCATAAACCTCGTCAACAGGAGACGATAAAGAGGATGAAGGAAGTGCACTTAATTGTATTTTCTGTATAGGAAATAAAGAGCTGAAGAAAGACTCCATATGTAGAGGGAACGGTATACAGCATGTTCATTAAAAACAAAATTTGTTTTTAGATCACCAATTGTTCCCTAAGAACAATTAATTTTTAGTTACTTTTACCTCGAAGAAACAAGGTAATTTGGCTTTCTCTCCACAAGACGCTCGTGCTTTTCAATTTTGCTTCGCTTCATCTGCAGTTTAGAACGGTTGCTTATTTTAATTTAAATATAACCGAAGTGTTGTTTAAAACATGCGCAGTTTTTTAGCAAGAAGAAACGACAGAAGAAAGTTGTAATCTCATAGAATGGTTTTTATGTTATCGAAGAAGGTTCAACTTTCTTCCCAATGCTCTTGAGAATCATTTTAAATATCGATTTACAAATTCATTGTGAATATAATACTACAATCGATAAAGCTTGAGTAAAGTCCCATTTGACGTAAATTGTTCAGTGAAATCTTATCAAACAAAACACAGTGTCCCTTTCAATCCATTTAAATTCTAAAATAAACATGAAAAGGGTGCCAAAATTAATGATTCGTTTTCCAAATTCAAATTCAAGCTACAATTATAGTCGCTGAAAATATGTCCAGAAATCAATGCATTTTGATTAATTTTTATTCCTTATTTCATTACATCGAAGCTTCTACTAACAAACCGTACTGATGATAAGGCTGATCATGTGGTGATTGATGTCTAATGAAGTGTGGCCGGAATGTGGAGTCATAAAAGATGCTTTAAGTTGTAGCAATTGTAGACCTGTTTGGACTGAACGGTGTTTTGGAAGTTAATTTATTATTTAAATTAGGAAAATATATGAATAATTTTGCAAAATATTTCAAATTCATCAGAAACATACGAAAATTTTGTTTGTTCTTCGATTCATTGTGAATTGTAATTTTAGGAAAACTGAGTTCATTTTGGTTGTTCTGCTCGATTCTCTTATGCATTTAGATTTTTTTTAAATGAAATTATTTCTTTCAGATATTTGTTCAACTTTTAGGACAGTTACGAAGTTCTCTTGAAGAGATTGATTAATTATTTTTCTTCTTACTATCTGTGTAAACTTAGCTCTTTTACTTAGCACTAAAAATCTTATGGAAATAAATTAGCATCGCCGTTAAAAAAATTGTGAAAAACTGTGAATTTCTTGATCCGTAGTCTGTTTGCATTGAGGAATGTCATCGTACAGCCTTTCTCTCAGAAGTAGTAAGCATAACATTTAAAAAAAAAAAAAATGCAGCACTCCCAACCACAATACAGAAATAAGTATTTCAAAGAGTTCATTTTCTCTATCTTGATGATTTTTGACATTGAGGCACAAAAAAAAGTTCGAGCTCCACCTTAGAGGCACTTCGTTGAAGATGAGCAAATTACCAATCGCGGTTTCTTCTTTTTGTATGTTTTATTACAGAAGTTCACGTCTGCGATCCAAAGTTTCCGTATACGTTGCGAAATATCACGTCTCGGGCTCCGTAAGTGATGTCATTATTGCAGTTGACTGGAACTGATGCTATTCCTTGAAATGGCTTTTTTCGATTTTTTTTCCGATGCCACCGGTAGCCGAAGAAGCCTCCAACACCAAGCCCGGTATATATCAAGGTTAAAGTAACAGCGGTGATTATTACATTCGTTTGCGAAGTGCATACCTGTGAAACCTCGGAAGTTTTCTCTGATTCACGTGGAGCAGGTGATCCTGTAAACATTAAAAAAAATAAAATAAATAAAATAAAATAAAAATAAAACAACGATAATTTATTCCGCAAATTGCACTTTAGAGAGATACATTCCTCACTCGCTCAGGCATTCTTTTATATATTTTTTTTATTATTCGCACAGAAATAGTACAGAAGAAGATAAAAAAATTAGTTAATATAATATTAAGGTGTCAAATGAAGCAGCATATTTTTAGAAAATATTCCTTAAATACATTAAATGAATAATATATTTTCGCATCGAGTGCGTTTCAAATGATCCTTTTATGGTCCGCCTTCTACCCTTTGGAATCGGATTGCCAGTTTTCTCTCGGATCTTTAACTGCGTGTTATGGCGGAGGGTATTCATTCTTTTTCTGTTATTGCAGATGTTTCTCAGTGATCTCTTCACCCACTTTCGTCCTCATATACGTGCCGGCCTGGTTGGTCGAGTGGTGAGCCTATCTGCTTTCTACCCAAGAAGCTGCGGTTTCGAATCCTGCCAAGAGCATGGAGGTTTGTTTGTGATTGTCCTACTAACTATTTGCAAGATGTACTACTGTAACCTGTGGCCTAGTGCAGAATGACGTTCGTGCCATAAGAATCGAATCCAAACCTCATATGCGTAAACGACTTTCTCTTATTGACCTCAAACCCTGTTCGCAGTTTTGCTGATGGCACTCTCAATTCCTCCTACTCATAGCAGAACTCGAACTTCTGAAACTTCAAAGTTGTCTACTATTATTGCCTTAACTGTCCTTCGATGGAGGTGGGGATGATAACAATCCAGTCACGTCTAATGCTTTCAAAACACAATTTTAAAGAAAAAAAAGTCATTACACTGAAATACTTCATATTTCAATGAGATATTTTATTTGTATCGATTCATTGTACTGTGCTTCTTTCAAGCGTAGGCTGTTTGAAGTCTTGAAGATCATTGTGCATGAAGATGAGACTGGGCCTGTTTTTTGATATCACCCTAATTTTTTAGAGCAGTTGTTCATACTATGTATGGGTCAATAAACATGAATGTAATACATCTTGTGAACAAGAGTTGAGAATATTTCTTTGGCATTAAGTAGATGTTCTGAATTATAGATCACACTGAACTCGTGTCTTAATGTTCTAAGTTGATACAGTACTTCAACTAGCCAGAGAGTGCTGTTTGTCCTAGTTTACACTTCTCGGTTTAAATGTCTGTATTTCTCTTTTCTTATTTTTATGCCATTATACAAATATCTTTATACCTGACTGTTTAATTTTGCTCTATGTGTATACATCGTCAGTTTAAAAAGATGGCAATGTCATTCTACTTGCACTTTTACATACAAAACCTAATTAACATTTACAAAGTAAGTAGATTTTTATCTAAAAAAAAAGGCTGTTCTCCCCCCCCCCCCCTTCTTTGATAATGCTCATCCTAACAGTCAAGGCCAGATCTCGCATTTTGGACTAACATTTATTCTTAACCTTTCTTGCACATTACTTCTGTAGCATTCTGAAATTAAAAAAAATAAATAAAAAATAAGGTTGGTAGGCATACTTTTTCATCAAATCGTTACTTTTCACTTATTCATTTACTAACTTTGTACAAAACTATCCACCCTTAGAATACTGCTTTCGTATTTTTGGTGGTGCACCTAAGATCTGTTTAAATATTTTGATGCTCCAGAAGAGGACAGTTTGCTAGATGACGATCTCTCTCTCTCTCTCTCTAACACCCTTTCTCCAGCAAGGTCTTACAGAGGTCAGTTTTTCCGCATTGTGCCTCTTCTGAAGATATTCCGATGAGCGTTGTTCAGTAGAAAATGCATCCATCATACCCCCCCCCCCCCCAACACACACCATTTCTGCTAAATCTACAGCAACACGAGCAACAACTGTTAACTATTGCACTTGAATTGCTTCCTCATTGAGTCTGTTATTCGCATTCATCTTTCATTCCATCTATCTCGGTTCTGTGAAATTGCCTTTCCTGTTAAGCATTCTCCAAAGACTACGTCTTTCAGCTATTGAACTTTTTCAGTCTACTTTTCTCTCAACCCCTGCTCACACTGCATTGATTTGCTATATGCTCTGTGGCTGCTCGTCTGTAGAAGTGGCATGAAAATATATTAGTTGCATTTAACTCCCTCAGTGGATAACTATTGTGTCTAGATATTGCCTAATTTGTCATATCATAAGGTACATCCCGGTATTGACATTCATGAAAATTTTTTCTTAAAATTACGATTACAATTACCAAAGAAAGCACTGCATGGCGTGGATCTAATCATAGGCCTAGCAGAACTTACACCACTTTACAGTGGTATAATGGCTGGTTACTAAACGATGACTCATCTGTATTTCTAAAGGATCCGGATTCGAATCCCGTCAAAGAGACTAGGTGTATTATATATAATTTTTTAAGAGAGTTGACGTATTTGCACAAGTACCATTTCAATGATTATTAAAGAGATAGTTAAATGAAATAAAAGCTCCATTTAAATATCGATATATTCAATTTAATTTTGATATGCAACACATTTTGCATAGGCCCATGACCACCAGTGTCCGATGCAGAGAAATTCCATTCTTTGGGATTTCTCTCTGTGCATTGTCAGGTGAATCAAATCCTGCAAACTCTTTTCACAGTACTTCTTCACATCATTACATCTGCCTACCGTTCCTCTTGGCCACCCTTTCTGTTACCGTCCACTATACCCAAATATCAAGGTTTTGATTTATCATACACACACACACACACCCTGAAATATGCACGGTGTACCTGTGCATGTAGGAGTGATAAATACAGGGAGAATCAAGCATCTTCCCACGATCCCGAAAATCTCTGCTCTCAAGCAATAGCTCAGTTTTAATAATATTTGGCATTCTGAAATTTTCATGGTGAAACTTAGGCTGCATCTGTCTGAATTTTGAAGCTTCTTTTATTTTGTGATGAGTCGTGTCTGTTTGAGTGCTTCTGTGTCAGCCATGACTCATTTCATTAATAATAATAATAAATGTTATAAGTACCTTATGAGTTTATAATTAATTATAAAGTAATTAATTATTCTTATTATTTATTACGACTCTTCCACCAAGGAAAGGTTCAGCATGAATAAGAGAGCATGTTTTGCTTTGTTTTTGTTTTTCTTTCCTACATGCCACATCAGGTCACCGTGAAGCAATGGTGTTACACGGACAATGCAAAATCCTTTAAGGATCGAAGAAGATTTTGATCAACGTGCCATTGAGAGGTGATTTTCTTAGACTATCAAGGTTGATTGATATATAAAAGTATATGTTGTCGTATTCCAAAGCATATTTTTGTATATTAGTGAATATTGGGATCAAATTTTGGGGCAGCTGCTTTAAGTATTAATCTTTTGCAATTCATTTACTATATTACATGTTTATTTGTCTGTTTCCTACTGTCAAAGCCCATGATGATCTTTATCCTTTCCTCTTAATAGGTAAATTATAATTTCTATGTGCCCGTTATATCAGGAAATGTATGAAAGGAACATTTGAAGTTAGAATTTCGGAAGACTGTGCCGTGTTAGTATTTTGGTAAGAATTATGCCTAAATATAATCTTATTGAAAAAAACAGTAATAAATTTAAACGTAATACTACATTACTGAAATCAAATATCACAAGAAATCTTACCTCTGGGTTTGCTAAATGGCTTGTTGTTGTTGTTGTTCCACGGCGATGGCTGATTTGAATCCTCTCCCACCATGATTGCTAATGAGAGTGGTACTTCTGGGACATTATTATCTGGCACGGCTATTATTTCTTCTTCATCTCCTTTTCTGTGTGGATAATAGTGTGTAGGTCGATGTGGTGATTTGTGCGCAGGTTGGGGGGATGGGCTTCTCCATTTTTCTAAAGGATCTGCTATTCGTATCGGTTTCTGTGGATGATTAGGTGATGAATTAGGTCCATTGTGTTGATTTCTACCATATGAAGGCCATTGAGAAGATGTGTGGGGACTATTTCCATGATGGCCAGGAAAGGGGGCGGAATTGGATTTATAATTTCCTGAAACGTTATGAATGGGATGAGGATGAAACTGTTGAAATGTTGGTCGTTGGAAAGGATGCGGAGCGTTAAGTCGATGATTTTCATGTGTCATTTGCTGATGCTGATGAGGTGGATTCATAAAGTTAGGAGACTGATATCCTCCTTTGCTTCCAGGTCCATTAAAGTTAGCTGAATCTCTTGGTATCTGTTTTGACTTCTCTTCCCATTCTACTGGAAGTTCAACTGGTCTGAGTGGTTGTGGTGGTGGCTTTAATGGTGAATCATTTCTCGATATGGAAGGCTGATTGTAAACTGTCCCCGGATGGCGGTTATTAGCAGAAGGGCGCTGAAAAGATTGTTGATTAGATAAGGATAGGAAATTAGTACTTTTATGAAGTTCTTCATTTGAAATTTCTTTAGGCGTGTTTCGATAGTGAGGCTCGTTAGAAACTCTTTTTGGCTCTGGTTGGTTTTCTGGTAAGTGGACTATCGTGTCAAAATCTTTAATCTCAACAGGACGAAGTGGATATGGCGAAAACGGTACTCTTGAAATGTGATGAGGTGAATGACCATGTCCACCACGAAACGCCTCGCTGACACGGCCTTGGGGTAGGGGCAATATTTCACTATGCTGTATGGGCTTAAAATATGACCTTTCGGAAAAAGAAGAGGTGTTGTGTTTCACAAAAGAGGAATTTCTGTTATCTTTTGTTGAACCGTCGCTGGAGGAATTTGAAGAAACATTATTGTGAGTTGTTGCTAACTCTGCTTTGGGCGTTGCTGGATGTTGAACATCACGATTGAAATAAACAGAGTGGTCGGTTCTATTCGTGAGTGACAAATCGTCGTAGTTTTCAACTTCTCTTTTACGTCTTCCGTACGAATCTCTCTGGTTGGTACAGTGGATCTGAAAATAGGAGGAATGAAATTTCTCATTTCGCTGTTAATAATGAGAACTATTAATGTATGGTTGCTAGAGTTTTGAGTAAGCATTTTATATATCGGTATCCTAATTAATATAATTTAGTTATTCAGAACAAAATTCGCTCTATCGGAATACAGAACATTTCAGTTTTTAATTGATAATGATTAAATTTTATTGTAATTTCCATTAAGGAAGGATTTCAAACAGCTTTGCACTCTTAAAGATCGACAACATAAGCTATCTAATAAGCTACCTATTATGTGCTGAAGTGATATCGAGTTGCATATAATTACACAAGAAGTGATTATCATGTTCTCAGCGTTAGTAGTTCTAGCAGAATGGAAAGAACAAGATCTTAAAAAATAAGAAAGAAAAAAAAACGTCATGTGTCCACGTAAATGAAAGAACGCTTACCGGTTCACATCGGTCCTGACAGAAACGAATTTGCACCTCAAAATTGACTACTCCAGAAGAAGGAAATCGGAAAGCTTTGAAGCCCGAATATAAGGACTTTCGATCTTGAGCGTCTATCAAAAGCGGAGGGAAAATAGACGAATCGGTGGGACACCTGAAAAGAAATGTCGAAGAGCTATGTTATATTTATGCAGTCCTTAGTTTTCTTTATATATTTGGCATTTATTAATATATATTCGAATAAATATTTTATCACTTTAATATTGACATTGACATTTTTTATATTGACTTTTATTGATTTATTATTTATTATTTATTGATATATTGATTTTATTATTTTTATTGATTTTTAATATTGACTTGGCGAGACATGCACATTCAATAGAGTAAAACTCTTCAATATTAAATGCAGCATAAGCGTTAATTGCATAATGTTCTGTTAATAAGCACTTCAAAGTCTCATACGCAGGACGCATTCTATCGCAGAAGAGCTTAAATGATTATACTGTAGTATTAAGCATAGTTGAATCTTATAATATATGACATCGAGGCCGTAAGTGGCACATTTGAGCATATTAATGCGAGGCGTTATGAGAGAATTAATAGTGAAAAACATTAATAGATGATTTTAAATTAAAAGTATTACTCATTTTTATCCTTAAAACTTTCAGTTGGACTCTCTAATCCTATCAAAGAGCAAATATTGTACTAGTTAATGTGGAAAATGCACTGTGCTGGCATGCCTGAAATCACAACTTGATATATTTAGCCATATCATATCGTACGAATAGATACAGCGAGGAACATGTCGATTCTTTCTTTCTTTCTGTTTTAGGGTCTGATGAAGTTGTTTGAGTTTCAATGGTACCATTTTAAATATTATATATTATTGTATCCTAATTTCAATATTTCGTTATTGCATTACGATTTCTAATATCAGAGGAGCCTTGGTAGCTTAGTCAATCATGATGATACTTTCTGGTTGGAAAGATCTTGGTCCAATACCGTCCACGATGCGAAGAACTTTATAAAGGCTTTTCAATTGGAAGTGAAGCCTTATATGAGAAGTGCAGATTTCCGACCAGAAGCTCGAGATTTTCATCTCCTAAAACAGGCGCACCCACTAGAAGAACACACGCAATTCATAGTCACAATAGTCTTTGTCAGTCTGGTTTGCCCGAGTTGTTAGCATATCCGCTTTCCACCCGCAAGATGTGGATTCGAATCCTACCGTGGGTATGGATGTATGCAACTGTCTTTAGCTGGTAGATCAATTTAAACTCCCGAGGTGAGACCATCTCCTTGCTTGCTGGAGGCCTGAAGTGGCTTGAAAAATTTGCATGTTTGGTCTCTAGAACAGGGTTTCCGGATCAGGCAAATGAATAAAAACACCAAAAAAGTATTAAAAGTAATAAAAATAGAAAGAAATCCTTAGCCCACCCACGACCTAATGCACTACAATCTTTCGTGGATGAAAATCACAAAAAAAAAAATTTTTTAAATTGCTCCTATCATATTTCAAAACAACTTTAGCTTACCATCAGAGGAGATGTGTTTAAGCATCTCTCTTTTTCTCCCCCACCCACTAATTCCTTTGCACCACAGAGTGGTCACTTTCAGTTAATGATTAAAAATGCAACGATACTAAATGAAGTAAAGTTTATTTCTCTCCCCATCCCTAATTCAGACTTCTTTAATCACTAGACTAATACGAAGATCCACATCAGTCCTGTATTTTTGTCATTTTAAAAGAGAGGTACTGGAGTGTGTATATTCTGCTATTGGTCTACGTTCACCAACTGATTGCAATGTGTGTGTGTGTGCGTGCGTGTGATGAAATCTTCTATAAAGACGAAACAAGTCCTTCTCTATTTTATAATATATATTATAATATATAATATATATTATATTATATTAGGGTTACCAAGTAATTTTATAAAATTGGTTACTTTACTCCTAAAATTTATGTTCAGGCGCAAACTTAACTGTTTGCTTACTTGGGATTAGGAGTACAATAACCAAGTTTATAAAATTACTTGGTAACCCTAATATACATTATTCCCAAGGTAAAAAAAAACTTATTTACATCTATATATATATATATATATTTCTTTCTATATATATATATATATATATATATATATATATATATATTGGTTGGAAGTGGATACGTTAGCCACTTGGTCAACCAAATGTTTAGTAAAAGTCAAAAGATAAATCTTAAAATTAAATCTTAAATATAAATCTTCTTGTCCAATAGATAAATCTTAAAGACAAATTAGATCAAGAATCAAATTTTATTTTCAAAAGACATATAAGTCATACAAATCAAAAGAAAGAGCAAAGACAGTATTTGATTTTATTTATTCTGTAAATTATTTTAATTATTATTTATTTTCCGATATAACGAAAATTAAGGATGTAACTAGCACTTAACTTACCCAGAACTGTCTATCAAGAAAAGTGACTCTCCATTCTTGCTTCTGGCATACAGATTACGGGCAAATATGGCGAACGCACCTATAAGAGAACAAGTATTGTAATAATAACAAACGAGTACTAATATTGCAATTATAGTACAGTGTCGAATATCCAAGTTTTACATCAGGGCTCTTCAACCTTTCAGACAGCGCGGGCCGTATTAAAAATTTCAATGAAGCTCGCGGGCCACTAAGCAATACTGCGGTATTTAGAATTGTAAGATGCTTTCCAGATTCACAAGGAACGCTCTGCATTTGATACTTTACACAAAATCCTACAAAAATAAAAACTCAGCTTTAAGAGCATAGGTAGGAGTCGGGTTCATGATAAGTAAATACAATCAATACTTGAAAAAATATAATTTAATGAAGAAAACATTCATTTTTTACAATATCAATGGGCAACTTGGCAATAGTTTTCCTTGACCAGCTTGTCGATGTTGGAAGTCGCTATGCGCAGAGTATCCTCGAGATGTTGGTCGGTAATCTGAGTTCTTGTCTTGGACTTCACATGCTTCATTCTGGAGAAGAACTGCTCACATAAGTATGTGCTTCCTAACAAAGCGCACATCTTCAAAGAATGCTGGCGAAGATTAGGGAATGCGTCCTCAGATATGTATTCTTTGTAAAATGTAAGCAAGGACACATTGAATAATTTTTCTCTCAAAGAAGAGTTGTTTTGGAGTTCAAGCAGCTCCATTTGTACTGAGCCTGGCATTTCAGCAGCATTGACACTGAATGGCATTGAGAATAAATCTAAAGATGACTGTTGGTTACGAAAATCACAATCTCTCATCGAACTCACTTCGCAGCATTGCTAATTTTGTAGTGTATTCATAAAGAGACGTACAGTTGGACTCAGCGAGAAACTGAAAATCAGTTAAGTTTTATTTTGCGAGTTGTGCCTCCCAAAGTTTGAGCTTGGCCACAAAGGCTTTGATGTGATCAAACAGATGCACCAGTTGATCTTTGGATTGTAGCCGCGTATTTATTTCATTCATATGTAACGAGATGTGGATCACAAAAGCAAAGTCTGTCATCCACTTCGGATCGTTGAATTCCGCAATCGGATTCCCCTTGGTTTGCATGAACTGTTGTATTTCGCTCCTTAAGTCAAAGACTCTTTTAAGAACCTTCCCTCTGCTCAATCAACGCACAACACTATAATAAACCACATCGCCGTGATCCGCTTCGCACTCTTGGAATTGACGATGATTCAGTCCTCTTGCCCTAATAATGTTGACGACAGTCACAATAACTCTCGTGACATTCTCAAATCCAATAGTTTTCACTCACAAATTCTCCTGGAATTAAACAGTAATAATAGAAACGAAATCTTTTCCTTCCGCAGCAGCGCAACAAACGCTCCGTTCTTTCCCACCATAGGAGGGGCACCATCAGTTACCACATCCTCGAGGTTGGTTAAGCTGAGGTCGGAACGGTGGAGCATTTTCTTGGCGGCTTCAAGAATACCAGTGCCTTTCTTCGTTCCCATCATAGGTACGAGCGCTAGCAGTTCTCCTGTCACACTGAATTGTTGATCAATGCCACGGACAAAGATAGCCAGCTGTGCTGTATCCTTCACATCTGTGCTCTCATCTAAAGCCAGGGAATGTGATATTTCGGTGAATGTAGATATATATATATATATTGGTTGGAAGTGGATACGTTAGCCACTTGGCCAACAAAATGTTTAGTAAAAGTCAAAAGATAAATCTTAAAATTAAATCTTAAATATAAATCTTCTTGTCCAATAGATAAATCTTAAAGACAAATTAGATCAAGAATCAAATTTTATTTTCAAAAGACGACCGTTTTTTTAAAGTTCCTTCAATGTCATTCGCAAGTTCTTCGAACACGTCGTGCTACAGTTACCCAAGACAAACTCAGTTTCATAAACACTTCTTTATTATTTGTTCACAGAATTTCCCCAGCAGTGATGAGACATTCTTTCACAAACTCGCCGTCCAAAGAAGGCTTTTGATTTTTTAGCAATTTTTTGGCTATTACATAACTTACTTTGACGCACGCTTCGCTCTCTTCCCCTCTCTTCAATTTGGAGACTGTTCACTTTGTCCACACGAAGCTGCCCTTGAAGATGATCGAAATTGGACGCATGCTTTGTCTCATAGTGTCGATTTATATTGTAATCTTTTGATGCTGATAGTGACTCGAGACAAATTAAACACACTGGCTTTTCGTCGATCGGCAAAAAAAAGTACAAATTGGTCCACTTTTCATTAAAAACCCGACAAAAATCACTCGATTTACGCTTTTTACTCGTAGACGCCATAGTGATGGAAGGTGAACCCAAAAAATGACCCAAAATGGCCGTGTAATGGTTATTATCCACTGAATATGTCTCACGCTAATGAACAAAGTCTGGCAATATAAAACCACAATAGGCTATGGCTGACACGACGTGCGCTTATACACGAATATCGCACTGTTCACGACTGACTGACTGTGGATGAGATCCTCTTGTATTTATATGAAAATAACGAAGTATCGAGAACCTTTGAGATGTATCTGGAAGGCATTCAAACGAACTACTGCTTCAGCCATCTACCTGTGACGTTAGTACTAGTACTTAAGTACAGCCTGGCGCAGGTAGATGGCTGAAGAAGCACGTCTATTTAATATTTATTTTTATAGGATTTTATGTAAAGTATCAAATGCACAGCTTTCCTTGTGAATCTGGAAAGCATCTTACAATTCTAAATACCGCGGTATAACTTAGTGGCCCGCGGGCTTCATTGAAATTATTTTTTATTTAATCGCGTTTTAATGTTAAGTAGTTATTTTTTCAAAATGGCCGGCGGGCCATGCGTTGAAACCCTGTTTTAAATAGAACATTTTATTTTATTCCCAGCGTTGAAAAATGTTGATGCTATTTTCATCCTTTTCTAAAAATACCTTCATGTAAATTAAATTACTGTTACATTTTTCTTATATCAAGTTTTTGTTAAATTAATTTAATATTCCTTTAAAGAAAAAGAGATTTTATTGTTGTTTTCGGATAAAAAAAAAGTGGCTGGAATTAGGAAATAGAAATGTACATAAATACCTGTGATATAACCCATTAAGCAATGTATATTAAAACCTATATTAAGAGTTTTCTCTCTCTCTCTCTGTGTTGATGCGCATTGTTTCCAGTAACAAATATTTCAGACCACAGTATTTTATTTTTTTCAATTTTCCAACTTTTGGCTGAAGATTTCAAAAGAAAACTGAAGCCAAAATGTCTGAATCTGATCATTGATGTATTTTCCTTAATGTTTCAGCAGAAGTCTTCTTAGTTTTGTTATGTTTATTGGCGACTATCTTTAAAGTAATAGGCAACACTGGCTCTTCTTTGTAAGTAAACGAATTTGTAGAATCTCACGACGCTTGCCATCAATTTTCATTTTGTATACTGTACTTTTGAAAAATTTTGTTGATACTTCTGGGAGATGATACTTCGATGGAGGCATCCCTTATATTTGGGTTCATTGAAATGCTCAAGTATGACAGTTTACATGTTGTGTTGAAGAATACAAGAAGGATTTGCTCCTGCTTTTCGAAAACACATTTGAGAATATTTTTCACTATATATATATATATATATATATATATATATATATATATATATATTTCACTATATATATATATATATATATATATATATATATATATATATATATATATATATATATATATATATATATATATATATAGTGAAATATATATATATATATATATATATATATATATAGTGAAATATATATATATATATATATATATATATATATATATATATATATATATATATATATATATATATATATATATATATATATATATATATATATATATATATATAGTGAAATATATATATATATATATATATATATATATATAGTGAAATATATATATATATATATATAGTGAAATATATATATACACTCGGGTCTCTTTTTATGCGGTTTTGAAGTTATGGGGTGCATAACTTCAAAAGTTATGTACCGTTGTACATAATAAACAGCGTGTTGCAGCACATTCTTGGCTACCGTGTAAGTAGTGAGTGTCCGTGGTTTAATTTTGCACGTGAGTGAGTTTGTGTTTGTCTTTTCATTATCGTAAGTATAAATTTTGCTGATTTGTATTTTAAAGATTTTATTTGGCTCAATGGAGAAAAAAAAAAGCACCAAAGAAAAGCAATTTCTTGGAAATGAAAATTGCAATTTTAGATCGCTTAGCAAAAGGAGAGGGATCTACGGCGATTGGTAAACATTTTAATTTAGGCGAATCTACTATAAGAGCAATTAAAAAGAATGAAGTCGCAATAAGAAAATTGTCATTTCTGGCACAAAACGAAGTGCCAAATTATCATCGTACTCAAGAGATGCTTTATTAGAAAAAACGGAATGAGCGCTCGTAATTTAGATTGAAGAATTAACTCAAATAAGAATTCCTATAAGTGGTTATTTAATTAAATAAAAAGCTCTTCGGTTTTATGAACAGATGAAGCAATTAGAGCATCTACTTCCGCTTCCCAGCTGATAAAGAATGTTGAGCTAGCAAACGATGGAAAACCGGGTTTTTAAAAAGGAATGCACTTCATAACGTGACGATTACAGGCTAGGTTGCAGCAGCAGATGAAGAAACAGCCAAAAATTTTCAAGAGAAATTAGCTAAAATTATTGAAGATCGTGGATATTGTCCCGATCAAGTGTTTAACGCTGATGAAACAGGATTGTTTTGGAAGAAAATGCCTAGTCGAACTTACATCGCAAAGTCTGAGAAAAAAGCAAGTGGGTTTAAAACAAGTAGAGATCGAGTAACGTTGTTACTTTGTAGCAATGCATCAGGGGATCGAATGTCGAAACCCCACCTAGTAAATCGATTTCTAAGACCACGTGCTCTAAAAGGCAAAGATCTAAAACAGTTGCCGGTACATTGGATGGCTAATACAAAGGCCTGGGTAACAACTGCTGTATTTACTGAATGGTTCAATAATTGCTTTGTTCCAGAAGTGGAAATATGAAGCATATTTCCACTTCTGGAACAAAGCTTCATATATGAAGCAAAAAAAACTCTCGATTTTAAAATTTTATTAATTGTTGACGATGCACCAAGTCATCCGCATTTAGAACATCCAAATGTGCAAGTAGTATTTTTTCCACTCAATACAACGAGCATTATTCAGTCATTAAATCAAGGCATAATTGCTACTTTTAAAAAATATTACGTTGAGCATTCTTTTCAATTTATATTGGATAAACTAGAAAAAGAATCATTAACAGTAACTGACGTTTGGAAAAAAAATTTATATTTTGAACTGCTTAAATCATGTTGCATCTGCTATCACTGAAATAAGACCAAAAACTTTAAATAACTGGTGGAAAGCAGCTTGGCCTGGATGCGTTGCAAACATTGCAACCATCCAAACATCTGCATTATCAGTTGAAATAATTACTTTGGCACATGAAATTTGTGGAGAAGATTTTGATACATTTAGCCAGAATGATGTAGACGAATTGCTTGTGGATAATGCCTTAAGTGACGATGATATTATTGGATATCGATTAACTTTAGATATCGTCGAAGATCTAGAAAACGATAGTGAAGCGGAAGAAAAACCTGTCCCCCCCCCCTCACTGCAAATATAATTCGAGAAGGTCTTGAACTGTGAAATAAATTTGAAAATCATTTTCTTGTTAATGACACAAATTCTGAACGAGCCTTTGAATTCCAACGTGAGCTGAAGAACTGTATGTCTGGATATCGCGAGATGTATAAAAAAATTAATTAGTCACATCATCATCGCAAAGTTTAATCACTGATTACATTGTCAGAAGAAAAAAATCGGCACAGAACGAGGGTGAAGCTAATTCTGTTTGTGAAGAACCATTGCCTTCACCATACAGATCTGATGCACGGACTATGTCTTCTGATGATGAAATTGATTTCGCACCAATTCTCAAATGTTGCCGAATATTGTCTAATAGCGACGATAATTCTGATGAAAAAATGTAAAAAAAAAAAAAAAGTTACTTTTCAAGAAAAATTAAATGAATAAAGCTTTAAAACAAACTTAGGCATTCTTATTTTCCTGAATTTTTCTAAACTTTTTATGCGATTTTATGTTTATTTTAATTCATTGCTTCGGTTTTATGCGGTTTTAAAAAATTATGGAACGTATCCCTAATTTTTCAATTACGTTAGGTTTTTTTTTGTGCGATTTTTTATACACGGTTTTCTGTGGAACCTATCTACCGCATAAAAAGAGACCCGACTGTATATATATATATATATATATAGACACACTTAAAGTTTTTATTTACTAAAGTATCATAATAAATGTTTTCATTCACTAATTTAACAACTTACTTGAAACGTCTTGAAGTTCAATACGCAGTGTCAGTTCGTCACCAAGCCCCACCGCTTTTGCATCACGTCCTGAAGCATCCAGCACTCTCATTGCGACATTGGGTGGCGATGCAGTATTAGTCACTAAAGAGGTAACTGGTATCTGATATCTGGTCCTGCAAAATAAAAATAATACAGTCTTCTTCATTATGCGCTGAATACAAATTATTTTAAAGAATGGTTTAATAGACGTGATCTATTCTATTAATTACGAAATCTTCATATGAAACAAACATTTATTCTCCATTATGTAAGTTGTAGGTATCTATCGGTTACAAAAGGGCAAACGGAAACGAGACCCATTCATTACAGGATGAGCTCGGGGCCACTTGTTGATCATAATTGTTTTCTTTGATGCTCATGGCTAATTTTGTTGTATATTATCACGTGAACTGGTGTTTATTTGTCGGGTGAAGAGTTCGAGTTTTTCTTCAGGAAATACCCTTCCACCTCCTTAAAAGAATGAACTAACTCACCTACAGTTTAAAAACATTTCATTTCGGCGATAAGCATTGAACTACAGTCTTTTCTAATAATCGAATATTTTGCATCATCTTTCCATCTGTGCTCTGGAAGTGGCCTATTGTGGTTGACTACGAGATTTTGTTTTGGAATTTTCTACTCAATTTTTTTTCTTTGTAACGAAATAGTTTTTAAAAATTACCCATGATAAGTACAAGAGAGTGAAACATCATTCACAGAAATTGAGGATTTAATAAGGTTTAGATTTTTTTAAATTCAGTTTTTTGTTGTATATGCTCGATTACATTTATTTTTAAAAGTATTGAATAAAAAAATTGATTCTCGATTCTTTTTTCTGTTATGACTCTTAGCTCAATAATGATTCCTGATCTCCAATCTAACCACGGTAATGATTATGAAGTTTTTAATCCCATCCATTTAGCATAATAATAATAATATAGTTAAAGAAATCTAAGAAAAATTCTTAGTGAGATTATCATTCTTCAGAATGATAATCTCAGGGAAGAGAAATAAGAAATTTGGACGCCTATTTTTGCTTGAGGACTGTTTTCGCATAAAAGACAAAAGTCTTTCTGTGTTAAAATTATCCGATGGTGTAAGTAATTACAACCAACAAACCAGGAAATGTATTGCGACAGAGTATAATATAGTTAGTTTCTACTTTTTTAACGAAGGAAGTATTGAAGAAATTTGTTTTGAACATTAATTTTCTTCTTTCTGTATTATATTTTTTACAACTTTCTATGCTGAAACTATCCGAGTCTACTTTATGTATTTATTTTAGCTGTGATACGTTCATCCTGTAATAGATTGAAATGCAGGAATTATACTTCATGTGCATTGCGTTTCCCAAAGTAGTGTGTCACAACTCAGGTAAATGACTAAACAGTATATTCTTAATAAAGCATGAGCTCATATGTAGCCTGCGATACAGTACATGGTCTATATAACATGCTTTCAGTCAACTATGTCCAAATACTTAGCGAAGAGACGAAAAAATAAATAAAAAACTGTATTTTTAAATAGCCTCATTTCTACACCACTGTTTCTGTCTACTGCTTTGTGCTCGAGCTTCCAGACTTGACTAGCTGCTAGTATTACCAAGAGGCACTCATTACCATTCTCTTCTTCGGAAATTTGAATCAAGTCTAGGCAAAACGAAATCACGCGACCTTGTCTTACAGAATTATAAAATACTGCTTACGGCGGATTTTGAACATTCAGATGTCTTGGAGACGCGCAATGCACTGTTGTCATTACTGAACTAACAAAGTTGAAAACTCTTAAATGAATTGAACTGCTCTGAATATGTTCATTGCAGATTAGCAGATAGATTATATTTTTTTTTATTAAAAAAAAAGACAGCAGTTTGATAAGCCATCTTATCTTGAACTAGTTAGAACCTTGTTCCGGTTAACAAAATCAAAACACTTTCGCACTTCTTACTAATCTCCCTGTTTCTCCTGGCATTTTAAGCAAATTAAGAATGCATTGTGAAGCTACAGTTATATTTCTAGAACTCACGATGATTCACTTTACCTCATTAATAAACTATATTTGCAGTATTTATGTGCTCATATTTATTTGTCTCAGTTCTTTCGGAAAAGGACAGTAATGAGACAGGAACCATCTAAACTACGACACAATTTGAGGCGGGTTGTAGTTTGCGAAGATGGTGACGAGAATTTTAACTGTGAACACTCAAATAAAATTTCCATCATTTGTTTCTGTCTTGGTTGGTGTAAATGCATGAAAATGAAGGTCGGAAATGTTATGCCTGCTCAGTTTGTGCTTTGTATAACAGTTATTGAAAGTGAAACTATTTTTATTCCTAATTAATATCCGCAGATCACTTTTAAAAAAATTCTTCTGACCCACTTGTCAAAAAAAACCTGGAACTTAGATAAATTAAAAATACAATGAAAATGAGGTCAAGTAACAAAAATGTAAGTTGTTTAGAAAGCATTCTTAAGTTATGACAAACAAGAACTAAAATTACTTACGTCACTTCCATACCAGCATTTCCACCAACCAGTGGTGCCCCGAGAGTGTACGTTCTTTCTCCTGCTTCAAAAGAGCAGATGACTCTTATTGTTTTGTCGCTGTCTGTCATAATTACGGGGTGCTGCTGAACGACGACTTCGTTGGCATAACGATCAGCGCTCTAAACATAAAATGTTTGTTATTACAATGAACAGATTTCAATTTCTTAATGTTAATTGATAGTTACTATTCCACAGAATACATAATGTTTCTAAATTGTTACAAATATTCATATTCCACTGGACATCTATCATCACCACAGAGTCCCAGTTAGGATAGTAGGTTAATGAGGACTACGCGATACATCTTGTTATTAAAGCAATGAATGAGCCTCCATAGCTCAGTCGGTGTAGACCTTTGGTCGGAAAGACCTGGGTTCGATTCCCGTTCATGACGTGAGAAACCTTTATCTGGTCTCTTTCGACTAAAGGTGAATTAGCTGGTCTCATACCGAGGTAGAGGATTTTTTCTCCCGAAAACTCGGGTTTTTCGTCCCTCAGAACAGGCAAACCGGCCAGTAGAACACGCGCAATTTAGACAAGAATACTTAGAGGTAATCAGCTTATCCTCGTATTACGGTTAAGAAATCCAAAGATACTTGGAAGGCCATGGGCGCTGAAGTGCCTGTTAAAAGCCACTGCTGGATGATGGATTAAAGCAATGAATACAGAGAGATTTATTGTAACGAATCTCTATTATAATTTCTATATCACTTCAGAATAAAGCCTTAATCTAAACATATCGTTTAGAAACGTTATTTACCATGTTACAGTTTTCGCCATTTGTTAGCAAGAGAACTTAACTAATTAGGGACACTTTTTACTCCCAGTTTAGATATTTCGAATACACTCTATTATATCCAACTTACTGTATTGTAGAATCAAGGGAAGATGGAGGCATTTTTATATTTTCAAATTTTGTGGAAAATGCCATGAGTGAGCATATCTTAGAATATCTCATTTTGTGTTAAATAGTTTCTTAAAAGAAACAAAAAGTTCAGTTGTAGTATCTTCGGTCTCCATCAGAGAGAATACTCATCACTCAACAAGAGATACTCATCACTGATACCAATTTTTTTTTTTAATTTTCACACATTTGAAAGTATCTCCGAGTCTGATCATGGCGGTATTCAACTCTAACGTCACTCAGTGTACAGAGTTTAGAATAATGATATACTGCAGAATGTTATCCCTTGGATAACACTGCTTTTAATAAAATAACAACATTTTCTCATTCCTCGAATCATTTTCGGACTATCTGTATCTTGTGACATGGCGTTTTATTCATTATCCACGAAAACAGATGCATCGCTGTCTTTGAGTTAGTAAATGAGTTGAAAATCTCATTGGGAGGTGGGGCAGTTGTGGATCACGCCAAAGTATATTTGATATAAAATATCAGACAATGGTCCAGCTCACCGGGCTTTTTTTTTGTAATATTTTCTGTGGGAATTTCAGCCCAAAATGAAATGATTGTTGTTCCACATACATTTATTCTCCAGATCTTTCACCCGGAGACTTTTATTTAAAAAAAAAAAAAAATTACGTTGCACTGAAGTGAAAAAGAGTTGATGATATTACTCTACGATTTAAAAAAAAAAGCAGATTATACTTGCCAAGTTCAAACCCCAAGACCGCTGGAAATGTTTTCAACACTAGCTCGAGTGCTAGACTCACTGTAATTTCGTTGGGGGTAGCATGAAGCAGAAGGTAAATGCCGTTAGCTAAGAGAGGGGGGGGAATACAATCCGGAAATTTTTGATCACACCTTCCATTATTGAAGATGATACTTATTGGACAACATTCATCATCATGTTCCCCAGGGTAGCACTTCAAAGATTGAGCCGATATTTGAAGGCGATTTCTCGATATCTACCGTGTAATAACTATTAACCTTATATGAACGAAGTGAAATTAAACAAGTTTTGCAAGTAAAGCAGGAAGTTCAGCTCAATAATACTTACGTCTTGTTTGGTGCCACACCTAGATCCCAAAGAAACAGCAAACTGTAAAGTTGTCTGACCAGTGCCCACAACGAAGCACTGGGCAGGATTTCCCTTGGCGTATACTCTTCCGTGAAAGGGATTTCCGAAGTTGATTGTCAGCAGCATGTCCTGTTGGTTACACTGGACACTCACTACATCAAATAAATAAAACAAGTGATAAATCACTACGACTACATCCTAATGCAATCATAGAAATGAATAAGAATGCCCGAAAATTCCGATATTCTATTCATTTTATGTGTGCTTAAGTTAGTTTGATGCATTCACTTTGTTACCTTTCAAGTAAGGTCAGGCGTGTAAAGATTTACTTATAAAGTTCTCTGGAAAATAATAAAACTTTGAACAATTGGAACTTCAGGTGGTGTAATATGGATAGTGGTTTACGTAGCGCAGGCAATCGATTGACTGTAAACTAAATTGTGTAGTAAAGCGCCCTCTCCCAGTAAGTCCGTGGACTCCATGGAGATTTCATGTAATAATTAAAGAAATCGATTTCAAATAATTATAAAAATTGTTCTTATTAGTTTTAATTATTTCTTCGTGGACCTCCATTGGTGGATAGAATACTGCGGAAACACGGAACTGTATATCATCGGTAATAATTCGAAAAGAATATTAAGTTTATCCGAGTTCATTCATTTATGTTCGTTATGAAGTTTAAAATTTTTCGCGCTGAAATGTTTTCATTTCAATCTATTCACGTTAATTATACTATTGAACTTGTGATTTGAATAATGTGACATAGAAAAATGTTCTCATTACAGTTCTTTCAAAAACTGTTTTCAGTTAACAGGTAACTGATTGTTATCATTGCTTTTTGTTATTGTTGTTGTTTTCCTTAGAATTTGAAGCGTTGTTCCAATCAAACGAGATAATATGAAAATATTAATAATAATACATAATAATAACAACAATAATAGCTTACAAACTATCATTCGCTCGGATAAGCTTTCGTATCTAGTCTATAGACTTGTGATTTGTAGACTCTGAAAAGAAGGAGAAACTTATCGAGATTATTTCGTATGATTATATATAAGCGGGAAAATTTAAAGAAAAATAATTAAGTGGCAGGCGGATTTTTTTTTTTTTTTTTTTCCTTTTGTCAAAAGGAGAATGGATAGAATTAAGATATATTTGTGGTAGTGGGGGGAATTGTGTTTACTAAATGTTAAGGGTACTTCAGCATTAGCGAAGTTTGAGATATTCTTCACCACACGCAGGATCTATTAATTCTGTTTCTTCCGTTAGTTTACTGAAAGTGTCTTAAATGCTTAAGATGTAATATTAATTGACACTAAACATTCAAGCAGTTAAATAGAGTTAACTTAATATATATATATATATATATATATATATATAGTTTAATACATGTATTCTAGACATGGTTAACATGTTTTATACGTCATCTGTTAGTCGCAAAATGTAAATAAATATTATTTAAAAAAATAAATAAATAAAAACATAAGTAGGAATTAGAAATTAGCAAAGTTCTGGAGATTATGAAAAAGACAACCCCAACAAACTCGGAGAATTCAACTGCTCTCTCTCTCTCTTTGTTTCTATCTATCCGTACAAGTAGCTTAGCCATGAAGATATATTTCACTTCTAAGCATTTGTTTGCTTACGTTTGGATAACACAAGAAGAATTATATCATACTTGACAAGATTTTTTTTTTTTTTTTGTCAGGTATGATAAATCCTGTAGCACATTAGTACGGTGGGTGGAACGAAGACTTCTCAAGCCGGTGCAGGCCTCTCTTCATCTACCACTTAGAAACATTCCCGCTCACAGCTCGATTCAATTCATAACATTATGTAAGCGGAAACGCTATGAAGTCATTTACTAAAATAAAGAGCCAAAACGCTACACCATTTGCGAGCTAAATTATAAAAGGTAGTGATATGAAATCCTCAATATGTATATATATATATATTGAGGATTTCATATCACTACCTTTTATAATATATATATTGAGGATTTCATATCACTACCTTTTATAATTTAGCTCGCAAATGGTGTAGCGTTTTGGCTCTTTATATATATATATATATATATATATATATATATATATGCAATTTTTACTGCGAATTTGAAATGGGAATAACAGATATCAAAAATACTTTTTATTTTATTTATAAACATTAAAAACTCTTTTGCATTTTTATTAACACCAAGTGAAACCTGTCTTTCAGTTATTTTGCAAGTTTCATGAAATTTTTTATTATTTAAAATTGCGTGAAAGTTGGTGCAAAGTGATTAAATCAAATAATCTCACCTTGTTCGCAATTTCCCTTTTCGCTGTATATGGAATTTCTTCGAAACTGAAGCCCATCTTGGCCTTTAGGGATGCTCATCGTATCTTCGCTGCTAAGGACGCAATCTCTAGCTACAGTCTCAAAACTGACAGAGCGACATGTGAACTGTCGTTCAATATCGCACTGCCGTTGACATTCCTGGAGGGAGAATGCTCTCGAGATGCTATCGATAAAAGGCAGAAGGCGGTCAGCATATTCTCGATATTGGCAGCTGGGTGGTTCTGAACGAAATATTAATAAGTTAAATGCCTTTCCGTTTCTAGATGAATTAGCCACCAAAAATATTTATTTAAATAGCTTGGTTTGAAACTTGATCCCCCAAAAAAGAGAGTAAAACTAGCAACCATTAAATTTTTAGTTTTTTCACCCTTTCTTAATTTCTTTCTTTCTTTCTTTCTTTCTTTTTTTGTCAATTTACAAACTAAGCTGTTTTAATCAACATTTTTGTTGCCTCATACATATAAAAAATAAAAATAAAAACGTATTCTAGAATAACGATTTGTGGGGGAAAAAAAAGATATTTAATTTTCATTTATCCTTATTTTTATTTGAATTTAACTGATATAATTATCGTGATTTCTTATGTTATTCAATTATTTGAGACTATTTCAGGTCACTATTCTAGTCTCGTGTGATCACGTTTGAATTATGTTAAATAGAAATATTATGAAAATAGATTTGCTCACTCAACATCGCTCATGTGGTTGTTCTAAAAGCTATAAGTTATTATACATAAACTCAGACCATTATTTGCGTTTAACAAGAAAGAAACCATACTTATATACTGATTTGGTAAAGACAGTAACAACCGCATAAAAATAAATAAATAAAAATCAACTCATTCAAAATCTGAATGCGTTCTCTCTCTCTCTCTCTCTCTCTCTCTCTCTCTCTGGATATCCAGACTGTGCCGCAAAAAATTAATCGAAGTTATTTAACGTTATGCAGGCATCATGTGTTTGACCCCAAATGCTAATTAGTGTCTGTCAAGTGTTCTGTTTGTGTGTTTGTTCATCGAGTAATGCAGTTTTGGTAACTGACACATCCTGCTTACCCGAGAGACAGTGGTTTTCCAGGTAATCGACGTCTTCCTCTGTCGGATGAAACGATGCAGGTTGAGAACGACGTGTTTTAGAATACAAACGACAGAGTCGACGTCGGTAGTGATACGTAGCAGAATGGCAAGGTGGAACTTCCCGCAAGCACAAGTCTTCGCAGTCTGTGCGTTGATTTACATCCGAGAATTCTCTAGTTGGAATCCCAAGGAACTTGTGTTTCAGAACACGTTCAAAGGCCCACAGTTTGGGACAAGTTGGCTCTGAAAAAGAAAAGAGAAAAAAATCAAAATTATGTAATAAATGAATATTTTTAGTATAAATTCTGGACATCGTAAAGACTACTTTATTGATGGTGTTTTATAGAAAAGGAATCGGTGGTAATTTTGAGAAGTAATTGTGATGTCACAATATAAATATTTAAATAAGTTGAGTAAAAAAAAGAGATGAGTTTGTGGCTTTTGTACACAAAGGATAGTCCTTGAACGTTAATATTCGCGCATAGCTAATAGCGTTAAGTTAATAGCGGAGAATTTCTGTTGTTCGCTGTTCCCATGAAACACAATAATTCAATTTGTATTGATTCGAGTAACTTTCGAATATAGGTAACAAACTCAAACGATTTATATTATTAAAATATGCAGGTTTTTTTTTTTTTTTTGTTGAAGTCACATTTACTCTTTAGGTATCCTCCTCAAAGAAAGAAAAAAAATATCGCGTAAAAACATCGAGTGAAAAATATCCAAAAATAACTGATAGAAATTAGATTATCAAATTATTATTATTATTATTATTATTATTATTATTATTATTATTATTGTAAAATTATCAAAACATTATTAAGATAGTGTTTTGATAAAAGATTTCAGATATATTATTGCTGCTAAGTTCTATGTCTATAGCGTAGTTATATATATATATATATATATATATATATATCGTTAAAAATGGACATTTCGATAACCTCACTCATACAGATACAAATAAATTAAATCCCTCTACAGCATACAAAAAAAAAAAAAAAAACATGTACCTTTCAGGCAGATTTTTTCGTAGTATGCTATCTCTGAAGAAGGAGAGAACGACCCTTTCCCCCTTTCAGGTACATTCTCAATGCCGAAACAGCTCTGAAAGCTCGCATACTGCAAAACAAAACCACGACAGCGGTTTCCAAGTCGCTGACATTCTCTGTGACATTGTCCCACAATTCCAAGAGGAGTTCTTGTAGACAGTCTGTCTCGTCGTGCAAATCGAGGTTCAAATCCCACAATTTTCTCGTACGTGTATTGTTCTGGTAAACAGATGGTAGGAATCGTTATGGGGGTAATCGGAGGCTGCGTCGGTGAAGGCGATGGTAGGATAACTGTATATGTTGGCTCTTGTCGACCCTGAACTCTGCAGTCCTTTTCGGAATACACCGCGTTCTGTTTGAAAGCGGCCGTATTAGGATTCGTTTGTCGGCTCTCTCCGCTTAGGTAGCAAATGCTTTTTCCGTCCCCTGTTTCTACTTTACTGTAGGACCTACAATTGAATTCACGCTCGCGGTCGCATTCTTCCTCGCAGCTCGCCGTTCCTGCAGTTCGAGATGCGATTTTCATGATGTACAACAAGGACATGTTAGGTTCCAGTGGCTTGTAGCTGCATGCTGAAGTGTCTGAAATAAATGCGAAAAGAATGAAGTGGAAATATTCAAAGATCTCAGAGTTATCTTGAAACACTTTTAACTAAAGAAAATACTTAATAGAATTGTCTTAAGTAAATCATTTGCACTGATTCCCAAACTGAGTGCATTTGTTTCCTAGGGATGCGTATTAATAAACAGATATAAATTGATAATTTGAGAATATGAAATATGCATTTTTATTTTTTAATATATCTGTTGAACTTGTATAGGAATACGGATACCGTTAGTGGAAGTAAAAAAAAAAAAACTTGGGACCCTAGTCTAAAATAATAGGAGATGATATGTTTCTTTATTTTTATACAATAGTTATTTAAATAATTTACGATAACATATTTGCTTCAATTTTCATATAGTGCCTTGCTTATATTTCCCAAACTGAAAGAGTAATTGCTATGGCGTATGTAGAAAAGTAATTTTTACTTTTTTTTTTTTCATATCCTATAAAAAGGAAAGTTTTACATGTATAGCATGCAGCCTGAAGGATGTTTTATAGTGATGTCACATGACAAAGACATTGCCCACCATAAGACAGTAAAAGATTCTTCTTTCGGTCATATGGCTAATACCTCTTCCTATGTCTTTGAGTATGTTTAAAACAGGTTTCTTTTTCTCTTACTTTGTATACGTTAAAAGGTATTTGTTTGAACATTTTCAGCACGAATTGTCTTCATGATTTGGAAGAAGGAAAAACTGAATGAAAATACCTGACATAAAACTTGCTAATTCAGACGAAGCAGTTCGAATGTGACAAATTTTTTACCGCTTTTAGTAAGTAGCAAATGTTTCGGCAAGACCTTCTCTACCGCAAGGGAAATAAATTATGGACCATAAAAACTGAAGAAGAAAAAAGAATAGCAACCGCAGAAATGAAATTCCTATGAAAGACTATACACTTTCTAGGGCAAAAAAAAAAGCACAAAAATACGTAAAGAACTAAAAATAGACTCGTAGGAATACCGAAAGAAATAGAGCGAATATATTGACAGAATGGGCAGTTTAATACTGCCCAAAAATATAAATCCCATACCATCCAGATGGAGGACATAGAGGTCAGGGACGACCAAGAAAAGGATGGATAAGTCACTGAAAGGATGATGATGGCGACAAATATACGAGAAGGCAATATGTCTTTCTCTCCTGAAGCGCATGTTCTGTGGGGGGATGGTGTTAATTATTCATGTGAAAAATGTGCTTAATGTTCGGAACTCGTCAACAAATTCATTTCAGAGTTTTAAAATGTTTAGTTCGAGTTAGGTCTTAACTGCATGTGACAATTTACTATGTTCAGTTTCGTACGAAATGAAGAAATTAATGCATCTTGCCTTAACTCTTAACAGGAATACTTCTGAGGCTGTTGTTTTAAAAATCACATAAATATGTCCACTTCATTAACCGACATAAAAGGCGTCACATATATGTTGGCTATCCTTATTGCATATATTACATACCTTTTTTTAAACTAGTATTTATAATGCATCTGTAGCTCTGTCTGAAGAATGCCAACTTTTTGAAGACCTGGGTCCAGCCATGCAAAGCATTCTTGCTGATTTTCCTAGTTTTTCGCGTTAAGAGTTCGTTTACGAAAACTGCACTTCTTTCTTTATTTAAACAGTTTGTTACACCACCGAAATGTAACAGTAAGGCCCAATTTCATTGTTATTATTAGATTTTAGACTTGATTTAATCCGAATGTCCATAGATCTGTTACGTAGATATACAGATAGATCTAATATACCCCGCTGATCTAATATACTTGAAAAAGTTCCATGTTTGGACTCTAGACAAAGGTTTCCACATTATTATAAAAATAAATAAAGTTTAGACTTGCAACCTTTCTTGAGTGAGAGTCATACAAAAAATATAATGTGAAGTACTGATAGAGAAATTGAAGGCAAGGTTTAGCAGAAGTTAGGAAATACAACAAGGCTGAATGGTGATTAAATTTATCAAAAAAAAAAAAAAAAATGAAAGCAACGTAATACTTAAGAGCTAAAACTCTTAGATAATCATTTTACATTATAAAAAAGTCGTATGATGATATTTCCTGCTTAAACATAAAGAGACAAACTAATTCATTAATCATTAAAATCCTTAAACTGGCGATTTAATTCATTCATTTTTAATCATCAGGGTGATGACTTACCCATGTGGCACTGGTTCTCAATATAATCGACTTTACTAATCGGAACGAGCCGGACATTCATGGCGTCCTTGCTTTCCGTAAATAAGTGGCATTCCTTTCTTATACTGTAATAGTTGGCTGAGGTGCACACGAACCTTCTTTCTTCGATGCATCTCCGTTCACACTCTTCCAGAGTAATGTGGCGGATGACATCAATCGGAGAGACCCCTTGAAGTTCATTGTTCGGTTTTCTGTAGAACATCCACAGCTTGGAACACCCTAAATATACTGAAAAATCACAATTTTAAAATCTGTTTTCAAAATGTGCAAATTAGTATCCTCTGGAACGGTCCATTAATCTGTCATTTCCGTTCCACTCTAGCATCTTAGTTATTATATAAGATCTGTCTGAAATATTATGTAATGGAGAGTTTTGTCTAATGTTCTGAAATACGTAATCAAAAATAATGACTCTTGAGCAGAGTTTACCGGTTTTCGTGACTGAAATCTGCTAGCATAACTAAATACACGTCATCACTTAGCATTAGTTACACAAATGTTGAAAACAGATTTCCTGACTATAAAATAGCTTTTCACAAAGAAACAAAAGTGTTATAAAAAGGACAGTATATTATTATTTAAAATAAAGAGCCAAGAGGCTTCAATTCGGCGACGTAAAAATTATTTAAATTAAGGGGATATTAAATCCCACATTATTTCAAATCCCACATGGCATTGCACTATCAGGTGTTGGCTTACGCTCGAACTCGCCGAACTTTATATATAGTTTCTATATTCGGCATGAAACTCTTAGATTAGATTTCAATCTTTGAGTTTCTTATTCGGCTATGAAATAATGTGGGATTTAATATCCCCTTAATTTAAATAATTTTTACGTCGCCGAATTGAAGCCTCTTGGCTCTTTATTTTAAATAATTTATTGGTACACCTTCTTGGCAATTCGTATAGCAGAGTATATGTAAGTTCTGTTCACTACCATCTTAGTATTATTCAGGTTTGCCTACTCACTGATGAGACCTCAAAAAAGGTCGAAAGCGGAGGTAGCGTTTTGCCTGTCTCTGAGTGGGGCCACCGCTGAGATTATGCTCTGCTCGGTGGTGGGATGAGCCTGCCACTGGGTGGAGTCAATGCTGAGAAGTTCTCAGTGACGGGGTGAGCCTGTCACTGAGTGGAACAACGCTGAGTTGGGCGATCTTTCCGAATCGCCTCATTTTTAGAGCCGGCTTCACCTATACAAAGGTCGAAAGCGGTCTGGGTAGTGACCTTCTCTCATAATGTAGAACAGTAATACATCTCCTAGGAGCTGTTGTTTTACATTATGGGTAAATACCAAGAACAGTGATCGCTACTTGCTCCACCTTTGCAGCGAGTTGCCCTGGCATTGCACTACGAGGTGTTGGCTTACGCTTGGACCTCGCCGAACTTTATATATAGTTTCTATATTCGGCATGAAAATCTTAAATTAGATTTCTATCTTTGACTTTCTTATTCGGTTTTGAAATAATGTGGGATTTAATATCCCCTTAATTTAAATAACAGTATATTATTACTTTGACCAGAGAAGTTACTGATTACCTTCTTCTTTATTCTTTAAACAGAACCTCGAATGATTTAAACGGAACCCGACAAAACCTCTTCATCAAAAAGCATTAATGTCACTTTTCATCTAATCTTATTTTTCCCTCTTATTTGACTCTCGTCATCGCTTTCTCATTAAAAAAAAATGAGAATTTTAGGATTAATTTTTACATCACAAAAGGAACACTTCTTAAAGTCAATCATTCCAAAAACAGTAGAATAATATATTTCATACCGAATTGCGTCTCTTGGTTTAAAACTTGCCAATTTTACGCATGGAAATGTTTCGCTCATTTGCAACAGCATAAAATACAATTGTGAAATCTATTTTTAAATGCTTTAAAAAATTCAATACCCGAAATGTGTATAAGCAACTATTGGATTTATTTTGTTATGTTCTGTAATCACGTAATGACTTTGCGCTCTGATTGAATAAATCTTGCTTAATTCGGTATTTTGGATTCATGAGAAAAAAAAAAAGTTCAAAACATTTTTTCAATTTCGGTTTAAATCAGACCTTTTTTTTTTTTTTCCATTTAACTGTTTTACTTAATTTATTTCGTTTATAAAACCTAAAAATCTTCAAGCCACGGAATATTAACCAGAGGGGAAAAGCACCAGTAATCGAAAAATAGCAGTGGATGATAGCAAAAGCTTTAGAATTTAATTAAAGCCTTGAACGGATTTGAAAAAGTCGAAAATCACTGCTTCGTTGCGTAACTGACTCGAGCAACGAAGCAGTGATTTTTGTCTATTTTAGACTAAGTGTCCGTTCAAGAATGAGATTATTAACTGCAGATATTTTGCCTTCCTTAAATGAAAAGCAGGAGAAACCAGTCGGTGAATTCGTTCTTTCCAAATTAAAGGAATGACTGCCAAGAAGGTCCTCAGTTTATGATATTAATCTGCGATAGGAATAAAGAATGCAAACAAAATTATATTTGGTGATAAAGCAATTCATTGCAATAAAATTGTAAACAAATAATTAGAATCTCTGATTCCATATGAACATCTTAAATGTTCTTGATGTGTGCAATGCGTTTAAAGTCGATGAATTTTTAAGTACGTTTTTGTAAAAAAGAGGTGTTCTCAAATGTGATATAAAATCACGTAGAAGGGAAAACTTGACACCATTTTGTATTTTTTTAAATACTCTCGTATTCTAGACTCTTTATTCAAGGATTCATCGGAAAATATTTTCTCGATCCCTAAGCTGAGCTAGTGGAACTGATTTTATTTCCGAGTCGTTCTGCAGAATTTCAGCAGATTGTTGCGTTGTCATCTAAAGACAGCGCACCCAACTGAAGGTGCACCGGAATTAGCGAAAAGAAATGTCACTAATCCAGATAAATCAACTTTAAATTTTCATACGATTTTATTCTTATTTGTATAAAGTTAGTGACCAATAGTTTACAAGTAAAAAAAAGGTCAGTTTACACATACTTCTTCTGCTAAATCTGGTGGTATTTTTGCTGTTTTCATTTGGTATCATTCGTTCATATATTCTGAAATAAATCTTATGCTCATTCCTGATGAATGAGCATAAGATTTTTCTCCCAGACTTTGTGAAAAGAAAGTGCTTTTCAAATAGTTGAATTTATAACATAATGTTGTATATAAAACATCGATTTCCTTATGTATTTTTGAGCAATCAGACAGCTCATCAAAGTACTTTCATGATGGGTGTGTGTGTGGGGGGGGTAATAAATACAATTTTCTTTTCTTTATTTGGTTTAGTTTCGTTAGACGACGAACTGATATAATTAAATATATTATTAATAGCAGTCATTAAGAATAAACTGAATAACCACAATACAATCAGAATATAGTAAAGTAAGAGAGATCTAAGCACGCGAGTAAATATAGGTATGATGCAACTCCCCTTGGCAAAGTTGATTTGCCAAGGGGAGTTTTTAAATTTGAACATAATAAACTCTAAAGAACATTTTATGTAGCTTTTCAACTGAATTAAATTAACCACTGTTATGCCAAGGAGGTTGATGTCTTCTTGTAAATCGAACAGACCAACCAGGGAATACGCGCGTTGTCAAACATTTTAGGCTGTCATACAGAAGATTATTATTCTTTGAGATTATTATTCGTATAATAATTGTGTTAGTTTATTTAAAAAAGTTACATGAGTTAAATCATATCGTTTGTATTGTATTATAATATTTCAAGCGCAAAATTTAGATTTTTGAAAAGTTAAATCAATTTGTTCATGACAGCAATTGAGATTAACACGAACGTTAATAGAAAAGATAATACACATTGAACTCGGAACTTATTGGAATGCAAAATAGCAAAACTTGCTCGTAAATTTATGATGCATTTATATATTCATTCTCACGCACACGGGAGGTCACAAAATTTATAGACCACCCTGGCATCGATGCAGGAAAGAATGGAAGGAGAAGGAACATGGATATTCTTAACGGAGGAACTTCGCGAGGAAGTCTGTTTCAGAGAATATAGAAAGATGGAATGAAACAGAAAAATGACAGATTCTGTAGATCAACTGTAAAAGGATATTTGACAGCCACTACTTTCTACTCTGTCTGTTAAAACTACTCGTGTTTTAACAGACAGAGTGGAAAGCTGAGGAATGATTGATACTATTCGGCGAAGCAACACCCAGAGAAGTATCAGACATAAAGAGGGAAGTCACCGTCTGAGAACACAACGGTTGAAACGATCAGGGAGGGAGGGAGGAAGAGATTGAGAGAGAGATCATGGATCAGCCGAATCGCTTTCCTGTAACCCACATCTAGAAGTTTTAGGAAGATTTTTGGCGCACCCCCACCAAGCAACTTAAAAAATGAAGCTGATACCATCAATTTTTGATTTCAAAAAATAGACGTTGTAAAATTTGTCTGTACAATGAAATATAATAATCATTCATATTTATCATATAAATACAAATCTTACTTGGTAGGCACATTCCTCGAAAGTAACTAATTCCCACGGCTATCCTAAATTCTGGCGGTTGGTTAACAGGAGGATCCCTCATGCTGGTACATTCGTGCCGTTGGTGATCGATCACGAAAGATTTGCAGTCGTCGCTTAGTTGACATCTCCGAATGCATTCGCCAGCAATTCCAGGCATGTCACCGCGATAAAGAATATTAGACGTAATGCCTATAGGCTCGTAGCCAGTTGCAAGTTCAAATACCATTCGTTCCGTGGAGGCGCAAAGAGGTCCTGGAAAAAAAAAATCTATTTAATTCATAATTCACAAAAATATGGCTTCAAAGATGGCTTGAAATCATTAATTTGCTGTTGGAAATGAAAGGTTGACTCTTAAGAATCCATAATATTAATACAAAATTTGTATGAATATAGATTTTTTTATGCCGCTGTTTGTGTGATATTTCTCTTTGCGAAATAACTTTAGAATATGGGCTTTTAAACTTATTTCGCAAAAACAGGTGAAGGCCACATTAAATTTACTTCATCACAACTAAATTATTAATTTCCTGTTACGGAAGAGTCTATGGTCTCCTTAGTATTTACTACTGATCAGTTTATCCGCTGCTGTGAACTGGAACTCTGATCCCCTTATTAATCCAACATTACATAAGGATTAATATTATCCTTATACTCAGTATGAATATATTAGTAGTAATGAACAGTATGTTTTGATAGAGTTGTTTATCTAATATATCCAGACCATCTAGAATTGCTTAGGTAATTTCTAAGTTACTAAATTTAATAACTGGCTGAAAATAATAATAATAATAATAATAATAATAAATTTATTCAATGTTTAATATTGCTCCTATTTTTTTCCCCATTGTAGTATTAACAGGGTAATTTCGGAATAGTTAGTTTACTGTAGCATACGTTATAGCATAACAGCAGTTGACTTGGTCAGCTATTGCAATGGGAGTAGCTGGTGACATTGTGTATTATGAATACCTGATCAGCATGGGGAAAGGAACCAGTAATAAGGGAAGCAACATGTACCCCCCCCCCCACACACACACATGCTTTTGCCAGCGGCTACTACTGATACCTCCTCCTAGAATTCCATGTCAAATGTCAAAGTGCAGAGTGGAAAAGTCTATCAAACTGAACAGGTGATTGCCTTTCTCAGCATAATCCATTAAGTTGATTTTCCTCATAAATTCAAGTTTTTTTTTTTTTTTTGTATTTTTACAAACTTGTTTTTATAATTTCTACTCGATAGCGGAGAATGAAAGATAAGCATGTTAAATAAAACATAAAATATTTATTTTTTTCCTTTGGTTACTCCCAATAGCTTCATTCAAAATCAGGGGCAGCTCGTGCATAGGCACTGCGAAACTGCAGCACCCCCAATTTTCTCTATACATAAATATATTTATTAATTTATTTACGTTTGCTTGTATTATTTAATTTTATCATCAACAATCCTATACAATTCTCTTATTTTGTATAGAAAATTATAAAAATCCATCTTGTAGCATTTAGGAGGGCGAAGGTCGCCAGCCGCACTGTATTTACCGCAGTGTCATATTGCTACGTGCGCAGACATATGCATGTCATAGTGAGATGTTAGCTATTAACGTAATGCGGCACTGTCCGTCGCGCAGTTCCACTGTTGTTTATATGCAGTATGCGCCAGTAGTAGTGTTCGTAGTGCTCATCGTGTTTACTCCGTCGCTTTAAACATTTGGACATTACGATTAAAGACATAACATTTGTTATAGTTTTTATTTCAGAACATTATTGGGGTTATGATAATGGATTTTATTTTTAAGTATTTTGAATTATACTAAACTGTATAAGTTTATCGATAATAAACAATATTTTTTCATGTTTAATTTTTTTTTTTTCATTTTTGCCATAATTTTGATGTTTTATTTAGTCTATACTTCGAAAGTTGCAGCACCTCCACGATTTCAAGCTACGAGCCGCCAATGTTCAAAATGATGATCTACTTTTCGATCCTGTCTTAATTCGTAAATCAGTTTCTTGGTTCGTGAATATAACCAGTCGGTTTTTCTGTCAGCATCTCCGTTTTCTCAGCCTTTCCTCCCCTATGTACGGGCATAGTAGGTAGTTATGGCTGAGATGAAGAAATCTGGGGGGAGATGAAGATATTCAGAAAAGTGGGGACGAATAGATGAGCAGTGACTGAAAAACACTCACGTTGGTTTGAATTATGGCAGACGTAACTAATCTATGATTCCAGTGTATTATGTCTGTTAATAATGCATGTTGTCTGACTAGTCTGCAGGATGAAAAAATCTGAGCTTCCAAGAAAATAATGTAAATATTGCAGCGTCTGTATGAGTCCAGTCTGAGGGTTCGGTAATTTGTGACAAGATTTTCAGGACTTATCACTTGGTACTTAGAAAATACTCAAATTGCAGTTTAAGTATGCAAGTTGCAAGCTGTTTGCTTTTCAATTGGAGGTGAGCGAGTCGGTGTCTTATGAACGTCGCAGAGTTTTAACTCCTGGAAAATTGGATTGTTCATCCTGCAAAACAGCAAATATGCCAAAAGAACACCCGCAATTCATAATCATACTACATTGGCCTCATAGCCTTAGTTGTTTTGGCGGTAAATCTAAAACAGTTACAACAGTCATAACCGCATGGCGTTAATATTTGATTTTGTATAAAACTGATCAACTAATAAACCTTATAAACTCACCTTACTGAATGCTACTTATTTTTTTAAATTCTGAATGAAATATATACTTATATAAAATATTCTTTTTTCCCTGTATACAATGTCAAAAATAAAGGTGCTTCACTCACACGTCTCAATAAAAAAAAAGCAAAAGACATTTGATATAACTTAAAACTGAGATGCCACAAATTTGTAAAGAAATTCAGAATTATAAATTGCAATATATTTGTATAAGCACACAAAAATAGCTTAAACGTTTTTAATAGACTGAAGAAGGTGAGTTAGCACTAAATGAAAATGAGTAATAAAAACATATGGTACATTATGCATAGACTAAGGGTTTTTTTTTAAACAACAAACTATGAAATCCAAGCTGTATACGATAGCCACTTTCTTGGTAAGAAAAACCTGATTTCCATTGCATCAACAGACAAAAGGCACATTTCCTTGACTGTTACAAACGAAGCTGACATAGACCGTCGCTGACGTGGAAGAGTTTTTCTCCTTAGCATTGATTTTAAATATCCAGCTTGCATCCAACAACTGTACATGATTCGAACTCATAGATGTTAGGTGGCAAAGCATTCAATCCGAAAACTAATTGATGATGTTGATAATCAAGCTCTGTTTACAATGAGATCTTACTGGGAAGTGTTTTAATCTTTCAAATTAGACAAAATATGAATCATTTAGCATGGAATGACTTGGATCTCTTTTTGTTTAAAATTAAACATTAATTTACTGTTATTGGTTAATTTTCAGATTCGGAAAGTTAAAGCATGTATAGTATACTTGAAACTCGGTGGGTTAAGGCATCTGTTAAATATAAAGTAGTCTTGTCTTATTCCCAAAGAAACTGATACTCACTCAATTCTAAAATAAGCATTTGTTTTGCATTTCACTTCTTCTGGCATCACATATAGTTTTAAGACTCAGATTTTCCCTGATATCATATCAAGAAATTATGGCAAATAAAATAAAAACGATGACTTAGCGCTCAAAAACTATTCAATAACCCAAGTTGTAGACTTCAGTTTGAAGTAGTATAAATTGCAAACCGTATAAAACAAAAATAAATATAGAAGAATTGTCATCCCAGAGAAAGAGAGAGAGAGATCGGTTTTCTGACTGATAGAACTTGGCGAATAGCATTTAATAACTTTCGCTCTAAGAATTCTACACGATTTAAGAAAAGTAATAATAAAGCTGTGCAGGTCAGAAAACTGCTAATAACAAAAATATGAAAGCAATTTGTATTAACTGTATGATTTGTTGCACAACTGGGTTACCAACTGCGCATCATATCCGACACCTCCAACGTATCGTCGCATATTGCAAACTGTGGAACTGTTATTATCGTCGCATCATAAATCTAAATAGGAATTAAATTAGAAATACACTTCAAATAAATTTTAGAATAATGTAGTGAGATGATAACAGTCATAAAAAATTAAAATCTCATTGCAGGTGCGCATCTTCAAGTGTCGTGCCATATTATTGTGGCCTGGTCGTTTTATATATTATCTTCCTTGTTGAGTGGCATATTTAAAATAATTCTGAAATTATAAATAGTTACGAATTATGAATATAGTTGTGAATATGAATATTATGAATATGGTACGCGAACTGTTCATTTCCATACTTTTTCTTTACACAAGTTTTTTTCTTTTAGTAGAAAGGAACAGAAATATCATGGTTGAAAGAACCTAAAAGGTAACAGACAGCGTGCTAGAGGATGATACGAAGGTGTAAGCGATACAGGATGTTAGAGTGAGGTAAGATGGTTTAGAAAAGGATTTTAGAAAACTAAATCTAATTCGCTAATTTAACAAAAAAAAAGGAGAAAATTTCTTAGAAAATTAGAAATATAGCTGAACTTACTTAACGGAAGCTTTTAATTTTAAGGTGAGGATATTATTGAACAAAAAATATTTCTGTCTCGAAGTTCAAATTAATAGGTTTTGGCACTATCCATACTGACTGTCTGGTTAGTGAAAGTCACAGCTTGGCCTGTGGGCTTTCACGCCTGTCTTATAAAAAACGGTGTTCTTTTTTATTGTTATTATTAACGAAAGCACGATTTCGATTATTTTTTTAAACATCAGTCTGACAACGTCTACCACACTTCCTGTCATACAGACAGTTTCTGCTTTCAACCTCTGTGGATGCTTTCACGAGCATTGTTCATCGGAACTGGCATCTGTAATTTTGTCACTTTTTTTTTCTTTTCAAAATCAGTTAACTTTCATTACTGATTTACTATATTTTTAAAATGTCTTGCAAATCCTTTCGGTGTCAATTTTTTTTTTTTTTTTTTAGTTTTCAGAAACTACAAAAAGGTTTATCCAATGGCTCTTTCCATAACGCCAATACTGAACACTAAAACAGCATGAATAGCAGACACCAAATGGCGATTCTCACAGCTAAAAATAAACTATACCAAAGTTAAATAGCAACTTCAGCAGTCAAAATATTAAAACATAAGTTAGACCTGGTCACCATCATCTCCGAACTTGCCATACTGCTTTATCCCTTCTTCATTTTATCCCCGTTGGCTGTTTCGTGTTGAACCAGTTTTCATCAATAGTATTTCTTGAAAGCGCAATCTGCATTTATTTTTAAACAAACATTAACAATTTTCTTCTGTCTGTTTTGGCCCACTGTAGTAGTAATGTCAGTCATTTTCATAACCTACTACCAGGTTGATCCCATTCATACGTTGATCCACAAAAATCCCATTCATCCACAAAACAATTCTGGCAATCTGAACACTACCAACACCATAAATAGCATGCAATGCGCCAAGTGGCGATTCTCACAGCTAAAAATAAACCATCCCAATGTTAGGTAGCGGCTCCTGAAGTCAAACGTTTCATATTCATACGTTTGATATTTGCTCTGCAGTGCACTTAGCATCAGAATCTTTTAAAAGAAATATTAATAAATATCTGTTGATATCTCTTATTGTTTTGCAGCCAATCAAAAAGCATTTTCATTTGAAATTGCTGTTTTGATTGGCTGCAAAACAACATTCTCTTAATTCTTAATTGCAAAATGTATCCTCTTAGACTCTCTCAGTGACTTTCGAAGCTGTTTTAGATCTCAAAGGCAGACTTCGCTGCTTGGTTTTAAAACAAATTTTTAGTTTTAAAACCAAGTTTTAGTTTTTGGTTTTAAAAAGTTAAAAAAAAAACATGTTTTGGCGTATAATCACGTTATTTAGGTATTTGACTTGTGGCAAATTGTATTTGAACTGACGTCTTGCCACGTTAGTCTTTCAACTGATATAAATTTTCTCTCGCAAGTTCCTAAACACAGCCTGATGTCCCTTAAACGTTATGAGATTCGTTGAGGTTGTCGATGGGTTGGCTAATCCACTGTCGCCTACTCAATGGAGTGCCATGTGTCATGGCGATCGAAACAACTTCCCATTCATTTGAGGGTGCTTGCACACATGAGTCGTAGATGTATCGGGGCTCTACATCTTTTGTGAAGCTAGGGGATAAATAACATATGGTCTGACTAGAATTATGCCTACTTATTGTGGCTTCTCAACTCAAGTATCTTTTGAAATCTCATAAGCAACTCATAGCTACCCATAATTGTTTGTTACTTATCGATATCTCTCCCTGACAGTTCCCGCACGGTGACTGTTCCTACTTGGCACACATCAGATTCTCTTCGTTTCGGTACTTCAATGGGGATATCTGAATGTGTTTGAAAATACAGTATGCCTTGAATTTCAGAGAAATATAAGGTTTAGAAATGAAGATAGCTGTTGATTTATTTCCACAAAACATTATTATGAGAGATGCTTTGCAATATGTGCCATGCCCCAAAACAGACTGCGGATGTAGAAACTATAACACATTTTAGGAATGTTAGTGAAGTGAGTAATATTTATTATCCGACTAGTTTCACCGATTTTTGCAATCGGCATCTTCAGGGATACAATTGGTAAACGATATGAAGGTAACAGACTAGGTTTTAACTGACTGTTCTAATTCATACAAAATTAGTACTGTGCGTGAGACAATACGCGTGTCGCGGGAACATGATTTATTTGTTAAGAGGCATAATGTAATTGGCATGAAAGTTCATTTCTTTGGTGTTCAGTGATCTAATTAAAGTTTTCCAAATCTCCGGTAGGATTAGACCTTGATTCTTATTTAGGTTTCCTGTTGAGCGGGCGACTATAGCAGCTTCCTCGAAGGTTCTGGAATGGTAGTTCTCTTCTATATAGGGCATATGACTCTTATCCCACTCAATAAGATGGTTGGTAGTGGCGAAGTGAGAAGAAAGGCCTGAAATATCTTGTCTGTTATTTCTAACATAGCCTATGTGCTCCTTCTGTCTCGTTTCGAAGCGTCTAGAGGTCTGACCAATGTAACTAACACCACAGGAACAAGGTATATTGTATACTCCAGAGTACATGTAGAATGGATGAGGGTCTTTCGGTGATCTTAAAAATTTCCGAATAGTATTGACTGGCTTGAATGTTAAGTAGCGGCTTCTGTACGCTATTATTTATTCTAATATTGTGTGGTTTTAGAAGAAAAGGTAATGTTTTGGAAATGGTGCTGACAAATGAAATAGTTAGAGTGCTGATGTACTGGGTGTCATCACGTTGTCTTTGTGGTATATCCGAAAAGAGAATCTTGTTGATGAGTCTTTTAGGATAACCATTTAAGGATATCTCTCTGGATATTGTAGTTAATTCTTCTTGTAAGTTATCTTGGTCTGTAGTGTACTGTATAGTTTTTTTCTAAGCATATGGATAATGCTAAGTTTCTGGGATATATGATGTGACGAGTTGAAATGGAGGTAACGTCAAGTATTCGTAAGTTTTCTATACACAGACAGGTTGATACTGTTATAGGTTTGTTTCTTTATTAGGATGTCTAGGAATGGAAGTTTTTCATCTTTTTTAATTTCTAATGTGGATATGATGGTATGGTGGAAACTATTAATTTTGTTGAGATAATCCATTAGTTCTTCTTTCTTATGATTTCAAATGATAAAGATGTCATCTACATATCTGTACCAAGTTTTAGGTTTTGGGGTAATTTGGGATAAGATTTTATCTTCTAGATCTTCTAGAAGGAGAGAGGGGGATACCTATGGCTAATCCGGTAAGTTGTTTGTAGACGGTTTTTTGCCAAACGAAATAGTTCGAGGTTAAACAATGATTGAACAACGTAGTGATGTTTCTTGGGAATAAGTTGTCTAAGATGTTGATGACTTCCACAACTGGAATGTTTGTAAACAGAGATGTGACGTCAAGACTAGCTAGTATATCATCTTCAGAGATAGGGATGTTTTTTAATTTCTCTATAAAATGTTGTGAGTTTTTGATATAAGTATCCGAGTTATGAATGTGTTGTAAAATTTTGGCTAGATATTTAGACAGTTGGTAAGTTGGAGAATAGATTCCATCAACTATTGGACGTAATGGTGTACCTTCTTTATGTATTTTTGGAACGCCATACAATCTTGGAGTCAACGGGTGCATGGATTTTAGCTTTCTTATTAAGTGTATAGGCCAGTTAGTCATTCCACGTAATAGTTCGCCCAAAAAACCATAATGACACCACATAATGGTGTCATTATGGTTTTTTGCGTAGGATCTGTACTGAAAACATCATAGACAGACGTGCCTGATAATAGATTGTTAATTTTCTCTTCATAATCTTTTGTATTTAAGATGACAGTATTATTGCCTTTGTCCGCTTTAAGTATGATGATGTCTTTATTAGCCTTTAATTTGAGTAGTGTTCTTCTTTCCATTTGGTTATTCTAACATTCCTAAAATGTGTTATAGTTTCTAATGCAAGTAGTCAATAAAAAAAAAAGTCACACAGACTGTGGATGTGTTTGGGTGTTTCAGAATTTGCTCAGTATATTTGCTAAAGACGGCCGAAGCAGCTAAGGCTATGCGTGTAAATTACATATATGCTCTTCTGGTTGGTTTGCCGTGTTTTGGGGGATAAAAACACCCCCCACCGTATGAGACCGGCTATCTCACCTTCAGGTGAAAAACCCTTAAAAGAGGTCTTCACACCTTAGACGGAATTCGAATTCAGCTCTTTCTAACAAAAAACATCGTTGATACTGATTGAGCTACAGGCTCTCTTCAAACAGAGACAACGTTATTTATCAGTTGTTCACCATAGTGAAACGGCATTGGCTTCTTTTGTGAAATAAAATCCAGTTTATCCCGAGAGTTATTTTTCTTGTTTACAAACTTTTCAATGTAAAACATTAAAAGTGCTTCCTCTTTGCTCATTAATTCGATCATTCAAATGGAAGAGAAGGAAGAAATAAGCCGCTGTTTGTATACTCGTTCTAGGAAAACTGTCTGCTCATTGTCCGTTTTCTCCAGTTTCATTAGTAAAATATTTGCTTTAAGTGGCTTTATAACTGCATGCCTCCTAAACGCGAGCTTATTTCGGAAGAGTCGAGGAAATTTCTATGACATTTAGCTTGGAAGTAATTTGGATTTATTTAGTTTAAATAAACTGATTACATTCCAGAAAGTCTGAATAAGATGATGCGTTATGAGATTGCGTATCCTGAAAGTTTTGTTTTGATTGTTAAAAATTGGAGTTTCCCATTGAAAAACACGAGAAGAAAAAAATCCAACTTCTAGCAACCCTACTTTTTTTTTATAATAAATACAAACAAATGGTATCAATGACAAAAGCGAGAAAACGAAAAACTTACTTGGTGGTTCTTGTGGTTGATACTGTGGTTTCTCGTATTTCGTGGTACCATCGCCTTCCGCGAGAACGTAGCTGGTAGATGGTAGTACAGTTACCGAAGATAACTGATTCTCTAACTGACATTTCCTTTCGAAATATTGGAAACCGGAACGGATTTGTACTGCTGCTTCTCCTGCGCTGGTGCTGTCCTCCCCGCTAAGGAAACACTGACTGTTGCTGGAATAATAGGCGAAAGAGCGACAATTGATCTCGTGCATGTCACTGCAACATTCTTCACACGCCTCTAGGGATGTGATGCCAGAAGTCTGTATGATATCAGTGTATGTGGGATAGGCATCTGGAATCTCTTCGAAGGGACAGTGATCAGCTACTAGCAGCGAATGATAAAGAAAACGGAGAAAAACTGAATCAATACTGATGTATTTTTCAACACCACGGGACAATAAGTATATTTGCTAAAATAAATTAAATTAAATTAAATTTATACATTCATTTCTTACTTATTTTAATTACTGTTCAATACTGAAAAGTGCCATTTAATCATAGGAGATAAGAAAAAAAATCCCTCAAGTATTCGTATGAAAATTAATGCTCTGCTTAGTTTCATGATAATTTCACGATGCAACGTCTGCTGAACAAAAGGTCGACTGCATCAGCAGTCGAGCTTTTGAAGAAGAGGGCTTTGAAGTTCCTATGAAGAAGCCAAAACCTTCTGCATAAGAATCTTCTTCTTCTTTTGAGAGGTTAAGCCTTGAACCAATTTTATGAAAATTTTTCCAATTTGTGTGAATTCAGAAATATTTTCTAAAATTTCTAATAATAATATTTTCCTTTACTTGCTCACTAAATTTATCTGCTTATCCCTGTAAATACTCGTATTAATGGGATGTCAATTTTTTTAAAATAAAAAGTATCAAATAAAACAGTTTAAATTCATAAGACAAATAAGTTGAGTAGTAACACAGCAGAATCATCTTCTCTCACTTTTTTTCCCCACAAGAAGCTCATTCTTCCAAACCAAACTACCACACATCAACAAGACCGTTGCAGACATACCTTGTAGACAGTTGTTTTCTAAATAAGTAATCTTCGGATCACCGTATGGCCTGTAGTTGTGAGGTGACGTCCTGCGGTCATAAACGCTGAACTTGCACTCTCCACTTTCTTCGTTGTAGAGGGCAGACCGGCAAACCATGTCCAACTCGTTGGCACACAACAACTCGCACTCAGCACAGCTTTCTACTGCGGAGACGCTTTTATTGTACATGTTGGCATGCAGTTGGTATTTCGGCACCCGCACAAAAGCCCATGCTTTATCGCGACATATGGCAGCTGCTCTACCTGAAAAATAAATAAATAAATGCTGTTATGGTTCTTGAAAGAGCTGTTGACGAATGTTGAATAGCCATCCTTGACGAATCCCTGACAGCGACTGCTTTACGGGTTCTAGCAATAGACAGAGAAAGGAAATTTATCTCATCTTTATGCTCATTTTGATGTTTTTATACGAATGTAAATAGAACTGTCAGGAGCATTTTGTCTGTCACGTGTTAAGACTATGCGTAGAAAATTACGAATTTAAAATGTGATGTTTATTTGGATTGGAAACAAAAAATGCTAAGAAAATAAGAGAACTCAAAGAATACTTCATTCGTTACCAATCCTTTTGTTTTCGTAAAAAAAAATGCTAACATAAAAATAAAACAGAATAAAAACAGACGTAAAAAGAGTAATCAGCGTATATATTTATGGTTATTTCATTTTTTTCTCTTTGTTCTCCATAAACAGTTCTCGCACATTTCCAAGCCAGATTTCAGTGTAAAAGCCAAATTGTAATAGGAATTTACGTGGTTAATTGAAGCAGTTGTAGCGAATTGGCTAATCTTCCAGAATTAGCTGTTTTTCGATAGAGTTCTGAACTGCATGTTGTAAGGATAATTATCTAGCCGATAATCTAAGCTGCGTAAGAAACAGATTTTCGTTTAATCATTAAAGATCAATTATCAAATGGTAGTTGAAACGAATACAAGCAAATATCAAAAATATTTGATATTTGCTTGTATTCGTTAATTTTCCTCTACAATGCCAGTTCTAAGAACAAATTATTTTAACGATGTCTGTTGGTTTGTTCAAAAGGTTAAAGAATAGTTCATGTAACTAGGTCAATAATATGGGGTTAGCAGAGTCATTTGACATGGATTTTGATCTCCGAAGCCTGACATTTAGGGAAGTCTTATTATGAATTATTACTTTATTACGAAATATGAAAGAAACCGACAGGTTTCTATATTCGTTTGTAAGGTACAAATAAATATAGTTTATATGTAGAACGTATATAAAATTACATAAAATATAAAAATAAATAAATAAACATAAAAATAATTGCTGTAAAAATATAAAAATAATAAACTGAAAGTATATATTTATTTTTAGACACTTTTTAAAGTATTTACTTTAATTATCAGGTGACAATTCTTCGTGTGTCAATGCTGAAAGCGCTTGATATAATTAAGAAATTGTTCACACTTGGCATTGAGCTAGATTCTCTTACCTCGCAGACAAATTTTTTCGTAATAGTTCGCCCCTTCTCTGGCAATGAGATCATCATTTCTTCCACGCGAGTTGCGGTCCAGCCTATCACATCGCATGTTTTGGTGGTTCACTATGAAAGCCGGACATTCAGCGCCAAGGTCATCACACTGTTCTTTGCAGTCCAGCGTGTTTCCTAAAGATCCTGGATGAATGAGGGGAATGGGAGTTGTGCGTGCAGACCGTAATGTGTGTCCTGTAATCTTTGCATAGTTGACTCCGCCATCAGAACATCGATCTGTAATTAACAAATTAATTGCTGTTAAAAGTAGTTTTTATGCATGACGATTTAAAATAGGCACTACAGAGATTTGCGTAGTAACAATTCATCAGGAAAAATTACTTTGATTCATAAAACAAAAACATTAACTGATAAGAACCATTTTTTTTAAATTTGTGCGTGTGTGTGCTGGTCATTATTTTAATGTTGTTCTTATAATAGTGTTTTTTTTTTCTTCCTAGCATTACCCACGAGACACTATGCGAAGGTATGTCATTAAATGCAACCTAATGTACTGCTTTGTATTATTTATATCATAGAATCCACGTGCTCTCTTACTAAGGCTCGTCTCGAAATTACAGGACTCCATTTTACCATATTTTATTCCACTTTCTCCTAATTTTTCAAGTTATAATTTGACGCTATGAAGTCAAGTTTGAGGGAGAAAAAATAGAAATAAGAAGCAAACAATGCAATTTATCTCTTAGTCTTATAAAATTAAACGTATCATTTTTATTTACTAATGAAATTTATTACTTATTATTGAATTATTATTATTATTTTATAATAACGTAGGGCAGCTTCTAGTATCGTAATAAGTAATTTATAATAATTCCCGAGTTTGTTGATCTGTAGCTAACTCGGGTCATCGAGGTTTGTATCGTTCAAAGAAAAAAACGCGAGTACTCTTGCAACTTAAAATATTTGATAACAGAACACATACTATGTAAATAATGCTAGTTAGAATTAGGAATACGAGATGGCGGTAGTTGTCTTCCATGTTTTGGCTGTCTTCCATCTGTAACTATTGAATATATCACCACTACTCATCTCTCTAACTTTTCGCATAGTAATACGCATCGTTGGGACCCATTGTTAAAGAAATAAAAAAAAAAGTTACCTTTAGGCAGTACAAATTACGTTAAACATATCCTGCTTTGTTCCTATATTTACTGAATTTCAGAATGTGTTAATTTTCGTTCATTTCTCTTTGGTGTTTATTGAAAATGCTGTACATATCTTTTGTGCAACTTTTATCGAACTCATATCAAACCTCCGTTCCAATTTTTGGACCTCAAAGTCTACAGTCTGGACTTAAAAAGTCAAGATAAATTGAACTCTGATCAAAGTTTTCAAGAGTCAAGTTTAATCGGTGAGCAATATTCCATTTAATAAGACTTTCATATTTTTCAATAAAAAGGGAGGTGGGGAAAGAAGGCTAGAGATCCATTCGTAGACTACACTGTCTTACGACATGTCTTAGTTCATTCTTACTGTTTATATGAAAGTTGGTTTGAAGCATTCTTCAATCACGCTGTACTTTAGGTAATTCAGCTCTGAGGATTATCTGTATTTTATTAATTAAAAGGTCTTTTTTTATAATTCAGCACCTTTTACTCTGGTAATTCAGTACGCAGTTTTAGCAAAATTTTCGTTCAATTTTTCGGAATATTCTCATCCTGTTTATTAAATGTAAATGAAGAGTGAGATGAGCAAGTAAATGTAGGTCGTCGGTTCTTAAGGTTACTGAAAAATGCATTATCGTCATGTTTATTCCCTAAAAACGTGTTCGTAGTATAAGATATAACAGTTATGGGGAAAAAGTACTGAAACATTTTCTTCCTTTTCTTTACAAACCCATAAAACCAAAGAACTGAAAGCAAGTTAAAATATTTTCTCACCCAATGGGCATCTCTTTTCTCCATAAGTAGTTGAAGGTTTTTCAATTGAGGAAAAGCCATCAATTGAAGATGAGTAATCGTCTGGACTCAAGAAACAGCGATTGTCCGTGTAGTAGAAAGATCGGCAGTTGAACGTGCTCTCACCATCACACTGCGATCTGCAGTCTTCGGCAGATACAGCAAATTGAAGAACGTCTGGAGTCACCACAGAAACGTTGTGTCGGAAATCATAGTGGCATGTAGAGGACGCTGGAGAATAATAAACAATCATTAAAATCTGCAATTGTCAATATGGAATAATGAATGCTGTTACTAATGTCTTATTTTCTGTGTTAGTGTTTTTATAGTAGGTGTGTTCGGTCAAAAATTCATGAATTCAGCATCCCCTCCCCCCAGTATTTGGCATTGTTCCAGCATTGCTAATTGGCGAAACAACGCAAATAACTCAGCCATCCTTCGAATATTTAGAAAAGTTCAAAATTCACTTGTTATTCATTTCATTTTTTATCGATTGACTTTCATTTTATTAGTCGAAATAGCTTGGACTCGAATTATTCCCCCGTCTTTTCCATTCCCCTCTCCAGTTTGTTAGTTTGTTTAAAGGAAAAATTTAGAAACTTAATTTAGTTTTCCCACTCTCTGTTGCCTTTAAAAAGTAACAGCTCAATCTCATAACACGTATGCCACTTGTAGATGACTATTATTCGCCTATGCTGTGAAGTACCTGCATGACTTCAAAAATAGGCTTAATAATTAATTTTGTGTGTGTTTTTGTGTGTGCACATTTCTAAAGTGTCATGAAGAAATTGCTTAGAAAAAGATAGTGGAAAATAAAAAGGCTAACAATCGTGGACTCCGTATTGGGCCCCACCAATTCACGAATTGTTATTTAAGAACTACTCGATGAAATAGATGAAATATGCGTACAGCGTAAAACGCAAATAAACCCGAGATAAATTTGAAGATTGTGAGTCGTGAATACCTTCTGTCATGTAGAACAGTCCTGTCCGAAAGAAATTTTCCATGATGGGAAGGCAATAGCAGTAGTTGCTCTGCTCAAATTATTATCCAGCTCTGTCAACTTAACAACTCAGAAATTCCTTCCACTCAAAGTGTCTGAATTAAGCCGTGTGTAAGTGTCTCGCAATTCTACGATAGCATGACGCAGATTTCATCGTGGTTCTGAGACAGTATTTCCATTATGATAGAAATACTGTCCAGTTTGATGGAGTTTTTACATACATCCCATGATGACGAAGAACAGTATTTACTGAAGAAGTTTCCAAAATGATAACGCTCCCATCTCTGAAGCAATCTCTGTTTCAGAAAATAGAGACGAATTTCTATTTTCTGTATTACTCCCTTCGCAATCTTCACCTCATAGAACAAAACTATTGCAGTATTCCTTGCTAGCTGATTGAAACTGTTTAACTCTCAACATGTATCCTAAAACTCTAAACATTAAGCTTGTATTTCCAATTTTGTGTTCCATATCTGTATAAAGATGTCTTATAATAATGATATCACCTATTAAAAATATCTTCGAATGCTGTATTCAGGTTTGAATTTGAAAGTAGAGGTATGTACAGTTGATTATTTTGTACAAAACCTCTACTTCTAAGGAGAAGATTTGCACAATACTTTGTGCATACACGATTGATATTATACTTTTTCATTCAGTTATAAATGAATTAAATCGCTTAAACTCAAGATTGATGATGACATTTATATTTTTTAAAAATCATTCCTCGCTACTTAGTCAAGAATCTTAGGCCATTTCGGACTGTCGATTTGAAGCCAACTATGGCATGAATATTCTTGAAAGTCTTTAGAGGGTAGATGAGTTTGATTTCACTACTTGATATCATCCAACTTATTGTATGAAGTATATGGAATTCCATTTCTGTCACTTCTCAGTAAACAATAGATTAGAAAATCCATTTTTCACTCGATTCTGTAAGGCGGCTACTGTTTTCAGCCTTTAGTGAATATGTTTACATAGGGCTCCCCCCCCCCCCCACACACACATAGCCACACAGAGTTAGATTTTTCCTTCATTGGAATGAAGAAAAAATCCAACTCTGGGATATCACTCACTTTGTATGATAAATGCAAGGCCACATATTTCATGATGTCAAGTTACTGATTTTACGAAAATGTATGGATAGATGGCAAGAGCTTCTTTCTTTTCCCGTTAACTCCCGATATGAGCCTTCTAGACTTTGATCTGTTCCGAAGTTGAAAGAACTCTTCGTGAGAAATTCGCGAGTGATTCTTTCAAGTACCATTGACGAGGTTTTTGCTAATGTTACTCGACTTACATCAACACAAAATGTTTGTTGACAAGAATACAAGAACCTATATTTTCCTTATTTTAGGAGATCTGCATAAGACAATGTTCCTCAAGAGACTTACATTAATAAAACTTTATAAGAATATTTCTTATCGATAACTTACCAGAATTAACGCACTGGTTTTCCAAATAGTGTAACATAACACCTGGAGTTTTGCGACAGGCATTGGGTTTCGTTCTGCAACTTTCATTGTTCAGACGACATGTCATTTGCATTTCGTTATAATCAGCTGATTGACAAGTAAAATTTTTTTCCAGCAAGCAAATCTTTTCGCATTCTTCACGTGTACGTATGTTTGCTACTTCCTTTTTCATAAATCCCTCAAAAACGACATCCAATTTTCTATCAAAGGCCCACTGTTTGTTACCGCATGTACTTTCAAATACTGGCTTTGTGACTAAAAAGGAAACAAAATACGATTAATACAAATGTAGACGTATGTTATGATTGCATAGAATATGTTAAAACAAACTTATTAAAATATATAAAGACATTAACATTTAAAGGAATATTCTGTTAATTTTGATCTTCCGACATCTATACTGAACTGACGATCTATTGATATTTAGAGCTTCAGATTAATCTACAAGTGGGGTAGTAAACCTAATATAATACTCATGCCCTTCAGAAATGCATTTCTCAGTAAAGATGACAAAACTATTCTATAACAATTCAAAAAATTCCACTTTTTTGGGCGATATTGATTGCTCTTAATGTGCAATACTGAGACGAGTGTAAATAGAATAAGAAATTTATTCACTAATTGGAAGGTGGTTTGTTTGTTTTTTTAGTTGACACTTTTTTTTAATTTTTTTGGCTCGAAACTTGTTACAACTCGAAGTGTTGCAATATTTATTATGCTTCAATAGCCTTCTTTTCAACTTATACTACAATTTAATGAACAAACGTTTCTCTCTTAATACATCCATTTCATAATGCGATAGAGAGAAAAATATGCTTGCACTTTAGGTCTTCCCACTCACAGCTGAGTCTTTGCAAACGTCTTTTCCGGTTAGCAGCATCAGTTTCCAAATATCCTATATGGTTGCTACTTTGCAAGGAAACCTATACACAGGAGTAATTACAAACTCAAATATAGAGCAACCACCTCTGAGAATTCCACATGAATACATTAAACATGAATCATTCAAGCTATTCTTTAGCATACAGAATATGATTACAATTTATATACAGGATTTCAGAGTGCTACTCGGTGTCTATTAACATACAGTGTTTTCGAAATTCATTTCACTCAAAATTTGGTCAGAGATTCCGCTGTAATTTTTAATTCCCAAGTCTGAAACACTACTATTTTTCTGCAATGTTTTGCATAGCTTCAAATAAAAAATAATAATAATAAGCGACTTCATTCTCATCCCCGAAATAGAAAAATAAATATTCAAAATACATCCAGTCTTGTCGAAATGTGGTGGCGATCATCTCTCGGAAATTGAGAGCCACCACACTTCTCAAAATGAGCTCTGCCATGAAGAGGAATAAGAGAATGATGTGAAAGACAGGATGCATAACATATGTATTTCTAGTTTTATGCAGTAATGCTGAAGTTCATTAGACCACTTTCTACTAAAATATAGCCTTATTTCTCGGAAGAAAGGTCTCCTTCACTTTATCTTTAATAATATCCAGAATGCTCCGCTTTTATCTTTGTCATTTGAATTTTCACTAGCGCTGGTCTCCTGAACTAATTTCCATTTTAAAATCCATGGACTTAAACACCTTGCATATTTTAATAAGATAAATTAATCGATAAGTGAAACGAATGACACTTACCACCTCTATAGCATACTTTTTCGAAGAAAGCGGTGTTTTGGTTCTTCATGAGTTCACCTACTCTTCCTGCTGAATTCACCGTGTAAGACAAACATGAGGAGTTAGTGTAATTCAGGCTGAAGGCCACAACTTGAACCTGCTGCTTGCCAATGTTGAGACAATCCCTTGTAACTGCATGCCCGTTTTGTTGAAGCAATACTTGATGTGGTATATGTAGCTCGAATGTATAACCCGGAGTCCTGTCATATGTCACTACACCGCCAAAACAGTCTTGACCTAAAAGAAAACAAGAATAATAACGTTTAGTTGAAATAAGTTAAATGATTTTTTCATAAAATGATTTGTTTTTCGTGCTAAAATTAGCGAACGGTATCGGGGATTTTTGGATAAGTTAACTATAAACCTAATATCACTGCTATACACCCACAGCGTCTATAGTAGATCAACGCCGGCTGTTGACAGGTGTGAAGAGGAAAAAAGCAAGCTATTGATGTTCTTCTTGAAGAGCTGAAAGTTATAGCTTTTGGGGAACCCTTCACGGAGAAGATTGTTCTCCCTGAAGAAACTAGATAGATGGAATGAAAGGTGAATGGGAATGTCGATGAGCCAGCCATTTAACAGTAAAAATTTGGACAGGGTTGCTCGTGTGAGACTGTAGATTTAATAGAAATGAGGATCATGATGAATGCCAGTTTTGCTGAACAGTACCTACGGAATTATCTATAGAGAAGACAATGGGAAAACTGATCGTCTGTGAGACAGTGGCTGGAGAAAGACTGTGAGAGGAGGATTCTGGATAGCATCAAAAATTTTTATAGAAGTTTTTGGTGCACAACTTTTGGGAAAAGTGAGAGCAATATTCCAAGGTAGGGCAGATTTGTGATTTTCATAAAGTAAATAGCTGCGCCGATGAAAAGTAACGTCTCTAGAAACGATGCTAAGTCTTTTGGAAGTCGAGAATGTTATAAAAGTGATATGTGTGTGCCTCGAAATACCGATGTCAATTCTGGGCTTCTGTAGATCAATTGGTATAGACGAGCCGTTTGGTTGGAAAGATCCAGGTTGGTTCGAATTACGTCTATGGTAAATATCAAGATCCGATAAAGGTTTCTCTATGTGAGCAACCTTTATCGGGTCTTTTCAATTAAATAGCGATTTACCCGTCTCATGCGGAAGTAAAGGGTTTTTCTCTGGGAAACGACCTTTTCTCCCCTCAAAATAGGCAAACCAGCCCCATAAATACACAGTAATACAGTCATAAATACTCATCTTAGGGGATGCAGCAGAGAAGTTGCGTACTGGCTGCATTGATTCTCCATGTCCTCTCATCAAAGTACAAGGACATGGGTTGAAAGCATTGGCGCCCAGGGAGGGGGCCAAGGGGCCCTGCTCCCCCCCCCCCCCCAAAGGAAAAAACACTAGAAAAATTTCCAAAAATCTTTTCCTAATTAAAATTCATTTTTTTTTTAAATTTATGTTATGTTGTATCTTCTATTTCTATGCTACTTATGAATTAGCGGTCACATAAGGTGGGACTACCCTATAGCTATCGGGAATCCTGGCCGCTGTGAATGCAAGGCGAACTGAGTAGTGCTCGGGAGCTACTTCGTTTGCCCAAGCCGAGTCAGATAAAATCACGGGTATCATGTATTGGCAATCACTGCAGATGCTGTCATAGCTCGTATGCAATGACGTAATTCTAAAATCGTCTACTCAACTCGGCCTTCCTCCAAGATTAAATCTTGAGCGCTCGTCCCCCTCCAAGATTAAATCCTGAGTGCGCCACTGGTTGAAAGAGAAATCGGGTTTAGACTGTCAAGCTGAACATTATTAAAAGTAAAGAGAAACTGGTTTTTTTTTTTTTTGTGAAACAAAAAGAATTTGATTTTGGAAGCATTGTGACTAAGTTGTTACCAATTCATTGAAGGATTTTTTTGTGATTCCCACGCACAAAAGGTCATGAAGCCTAAGCACATTAGTAACGTGAGCAGATTAAGGATTTTTTTTTCTATTTTTTATAATTTTTGTATTTTTTTACTTTTTGCATAGTCCGGAAACCTTCTCTAGAGATCAAACATGAAACGTTTTCAAGCCACTTCAGACGTCCAATAAACAGGGTGATCAAGTACTGCAAGACAGAGAGAGAGAGAGAGAGGGAGGGAGGGAGGGGTTGAATGAGTAGTAGGAATGGAGAGTGCTATCATTAACAAACCTGTATACAGGGTTTCCGGCCAGTGCGAGAAGGTTGTTTATATATATGAGGAATGGGTATAAGAAATAATAAAGCACTGTGGCCCATTTTGCATTTATAGGAAATATGAAGAGAGAGCACCCTTCACCACTACATGCACTGAACGACCTAATTTCAATCAGTTACAAAGGGTGGAAGGCAAACTATAAGATGTTTTTTGCTGAGAAGCTCTCGATGCCAACCTCTATCAAATGCCTTGTATGCAACAGTAAAAGTTTCTCCAAACATTTTCATGGAGCGAGGGATTGAGATAATGCCGTACTTTCCGGTAAAAGGGGCCGCTGTATTATCATACGCTAAATGAATAAATAATAATAATTCGGCAATATTGTTGTATGTTATTATTTGCAGGTGACTTCAATGTTATGTTATGCGAGAATGCAATCAAGAATTTACAGAATATGTGATGGAACAGAAAAGGTTTAGAGAGAAAAAAACTAAAAGAAAAGAAAATTATTATTTTTTAAAGAAAATTTTGTTTGAATTATAACATGAACAAAAACTCGTTGACGAGGAATGATTAAAATTATTAACAAAAAAGAACGATTATCTACATGTAGATTTGCAAAGAATTACAAAAAACTGATTAAGCAAAATCACAAATGGAGGTTGGATAGAAGTATCAAAATTCTAGATTCGAAACTAATGAGAAGAGAAGGAAAGGTGTGACTTTGAGTGTCATTAAGTAAATGACTCTTTTCAATTAGATTTAGCCTTAAAGGCTAATCAAACTATAATCGAAGTATATCGAACATTTCATGAGCGATTTCATGAACTTTAGGCTTACAATTATCAAGCATCTAGCTTTAGCAGATCCATGGCTTTCGAAACTATTAAGACTCACACTTTTCTAAATGAATATGAGAAGTGATAAAGCAAGCATAGTGTCGGGAAAGTGAGTTATTCCCCCCCCCCCATGATACACTGGGCATTGAGTATTTATGCTTCATTTTGAGTGTACTTGGTTGGAAATAATTCCTATTGGAAAGTGATATCAGTCTCTATAAAGGTGGAACTTGAGTAGCGATTTATTGTAGTATAAATTGATCCGATTACAATGTAAATTGAAAAAGAATATTAATGGTTTTTATGCATTTTTTCCACAAATAGTAACTTGATAATGATTTTTTTTTTTCAGTTGAATATCTATGGCAAGGAAAATATTACTCTGTCGCATTTCAGCTGTCAGTCACAGCTAGTTATCATTAGAGCAATGTGAATGTCGGTAAATTTTTGCAACACTAGAAAGACTAAATTATACACAAATAGCGTAACATTTCCCAACTACAATGCCTAGTTTTTTAGAGCATCAGATCATGCGTTTTCCGGATTCTATTGCATCGGTAGTCGGTGTTGTTGTTGTAGATACCGGACATGGTCATTTGGTGCTCTTCCAATTAAGTTGGTTAAGTGCACTGTACTTGTCGACTACCTTCGAATGACTGCGCGTGGTCGACAACCCAACCGAATAAAGCGTGCAATCGGATTTAAAATATGTCACTATTTTTTTAAATCATGCAGAATGTATGTCCTTGTTTTAAAAAAAAAATGTATACTAACCTGAATGGAAAAAAAAAACTTCTTTGAGATGTTGATTTTTGAGATAAAAGACATCAACCGACTTGAAAACATGGAATAATTACTGGACAGTTTTTAGAAATATTTTGAAAAATATTCCGAAAATATTATACAAAACATTCAGAATGGAAATAATCTACTGAAGATTCTTGTTTTAAACATCTTGGTAGAGTATAAGGGTTTAATAATAATAATAATTTTTTAAAAGTTTAACACAGTTTAATCTTTCAAAGAAATTACATAAGTGTAGGGTACATTTTGTTACATGTTAAAATATGATGATTATGACAATGTAATAGTATAATTAATTTTAAAGTTAATAATAATCCTAACAAAAACAATTTACAGTTTACATTGAAACAGTTAAACGGCTATTTTTGCATTTTGTGATTTACATTTTAATTTTACAATTTATTTTTATTCACAGTTCACATTAACAATCACTTTTTTGTTAACATGCAATAGATAATGATAAATTCATTCATTTCACAATAATAATTAAAATAAAAAAATCGACAGCACCAATGAACAATGAGACTTTACAGTTCTATACTAAAGTGATGTACAATGCGATACATCACTTTACTTTGATTTATCACTACATCTCAGAGAATGACATATATTTTATAATATTTAGGTCACAGTCCTATAATTTCTTACGTTACACTTTTCATTCTTAATATCTTTATAATTTGCGTAATGTGGAATTCATATAACAGAATAATAACGATCACAGTAATCGGTTGCAAATAATAATAATAATAATAATAATTATTATTATTATTATTATTATTATTATTATTATCATCCTTATTATTATCGGTTAAGGTATTATGACTTAGAAGTCAATTGTAGTGATTGGCTAATGAGGATTATTTGATTAAGCTATGCTAATCCTACCTACTTCGTAGCTATGGTTAGCTTTTATGATGTGATATTTTATGATAATAATAATGATTAGGAACGTTCTAAAAACATTGGTATGAACGCTCTATACCCATTTGCGAAAAGTGATGCGAACGCACATATAACACAGATCGGAGACATCTTTAAAAGCCAAGTTCAATATGCAGTAAGTCGAAATATGGGTAGGAGTAAATTGAAAATCACTGCTAAGAAATATTCTTGTGAAACAAGCCGAGTTTAGTATTTTTATAAATACAGTGAACCCCTTCTTAAAATGAATTTTTGATAATGGGGAGTTCACGTCGTCATTTTATTATAAGAATCTTAATAGATTTAAATTGGGCAATGAACAGCTAATATTAAACATATATTTTAAGCCCTTTAGTTAACAGGCTAAAGTAAAGGTGATTCTTTTACTTAGAAATGCATAAATATAATCATTGCGATGAAATATTAAGCAGCATGCATACGACTAACTATTCCAATAATTACTCCCTAATATTTCGACAAAAATATGGCATTTGTTACTATGTGTGAGACTATTCTCACTCTCCGTTTGCAAATCTGTACTAGCGAGTATCTTTAATAATTCTTATTAATATTTGACTTAATAATGATCGAAATCTGAAATGTATTATTATTTTTCCGACCTCTCAGTCTTTTGAGAAAATCAGGAATTCCTTTATTTTAAGGCAGGTCCTAGCATAACATTGCTAGTGTGGCTGTTCATCTAGTGTGGCTTTTCATTACAACCAGTAGTATAATGAATTTTTACTACCTTGACCACTTTCTAGTTGTTAGGCTCTTTTTTGTTTATCTTGTATTTCTCATTCAAAGCTCTAGCATGCGGCGCATTCTGCCATAGTTTAGAGGCCAAATTTTCCACTCTTATTTTTCCGTCTGTGTATTCTTTTTAATATCTTTCCTGTGTGATTCGAATAATGCCTTTGCTTCAGTTTGTTGATCTGTTGTTCGAAGAATCTTGCCGAAAAGTGAAATATAGGACCTAATTTTACGGCGATACATTTCAACTGAGATATAAAGTCCATTTAGATTTATGTTAAGTCTTGAAAAATAATGAAAAATAATTTAATTAAAAATGACCTAAAATTAAAAATTATAATTTGAACAGTAAAAAAAAAAAACTAGTCTTCATATATTGCAACACTTTGTATTATTGTTTAACGGGTTTTTTTTAATTTTCTGATTAAGAAAAGATCACTTAGAGTGGAGTGAGTGAGGGAGGGAGAGAGGGAGAGAGAGAGAGATGTCATTTGCTAGAAGATTAATAGTTTAACGAGATATTTTTATTAACATTATGATGTGCAGTATTTGTATTTTGATTTTTAAAATGAACAATTTAGTTTCTTTACTTACCCTTTGCGAATGAAACGACCAAAGCAAGTTGAATAAATAGCAGATTCCCCGAGTTCATTATTGCTTGTTCTTCCGATGAGGCTGAAACAGTTAAAGAAATATTAATGAAGTAAATATTAATAAAGATAATGATTAGCATAACTGTCAAAACTGGACAGTCAAAAGCGCATGAATAAGTTATGAATCGAAAATCGTAACTCATTAAATACATGTATTTTATTTTTAAAGTATTGTAAAATATGTTTTAAAGGTTCATCCTTCATCTGTCATAAATATCATCCTAATTATACTAATCTTCCGTGATTTATCTGAAATTGAAATGATCATAACCCATTCCAGCATCTGTTAACAACTAATAGTATGCTGATCGTGTGATATAAATACAGTATCCTGAAACGTGAGGATACTGTCAAGTATAACCAAGTGAATCAGACAGATCTACTGTGTATGTGTGTACAAACATGCCATATCATAGTGCAGGTACGACTGCTGCTTGTGTTAAGCAAAATGATATGAAAATCTGGATTTCAACCCAACGAATCATCGTTGTGTCAAACTGGAACATCAAAATGCTGGCCAGAACATGTTCAACAAAGATACAAAGATTATGATTAATCATGTTTAAAAAGAATAGTCTAAAATTCCTGGCTCATTGTCACAAACTAGTAGATGAAGTGTATGTGTATAGAAAGATGTGTATAGGAAAATTAAGTTTCTCCAAAATGTACATCCAGTGCTTATTTCAATACAGCGTATGTATTGAAATACACACGCTGTGTTGTATTTACAAATACAATACAGCGTAAATACAAATCACTATGTAGTACATAGTGATTTCTATTTATTTTACACATGAAAAAACGACTACACACACACATACACACAAGTTATATATTTAACAAAATAACTTACTTATGGAGTTGTTTCTAGCGTTTTCCTTTTCAGATTGGTAACAGATTTGTTTCATATAAACTGTGGAAATAAATGATGCCAACTTCATTCATCGATGTGAATTAAATGATCGAGCACTGATTTCATCTTCATTATCTACACTAGTCCTAAATTCTGCACGAAGTAGCATTATCTACACTTAAACATCGACATCCATCCTGAAATAGGTTTAGTCAATTAAAGAGGCAAGAGCAAAGCGATAATTGCAACGTGCTAGCAAAATCTGAAAAATCTCCATGAGAATGCTCTTCCCATCAAAGCGAATGTTATGATTCGCACTTACCAACGGAAGTATTGATAAAAATGTTTCCGCATAAGCAAATCGCTGGTTCGGCGCTCTGTCTGCACGAAACCGAAAGCTTTTGTTCGGATTCTAGAGGAAAAATAGCTTCCGAATTTGAACCTACACTATTTTCTGAAAGTTTATAATTTTTCTGGTCTTTCATGTGTGCTTGGTTGGAGAGCCCAACTGCAAACTGGAAGTGTCGAAAACCGTGATGACGGATGGTCATATGAGAAGAGTGGTCTAACCTGCGTTTTCCGAAAATAGTGGTACTTCCTGTTTTTTCAATGTGTTTCGAGTTCTGAATTATTCCTTTTACTCGTGAAAATCTTTGATTTGCGAACAATCCAAGTTGGAATCCTCATTTGCATCTAGTAAATGGATTTTACATTTAGCTCATAAAAAAACTGTTCAGCACTATTACAGGGAAGCGTCTCCATAGCGCTGGAAGAACAATAGGATTGTGAATCCGTTGTTGGAAAAGGTCTGGGCTCATTTCTCTTCACGTAGAGAAATTAAGAATGTGCGGAAAGAAAAAAAAAAAGTTTTTTTTTAACTTAATTGACAGCCGATCTCGTGCAGGAAAGAAATACTGCTTTTTCTCTTGGAAACTCGAATTTTACATTCCACAAACTGGCCTCAGAAAATACTGTAGGGGTTTTAATCTAGAAAACTAACTGTGTTTTGTTTATCAGTTCCATCGACTGGGTGGAACTGAAGATTGTTTAAAAGAATACCCATTCTCTGTTAGAAACCCACTCTATGTAATTCTTGGGGAAGTGGATGGAGGGGGGGAGAGGGATAAATCCAGTCCTACGTAACTGTTGGATAACTATACAGCTTTCTGATCTCATGATGTCCATGTAATCTCTGAATGCAGGAAAAGTAAAGGGCTTTTAATGTGCGTTTACTGAGGAGAAAATGAAATCACGTTGTCATGCAATATGAATAAGTAAATTGTGAAATCGACGCAAGAAACTGTTATTTGAATGTTAAATACCCCACAATTGCGAACTCTTTTAGAAACATTTCCATACGTTCGTAATGAACAAGAACAAAATCCATCTCGAAAACATGAGAAAAGATTATTCTTGTATTTTCGTACTGAAATTCAGATCAATAAATTGCGTTTCACTCCCTGCAATGCTTTAATTATCTATAGTGAACCCATCCTCTTCTTTTCTCTTGACACGTGACAGGGTCGTCTCTAAGCAAGCACTTATGCTTGGGGCAGCTCACTTACAAGGGCGGAATTCGATCAATATACAGAACAATATATATATATATATGTGTGTGTGTGTGTGTGTTTTCAAGAATTTTTTTTATTTCGTGAATTGAATTTTCATTTTTTTTTAAATTGAAGTAAATACAATTCAAATATCAGTAATAAAAAACAAGCTAAAATGTTTGCATGTGACGGCAAACAAACAGAAAACTACAATCAGTTTTGGAAAACCTGAGATCCGTCTTCTCTAGTTACTTCTACCTTTTGCAACTAATTCTGCGTCATTCCCAATCCCAGCTAATTAACTTTCTTTTTCTGTTTCTTCGCCATGTTAGTTTACGACTTTTTCTTTTATTTCCCACCGAGATGCATATCAAATCTGGCATTGGAATTTCTACTCTCAATATGGCCAATCCATCTTTCTATTTAACTGGTGATATTCATTTTGCTTTGTTTACTTATATAATCCACATTTTTTACGTTGTGGCCAAAATATTTTTCATAATTTGTAGTGAAATTGTGCGTTTGAATGGAGCGATACAAACTAATAACCGGCGAAAGTCTGTGACGACAAATAATAGAATGTTCGTAAACGTCAATAAAATGAAGGAGCGAGTGCTGTATGGAGATTCGCTATTAAGAGGTGTGATAGTTGAGAGTTTAACGAAGTCGTACCAGCCGAGTGCGAACATAAAGGACGTCAGCGAATCTATTCGAGTGCAAAAACAGAGGGTGAAAGAGGTGATAATTGTGGCAGGAACAAATGATTTGAAAGAGGACAAAATGGAAATGATAGAGGATGTGAAGGAATTACTTGAGGTAGCAAAAGAGAAGAGTGAGAGAGTTAGGATAGTGAGTATTTTACCGCGGTATGACAGTGAAGTGTTTAGAAGGAGGGCCATAATTGTCAATGACTTTATGCGTGGGTTATGCATGGAGAGTGGTGTGGAATTTGTGGATGTGTGGAATGAGTTCGATGGGCGAAAGGACTTATATAAGATGGATGGGTTAAATTTGAATGGAGTTGGTGTACGGAGGCTTGAAAAAGTGTTGATGAATGATGTGGAAGTGGATGCACAGACTCAGGGAAACTGGATTTATTAAGGAGGGGGGGGGAAGTAGATATGCAGACTTTAGGGAGGCAGTTGAGTGTATGAATGAGTATATTATGCCCGAGCGAGTACGAAGGACAACAAATCAGAATGGGACAGTTAGTATAAGGCATCAAAGTAGGGATGGGACAAATGGGCTTCTGCAATTCATGTACACTAATGCCAGGAGTATTAGGAACAAGAAGGAAGAGTTTTTGGCCTTGGTTGGCACTTCCAGGCCACAGGTTATTGGTATTAGTGAAACATGGCTGACAGAAGAGGATAAAGCTAGTGGGATTGAATGCGACGGGTATAGCGTGTTCAGGAGTGACAGGGTGAATAAAAAGGGGGGAGGAGTGTTATTGATGATAGCTGATGAGTTGCAGCCAAGGAGTATAGAAGTTGAACTGCAGGATAGAGAAAAGAGTACATTTGAAGCTGTTTGGTGTGAGATAGAATCTAGCAGAACAAAATATACAATTGGGTGCTGCTATAGACCAGGGGATGGAATCGATGGTGGGGATAGTATGCATAGGCAAATAGAAGAAATGAGTGGAAGAAGGGCAATTATTATGGGTGATTTCAATTATGGTAACATTGACTGGAAAGAGGAGAGGGCACATGGGAGGAAGGAATTAGATTTTATGCGGTTATTAAAGGACAACTATCTACGGCAGCATGTAGTAGAAAATACCAGGGGGCAGAGAGTGCCTGACCTAGTAATTGCAACGGAGAATGTGGCTGTAACGAACATGACCATGTTGCCACCAATTGGTGAGAGTGACCGTAAGGTCATGACTTGGGAGGTGGCTAAAGGAGTGGAATTTACAATTAAGACAGGGTACATGTGGAATTACCGGGCTGGTAAGTATGACAAGCTTAGGTGTGTGCTTGGCTCAGTGCCATGGCATGTAAAACTACAAGGGCTGAATGTTGATAGTGCATGGGAGGTGGTTAAGAAATGTTTGCAGGAGGCAATGGTTGGCTGTATACCAAGAGTCCGAATAATAAATCAAGTAGGGGTTAAATGGATGAATAACACTATTAAGCTTGAGCTGCAAAAAAAGAAACAATTGTGGAGGGAACTTAAGGAGAAAGGTGACCAGCAGCCGCAGGAACAGTATAAAGCTCAGGCTAGGATGGTAACAAGGGTGGTAAGAAAAGCAAAAGCGGATTACGAAAGAAAATTGGCCATGCAGGCTAAAGAGAATCCCAAACAGTTTTTTCAATATGTTGCAAGTAAAAGGAAAAATGTTCATGGTAGAATGATCTTAAAACATGCTGAGGGTAGGGAGGTAACCGAATCAGTCGATATAGTGGAATTACTGAGCGAGCATTTTGCAAGAGTATATCATCCAGGTGGTGACATTGCAGGAATGGAAGAACCAACAGCTTATACTGGAATTGTGATGAATGAAGTAGAGGTAATTAGTCTATTACAGAACCTCAATGTCAATACATCTATGGGATTGGATGGTATACCAGCTCGTGTCGTACGTGAAGCGGCTAAAGAATTGTCAGTGCCCTTGACCATTTTGTTTAATTTGAGCCTCGGGTCTGGGTCAGTCCCAAGGGGGTGGAAAGAGGGGAAAATAGTTCCGCTGCATAAAGGTGGTTCCAAGGCTGCTGTTGAAAATTACCGGTCAATCAGCATAACAGGAATCAATCAAGGTCTTGGAGAAAATAATCAAGAGGAAAATACAAGAAAATAGACGAAAATGGGATACTGTATCGGGGACAGCATGGTTTTGTGAAGGATAGGTCATGCCTCAGTAACTTGGAGTTGCTGAGGACTCCCTGGAGTTGCCCGTAATAATAATAATAATAATAATAATTTTTCTCACATTTTGTTTTAAAATATTTCCGGTAATTGACTCTTATATTCTTTGTTAGTTTCCACGATGTAATTGTAAATTTCCATTTTTAGACATGCAAAAAAATCTTTAATTTCCTGTTTATAGATCATATCAATTGTGAAACATATCTTACTGTGTCGCATCGCTAGATCTTACGAGTAATTTTTTTATTTATTTATTTTGCATTTCAGTAGTCTTTCACTGTCTTGTTTGCAATTAACTTATTGAATGTTTCATATATTCCGTGTTGGAGGGTCTTAATTCTCTTAATTGTATTATATTTGTCATTATATTTTTATTCGCTGATTAACAGTTACTGTTTTGAAGATGTAAAATGATTTTTAGTTCATGTTTATCTCTATTTCATTTATACATTCTGAAATTGTAATGAAAACAATGCTAAGTAGATATTTCTTCGGACTCGATATTTGATTTGTTTAAAACCCTAAAAGTGATTCTTGAGCCTTTATTTTCAAACTTGACGCTGTTATTTGTGTCGTTTCTATTATCACCATTACTAATGCAGTAATAATATTTACATCACGTATTTTTATTGTTTTCGTGATAATGGCGTTTTTGTTCTCAATGTTTAAAATTTTTAAAAACGGTACAAAGACGGGCATCGTTAGTGTCTAACGGTTGCTACATGCTTAAACTTATTATTAATACACGCAAGATGGTAGGATTTGTCCTAAAAGCTCAACCTAGCCCACTGCGAACGTTCACATCTCAAGGTTTTATCCAACTGTTCGATCCCACACATTCAACCAAGACATGAACGTGCACACTTCACGACGAGTGCATCATTCTTCAAACATTAACCTAGAAAATGATAATGAGAAGTTCGTTTTCATGTATAGTAAGATAAAGAGATTATGGATAAAGAGTGAAACACAGAGTGTTTTGTTGCTTTGTGGTTGTAGAAACGTATACAAACGACCAACTGCCGAGGTAGTACTCAAAAAACAGCTTTGTAGTTCATGAACGTATGAAGAAAGGCTAAAAGAGGTTTCTAGAGAAAGGACAATTTTCATAGTTCAATGTCAACACTTTTTTCTCTTCTCTTTTGAAGAGATTAAACTTAGGTTATGGTAGAAAGTTAATCAAAAACGGAAAAATGTGTTTTCCAAAGTTTCGTTTTCTTTTAAATTGGAGTGGCAAAGTATTTATAACCAATATTTTAATTTATAATTAAAATTATGAATTAGCGAAAAATAAGAGTTGTGTGTAAAAGCTAAAAACGATTACAAAATTTGATTATAAGGCAACCAAGGCGGAATTTTTTGAAGAAAGGTTCGCTATTTCTGACTCGACTTTGTTTTACTGCTTATCACTTCAGAATCGTCATTAAGTTAAGTCTTGCATGTAAACCACACAAGTTGAGAATAACTGTTGGGGTTTTATGCAACCGTTTTGAAAAATGAGCTATTGTTCAGATAGATGGCGAGTAAAATCAGCCTGAAGGGCGTATTCTTCTCTTACGGCATAGGTACCGACCATATCAGAGGGTCGTGGTTTGGGAATTACTTCTTCAGTGAACCGGTTTATTCTGACCGGTTTAATGTATGTTATAAAGGTCATATCCGCAGAGTATTTTTTAATTGATATTTTTTTAAGAGTTGAAGCTCCCGTTTTACACTCGAGGTTATAATTGGAGTCAGGTGACACAACCGGCGTTTTTGAGCCCCTAAAGGCTTTTAATTTGAACTACACGTGTGAGTATAAGTATGAATCACGACAGGTGACACAATAGTTGTTTATTCATGAAAATAAAGACATTTCAGACTTTTAAACCAATTTGAAAGCACTGCATAAAGTGTGAAATAGAAATAAAAAGACTGGGCTTCAAAGTAACACTAAATTTAAATGTAGCTATGAAAGAAAAGAATATATATATATATATATATATATATATATATATATATATATATATATATATATATATATATAGAGAGAGAGAGAGAGAGAGAGAGAGAGAGAGAGAACATCAAAATCAACCATATTCACATAGGAAAGCATGATCGGAAACGCCACCCGAAAGTGATAGGTGGCGCTGTTCACCAGCGCTCCAGGTGAGCAATTGGGGCTTCCTCATTCAAGTTTTCGACGTCGTACGAAGAACATGCGTCGTTTTACGAACGCTGAGATGGCAGACATGCACCTCGTTTACCATATTATGTATCCAACTACTATTGAACTGTTCAGTTATGCCTAATAAAGTTTTTTACACTACTTACCGCCTTGTGTTATTTCTGTATCTTTGTGTCCCTGTTAGTACCTTCCGGTGGAGTTTCCGGTCATGCTTTCCTATCTGAATATGGTTGATTTTGATGTTCTCTACCTCCCCTCAAAGTTTGTACGTGGAATTTTGAACCACCGTATATATATATATATATATATATATATACTTCTGGATGATGAGTATTATCCATGTTCAGAATGGAGTTTATACTGGAGTATAAACATGATTATGTGGAATTTTTTAGATATCCCAAACAGGAAACTTTCATCTATAATTAAACTGGTATCATCATGAATGGAAGAAAGAAGGAAGAACAATTTTCAAAAAGAATTTGAAAATCTAGGGAAAGCTTGAGAGAGAGAGAGAGAGAGAGAGAGAGAGAGAGAGAATTTCTTGGTTGATAAATATGCTTCGAGTTGGACAATTAATAAATAAATGGTAAGTAGTTGTTGCGTGGAGCCTCCATAGCTCAGTTGGGCCCTTTGCAAAGAGGTAGATTCGAATCCTATCTAAGAAATGAGGAACTTTTCAATCAAATGGTGAGCTAGCCAGTCCCATGCAGAGTTAAAGGATCCCCTCCCCGGAAACTCGGGCTATTCGTCCCTCAAAATAAGCAAACCATCCCCGTGAACATGCAAGTCTACGGGCATAAATATTTGCCCTTAGGCATATAGCAGAGAAGTGTCGTGCCAGTTGTATTAATTGGTCCTTAATCAGGGAACTCTAACGCTCTGTGTGTGTGTGTGGGGGGGAGAATGGGTTGAAGAAGAGAAGTTGTTACAACATGCAAAGATTAAAAAAAAAAATGGAATTACAGTGTAGCAATAAATTTGCTGAGATGGAAAATCAGCACTTTCGAACCCTTCGAAAACGTAAGCGAAAGAAAAATAAATAAAATCCATTTCTTTTTTGGTTAAGCAAAAAGAGTAATATATATATGTTAAATATACCAAGCTATTTTAAACCTGGTTTTACTCCATTTCCCAAGTAAGCAAACAGACAAATATATAAGTCAAGTTTGCGCCTGCACGTAGTGCAAGTCTAAGTGACCCGTAAAGTAGTACAAGTCTGGGCAACTCGTGGTAAAGGTGGAATAAGCTCTGGTCACTATTCTTAATATTTACCCTTAATGCAAAGCCTATCTCCTTTAGGAGATGCATGATGCTATGCATTAAAGGCAAGGGGCCACTACCTAGACCAGTTTCGACTTTTATTGAGGTCTCATCAGTGGGAGACAGGCTAGGAAATACCAAGGTTTTTAGCAATACAGAACTTATAAGTATTTTACCAAAACAAGTTACCATAAGGTGCTTTGACCTTATTAAATAAAAATCTCAGGATGAGAGATAAGAAGTTTATTACCTTGGGTATAATATATTATACTCAAGGTAAAAAACTTCCTACATATATATATATATATATATATATATATATATATATATATATATATATATATATATATATATATATATATATAATTTTGTTTTAAATATACTAATCTTAACTTTTCTTGCTTCTTTCATAGCAATATCCAGCACAGGGAATTCTAATTTCATCACTGCATTCATTGCAAATATTACCAAGTCATCCACTAAATGCTTTTGTCACAACGTCAAGTAGTTTTCAAATCATTTTATGAGTTTAGATCAGAAGTCTCCAGATTTCTTTGAAAACTAGCTAGGAGTTTTGTTTTTCTTACAAGCGAGGTGCTAACTGGGCTAAATAGTTTCTGTTTGCAAAAATATAGTTTAAAATTCAAAGAAAATTTCTACAAATGACGCAGTTTTACATTGTTATAATTAGTTCCCACCCTTCTCCCGATCATCCATTCTCGGACTTGTGAAACGGGTTTCACAATCCGTAGCTTCAAGATGCCTAGTAGAAAATCGCTGTTGGAATGCAAGCAAGGAAGGCATCGAATATCAATGTAATTGCACATTGAAATAATGAGAGAGAATAAGAATTCTCTCATAATCGTTATAAGGTGATCTTGACAGATGCTGACTGATCATATTTTAGTTTCCATTATCCATAACATAATAATTTCGAATTAAGAGATGAGCTGTTAGCTATCTTCCTAAAGGTTTTTCAAGACCACACTAATTCAGCACTACGCAAATTGAAAAACTTTTCAATTAGAGGCGAAACGCATCTGATTTAATAAAATTGAAGTGACTAATACTGACAAAGTGGATGGTTTTAAAAAAATGTTTAAGCGATATCAAAATATCATACCATACAGGTTAAGCACATGGCCGATTTTTGTAGATATACAGTCTTTACGTTGTTCGGTGTCAACTGCAGCAATCAAGTAAATTCATTCTCTCCTCCGATGTTTTAGTAACCTAGCCTTTGATATGCACCTATACGAGCTGCCTCTATTGGCAGACATTTCATTCCATTCCAATACGCAATGAAACTCAGACATAACAGTTCTCATATTGCTTGGATTTTATCTTCAGTTGCTATACGTAGCGGCACCAATGAATTGATGATACAATTCATTTAAATATTTTCTTAATATTGATATAGTATGAAAAAAAAGAAAACGTAACGATTTAAAGCTATTACGCAGTGTTAGTCCACTACGCAATAATAATAATACTGCGTAATATTACGCAGTATTACGCGGTTAATCGCTTTAACCAAAGAACGGGACATACTGTTAGTCATTTCAGGGGGGGTTGGGAGTCGGATCTCATAGGATTATATGATCTGATATTATAGGATCTTGTATGAATAGATCGAATTATATTAAGTTGCAAAATGTATTGGCAAACCTCAGAAGAATTGCACAGGATAGAAAGAGACGCCACGCAGATATCATTCAAGGAAGAAACTTACGTGGGTGGTCGGAAAAGTTCTCGGCCTAACAATGAAAAAACGAATTTATAATTTCAAAATTATTTTTCAACATAATCTTCCTTACGCCTAATACATTTATTCCAGCGATGCTCCAGCCCCGTTATCCCGTCTCTGTAGTGGTTCTCAGTGTCCGCGCGGTTAGCCTAGTGGCTATGCGCTTCACAACCATATGCCTGGGGAAGGAATGTCCTGGGTTCGATTCCCGTCGCCGACGTGAGGAGCTTAAGGATCATTCTCAGCCATAGCCAAGTTACCCGGTCTTGGGCATGGACAGCAGGGTTCCCCCCCCCCCCCAGTTTATCTGGGGGTTTTCATCCCGCAAGCAGGCAAACCGGTCCCGTGAACACACATAGATCTACAGCCATAAATACTTAACCCCCCATGAGGGGCTCAACTTGCCCCAATAGGGACGGGGGAGAAAAAGGAGGAAACTCCATATGAATAAATAAATAAGTGATTTTCAGTAAGATCTGCAAAATACCCCTCTATAGTTGCAATCACCTCTTCGAAGAAAAAGGCTGACCAGCGAGGAGGAGTTTTAGTTTTGGGAAGAGATAGAAGTCAGAGGGAGCCAAATCTGGGGAATAGGGTGGATGTTCCAACAATTCATAGTGCAGATCCCTTAATTTTCCATTGCCAAAAGAACTTTGGGGCAGGAGTGCATTGTCCTGATGAAAGATGATTTTTTTCTTCTACAAACCTGGTCTTTTCTAACGAGTTTTTTTGTCTAGTCTGGTTAAAAGATAGATCGGAATAATATTACCCGGTTATTGTTTTACCTTTTTCAAAATAATTAATAAACAAAATGCCTTTAGCATCCCAAAACACAGATGGCATGTCCTTGTCTTCTTTGGCGCTGAACAACCGGATTCTGCCCACTGTTTTGATTGCTGGTTGGATTCTGGTGTGTATTGGAATCAAGTCTCATCCACAGCAATAAATCAACGCACAAAATCAGTTTTATTCTTGCTAAAACGCTCCAAGAACTGTTCAAAGATTTTCATGCGAGTGCGTTTTTGATCTGCTGTGAGCAAGCGCGACATCCATCTTGCGCAAAGCTTTTTCATATGCAATTCTTCATGCAAAATATATCCTACACATTCTTTTGAAATGCCTATGGTCTCAGCAATTTCACGCAGTTTGACTCCCCGGTCATCCAATATCATATCGTTCACTTCATTAATGATTTCTGGTGTTGTTACACTTTTTGGACGTCCTTCACGGGGATCATCTTCAAGGCTGGTACGGCAGCGTTTAAACTCGGCAGCCTACTTCTTAATTGTCGAAAACGAAGAAGAAGAGTGCTCATAAACTTTTATGAACTTCGAATGAATTTCTTTTGGCGTTAAACCTTCTTTTACAAAGAATTTTATAACCGCACAGTACTCAGTTTTAGCCATTTCAAGGGATACAGTAGTATAGAACAAACTACTTGCTAGAATGACTTGCAATTTCACATGGATGGCTTATTTAGAAAAAAAAAAAAAAAAAACTTGCCGATAATGTTGCCATCTATGGTAGAGGCCGAGAACTTTTCAGACCACCCATGTATATAAGGGAGACATCCCTTAAGTATCACGTTCAGTTTGAACTAAAACACTTACGGAGTGGAGCTTAACTTCAGAGACAAAAACTATACACCACTGGAAATCACGTTCAGTTTGAACTAAAACAGCTTACGGAGTGGAGCTTAACTTCAGAGACAAAAACTATACACCACTGGAAACCGTCATTTGAAGCGATGAATCTGATTACAGTTCAATCATGTTTCACTCTTTGAGAGATCTATCAGAAGCCTTCCGAACACTATCAGCATGACTGCATTGTCACAGGGTGTTGGAAGTGTGATGGTATGGAGGTGATTATTGGGGAATGAAAATGGTCCGCTGGTTTTTACCGACACAGCACAGTACTTGAATTGTAAAGGGCTATACCTCTTCCTGGAAGACGTTTCCCTTTATGGCTCTTTTGAAGATTCCCCTGTAACTAACTCTAACGGGCTGGAAACTAACAGGACTCTTAAGTCGGGATGGACATTTGTGGAATGAAGTCGAAGGAGGTGAGAGATATTGTGCCGAAGTTTATCGTCACTGGCAGAACTCAAGAAACTCCAGCGTGTCGAAGGGAGGTAATAAATATTTTTTAATTTCCCAGGAAACTTGTCTGCCATACATAAAAGGCGAGCCTACAGCTTATTAAAAATTTAAAAGAAAAACAAAAAAAAACGTAATTTTCAATTTATTTATTGGATGCTCTAATACTTTTGACAACATGGTCTTATTTTTTTTTTTTTTTTTGCGAGATGCGCGACAGAATCTTGTCACCCTGTGAAACTATTTAATGCGAGGTTATTCATTCCTTAAATGGATAAGCAGAATATAAATGACAGGAATGTGAAATCAGAAAGACTTGCTTGACAATAAAATTAGCTCAAAAATATCATCTGAAAATCAGTAACATGGTAGTCGCTGATATGTTGAACTTCTAGCTTGTTGTTGAAACTTATTCGTGTTTCTTTCTTTCTTTCTTTTCCTTTTTTTTATGACTGTTTTGTTATCATTTGGAGTGAAGAATATTATAGGAATTTATACATACATGTCTGAGATCGAGTTATATGGGCGGATAAACGAATGCTCTCAATGTGGGACGATTGGCCCACGTGACCACTTCATAGTACATTAAAATGTTCAACTCATGAACATGCTTTAAAAAATCACTCCAAACAGGTTTTTCATTTAATAAATCAATTAGCCGATTCGAAATTTAAGCACGCTTCGATAAAAATGACTCAGAAATATTTTTAAAAAATTCCAAAGAAACGTCAAATTTCTTTAACAACGAAAACGTCAAAATTAATTCAATTTCAACTGAATTTTGTTATGTGAAACTTAAGTCAGTTCAGTTTAAGGTTACGATATTGGGGAAAGTGTCCTGACACAGTGCTTCCCAAACGTCTGGATATCAGGGCCCCCTTTGCAAAAATTAAAATATTTCACGGCCCCCCTCGAAAGAAAATCGTAATAGAGAGATATATTATTATAATATTTATTGTATTTATATTCAATACAAAACATACACAGCGAATATTGCAAAAATCAAATGCATATATTACATTCTTTGCTTCTTACCGTTTGGTTCTGAAGACGATGCAGGCTTTTCTGGTAAAATATGAAATACTGTCTTTTTTTTTTTTTTTGAGTCTGTTTCTGCTTCTGATTGTTAGCGGGAATTTTTTTTTATTTTTTATCAGCCACTTATCCTTCTCAGGTTTAATTTTTTTAACGTAGAGTAGATCAAATAATATCACCACTTACCGATACTGGCACACCACAGACTGATAACATGAAATTAGTGAATATTACTTGAATAAGGGAATCCCCCGACCAGGAATATTTTCCTCTTTCGTGACTTTTCTTCCTTTACAGTAATTAAGCCTAACGCGAAACAGACAGCAAAGGCAGGTTATTAAAACGTGCATATGATTGGTGCGGTATTAACAAAAGATCGCGCAACCGAAAGATAAAAGCAAAGCTGACAATTGAGTTGAAATGCTAACTCTCTTCAACCGAATTCCATATGTGAAACTGCCATAACATTCATTATATATATATATATATATATATATATATATATATAGTTTTAACACTTTTACGAATTTTAACACGTTCGGTTGAATTTTATTGCTGCCTTGGGAAATCGAACTCATACACATCTAATTAATAACAACAGTTTTTAGTTAGATACTGTGTTTGCCCATGCAACATATGGTTTTGTTTCAGTCTATACAGCATAGTTTCTGTATGAGGGGACATGTGATTCATTAATTAGTGTGTTTTTATCCCAGTATAGTGGCTGTTAGGGAGGGCGTGTTGTTTACCACTGCAAGCGAGTAACATCTCCCCACATGAACTTGTTTAAGCTTTTTTTCATTTGTGAAGTATATGCGAAACTTTTATTGGTAACAGAAAACTAGCTCGGATGAGAGTGATAATATAAAACGAGTTTTGATATGTATATAAAGTCAATATCAATAGTCCCTGATTACGAACGCGTGATGAAAGGGACAGGAAGATTTGGAGCTTTCCTGGAGAGCATTCGAAGTAAATACAATTAACCACTGCTTTGAAATGAAACATATGAGTAAGCAATATTTATTAATATTCATTAAGCGCCAAAATACGCAGGACGCAAAGTTTGTGAACCAACACCAATGTGCGAATTTTTCCATTAAAATATAAAAAATAACAAAAAAGAAATAATAAATAATATGTTAAAATACGTTTCTTTTAAAATAAAAAAAATCTACTTAGTCTTAAAACATTTTAAATTTGTTTTCATTATTTCACGGCCCCCCTCAACAAAACCTACGGCCCCCAGTTTGGGAAGCACTGTCCTAACATACACATACTGGTCACTGAATGAGAAAGCTTTATGCAGATTGACGTAAACGACGCTTCACTCACGCAGCGTACATGCAAACTACTTGTTCACTTGCATCACCACTGTTCTAGGTAACTAATTAAGAATACTGCTGTCAGTAATCGACAATGGTGCTGATTGCAATGGGAAAAACAAAGGGGTTATCATGGGTCTTCTCAAAAGGTGAGATATCCAGGATGTTTAATCAGTGGAAAAATAATTAACATTGCGGTTGATTATTTTAGTAATAATCAACAGCAATGTAAAAGTGTTGTTTGTCGAACGAACCGTTAATTTTAACGGTCTAAAATTTCCTAAAGAAAAAAATTGGACACAGAGTTCTAGATCACTATAAAATTGCATTGAAAATAGCAATACTTAGGATAACGAAGGGGGAAAAAAAAAAGTAAATTGAAGCTGAGATAATTTTTTAAAAAAATCTAATAATTTAAATTAATGTTAAGTTTAAAAAATTTTAAAGATTTTATCGGTGAAATATTTACTCATAAATCAAACACGGAATTTCATTTATGAACAAATCCCTTTTAGCCAGTCGCAATTAAGAAGGATTAATTTAACTGTGATAACAGTTTGGATTTTAATATTTAATCAGTGAACCTTTATTTGACAAAAGTTTTGTATAATTTAATGTTTCAAATCGAATATTTTGTGCATTTTTTTGTTATTTTATGCTTTTATTTACACAACTTTTCGAAAGGGAAAGTAATTAAAATAAGTATTATCGAAATAGCTCTTAAATACAACACTGTATTGCTGTAGGCTTTCTAACGATAAAGGTAATAAGACATGAAAGGGAAAATAAAAGGCGGGAGCAAGGGGGGGGGGAGGGCAGGTTGTTTATTTATTCTGGAATTTAAAGCTCTGAGGCAGTGAGCTTCGATTCAGCACAATTGTTTAAATTGTTTTTAATTCTGTGAAAATAAAGACCAAGTTTCTCCACTTATCTAACAGTTGACTGACTGTTAGTTTATCTTTGTCGGGTCGATGGCCGATCAAGTGGCGACTGCAGGTTAAAAATCTTGCCTTACCTCTTTAAGGAAAAAAAAAAATCTTGTTTGAAGCATTTTGCAGTGCCGTTTGATGTGAATTGTTAATGGGGAAACGTTTTGTAAAAACAAGAATTTCTATTCTTTAAAAAGGCATACGGCACAGCCTCTTTTTTTCCTTTTCTTTAAAAAAAAGAAATGGAAAAAACAAGCCGGTATTAGATATACTGAGAGATGACATTTTGCGTTACAAATTCATGACTGAGTACATTTAAGTACTCAGAGAAAGTATATATTTAAGAGAAAGAATAGATTTAAGATATTGTAAATATATTTCATGCATGTGTACTACCACCTGATTGAGTGTTCAATGTATTTTTCAACAGGTTGGGGGGGGGGTTGAATGATACTGTTCGTCGCGCGGTGTAAGATACCCCATCCGCTTATTGTAAGCTGAAATAGTTTTAAAAGGTCCCATGTTTGTTGTCAGGATTATCCAGAACTTATCCCGCGGATAGTCCCAATATGATAGGTCGGGTCTTCAAATCTTTCATGGACAGGATTCACATTTCATATATATTTTTTAAAAAAAAATTTTGGAATTTTATGTTTAAATTAAATTAATTAATTTTTATTGATTAATTTATTATTAATTCGTTTATTTTTTAAATGTAACAAATCGTCTCATGGCACATTTTCAAATTCTTATCAGAGTTCTTTCTTCTGTTTCCCTTAGATATTATATAAGATAACGAAAGATGAGAATGTACCACGAATGCGTGCTTTTTTGCTCTCTCACAAAACTTCTACATTGGGCTGTAGTTGTCTAACGGAACGCATTGAGCAATGGAATAACACCCAAATCATAGTGTAATAAATTTAGTTTAATCCTTTATCCAAGTGTAAGCAAACAAAGTTTGCGCTTTGAAGTATCTCCAGGACTGAGGCAACTTGTGGTAAAGGTGGATCAAGCTCTCATCACTCCTTGTCTTAATATCTCCCATAATGCTTTGCATTATGGGAGATATTAAGAAATAGATATTTACTATGCATTAAGGAAAGGGCCACTACCTAGACTGGTTTCGACCTTTATTGAGGTCTCGTCAGTGGGAGGCAAACCCAGAAGTGGTGATACTAAGGCAGAAGCAACGGAGAGGTCATCTTTACTTACACGAGTTGCCACAAGGTGTGCCACCTTATTATTAAATTACTCTGGATTTAGAGAAAGATGTTGGAAGTTTATTTTACACTTGGTTAGACTATAATAAATTTAATTTAATCCTTTATCCTTCAGGTGCAAACTTTGTTTGCTTACACTTGGATAAAGGATTAAACTAAATGTATTATAATCTTACCAAGTGGGAAAAAACGTCCAACACCCAAATCATAGATCTTCCAGGTCTAAATTTTGTGGCGCCTATTTTTCATCTGATCATCATTCCCACTGTAGCAAACTAAAATTCGTACAACTGGAAGGTAATATAAACTCGTTGCTTTTAACAGAATCGGCCTTTCAGATTTGAGAACCCCACCCACTCTACAGGATCATTCGGTCAAACTTGATTCAGTTTTTATATTTTTATTTCATTCATAACTGAATTAATTATATATGGAGTTACTCTTAAAATAATCTTTTAAAACAGTTGTTTATATTATAATATTTCAAATTTATTCAAACATAATAATAATTTATTTTATTTTATTTCATTTCCGTTTCATTTTGTCATTTAGGATATTTCATCTCTTCATGCTTGTTACATTTCTTGATATCTTATAATTGGTGATGCGTTTGTTGAGAATGAAGATGTTTTGTGTTGCATATCTGAAAATCTATATTTGCAGATGACACTCGTGCATCCAGTATGGAAAAATATTTTAATTCGCTTTAATTATGCTGAATTCCTTTGATAGAATTTATGGCGAGCGACAATTGAAGTGGTAGTGTGAGAAAATGGCATTTTTAATAATCCTGGAAGCTTTATATATAAACTTTATTATATATATATATATATATATATATATATATATATATATATATAATAAACCTGGAATCCTTATAAAATATCATTATTAGTTAGTATCTTTAACTAATAATGATATTAACTAAAAAGGATATGATTATTATTAGTTAATATCTTTAATTCATATGTAAAGGAAGTAAAATCTGATTTACTTCATTTTCATCCCATGTGTGGCTAATACTGCAGTGTATAATTGAAACTCATTCTGTAGTTTCACTCGTACATTATTTCAATGCGAGTGTACTCAATGGGGCATTGCTAATTCTCAACATATTCAAAAAGTGAAAGGATTTTTGATTCTGTGCATTAGTTGGTTGCGTTTACATGCTTTAATATTCTTTCAACTCGGCATGCATGAAATATTCAAAGATGCCGTTTATATTTTCACCTCCTGCTTTCAAGTATAACACATGCAAAAAATTTAAAAAGCCACTGTTCTCTCACATTTCTCTATTCTCTGTTTTCATGTCAATCTGTTTTATATATTCCTGGGTATCAAAGTTCTTCGGACATTGACCTTGGTGCGATACTGTTGAGCCTTTTGGTTCCATTGTTCGCTTTATGATCTGTGCACAATGTGTGACATCTGTTGGCTCATACACGAGACAGTCAGATGTTAAGATTATCACTTAATAATGGAGTCCAGCAAGGACGTATCCGGGGTGAGGTAGGCTACTGGGATCCTGGTATCCCCCTTCCGTTTCATCTTTTACAAATGCATTGAATATGTTTGCGTTTTTAAAGCGGCAACACGAATCCTTCATGAAAATGAAATGTTCAGTGCGTTTAGAAGTAGTCGTTTGTATAAGTTAAAAATCGGTGGCTGTCATTTCGAAATTAATTGTCCGCATCAGGATGCCTAAAAGAGATTCTTCAGCAGACATAAAGAGTTAATATTTCACTGGGACTAAACTGGGATTAAAACTGAAGAATAATTCTTCAGATAAATAATAAAGGCAGAGTTGATAACAAACTCTAATTTTGTTAAAAATCAGTCAGGAAATAAAAATATATATATACATTAACGTCCATCGCAATACGGGCGCACTTAGAATATCAGAAAACTGTATTTCACAACTTTACTAAATTTAAAACAATGTATTGATGTCTACAATACTGGTATGTGAAATACAGTTTTCTGATATTCTTGTATTCTAAGGAATGACTGGCTTATTCTGTGAGTTTCCGGCTGAAATCGCTAAATTTTAACCGGGAACAGAAATATAGATTTTGACCGGTTTCCGGTTAAAAAAACTATGATCTAAAGAATGCGAAAGAGGTCAACTACTGATTTCAAGTTTCATTAAAGAAACTTGAAATTATGCAGCAGTTTGCACGCATCAGGGCAGGGTTGCAGTGCTGTCCTCCTGGTGAGCTGAATTGGTGGATGAAATTGTTTCAAATATTGAGAATCATCAGAACGCCCTCTCTTTTAGAATGAATCACCGATGTGTGTGTGTGTGGGGGGGGTCACAGAGATGCGTAGACCTCGTGGTAACTTACAGAAAAAATACCAGAAAACAATACCTAAAGTTCGCAACCTTATGATCATATTCATCATGTTTTATGACGATAAAAATGCACACAAATGCTGTAAACCTATAGCGTATTTAGCACCCTGGGTGGATAAAAGTTAGAAAATTCGGGAACCCTGCCCAAATAGTAAACTTTTCAAACCACTTCAGGCTCTGATGAAAATCATCTACTAGTCAAAGACATAATGGAAGTTCCATTCAACAGAAATGTGTCTATAAAAGTTTCTGTAATAAAAAAATAAATATCGTACGTGCCACAATGGAGTTTAAACCTACAACCGTGCCAGAGAAATAAACCAGCCACTGTTTTTTGGGGCCTTTAAAAAAATAAGAGTTTTATAATCTTAATCCCACATTTGCAGAACTTATAACGAGAAATTAAAAACGAGGGGGGGGGGTGGTCTTTTAACCGCTGCACATTGTAATCTTTGACGAGAATACTTCATGTGTAAGGCTGTTCTAGAGTTGGAAATAGATAATGAAGAAGGGAGACGAGTTCTCAGGTTGAAGATAAGTTGTGAACGGATTGATCAGTACCTTCTCGAGATACTTATTAATAGAGAAAGTGGAGAAATGGTGGAAGTTATATTCAATAGAATTGTATCTATGTAAGTTTCTGTAGGAAATAATAATAATAAGAAGAGAGAATTGTGAGAAAGTGGTTGAAGTGAACCTGTGAAAGTGGGATCATCAGTTAACTAGACTGACGTTGTCATCATGGCAACAAAAATTTTTAGACACCTTTTAGATTTTTAGAATGACACCTTTCCAAGTGCGAGAAACGTTTTCTTAGGTTGGACCAGTTTCATATTGGCGTGACAGGGGGTTTTACTTTCCTGAAACTCAGATTTTTTTAATCCTTCAAAAAACCTGAGTTCAGAAAAGTAATGGGCAAAAGAACACACATAATTCACCATTCAAAAAAATCAATCTAGCCCAATCTACGGTTGCACGGTTTGGGTTTGCATTACTGTTAGCAGTAGCACAAGCTAGAAGTAACGTCAGTGAATTTCTTTTGAAAAGACACCAAATTTTTAAAGATTCATGACACTTACGTGATGATGCGATGCGCTTGTACCAGAAAGAAGGCTAGAAGTAAATGTCACGTTAAGGAAAAAAATCGTTCTTATCTTGGGTATCATCAGATCAACATGAGATCATCTCTCTGTTTTAGGAGAGCAGCACTGTTTGTAGCTGAATTTTCCCCATATATTTAAATATTTAAGCTGCATTGTTGGAAGTAAATTAACAAATTGTAGTAAAGTATACCTTAAAAGAGATTGATTTTAAATATATTGATGTTGCAGTAATAACTGGCTACTGAAAGCTGCTTAATAATTTGAATTCAAAATACTTATTATTTCAACTGATATTTTAATCCTCTTCATTCTCGAGTATACTTTACTATAAATTGTTCTCTATTATATTATTATTTTAGGCCTGTTAAAATTTTCTAAAACCCTCTATAAAGTTGATATTATTATTATTATTATTATTATTATTATTATTATTCAAATTCTACACAGTCATGTTAAAACATTACTACAGCCCAACCTATAGAGTAACCAGAACAACATATCAGATAACAAGACCACAGTCAACAAACTACATAACAGATAAGTATAACAATCACTACAGCAAAGCCACCCGAAACTTCTACGTACCTGACATGATGAACAAACTGCCGTTCGACAACAGAAACCTAGGAACGTACAGAGAGCTGAAACAGGCGCTGTATAAATATTATAGCGAGAATGAAAATTAGAGAAATTCCTGTTTCTCTCTCTCTCTCTCTCCCTCACACACACACACGCGTGCGCGCGCACGCACGCACACACACACACATGCACACAAAACCTATGACAAACCTCTCTCAAAAAAACACCACTACAAGGACACAAACAAACACACCATGTCCAAATCCAACTCAACTTGCGAAAAAAAAGTTAAACTGTGTAATAGCAGTTGAAGTCTTCCAAGCACGTACCAACAAACAGTAAAATCAACACCTGGCTTGCGACCAATATAGAAACATAACCATGAAACCACCGCCATCTATTATCTTCCTCAGATAAGCTCTGCAAAGCTTCGAGGAAGAAATCAGAAATGCCTCCCAAAGAAAGAAATTAATACATTATACATAAAAAAAGAAAAGAAAGAAAAATCTGTACGAATTTCATTGTTACAAAAAAAATACGTTGTAAATATGTAATCAAAATATGTAATCATAATTTTTAATAATAAAAAAAGATTGAATTTAAAAAATGTAATGAATCTATGTTATCATATGTAATCAAATGTAATGTAAACTAATGTACGAATCATATGGAATCAAACGCACGTAACGTATGTAATGTATGTACACGTAATTTAAATATGTAATCATAAATTTTAATTAAAAATTATTACTATTATTATTATTTAAAAACATTACTAACTTGCAAGTATCTGTTATTCACAACAATTGCAATGTATTATATATATATATATATATATATATATATGTAGAAAGTATTTTTACCTGTGGGATCAGTTAGACTTGCATCAATTGCAGGCGCAAACTTGACTTTTAGTCTGTTTGCTTACTTGGGAAATGGAGTAAAACCAGGTTTAAAATTGCTTGGTATCTTTAACATATATATATATATATATATATATATATAATTATTACTGTATCTATGTATGTAATTTATTTGAGACATAATAAAATGCTAAAAAAATATTATTATTATTCTGGCTAAGCGGCATCAAACCCCGTACAACACACAGGCTCATCCTAATAGGAGACATTAACATAAATACTCTTAACCACGCTCCTTCAACCACTAGCACATATCTTGATATACTAAGTCAGTACAACATAAACCCTACCATTAACTCCCCAACAAGAGAAGAAATACTCAATAACTCACTAACACAATCATGCATTGATCATATCAACATACAGGGGCTCCCATCCATACATATGCATCATCAGTAATTAACGTAAAAATTGCTGATCACTACTTTGTCTCAACTTCGTTTTATTACGTTACACCCCTCCACCACCACAAAAGCTGGCAAAACTTGATCATACTAAAGAGCATTGTCAATAACCAAGTAAAAAATACAGACTGGAATTCCCTACGAAAAATAAACGATCCTGTAACATTATACGAAAATTTCCAACTAAAGTTCACAGAAATATACAAAAAAAGCAACAAAGCCTACACAAACGAGGCGACAAACAGACAACAATCCATGGATAAATGGTGACATACTAAATAGTATTACTGTAAAAGAAAATCTATGGAAAAAGCTAAAAAAGTCACCCAGTAACACACATTTACAAACATTATACAAAAACACAAGAAATTAACTAACAACAAAAATTCGTACAGCAAAAGACACTACTACTTCCAAAAATTCATGGAATATGACGACAACATGAAGCAAACATGGGCTACATTCAACGAATTAGTAACTCGAAAAAATAAAATTTCAGCACAAGATTTTATTGCAAAAAAGTTTCGGTCAGGATACAAACCAAGAGGAACTAGCAGACTCATTCAACCATGCCTTCACAAACAATATCTCACAACTCAAAAAAGACAAACTACCAACGATCAACAAAAAACTACAGACACAAAATCAACAACAAACGATGTATTTTCCACCTGTGACAAAACAGGAACTGGAAGAAGCACTCTTACAGCTACAGAGTTATACTTATAACTTGTTAGACTTTGTAACTGTAAAGTACTTTGTATTTTACAGTTACAAAGCCCACTCCAGGAATAGACAAAATAAGACTCACAGGCCTTTGAACACACTTTGAAGAAATAAATCCAATACTTTTGAAACTCGTGAACATAATATTCGACACAGGCATTATTCCACAACAACTAAAAACTGCAGTAATTACGGCAAAAGAAACGATACTCAGAACTACAGACCAATAGCTATACTACCAGTCATCTCAAAAATTCTAGAAAAAATAACACACACCAGACTACAGAACTATTTACAGAAGTACATCATCTCACAAAACCAATAAGGCTTTCAGAAAACAAAGAGCACCATCACTTTATTAGAAGACATCGCCGACGCAATAAATAAAGCTCTCGATAAAAACAAGTACGCCGTCCTTATACTGCTGGACTTAACCAAAGCATTTGATACACTTGAACATGACATACTACTCACCAAACTCAACTCAATAGGTATAAGAGGAACATTGCATACATGGCTCAGGAACTATCTCTCAAACAGAACACAAGTAACAAAAATAGGTACATGTCACAGCCGGGGTATACAAATGAAACACGGTGTTCCTCAAGGCGCCATATTATCACCCACTCTATTCAACATATACATTAACTATGTTCATAACGTGGCCATTAGGAGTCAAATATTTCAGTACGCAGATGACACCGCACTACTAGCAATCCACACAGACATCAACACTGCTCCAAAGCACAATAAGACCTAAATGAAATCACAACATACTTCTACCAAAACGCAATTGTAATCAACGGCAACAAAACACAGATGTTAATAATACACAACCCAAGAATCATGCGCCCCGCACCACTATCGATACACCGTCGCCCATACCGCTGCATTAACAACAAAAAAAAAACCTGCGAATGTCCCGAAATCAAACCTGTAATACATGCACCATACCTTGATCTCTACGTAGAGTGCCACCTTAAATGGACAAAACATATAGAATACCTACATACCAAACTCCGGATCATCCCAGCAAAACTCTTCCAAGTAAAAGACATATTCCATCTAACATAGAAAAAAAAAAAACCTCCTATATCACGGTATCTGCGAATCCCTACTCAGGTTTCTAATTTTGTTAGGTGGCTGTTTGATGTGTTTGCATAGACTGTAGTATAACAGTCTATGCAAACACATCAAACAGCCACCTAACAAAATTAGAAATATTACATAGGAAATTGTGTCAACAGTGATTTGGACACACCTTATACACAACAGCCAATATCCGATCAGCACATGGCCATACACAGAATCCTGAGCATTAAAAACCTGAAACTCTACATAACATTAATAAGGAATTACTTCAACATCACCTATCGAAACAAGACACATATCTCGTACAACACGACCCACAACAACTGTCTACATCCCTACATCCTTCAACAACTCATACGGTTCTTTTGTGAGATCACATCGGATACCCACGCAATTCAACAACCTACCAAGAAATTTAAAACACGTAGATAACTACAGAACATTAAAACACGTAGATAACTACAGAACATTAAAACACGAACTCTGGAAAATACACCAACAAAGTTAATATACTACCATTAACAGTAATATACGCATCACAAATCACCAGCATCCAATGCCTACATCCCATCCATAAACAGTAAGAGCAACACAAATAGCGAAGGCTAATCCCACTTTCTTCATAAAAGCTAACCCATGCTTCGAAGTAGGTGGGATTAATCTGTCTCATCCATCTACATGTAATCCCCATAATCAAAGACTGCAAATTATGTAACAAAACAGTCAGTAAGGTGTATAACAATAATAAAGATACTGAAGATACTGATTATTATTATTATTGGGAATGATAATCCCCTTCTCTTCATAAAAGCTAATCCTAGCTTCGAAGTAAGTGGGATTAGCCCGCTTCAATCAACTAATCCTCATAGTTGTTATTCACTTGGCACCGAACTCTTCGAACAGACTACAAATGTGTTAACCGGATAATTGTAAATAGTCTGAATGTATGTATATTTATTTTAAAAAAAAAAGAATATATTTTTTTTTCAATTTGTACACTTAATCCCTGTAGAGACGAAATAATGTTATATTATCTTAGTTGTATAGAAAACAATTTATGCAAATAATAATAATATTATTATACAACAATCTATACTAAACCGAAAATATAATATGTGAATAATCTAAACATAAATTTGTCCAATTTAAAAAAAAAGGTAAAAAAATATAATAAAATATAAAATGCAGCATGTAATCATATTATCTACCCTTGTGTAATAACTGTGAACTATTATTATTACGTGACACCTCAAGGGAGGCCAAAGACTCATCGAGGGAGGGTAACTATATTTGCAAATGATTATTGTGATCGTTATTATTCTGTTACATGAATTCCTCATTATGCAAATTATAAAGATATTAAGAATGAAAAGTGTAACGTAAGAAATTATAGTACTGTTGCCTAAATATTATAAAATATATGTCATTTCTCTGAGAGGTAAATTGATACAAAATTATTGTACCGAATTGTGTAGATGTTTAATACAGAATTGTAAAGTTGAAAAATTGTAAAGTTTCATTGTTCATAAGATAACAATATAGATGCGTATAGCTCATGTGAGAGAAGTTGTATGCCGATATGTACACATGTATATAAGTAGCTATGAATAATAAAGTTAATAATGACTTGGGAAAAAAATTATTATTATTATTATCGGACTTCCACCAGGAGACAAGTTCATCTAGCTTGAAAACTCTCGAATCAGCCAAATGTTTGCTTTATACCTTTAAGTTACATAAAGCAATACCAAATATGTTTGGTATCGGTCTGATGATGATTAAATACGTTGTGAATATCCCTTTGAAGAATATTTGTAGTTTCTGAACCTTCTGAATTTTCCGACATTAAATCGGTATTCTCACATAAGCTAGTTTAGCAACAGAATGTGGCTGTTTGTAAGAATATCGATCGAAAGCTATTTTATTAATTTCCCGCAACACTACTACATACAGTTTCTCCTTTTTTGTTGTGCATGTGGAGTACACGAACTGTTTACAGGAATGTTCGTTTTTAATTTCTTCTTAGTTTTTCCATGTCAGAAAACTATTATTTTTTTTTCTAAGTAGACTTATATAAGACACACGCTTTTAACAGATGATGCGTTCTTCAATAATTGGTACCATTAATTACTCCATGAACCTCAATTTTTGTGGTATGTCAATAAGCATCTTCTTGTGAAAAGTAAGTATAAACCTAAGTACCTATGTTTTATCTAAAAACCTTTGGACATTTATCTATTCAAGATTTCTTTGGTTAATGAAACAGCCGTTCTTTATTATTATTATTATTATTATTATTATAATATTATATATTATATATTATTATATATTATTATAATAATAATGATATTGCACCAAATAAGCTATCTAACACCTCTCATGATATTTACAAACATGACACATTTTGCCCTAATCCATCAATGCAAGCGAATATTGCTCATTGGCACGAATTCAATTAATAGACTGTGCCACTTGTCTTTAATTCTTATCCTCAATACGAACTCGCTTTCAAGGCCACACAAAATGCGGACCTTGCTGTGTACGCCACTTAAAACTCTGACTGTTTGACAACAGTAAAAAAAAAAAAAAGCATATTTTCTAATTAATCACGCTCACTAGATATAAAAGTGCACACATTTTCTATTTATCTACGTCATTCTTTGTTATCATACTTTATCCTGAACGTGCTGTGAGAATGAAGGTTGACAAGCAAGTTGAAAAGGTAACGGTGGGCGAGTATCACAAGTGACCTCAGCGGTATTTTGGGTTTAATTTTATTTTCGCTTCACAGCGCTTCCTCTTTCCTCCACCTTCATGTACTAGTGTTACGGGAAATTAATAAAATAGCTTTGGATCGATATTCCTGTAAACAGCCACATTCTGTTAGTTGCTAAACTAGTTTATGTAAGAATACCGATTTAATGTTGGGAAGTTCAGAAGGTCAGCGTTTACTAGTACACCGGCGAATTCCCGCATGCCAGAGGCTCTTGTTCGTCACAGCTTGCGATCTTTGAAAAGATTAGAGAACAGAGGATTTGAAATATCGGTGATTACTTAACGGATTAGCATTTTTGCCTTCCTCTTATACTATTAATAATTACCCCAACATTGCTTATGGATCGTCCATCCATCGACTTTTTGAGTAAATATTGTTTTACATTTCACGTGTATTCTATATTAACGAAACCTGGATTCAAATATAGTGAGTAATGAACTCTTTAAAGGTGTATTTTTTTTTGCGAGGGTCTGTTATTACCTGAAAATACACCCTCTGTCCAAAAAGAAACCGAACTTTTCGAAAATAAAAGAAACTAGTGGCGCCACCTGTTGTATCTTTTGTTGTCGAATGGCAATCTTCATTACTGTTGTGTCAACTGTTTATGACATTTGTTTCATTAGAAGTCGAGTTATAGTACCAAGAGTGACAGTGTGTTTTGACGAACGGTCGGTCATCACGATATTTATGCCGTACGCGACGAATTCTCGCTATCAATTGCTTCAAAACTTCAAGATAAAACTTACCATTGACCGTTTGGCCAGGCGGAAAGAATTCTTTGTGGATAATGCCCTTGGAATCGTAGAAACAAATCAGCATTGTCTTTACTTTTCACTTCTTCAAGCGACTTTTTTTTCGGATGCCCCACTTCTGGTGGTCTCCACTCAGCACTCTGGCGCTTTGTTTCGGGCTCATACTCAAAACACCACATTTCCTCACCAGTAACGATCGTTTCAAGGAAGTCTGAGTCCTTAAGCGGTTTTAATGACGTTCTTGCAGTGTTCAATTCGATACATTTTTTGGTCGTCGGTCAACTTGTGGGGAACAAATCGCGAATTCAATTTACGAAGGCCCCAACTCTCGGTCAAAATGTTGTGCACAGTTGATTTTGGAATCCCCAATTCATCTCCAATCAATCTCACGGACGACTCCGGGTTTTCTTTGATGAAATCACGCACTTTTTGGATGTCCTCAGTCCAAAAACAGGACTGAGTTTTTGGACGGCCCGGCTTTTCATCGTCCTCAAGCGTCTCATGACCATTTTCAAATCGCTTAAACCACTCGTAAACTTGAGTACGGGATAAGCATTCATCACCTAATGCTTTTTGAAGCATTTCATGCGTTTCGGTAAAACTTTTACCAAGTTTAACACAAAAGTCAATCGCAGCTCTGTTTGAAACTCATTTTCCGACCGTTCGTCAAAACACACTGTCACTCTTGGCACTATAATTCGGCTTCTAATGAAATGAATGTCATAAACAGTTGACACAACACTAATGAAGGTTGTCACTTTCGACAACAAAACGATACAACAGGTGGCCCCATTAGTTTCTTATATTTTCTAAAAGTTCGGTTTCTTTTTGGACAGTGGGTGTAGTTTACAAATTCCGTTAATGTTATGATCATTTCCACTTATTTTATAGCTTCAAGATGTTCTTGATATTACATGCTTGACATCAGGAGGCCCTAATTTTCTTTTTTTATGTACGCTAACTTTAATCATTAGATCCAATTCCATGGGAAGAAAATGTGCATTTTACATTTGTCTCAAACCAAGCCTTAATATATGCAAATCAAGAGCCATTAATAACACAGCATTTGTTTACCAGTATAGAATTAGCCAGTCATGTGGATCCCTCCTAATGGACTCTAATAGTAATTCAGACCACGATCTTCAGCTGAAATATTGCTGATAGTATATCACTATCGTATAATATTTAACTTTTAATGTTCTATTCTACTTTATGTTATAGTCCACATATCCTAGAACTATAACCATTAGTTCTGTACTTGTCATTATGACTTGGCCGAAAATTTTCCAAATAAAATCTTCGTAAGTTTACTTCCGCTTATTAAAAAAAAAAACAAAAAAAACCTAGAAAATAATGTATTTTATTTTTTACGTCGCTTATTTCAGTAATATTAAATTCGACTGTTTTTTTTTTTTTTCGGATTGTTATTAGCTGTCACAGTATTCTGAGCCAAACGAAAGTGAAGCAGACCAAATTGGTTGAATTGCTGAGTGAATATTTTGCAAGAATGTATTATTCAGATGAAGATACTGCAGTAATAGATATGACAGGTATTAATGTGATATAGAAATATACCACATTAATACCTGTGGTATATTTCTATGTGTATATTAAGAAAGGATAGAGGAAATCAAGATACATCGGATATTACAGAATATGGACGTGAATACAGCTATGGGTTTTGGACGGGGTGTCAACTCGTGTATCATATGAGTGTGCGAAATAGGAATCCCTATGACTGCTTAATCTGAGTCTCAGTTCGGATAGAGTCCCAAGGGAACGACGGAAGAAGATAAAAATAATTCCATTACATAAGGGCGGTTCCAAGACCGATGTAACTAACCACGGACCAATTAGCATTTCAGGAGTGGTGGTGGTCAAAGATAAAATTTGTTAAAGATAAAATTCAGGAATAGGAATGGGATATTGTATCGGGGAAGCATGATTTTGTGAAGGGAAGATCACGGTTTAGTAACTTACTCAGTAGCAATAATAAGGAAACAGCTGTGTTGGATAAATGTAATAGTTACACGATCATACTATTGGACTTCGCAAAGGTGTTTGATAGGATAACACATACAATCCTGATACATAAATTACATCAAATGAGTATGTACTTGAAGTGGCTGAAGAAGCTGGATAAGAGAGTGGTTGTTGGAGAGATACTAGACAGCAGGTTAACCTACACATAATTTATACAGGTGCACAGTCCTGTAGAAGGGTCTATGACTAGTGGCATGTCACTGAGCTCTGTACCTTGACCTCTACTATTTAATTTGTTCTTTGATAATAAAGGAAATGATCCGAGGGGAAATATTTAGTTCTTTGTAGATGATGAAAAATTAAGTAGAGCAATAGTCAATAAAAATGATGTTGATATTTTACAGAATGATTTAAATAGACTTGCAGTATGAGCAATGAAGAATGAATGTCAATTTAATGTGGCACAGTGTAAGGCTATACATTTTGGAGTGAAAAGATTACCAGCAGTGTACCACATTGATGGAAGTGTACTCCAGGAAATTGATGAAGCCAGGAATTTGGAAGTGTTGGTGGATAAAGAATTGAAGTTCAGAGAACATATTGCAAAATGTGGCTAAAACAGCCCGTAGGATTACCTGGTTATTGAAGAACACCGTGACATCCGAAGATAGGTAGGTTATTATTCCTTATTTATCCAGATGCTGTATCTGGATAAATATCTATATACGCAGTATCCAGATGAGGCTTTGATAAAGCCCCATCTGGATACTGCACATAAATCTGGTCGCCTGGGTTTTTTGGGATGTGGACGAGGTGGAGCAGATTCAGAGGCGAGTGACCAAATGATGGCAGGTCAGTGTGATGCTCCACGTGAAGAGAGACTGAAGCTTTGTGAGTTACAGAAGCTGGTTGATTGATCGCGGCTGAGGGGGGGGGGATATGATAGAGACATATAAATTGATTAGGGGGAGATAAGACTGATGTGGAGGAAATACTTCAGTACATGAATAATGTGACGAAATCTAGAGGTCATCCAAGGAAACTAAATAAGAGTGTGATTAACAAGGAATGAAGATTAGAATTTTTACTGGAGTGTGGTCAACGAGCATAATAGACTGCCAAAGTCAGATATGTGTGCGTTATCGGTGAATGATTTGAAGGCAAAATATGACAGACATCATGCAGGAATTGATAATTAATGTTCATGTAATGGACACCCTCGATGAGTCTATGGACTCCATGGAAGTGCCCATGTGTAATAATAAAGATAGCTAGCCGTAGTGTATTTTGTATTTATATTTTTAATTTTTATTTATTTTTATATTTATTAAGTTAAGTACTTTTAGTCAAGGATTTCACTGGTCTAACGGCTGTTAAAAAAATGCTAGTTCATGCAGAATTTCGGTATACCATAATGGTTATGCTCGAAACCTTATGTTTTTCTTAAAGAAGTCCTACACATGATATTACCATGATACCTACTGCTAAACATTTGCATCCTCATAAGCTGTCTGTCACTTTCGAAACTTTTAAGGCTAAGTTAATAATCTTCTTCTTCAAGCTTTTGGTTCTGTCCACTGCTGGACGAAGGTATCCCCATGGTATTCCAGACCGCTCGGTTTTCTGCCTCTCCCATCCATCTCACTCCTGCAATTTGTTCCAGTTCATTCCTTCACCTTCTTCTCGATCTTCCTCTTTTTCTTGCTCCATCCATTGGTCTCCACTCTGTTGTTTTTCTAGTCCATCTCCCATCACTGCATCTGGCAATATGGCCAGCCCATCTCACTTAGCCTGTTTAATGTATTTTACAATATCTATGACATCTGTTTTGAGATCTTATCCAGGTATTTGTTTTCCTATCTCTTAATGTTATTTTTAGCATACTTCTCTCCATGCGATGTTGTGTTGTTCTCAGCTTTTTGTTTAGGGCTTCTATTAAAGTCCATGTTTCTCCTCCATATGTTAGGACAGGAAGTATGCACTGGTCGAAAGCTTTCCCTTTTAGACTCATATGGATGTTACTTCTGAATATGTCTCTCGTTTTCCCATAAGCCATCCATTCAAGGTGAATTCTTCGTTCAATCTCTTTTCTTTGGCAATCCTCAAAGGATAACAATTGGCCCAAATTTACATATGAAATAACTTGTTCTATTTTATGGTTTTCAAGTTTAGCAGTTCTATGGTTTATGTATTTATTCATCATTATTTTTTGTTTTTTCTCTGTTTATTTTTAATCCAGTTACTTGGAGGATTCATTTAGCTGATTTAGCCTTTCTTCCAGATCTTCAAGATTACCTGCTATTAGGACAATATCATCTGCAAATTTCAGATGATGCAGTCCATTTTTGTTTATTCCTTTTGTTTCTCAATCAAGGATTGTAAAGACTTCTAGTGCAGCTGTAAATAATTTGGGAAATATGGTGTCGCCTTGCCGGATGCCTTTTTGTATTGGGAACTTTTCACTATTTTTATATAATTTAATTACAGAAGTTGCATTATTGTAAATGTGTTTTAATGTTTCAATATATGGTTTCTCAGTTCCCTGGGTTTCAAGTGCTTTTAGTGTTGCAGATGTTTTAACTGAATCAAATACTTTTCGTAGTTCTATGGAGGCCAGACATAAGGGTTTATAGTATTCAATTGATTTTTCAATGAACTGTCTGAATGTGTGAATATGGTCCAATACTTTGGACCATATTCACACATTCAGAATTTTTTTCTAAATCCAGCTTGTTCACAGGATTGCATTCCCTCTAGTTTAGATTTTATTCTATTATTTATAATTTTTGTGAAGACTTTATATATAGTGGGAGTATAAGTTACTAACAACGACAAAGAAATTTGTGCTATTGGACAACACACGTATTGGGTTGTTGGCATGTTCCTAAAATGATTGGGAAATCTCAAGACATAGACTGGGGAAAGCAAGTATTTATCAATAGAATATTTATTTTATTCATAAAATGAATAAAATAAATTAAGCTAATGCTACTTTTGAATTCAATATAGTCCTCTGTTTTACGAAATGAAGATAACTTGTTATAAAACACAAGTTAAGAAACCGAATGTTTATACAAATGTAAACACACATTTCGTTATTTTATGAAAAACTTAAAATTTCCGAGTTTTAAGCGATGCTAATGCATAATATTATGCAAAAATTCATAGAAATGTATGTGTTTTTATGCAAAAAATAAAAAGTAAAAAACATTAATAGGATAAGTTAAACAGTATTTGACTATTCGATTTCTAATAAACAGAAAAATGACTCCTATGAGTAGTTTACTCAAGGTGCCTCTAAAGCCATTGAAATATAGCTGATGATCTCAAAGAAGCACTATGAAGAATGAGAACAAAGCTTTCTATAAACGCAAAGTTCATTTGAAGAGTAAAGCGGTCTCTTTCTCAACAATTTCTGTGAATTGATAGTATTTATCTTTTGCTAATGACACCGTTTTTCTGACTTTCAGTAATGCCACCGCATGGAAATTTAGAGTCGGATAGATCATGACATACTGTTAGTTACAGAGCAGTTTAGCCCACAATAAATGGACTATTAATGCCTCTAAATATAAATTTATAGAGTAAAAATTGCGGGGATAGTTATCATCAGAGAGATACTATCTGATGATAAGTATCTTCCATATATATTTTCATCGTTTACTCCCTAAAGTATTTAATATTTAACTATTTAAATCTTAAATATTAATTTAATATTTCGACGACGGCCTGAAATGACAGCACTCAAACATAAGCTCATGCATGTACTACTCATCGAAATTTCTCCATAAGTCTTTCCAGTAATTACACCATCACGACTAACGCAGTGAAACTGTGTTATGAAAAATAAATAATGCAACAACTATGTCATTCTGAGAGATTCGGACAAACCCAAGAACTTCATATAGCAATGACAGTTTGTACAGAAAGTGTTTTGATCAGCTGATCTTTGTAAATTATTATTGCTTATATGAAATTATACAAGTAACTTGTTATACTTATATTAGTTATAGCTATGCATAAATTTATGCATGTTTAACTAGGCAGTAATTATTTATTATTGCCCAGTACTAAACTTGCTATCTGTTATACTATGTGCGTTTAGTACTGTATATATAGATACTATATTCGTACTCTATAGTAATTGGCCCTAAATATGCTAAACAGTATACTATTTAGCATATTTAGGGCCAATTTTAAACTATGCCATATAAAATAATATAACTAATAAATTCCTAGTATTGTGCAAAGCATATCTTATTATTATCTATAATAGAATGTGTCCGTTTTAATCAAAACAATAACATGAATAATGTTTCTAACGAGAGTAACTTTTAACACGTTCATTGCAATCACGCGATGCAAGCTCTCACCAAACGGCCGATCACGCGTTATCGCGTGGACGTCGTTAACTAACTGGCAAAATAAAAAAAATAGTTGGCCACCACACGAAATTCCAATTTTCAGCTTGACAGCATAGTTTAAAAAGAATGAAAAGATAAATAAAATAAAGACGTTCGAATTACTCAAAATCTAATAACATCATCTTAATACTCGAAAATTTCGTCTGACGTTTCCTCTGATTTTCTGTTATTTCTAAGAGTCAACATGCATCCAAAAGATTTCAAGAAAATTGTGAAAATCGATTTCGTAAGAAAATTGTCGAGTGCGATTTTGAAAATATGAAAATTTTGGCAGTTTGTAAATTGTGAAGATCGATTTATTAATCGAAGTTTTTTTTTTTTTTTCAAAAATTCTTCAACTTTTGCTCAAATGGAACGAATTAGACTGATGCAAAACGTGGATTAATACAGCTGGGCCTATGAAAAATTGTTTATTTTCGTGTGTCCATTTCTTCTGTATAATTAAATTTTGTATTGATTTCGTGCAACTCCACATGATAACGATATTTTTCATTTCCGTAAGATGCCGAGAAATCAAGGTTTCACTTCTATAAAAAAAATCGTTCCGTATTCTGGATGAATTTTCGTTCTGCCTTCACTTTAGCAGAAAAACGATCTTCAACATATATTATTATATTATATTATATATACATATTATCTACATTATTTATATGACTTTTACTTTGTTTATGTGTGTGTGTGTTATTTCGTAATAAAAGGTACGACAGAATTTTTTTCTTTCTCTTACTTGCTCTAAAGAAAAACGTTGCTGCACTTCTTGTAGCGAAAATGAATCTGAGGATGAGACGAAATGTATTTTGTCATTGAACAGTGCTGTTTTCTGTTGCTAATAAACAGAAAATTATATAGGTTAGGGAAAAATAGATGCAAAACCGCTGCATAAGCTGTTGTTTTGTTGACTAATATAAAAAGATTTATCATCATCATCATCATCATACGTATCAAGGATTTAGGCCTAGTATGGCCTGTTCCGGCCTTAGAAGTCATCGTTGAATCGTTTAAGAGGGCGTCCTGGTTTTCTTTTTCCTAATGGCTTGTAATTTAAGGCTTGTACTATAAAAAGATTTATAAATATTTAAATATTTTCATCTCGTAATGAATAGACGGTAAACAGTCAGAGAGTTTAAAGAATTTTATATTTATTGTATACATTTTCTCTCGGTATGCATTTATATAATAATATTTAATACTATTAAAGTTCATTCTTTATTATTTTATTTCTTTAATCAGTTATTATTTTTTTTTAAATAGTCCCCATTTAATCTTTACAGTTGTGATACAAAGGTTATGCAGACTTTTACCCCTTAAATGTCGGCAAAGTGACCACTTGATATTGCTTTCCAGGCGTTTTCAGCAACAAATTATTATAAGGGTGAACCATGATGAAACCTTTAAAACCATAAACACTACCCCCATTCAAAGAACGTATGCTAGTTTTACGAAAAAAAATGTTATGTCAGGGGAAAAAAATCAACTTATTATTATTTAATCTTTGTAATCAACATAGCTTCTTCTTCATTTATTTTTTAAAATTACTTAATTTTCTTGAATTTTATGCAATACATTGGGACCTTAACCAGTGAAAAGCTCCTCAAGATGTGTTTGAGATGCTTCACTGAACAAGATTCTATTCTCGCGAATTAACATCATTTTCCGTCCTTTTTAATTTGGAAAATGAAATCAACATATATCTGTTATTTAAAAATCAACATTGCACCGCAAAAGATGATTGTTCATTATATATTCATGCTGTTCATCAAAAGGAAAGTTTATGCAGATATGTTTTTCCGTTCAGTGAGGGCTCCGCATAGCGGCCATAATTTCTAATGTCGGGTGATTTAGATCTTCCGGTGTGTCGTTTACATGTTATAAAGAGCAAAGTGAACACTGCTCACATACTGGAAAATCAAGGATGCACATTTTGTCTCCCTAGTAACTGCGAATCTGCGAGACAAATATCATTAAGTGACACGCAAGAAGGCAGGAAACTGAAATATGTGAAGAACCTAACTTCCTCTCTCGAATAAACCTATTCCTTTTCAAAGAAGAAATAATTCGTAACTGTTAAATTCATTTTTGTAAACAAAAGAATATGCAAGAATATGCATAGTATGGTAAAATTACAAATTAACTTATTTTTTGTGGACTATCAACTTTACTGACATAAGGGGTGAAGCAAGAGCTTTTCATATTCCCGGCTATCTTGAGAGAAGTGGAGAAAGTTTATGAGCTAATTGCTCGCCCTGAGTGGGCTTGGAGATTAGTCCTCAGTGTTGAAGTTTAGGATGGCTTTAGGTATTTTGTGTTTGAAATAATCCATTGCGTCATAATCTGCAGCCAGTTGGATCAGTTTGTTAGGATGCACAGATGCTTTTGAGAAGAATTTGATTGCTGTAATCTGCATGAAAGTGTAAATATAGGGGACATTGGTGTCCCGATGTAGCTGGACAATTCGGATGAACCACGGTGCGCCCAGGATTATTCTGAGACATTTATTCTGGATACGTTGTAATTTGAGAATATTAGTATTTGGTTCGTCCAAACTGATTGGACGAACTATCAGTTTGTATATGAGAAGTTTGATTCTGTGCCCAGCTTACTGTTTCTGTCAATTAGCGGGTAGAGCTGGGCTATGGTCTTTGATGTCTTTGCACAGAGAGTCTTGATATGGGAGCTGAAAGTCAGTTTTCTGTCCAGTATTTGATATTTGATCTCAGTTTTCCACGGAATTTTAGTGTTGAAAAGGAGAATATCTTCTTTAGGAAGCACTGATCTTCTAGAGAATAGATGGCTGTGCTCTTCAGGGGATTCACTTGGAGTCGCCATTTGGAGAAATATTGTTCGATTAGCAGTAGGTTTTCTTGCAGTTTCTTGATGGCTAGGTGAGGCTTTAAAGATCTGGCCAATATCGTTAGCGTATAGAGCTTTAATTGAAGATAATGGGTTGCGCGGTATATCATACAAGTATAAGGAGAATAGGATTGGTGCTAGTAAGGATCCTTGTGGAACTCCAGCCAAGATGCGTTTTTGTGTCGAGACTACCCCACACATCCTGACTTGCATGCACCTATTGTCAGTTTTTCTTCCCAGAGTTGAGTTCTATGGGCTGCGAGGGCATCTCTCACTGCAGAGTTGAACCTGTTCAAGATCCGTTTGTCTTGCGGCGCCCTGGTGTTGTGGTATCTTTTCTTGCCTTATTTTTTTCTCTAATCAGATTCATAATATCTTCTGGCAAGTGGTTGGATTTGCGGGTAGTAACTGCTGCACAGGCTGCTTTAAATGAAACAGCTGTTAAAGATTTTTAACAGCTGTTTCAATTTCCTCTTTTGATTTAATGATGGGAACAGGACCAATATATTTTGGAAGTACCTTGGAGAGCCTTTCCCCAAGGAATGAATAAGTGAGGGGGTGGGATAATTTTTCAAGGTTTCCCAATTTTAACCGTATTGGGTTATGGTCTGATGACAGATCGTTAATCGTCATTAATTGTATTGGAGTCTGATGTGCTGCAATATGGCGATGTCCAACACATCGGCCCGACCATAAGTGTTGTGATGGGTGGGATCAGCGGGACCTATTACATGAAGGTTGTTGAAACCAGCATAGTTTGTAGTATCTGTCCATTTTTTGTCGGTGGAACGGCTATTCCAGGTTGAATGCTTGGCATTTAAATCACCTGCCGGTATCGAATAAGGCGTTCATATCCGAGAACAGTAATGATTTTTGTGGAGGCTGATATGCTGCGAAAATGTTTAATTTGCCAACAGAACTCGTGAGAATCTCAATGCCGGTGACCTCGAGGTTGGTGGTAGGAGGGATGTTTATGGAGTGATAAGAGATGAAATTTTTAATGAAAATTGTCGTGCCTCCTCCTTTGTGGGATAGTCTATCATCTCTGTACAGTTGGTATCCCCAAATTTTGGGGTTGTCTGAAGGTCTTAGGTGCGTCTTTTTTAGCAAATGAACATCTGGCTGATGTCTTAGGACGAAATTTCGAAGTTCTAAAATCTTACTCCTCAGGCCGTTCGCGTTCCATGCAATGATCTCTAGAGATTCTGGTTTTAATTTTACTGTTCATTAGTGAGCGCTGAAATAATGGCTTGTGTGTACTTTAGAAATCTGTTAGTAGAACTTTGTGAAGGGTTGGATCTGCTAAAATCCAACAGCATATTTGCGAGAGAAGAGGTAATGATAGCTGTTAGATTTGTGTGTGGTGTTGTCTGTTCACGGACTGTTTAGGACGAGTTACATCCGCATATGTCCTAGATTGTTGTCCCACAGTTACTCTTTTGGGAACCTCTGTCTTCGTCTGAAGGCCGTCTGACCTTTTATATTTAACTTAAGGAAACTGTGAAGTAGTCTCTGACATAGGTGTACTGAGTGAGGAAGAAAATGTTTCTGCTTCTGATTTTCCATTTCTTGGATTGTGAGCGCATCCTTTGTAATTGGCAGTGTGAGGACAGCCACGATTGGCACATTTAGCCGGGGTAGATTTTGGTTTAGTGCATGTAATTGTTGGGTGGGAGACCCCACATTTTAGACATCTGAATTCAGACCTGCACATCTTCTGGGCATGGCCAAATCTTTGACATCTGTGGCACTGCCCTGTTGAAGCTCTTTTTCTTAGTGGTTCTGTAGTAATTTTTAGTCCACAGATGGATGTCAGATCATATATGTGCTTAGAAGCTTGACTGATCTCAATTAGAACCAGTGGCATTGGAGTCTTGTCTTTTTTGGTCATTCTACTGACCTTAACGGGTGGTAGGTCTTGGTGGTGTAGATCCGCAACCACTTCTTCTATGGATACGTCTTCCGAGACACCTCTGATTACTACCTTGAGGATTCTTTCTGATCCCAGTGAAAAGGTGTGATACTCTATACCTTTGGCATCCAATTCACCAGTCAACCTTCGATAATCCATCACTGAGCACGGCTGTATTTTAATACCTTCTGTGACATTCTTTGATTGACTGTATGAAATCTTTAAATTGGATATCATAGTCCTTAGGGACATCCGTTTTTTCTTTTCTCGCAGAATAATTGGAGGTATCTTTTCCCTTGAAAATGTAGGAGAGTCCGGGTCAGGACCGTCTTCTTCCATTCGATCCGCTTTGGGTGGTTCAGAGGCTGCAGTTTTGCGTTTTTTGCGAGCGCCAACCTCCTGATAATCGCTGTGATCTGCAATGGAATTGTCATCAGCAGTTGTTTCTATTACGCTGGTGCTATCTTGATGGATACTGGGAAGAAATTCAGAGAGTTGAGGATCATCTGAAACAAACTCTTCTATTTGATGAATTACGACTTTACCTGGCCATTTAGTGTGCAGTAGGTTGCCTACATGCTTGAAGATAGCCAGAAGTTCTTTGAAATTTAATTCTTCATATGGTGCCTTCATGATTGGCCCCAAAGTCTGTCTGTGGGGCAGGACATGCCTTGCCCTTATCACAATAGCAAATAGACAGTTGCTTATGATTACAAGATATGAAATAATGGCGATACTAGCGACAATAGGCCTAGAGTATCGCCCTTGTAATTTCAATTGACTTACCTGGATAAACCACTATGGAAAAATAAAGTGTCTGTTTATGGTAGCAAGCAATTAAATACTATTACTAATGAATAAGCATAAATCGCTAGAAAACATATCAATCAAATTCACAATTCACCATCAACAATACACGAAACACTAACAAGCGAGCTGCCATCATGAAAACGTTTCATATCTTCATTTTCTGTGGATAATTGATAATTGACATTTTTGTTTTTAGGGGTGAAGCAAGATGCTTTTCACATTCCCCGCTATCTGTTGTGGTTACAGTGAGGGTAAAATTTATGAGCAGTTTGCTCGCTCTGAATGGGCATGGAGATTATGCATTGCTATAGGAGGTTAATATAGCTTTTGGTCTTCTATGTTTGAATATGTCCATTGCCTCGTATGCTGCAGCTTGCTGAACCAAATCGTTGGGGTGTGTGGACGTCTTTAGGAAAAACTTGGATGCTAAGGATTGCAGAAAAGAGAAAATATAGGTAATATTTGTATCTCTATGAAGTTGATTGTTTCTAACATACCACGTCATTCTCAAGCACTTGTTCTGCGCTCGCTGTATTTTGATAATGTTAGTATTAGAGGTGTGGCTCCAGGCCGGAAAGGCATAGGTGATTATAGGACGAATCGTCATCTGGTATAGCTGCAATTTGATTCTGTTGCTGAGCTTGCTATTTCTGTTAATTAGCGGATAGATCTGAGCTATGGCTTTAGATGCCTTTGCGCAGGTAGACTTGATGTATTGGTTGAAAGATAGCTTTTTGTCGAGAATTACACACAGGTATTTTGTTTCTGTCTGCCAGGGAATTTAGTATTGAACAGTAACACATCTCCTGAGGGAGATATTGGCCTTTTCGAGAAAAGAATGGCTGAGCTTTTTAGGGGGTTGACTTCCAATCTCCATTTAGAGAACCAGCCCTCTAGCTTTAGAAGGTTTTCTTGAAGCTGGTAATGAAATGGGGTCGGAGAGATCTGGTTAGTATTGCTGTATCATCCGCATACAGAGCCAAAATGGAAGTCATCGGATTTTGCGGGATGTCCGACATGTATACAGAAAACAGCAATGGAGCTAATAGGGATCCCTGCGGCACTCCAGCGAAGATATGGCGCTGGGATGAGGCAGAACCATTGCTTTTAACTTGTATTGATCTATTCTGAAGATATGAATGGATTAGATGAACAATTTTTAGTGAGGTACCGGCTGAGATAAGTTTGTGTAGAAATCCAAAATGCCAGATTCTGTCAAATGATTTGGATAGGTCTAGGAAAACAGCTCCTGTGCACTGGCGCTAGTTATAGCTGGTGGTGATGTATTCCACAATTCTGGATTTGCTGGGTAGTACTATGATGTCGCCGAAAACCAAACTGTTCTTTAGGGAGAATGTTTAGGTCATTTACTGAGGATTGAAGTCATAGATTGGAGATGAAACTGATTGGACGATAATTTTGGGGGTAGGTGTCGGTCTTTGCTTGGCTTATGTATAGGAATTACATCAGTCAGTTTCCAGGTAGAAGGAAAATTGTGAAATCTTAAGATTGCATTTATTATACTGGTCAGGTGCACTACAGCTTTACGAGGCAGCAGCTTGATAACCCTGTTTGAGATGCCGTCTGGCATCTCCAGGAGCTTTATTGTTCTTAAGTTTCCTAATAATAGCATACAATTCAACAGGTGATGTGGGTGCAATATGGTCAGCACTGGTATCTGGGAGATTTAATGCGTGTCTGACCTGTCTGTGGAATTTGTATAAGTGATTGAAATCTAAGTTGTTATAAGAAGGTTTGCACTGCTCCTCTAGATTCTTTAGTATGGCTTCTGCCTTATCTACATCTGTGTGAACTAAGCCCTGGTTTAAAATTATGGGGGGGAATCTGTTTTTATTTCTGATGTTTCTCAGTAACCCCAGATAGAGTGATCAATAGGTGAGATAGAGGCTAACTTTTTATCCCAAACTTGGTTTCTATGAGTTTTAAGTGCATCTCTTACAGCTCCATTCAATCTACTCAGAACTGTTTTGTCCTCAGGAGCGCGAGTGTTACGATAGCTCTTCCTAGCTCTGTTCTTCTCTCTGATCAGGTCCATAATATCCCCAGGCAAACGACCAGGCTTGGGAACAGGTTTGTGGAAGGTTGCAACCGTTATAGCGGACTTAATCTGTTGGGTGAGGCCAGTCACTGCAGATTCCACATCTTCTGCTGAGCATATGTGAGGGACAGATCCAATTTGATCCCTAAGTGCTTCCACAATATGCCTGAATGAGAAGGAGGAGAAAGGTATTCTTGTTCTCCCAATTGTAGTAGAATTGGATTGTGATCCGATTACAACTCGTTTAGTGATTTAAGGCTATACTGAAGTCTTGAAAGATAGCTACATCCAGGATGTCAGCAGTGCCAAACGTACTGAGATGAGTTGGTTCAGCAGGTCCAGCCACAACAGCATAATTTGATCCTGTGTAGTTGGAAAGGATGCGGCCATTTTTATTGGTAGATTTACTGTTCCAGGCAGGATGCTTTGCATTGAAGTCTCCAGCGATGACGACCGGTCCTTTTACTCCAAGGATGGCATCCAGATCTGAGGTCAACAATGTCTTTAATGGAGGGTTGTAAGCAGAAAAAATTTTAAGGTTTCCAATTGAGTTTGTGACATTAATTCCTGTGATTTCGAGGTTGGTGGTTGTAGGGTTGGTTATTGAATGATGGTTGATACAGTTTTTGATAAGGGTGGCTGTACCTCCACCTCTATACCCAAGTCTGTCGTTTCTGTAAATCTGATACCCTCTGATTTTCAGGTTTCAGCAGGTGTCAGGTGAGTTTCATTGATTAGAAATATATCTGGGGTATATCTATTATTGAATTCCTGGATTTCTAACAATTTATGTTTGATACCGTTGACATTCCAAGCGATAATCCTAAGCGAATCTGGGGCGATTTTTTTTCTATGCATCAGAGAGTGCAGATAATATGGATTGGGTTTTCTGTAAGAATCTTTTGTAACACTTAGTGATGGATTTGATTTGCTGAAATCCTGCAGCATGTAGCATGTTTGCAAGAGAAGAGGTGATAATAGCTGATAGATATGAATGTGGATTAGCCAGGTTCTGGGTTTGTACTATCTGTTTGGAGCGGGCCACATCAGCATATGTTCTCGCTTGATGTTGAAGATTCATTTTCTTAAGCGGCTCAGTTAATGGTGAGCGAGCACCTGTTGTCATGTTCTCACTCTTGGAGGACTGAGGAGCCTGAACTTCAGGAACTATCGCACTAGATGACGAGGTAGATTGATTATTTGGATCGTTCCATCTGTTTTTGGGGTTTCTGCTAATTATAGAGGATGTATACACCCTCTATAATTAGCAGGGTGAAGACCCCCACAATTAGCGCACTTATTTGATCTGAACATTCTAATGGCCTTTATGGGAGGTAGATCCTGTAAGTTGAGGTCAGTAACTATTTCATCTGTGTCAATATCCTCAGAGACTCCTCGTAGGACCACTTTGAGATTTTTTTCGGAAGCAAGTGAAAATGTGTGATATTGTGTTCCTCTTGCGTCCAGGTCCTTTGTAAGATTTCTATAATCAGCCACCGTGGCGGGCTGAAGTTTTATGCCCTTATCTACATTTTTAGCCGATCTATAACTTATTTGTAAGTTAGCCATGATGGTTCTTAGTGTTGTCCATCTCTGCTTTTCCCTTAGGATAATCGGTGGCACCTTTTCATTAGGAGAAGCAGAGGGGTCTGAATTGGGAGCGTCTTCATCCATACCGACATCAATTGTTGGCTCAGCAGCGAGAGTTTTTCGCTTCTTACGAGCGTGGATCTCTCCTTGATCAGAAGGATTAGAGGTAGAGACAACTAGATTGAGTTTTTCCTCCATTTGAGGAGAGTCTTCATTTTCCTCAACGTCAACTTCAGGTGAAGAATATAAGTTTAATTAGCCGGGCCAATCTCGTTCAAATTTTTTAAGAAGCTTTTTGACAAAAGTGAATGCTAGCCCTTTATCGAGTGACTCGATAATGATGTCGGGGTCGATCATGCTAGTAGGCCATGTCAGCTTGAACTTCTTTTGGAGTTTATTTATGAGTATAAGAGCCGGCTCTGTATCGAGCAAATCAGTGAATACGTCTACGTCAGTCACTCTCATATCGATTTAATTGCGTATGAGTGCTAGTAGAAATCCCGCAGGTCTAAAGACCTGCCAGCAGAAATTTTGTAGAATATCCCGCAGCCGCAAAGGACTGCCAGCAATAACAATTAAATTGCATCAATATCTAAATCAAAGTCTTACTTTGAGCACAAATCCAGTCATCATATCGAACTGTAAAAATTGACTCCATGAATTAATTCGAATTCAGAATTGTGCTCATTTTTTTGTGGAATGGGGAAGAAGTATATATGAGGAGGAGCTGACTACGGTCCTCTCATCCAATCAACGTGAATTCCAAAGTCAAAGCAACGACATCTCACTTAATTAAGTCACATATAATACAAATATACGTATATTATAACAATTAGTTTTATTTCACAAGTTCTGTTAAATTTTTATTTATAGAGAATGAAAAGCAAAGTGCTGTATAGCACTCGATAAGATTTTTGTTTCCCATCTTTCGTTATAAAGCTGTTTTTTTTTTTAAAATTGATTGAATAAACAATTACTTGTTTATTCAATCAATTAAATACCCAGTTATTATTATTATTATTACAAAAACCTCCATGGAATCAAAGACTCATCGTGTTAATTGATTAAATACTCAGATAACGAATCATTTAAATACTCAATCAATAAATTACTTACTATATTAATAAACTATTAATTAAAATTAATTGTTTATTAAATAATAATAATAATAATAATAATATCAATATAAAACATATTACGATAAGACATTTTCATTTTGTTTTGGCGCAGCAGGTGCTGTCATTGTAATCATTAAACTAGAGGGTATTGAAACATTTCGCAATGTATGAAGTCTATAAGACAGGTGTGATATTTCAAGAGTTTTAAATTACCAAAACTTAACCTGACATAGCCAGTAGAAACTCAAATGACATTTTAGCATTTATTAAGTATTAAAGACTAAAATGTAGTATTAATTATCACTATATTAAATGTAGTAATAATGCATTGGGAAGTTCGCCTGTTTTGAAACCAGAGTTCAATGCTCACGCATTTTACAATCAGTATCATTTGAATACTCATTTGAATACTAAGCAGATATTTTCACTGCAAATTAAAGTCTCCAATTTGATTTGTTGTAATCTAATAAATACCAGTCTATTTTGACGTTATGTCTTACACTTAACGGCTATTTGCATATGCTTGACTATTTATTCAGAATTTGAACGTTTAATTGAAGATTTTAGGCATGAATTATTTTTGACAGGAATTTTACAATTAGGTAGGAATTTGAATATCGATAATTGATCACTTAAACCAGAGTGATCAATTATCGATATTAACGACTGACATATTAAGAAATATAAATGGACTCAATTTGAAGATTTTCATCATAGTATGGTTTTATAACCTATTTAAGAAGTAAATTAAGCATGGTATAATTCCATTTTACAAAAGACATCGCAGTTTGCATGTTCCTTCCATTACACATTAGGCTACACGTGTCTTTCTTAAGTTAGGAAACTCACCTTGCTGATCCTGAAGACGTTCGGTAAATGACCAGGGGAATCCAATTAATAGCTCGATTTAAAAATGTCCAAATTGTAGCGTCTTCATTCTAGTTAACTTCGGAGCACAAACTTATTTCTGTCCAGGACTGTCCACAATGTCTGTCGCACCAAGCGGCATTGTGCTCGATGCCTTGTACAGTGCACTCTGACAGTCACCCTCTGCTCAGGTCAGTGACGAAGTTGGCTCAACCTCCTATCAGCCACCACCCATCCGCACGATGTTGAACGAACCGGAAAGATTCCTAAAAGAGAAGTGGGGAGGAGGGGTAAAGCAGGATGGTTCGCGTTGGGCTATTATGAGCATCTCCTGTAACCACGTGACAATCTGCATCCACTGTCCCGGTCAGCAGGTGACAGTCATTGCTTCCAACTTCCGTTGGTGACCGCTTCATAAAATTCAGCCGAACGTGACAACAGGTGTTCGTGCTCTCTTCCAAGTGCGGGAATGCATGAGACAGCATTCAGTGACAGGTTACTGTCGTTGTCCGACATTGCGGTCAGCAACGTATGTTGATGTTCCGGAGCAGTAATAACGGCACTAAATTCGAATGCCATAAGAGTTTTTCACGGCACTGCTTACTATTATCTGGAATGTGCATGCCATGCACAAAAATCCGAGTGGAGATAACAAAACGTGTATACATTTTCCAAACAAAATAATTCGACTCTCACGTATGAGGTGCAGAAAATTTACACTAAAATATGCTTTTGACATATCTGATAAACAATGATTCTGCGTCTGTGGTGTGTGAACGAAATAGAAAGTTCAATATGAAATAAAAACGAATCGCTTATTTATTATCACTTCTGAAATTTAAATTACGCTAATGGCCCAAAAAAAAAAAAAAATCTTTTATCAAGCGGAGAGTAGATCGACATTAAAATTTGCTGTTATTAATGAGTCACATCATTCTCTGTTGGCAGTTTGGTCAGTGACGAAACAGTAAGGAAATAACAAAACATCTTTTGCAAATTTAAAATAATAATGAAAGAAGGCAGTGTCATATTCCTTGTTCAGCAACTACAAAATATGGAATACTTCAATTCAAAAATAAACATTCGGTGGTTTAGGTTCTTTAAATACTTCCGATGGATTCCTTTATACTCTGCTATGCTTTCTTTCTTTTGCACTTGCTCAAGGGATAAAAAGTAATCATGGCGCTTACACTATGTCCTCTATGCTTACTTTCTCTAACCCCCACCCCACTCACAGTGTATGTCACAGGCTGCTTCACTTCTTTACGTATAGAATGCAGTGGATGTACACAGTGCGCGTGTTAAATAAGGAAACCAATTTTTTTATAGTATATTATTTTAACGGTTAGAGTGTGTGCTCTTTCCAAACGAGCACGTGCGTGTTGCGATAGCTTCATTAGTTCTCGCGTTCAGGGCCGTCCTCATGCACAGGCGCACGAGGCTCTAGCTGAGGCCCCCGAAATATTAGAGCCAATTCGAGGGCCCAAAAATTAGATGGGGCTCCACCCGTCTCGGAAAAAGCGTAAGTACGGCCCCTCACGTGAGACATTAAGTGAGACGATGTTAGTGCCTCGTGTCAAAAAAAATTGTTGACCAAGATCGTGCCATTTTAGAGAGAATCGTGACTCAAGATGAATTGTTCTGCTTCCAATACGACCCATAAACGGCAAAACATGCGATTGCCGGGGCCCCAATACAGCAAAAGGTGGGACTGCAGACGTCTCGAGTCAAAACAATTTGTTGAAACAATTGCTGCTTGTTTCCTTCGACATTAATGGAATTGTTCATAAGGTATTTGTTCTGGAGAGAAAAACGGTTAACAGCTAGTACTATCTCGGTGTCATGCAACGTCTGAATCAAGTCGTGAGACAAGTAAGAGGGGTACGATATCAAACAAACAGCTGGACATTGTGCACGATAATGTGCCTGCACATTGCGGTTAAATGTCAAACAGTTTATCGTTTTTCGAATACAGTACGGTGCAAACACCCGCCAGATTTGGCACTAGCGAGCTTTTTTTTTTTTTTGAAAACTAGATTCAAGAATATCGGTTTGACTCAGCGGAGGTCATCCAGAAGAATGTGACCATTTTGACGTCTACCAGCAGTGTTTCGAAAATGTGTGTGGACGATGTAAAAGTAATATTGAGTTAAGATAGGTTAACCAATCGCATTCTGCTATAATGAACTCTAATAGTTCTTTAACTGATTCCAAGATTTAAAAATAGAGTTTCATGAAAGCTATAGTTTTCTCAAAATGAGTTTGAGTTCAAGTTGCATCTTGAACAACAGGTTTGCCATTCAAATTGTGAAATTTGCTCTCTCTTCTGGGCTTAGAAGTAAAGGAGCGGCAAAACGAAGTCGTTGCAGAATTTTTTTTTTTAACTTTGCTGAATGTTTTTCTTTGATTAAATATTTTTTCTTCTATTTTTTTTTTTTTTTAATTCCTGAAAATACAAATATCAAGTCAACTTCGATACAACTAAAGTGCAGTCCTTTTTCATTACTGAAAAAAAAAAAGAAAGAAAGAAAAGAAAAGAAAAAGAAAAACTCTACAAACAGATCTTCCAAACATTACAAAATATTGAATTATCATCTACATAATTGCTTCTTCAACGCTAACCGCTATTGTCAGATATTCCATCTGTTTCAGTAGCATAATTTTGTCTATAGAATAAAAATCAAGAGAAACATTTATAATAACTATAAAGGATGCCTCTGTAATGCACTAGCAAGATTCGTACGCATTTGCCCTTTGGTTAGAAAGACCAGAGTTCGAATACAGTTTTCGATGCAAGGATCCATCATAACAGTTTCTCAAGTGAAAGTGAGTTAGCCAGGTTCCTATCAAAGTTGTTCCTCCAGGAAACTTGAGATTGGCATCTCACAAAACAGGAATACAAGCCATAAAAAACAGTTGCCTCATAGCCTTAACTGCTTCTTCCATCGTTCTAATTAGTCAATCATTCTGACAGAAGGACGGCCTAAGACACTTTGGAATCTTCGTTCGTCCTGTTAGTAGGAGTTGATGTCATTTGGCCGACAAATTTTGATGAAATTTATATCTTTACTAAGCTTGTCGAGAGCAATTTTAATTTTCATCGAAGAGGAAAATTTAAATCAAACTGCGCAATTTTTTTAATGATTTTCGGATTCTTGTGTTACTTATTTCGAACAGCCTAAAATGAAGTATATGCCAAGAATTCATGAACGCAAAAGCTACCGAATCATGATAAGATGCAAAAAGCCAGTTCTATACTAAATGGCGCTCATTTTATAGTCTGATCATCACATTATCTAGTGGATTTTTCTTATCATCATCATTCATATCAAGGATTTAGGCCTAACATGGCCTGTTCCGGTCTTAGAAAAAAATTCGTTGAATTCTTAAAAGATTCAACGAATCTTTTAAGATGATGTCCTGGTTTTCTTTTTCCTAATGGCTTGTACTTTAAGATTTGTTTTGGTAATTTTTCTGTTTTCATTCTTTGAACGTGTTCCATCCATTTATGTTTATATTTTTTTAATTTTTTCTATTACTGGTTCTTGGTTTAATTCTTTCATAATTTCTTCGTTTCTCTTGTGATCAAATAAAGTATACTTTGCAGTTTTTCTAATAAACTTCATTTCTGCTGTTATTAATCTTTGTCTTTTTGTTTTATTATCCAGATTTCACTTCCATACAATAAGACTCGTAGGGCTAATGTATTGTATACTTTTAGTCTGGTTTGTTTTTGTACTAGATTTGGTTTAAATAAATATAGAATTAATTACACCTGTTATTTTAAATATTTTGCAATTTTTAGGTTAAATCTTTTTCATTTTCATATGTGATCATATATCCTAGATAGTTAAATGAATTCACCTGTTCTAAGTTTTTGTTATCTATTACTATTTTAGTTCTTACTGGATCTTGTCCTTTAAAGGCCATGGTTTTTGATTTTTCTGTTGATATTATCATACCGTATTCTTTGGCTATCTCATTTAGATCTGAAATAGCTTTTGTAAGTTATCTTAAAATTTGTAATTATTATTTGGTCGTCAGCAAAAAGGAGAGTGTTTAAGTTCACAGTAGGAGAAAGTTTAATTCCTTGATGGAAATTTTTATTCCATTTTATTATTATTTCATTTAAGTAGATATTAAAAAAGAGTTGCTGAGAGGGGACATCCCTGTCGGACCCCTTGGTTTATCTCTGGTATATGATAGCTCGTGATTTAATCTTATTCGTATTTGATTATTTTCATATATACTTGTGATAGCTTTTAGGATATTATCTGGTATTTGTCTTTCTTTTGATATGTTAAATAATATGTTTCTTTTAACTTTGTCAAATGCTTTTCCAAAGTCAATACATGCAATATGTGTTTCTAAATTGTATTCTCTTCTTTTCTCTATTATTAATTTTAGGCAAAAGGCCGGGTCTATACATGATCTTCCTTTTCTAAATCCATTCTGTACTTCTAAAATAAAGTTTTCGGAATATTTCATTAGTTTGCTATTTAAGATTCTGTTATATATTTTGTAACAGGAATTTAGTATACTGATACCTCTATAGTTTTTAGGGTCATCTCTATTATCTTTTTTATAGATAGGAATCATAATTGCTTTTTTTCATTCTATTATGGGGATACCAGTTGAATAAATTTTATTAAAAAATAATAAGAGTCTTTCTTTGAATCTTGTTCCTGCCTATTTATATAGTTCTGAACCTAGTTTATCTTCACCAGGTGATTTACCTTTTCTTGTTTCTTTCAAGCTGATTTCTAATTCTTCTTTAGTTATTTCCTTTTCATTTTTGTAATTGTTTGCCAGTTGTCTTTTTAAAAATATTTGTCTGTCCACAATGCTGTGTAGTAATTTAGAAATTCTTCTAATTTCAATTCGGTGTTTAATTTTATGTTTTCTAAATGATATCTGCATTTAGGTGTTTCAAAATCTTATATACATTGGGTCTTATTTTATATAAATCATGTTCTAAATTAGAAACAAATTTGTTCCATGATTCTCTATACCTTTTTCTGACTTCTCTTTTAGCTATGGCTCTTATTCTTTTATATTTTATTTTATCTTCTAATCTTTTACTGCTTAACCATTTGTGATAGTCTTCTTTTTACTTCTTGATTATTTCTTTGATTGTAATCATCCCAGATATTCAGTTTTTTCCTTTTATTGAATTTTTTGGTCTTTCCCAAACTTTCATTTGCTGCTGCATTTAGTATCGTTTTTATATAAAGCCATTCTATTTCTATTTCTTCATTTTGTTTTATTTTATCTAGATATTGGTTAATTCTTTGTTCATATAGCCATTGTACATTTGTGTTTTATTCAATAGTCTAGTTTTATAAACAAATGTTTCAATTTTTCTTTCTATTCTTGTTACTTGTAGCCATTTAGGTGATAATCTTAATTTTATTTTAACAAGAAAGTGGTCACTGCTTATTTCATATCCTCTGCGAACTCTAACATCTAGTGAAAATTTTGATGTCTTTTCATTTAATATAAAGTAATCTAATATTGATTTTCATCCTCTTGCTGCCCCCAAGTATATTTATGTATGTCTTTATGTTTATAGAAGGAAATCATTATTTTTAGGTTATTATAAACTACAAAGTCGATCAATGTTTTACCATTCCTGTTTAGAGTGTGTTCTCCGTGTATTCCTATATTATTATTAATTTTCGTGTTTCCAATTCTTGCATTTAAGTCTCCTGCTAAAATTGCGTAATCATTTTTATTTATTTTATTACATATGTTTTGTAGCTGATTATAAAAATCAATATTATCCTGTTCTCTTCCTTCTTCTGGGGAATATAAACCAATTATTGCTATATAGCCTCTCTCGATTTTTATTCTAGCTTGTAATATTCTTTCTTTCCATAATTTATAATGTTTTAACTGTTTTGACAGGGAGTTATGAATCCAAATCATGACTCCTGCTTGTGTTCTTTGGTCTCTGTCGACTTCACTGTATATCACATTAAAATTTTCGGTTCTCATGGTTCCTTTTAATTTCTTTTTTGTTTCACTGATTGCTGCTAGTTTAAAATTTCTTTCATTTAAGAATTGGTCTAATTCTATTTCTTTATATGCTATTCCTCTTACATTCCAGTTTGCTATGTGTATTATATTTTGTCGTTTCCATTTCTGTTTAACTTTTTCCATTCCATGGTCGTTTCCAATAGATTCAATCCGATTACCTTTTTCTGTCAGCTTAAAAGTAGAATTATGTTCTCCATGTCAGGGGACTAGCCTGACGATGGAATAGTTCAGTGGTAGGGCTGCTACCTTAAGGCTTCTGAACTAGCCTTCTTCCGAATTTAAACCCATAGGAGGAATAGGGTATATTGAAGGGGAATTTTTTTTATTCTTAATATCACAAATTTATATATCCCACTCAACATTGGTCATTCCTTCTATATACTGAATAGCAACAACCATACTTGATATTGTTTATTCTAAAACTCCTTTCAGTCTTGTTAGAAATTATTAAACATTTTTATTCAAACAAGGATATATGAATCATATTCGTATGCTATGTATTTCTTATATTTAATACTAATTAACTGCTCAGTGACTTGCAACTAATAGTCCTTCTTCTTGATTTATATACTGACTGCAACAGTATTCCATTACTAAGTTTTATGCGTCAAAATAATATATATATATATATATATATATATATATATATATATATATATATATATATATATATATATATATATATATATATATGATTTTTACGCATATATACATAAACGTATGTATATATCACGCATTACTAAGTTTTATGTGTTTAAAATCATATATATATATATATATATATATATATATATATATATATATATATATATATATATATATATATATATATATATATATATATATTATATATATATATTATATATATATATATATACAGGGTGTTCGGGATAAATTTGACATATTTATAATTAATTATATTTTTCCGTAAATTACATGTATTAACACACACTTCTCTTCATTTAAAAGTTTGGACCCTTCTTCATTCATATACAAGATGTCAGAAAGGATGGATAGCTGGAACCCACCTGAATCATGGAAGAGAATAACTTGTATCATGATGATTCGTGCCCGCCATCAAAATAAGGATATTACGACTGCTGCCCAATGCTCCCTGAATACAGTAAAAACAATCAGAAATGAACTAGAGACTTGCAATGGTGACTACGAGGATGTACCAAGAAGAAAGATCCCTAGCAGACGATCTGATTGCGTTCGTACAGCAGAATTCCTCGCAAATCTGCAGGAACAGGTGTTGAAGAACCCTGGCATTGGAATTCGGGCTTTGTTCGTGGAGTTGCTAACTGTAGTCAAGTCCTGAATAACAAGGGTAGCCAATGGTAGGCCGTATGTATGGCAGCAGGATTCGGCCCCTTGCCACACCTCTGGGAAAAGTCAAAAATGGTTGTCTGAAAATTTCTACGACTTCACCAGTCCAAATGTTTGGCCTCCAAACTCCCCAGACCTTAACCCCATGGATTATTTTGTATGGGGCGCAGTTGAAAAAGACACCAATCGCACTTCCAGTAATACAAAAGCCCAGTTAATGGATAAAATTAAAACAGTTTTTGCGGCCCTTCCCAGGGAGACTGTAGCATCAGCTTGTTCGAGGTTCCGAAGCAGAATTGAAGCTGTGATCGATGCTAATGGTGGTTATTTTGAGTAAATCTTGTTGATAGTATTGTAATTAACTCTGCCTGTAATGTTTTTTTTGTCAATTCATTAAATTTAATAGATACAAAGAAGATTTTCTTTTTCCTTACGAAACTGTCAAATTTATCCCGAACACCCTGTATATATATATATATATATATATATATATATATATATATATATATATATATATATATATATATATATATATATATATATATATATATATAAGTTATATATACATAAGTTTTCACGCAGATACTTCTGCGGATGCTCTTAGCTTTCGATGGACCATCATCTGTGAATCGTCACTGTTTAAAAATGCAGTTCAAGTTTTCTGCTAACTGGATTTTACTCTTGGTCAAAAACTCATAGCTAGAAATTACTACCTCATTAAGTTTGGTGAACATTTAACTATGCTTAATACTTATGCTGTGTCACTGAACAAGGTCTTGCAGCTGAACAAGAGGATGAGAGTATTTGCTCTCTCGTCCTCTTGTTCAGCTGCAAGACCTGTCTTTAGGATCATGGTATCATCCAGGGGAGGATTTAGCTGGTTGGGGATCCTGGTGGTAAAACTTATGGGGCTTCTTCTACGTTTGCAAAAGTTCACATTTCTCTTCCAGTCTGGTATAATTGTGTGGCAGTATTGAATTTGTCTTTACCTTATTTTAAAAATAGTAGAACTGTTCCAATTCATCATCAAAATTAGTAATATCTGCAGTATATCGTTCTATAGATCTCTTTTAATTTTTCCATATAGCTTGGGGCCCCTGGCAGCTGTCAGGTTCGACACCTGCTTGATCCACCTCTGGTAACATCACAAATCCAAGACAAGATTAACTGGGTCTCGCTTTTCTTCTCTCTCTCTCTCTCTCTCTCTCTCTATACCTTTCTCTGCACGATTTCATCCTTTGCTATTTTACGCCAAGCTCAAATAGGTCCTCTATTCAAGTGATATTTTCCCACGTAACCTTTCCACTGGCCACTGCTCATCTTTTGCGCTTGATTGAATCTGTCCATTGAATGTGAAAAACTATCAAAAAAAGTTGCGTTGACATTCGGCGTTCAGTTCAGTTCAGCCATAGGGGTATAAGATTATCATTTCAGTATAACTGGATTTTCTTGAAAAGAGAGAGAGAAAGAGACAGATTTCTTGTTGCAACTAGATAACCGACATGTTTTCAGCATAACGTAATTTCATAATGCCTATCTCAGAGATTTTCACGCTCTCATCTTTTTTTTCTTCCACTCACTGCAGTTTGTCAAAAACCAGGGTTTTGAGATAATTTTACAAAATGCATCCGCACCTGTTAGAATAATTTTGTACGTAAGTACGCAGTTATCCGTGGCTTGGAAAGATTTTGTTTAAATTTGATTTTTAAAACATCTATGCAAAAAATTTGGTGAGTCATCTCGGTTTTTACTTCAGAGAGGCCCTTTGCAGGAGAAAACGCTTCGAAATTATATGTAAGCACTTCTCTGTCTGGACGTGGAATTTAAAAATTAGTATTCAGGATATGACAAAAATAGGCAAAAAAAAAAAAAGTCTATAGTTCATATGCCGAAAAGGGCTTTGGTTCAGTTTGCTGTGATAATAAACGATGATGCTATTCAGTTTATGTAATACGTAATTAATGTGTAATTTAATTTATGTAATTATGAAAGATACAGTTGTTTGATTGTCTACTATATTTGCCTTATTTATGATTGTCTCCGATCATTTCCTTTCTTAATCCGATTTTCAAAGACATGCTGACTGTCTTTCAAATACTAAGGTTTTGTTTAAATTTGATTTTTAAAACATCTATGCAAAACATTTGATGAGTCATCACAGTTCTATGTAATTATACTAGTGATGGTTTGCCGTGAGACTTATTTAATTTATAAATTAAATTGTAATTCTAACCTAAAACAATTTTTAGATTAGAATTAGCCCCCCCCCCCAATTCTAACTTTAGGTTAGAATTCCACACACTCTCACAGTACCCCTACTAATTCCTACACCAAACCGCAAATTCCTGCATAAATTACGTCATCCTATTTTTCGAATTTTAGATCCCTATTGTTATAAAAATCGACTTCTTGATGAGCCCTAATTTTGGAAAATATGTACTATTCCGAGTACTCATTATGACGATAAAGACGAGTACTCCAAATAGCAGCTGAGGGAATTATTCGATAAATAACTGCACCATTTTTCGATCTTTTGTTAAAAGTCTTAATGTGTTTAAAGCTGCACTGAAGCCAAGTGGTATGAAAACTTAATGTATCTAGTATATAATAAAATGAATCCTTATTATTGGTAGGGAAATGCTGCCGCGCTTATCAGACTATAGGTATATTTATATATTCGGACTAGCACTGAAAGTGAACTAGTTCAACATGCCTTAGAAGAAATATTTTGTCAGGCAGAAGAAAGCCAGGCTATTACTACAACCCCAGTTTAAACCCCAGTAACTGCTTTCCTGGAAGCGTCTCAAGTTCTGCAGAATCCCGTTAATTACAATAGAACAGACGGCGTTACCCTACACAAATTATGAGCACTACCATATCATTCTGCCAAGATTAATCATACAAGATCACCACGAAGAGTGCAACTCTCACCTTCCATTCACTGTCCTTCTTCCAGAGTCTTACTAACTAATTATTAGTTAGTAAGACTCTTACTAACTAATAATTACTGAAACAACCATTATTAGTTATTCCACCCTCGAACGAATACACAACTTCGTCATAACTGAATTATGCTACAAGTATTGTATTTATCTCTAAGAATTGTCCACTTTTCATCTCAAGTTTGTAATGTGCTCCACTATCAGGTAACGAATATTTCTGTTGCTTTATCTTTAGTTAAATTAAGCATTAGTAAAACTGCAAACTATCTTAAATGATAAATCTTTTATGCATTACATAAAATCATTCATTTAATTTGAATTCATAACAGTATCATAACATATAAAGCGTTGATTATTTCTATAGATTCTCCGGACCTAAACGAGAATGCAACAGTTCATAACCGCATTTGTAATCACATCGCAACTGCTGTTGTGATGTTATTAAAATACTGTTTGTGTTGTGACACAACAACGTTGCTTCAACTATGCAATGAGATTAAGGCTAATCTACTAGGCTTAGAATGATTTTAACTCACATTGGCGGGCAAATAAATAAATTAAGGATCAAGATCACACAATCAGTAGTTCATTGTAAATGGGGGGAAAAAAAGTAGTATTTCCTGTGCGGCCTACTGAACCTTGCATAGCATTAACGCTGGAGGTACTGTGAGAAAAGCTGATTCATCCATCTAATTCATCACAAAATAAAGGAAACAAGTCATTTATTTTGAATACGTTTTATTCAGAAACAGGAACTATGGCTGAAAAACACAAGAAAGTGCCGTTGCACAGACGCAAACACCCCAAAGTGTTAGCACAGTAATATACTGAGTCTCTCTCTCTCTCTCTCTCTCTCTCTCTGTGTGTGTGTGTGTGTGTGTGTGTGTGTGTGTGTGTGTGTGTGTGTGTGTGTGTGTGTGTGTGTGCGTGCGTGCGTGCGTGCCTATTTGGATAATAAAAAAATAAAATTAATTCACATATAAGTTTAAATAAATTAACTAAAACGAGTTACCCGTCTTCTATAAAATGTACTGTTATTTAATTTTATAATTAAATATCATCTTCATTGTAGGAGCGTGTTAGGTTCGACTTCTTTTCAATTGATGCTGATTTGTTGTTCTGTCCTGTTTATCTGGCTCGCGATTTGCTCTCCTTGACAACATGGCGACAAGAACACACACACACACACATACACACACACAAAGTCTTGTCTGATAAATAAAGGAAGGAAATACATTAATATAAATAATGCAAATAATGACAATATTATTTAATTAAAGAAACGACCAAGCATTGATTTACTATTTTCCGAACTTGTAATTTTATACGAGTTCAAAAATTCAGTTCACTGTGCTGTCCTGCACAAAAAGTTTCAGAAGTATAAATAAATAAGTACTAAAGTATATTACAATAGCTTAAATGAGATGCAGTTTAATATATAGATGAACTAATCTAGTTATCTGGAAGGATTTAATATTTTACTATTAAATGCAACACAGAAAAGGGGAAGCGTTTACACTGGGGCGACTTTCCTATTTTTAACATTGTTATTATTGTTTTTTTTTTTGACTTTGAATTTTTTTAAGGTTAAGGTATTTGTCACGTACGCTAATTCTCAACCTACGATTGCCGTTTCCTTTTCGCAAGTAATTTGCATCCCACTTTGTGCATTTGATTTCATTCATTACTGAGGAAGACCTCTCTCTCTCTCAATCGTGGGTATGGTTGTTTGCGATTGTCTTTAGGTGTTAGATGATCTTCAAGGCTTGAAGCGGCTTGAAAAAAAGTTCCATGTTTAGTCTCTAGAACAGGGTTTCCGGACTAGGAAAAAAAATAAATAAAAAATACACACACACACACACACACATATATATATATATATAATTTAAGGAGGTGGGAAAAAATCCTTAGCCCACCACTTTCACAAACGTATAGTACAAATGCACTATAGCTTTATGAAAGACGTTTCGTGGCTGGGAACCACATAAGAAAAATTAGAAATGCGTAAGAAATAAAGTGCAAAAACAAACGACGTATTGTTTTTTCCCTATTAACTATTTCCATGCATTAGAAGATTGTATAGCAAGCAACTCAGAAATGTACATCGGAGTACTGTTCTGTGAAACGGATTAACTGATAAGATTTAACCGCCGAGTCAGGCTATTGTTAATTTCATATCTGGACTTCAAATATTCCTCCCTGACAATTATCAATAGTATACACCAACGCACCAAATTCACAGTGGAAGCAACCTTTAATGGAGCACATCCATCCCTTGACTTGATCACCAAACTCCCTGACTGCTCGGTCAGTTTCAGTATGGAAAAATCTCTCCTCACAGGTAGCCAGAATAGGAAAAGCAGGTGTAAGATTACAGGTCTTATATACGTTGTTTCTATTTTAAAAATCTATATTAGAAGATCATGACTTATTCATAATATCCACACTGATATATCGAATTATATGTCATTATTCCATGTCTGTTCATCCAAATATGGACATCTCTTCAAATCAACGCAGTTTAAACAAAAGTGATTGCTTAAATATTTCCGCCATTTGGAAATATTTAGTGATCATTAGAGATGAACACATAAATGGATAATTTTTTTGCACGTATTATATTAATTTTTGTTTAAAGGAAGTCTAAAATAGCACTGATGCATAATTCAGTACGCATAATAGATGTTTTACACAAGAATTTTTGATCTAATCTAAGAAATAATTAAACAAAAATGGCACTTTTTTCAGTTTCGTAAAAATATCCATAGTTATTTCCTACATAAACAGTCCATAGTACTTCGATTCCGATCTTTCAGTTTCTTATTTGGCTTTGAATAATGTGGGATTTAATATCCCCTTAATTTAAATAATGTTACATCGCCGAAGTGAAGGCTATTGGCACTTTTATTTAGGTAATTTATGGGTGCACCTTTTTTGACAACTCGTATAGTAAAGTATATAAGTTCTTTTCGCTATAACCACCTCAGTATTACCTGGTCTACCCACTCACTGATGAGACCCCAATGTGGGTGGAAACCGGTGCAGGGCCGATCTGGCTTCGAGAGGCTCCACTTGGAGGTAGGTTTTTGCCTGTCTCTGAGTGAGGTCACCACTGAGATTATGGCTCTGCTTGGTGGTGGGGAGAGTCTGCCACCGGGTAGAGCCAATGCTGAGAAGTTCTTCTCGGTGATGAGGAGAGCCTGTCACTAAGTGGAACAACGCTGAGTTGGGCGATCTTTCGGGATAGTCTTATTTTTAGAGCCAGCTTCACCTATACATAAAGGTTGAAACCGGTGCGGGGTTGGTTTTGAGAGGCTCCGCTTGGGGGGTAGGTTTTTGCATGTCTCTGAGTGAGGACACCGCTGAGATTATGGCTCTGTTTGGTGGTGGGATGAGCCTGCCACTGAGTAGAGCCAATGCTGAATTCTTCTCGGTATGGGGTGAGCCTGTCACTGAGTGGAACAACGCTGAGATGGGTGATCTTTCGGGATCGCCTAATTTTTAGAGCCCGCTTCACCTATAAAAAGAGAGTTGAAACTGGTGTGGGTTGCATCTGGCTCTGAGAGGCTCTGCTTGGAGGTAGCTTTTTGCCAGTTTCTGAGTGGGACCACTGCTGAGATTATGGCTCTGCTTGGTGATGGGGTAAGCCTGTCACTGAGTGGAACAACCCTAAGTTGGGTGATCTTTCGGGATCGTCATATTTCTAGAGCCTGCTACTAGTATGGTAGGCACTTCTGACCAGATCAAGATCAAGATGAGATAAGGAATTGTGTCATGGATGTTTGTTGTTATCAGATGAAGATAAGTAATGTCATTTGTTTCTGGGGAACATATGTAAATAAGTGACATTATTGTTTTGAATGGAAAAGGGAGATATATTAGTGGATAAGGATTTGTGTCGTGATTGGTGGGGCACTTTTAACCAGATCAAGATTATATAAGGAATCGTAATGTGGATATGTGTTATTATAAAGTTTGGAATTTCGCTGCCACCCCCTTTCTGTCAGGGACATCACATGGTGTGTTTGGTTTGCAATATAGAATTGTGGGTTTTGTTTTCGAGATATGGAATCGTGACATTATGTGTTTGGAAATTTCTGGGGAACATATGTCTCTGTGGTGAAATCAAGTGGTGTTTTGGGTCTATGGAATTGTGGGTGATGTTTTTGAGGTAAGACATCTTGGAATTTTCCCAGGGTGACAAATATCTGTTATTGTCATCACGTTTTGTCTTTGGTTGTCTATAGATGTTTGTACTAATTTTCCAATACAGTTTGGGTATTTCTTTTCTGTTAAAAGACTATGGGAATTCTTAGAGTATAGCAGAGTCTAGTGGCGGCAGTGTTTAGGCTTTACTGAATTATATGCTGGTGTCCCTCAAACACACACTTTTTTCTATAGCTCATACATATTTTATTCTATATTCATATTCTAAAGACCACGGGGATCCTAGAGTAGAGTCTGGTGGTGACAGCGTTTAGGCTTTTCTGAATAATTTAATTATATACTGGTGTCCCCTCAAATGCACACTTTTTTCCTCACATACATAACTCATCAGAATATTTTGATTTTTCTACATTTAAGATCTTAAACTTCATTACTTTTCTAATTAACTTTATCTTTTTTACAAAATGTTGGCTATTGGTATTTTTACTTTACAATCAAGAGAAAAACTAAATAGCATTTAAAAATAAATTAAAATAAACGGACAGTTAAATGGAGTACATCACCTTTTGTATGTAGTCAGAAATTCTAATGATAATTTAAATTACTTACAGTCTTTCCAGAATAGCTCTTCTAAATGCGAATATTCCAAAATAGTTGAAATTTATATCCACAACACAACACACTCACACATGATTTGAAAGAACAATATTTCTGTAAATAACCAGAAAATCTAGTTGACTACATCCTTTAGATTTCCATCCATTTGGTTCTGTTCCTTAATTCCTTTGCAAGGTTCTCATGCTATGTTTCTCTCAAGATATCTGTCCCCAATGACCTCATAGTGTTGAGCCTACTAGCGACTTCCGGTTTTTGGAATTCTGGTGAGATTTGTTATTAAGACTCGTAATTTGTTTTCTCTATTTTACTTTAAAAATCAGTTAACTTCATTTTTCTCTCCAGAATAACTGAGCAATAAATAAATAAATAAATAACTGTGTGTGAATTCCCCCACACACAGTGTTTATATTTTCATTAGCCTTTCTTGAAGATTGTCATTAATTCCCAGTCTTAGTTTTCGGTCCTCTTTCAGTTCCCACGGTGACTAAGGGATTTAGCATTCACATGAGTTCAACTATGGTTTTTAATGTCTTTTCCTGACTGAGATCCGGCAAGTTTGCACACGTATGACATCCTCTGATTAGGTTTGGAATTCTTCGTTAGTGTTTTCTTTTTGCCACCACAAATAAATAGTTATTTCTTATTATTTCAAATGAATATTAGCTCTGTAATATTGTATGTTAATTTCTATTAGACTATAACACACAAAATGTTTTCTTTTTTTTTAAAACCAATATAATATAATATATAATTCTAATTAATAAATAAATTGATTACAACATATAATTCTAATCAATAAATAAATTTTGTGAATTTCTTCACTGTAGATTTTTCAAATGTGTTATCTTAAACTGTGTCCTTTTGCTTGCAAGAGTTGACACACTTCCTTGAAATACTTGACGGCTTGCATGAACAAATAAGACTTTTAATTCACTGAGTAGATTTTCAAAAAAAATGAAAGAAAGAAACGTCTCTGTGAAAATCACAAAACACAAATACAATGTCTGCACAAATACAAATACAATATAAGGAAAATAGGCAGTTGACTATTTTTCCTTATAGTACTTACGTTTCGGGTTCTGTCCAAAATGACATCATAGGTTTGAAATCTAAACGCTGTTTTGTTGACTTCTGGTTTGAAAATCAGGGTGCTGCTAGAGTATGAAATTCTGGTAGATTTGTTATTAAGACTCGTAATTTGTTTTCTCTATTTTACTTTAAAAATCAGTTAACTTCATTTTTTCTAGCCATGATAACTGAGCAATAAATAAATAAATAACTGATTGTCCTTCTCTGACTATTAATTTTACCTTCAATTCCTTGTGCTCTTAATCTATTTCTGTAACTGAAATTTATTTTATTTATTTATTTTTATTTTTAGCATTAGCAAGTTTAGTAACGGATATTGAGACAAACAAGGTTTAAAACTCACCGTTAGCGTTTTCTTTTAGAATCCAAAGACACAATTACGTTATTAGCTATGACATCTGTATTTTTTTTTCTAAACCAAACTTTTTCTTTAAGAGTTTGGGAAACGTGATGGGTTTAACTATCTACTTTCTCTCTGTAAAATAACCAAATTCTAGCAGTCATACTTTCAGTATGATGTTTTTTTCTAGTCTGATGGAGGTATCTACAGATATAGTAACAAATTGTCACTTTTCACGTAAAATCTTCTCCATTAAAATTTTAACTATTCCTTTTGCTTGCAAGAGTTGACACGGTTTCTTGAAATATATGAGGGCTTCCATGAACAAATAAGACTTTTAATTCACTGAGTGGAGTTACAAAAAAAAAGAAAGAAAGAAAGAAAAAGAAGTCTCTGGATAGTTTGTGGCAAGAAATTCATAAGAAAAAAAAGGACAAAAGTCTCTGGTTGGTTTGTGGCAAGAAAATTCACAAGAAAAAAAATTTAAGTAAGATCATATATATATATATGGTCTTACTTAAAAATGCATAACACGTCAATGACACCCTTTTGTTCATTTTAATTTACACATTTTATTTGAGTGAAATATTTACAATTTATTTACTGAATCTAACATACAGAAAATAAATAAAGTGAAAAATACAATCTTATTTTTTGGTCCTTAATCTGCTTATTGTTAATTTTGCACTGTTGTTTAAATGTTCTTCCCATGGTTGAAGAATTGTCATCATATGGTTTTTGACAATGTGACTGTCATCTGAAAGTTTCTTCATTTGTGGTCGTTGGAAATTTATTACTGTAGTAATAAATTAAGAGTCACATTTTTATTTTTTTGAAACCAATACATATATTTTTGAGCATTATTAAAAGCACAGAAACGTTCACTATGTTTCTAAAAGCATTTTAAAAGTACATGTTATGTTTTCACGTTTTGGGCATCCAATTTCATTTAAATCAAGAACAGGTCTCTCAATTAACTTGTTAATGTGTTTGGTTTTTCTCTTCCTTTGGTGAGCAATATTTGATATTTGCTTGTTGATTCTATCATCCAATTTCTTAGTTTGTCCAGAGATAGTGAACCAATTTCCCACTTTAGCTGATGGTTATATTTTATTAACCAAGAATTCTGTTTTTTAAACTCTTTCAGGTAATTCATTCCAACGACAAGGTGATTTTGTCAATGCACATCTTAAAATAATTCCATCAGAAATACAAATTTCTTTAGGAAATAAATTTGAAGTCTTATTCAAAAGAAAGTGATAATCAATTATTGCAATGATAACTGAAAATTCGTATTTTTCACTCGCTGTTGATTTTTCATATTCGTTTTCCTTCATTCTTCTTACATTACTTCATATGGCAGCACAAATAAATAGTTAATTATTATTTTAGTCATTATTAGCTATGATCTGATATTTTATGTTAACTTTCTGTTACAAAATTCTAAACAATTAGAACTTTTCACAAATAAACTTTCAAAGAATTTTGTGGCTGACCCATTATTTTTATATTACCAAACACAAAACACCACAACACAATACAGCAGCTGCAGTGGATGAACGATTACCTTAAGTCCAAAGTCACTCAACTTGATTGCTTTTCCTTATAGTACTGTTTACCTTACCCAAACCTATCCTGACCATTCCTTCAAAAATGAACATTCGTGCATATTCCAATCTGATTGTCCTTCTCTGACATGTTTTCGCATGCTGCTGGATATACTGTTGATGTGCTTTTATCTTACTTTGTGTGGGATAAGGTAAAATTTATATTTGTGTTATCTGGAGAGTACATACCTTTTTTCTATACCAAACTTTAAGAGTTTAAGTCACGTTTTTGGGTTAAATTATGTGCTATTTCTCTGTAAAACCACCAATTTTAACAGTTCTGATTTTTTATTATGTGATCGAAATTTTTTCCAGATAACTTAAACAATGTCAAGAGGTAGTATTAGACAATTTTTAAAATAATCAATTACATGGATATCAGTTTTCACCACTTTTTCCCCCTATCCCTGCCATTAATTTCACAGTAGTGAGGTTTTTACAACAATAATGAAACAGAATTGCATTAAGGTATAAAGTTATGGATTTAAATATCAAATTCTAATCAGAATAACAGAGTAAAAATTCACTGTGGAAAAACACAGAAAGCAAAAGTACACATCTTTGTTCATTTAAGTTTACAAATGCATATTTTATTTTGCTGAAATACTATTTACAAGTATATTCACAGAGAAAAATTCGAAACATGTAATTACCTAAAAATATTTAACAATATTTAGCTTAGCCTCTTAACATTTTACAAAGAGTTCAATGAATACAATTTTTGTTACTCACTGTTTCATGGTTACATTACATCAAAATAGCTGGTCACACAAAACAGTTTTTAGATCAGATACCATAGTACTGATCCATATATTTCATATTGCATCAGTCTGAAAATGACACTATACCTCGTTATGCTTTGTGTATTCTTTTGTCACCAGATATACACAAGCAGATTTTGTAAAATGTTCTTAAATACCCCAAAATAAAGAATCTTTATCGAATTGAATAAAATCTTGAAGGTCTAATTTTACCATTGATGAATTCAGATGATTAGCGATAATTTTCTCCATGACACGAATCGCTGGTAATTCAGTTTCCAAAAATAGTAAATGATCATGAATGTTGTAGATTTTTGGTGAAAATCTCTCAGCTTCTTCACAACTAATAGAGAAAACTTTACATCGACCAGCTCCTGTATCATCGAGCATTAATTCCCCACCTTGGCATTTCAGAATATTACAGTCACCGAGATCCATTTCATAGTCAACTCTTCTTTGCAAGTAGCCGAGTATATTAAACCACTTCCTGCATAACTTTTCCCAAGTGGTCCTGGATAAATACACCACAATGTATTTATCCAGGCTTCTAAAATAATAATCAGTTTCCACCCTTTTAGAGCTGTGTGATGAATTTTCCTTTTGATTTTTTCTCATGCTATTTTCCTGAAGAAAGAAAATTTTAAAAACTTTTGTGGTTCACTCATTATTTTACTTTATTGGACACAAAACACCACAACAACTCTACGATAGCTGCACTGGATGAATGAATTGCAGTAACTGAAAAGACACTTGACACATTTGTTTTTCCTTATAGTATTGTTTACCTGACCCTTACTCTGACCATTCCTTCAAAAATGAAACTTTCGCACAGATGACTCACAGATATGTTTTCGCATGCTGGTGGATTTAATGTTCATGTGAGTTTATCTTACTTTATGATATCATGGGGCAAAATTTATCTCTGTGGTAGGAATTCATCCAAGGGGAGATGAGTGAGCTCCCCATTTTCAGATATCTTTTAGTAATGTTGCCTCAAACTGATAACGAATGAGATGAGCAAGCTAGCCATTTGCAGATGTCCAAAATTGTTGGGATGGAAGAAAACATTACATGGTGGAAGTGAAAGGGTAGTCAAGAGGTTGTCAGAAAAAAAAAAACGTGTTTTTTTTCGCTCTGCAGTTATCAGTATCAATTGAAGGTGACATCACTTAAAAGATATCCACAAAGGAGGAGCTCGTTTATCTCTAATAGGCTGAGCAGACATATTCTGGAGGAGAGGGAAGTGAGGGGGTTGGGGTGGGGAGCATTGCAGGAAAGCCCACTGTCACCCACTCACTACCCTTTTGCCTCCACCATGTGCGTTTTTTCCCTCCAAAATCACCACTATCAGTTTTAGGTGACATCACCAAAAGATATTGGCAAACAGCGAGCTCACTCCCCATGGATGCAAGGTTGGGTGGGGAGGTGTAGGATGGGGAAGCCTTGCAGGGAAGACCACTGTCAACCTCTCGACTACCCTTTCACTTCCACCATGTAATGTTTTTTTTTCATCCCTACAATTTTGGATATCCACAAATGGCTAGCTTGCTCATCTCATTGGTTATCAGTTTGAGGTGACATCACTAAAAGATATCTGCAAATGGTGAGCTCACTCATCTCCCCTTGGATGAATTCATGCCACAGAGATAAATGTTGTTCCATGATGTCATAAAGTAAGATAAACTCACATCAACATCAAATCCACCAGAATGCAAAAACATGTCTGTGAGTCCTCTCTGCGAAAGTTTCATTTTTGAAGGAACAGTCAGGTAAATAATACTATAAGGAAAAACAAATGAGTCAAGTGTCTTTTCAGTTACAGAAATAGATTAAGAGCACAAGGAATTGAAGGTAAAATTACTAGTCAGAGAAGGACAATCAGTAATTTATTTATTTATTTATTGCTCAGTTATTCTGGCTAGAAAAATGTACTTAACTGATTTTTAAAGTAAAATAGAGAAAAAAATTACGAGTCTTAATAACAAATCTACCAGAATTCCAAAAACCGGAAGTCGCTAGTAGGCTCAACACTATGAGGTCATTGGGGAACCTTGCAAAGGAATTAAGGAACAGAACCAAATGGATGGAAATCTAAAGGATGTAGTAAACTAGATTTTCTGGTTATTTACAGAAATATTGTTCTTTCAAATCATGTGTGAGTGTGTTGTGTTGTGGATATAAAATTCAACTATTTTGGAATATTCGCATTCAAAGGAGCCATTCTGGAAAGACTGTAAGTAATTTAAATTATCATTAGAATTTCTAGACTACATACAAAAGGTGATGTACTCCATTTAACTGTCCGTTTATTTTAATTTATTTTTAAATGCTATTTAGTTTTTCTCTTGATTGTAAAGTAAAAATATCAATAGCCAAACATTTTGAAAAAAGATAATGTTAATTAGAGAAGTAATGAAGTTTAAGATCTTAAATGTAGACAAATCAAAATATTCAGATGAGTTATGTATGTGAGAAAAAAGTGTGAGGGGACACCAGCATATAATTAAATTATTCAGAAAAGTCTAAATGCTGTCGCCCCTAGACTCTACTCTAGAATTCCCGTAGTCTTTGGAATATGAATATAGAATAAAATATATATGAGCTGTGGAAAAAAGTGTGTTTGAGGGACACCAGCATATAATCATATAATTCAGAAAAGCCTAAACGCTGGCACCACTAGACTCTGCTATACTCTAAGAATTCCCATAGTCTTTTAACAGAAAAGAAATACCCAAACTGTATTGGAAAATTAGTACAAACATCTATAGACAACCAAAGACAAAACTTGACCACAATGACAGATGTTTGTCACCCTGGGAAAATTCCAACATGTCTTACCTCAAAAACATGGCCCACCATTCCATAGACAAACCCAAACACCACGTGATTTCACAACAGAGACATATGTTCTCCAGAAATTTCCAAACACATTATGTCACGATTCCATATCTCGAAAACATCAACCACAATGCTATGCGCTAACCAAACACACCACGTGATGTCCCTGACAGAAAGAGGGGGACCCGCAGCGAAATTCCAAACTCTATAATAACACACATCGACGTCACAATTCCCCACCAATCACGACACGGATCCTTATCTCTACCATAACCCATAATTCCATATGCGAACCAAAATACAAGAACTGATATCACTGACACATATGCCGGCCCCCCAGGGAAATTCCAAACATTCCAAACTCATGACGTCACACAGAATGACGTCATCTTCTCAACAACCAATCACGCCACGATTCCTTATCTTTTCTTGATCTTGATCTGGTCAGGAGTACCTATCATACTACTCCCGCTTCACCTATACAAGAATCGAAACCGGTCTAAGTAGTGACCTTCCACCATAATGTATAACATCATACATCTCCTAGGAAATGTGTTTTACATTGTGGGTAATACTAAGAATAGTGATCAGAACTTAATCCCTTTTGCAACTAGTTGCCCTAGTGTTGAGCTATGTACTTTAGCTTACGCTAAAATCCGCCGAAATGTTTGTAGTTTGCTATATTCAGCATGAAACTCTTTGATTCCGATCTTTGAGTTTCTTATTCAGCTTTGAAATAATGTGGGATTTAATATCCCCTTCATCTAAATAAAGTCACAAAGTAGTTTCTCGTTGTAAATACATACCCTATTTATTATTTTTTAACAGATGTTATCTTGGTGGTACTAACCTATGGCACGTTAGTACCGTATATGGGTAAAATGAGTGGTGGTGAACACTGTTCAATCTAGAATGGATCATAAAACCTCTTTTACAGGTTACTTTACTTTTACTTCAAGTCTCTAATAAGCAGAGTGGTGACATTACACCGAGCGATGAGTCTCATTTACTACTAAAAAAAATCATAAAACATCCATGCCACAACGAGACTTGAACTCAGACTATTATTCTAGGATCGCCCTGAATCATATTCAGTTATAATTTCTTGTAGTCAAGGGCTGCTCTCAGTCTGTCTAATACAACACTTATCTTAAATTTTTAAGAGAAAAGACACGAATCATAAACTGCACTCTGTTCTGCGGCTGCTCAGCCCATTCCAGAATCAGTATAATGGAGGGAAAACAGTATCGGAACCAGTAGAGAACTCATTCGTAATTCAGCAATAATGATGTAATTTCATCTGCATCGCATCTTGGCATAACAGGGATAAGAAGAGCAATCGCATTTCTGTATACTAAAAAGATTAACCGGAAAGTTTTCATATACAAAAGGGCTCGCATTTTTTTTTCCTTTTTTCCCCTATCCTGCAGAATTCCTAGAACTTAAAGAGCAAGGAGAAGAACTAAATTTATCTGGAAGTGAGCAGTTGTAATACTTTTGAAAATTTCACTGTACACTGTTTCACTGAAGCAAGTGAAAGTTAGATACTCGTTCATAATAATAGCCCAAATATAGCCTAACTGCTTCAATAACGCCGCCAGTGTATTAGATAAAGAGTGTAACGAAAGGAAAAAGTATATGTAGATAGCTATGACTTTCTGTTTGGGAGTTATTGAAGGTCATGAGGAGCCTGCTCATTATCAGTGAGATGCGGTTGGCTCAAGCCGCTTCTCGCTATATTAAGGGTAACTTTTGTTTGCTTGTTTATCACTGGGTCAGTGGCTTTGACACAGTGTTGCCATGCCAGCCTTTTTTTTTTTTTTAATGTAACCCTTTGGGTGTGAAATTTCCTGTATCCCACGCAACTTTTATTGGTTTGATTATAAAAACCAGTGATAGCAAAATAAGAAACACTAATCGTCCTAAAATTAAGTAGCAGTTTTAAAGTTTTTATAAAGAAATAAAATTAATGTGTGACCACGAAAATCTAGCTTCCAATGTACTTCAAAATAAAACTTAAAAAAAAAAAATCAAAAATTAAATAAATGAACGAACAAAAAAATAGTTTTCCGTTTCTAATTATTTATACTTTTCATTTAAGCATTTATAATTTGAGTATCGCGATTGCAATGTGAAGCCTAACCGCATTTGTTCAACCTATTTTACTTAACAACAATCATACAACGATTTCAATCTCTTTGACGTCCGATGTAGTCGAAAGTTAGCATTACACTACTTATTGGAAGCCTGAAGTGGATTGAAAAAGTTTCATCTTTGGTGGTTAAACAGAATTTCCAGATTATATAATTTTTAATCCACCCGTGGTACTGATGTACTAGTTTAAAACCTGTCGTGGGCGGACGTAAAAGCTGATGGCGAAAGATTGCGTTCGATTACTGAGAAATTTTTATGACGCCTTGGATTGAATTTTTCAGCTTGCTAGATAATTCAATCGACTCCGCCCCCCCCTCCAATGAAGTAATTCACAAAACTAATTGCATTATATTTTGTATTTTTTCCCCCTTTAATCGAAACAACCGAATTCCGTCTATTTAAACATATTGAAAGATAGCTTTGGTTACGTTATCAAATCGTTGCATCGAAAGTTTTCTCTATTTATGCACTTCAAAGTAAAATCTGGGGATGACCTTTCTAAAGCTTTGTGAAATTAGCATCATACGTGGGTTTCAAAAGCAACGAATGTCAAAGGTTTTATGTCGCCGGGAATTATTGAAAATTATATAGGTCTGGCAATGAATAGAACAATGTATAATGAATGAATGAATGAATAGTGCTCATATGAGCATAGCCGAAACGAACAAAGGTGAAAAGAGCTTTCTATAATCCCTCACTGAACTGAGTAAACTCGGTTCATATTGTAGTTCATCCAGTGGTTATTAATTGCGTAAGAGTAAACAAAAACCAGCTGTTATGTTTTTGTCGATCACTGACCTCCTACATTGAAAATTGTGACGGACACTACTTTACATGCAGTTTTAAGCAATGCTTTGGGTCAGTGGCACAAGAGTAACATCCTGTGATTATCTAATTTCGTTGCTTCTATTTCTGCGTTCTCACCCACCCATAGCGTCCATAATAAGGTTTGTTCAGAATAATGCTCTCCTCCCAATAGCCAATTATGTGGTTGTACTTTTGATATTGCTTATTATGAAACTTTTTGACATTTCTCTTATTTTCTGTGACAATATTGTATTTTATATTTATATTTTACTTTATATTTAAAATGCGGCACCAAGATTTCTTTTTTTAATTTCTTTTCTTTGTTTTGCAACCTTACATTTTAGATCTTTTTTTCTTTTATGCAGCGCTGTGACCCTTCCCATCATTCTACAAAAAATAAAAAATAAAAAATAAAATAAAAACAATCTCATTATATATTAAGTGGCTAAAATATTAGACACATCCCCATACGAAGTGGAATCTACTTTCTTTGTATTAGTTCAAATAGGCAAAACTCGCGATCCAAACAGACTTCTAAAGCAGGACAAGTGTTGGAGGCAGATAGGCTGGTTTCAGTATCTGAGAAACAGTTGCTCTGCTAGAATAACTACATAGAACAATGTTTCAAGTATACCGGGAATGGTGTGATAAACAGAAAATATCAAGTTAACATCATGCATGTAGTCAGAAACCGATGATTGATGCGAGAGGCTAATAAACTATCGACAAGAACGACTCAAAATGACAGTGTATACAACCAGACACACACAAGGAAAGAAGTGCATTTATAAATCTCTAACTTAGAATATTACAATGGACAACCATTGAGAGTTAACGTACACACACACACACACACACACACACACACACACACACACACACACACACACACACACACACACACACACACACACACACACACAGACACACACACACACACACACACACTAGATTGTATGGTTTGTAATCCTGACTGTCTAAAGAAGAATATCTTCCACCATCATTTTAAGCCCTTAGAAGCTCTTTACTTAATTTATGGACTGAATATTTTCCTCTCCTTCTCTTGATGAAACCACAACCAGGTCGAAATAAAATAAAAATTTAACTTTCAGTTTTGTATGGTCTCTGGTTATATTTTATCACATTGTGATCATTCTCATGTCATGATAAGAATTCTGAATGCTTTCCTTGATTACATTATGATTATAACAGCAGTACGAATATTATTGCTTTTAACATGTTGCCTATTTATTAATATTCGAGACCGTTATCTTTAAAAAACGCTTTCTTCATTTTTTTTAAAAAAACTAATATTGAATTTTTTAATTTCGAGATGCATTATTTTATTATGGACTGAAAACAAGTATGTATAATATATGCATACATATATCACACACTTCGTATGTATTTCAGCCTTAGTCATGTTTGTACTCGTAACAGTATTCTTTTCTGGGTTTATTATACCATAATATCATTTGTTATTAACTGATCCTCTTTAAGCTGTTGGGAGCAACATTTAATAGACCAGAGGATGTGACTCACAGAATTTCCTGTGTGTGATACGGTACCTAATTGATGAAAAAGGGATACCCCGCCTTGTCAGGAGACTAACACAACTTGCATATTAGTATAGCATTATGGACTATTGAATGGACGGTTGGATGACCCGGATACTGTGGGGATGTCGGACTTAAACAAAAACTATCCTGCTTTTCTCCAACTACCTAATCTAGTTTTATTGTGCTTATCTGACCTTCGGATTCTTAGGGGTTGACGTTAAATGAATGTACGAGGAAATAGTTGCATAAAGAGAGAGAGAGAGAGAGATTTACATAGCAACCTTGATTAATAATTTGGGTAGTTATGAAAATGTTTTATTAAATGTTTATTAATTAGGTTAAAGATATTACAAATTTAGTAAACAAAATAAATCTTAAAATCATTTAACAAAAAAAAAGTATTTATTTGACAGTCAAATTATTGGAAATAATTTTTGTTATCTTATAATTCTAAGTTAATAAATAACACCAGTTGTTATGAAGTTGAATGGGAATCAATCAGTTTTTCTTCTAATTTAGTACTGAATAGTTGTTTTTTTTTATATATATTTCCATTTCATTTAATTAATTTTAATTATAGATTTCACCCTATTTAAAGCTTGTTTCGCAAACTGCGAATAATATTCATTTTGTCCTCTGTAAGCTAAAGACAACCCAAAAGAATTCTATCGTTATGCTGCAAATAAAAGAGAGAATGAATATAAAAGAATAATTCTACTGAATGCAGATGGTGTGCGGGTTACAGATGCAGAAGAGATTGTTCAACAAATTGCTAAAATTACACAATACCAGCCACTAAATTAGAAACTTTTATTTAATACCGCAGAAATCAGTGGTATAAGCATACGACTGCTAAAACTGATCCTTTTCAATTCCCTGCGTATAGTTCGGTGTGATATGCGTCGGGAACAGCCTTCGTTAAATGCTTCGGTCAGTTGTTTCACACAAGTTCTGTCTGTCGGTAAAAGCCTTCTCAGACACGGCGATCTTGTTCCTCACATACTGTCTTAGGACCATAGTTACGTTTCTTAGGAGAGCAAAATGAGTTATTTTTCCACTGATTAAACATCCAGGCTATCTCACCTTTTGGAGAAATCAGTCAGCTCTGCTGTGTTTCAAAATCGTGGCTCCAGCCAGACGGGCGCCCACAATAAGTTCTTTTCGAACTCCGAGAGATACTTTGTTTTTCCCATTGTGATCAACACTATTGACGATTACTGACCAGCAGCATTCTTAAATAGTTGCCTAGAACACGTCCTGATGCCCCTGACCAAGCGTGTTCATATTTGAGTTTTATAAAAGAGTGTGCAGCTGAAATGGCTAGTCCTTTGACTAAGCTATAGAATTTGAATCTCAGAACAGGGATGAATATGGTAACCTCACTGCATAAAGGTGCAAAGACAGACGTATCCAATTCTCAACCAGTCAGTATCTCAGGGGTTGTGGTAAAGATTCTGTTTGCAATGGAAAGATCGTGTTTGAGTAACTATGCTCACACTCTATAACAATGTTGCCACTGTAGACAAGGGGGATGAATACACGATGACACTTTTGGATTTCGTTAAGACTTTTGACAGAGAATCTGGGATTGGATTATAAAATATTGGCTTATATAAGAGTATAGCTGATTGATGGGATATCAAAAAGTGTTATATGGGGGGATGTGATCCTGAAAGATTTAATGTAACCAGTGGTGTACCACGAGGATTAGTCACTGGTCCACTGCAGTACGTACAGAATGATTTGAATAGGCTGGGATTATGAGCATGTAAAAATGGCTATCAGTTGAATGTTAGTAAATGTAAATCCATGCAGTCTGATGTGATGAGATATCTAATGTCATATTATATTAGTGGGATTCTGTATGATACCTTGTTAAGACCTCACTTGGACTATTCCATGCAGATGGTCTCAGTGGACAGAGTGCAAAGGAGAGTGATATCAGATATGTGGAATATTGATTATGGGCTGTAGAGAATTTATAGACTGCACACACACACACTAGCAAACAGGAGAAAGAGGGGTGATATGATTGAGACGTACAAACTTCTGAGAGGGTTATACAATAGGTGGAATTTTTCATTTAATTGAAGATGAGGAATGGACGACCCTCAAGGGCTCACTGTAGTGAGTAAGGGAGTGGCATACCCGAGGTACCTGATACTGGACCATGCCTTACTTCATGTAATCTATATCTGTTATATTATCCGTAGACTGCTCCCAAATACCTAGAAGTCTCTCTACAAGGTATTTGCCTCACCTAGTAGGCTGAAAACCCAACCCATCTGGCCAACGTGGCGATAAAAAAAAAATCAGCTAATGCCTTTTATTCCCATATAGAAAGAAGGCGAGGTCTTTTTAGCCTATCTAACTTTTGGAGACTGATTATACTCACTGATTATACATGACTTCTAGTGAAGACAGGAGGCTGAGAAGTGTCGCCATCTCGTGGTCCCTAATCCTAACAGTACGTTTACTATCTGAAAATAGTGTGGGTTCTATTGTCGATTTTCTGGACTTTACGGGATGAAAAACTGGAGTTTTCGAGAGAAAAAACTCGTTTGCCCCTGCCAGAGATCGATTAACTCGAGACGGTCATGAAAAGGTTTAGTGAAAGTTTCTCTATTTGGCGACCATCATAAGTTCTATTCTGGTCGCCAAATAGAGGAACTTTCACTAAACCTTTTCATGACCGGTCTCGAGTTAAGGGGTCTAGCGTCGTGAATGGTACACGCCACTTCCACTGAGCTACCACAGGGTCTAAAACACAGATAATTTGGGGGTGTGGAATTTTTCGATATTGTAGAGTGTTTGTGATACACCACGCGCTCCTTAATTTGGCTAATTACCGAAAATATTACCAGATTTATAGCTAACTTGTACAGGGAGCAAGAAGCCACGGTAAGAACAGATGTTGGATTAACTAATTGGCTTCAGGTCGGCAAGAGAGTTAGGCAAGGATGTTTACTTTCTCGTCACCTGTTCAGTATCTATGCTGAGGACATCATGTGTGTAGTACTGGATGAACTTAACATAGGAATTAGGAGAGGTAGTAGACGATAAGTAATCTGAGGTACGCTAATGATACAGTACGTACTCTTTTGTCATGATAAGGAAGAACCAGGAAGAATCCTTAACAAGGTTAATGAGATCAGTAAGAACAGAGAACTTCAATTCAAAACCTAGCAAGATAAATATTATGGTTCTCCATGGAAATATAGAGGAGAGCTCCTGAGAAACATTTATACCTAAACGGAGAAAGAATTAAGGAAGTCAGCAAATTCGAATATCTGGGCTTAATTATTAATGTAAAGAATTGCTGTTAAGAAAACATCATAAAAGACTAGGAAGGGTTAAAACAACAGTCAGAGACTTGTATAAAATCTGGAAGGATGGATCTATATTCACGGGAATGAAGTTGAGGATTTTGGATGAAGTTGTTTTTCCAACAGCGACTTATGGATGTGAGATTTAGAACTTAAAGAAGTCAGATTGCTGCTTTTGAGATGCGGTATTACAGAAGGACGTTGAACATATCATACAATGAAAGATGGACAACGGACTGGTGCTAGAAAGGATCGGTAAAACGTTAAAGCTCCTTAAGGATATTGATAGAAGAAAGTTGAAATACTCTAGACACACTGAAAGGATTGGAGGAGGAATTCTCAAAACAGTAATAGAAGGCAAAGTGCCTGGAAAAAGAGGAAAGAGTAGACAGTCAATGAAATGGATGCATGGATGGTGTGTCTGAAGTGACTGAATATTATCCGGAGTCTTCAACTCTCTGATCTGAGAGTATTAGAGTGCAAAAATAGAGGGTGAAAGAATTAATAATTGTGGCGGGTACGAATGAATTGAAAGGTGATAAATTTTTTATGAGAGAGGACTTGAAAGTATTGTTAAAGGTAGCGAAAGAAAAGAGTGACAGAGTTAGAATGCCGCGGTATGACAGAGAGGAGTTTAGGAGGAGGGCCATAATCGCAAATGACATTATGCGTAGGTTAAGGAGACGGTGTGGTGTGGAATTCGTGGACGTGTGGAATGAGTTTGAAGGGCGAAAGGACTTATACAAGATGGATGGCCTGCATTTGAATGGACTTGGTGTGCGGAGACTGGAAAGAGTGTTGCTGAATGAAGTGAAAATGGATGTGCAAAACCAGGGAAACTAGAACTACCAAGGAGGGGGGGGGGGAATGGATATGCAGACATCAGTGAGACAGATGAGTGTAAGAATGTATATAATGTACCCGAGCCAGCACTAAGGACAAAAAATGGGAATGGGTCATTTAGAATAACGTATCAATATAGGGGTGGGACTAAGGGATCACTGCATTTCATGTATACTAATGCCAGGAGTATTAGGAACAAGAAGGAAGAATTTTTGGCATTGATTGGCTCTTCCTGGCCACAGGTTATTGGCATTAGTGAAACATGGCTGACAGAAGAAGATATAGTTAGTGGGATAGAATGTGTAGGTTATAGTGTGTTTAGGAGGGACAGAGAGAATAAAATGGGGGGAGGGGTATTATCGATGATAGCTGATGAACTGCAGCCAAGGAGAATTGAAGTTGTATTGCAGGAAAGTGAAAGGAGCTCATTTGAGGCTATTTGGTGTGAGATTGAGACTGGCAGAATAAAATATACAGTTGGGTGCTGCTATAGACCAGGTGATGGAATAGATGGTGGAGATAGTATGCATAGGGAAATTGATGAAATGAGTGGAAGGAGGGTAATTATTATGGGGGATTTCAACTATGGTAACATTGATTGGAAGGAGGAGAGGACACATGTGAAGAAGGAAAAGGATTTTATTCAATTATTAAGGGATAACTATCTGAGACAGCATGTAATTGAAAATACTAGGGGTGTGAGAGTGCTTGACCTGGTAATAGCATCTTAGAATTTGACTGTAATGAATATGACCATATTGCCACCTATTGGTGAGAGTGATCATAAGGTCTTGACCTGGGAGGTGGCAAAAGGTGTGGAATTTTCGATTAAGACAGGGTATATGTGGAATTACCGTGCTGGCAAGTATGACAAGCTTAGGAGATTGCTTGGATCAGTGCCATGGCATGTACAACTGCAAGGGCTGGACGTCGATAGAGCATGAGAAGTGGTCAAGGAGCATTTACAGGAGGTAATGACTGATTGTATACCTAGGGTCCGAATAGTAAAACAAGTAGGGGTTAAATGGATGAATAACACCATTAAGCTTGAGCTGCAAAAAAAGAAACAACTGTGGAGGGAATTTAAAGAAAGGGGTGACCTGCAGGCACACGAACGGTATAAAGTGCAGGCCAGAAAGGTAACGAGTGTGGTAAAAAAAGCAAAAGCGGATTATGAAAGGAAACTAGCTTTGCAAGCAAAAGAGAATCCAAAACAGTTCTTTCAATATGCTGCAAGCAAGAAAAAACTGTACACGGCAAAATGATTTTAAGGAATGACAATGGTAAGGAGGTCACTGAATCAGTCGATATAGTGGAGTTACTGAGCGCGCACTTTGCAAAAGCATATCATCCAGGTGGTGACATTGAAAAAGTGAAGGAACCATTAGTTTATACGGGAATAGTGATGAATGAAGTGGAGGTGACTAGTCTATTACAGAACCTTAATGTGAACACATCTGTGGGATTGGATGGTATACCGGCACGGGTCTTGCGTGAAGCGGCTAAAGAATTATCAGTGCCCTTGACCATGTTGTTTAATCTGAGTCTCAGGTCTGGCTTAGTCCCGAAGGTGTGGAAAGAGGGGAAAATAGTTTCACTGCATAAAGGAGGATCCAAGACCACTGTTGCAAATTACCGACCAATCAGCATATCAGGAGTCGTTGTCAAGATCTTGAAGAAAGTAGTCAAGGGAAAAATACAGGAATGGATTGATGAAAATGAGATAATACTGTACTGGGGACAGCATGACTTTGTGAAGGACAGATCATGCTTCAGTAACTTGCTCAAGTTTTATAACAAGGTGACGGCTGAACTGGATAAGGGAAATGGGTTTACAGTGATACTGCTGGACCTGGAAAAGGCGTTTGACAGGATACCACATGGAATACTAATCCGTAAACTACAACATATGGGAATGGATATAGGGTTGGTGATATGGATAGGTGGGTGGTTGATGGAGAGATATCAAAGAGTAGTTTATTCAGGAGTAGAGTCCAAAAGACGGCCTGTGACTAGTGGTGTGCCGCAGGGTTCTGTTCTTGGACCACTGCTGTTTAATCTGTTCATTAACGATATAGGGAAGGATCTAAGTGGAACAATTCATTTGTTCGCTGATGATGCAAAGTTGGGTAGGGCAATAGTGAATGCAGAAGATGTCAAAGTCTTGCAGAATGACTTAGATAGATTGGAGTTCTGGGCTAAGGAGAATGGATGTCAATTTAATGTGACAAAATGTAAGGTTATGCATTTTGGGGTGAAAAGATTAGCAGCAGTATACCACATTGGTGGAACTGTACTCCAAGAGATTGATGAGGCCAGGGACTTGGGAGTGTTGGTGGATAAGGAGATGAAGTTTAGGGGGCACACTGCAAAAGTAGCTAAATCAGCTCATCAACTCACTTGGTTGTTGAAAAATACCTTGACGAGCAGAGACAAGCAAGTTATTGTACCTCTGTACCGAGCCTTGATAAGACCTCATCTCGATTACTGTGCCCAGATTTGGTCACCTCGGTTCCTTCTTGATGGGGAGGAGGTGGAGAGGATCCAGAGGCGAGTGACTAAGATGATAACAGGTCAATGGAATGAACCATATGAGAACAGGTTGAAGATTTGTGGGTTGCAGAAACTAGTTGATAGGCGGAGGAGGGGAGATATGATTGAGACATTCAAATTGCTAAAGGGATTCTATAGGATTAATTCAGAGGATATTTTTGAGATCAGGACTGGTGGTGGGAGAAACTAGGGGACACCTATGGAAGCTGGGCAAGAGTGCGGTTAGTAGGGGTGTTAGAGCTGGGTTCTTTACTTTTAGAGTGGTAAATGGGTGGAATAAGCTGCCAGAGTCTGTTGTGGGTGCTATGACGGTGAACGAGTTCAAGACAAGGTATGATAGATACTGTGAGAATGTAATCGCATAGTTGTGTGGACATGATGTTTAGGGCCTCCCTCGATGAGTCTAAGGACTCCTGGAGCCGCCCGAAATAATAATAATAATAATAATAATAATCTTCAGAGAGTTGAAGACTCCATAAAAGCATACAACAGGACTACTTGGCGAGGACTGGTGTGGCACATCACCGAGCATCTGAGTGACTATATGATATCTGTTGATGTACAATGAATAAATGGATGGGGAATAGTCGACGGGACATCCTTGGACGTTGGGAATGAATGCCGTGAAGAAGGCGAGAGGTACATTTTTCTCTCTTAGAGTAGAGCACCTGCCTTAAAACATTGAAATGTAAAATTTGACAATATTGCTGTCCTGACAGATAACAGATTAATCTTGTGAATATCGAAAATCGATAGGAAGATTGAAATAATGTAAAATTGTCATATAAGACTATCATATAATAGTATCCTTTATATCACATTCTGCCATCGATCATAATCAAATTCCTGATATGATTTTATAATGGTAATAATGGTGCTTATTTTAACATGCATATTTTCTTGTAAAAAATAGGAAGTTATGGTTAAAAATTTTTAATTTTTTTTCAAATTAAGAATATGTAAAATAAGTAGAATTCAGATCATTAAGCATACAAGTTTCCTCTCTTGTGGAACATCCTCCCCCCTTAGGCATGTAGAGCTCCGTATCCGTTTGTGCTACAATAACGTCAAGTGGGAAGATCTCTGGGACTTTTACTTCCCCTTGCCATGGCCAGCTACTCTATCTGCTCTCCAAATCCAAATACTTGTGATTGTATTACACAATTGTATATATGGAATGAGTCTTGGGTAATATCCAAGCCATGGTTTTCTAAATGTGCCAAGGCAGGCCAAAAAATAATAAAAAAAAAGCACATCGTAAGTGGCTTTGAGACAAAAACTGAAGCTATTTTTAACAGTATACACCAAATTCCACAATTACAAAACATCATTATCAAATCAAGTCTCACTCCGAAAGAGAAATGATAACTCTCCTCTTTCACAAGTGATAGTCATGCCTTCTGTTCTCTGATAAAGTCTCCTGAATGCAAATTCGATCCATCTGTGTACTCGTCTCTCTCTCTCTCTCTCACTCCCTCTCTTTCTCTCCAGCTACGGTCTTGTAGACGGACAGTTTCCGTATTGTGTCTTTTCTATAGATATTTCCATAGCTGTGTTCGGCTCATTCCTCTAGTTTCTGCTAAACCCACAATAACATAGACAATAGCTGCCCATCATACATTTACAGTTGAATTGCACCCACCGAACCTGTTACTTCCATTTATCTCTGTTCTCTGTAATAGCCTAGCCTTCCTATGAAATAATCCCCGACGTCAACAATCCTGTAAAAAGAATATCAGCAGATTACTTTTCTCCTGACCCCCTCGAAAAACAAGTTATTAATTTGTAAAGGTTGCAACACCTTATAGCCTTTATACATAAATCACCATTTATATCTCATTATAATAACAACAAACGTCAACAGTTTACACACTATAATCTCCATTACTCACTGATAGAGAAATTTGCTAACTGAAGCGCTCTTGGGTCACAAATTAAGTAAAATGGCGGACAACACCCACATAGTCCCTTCTAGTGAAGTTGCAAGATTTATTCTAATTCATTCATTGCATAAACTGAAGACCATTTAGTCTTATCTGAATGCGAGCGATTAGCATTTCTGCTCTCTAACCAACAGGTTTCTGGTTTAAATCCCATCGTAGGCTTCGATATCCTTAAATGGAAGATGAATTTAATCACACAGCGTTAGATCACTACCCTGCTTACTGAAGGCATGAAGTGGCATGGAAAAGTTCCATGTTTGGTCTCTAGAGCAGAATTTATGGATTATGTAAAAATAAATAAAAAACTTTAAAATAAAATACACAGTTCAAAAAATCTTTATTTTAGCCACAGTGTTAATGTACTACAGGTGTATAACCTTTAGTGGGTGCTATTCAGATAAAAATGTAAAAAAAATTTATGCATTACAGCCAATATAAACTTCATTATTATTATTTTGTTTTATTTTATTTTATTTTTTGAGGAAGAAATCTATGAATCCTCCTACTCTTTATTATATCGGCTGACTTACTATTAGTTCAAATGCTGTTATAAATGTTCTCGTACTACGATAAAGGCGAACCCAAATCCATCATCGCTGCCGACGATGTAAAAACTTTTATTGAAGGGCTGCCTTTCTTTACATTGCAGACGGGATTAGAAACCAAATACTTCCAATGAGAGGGTATTATCGATACCGACGGAACTTTTGAGGATGTATGCATACTATCCGTGACAGCGAAGATCACTTGTTGGGGTGGCCCAACATGACTTCATTAATGAGAAATAAGTTAAAATTAATCTGCTTAGGGTTTTGAATAGTCACAGATCTTAATTAATAAATGATATTTGGAGTTAGCAATTTTTTGAAAGTGTTTTATATATAAAGTTGCTCATTAAAATACACTCAATCGATATTAATGATTACATGCGTCGTACGTTACATTTTTTTCTTTCTTTTCTTTCTTTTTTTTCAATGTGAATTTATATTCCTGAAAGACCACATTAGTATTTTGAGTGGACTACAGGTTAATAAGCATGATACTTTTCAAGATTACTTTTATTAGACACTTCCTGTTCTAATAAACAGGTATATGATCTAATCTCACCCAGGAACAAAAATCATCTACCACCTGAAGACTTTCATACAGAAATCGGACATAATTTACTGCTTTTGGTCCTTCAGTATCGTTTTTAAATGCATTGATAACACTGGCCAAGAAAAAAAAAAAAATTTTCTGCTGATTATGATCTGACACTTGTTTTTTTACTAATTTGGGTGCGCTGATTTCAAATATCAAACCCATTTTTCTCTATCACGTCAGGTTTTTCCTCTATGGCATTTTCTTTTTGCTAATTTGTAAGTTTTTTATAGTTTTAAGGAGGCAGTACTATTTAGAGGATCAAAAAAATCGCTTTTTTAATATTATTTTCTGAAAGTATGTACTTTTAAAAATCTGTTCCTAACTTTTTATCAAGAAATTCGAAAAATTCCCGAAGATATAGCCTATTATTCAAAGCGGTGCGCAGATCAGAATCTGAGCGCTCACCGCTCTCGCTTGTTAGTAAACGAATAAATGCGTAAGAACCTGCAACAGCACGTACTGGCGCTTTGAATGCGAGAGAGGCTGATAACCGACCTAATACATTTATGTGAGGAAAAGTAGGCGATGACAACTGCCTAAAACAAATGAATGCTATCATAGCGGACAAGGAACGATCGAAATCAGTCAATCGTTAATCGATCGTGAAAGTATGATGAGCGCTTATAACGTTTCAATAAAGTCTCTTTTTTTTTTTTTTTTTGTCTTGTTAATTGCATATTAGTCGGCAGTGAAGAAAATACATCATGTCTACTACTCGAAAATGTGTCAATAGTGTAGATTCCTTCTGCTACATTTGTGGCAGATTTACTGTTCCCAGTCAAAGGACAAATATCACTGATTTCGTTAAGAAAGTGTACTTTGCATACTTTGACGTAAAAATTGCAGATCAGGACAAGTCATGGGCTTCAAATAAAGTGTGTAAGTCATGTGTAGAAAATTTACGACAGTGGAGCAAGGAAAAACGCCAAAAATTAGCTTTTGGCATTCCAGTGATTTGGCGTGAACCGAAAAATCACGTAGAGGATTGCTATTTTTGTTTAGTTCAGACTTCTGGTTATAATAAGAAGAATAAGAAAAAAATTGTGTATCCAAATCTTGACGCAGCAATTCGGCCAGTTGCTCATTCCAATGAAATAGCCGTGCCAATTTATAAAGGACTTCCTTTACTTGAGATTATGATCGGGATATGCCAGATGTTCTTGAGGAGCAAGACCCGGATGTTGATTTAGACAATGAAAATTTAATTTCTAGTTCTGGGCCGCAACGTTTTACTCAAGCGGAATTGAATGACTTAGTAAGAGATTTGGGCTTATCAAAGGAATCATCGGAATTGTTAGCTTCAAGATTAAATGAAAAAACTTACTGGTGCAAGATACGAAGATAACTTTTTATCGTAGCAGGGAAAGTAATCTTGTACAATATTTTAAACACGAGTGTGGGTTTGTTTACTGTAACAATGTGTCAGGTTTACTAACTGAAATGAGTGTTGTACAATATCATCCAAATGAGTGGCGTTTATTTATCGACAGTTCAAGCAGAAGTCTCAAGTGTGTCTTACTACGCAATGGGAATGTATATGGCTCAATTCCTATTGGCTATTCAGTCCACTTAAAGGAAACATACGATGACATTAAAAAGGTTCTGAAGTTATTAAAATATACAGACCATAACTGGATCATCTGTGTGGATCTTAAAATGGTGAACTTTTTACTTGAGAGGATATACAAAGTTTCCGTGTTTTCTATGCTTCTGGGATAGTCGAGCTATAAACCAACACTGGAGTCAGAAACATTGGCCTCTTAGAATATCCTTAAATGTTGGAGAACAGAATAAATCAACCTTTAATCGACAGAGAAAAAATAATTTTTCCACCTCTACACATCAAACTAGGTCTTATGAAGCAGTATGTTAAAGCTTTAGATTTACAAGGTGACTGTTTCCAATACATATGTGAAAAATTTCCACGACTTAGTTATGAAAAAATTAAAGCCGGTGTATTTGATGGACCACAAATTAGAACTTTAATGAGAGACCCAAATTTCATCAACTCTATGAACGAAATTGAGAAAGAGGCCTGGACTTCATTTACGATGGTTGCGAATAATTTTCTTGGAAACAAAAAAGCGTGCAATTACAAAGATCTAGTGGAAACAATGCTTGAAAATTTCCAGCGCCTAGGTTGCAACATGAGCATAAAGTTTCATTTCCTATACAGTCATCTTGATAGATTTCCCGAGAATTTAGGTGCTGTAAGCGATGAACAAGGCGAAAGATTTCATCAAGACTTAAAAACTATGGAAGATCGGTACCAAGGAAGATGGGATTCTCACATGATGGCCGACTACTGTTACAGTATTTAAAGTGATTGCCAAAACAGAACACACAGCAGAAATTGCTACAAACAAAAATTTATTCCCTGAAACTCATGTGTAAGTAAAATTGTTATTTTTTTATAAATATTCTTGTAATTTTTAATGAATATTGTTAAGTAGTTATAATTATCGGCTTCTCTCGCATTTAAAGCGCCAGTACGTGCCGTTGCAGGTTCTTACGCGTTTATTCGTTTACTAACAAGCGAGAACGGTGAGCGCTCCGTTCTCGCTTGTTAGTAAACGAATTATTCTGATCTGCGGTGCGCAGATCAGAATAATAGCTTTGAATAATAGGCTATATCTTCGGGAATTTTTCGAATTTCTTGATAAAAAGTTAGGAACAGATTTTTAAAAGTACATACTTTCAGAAAATAATATTAGAAAATCGATTTTTTTGATCCTCTAAATAGTACTGCCTCCTTAAAACTATCAAAAACTTACAAATTAGCAAAAAGAAAATGCCATAGAGGAAAAACCTGACGTGATAGAGAAAAATGGGTTTGATATTTGAAATCAGCGCACCCAAATTAGTAAAAAACAAGTCTCATATAAAAGTCAGCAAAAATTGTGTTGGACTGTGTAATTGGCTTGAAACTATTTCAAGCTTTTAGTACAGTACAAAAGATAAAAATCTGAGTGAAACCAGTTGCAATATGCTTGATTCTTCTCCAGAACGGCCTTGGCATTCTTCATGGAAAACCAAGGCTGGCTTGGATAAGAGAATTAAAAGTGAAATGGGAAATATACACTTATAAGATCTCTCCCGTGGATTTTAATATTGTCGTCATGGAGGGATTTGCATATTCATAGGATCATGACAGCAATGCTACTGGGCTAGCACCTGCTGGATCTATGTGCAATCCGAGACAGAAAGGTCAACCAGGAGATTCTAGGCTAAGAAAAGGACTACAATGACTGACCAAGAAGGAAAAACGTTATTTCAATGGCTGGAATGGTAGAAGATTGTAGGAATCCCAGTCGCCTTATTCTGTCGCAAGTACTCTGAGCTATAAAGTAGCGTGTGTGTGTGTGTGTTTTGCATTTTCCTCCCAATAGTAACCCTACCAGGAGGTAATTTATTCCTACATGCTCCATGCATTACAATGCTTATATTACATTGTGGGGGGGGGGGTGCCTATGCTGTAGTGTAATATCTTTCCTACTTTAAATTATTTCCTAGACATTTTCCCAACAGAGACTACTAAGATCACCCACCTAGCAATGTACTAGTCACAAATCAGCAAGTCGGCAGTTATGTCTTTAATTTAGCTGTCAAGCTTCAAGACTGAGGTAGCGATTTATAACGGCAACTACATCTGACTGAACATCCAGTTTCAGGATCTACTCTGCTCACTCCAGAAGGTGGGCTAGAGATGGTGCTTTACATTAAATACCGACCGGATAACCATATTTTTGGGATCATCATTCAATGATCAAAAAGAATGTATTTATTTTTTCAACTTGGAAGTTTAGACACGAATAATTATATTACTGAAATATTATATTACTGATATAATATAATTATATTACATGCCTGAAAGTTGAACTGCTTTTCTCTTAACATCAATATAGCTGCCCCTCCCTCTCTCTGAAATGGCCAATTTCTGGTATAAGGTCACGAGATTCGCACTGATTTCAACTGGTACTACTACTACTACTACTAATAATAATAATAATAATAAAACTCTTTTATGTAGCTCTCACCCACGAAAGGTTTATTTCAACATGTAACTTTTTCAAGTCACCAATAAGCGGGGCGGCTGTCTCACACCTGGCGATGAAATTCATCCCCCATCTGAAGACAATCACAAACATCTATGCCAGCAAGGGATGGATTCTAACGTGGAGCCTGTTGTTTGGAGAGCTGGTACTCTGACCATCGACCATCCGGGCTGGCAACCTGATGATGATAACTTAATAGAAGATTTCTTTGTCAAACCGGACATCTCAAAAAAAAAAAAAAATCTTCTGGCGATAGCTGGCCCAAGACTAGTGATAATCTTGGGCCAGCTATCTCTGATTGACTACCGATGGAGATTGAACTGCCGACTCAGTCTCCAAAAAAGTAATAAAAGGCGTTAGCTGATTTATTATTATTATTATTATTATTATTATTATTATTATTATTGTGTAAAATAGCGCCTCTTTTTAATAAAAATTTTGGTCAACAAAAATTGTTTTATCATAAACTGATCTCTCGAAAAAAAACAAGTACGTCGTCGTTATACTTCTTGACTTAACCAAAGCTTTGAACTCACTTGAACACGACACACTTCTGACCAAACCATACTCAATCGGAATAAGAGGAACTATTTCTCAAACAGAGCGCAAGTAACACAAATTACACAAATATGCACAAATTATAGTCCGGGGATACAAATAAAACACGAAGTCCCGCATGGCGCCATAGTATCACCTACTTTGTTCAACATATACATTAACACAGGGCCGGCTCTACCGACGGTGCAAGACGTGCATTTGCACGGGGCGACAAGTTTTTTTGGGGCGGCAAGTTTTTTTGGGGCGGCAAAGTTGGCATGAACTATGCGAAAAATAAGGGAGAAGGAGCAGCAAAGTATGCTACTGCACGGGGCGCAAAATTCCTAGGGGCGGCCCTGCATGATTAACAACAGTCACAAACTGGATTACGAAACAAAATTTGATTATAATCAAATATATCAATATGCAGACCGTCTACCAAAATTCAATTATAATGAGCAGAACCAAAACGCAGTCGTGAATTATACAAAACCCGAGAATCGGGAACACCACGATACACTATCGCACATACTGCTATTAACAAACAAACAAAAAAAAAAAAAAAAATTCAATGGACCGAAATGTATGCAAAATACTCAGCCTTTATATAGATTGCCATCTTAAATGGACACAACAGGACAAACATTCTAAACTCCTCCGAATCAGAGCATTAAAATTCGGAAACACTACATAATGTTATTAAGGAATTACTTCAACAATACCTATCGTAACAACAGAGACACGTATCGCATAACATGATCCACCACAACTCTTATATACACACTTACATATACACATCTAGACCCTTCAACAATTCATCCGGGTCTACAGTGAGATTACATCTCACACCCACTCTACTCAACAACCACTACAAAAATTAAAACATGTACACAATTAAAGAACATTCAAATATGAACTGTGAAAACTATATCAACGCAGTTTATAATATAGCATTAACGCTTATATACACATTACAAATCACCAGCATTCAACGCCTACATTCCATCCACAAAAAGTACCAAACAACATAAATAGTGTATTTTAATCCCATTCTCTTCATAAAAGCTAACCATAGCTTCAAAGCTGGTGGGATTAGCCTGCCTCAGCATGACTTAATCAAGTAATACTCATAATCACTATCATCATATTTGTTATTAATATTGCTATTATTTCTTAACACAGAACACCGAACTCTTCAGACAGACCGCAATGTGTTAACCGTAAACAGTCTGAATAATAATAATAATCTTTCTGTAAAAAGATATTTATAAAAAAATATCATTACATTCTGAACTGTACACTTAATCCCGGTAGTGACGAAAGAATGTAACAACTATATCTTAGTTGTATATAAAACATACAATGTATTCAAGATGATGATAAAGATGATGGATTTTAAATAGCAATATGAATATCACAAGTTTTTGTTTGCGCATATGTGCAATGTATAAATTGTGATAGTACATATGAATTATGAAGATTGAATAAATATTTAAAAAACTGTTACTATTACTATTCAGAATAATTGCATGTATTAATTTTACTTAGTGTAACAAAAATGAAGTACTTACAATGAAATTTTTGTTTGCATCATGGGTTTAGCAAGTGTAACTATTCTTGAAGATCAATAAGAGTATTATTATTATAAAAAAATCTTATTATTAAAAATATTATTACAATTAAAAATGTACTGTGAAAAATGAAATAAACGCATTCAGCATTCCCCACTGCTAACAAAAAAGAAGCTCCGAATCTAAATTTTGAATTAAAATAAACTACAAATTGGTATATAAATGTGAATGGTAAAATGAAGAAATAACTGTATAAATGTTTTAATGTAAAACTCGTAAATTGCTCTTGTTGTAATTTCTATTAATTTTAATCATAATTTTGATATTATCTTGTCCTAATTATAATAATAATTGTAATAACATATAACAAAATGTACATTATTATTATTATTATTTATGGCATCTCCATGGAGTCTGGAGACTCATCGCACGAGACCCAAATCAATCATCATACACACAAATCCTATCATACCTCTCCTTGTATCCATTCACTGTCAGGGAACTCACAACCAATTCTGGCATTCGATTCCACTCACTTGCCACTCTCTCGCAAAAAACCTAGTCACAAAAAATCTAAAACCCCTATTAACCACACTCTTACACAGCCTCCACGGATGCCCCTAGTTCTTTGACTATTCGTATATATTGAAAATTTTCACTTGCATCAGTTTTATAAAACTCCTTTAATACCTTAAAAGTTTCTATCATGTCCCTCTTTTCCAACTAAACTTTGTAACCCAAAAACCATCAACCTATTGTATGAGTATTCCGCAGACCTGTAACCTTCTTGGTCACTCGTCTCTGAATGTTTTCGACCACTTCCTGGTCCCCAAGAAACTCAGGTGGCCGAATTTGTGTACAGTAGTCAAGATGTGGCCTAATCATAGCCTTATAAAGAGGGACAATAACTTCTTTATTTTTATTTGTTAGCGTGTTTTTCAACATTCCAAGTAATTCGCTGAGCTATTTTACTAACTTTGCAATTTACCCTCTGAACTTTAATTCTTTGTCTACCATTATCCCCAAGTCCATAGCCTCATCAATTTCCTGCAAACCAATACCATCAATACCATACACCATATTAAACGTTCTCAACCCTTTTCAACCGTACATTTTGCAGCATTAAATTGACAATCATTATCCTTTGCCCGCAATGCCGATTTGTTTAAATCATCCTGCAGGATAACTACATTAGCTTTATGAATTATTGCTCTCCCCAGTTTTGCATCATCAGCAAACAACTGAATATCCCCTCTTAAATCTTTCACCATGTCATTGCTATAAAAATTAAAGAGTTGTGACCCAATGAAGATTTCATCCACGTCTTACCCCTTGTTTTTACATCAAACCATCTTCCTGCATTTCCTTCAATTCTAACTGCTGACTGACAACTTAAATACAGACTATGGATTACTTTGTATAATGTTCCATTCATCCCATACAGTTGAAGTCTTTTGAAAAGCTTTTCTATGGGCACCTTGTCATATGCCTTTTCCAGATCTACAAAAGCTAAATACAGGTGCGTGTCATATTGAAAATTTTTAGTCACTGCTTGGTTCACTTAACAGTCTTCCAAAGTAATTACTCCAGATATCTAGGATATCCTCATCTTCATGCTTCATGTTGCCTTTATGATCTCGGATTTCTTCTACAACTCTTTACTCCACTCCTAGTTTTTTCAATAGCCTTCAGAACATTATTATTAATAATGTCTTCCCATGCGTTTTGTTTAGCTACTCTTACACACAGCTTAGTTCTCTTTAGGGCATCTGTCGACTTATTTGCTAAGAACTTGTGGTATGCTTTCTTCTTTTCCAGGACTACTACTTTAACTGCATGCGTCCACCATGGTGTTCTCATTTGTCTATCCTTGCAGAGAACCACCATATACCTCCCTGGCTGAATCAATCAATGTCTTCTTCAGTTTGCCACTGAGATCCCAAAGTGTGGTTCTTTTCAATTTGTTTCAATTTTTCTTCAATTTACTTGTGAAAGCTTCTCTTTAAAACTTTCTTACATACTGTTCTTTTCAATGTGATATCCATTTTTATCATGCTTAGTACAAAGTAATGATCACTTCAAATTGCAAATCCTCTGTACACTTTTGCATCCTGAACAAGCATGATCATATCACTTTCAGCAATGACGCAGGCAACTTATGCATGCACATCATTATGTTGAGACATGGTGTTAGTAATGACTGGTCCGTGTCCTGAGCAGAAAATACTTATCATTATTATTAGCTTTGCCCTTTTCTCCAAATTTTCCTAGAATCTTCCTATATACCTGGTTGGATTAATTTCCTACTCTGCTGTTCAGATCTTCAACAAGGACAACTTTTTTCCATTTTTTTAATGTTTGCTGCTGGTCTAATGACAAAAAATTCTCCAACTTCTTCCTTGGATGAACTTTCTGTGGGACCATAGGCATAAATTATGTCTACGTGGTACTTTTCCAATTCTTTGGCAAGTTCGATCTCCTTACCATTGATGGTTCCTATCTTCAGTTCTTCTGATGTTGAAGATTCTTCTTCTAGAGGTTGAGTTGGAGCTTGCTACTTCAGTTATATATTTGTGATTCTCCTCATCACAAATATAATGTATCTGTAACGAGAATAATAAACTTTGTCATTGTAATAAAAATTATTATTATTATCTATTTTTTTTAAATTAGCCATGTGAAAGCGTGAAATGAATTCATTTAGCATATCCTGCTGCTAACAAAGAAGAAAATGCAAATATGAATGGTAAAATAAAATGAACTGCAAGTTGATCTTTTGCATTAAACTAAGGAGGTCTTTCGAATTAAACTAAGAGTCAACACTAGGGAACTCTAGCATTGAATATTACCTTGGGAAAATTTTAAAAAAATCAGCGAGTGCCTTTTATTTTCTTATAGGGAGTTGGCAAGTCCTTTTAATCTTATCTAGCTTTTGGAGACTGAGTGGGGAGTTCAGTCTCCACCTGTAACCAATCAGAGATAGCTGGTTCATGGCTATCACTCATTTTAAGCGGAAAACCGATGAAGAGAGGGAAAAACAAGTATTGTTATCTAACATGATATATTACTGTATGAAATAATGTGGATTCTACGGGCGACTTTCTTGAGTTTACGGCACGAATATCCCGAGTTTTCAGGAGAAACCATCCCTTGTTCATGCCAGAGATCGACTAACACGAGAACCGGTCGAAGATAAACTTAGAAAAAGTTCCTCCAGTTGGCCACTGGATTTGAACTTAAGTCTATCTTCCGCCGGCCGGCCAACACCGAGGATGCAAGCACCACTTCAACTGAGCTACACAGGCCTTTTTGGAAAATTATTATCGGTAAAAATTATAATTTGCAAAATATTATTTAGAAGAGATAGAGAGAGTTTTGTATGAAAATGTTATATTAAAATATAACATTGGTTCCTCCTTAGCGCAATTGAAAGAAAAGCAGAACATTGTACCCTTCGAATGGAAAAGACCTGGGTTCGATTCTTGTCGTGACGAGAGGAATGGGCATTTTCAAATGAAGATGATTTAGCCGGTCTCATACGGAGGTAGCAGCATTTTTCTCCCAGAAACTCGGGTTTTTCATCCGGAATACAGGCAAATCTTCCTTTAGAACATACGCAATTTACAGATAAAAATACTGTTGGAAAAATGGAAGTTTTTTTCACTTGGGTACGCTACCAATGATATATTTGATTTAATCCTTTAAGTATAAGCAAACAAAGTTTATGCCTGAAGTATTTTCAGGACTGGGACAACTCGTGGCAAAGGTGGTATAACTTCTCATCACTTGCCTTAGTATCCCATAATGCAAAGCACATCTTCTTGCGGACATGTTGCCACGAGTTTTCCCAGTCCTGAAAATACTTCAGTCGCAAACGTTGTCTGCTTACACTTGGATAAAATATTAAACCAAATGTATAATTTGAACAAATACTGTTTTTCGTGATGATGGGTTGTAGATGGCGTTGATGGTAGTAGTGTCATAGTAGGAGAATTAAACAGTAATGGAGGAGAGAGTGAAATGTATTTAGCAAAGTAGAGTAGCTTCCCCCTTCCCGCGTTGAGTCTCCTTGGACTCCTTGGAGGTGTCACGTAATACTACTACTACTACTACTAATAATAATAATAATAAAATGGAATATATATAATTCTTGTAGCCAAAAATCCAAAAAATACTAAAACCAGTAAACCACAAACCCCCTCCCCCTTCAAAATAAAGATTACACTAAATCTATCACCATCCCCTACATCCGGGGAACCTCTGAGAAAATAACCAATATCCTCAAAAAATATGACCTAACTTCTTGTTATAGACCATATAAAAAGATGGCATCTCTTATCCGCTCTTATCAAAGACCAACCGCTTCCTCTAGACCTACCTGGTGTATACCAGGTCCCTTGCAGCTGTAAAGTGTCCTACTTTGGCCAAATATAACCTGCTTGGCCAAAGTAGGACAATTTACTTTACGAATCAGGATTTCAGAACACAAAGACTACATCCGGTTTCACCAGCACAGCCGCTCTGGGCTTGCAGACCATGCCATAGATGCCCGCCATAGAATTCGTTGGAAGAAAACTAAAATAATACAAAGCAGCAAGTTCAATTACGAAAGATTATTCATGGAATCATCAGCAGCTCTAAAAACCGTTCGAAACCTCAACAAATTTGGGTGCATGAGACTTCCCCAAATTTGGGAGACTTACATCATGAGAACTTCAGCCCAACGGCCAAGACAACCCAATTAGCCCGTTAGGGGGCACATTAGGACTTTAGGAACAATATTAGTTTGTTGCCGTCTTCCTCATTTGCTTTTGTTAGTGCCTGCATGCACATACCATATTTGTATGTTCCTGAAGATGGCAACGTGACGTTGCCGAAATATTGAAAGCAATCATTAAAGTTTCCTTTAATTAATATCCGTTTTATGGGTTGTAAATTCCTTAAGTTAATTACCAGTTAGGAATATATATATATATATATATATATATATATATATATATATATATATATATATATATATATATATATATATATATATTGTTTATTTAAATATTTATATAAATTATTTATTTATATAAATTATGGGTTTAATGTATCTAAAGACTATTGGAAGCATAAAGTTCACCAGAAAGTGGTTGAGAATGAAAAGGCTAAAATATTCTGGGATTTCAAAATCCAGACTGACAAAAGCCTGTAATGTAATACACCCAATGTAAAATTGGTTAAAAAAAAAAAAGTGAAAACAAGGGTGTTAAGTTTATCGAAATATCAGTACCAGGAGATATATCTGGATTGACGACAAAGAAAATGAAAAAATTACAAAGCATCCCGATTTGCAAGTCGAAGTTGAATGAATCTGGCAAAAGAAAACGCAAGTTGTTCCCGTAATAATAGGTGCTTTAGGCACCAACCCTAAAACATTGAAAACACATCTAGAAGTACTCGAGTTAGATGGATTAAAAATTGGGCAGCTGCAAAAGGCCGCTTTGTTCGGCACAGCATTCATTTTCTGAAAGTATTTCCACAACTCATAGGCCCTTGGGTATGGCCCGAATTAGTGGAATATAACTAGCCTCCTTTTCTTAAGACTGAGGAAGCAACTTAAGCTTTGATGAATATTATATATATGTTACCGGCAAAGTGTGAAAACCGGCATTCTATAGAAGGCTGAAAGTGGGACGTCAAAGTATGAAACGCTTAGATTTTCACACATTTCCTAGGCATTCTATAGAATGCCAAAAGGCAAATCGGCAAAGTATAAAATACTCCGGCAGTGACTTTTAATGTCGCAAGGCAAGTGACGTGACTTTTGACGCTCGCCTCAAACAGAGAGCCAGAGCACTTCCTAGTAAAGACGATGGAAGTGAGGAAATAGAAGGTTATGATGTTAATATTTTGTGTACTCTTTGCTTCAATATTGAGAATGCTGTCGAAGGTAAAATTCGATCTAAATTGAATCTGGAAATACAGGCCGAAAAAATGAAAATGGATTCCAACAATAAATTTCCTCCTCCACCTTTGGGGGCCACTGCGCGAGTTCCTATCCCAGACGTCGACAAGGGACTGGGTGACTCGCGCAATCTGCTGGCGGTTGTTATGAGTGTGACAGACGATAGTTTTTACCGACTCGGAACTGCTGAAGGAATTTTAAACCAACTCTATGCCAGATCACAATTCACTTTATGTCCCAAGGACTTACTGAGAGTTGGAGACATTCCTGACCATGAAATAGCTCTCTGGTCAGCCGCTTCCGCTCTGTCCATCCACGGGTAGTGGCCAAGGGTTCGTGAGGTGTACATGCAAGACCAAGTGCCGAAATTTGAAGTGCTTTTTGTATGAAAAAGGCAGTTAAGTGCAATTCAAAATGTCATTCCCGTCTATCTTGTATCAACAAGTAGTTCAGCACTGGACTTTTTCTATAGAAAAATCCGGTATCTTAGATTTTGTACTTACATTTTTACATGCATTTTTTCAATAAAAGCCTTTTTCATACTTTGCCAAAATAATATTTGTCATTCTATATAATGCCTAGATATTCTATACAATGCCTAGGGAGAGTATGTAAAATATATATTAAAATAAAACAGACATTTCATACTCTGCCTAAAAACGTCACGCATTCTATAGAATGCCTGCTTTTCACACTTTGCCGGTAACACACACACACACACACACACACACACACATAGATATTTATATAGAATATTTTTATAATGCTTGGAAACGCGTTTTGCCTTATTGTAACAGACTGCCGCGGCAATGCAATGAATAACTTTTAATGTAAAATAATTGCGTTTCTTATGAAATTACAATAAATGTGCTGTAATGCATTTTGCACTAATTACAAGCCGCATTATAATGAAATCCCCGCTGTTCGCAACTGCGTTATGCGGGGTAAATATCTGTTGAAAGTATAAGAGCACCAAATATCAACTTGGTAGGCTTCTTCATTTTACAATTAGATATTGATGTACAGTACATTAACGATATCAGTTCTAAGACTTATGCTAGTATAGTGCAGACTACACGAGATAGTTTCTTAAATTTTGTTGTCCCTGGAGTAATGCCGGAAATAACGGGATGCCATCGGAAGTCATTCGTTCGTGCTTCCGTGAGTTTGAGAAAGGAAGCCGTCAACACATTGAACATAATCATTAGCGGAAGTTAATGACGCGTTCCTTTGAAACTATCGGTACTGTTCACAATAGTGAAGGTAGCGCTCTTGGAATTATGGGAACGTATGTCCATTTAGTAGTGTTAAAGCAGCAGGAAGCAATAAAAATAAATGTCTGTAATAAATGAATGAGAAAGTGTCGACCTTTCAGTTTTGTTTGTTTTGCTGTTGTCTTTGATCGATGCCGAAGGTTCAACATCATTCTATAAACCAGTTCATCTTCCTCAAAAATAGCCTCCAATTGATAATGGTAATAATAATAAAAAAATCTTGGTTGCTTTTAGATATGAAAAGATATAGCGGAAACTATACTAACAGAGTTTAACAAGTGAGAAAAATAAAATTGAAATAATTTATAGTTATGCTACCTAATATTATCTCAAAACTAATGAACCGATTCAAGTTGCTATTCCTAATTTCGCCTAAATGAGATTTTCAGGAAAGATATTCTTGTCATTAATTTCTACGGGAATTGCATTAAAAATTAATCACGTAGGGCTTCATCATGTCCTGGAAGACAGGGAAAAAAAATTAAGTGAGTACTAGGGTAGTATTCATATTAATTTCCGGCATACGAAGGCATCGCTTGAAAAACAAAACTGAAGTAATTACTTTGAAAGAGAGTTAAATGAATCAACAGTGACAGCATAGTAGCAGTAAATTTTCAAGAGCAATGCAAACACAAGTACATATCAAGTATCTGGAGTAGATGATATATTCATGCCAATTTTCTATAAAGTCTGTAACAAGAGATCAAGTCATGTGTTTTTAAGATTTTGGTAATTTTTTTACTCCTTTCCATGCAATCATCGCATCGAAAGGAGGTCCTACACCTTATTAAGATGGGCGACATGGCTAGTAAATCTACTTCAGAAGTATACATGGTCTCATTTCGGGCTTCGCCAGTATTCATTTCCATCTTCAGTCTAATAAACCTCACCCTATTTTCCTGACAGAAACTCAGATTTCGATTTTGACTTTCCCACTCACATGTTCTTTAACTCGTTTTATTACATAGGGACATTATTTTGCTCGAATATATAACATAGAAAACATGCAAATTAGAATTTTCAGATTTTGATCATCTTTAGCTGAAAATCTCTCTGTTCTCTTAATTACTATACATATTTATCTTTCTCCGAATGCCACCAACATTCTAAATTTTTTGATTTCCTAAAAACTTGATTTTGGTCCAGATTCCTAACACCGTAGTAATCTTTCTTGTTGATTTTAATGTTCACAATAACAATTGGTTTTTCTTCTTCACAGAGCAAGAAGTTAGAGATAATTCCCAAGTACTATCTAAATAGCCTAAATCGTTTCATACCTTGTTTTATTACCAAGTAGGTTGTGAATGTAGTTCACACTCTGGGTAATTCAGACCACAATTTAGCTACTGATTCTTTCCCCATGGAAGGGAAAGAATCAGCAGATTCAGCGCACGCACGCGCGCGCGCGCGCACGCACACACACACACACACACACATACACACACACACAGTGTCATATGGCAGTGGTATATGCTATCTGGGATGTTATTCGTAGCATCTCTGCTTCATTACCTCGATTGGATTATTGTTTAACCTTCTGAATGAGTTACCGAAGTAATCCTTGTTTGTATAGGTGAACTGATTTCACATTGCCCTCCCAATTCCTTTTGCCTATATGAGCTTTAGTTCTGCAAAATCTGTACAAAGACTGTACCCGAGAGGACTGCTCAACCGGCCTTGACCTGTGTACTTAAGGTAGCCATGGACGAACTCACAATAAAATTTTTAATACCATTGGTATTCCATTGAAATAACGTGGACAAAAAGTTTAAGATGATTGATATATTTCATCCACAGACTAACAACCCTTTTTTGTGACATACTTGTTCTTAAGTAGGTTTTAATAAATTTCAACTTGGAAAAGGAACGTTCACCGCTCGCTACACTAACAGTTAAGGTTAATAGTATTCTTAAAGCAATTGAAAAGTTAGGGAAGATAAGTTATTGGACACAATAAAATTAAGAATATCGAAAGGGCTTTTGAATATTTAAATTATCCTTCCGTAAAATATCCCGGAAAGCACATAACTCGTCATATAATTCTATTGTATTTACATCTTTATTGTCACCGTCCATCAAGAGAATTTCTAAATAGTCACAATTTTTTCGTAAATCTTCGTTATTAATTTCTAGTAACTATACAATAAATTGAAATTATCATAATATGTTTTTAGTTGTTCAAAACTTTCTATTAACGAACACATTGCAACGTCTAGAAAGTGTATAAAGCACATTCACTCTAAATTTATCTTCTGGCGATTGTGGCGTTTCGTCATGACGCCCGTAGTCAAATTGTCGTATCTTCTTTCGTCGTCGAACTTCCGTACCAGTTTTAAATTCTTGTTCTCCATGCACCTCTTCACTCAGTTCTTTTGCCGTTTGTAGAACTTCTTTAAAATTTGTATCTAATCGATACTCTTGTAAGAATATTTTTAAGTTTTCGATAGATCCTAAGCAAGTGTAATGTTCATATATTTTTGTCTTGAAGCATTTTACTCACAGGGTTTATTCTGTTAAGTAAATTGGGGAAGATTCATGCCAAGTTATAAGAGAGCAAATAAATTTGTAGTCCTTTATTTTAGCACATAATGTTTGTGCTTCATGCTGAGTTTCTTTATTAAAATTTTCATTATTTAAAATTTCAAAAAGTGCATCGTAAATTTCTCGTAACTGATATCGTAGAGGGAGAATTGCATTAATTTTACTTTCCAGTCGGTTTCCGATGGCTGTTTCAATGTTAATTTTTTTAAATTTTAAAAGGATTGCCCAACGTTTGTAAGAGAATGAAAAGAAATTGTATATTTCTTGAATAATTGCAAAGAAACTAATTGTATCTTCATTCACTTTGGTTGCATCGTTAATGATTAAATTTAGAGTACCAGCAGCACATGGCACGTAAAAAGCTCGAGGATGTTTGTTCAAAAGCAAATTTTGGAGCCCATATGTTTTCCCTTTCATATTTGCCCTTGACCTCGCATGTCTTCAATGGGAATGTTTCATTTTTCCAGTTGTTCCATTATTGTTGCACATAAATCACATCCTGTGGAATTTGATACATCTGCAAAACCTAAAAAGTTTTCGCTAATCTTGACAATTCCATTGTCACAGGAAACAAAGCGAATAATAATTGTCATTTGTTCTGTTTTACTTGCATCAGGTGTGCAGTCTAAAATTATGGAATAATATTTAGATTTTCGAATTGATAATAAAATTGTATCCCTGATTGCGTTACTTGAAGCTTCCAATATTTCATTTTGACTGTCTTTCCTCAAATAGTGTACTCTATTGTTTCGTTGTAGGGTCCTTTCAACATGATTTTCCATAACGGGATCAAACTTCGCAAACAGTTCGACTAATTTTAAAAAATTGCCATTATTCCTTTCATATAATTTATCAGATGATCCGCGAAAAGCTAAATTTTGGCTACCAAGGAATTTTATAATTTCAAGCAAGCGTTCTAAAACACTCATCCAATGTTTCTTTTCCATTTCATACATGCTTTGAGTCTGGCAATCAATAGTAGTTTTGTTTTTTAAATTTTTATCAAGTTCCTTCCATTTTAAGAAATTTTTCATGTGAGTTAAACTAGTCTCATGTCTATGCAAAGTTTTACTTATATTTCTCCAATCGTTATAACCTTCTACAAGACTACCTGATTTAGTAGGTGCGAAAAGTTTGCAACAAAAGCAAAAAACAGACTTTAAAGTTTCGGAATAAATGAGCCATGTTCTTGGCACGAGCTCCCCGTTTTCCATTTTTCAATTATAATACGTGTTGCCAAATTTACGACCATATGTATCTCTGGGATATATTATATTTTTCTTTTGGACAGGCCCCATTTCAATTAAAACAACTCGTAATTTTTCATCAATATTTTCCCATTCACCTGGATCTTCTAAATTTATAGAGACTAACAATGTGTTAGTTTCGTGGTCAACTACAACTAAATCTTCTCCTAACTGTTTTTCACTTAAATCATGCGTCCTTGTTATCTTGTTCAACAGTTGCAATAGTACTTTCATGCAAACTGGATGATGTGTGCACGGTTCTTCAACTCTGATTTCTGATGTATCGACTTGGTTACAATCTGCATCAGAATATTTTAATATTTTAACAAATTTATTAAGAGCCCCAGTTTGTTTCTTAATATCTGCTTCTTTCGCAGCATGCCGCTTACGATTTTGTGCACCGGATAACTTTTTTTAATTTTTGATTCCATTTCTATTTTATACCCACAAGAAATTATTACACAACACGACACAGAGACGAAATAATAGTCCGCACTGCGCTTCTGTCAGTAGCCTACTGAGATGCGTACCATATGACTGGTTAACTAGCAACAAATGTTTTATACGAAAATTCGTTTCTGCGCATAAAAACCGTTCACCATTTCACTTTAGACTGCAGTAGATACAAAAATCTGCAGGCAAGCATTTAGCCTGCTCTAGCTGCGAAATTGTTAACCAACCGGCTGATCAAAGAGGCGGCTGTTTAAATTTTTATTTCAGTGTATCCGGCCTTATTTATTTTAATATTGATGATTCTAAGAATTTTTTGTTTTTATGATAAAAATTTTGTTTCTTAAAAATGAACTTATGAACTGTGTCCCAGCGACGGCTCCCCCTTCGTTGCGGCGCCCGCAGCACTGAAAATCTGCATGTCCGCTTCCGCCGGCCCTGGCGATAACGTTTGCAAAGGCTATGGATTTCGTTACTGTACATGCGTTGATCGTGATCGGAGCTCTTTGATGTTGTGGTATTGTAAAAGTATAGTCCGATTTTCAAGAACGGTAAGTAATAATATATACAATTTTTTGTTTTGTTTTGATAAATCCATTTTACATTTGTTTAAAAACTTTTTGTACATTTTTATCAAGGGGGTACCAAAAATCTCTTTGTCCAAAGGCGCCTTACACGTCAGCGGAGGCACTGGGCATGACCAAGCACTGCATCCATAACTTCTTTTATCTAACAAATCGTCTCTATAGTTTTGCTGTTTTCACCTGATAAACTTTGAAGTGTCTATAAGTCCCAAGCCGCAAGATCTTCCACAACCCTTGCCTTCACCTCCTCTGCATAATATATTTTTCTTTCTTTTTTTTTTTTTTTTAAAGTACCCTTCTTTGAGCTCAAGACACTATTTCTAACTGCTACAACTCTTAAATCTATGTAATCTAAGATCATCTTTATCTCAGCATAAAGTGTAACACTAGAAACTGCTGTATAAATATTTAATGCTGTCGAACGGGATTCGGTTAACTGATGACTCTTCTTTCATAGATGCACATCAGTTATCTTTTTCCAGAGATGTACTTTTTTCTGTTTTGTGACTCTTTTACATGTTTTTATAGGCTGTGTTCTATTGATTGGTCAACACCTCTCCTCCACTTTCCATCAAACCATTAACATACGAGCAACTGCTGGAAAACCACTTTTCCTTGTCCAGCTCCAAAGATACTGTACTAACTTCTCTTCCACTTCTCCAATACCTTCTACCTCTGTGCTCTGGAATGGTGTTCCTCAGGATTGTTTACAAAACATATTAACAGAGTTCTTCTTTCTTGACCACTTGCCCTAAGAAGTGTGATATGTACTTTAGATTTCACAACCTCTCATGCATGGACTGATATAAAATGCTTTCATCTGGATCTTTTTTTCTTTCTTCACTGCTTATATTCAGTTCAGAAATAGCTATAGCAGAACTATCAAACCTTCCAAAACTGATTTCGTAAAGCCCATAGCAGAAACATGCACCATGTCCAAATAGCAGTCACACCTTCTAGTTTGTCATAAAAGCATTTGATCATAACTTCTGTTCAACAGTGCAACTTCTGTTCAATCTACATGGTTCTATTCAGCGCTTTTTTTTCTGGAAAAAAAGGTGCCGGTACTCACCATGAAGATGTTATTACAGCAACTTCCATACTTTTAACATATCCTCCGATATACCCTCGTTCTATCTAGATCGCTTCTTGCTTTTGTCAACCTCGGAATGACAACCTCGGAGCAGCCACGAGTCCACATATTTGCTAGGGTTGAACTGAGTGAGAGGAAGTCCTACTATCCTGATGAACATCAGTGCAGAAATTGTCCGTACAAGCAGAGATGACCTAGATGAAGTTACTATAAGATTCGTCTGAGAGAAACCCCTTTCACATTCACTGGAAGATATTGCCATTGTGTCCAAAGTCTACTTTAGAGGAAGTAGTATGTCCCGGACTTTATTTCCTTGAAGATATTCACGGAAACCACGAACTGCTTCTCTTTCATTTAAGTGAAATTTGCATGCTAACTTTTTAATTTCAGCTTCATCAAATGTCAGATGCTTCCCAGAATTTTCTGGACAATACTTGGAATCTAAAATCTCAGCACATTCAGGCAAATCAGCATCATCTCCTTCAAGCAGACGCTTTCTTTCAGAATTTTATAGAAAGCAGATGAACTTATTGTAGGACTGTATCTTTCACTTCTGTGGAGCCCAATCCCTTTGACCTTCATATTCTTCTGACTTTGAAGAGAAATACTGTAGTAAGGACCAGGATTTTTCAATACTTTCTTCAAAAAGTTGAACTGTATTCTTTATCTTCCTGTCTGTTTTGTACAGGTCAATATTTCTCTCTTGTAAATCTAGACTTAGTTCACTAAGTTCTTGGAGAGCATCGCACATAAGGCCCAAATCAAGAACAAACTCGCATGACGTTATTTTTCTTAAAAGGCCCTCATAAAGAAAGCTGTTTGTTTTGCTTTTTCTGCTTTCTTTTGTCTCCATAAAGCGATGAACGAAGGCTTCAAAGTCTTGCCAAACTGTAGAAACAGTGCGAAAGCTAGATGCAGTCCAGCGAGTGCTTAAAATTCTGCCAATTTTAAGAAGTTGAAGTTCTAGAGTCGCTGCACATTCTTGTTCCCTAGCATTCTTAGGTGAAGCATAATAAGTCACATAAAGTTTGTCTATGAAACTCTTAAAGCGATTCAATCCTGCCACATTGTTCACTGTGTCACTAACAGACAATTCAGGGCGATGGCTATCACAATGCCAGAAAACAACACTAGGAAACTTCTCTTGCATTAGCCTCCTTACACCATTACGCACACCAAACAACCCGCACACCATTACAGACAATAAATACTCATTTAAGAAATCTTCAGATAATCCTAAACACTCAAGATGACTAATTAAAGAGTTTAGAATTCCTCTAGCAGTTACATCTGATAATTCGATCAAATCTAGGAAAAGACTCACAGGAGCCGAAAGTTAAGGAAGAACTACACAAACAATAACAATCAATGTTGTTGTGTCACTCACAGCTGTCGATCCATCAATAAGTAACGATATTTTGCTTTTGGTGTTGACTGTATTGTTTATTAATGTTTTTTCTCATTTCATTTGCGATATGGCTCACAATGTTAATGCAAGCGTTTGCAGAATGAAGAATATATCCCATATCTAGGCCATTAAGTTTCTGTAAATTCATTTCGTTTTCAAAGTTGTTAAATGATTGATTTCTCCTCGCAACTTTGTAAGCGGTTCGAAACACTTTTCCTATTACATCTTTATCATGAGACAAAGCATTAACTGTTGTTTGCGAGATTCTCCAAAATGACTGATTTAACATTTGCCCACTCCGCTGAAATTTTCGTTCATGTGTTTATCGACGGCAAGACTTCCGACACACTTTACAGCCCAACATTTTATTCTTGACGTACAGCCACTCATTTCTCTCGCAGAAGTCATATTTCTGCACAAGTGTCCAACATTCGGGCCAATCATTATCAGAATCTGCTTCCTTTTGACCACGTGGATCTTCGGTCTTGGCTTCGTGATCCTCTTCACCAAGTTTATTTTCGGTGCTAATTTTCTGTTTTACAGGATCACAAGTAGATTCAACAATTTCTGGTTCTTCAGCCTTCCTTTTTTTACTCATTGGCATAAAGTAACTACTTATTTTACTCATTTTGAACAATGATTGCACTGATTTAACTTAGATTAATTCAAAACTCACGTGAACACCCGTCTGTTGCAGAGTGAATCTAGAACTGATAAACTAATATCGTAAGTGAACACAACTTCCTATTTCCGGTTGCGTACCAATCTATGAAACAGGAAAGCAGGGCACCAACTTATGAGTAAACAAAAATGAAAATTCAATTCGTGAACAGTATCATCTACCGGAATATTTATAATACATTTTGCTGTCAATAAATCACAAATTTTTAAAAACTTAAGAAAAAAGGTGCCGATACTGAGTACCGTTGCGTACCTCCAGAAAAAAAGCACTGGTCCTATTGCATCATCGCCCACAGAAAAAATGAACCATCTTTTTTTTTTTCCCTTCAAATGTGTGTGTAACTTTATGCTTCTCTTTAAATGACCAGAAACTCTTTCAGTTACTTGGTATCTGAACTTTTGCTAGAAAGAGAACAGAATATCTTGGCCAATTTAGATACCAAAAATTATCTGCTCCTGAAGATATTTTCCAGTTGTTCTCAAATGTTGTCCTCCAGATTAGTGCTAATTCATGGTCTAATCCAGTGGTCTCCAAACGTTTCGCCGTGAGGGCCACATTAGATACTTCAGCACTGTTCAGCGGGCCGTAGTAAAAAAAAAAACAAAAAAAACTCTAGAACTAGATATATGAGTTTTATTGGAAGCAGATAAAAAGTGATTACAGAGTATGTGAGATTAAATTATCGTATTTTAATGACAACGAACACTATCAGCAAATTCTCATATTTTTATCACAAATTATAATAAAACTATTAATGTGAATGATGTAACTCTGTTTGTGTTTTTAAAATCTTATTAAACTCAGGTTCAAATTTTGAAGTGCTTCAAAAAACGCGTATAACTTCGAGTTCTTTGTCAATGAATAGAGATCGGTAAATTTTGTTTTTATTTCGTTTTTTGCTCGTTACTTTATTTTAACCGTATTTTTACTGACTTTTTAAAGTGTTCTTATTTCGTGCGACATAATTTTTTTTGTTGATAAAAAAGTTTATTCGGATGTAACTTTTTTATTTTGCTTTGAATTCTTTAGAATTTTTTCTTCTTCGTTAGTCCATCTTAACCGACCATTTATAGTCAGAAAGACCGTAACTTGGATTACGGGTATTTTTTTGCTATTCGGGAATATATTTTGAACACAATTTTAATTAATGCATTTGAAATCTATCAACACCGTGTTTTTTTTTTTGTTTTTTTTGCGGATTCTTATTGAAAAATTAGTCCAATTGGCGGGCCGGATAAAATCATATCGCGGGCAGACCCGTGGTGTAACAAGATGATTTTCCTGGTCTATGTGGCATTGTTCTTGTTCCACTATATATATATATATATATATATATTGCGCAACCTGGAAATTAGCCTATGTGGAACCCGTTTCTTAAAGTTTTGGCAACTCTTATAGCTAAATATGACTTCTCCATTGCTTCCACCTTAGTATCACCACCTCTGGGTCTGGCTCCCACTGACGAGATCTCAATAAAGGTCGAAACCGATATGGGTAGTGGCCCTTCCATACATAGCATTATACACATCTCGTTGCGGATGCAAGGAGATGTGCATTGCATTATGGGAGATACTAAGACAAGTAGCGATGACAGCTTGGTCCACCTTTACTACGAGTTGCCTCAGTCCTGAAGATACCCCAAGAGCAAACTTTGTTTGCTTGCACTTGGATAAAGGATTAAACTAAATTTATTATCTAACCAAATGGGAAATAGCTTGCAACATATGATAGGTAAGTTGCTACTTCTTTCAGAGCAGTATTAAGTTGGACATAATGGAAAGGAGTATGACTGCCAACTAGGATAGCTACTCCCCCATGACAGGACCACTTTCAGTTCTGTCCTTGTGTACAACAGTGAAATTCCTTAAGGTAGGGTGGGTCGTCATTAGTTCTGAACAGTCTAAGATATTGCCTGCCATTAGATTATCCTCATATTTAGTGTATTTAGTTTATACAAATAATATATAAGTATGTACTTATGAAAAGTTATTGAGAATTACAAAAAAAAAAAAACGTAGATTTATCTCATCAAAGATATAGTGTGTAATAGTAATAACGAGGAAATTTTATTGATCCTATGGTGCTTGTTTTAACCAAGTTCTAATGTATATAACACAAATTGTTGAGCCAAAAGTTTTGCGGTATGGCGCGCAAAAAAAAAACAGTACTGAACTTTGACACCATTTCAGTACATGCAGTATGAGATATGCCGTTTGACTGCATGTACATTAATATAAGAGCACGTGTAGAGTCTATGGCATTACATTTAGCTGTAGCAATGATGCTGATATTAGAAGAAAAGACGTTTATTGTTGAGCATTAGCTGCGTTCATACAGAGTTGGTAGAACACGTGGTCCTGGTGTTCTGCTGCAATGCAAAGGGTATTCGGGGAGACCACTAACATAAATGCGAATTACGGGTGTGTGCTGTAGCAAGTTTTACAGCTCTGAAATGCAATCAACACCGAACAATAGTAAAACTCGGAATATCGAAATGGTCATTGAACTGGGTGCCATTTTGCATATCATTTAGGTGGGTCAGTGCAGCAGCGGATTACGCTGCACGGAGGGAATACTGTTCCCTCCGTGCAGCGTAATTCAGAAGAACTCCGTGCAGGGAGTTCTTATGAATTACGAGTCAGAAGAACTCCCTGAATCACAGTGAGAAGCGGTGACTTCACAATGAGAAGGTCTCCGCTTGGTGCAGCTTCCAGCCATGGCATAATTGCACCCTAGTTTATTGAAGAGGGTGGTGTAAACGTGACCTTGAGAATATGTTGGTTCCGTTTATCCAGAATTTGCATAGGATATGTTATTACGAAAAAAATATTCCATTTTTTGCACATGTATTCCAACAGGACATAGCAACCTGTCACACATCATGTGGTCCTAGAGCCTATTTATCAGAACACTTCCCCAGAAGGCTCATTTCGAGGTTCACAGAATTCTCATACTTTTCACGTTCTTCTGATCTCACATCGCTTGACGCCTTCATATGGGATATGCTGAAGGAATGGGTATTCCACCATTATCCCCCCCCCCTCAAACCTAGAACTACGGAATAAAATTACATGATATGTCCCAACCCCTGTTCTCCAAGATAACAGAGAAAATTTGCATTTGCTATGAAACCTGTCTTGAAAGACAAGGTGCCAATTTCAAGCATGTAATCTACTGTGGTTAATGCTTTATAATGGTTAATGCTCAACCAAGATTCCACAGATAGTTGTGGACGTATCAGGTGTAACTGAGGCAGTGTTTAACAAAGAATCATGTATTTTTTGATAAATTTAGTTTAATCCTTTATCCAAGTGTAAGCAAACAAAGTTTGCACCTGAAGTATCTTCAGGACGGAGGCAACTCGTAGTAAAGGTGGACCAAGCTCTCATCACTCCCTGCCTCAGTATCTCCCATAATGCAAAGCACATCTCCTTGCAGACATGTCTAATGCATTAAGGGAAGGGCCACTACCCATACTGGTTTCGACCTTTATTGAGGTCTCGTCAGTGGGAGCCTGACCCAGAAGTGGTGATACTAAGGCAGAAGCGACGGAGAGATCATCTTTACTTATATGAGTTGCCAAAAGGTGTACCACCTTATTATTGAATTACTCTGGATTTAGAAAAAGATGTTGGAAGTTTATTTTCCACTTGGTTATATTATAATATAACCAAGTGGAAGGGGTATAAGTAAAGATGACCTCTCAATTGCTTCTGCCTTAGTATCAACACTTCTGGGTCTACTTCCTACTGACGAGACCTCAATAATGGTCGAAACCGGTCTGGTTAGTGACCTTTCCCTTAATGCAAAGCATTACACATGTCCGCAAGGAGATGTGCTTTGCATTATGGGAGATACTGAGACAAGGAGTGATGAGAGCTTGGTCCACCTTTACTACGAGTTGGCTCTATCCTGAACATATCAGGATAGAGGCAACTCAGGATAGAGGATAGAGGTTCAGGCACAAACCTTGTTTGCTTACACTTGGTCAAAGAATTAATGCATATCATTAAACATGTCCGCAAGGTGATGTTATTATTATTATTATTATTCAGACCTCCATTCAGTCAAAAGACTCATCGCGGGGGGGTCCTTCCTAAGAAACACAACTTCATACTAAGAAAAACAACATATCATACTACTTCTTAAACTCATTGACCGTTCTCGCTCTCACCACTCCATCAGGCAATGCATTCCATGGTTCAACCACCCTCCATGCAAAGAAACCACTCCTCACCCTCTTGCCCACAGTTTCCTTTCGTAACTTCCAGGGATGGCCTCTTGTCATCACTCCTTCCCGCTGTTCAACCAAGCGAAAGAACTTCCCAGTGTCAACCCTGTAACCACCTCTCAACAGTTTAATAGTCTCAATCACATCACCTCTCTTTCTTCTATCCACCAAACTCTGCAGTCCACATTCCCTGATTCGATCCTCATAACTATCATTGTATAGTCCTGAAACCATCTTTGTTATCCGCCTTTGTACCCTTTCCACAGTTAATTTATCTCCTTCAAATCCTGGGGACCAAATCTGAGAACAATAGTCCAAGTGTGGTCTGATCAGGGTCTTATACAACGGAATGATAACTGCTTTATCTCTGCAAGTCAGTGTCCTTCTCATTATTGCAGCAATCCTCTGTGTTACCATCACCACCTTTGCAATATGTCGCCTAAACTTCAGGTTTCTATCAATCATCAACCCCAGATCTCTTGTCTCCCTTACTTCCTCCAGTATAACTCCTCCTATACAGTATGCAGCGTCCCATCGATGTGTCCCAAACCTCAAGACCTTACATGTTGCTGCATTAAACTGAGACCCCATTCATTTGCCCATCCATTTAGCTTATTCAAATCATCTTGCAGGGCTGCCGCATCTTCACTATTACTAATAATCCTTCCAGCTTCGCATCATCTGCAAACAACTGAATATCCCCTTGAAATCCACTAACAATGTCATTGATATAAAGGTTAAACAATATAGGTCCTAGTACTGAGCCCTGTGGGATCCCACTTGTAATCCTCTGCTTCCTTGAAACTGCCCCACCATGCACAACTCTCTGATACCTATCGGACAGCCAATCCTGAATCCAGTTTACCAATCTGACATCCAGCCATGTGCTGCAACTTAAATATCAGCTTATCATGTGGCACCCTGTCAAATGAATTCGCTAAGTCTAAGAAAATGGCAGTATATGACTTTCCCTCATCTAATGCTGTTGTAACTTTATCATAAAAGGCTAGCATATTGCTAAAACAAGAGCGCCCCTTCACAAATCCATGTTGACAATCATTGATAACATTATGACACTCACAAATAACATTACACTCATCTGCCCAATGCTGTATACGGTCCTTCACTACATTCTCCAAGATCTTACTAACTACTGATGACACACAAACTGGCCTATAATTAGACACTTCCAGTCTGCTACTGCCCTTATGCAATAGCACTATTTTACCTTCCTTCCATTCCATGGCATCTTTCCTGCAGCCAGACTTTCATTGAAAAGTCAGGTCAAAGACACTGTCAGTTCCCAGCACATTCTCTCAAAACTCGTGGTGAAATACCATCCAGTCCCACAGCTTTATTGACATCCAGAGTACTCAATATTTATAACACACTCTCCTCCTGTACTTCTAAACCTCGAACCTGCCCTATCCCTCTAGCATTAAAACTGACTCCTCCAGGATGAAATACTCCAATAAAGTGTTCATTGAACAATTCCACTATGTTCTCTGCATCAGTCACTCTATTCCCATGTGCTTTGCATTATGGGAAACACTGAGACAAGGAGTGACGAGAGCTTGATCCACTTTACTACGAGTTGCCTCTGTCTCGAAGATACTTCAGGCGCAATTTGCTTACACTTGGTTAAAGGATTAAACTAAATTTATTAGAGTCTAACCAAGTGGAAAATAAACTTCCAACATCTTTCTCTAAATCCAGAGTAATAATTTTCTAATTCCTACTTGCCAGTGTATTTTTAAAACCTAAATGATATAATCACTTGCCTGTTCCTATAGATATCCCTATCCACCTATTTCAAGTGATATCATCATTCACAAATGTTCAGTTTCATCTGTTTCTTGCAGTATAGTTCCATCGGCATGGTTACGGTATGTGATATTTTCATTCCAAAATGCATAACTATGCACTTTGGAATGAAAATATTACACATTAAACTAGTAACCATTATCTTTTGTCCATTCATATGTCCAAGATAATTCAAATAGACTGCAATTTTGCAGTCTATTTGAATTATCTTGCAAGATCTCAACCACCTTTAGGTATTATTGCTCTCGCCAGTTTAGCATCATCAGTGAACAACTGGATATGCCCCTCAAATCATTCTCAATATCACTGATGTACAAATTAAACTGCTTTAAACAGTACAAAGTTCAATAGAACAAGTGACTTCTTGATTCTACTTCACCATATACTATTCTTCGATGTTTAAACCCTTATCCATCCTCATTTGCTCACATGAGATTTTCCATAATAGATTTCTAATGTGCAGTATCCTGTGATATGATTTTGCAAGCCCAAGAGTATTAAGTGCAAAAAATTTATTATTATTGTTATTATTATTATCTTATTACCCCCCCCCCCCCCAATATGTCAAAGACTCATCTAGGAGGTCCTTTTGTCATACACACACAGCTCATCATACTTTGCCATAAACACATTCAAATTCTCTGCAGATACGACATTCTCAGGCAAGGCATTCCAATCATTCACAATCTGCATGCAAAAAAAACCTGCTTCTCACTCCCTTGATCACACCTTCCTTATACCTCCGTGGATGATCTCTTGTTCTCCCCTGATCTGCCGCCATTTTATGAAAAACCTCTTCAGCATTGATCCTATAACAACCCTTTACCAACTTGTACGTCTCAATCATTTCATTCCTCTTCCTTTTATCCAGTAGACTCGGAAAATTGTATCGTCTCAACTTTTCTTCATATTCAACATTCCCGAAATCAGAAACTATTTTGGTCAATCACCTCTGGACCCTCTCCAACATCTCTTCATACTTTTGAAAACCAGGTGAGAGAATCTGTGGACAGTAGTCCATATGGGGTCTAATCAAGGCCTTATGCAATGGAATAAGAATCTCCTTACTTCTACAAGTGAGTGTGCTCCACATCATTCCCAGAATTTGCTGAGTAGTCCTCACAATTTTGGCAACATGTCCTCTAAATTTTAGATCCTTATCCACCATCATCCCAAAATCTCTTATTTCCTCCAACTCCAACAATATATCCCAACCAAGTGTAAATTCAACATCCCATCTTTATTTCCCAAATTTTAAAACCTTACATTTTGAAATTTTGAACCGTTATCCCCACTCATGTGCCCATTCACTCAATCTATTCAAATCTTTTTGTAATGTCAGAACATCTCCTCATAGTTCGTTCTAACTTTGCATCATCTGAAAACAACTTAATATCCCCATCCAAATCTTTCCCAATATCATTTACACACAGGTTAAACAATGGGATTCTAAACAGACCCCTGAAGCATACCATTAGTGACTTTCCTCTTCCAGGTTATTTATGCTCCTCCCATACACAATTTCTTGATACTTATCAGACAGCCAATCTCCAATCCAATCATGCACTAGTCTAATATCTAAACCCCCATCTTCTCTAATTTGACTATAAACTTATCATGCTGTAATTTATCATGAATCTTTGCAAAATCTAAGCATTCTACTGTGTATGCATCTCCTTTGTCCAAAGTTGTCACCTTATTGTAATGAATAAGTGGATTACTAAACCATGACCTCCCTTTAGCAAATGTATGCTGTCCATCAAAGATAATATTACTGATATTACTGTTGTCAACCCAATTCTGGATCTTGGTTTTCACCAGCCTCTGCAACACTTTAACGACAACAAATTAACAATAAAATTACGACAAATGAATAATAATATAATAAATAGTTAGAGGACTAGTTACTGAGAGAGCCAATAAGATCTACTGTCCAGGAGGGAGAATGAGTAGGATAGTTAAGGCGACAGACATGAAGAAGAAACGAGCAAGAGAGTCATGATTGTTGAGACAGATGATCTAAGTGGATATAAGGACGATGTGTGGGCAAATATCAGAAAGGTATTGAGAAGAGTGAAAGATAACAGTGTAGTAGGAAAGGTTGTCAGTGTTGCGACGAAGAGCCAAAAGCATGAGTGGTATACTAGCGGAGCAGTGTAAGGAGAAGGGAGTAAAGTTTGTGAATGTATGGCATGCTTGAGGAAAGAATGAAATTATACAGGTGTGATGGGTTGCATTTGAATGGCTTTGGAGTGAGCGCACTGCAGAAAGTGTTTACTGGATGGAAGTAATGCATGCAAGAGATCAGAAGAAAGAGATGAAGGGAAAATCAGGAGGGTGGTAATGGAGAGAGAGAGAGAGAGAAGTGCTTGGCAGTGGAAACAGTAGTAGTAGTGTGAGAGATGAAGAGAGAATGGGAATGCAAGAGGGAAAGGGAAATGAGGAGGGCTCCTGAGTGAACAGGGAGGCATGATATAGGGAGAATGGATGTTGAAAGTGGCAGCGAATGTGTGTATGAAGATGGAGTATATTGCATTGTGAGTGGAGAAGTTGAAACTGAGCAGATATATGTGATAAGTGATGATAAATGTGGCAGGTGTGGTGGGGAAATCATAACAAACAAGTGGTTCGGATAGGACTAATCATGGAATTAAAAATGAATGACTGTGTTTGTTTACAAATGCCAGAAGTATCAGAAATAAAGAAGATGAAATGGTTTAATTGTTTGAGTTTATTTGCCCCAAAATCATTGGAATAACTGAAACATGGTTGAATGAAGATGATATTCCAATGAGAATAGAAATGGAAGGATACAGTATTTTTATGAGGATAGAAAGGACAAGAAGGGAAGGGAGGAGTGGTGATGATGATAGCAGGGGATTTATATGCACATAAGGTAAACGTGAACAAGGGAAAAGGGAAATAGTGGCAATAGTTATGTGGTAGTGTGTAATGTGGAGGTTGACAGGAAGACAAAATTAGTTGGATGTTGATATAGGCCCGGAAATGTGGAGGGTAGTGATGAAAAATGTATAAACAACTTGAATTAGTGAACAATAAAAGGGTAATTATTACGGGTGATTTTAATTATGCAGGTATAGATTGGAATGAAGAGATAGCATTTGGGAATAAGGAAAATAAATTTCTTGAGTTCTTGAGAAATAACTATCTCAGGCAGCAAGTGTAGGAGAGCACAGATCTGATAACTTCATCAGAGGATGTAATTATGAGAGGGGGTTTCACACTTTCTTCCAGTTTGTGAAAGTGATCATGACGCGATCACTTGAGTTGTGGCTAGCCATATGCAGACTTGTGAGGAAAGGATATATGTGGAATTATAAGATTGGTATTATGACAAGGTTAGGAGACAGCTTGTAGCTATAATATTGAACAAGGAGTTAAGTGGTAAGGAAATAAATGCTACATTGGAACTGACATAGTAATACATATCAGCATCAATGTGTGAATGCATTCTGAAGGCCAAAAAGCTGAATAAGATAGGTGGATGAATGTGGATGAATTAAAATGGATGAATCTGGAGCTTATGCGTGAAATCTGGAAAAAGAAGACACTTTGGAGGAAGTAGTAGATGAATAATAGTAATAATCAGTTAAATGAAGAGTATAAAGAACAAGCCAGGAGAGTGACTCAGTTAATAAGGAAAACAAATGTGTAGTATGAGTTGAAATTGGCAACTGAGGTGAAGAAAAACCCTAGGGAGTTTTTTTAGATATGTGGCAAGTAGAAGTAAGAATGATTATGTTAATGGATGAAAGTGGTAGTATGATCACTACTGTAAATAAAATTGTCGCGGTATTCAGTGATCGATTTGTAGTGGAGGCCGGGGAAATTTTACAGTGGGGGTGCTGCATATATATTAAAAAAAAAAACTTTTTTCCCCAATCAGTAACGAATTTATTAATAAATAAATTTACATATTAAAAATTACTTTATTAAAAATATTTCATCCTCACTACGAACAAACACCAATAATTCAACAGCAATGACAAGCGCAAATGAATATCGGCATTAGATCGCAGTGAATTTGTTTTGTGTAATGATAATTGAAAAATTATAATTCTTTTCATATTTTCAACAGTGACACTCGTCATAATTCAGCATTATATCTATAATAAATAAATAATTATATGTTATTTTAACAAAATAAAATTAGATTTACAAAAAATAGTTAACCACGCACACACACCAATAATAAACGTTTCATATCTCACAGAAATAACGCGCGCAAGCTTATGATACACTGCCAAGCGGCAGTGTATCTAAAAACGTAACGTGCAATGACAAGCGCAAACGAATATCTCAGCCTTGTATGTCATTTTAACAAAATAAAATAAGATTTACAAAAAATAGTTCACCACGCACATGCACCAATAATAAACGTTTCATATCTCGCAAAAATAATGCGATACAGAAATAATAAGATACACTTCCCAGACGGCAGTGTATCTAATGATGTAACGTGCAATGACAAGCGCAAATGGATATCGGCATTAGATCGCAGTGCATTTGTTTCGTGTAACGATAATTGAAAAAATATACCGTATTTGCTCGCATATAAGACGCGCCGGCATCTAGGACACACTCCCTTTTTTGTACACATTTTTTAGGAAAAAAACTTTATCACTGAATATTATAATGAATTTACAGGATTTCAAATATAAAGCAATAAATAGGTCTACTTTCAACAAATACCTAATCTAACTAGGAAAGAGTACCCACCTTTTAATCATCAAAACCCAGAAATTCATCTCCAGAGCTAAATGAACAGACACTTGAAACCTTTTCTAAATCAGTATCTGAGTCCTCATAAACAAATTGTCCTCTGTACCATCCAGTGCACTACCAATTCCACACTTCTTAAATGGTTTAACCACTGTTTCAGTTTTCACAGCATCCCATGAAGCTTTGACCCACTCACAAACCTGTGAAATGCTAGGCCTCTTCTTCTTCCGTCAGGAAGAAGGAGAAGAAGCGTAACCTCAAAATCTGAAGAATGCATCCAGCTGTTCCACTTCATAAATCCCTTAAATGGTTTATTAATGCAGACATCTAAAGGTTGAAGCTGATTAGTTAGACCTCCTGGAATTACAGCTAACTGAGTTTTCAATTCCTTGAGTTTATTTGTAACATCGTCTGTTCTGTGAGAACGAAACTGATCCCATACTAGCATGGCAGGCTTCTTCAACAGTCAACCAGGGCGCCTAGACCAAATTTTATCTATCCATAATTTCATTCTTCTTCCATCCATCCAGCCTTTTGCGTGAACATGTACAAACACTCTTTTAAGCAGTTTGTCTTTGGGTAGCGTCTTCCTTTTAAAAATCAATAGTGGCGGCAATTTTGTCCCATCAGCACAGTAGGATAAAACAACCATGTAGTGAGTTTTTTCGTGTTCCAAAGTTTTAATAGTAACACTTTTAGTGCCCTTGGAATCTACAGTTTTGTTTGAGGGCACATCAAAAGTCAGCGGAACCTCGTCCATGTTTCCTATTTGCGCAAGTTCAAACTTTTCTCGTTTAATTGCATTAACGACGAATCGATGAAATTCAATCATTTTTCTTCATATTCATCTGGCATCTTTTGTGATATTTTTGTTTTAGTCCGCATACATAGCTGGTTTCTGTTCATGAATCTTGAGCACCATGATGTTGATCCAATAAAGTTGGCGATTCCTCTGTTAGTGGCTATCGCTTTTGCTTGATGAATAATCATTTTTGTAGACACTGAAAGTCCCGCTTTTCTGTGGTCTAAAATCCAAGTATTCAGTTCTGCCTCAAGTTCTGGCCATTTTGCAGTTTCACTTCGTAGGTTATGTTTACTGTGAGTTGCTTTTATTAAATCTTCTTCCTGATTCCGCCAAGTTCTTATCATTTTCTCAGTTGAGGATGGTCCGAAATGCCTCTCTGTTCTATGTTCTTTAGCATACGCAATCACACGTAGCTTGTATGCAATATTGTAACAATGTCGACGTTTTTCAGCCATAATTTGCCAAGAAATTTAAAGAAAATTTAACGGCAGAAATTTATCACCGTTCACAACTGCGACAATTGGAAAGTTTAAACGAACAGGACACAGCTGTGATCGTCAATGACAGCGCATGCGCATCCACTGAACTCTACGTTCAGTGTTTCTCAAAGTGTGGTACGTGAATGGTCTTCAGGGGGGGTCCATGGCAATTTTCGGCTAAGCATCATTAACGCATAGAATAAAATTCAATGTATCCGTGAAGTTCGAGATCGAAAAACATTCCTATTGTATCACTGAATAAAATACAGACACATCTGCAGGCTGTGCAATATGTTTCTCAACAAACAGTGCAATTAGAGACAACTGGGATAAAAATGGCACTAACTAATGAATCGCATGTCCCCTCCCTCCACAGAAAATGCTGTGTGATTCAAGCAAAACCATATGTTGCACCGGCAACATATGGTTTTGTTTGAGTGAAAGTGTTAAAACGAAGAAATATATAGTGAATGTATTTCAGATATTATATAAGGAATTCGGTTGAATAGAATTAGCATTTCAACTCAACTGTCGGCTTGTCTTTCTCATTTAGTAGCACGATCTTTTGTTAATACTGCACCAATCGTATGAACGTGGATATCGGAAGTTTGAGAAACACTCTCTACGTAACTGGAATGCTCTCACACACACCGCAAGGAAGCAAGAAAGAAATCGTGTAACTCGAAACAGAGAAAATTTCCAGAAATGAAAATAATAAAAAACTGAGTATCAGCGTATAAGACACACCCTGTTTTTCAGGCCTATTTTCAAAGAAAAAGTGTGCGTCTTATACGCCAGCAAATACGGTAATTCTTTTCATATTTTCAACGGTGACACTCATCATGATTCACCCTTGTATCTATAATAAATAAATAATTATATGTTATTTTAATAAAATAAAATAAGATTTACAAAAAATAGTTCACCACGCACAGCACCAATAATAAACGTTTGATATCTCACAGAAATAACGCGCGCAATAATAAAATACACTGCCCAGACAGCAGTGCATCTAATGACGTAATGTGCAATGACAAGCGCAAACACATATCGGTGTTAGATCGCAGTGCATTTGTTTCGTAATATAAAATGTTAATCGAACAGTTCCAATTATTAACTATTCAATCAATGTCAAAACATAAGCTGTAACCTTTAACATGTTGTATTGCATTTATATAATGTAAGCATTATTATTTATAAACACAAACAAAATTTATATTTTTCATTTTTTCTCTAATGATGAATGATTCTTCTTGATGAATATCACCATACATCTTAAGGGAATGTTCCAGAGAATTGGCAGCAGCATTGCCATGCTTGTTTAATAAGAGTCTTGTAATAGCACAAGGTCCTTTCTACAAGAGTAGAAAGAGGATAAAATTGTTCCACTGCATAAAGGTGGTGATAAGGCAGTAGCTTCAAATTATAGACTAATCTGTATGTCTCGAGTTGTATTGAAGGTACTGGAGAGATTGGTGACAAGTAGGATACAGAAATGGGTTGCTAACAGATGTATTCTCTGTGGTTATCAGCTGGGTTTGTTAAAGGGAGATCATATCGTCGCGACGGGAGGAATCTTTATCTGGTCGATTTCAATCGAAGGTGAGTTAGCCGATCTCATACGGAGGTAGCAGGGTTTTTCTCCCGGAAACTCGGGTTTTTCATCCCGCATACATACAAATCGGCCCTTCAGAACACATACAATTTACAGACAAAAATTACTAGTTATGGTGGTGTTGGAGGTGACGTTGATGGAGATGATTCGTAGTAGAGGTTAGGTGCAGAGACAGTTGTAGGTGTCCTCCTGCGATGAATCTTCGGACTCCTTGGAGGTATCAGGAATAATAATAATAATAATAATAATATTTCAATAACTTAGTTATGTACGATAACAATGTGACAAATACCTCGGACAGGAGAGATGCATATACAGCAATGTATTTGGATTTTGCCTGGTATATTCCAGGTAGGTCTAAGACAGTGTTTCCCAACGTGGGGGTATATGCTCCACAAGGGGCCAATTTGAATATTTTGGGGGCAATTAGAAAATGACGTTCATTCGTCACCTCATCAGCGATATACTCAAAAAACTCACCATTGTCGGCAATGAATTGTTGATGTTGCAACCCTGACTTTCCGAGAAAAAAAGCTGACATCACTAGTACAGCAGTCACCATAAATACAGTATCAAGAAGAACTCTCAGAAAAGCAAAATGATGAGTCTATTAGAAATTTATTTACCATAAAAGGAACAATGGCATGGCTTTCTGACGAGACAGAAAAGGATTTCAACTAGTTTTGCAAAAAAAGAATACTGTTGCCCTTTCCGTCGTCATATTTAGTTGAATGTGGCTTTAGTACTGTAAATGAGTTGCTACTGAAAAAAAGGAGATCATCTAGATATCACAAACCATGGGGATTTGAGATTGAAAATGACTAAATTAGTACTTCAAATAAAAATTCTTTGCAGCAGACATCAAGCTCAAGGATCGCATTAACTTGGATTTTATTTTCCCCGAGTTCAGTTCGATTTATGTTTCATAATATACAAAGTGTAATATAAAATTTATATTCATTGAAGAAAGTCAAATTAAAAACAGTTTTACCTATGTTCCTTTTTTATTTAAAGTATATATTTATATTAAACTTTTTCAGAACTTGGCTGACTATTATGCTGGGGGGGGGACATCAAAATCTTTGAGGCATTGAGGTGAGGCATGATCCAAAAAACATTGGGAAACACTGGCCTAAAGGAAGTGGCTGGTCTTTGGTGGAGCAGATAATAGATGCCAATTTCTTATGTGGTTTGTAACTAGTTGTGAGATCATATTTTCTTAGGAAGTTTGTTAGTTTTTTGGATGTACCTTGGATATAAAGAATGGTCATAGATTTAGAGCAGGGTTCGGCAAACTTTTTAGACCATTGACCCCTGCATGGAATACTTGATCCCTCATCGACTCCCATCATGTTTAAATAAATGAATAAATGTTATCAATAATAAATTTCTCAATTTAAAAATAATAATTCCTTCACCCTTTTACTTCATTACTGCTTCTCAAGAAGAAATATTTAAAGAAATATAAAGAAAATACTTTAAGAAATTTATAAAGAACATTAAAAATTTACTTACATTTTATGTAAGTAAATTTTTAATGTTCTTTATAAATGTTCTTTATTTAATGAAATGGATGTCTTTGTTGGCTCAGCCGATCAGCCAGTTGGCATTGCATGTTTACTAGGTGCTACTCAAAATCGTTTTAGGTGTTTATTGATCCTCTTTTGATCCCTAGACATTTATCGACCCCTTGGATAGCCACATCGACCCCCCCCCCCCCCCCAAGGGATCAATATTGACCACTTTGCCGACCCATGATTTAGAGTAATCTCTGTTACAAAGCGGGGGGGGGGGGGGCTGTGGCTAACTGGTTTTAATATTTTTTGGGGGTTGTAGCCATTGGCTAAGAAGGAGTTAAGGATATGGTTAAGTTCAGTAGTTAGGACATTGTTATCTTAACTGATTAATTTTACCCTGTTATATAATCCCATATTGTTGGGAAGCGGGGTGGTGGGACTGCTGGTGAATGTGTCTATATACCTGTATACAACCAATTTAGCCAATTAGGGGGGGGGGGAAGACCTTCAGGACTGACTACAGTTGCCTTTCTTCAGCCTCATTTGCTTAGTGTTAGTGCAAGCATGAACTTATCATTGTTTCGTGATCCCTGAAGATGGCAATGTAACATTCCCAAAATATAGGGAGGTATTGATTAAAGTTTTTAATTAATATTCTAGTACAAGTTGTCATTTCCTGAAAAAATTAAAAGCTATGTATAACCAAAGTACACATTTATCTACAAGAATTATACACTTGGTGAGGAAACTGTAAAGGAAGTAGGGGAGAATAGAGATCTAGGAGTGATATGAACAAGGACCTGTGCAATGTGACCCCTGAAATTCAGGGACCACATTGCACAAGTTGTAAAGTGGTTGCATGGATAATAGCAATGATGTGGAGGTTCATGACATGCAGAAAGAGAGGCTATGATGCCATTGTATAAGGCCTTCATCAGGCCTCATAAGGATTATTGTGCACAGATTTGGTCGCCAAGTTTTCATGGTAACGAGGATACATTGGAAAGGGTCTAGAGAAGATTCACAAAGGTAGTCAATGGTCTTTGGAATGTGGAGTACAAGGACAGATTGAGAGAATGTAAGTTGCAAAGCCTCATGAATAGGAGGAAGAGGGAAGAGGATATGATTGAGACATATAAGCTAGTCAGGGATTGTTATCAGGTTGACATGGAAGAGATTTTTCATAGAATGTGAGGGGGGGGGGAATAGAACAAAAGGCCATCACTTGAAACTGAAATAAGGAGGGTGTGAGCAGAGGAGTAAGGAGCAGGTTCTTTGAATGGAGAGTGGAATGCATTGCCTGAGTGTGTTGTGAATGTAGACACATTGAAATAGTTAAAAGCACGGTTGGATTAGCATTCTTTGCAATAGCGTGTTCCTCCCCCAATGAGTCTCTTTGACTCCATGGAGGTCAAATAATAATAAAATAATAAAAAATTACAACAAAGTAACAATAATATAATAAATAATAAAATAAATAAAATAATAAATTAATAAAAATTACAACAAATTAATAATAATATAATAAATAAAAAAATCGGCTAACGTCTATTTTGTTCCCATATAGGGAGTAGGCGAGGCCATTTACCCTATCTTAATAAAAATTTCAACAAATTAACCATAATAAATTTATTTTATTTAACTCAATGGTCCTTTTAGCATTATTGCCTCAAGGGCTCACTTTAGTGAGTACGGGCATGGCAAACCCGAGGTACCAGATGCTGGACCATGCCTTACTTCATGTAATATACATCTGTTATATTATTCTGTCTTTCGCTCTATTGATGTTAGCTTTCGATAACATCAACAGAGAAATCCTTCTTAAAATTCTACTAGAAAAAGCAATAGACAAATATATAATACAGTTTCTGATAAAATATTACTCTAAAACAAATGCAATAATTAAAAAGGACACACTCACAACAGAACCCATAGAGATCCAAAAAGGAATAATGCAAGGATGCCCATTATCTCCATGCCTATTCAACATATATCTAGAAGAAGTTGTAAAGAAAGCAATAGACAATGAGCCTGGAATCAATGTCAATGGTTTAAACATAAATAATATCAAATATGCAGATGATCTTGTCCTTCTTGCAAGAACCCCAAATGAACTACAAAAGCTGATCAACAAGCTAAATGAAACCTGTAAAACATATGACACTACAATAAATATACAAAAGACAAAAGAAAATAGGGAGGAACAAAACTACCATCTCAGCCACCCTAAACGGAGAACAAATAGAACACGTAGACAACTTCATATACCTTGGATCAAAACTAACAGAAACAATAGATGAACTCAAAACAATCAAACACAGAATAGCGATAGGATGGACCACCATGGGAAAATTACAGAAAATCTGGAAAACAAACAAGTTATCTAAACAAGCCAAAATCAAATTATATGAAGCAATAATTATACCAACAGTCATCTATGGAGCAGAAGCGTGGACAGTTAAAAAAAGAGAGGAGACAAAACTGCTGGCATTTGAAATGAAATGCTTAAGAAAAATAAATAGAACAAGTTGGATAGAAAAGAAAACAAACATCACAGTCAGACAAGAACTATTGTATAAAAAGACAATAATAGAAAAAATTAGAAAACAACAACTGAGATGGTTTGGACACACTGTACGCATAGATGCAGACAGACTTCCTAACGTCCTAATCAATACTTTTCCAACCGAAAAAAGAAGACCTGGAAGACGAAGAATTACCTGGCTGAAATTAATAAAGAACATCTCAGGATGCAGAACATATAAGGAACTTTTTTGAACAGCAAGGAATAGAGAAGACTGGAAGATCCTGCTCAAGAGAAGACTCAACCCATCTTAGACGGAAGAGAAGAAGAAGAAGAAGATATTATTCTGTAGACTGGTCCCGCCTCTTTTTTCTTTGCTTCTTTCTCCTCTCCTTGCTCCTTCCCCTCTGATGCTATTAGAGTATTCGAGGGCTAGGGGTGAGTCTTTCCTATTTTGCTACGTCATTTCATCTTATGCAGCCACTGAAGGAGGCAAGCTAGACTCAATAGGTGCCGGTCCCAAGTTCTGGATAAATGGCGAGGGTTGATGTCAGCAAGGACATCCAGTCATAAAACTTCAATGCCAGCTCAAACTATGATATGAGTCAAAGAGAAAATGATATAAGGGCTAGGGCATGCCCCTTAAGCAACGCGCAGCCACATCGCCCTACAGCTGCGAGAAGTGGACGAGGGCTACTGCATCAAGGGCGGGTGCGGTTAAAGAAGGGAGCCCAGCAGGTGGAGAGGATGTTGCAAGTGGGAACACTGAATGTTGGAAGCATGACTGTAAGGGGAAGAGAGGTAGCAGACATGATGAGGAAGAGGAAGTTGGACATTTTATGTATGCAGGAGACAAGCTGGAAGGGGGGAAAGGCAAAGGAACTGGGAGATGGATATAAATTGTTCTACTCTGGAGCGAATAACGAGGGAAGAAATGGTGTGGGAATTGTGGTGTGTGGCAGAATGAAGGGCGAAGTACTGGAAGTGGGTAGAAGGAAAGACAGGATCATGCGAATGAAATTAGGTCTTGGAGAAGAGCGGGTGGTTGTATAGCAGAGGAGAAAGATGAGTTCTGGAATGTGTTAGATGAAGAAATGAGGGAACTGGAAGAAAATGAGATAGTGATTGTCAGAGGAAACTTGAGCGGACACATAGGGAGACAGAATAGAGACTGTGAAAGGGTGCATGGTGGCCATGGAGTGGGAATGATGAACCAGGAAGGAGAGAGGGTTGTGGACTTTGCAGTAGCATTTGATCTGGCAATTGTGAACTCGTTATTCTACAAGAGGGAAAGAACATTTGATAACATTTAGGAGTGGTAACAACAGTTTGCAAATTGGCTACATTTTGACTAGAAGAAAACATCTTAAGGTTGTGACAAATTGTAAAGTAATTCCAACAGATCAAGTAGTACAGCAACACCAACTGCTGTGCACAGACTTTAAAATAAGATCGAAGATAAGTGCCTCTGGATGCCATGGGATGAAGACAATTAAGTGGTTTCACTTAAAAGAGGACAGTGTGAGGAATCATTTTAGGGAGAGGGTGTTAGAGAGGATTTCGGATGGACTGGAAAGTGTACAAGATTGGTGGAAACATAATTCAAAAGTAATCCTGAGCTGTGCAATCGAGGTGCTTGGTGAGACATCTGGAAAGATTAGAGAGCAGAAGGAGGGTTGGTGGTGGAATAATGATGTACAAGTGGCAGTGACAGCTAAGAGGGAAGGCAAAGCAGAAGTGGGATGAGTCAAGAGTGGAAGAGGACAGAGAGGTGTACAGAGAGAGAAAGCAAGAAGCCAAGAGAGTTGTGGCACAGGCGAAGGCTATGGCATATCAAGATCTGTATGATCAATTAGAAACAAAGGAAGGACAGAGAAAAATTTACCAAGTAGCGAAATGTAGAAATAAAGCAGCAAAGGACATCTTACGTGTGAGGCAGATCAAAGATACTGAAGGAAGAGTATTATGGAGGGATGTGGAAATAAGAAACAGATGGAAAATATACTTTGAGGGGCTTTTGAATGATGAAAATGCAAGGACTCACAAAGAAGATGGGCAGCATTCTGAGGGGATGGTGCAGAACATCAGTAGAGTGGAAGTGATGGAGGCCATGAAGAGGATGAGGAATGGAAAATCAGTGGGCCCCGACAGAATTCCAGTGGAGGCATGGAAGGCACTGGGGGAAGAGGGAATTGACCTGCTGTGGGCCCTGTTCATGAAAGTTTGCCAACAGGAAAATGTACCCGAGGAATGGAGAGAGAGAGAGTACTCTTGTCTCCATCTACAAGGGTAAAGGGGATGCACAAGACTAAAAATTACAGAGGAATAAAGTTGATGTCCCACACAATGAAAATTCTAGAAAGGGTTCTTGATGGTAGATTGAGGAAGGAGGTGGAGATTGCAAAGGAACAATTTGGCTTCATGCCTGGTAGATCAACAACAGATGCTATCTTTGGGTTACGGCAGCTGATGGAAAAGAATCGAGAGAAACAAAGGGAGCTACATCTGGCATTTATTGATCTGGAGAAAGCATACAATAGAGTGCCAAGGCAAGAAGTCTGGGGGTGTCTGAGGGAGAAGAAGGTGCCGGAGAAATATGTCAGGTTGGTGCTGGAAATGTACAGAAATGTGAAGACAAGTGTTCGGACCTGTCTGGGACAGACAGAAAGTTTTCAAGTAACAGTTGGCTTGCATCAAGGGTCAGCATTAAGTCTGTTTCTGTTTAATATTGTGATGGAGGTGGTAACAGAGGAGGTGAAAGAAGCTGCACCTTGGACAATGTTGTATGCAGATGACATCTTGCTGTGTGTAGATTCAAGAGAAGAAGCGGGAACTAAACTGGAAAGATGGAGAAAAGTACTGGAAGAGAGAGGTATGAGACTGAGCAGAAGTAAGACAGAGTATATGTGTTGCACAGTGGGCGGTGGACAGGAGACAGATTTGGAGCTGGAAGGAAATGTCATCTGGAAGGTGAGAGACTTTAGATACTTAGGTTCAACAGTGGAAGAAGATGGAGGAGCTGAGAAGGAAGTGGGATGCAGGATACAAGCGGGTTGGAGGAACTGGAGGGAGATGGCTGGAGTGTTATGCGATAAGAGGGTGCCGATCATTCTGAAAGGCAAAATCTATAGAACAGTAGTGAGGCCAGCTATGACATATGCTAAGAAACTGTGGCCCTGAGGAAAAATAACATCAGCAGGATGGAGGTAGCAGAGATGAGAATGCTTAGGTGGATGTGCAGTGTGACCAGAAAGGATCGTCTGAGAAATGACTATGTAAGGGGAACAGTGAAAGTTAGGAGTGAAAATACGGGAGGCAAGGTTGAGATGGTTTTGTCATGTGATGAGGAGGGAGGACGAATATGTGGGAAGAAGGGTCATGCAGATAGATGTGCAAGAAAGGCGGAAGTGTGGGCGGCCAAAGAAGAGATGGAGGGAGCTGGTAGAAGAGGCCTTGAGGATGAAGAACTTGGATGTGGTGACAGCCCAAGACAGGAAGGTGTGGAGGAGACTCATTATCAACAGTGACCCCACTTAAGTGGGAGAAGCTACAGAAGAGGAAGAAGAAGTCCTTTTAGCATTATTGGTAAAGTGAAGGCAAGACCTGCCTTTCACAGAGCATTATATTCCGACATACCTATTCCTTAATTCTGACCTAAACCAAGTTTTCTGATGCATTAATTACCACTTCTGAGATTCTAACTATTCTATAATTTGCAGCTTCTGTCTTGGAGCCTCCTTCATGTAACTTTATTTCATTAAATATGTATTTATTCATTCATCTGAATCTTAATGTATCATGGAAGAATTGCATATTCTTTTATTACAGTGTGTATAACATGAGAGAGAGCACTGCTATTTGTAGTAGTATAATGGTCTTTAAATATGATGAACTAAGTGATTTTAAACATGTAAATAAATAAACAATCTTTACATATTTATAAGCTGTTTTATTCACATCAGATCATTCTACAGATGCACAGTGTTTCTAACTGTAGGCCTAAACAGGTTTAATACTATTTTTTTTTAAATTATTTAAAAAAAAAGTTATTGGTAGAAATTGTTGTTCTGTTAAAATTAATATCATAAAAGATATGGTATAACAAACCTGGTTAGGCCCAGGCAGTCTGTAATACAGGTTTCATTTGCTAATGAGAGAAAATGAATATGAAAAGTTCTTTATTGCACTAAACAGTAAAGAACTTTTCACTTTCCTACAGTAAAGTTTATTATTGTACTATTCACAATGCATGTACTTATGATGACGGAAAACATGTAAGAAATAATGACAGGAGTTTTGAAAAGGTGCCTGACAGTTACTTCATCTGTAATCTGCAAGAGATCTTTTCACTGGTTAACACTCCTGAGAATTTGTTCTTATTTTACACAGTATCCTGATGAGGCTAATTAGAAGGTTCCAAAAAAACTGCAAATGATGATGATTATGTTTGCTTCCCTGGATATCCTCTTTCACTGGTAATGCTTGAAGGACAACGAAGACCCTATAGTATATTACATCTCTCTCTCACCCCCCTTGTCCTTTTTTTTTTCTCTAACCAGTGAAACATTAAATATTCAATGTGTTCACTTCATGTATGTGCAGGAAACTGGCTGATGTACAATCTAAATAAAATAACACAATGAAAAAATTAAGTGAAAAATGAAAATAAAATAATTAGCATAACATTAATGTTTGAATTAAGAAATGGGTAATTATATTCAAAATTAAAATAATTCACAAATATGTTAATGCATGTGTTGTGTCGGAAAAAGGGCTGACTTACTATTCGTAAGCCAATTTGTTTCCGACCCAACACAGAGACAATGAAAACCTAAGGATAAGGACATGCTTACACTTCCAAGAACAGGGCTAAGGGAGTACTGTATATATTCACTCAAAGGTATATCAACTCGACTGAGATTATTAATATTAGATAAGCTAGGGAAATCTGTGTTTAGAACTATTGTCCTTGTAAAATAAGCAAAGGAAAACTGTGTTTCAGGACCAAAATTGTTGTTTTTAAATGTGCTTAAGAGATCTATGTTTTAGAACCATGTTAAAACAGTTCAGAATTAAAGTGACCAATCAGCCGTAACTAAGTATATGACGTAGTCAATGAGAGAGGGCGCTCGCAATGGAGATATAAGGTGTGGCGCGAGACTCAAATGCTCTCTTGTTTTCTGTTCCTGTGTTCCCATCCAAGCCTGGATAGCTGAGGAAGCTTGCTGCCGGTGCCCAGCAACAATCTCCTGGTTGCTGTTGTAACCGAGTCGAATAAAGCTACCTGAGGAATAAAGTCAAAATTTCAGTAAGGAGCCATTGGTGAACCACGCCAATGTAAAGCCAGCGAAGGGCAACCTTCAAAGAAAGCATAAGTAAGTTGCAGAGGCCATAGAAACACGTGGCTAGGGAATACGGAAGCCTTGCCATATCGGAAGTAAAAGCATGGAGGAAATCACGGAAACCCCATGAAAAAAGACAAGATGATAATGTACAACCCTTTCATGTATATTCTAGAATTGTAAACCAAAAAAAAAAAGAAAAGGAGCCAAGGTTTTGAGGAGCTCCATACATTAGCTTACCCATAGTGCCTTAATGACTGTTTGGACTAATTGTCTGTGTCAAGTAAGCTGGTGCAATTCCAAGCTTGTGCCGAGAAGGGAACCTAACTTTTGACCTGTTTGTCAGGAAGAAGCTATTTGCTGTAGTGTTAGATATTAGCCTAACTTAAAATGTGGGCATAGAGACTTTGCAGAATTGAAATTTGTTTTCCATGTTAGAATATAAATTAGAATGAGTTTGATATGCCATGTATAAAGTTTATATCTAATTGTGCTTAGAAAATGAGCATTGAGTAACCCTGTATGGATAAGTCGAGTCTGAGCTTAATATATTTGAATTGCTTAAGCATAAAGACTGAAGTTTTGGATATCTTAATCTAAAAGGGATGGGGGGTTCAGACTCTCAATTTAGTTCAAAGAAGGTAACTTAGCATTGATATTTTTACTTAAAGTGTATCTTGAATGATTATTCAAAAGTGTATCCATACTAGTGTTTTAATAAATGTATTCTTTTATATCAAAGCTCATGAGCTCTGTTGTTCTGAGACTAACTTACCACTTATAAAAACCTTCGGACCTGTGTGAATAAGGGAGAGGAAACAATTCATGTAAGAAAGAAAGGGGGTAACCACGACTGCACATCACATGATCCCTATGTTAATTAATGTTAATTATTTGAATATCAGAAATTAGTTGCTGGCTGGTGCAGTCGTTCTCAAAAATAAATTTGTTGGCAACGAAATCTCTGATACCCATGAGAGATAAATAAAGCATAAAATTTAAGGAATGATAAGATAGAAAGTAAAAGAAATAACATAAAAGAAGAACCACAAGCCAGACACAAGACATAACACATGAGACATGTTATTCTAAGAGAACTCATCGGGGGACTGAAGCTGCATAATTTTTGATTTTGATAAAAGCCAGTTATTTTACATCCTATCCTTTTAATGGAAAAAATGATTTTTTTTTTTTTTTTTTTTTTTTTACAAATTATACACAAATGAATACATTCAAGGTTTTGACATATTATTATTAGTTTCCTGACCTCTATTGCATCATCCATAATCATCATGAAAGGTCAACACTAGACAAATCTATTATACCACTCCTTAAACTCACCACCATTTCCACTTTTACCTCACTTTCAGGCACTAAATTTCATGTTCTTACCACTCTTCATGAAAAAACTTACTCATTACCTCATACTCACTACCTCCTTTTGCAATTTCCAGTGATGGTGCATAATTCTTGTTCCTTCCCCTCATTCTACCATATGAAAATTCTCTCTAGTGTCAATATGATAGCAAATTTTCAATAGTTTAAATATCTCAGTCATATTCTCCCCCCCCCCCCCCAATCTTCTATTCACCAAATCCTATATTTTGTACATTTCCAGTCTCTCCTCATAACCAATAGTGTTGGGACTGTGCAGAGTCCCAACACCATTTCATCATCCATCTATGTAAATATATGTACATCTATGTATAAATATAATTTAAAACATTCCCCTCCCCTCACTCACTGACAGAAGGTTGGCAACCTATCGTACAGTGCTATTGTGGGCAGGCACTAAGGGTATAATCTGAAACCTTATTCTGAAGAACAAAACTGGAACATTTTCAAGCCACTTCAATAAACAGTGTGTGTGTGTGGTGGGGAGGAATCACACTTGGCACTGAAATGCATCTATTATTATTTTATTATATTTCTTGACCTCCATGGAGTCACAAGACTCATACTGATAGTGCCTTTAACCTGGCTTTTCAATAAAAGTCTGGCTATGGGAAAGGTGCCCATGGAATGGAAGGAAGGTAAGATAGTGCCGTTGCATAAGGGCGGTAGCAGACTGGAAATATCTAATTATAGGCCAGTTTGTGTGTCATCAGCAGTTAGTAAGATCTTGGAGAAAGTAGTGAAGGACCGTATACAGCATTGGGCAGATGAGGGTAATGTTATCAGTGAGAGTCAACATGGATTTGTGAAGGGGCGCTCTTGTTTTAGCAATAAGCTAGTCTTTTATAATAAAGTTACAAGAGCATCAGATGAGGGAAAGGCATATACTGATTTTCTTAGACTTAGCGAAGGCATTTGATAGGGTGCCACATGATAAGCTGATATTTAAGTTGCAGCACATGGGGCTACATGGATGTCAGATTGGTCAACTGGATTCAGGATTGGCTGTCCGATAGGTATCAGAGAGTTGTGTATGGTGGGGAAGTTTCAAGGAAGCAGAGGGTTACAAGTGGGGGTCCCACAGGACTCAGTACTGGGACCTATATTGTTTAACCTTTATATCAATGACATTGTTAGTGGATTGCAGGGGGATATTCAGTTCTTTGTGGATGATGCAAAGCTGAGAAGGATTATTAGAAATAGTGAAGATGCAGCAGCCCTGCAAGAGGATTTGAATAAGCTAGATAGATGAGCAAATGAATGGGGTCTCAGTTTAATGCAGCAAAATGCAAGGTCTTGAGGTTTGGGAAACATCGATGGGACGCTACATACTCTATGGGAGAAGTTATACTGGAGGAAGTAGGGGAGACAAGAGATCTGGGGTTGATGATTGATAGAAACCTGAAATTTAGGGGACATATTGCAAAGGTGGTGAAGATAACACAGAGGATTGCTGCAATAATGAGAAGGACACTGACTTGCAGAGATAAAAGGGGTTATCATTCCGTTACATAAGACTAAGATCAGACCACACTTAGACTATTGTTCTCAGATTTAGTCCCCAGAATTTGAAGGGAATAAATTAATGTGGAAAGGGTACAAAGGCGGATAACAAAGATGGTTTCAGGACCATACAATGTTAGTTATGAGGATCGACTGAGGGAATGTGGACTGCAGAGTTTGGTGGATAGAAGAAGGAGAGGTGATATGATTGAGACTTTTAAACTGTTGAAAGGTGGTTACAGGGTTGACACTGGAGAGTTCTTTCACTTGGTTGAACAGCAGGAAGGAGTGATGACAAGAGGCCATCCCTGGAAATTACAAAAGGAAACCATGAGCAAGAGAGTGAGGAGTGGTTTCTTTGTATGGATGGTGGTTGAACCGTGGAATGCATTGCCTGATGGAGTGGTGAGTGCAAGAGCGGTCAGTGAGTTTAAGGAGTGGTATGAAAGACTTTGTGTTTCTTAGGAAGGACCTCCAACGATGAGTCTTTTGACTCCATGGAGGCCTGAATAATAATAATAATAATAATAATTGTGGGAGATCAATAATAGCCAATACAGTCTATCATACCAAAATTATCACATCACTCCTAAAATGCATTCACCATTTGCAATTTCATCATCCTCTCAGGCAATGTATTCCATGCAGCTACCACTCTCCATGACAAAAAAACTTACTTCTTAGCCTTTTACTCGCTACTTCCTTTTGTAATTTCCATGGCCCTTGTATCTCTTCCCCTTGTTCTAGCATATGAAAAATCTCCTCAGTGTTAATATGATAACCCTTCAACAGCTTAAATGTCTGAATCATATGCTGCCCTTTGTCTTCTAGCCACCAAACTCTGCTGTCTGCATGCCCTCAATCTATCCTCATAATCAACATTGTATGGTCCTTATACAATTTTCATTATCCATCTCTGTGCCCTCTCCAAGATTATTTCATCACTTTCAAATCCCAGTGATCAGATCTGAGCAGAACAGAAATTCAAATGCAGTCTCATCAAAGCTTTATATAATGAGTCTGCTATTCTTTTATTTCTCATGGTCAATGTCCTCCTAATATTGCAGCAATTCTCTGAGTTGTTTTCACAATCTTTGCAATATGTCCTCTGAACTTCAAATTTCTATCTACAATCACTCCAAGATCTCTTGCTTCCTCCACTTCTTCTGGTTTATCTGCACCAAGTGAGTAAGAAGCTCTCTGTGGATCCCAAAATTCAAAACATTTCATTTAATTCTATTAAAATGTCCACCTTTCCAGCTTATTCAAATCTATTTTCTTTTTTTATGTCTACCACCCATGGAAGGTTATTTTTAAACCTATAGTACAGTTTGTACCATGAGTGAACTAAGGATTTTTCCTTCTATTTTTTTAAATGAAATATATATATATATATATATATTGTATTTTTTAATTTTACATAGTGTGGAAATCCTGCTCTAGAGACCAAACATGGAAATTTTTAAAGCCACTTCAGGCCTCCATTAAGCGGTATGGTGGTATCACACCAGTGATGAAATTCATCTCCCACATAAGAAGAAATAAAACATTAGCACTATTACTAATAACCTCTCAAGCTTCACATCATCTCCAAACAATTGCATATCTTCCTGTAATCCAGCTACAATATCACTAACATAAAGACTGAATGTCAGACAGTAATGGTCCCCATACTGAATCCCATGAAACGCTTCCTATCCCATGATAGGAAGTTTTCCATGGGTTCCAAGAATTCCATGACACTGTTCACCCATATACAACTCTCTGATATCTGTCAGAAAGTCTGTTACCAATCCAGTCCTCTAACCTGATATCCAAACCCATATATTGTAATTAAAAGTCAACTTGTCATGTATCAATCCTATCAAATGCCTTCGCAAAACTAAAAAAAAAAAATAAAATAAAGTAAAAAAATAATAAAGTAAAATAAGAGTGTTCAAAATACCATGTTTAAGACACAGTATGATGAGATATGTGTGTGATAAAAGGATCTCCCAGATGAGTCTTTGACTCCATGAGGTCTTGGGAAATAATAATAATAATAATAATAATAAATATATCAGTTTTTTTAGAACCTCGTGAGTGGTGTGAAGTAAGCAAATTACATGTTGAGAGTTTTTACATATCACTAGCATTAATGTAAAAGTAAAATAAAAACATTAACATTACAATTATAAGGCAAAGTATGTGCAGGAAGAGTTTGATGAGATGTCAAAATACTTGAGTGGGCTGCATAAAGCCCTGATCTCAATCTCATCAAACATCTGGGATAAATTGGAACACTGATTGTGAACAAGGCTGAATTGTCTGACATCAGTGACTGACCTCACTAATTCTCTTCTGGAAGAATAGGAAAGAATTAGCACAGCAACATACCAAAATCTAGTGGAAAGCCTTCCCAGAAGACTAAGGCTGTGACAGCAGTAAAGGGGGGACCAACTCCATATTAATGCCTTCATATTAAGGTGAGGGTATGGATCAGCAGGCATCCAGATATTTTTGATCAGATAGTGTGTGTGTTAAAGGAATGTGCAAAGAAACTAACAGTGCCCTTGATTTGTTTAGACAACATGAGTCAGGTAACAGAAACAGTACCTAAAGAGTGGAAGAAAGGAAAAATAGTGCTGCTACATAAGGAAACATAAGGGCTAGTGGTGGCAAACTACTTATATAAGCCAGTTTATAAATTAGGTGTTGCAGAAGCTGGTGTTAGAGATACAATACAGAATTAGATTGATGAGAATATTCCAAAGGGCAACATGAGTTTATTAAGGGGAAAACTTTCCAGTAATCCAGTTACATTTTTAAAAATGGATGGCAACTGTATTAGATAGCATCTCCTGTCTAATACAGTTGCCATCCTTCTATAAAAAATATACTATAAAATATAATGTGATATTTCTAAATTTTGCAAAGATGATTATTAGAATATTATTATTATTATTACGTGACACCTTCAGGGAGTCCAAAGACTCAACAAGGGAGGGCACCTACTCTACAACTCTCCATTTCCACCAACTACAGCGAACCTCATCATCTACACCAATGGCATCTACTGCCCACCACCACCACCACTAGTATTTTCACAGACAATCACAAGAATCCATGTCCATGGTGGAATTTGAACCCACAACCTTTTGGCTGGAGAGCGGATATGCTAGCCACTCAGCCAAATATTGCATGAAAAACTATTGTTGAAATTGAGGATAATCGAGATGGATGATCAGTTAGTACCCTGGTTAAGGGATGGTTGGCTGTTATATATTATGTTGATATTCGAGGTAGGTGTTTGCAGATCATGCTACATTGTAGAAAGTATTAGCACCGAGAGTGCTAGTGTGCTTTTGCTACAAGAGGATTCAAATAGGTTAAATGTTTTGGGTAGATGAATGAGGATATCAGTTCAATTTTGCTCACTATAAAGTCATGCACTTTGGTCAGAGGAAGAGATGAAGTTTGTTGTACTGGTGAAATTCTGCTTCAGGAGGTGAGGAATCTTCTATTAGTATTGATAGATAATGAATTAAAGTTCAGGGACATATTGCAAAAGTCATAAAGGTTACCCAGAAGATTGCTACTATAATGTAAACAATAGCAAAAAATAGAAATAAGGTATGGTGTCACTGTGTTAAAGCACTGATCAGGTCACATCTAGATTTCTGTGTGCAGAGATATGGTCACCTGGTTACTGATTACCTGTGCTCATCACTCTTCTTTTTCAGTTCTTCCAGTAAATCTTTCGCAACCTCTCCCATTCCACAATTTTCACTTTTTAAAACATTCATTTAAACATTTTTAACTCTTTTACCTTCCAGACAGGAATAGAGATGGAAAGGTATGATGTGTTTCGTGAGGATAGAAGGGGTAAAAAGGGAGGGGGAGTGCTATTGACGATAGAGAAAGAGTTATGTCCATACAAGGTAGAGATGCAAGAGGGAAATGGGGCCAGTGGTTTTGAGGCAGTATGGTGTGAGATAGAGGTGAATAGAATCAAATACTTGGTGGGATGTTGTTATAGACCTGGTAATGTGGATGGTGGTGATAGTGAAATGTATAGTCAAATAAGCCAAGCAAATAAGAAAAGGGTGATTATTATGGGTGATTTTAATTATGGCAATATAGACTGGAATGAAGAGATAGCAACTGGAAGTAAAGAAAATGAGTTTCTTGAGTTTTTGAGGGATAACTACCTCAGACAGTATGTAACAGAGGGCACAAGAGGATTAAGGGTCTTGGATTTGGTCATCTCATCAGAGGATGTAATTATCAATGAGGTATCAAATCATCCACCAATTGGTGAAAGTGACCATGAGGTGATTACTTGGGTGGTTGCCAGCAGTGCAAGGACCCCTGTGAAAAAAGGGTATATGTGGAACTACAAGGGGGGTGATTATGAAGAGCTCAGGAGACAGCTTGCAGGTGTAGCATGGAATGAGGAGTTAGCTGGAAAAGAGATCAATGCAGCTTGGGGGATTTTCAAAAAATATTTAGTGGATGCAATGTCTAAATGTATACCACGGGTGAGAAGGTTAAATAAGTTAGGTGTGAGATGGATGAATAAAGAGATTAAGCATGCAATGCAGAGAAAAAGGGCATTGTGGAGGCAGCATAAGAGAAGTGGAAGTAACCAATTTCATGAGTTCTACAAAGACCAGGCAAGGAGAGTGACTTGGTTGGTGAGAGTAGCTAAAGAGAGGTATGAACAGCAGTTAGCTAATGAAGCTAAAAAGAATCCTAGGGAGTTCTTTCGATATGTAGCCAGCAAAAGAAAGAATGATTATGGAAGGATGACATTGATTGGAGGAAATGGTATAAAGACAGCTGTTGCAGAATGTGTGGTGGAGATACTTAATGAGCAGTTCATAAAGATCTTTCAATCTTGTGAATGTGACTTCATGGAGAGATTAAGAGCAGTTGATGATGGGGAGGAGAGACTGACTGTAAGTGAGCAAGAGGTGTTTGGGGAGTTGAGTAAACTAGATGTAAATAAGGCTGTGGGACTTGATAATATATCACCGCGTATTCTGAAGGAATGTGCCAGAGTGTTGACACCTGCCTTGACATATTTTTTTAATACGAGTCTTGCACTTGGTCAAGTCCCTAAAGAGTGGAAGGAGGGCAAGATTGTGCCACTTCATAAAGGAGGTGATCGAACTCAAGCATCAAACTATAGGCCTATCTGTGTGTCAGGTGTTGTGGTTAAGTTGTTGGAGAAGCTTGTGAGAACTAGGATCCAGAGTTGGGTTGACAACAATGGTATAATCTTTGATGGACAGCATGGATTTGCTAAAGGGAGGTCGTGTTTTAGTAATCTACTTACTTATTACAATAAAGTGACTGCTTCCTTGGACAGAGGAGAAGGATACACAGTAATATACTTGGATTTTGCAAAAGCTTTTGATAGAGTACCTCATGATAAGTTGACAGTCAAACTAGAGCAGATGAGGTTGGATATTAGATTAGTGCATTGGATTGGAGACTGGCTATCTGATAGGTATCAACAAGTTGTGTATGGGGGTGCAATATCCAGGAAAAGGAAAGTCACTAGTGGAGTGCCTCAGGGATCTGTTTTAGGGCCATTACTATTTAACTTGTATATTAATGATATTGGCGAAGATTTGGATGGAGATATTCAGTTGTTTGCAGATGATGCAAAGTTGGGACGGACCATAAAGAGTAGTGAAGATGTTGTGGCCTTGCAAGAAGACTTGAATAAATTGAGTGATTGGGCAAGCAAATGGGGATGTGAGTTCAATGTTGCAAAATGTAAGGTTTTAAAATTTGGAAAACAAAGATGGGATGCAGAATTTATGCTTGGTGAGAATATATTGTTGGAAGTAGAGGAAATAAGAGATCTGGGAGTGATAGTGGATAAGGATCTAAAATTTAGGGGACACATCGCCAAAATTGTGAAGACAACACAAAGACTTCTGGGAATGATGAGGAGGACACTGACGTGTAGAAGTAGGGAGATTCTTGTTCCATTGTATAAGGCCTTGATTAAGCCACACATGGACTATTGTGCCCAGATTTGGTCACCTGGTTTTCAGAAGGATGAAGAGATGTTGGAAAGGGTCCAAAGGCGACTGACTAAGGTAGTCTCTGACCTCTGGAATGTCGAGTATGAGGAAAGATTGAAAAGATGTAATTTGTAGAGTCTAGTGGAGAGAAGGAAGAGGGGAGATATGATAGAGACCTACAAGTTGGTAAGGGGTTGTTATAGGATCAATGGTGGAGAAGTTCTACAGAGAATAGTGGGAGATCAGGGGAGAACCAGAGGTCATACCTGGAAACTGTATAAAGAGGGTGTGAGTAGGGGAGTGAGAGGCAGGTTTTTTTCTTGCAGAGTTGTGAATGATTGGAATGCCTTGCCTGAGAGTGTGGTGTCTGCAGGGAGTTTGAATGTGTTTAAGACCCGGTATGATGAGATGTGTGTGAGATAAAAGGACCTCCTAGATGAGTCTTTGACTCCATGAGGTCTTGTTTAATAATAATAATAATAATAATAATAATATTTATTCTTCACAGCTGGTAAGCATGATTTCATTATGTGCTCATCAAGCATCTATAATCATATAATCACCATACAATATTGTCTGATTTGTTTTTCTCTTTTCTTCACTTGGTAATCCTCTCCTTACTCTTCCCTCTCACTTCTTTCTTCAGGATTAAGAAGCAATTCTTGCCAGCTGTTTCTCTAGCTGTGTAGCATATGCTCTGTCCTATGTAATATAGGTGCAATATTTTTCTGATTCAAGTCATCTTGCTGTTCTCCTCATGCTTCAAAAGTTCACAATATAGTGATCTCTCAATTATTTAACTGTTCATTTCCCAAAAAATCAGTTAATGATTCTTGAATGAATCAATTAATGATTCTAACCAACTTCTGGTACAGTACCATGTAACTTCATTGATATGATGCTGTACCAACCAGTGAATTACAAGAAAATAGATTTTAAGCTGTTAGATAATTGAGGATTACTGTAACTATAATATTATTTTGTAAGTATTTTTTTTTAAAGTATTTCTTTGTATTTATATCATAATATTTAATATAATGATCAAGATAAGCACCGAAAATGTATTTTATTGAAAAATAAGAAATTTAGAAATTCTTATGACATCTAACTCATTTTGCAATAAATTTGCCAATCTGGTAACCTTAATCACATATCTGAGAAAGCAATTATATTGAAAGAGAAGCAGTTGTACCACTGTATAAAAAATTGATCAGAGCACAGATGGACTGCCGTGCTCAGATTTGGTCAACTAGTTTTCATTGAAATGTAGAAACATATTCAAAGAGGATACAGAATGAATGACAAGTCAATATTGGGACTCTGGAATGTGGTTATGCTGAAGAGGCAGAGGAAATATAAATTGCAAATTGGTTAGTAGGAGGAAAACAGGTACTATGGCTGAGATGTTTAATTAGTGAGGGGATTTTACTGGATTAGCACCAAGAGGATTATTAAAAAGAGTCGAAAGTGAGAAGGAAAGAATAAGAAGTTGCAGAGTAGATTTTTTACATGGAGAGTGGTGGATGAGTTAAGTGGGCCTCTCACAATGAGTCTACCAATTCCATGGTGGCTATCTATCTCTCCCTTCCATCTGATTCAGATGGGTTGGGTCTCCTCCTAATGAGGAGTCATGGCAAAATAATGCAGCTGGCACGACACTCCTCTGCTGCATCCCTATTGGAGGTATTCATGACTGTAGTCTGTGTGTGTTCACGAGGCCGGTTTGCCTGCTTGTGGGATGAAAAAATCCCAGCTAAACTGGGGGAAAAACTCTACTGTCCATGCCCAAGACTGGCTAACTTGGCTATGGCTGAGGAAGATCCTTGAGCTCCTCACATCACCGACGGGAATTGAACCTAGGACACTCCTTCTACAGGCATAGGATTGCGAAGCGCACAACCCTATGCCTGGGGTGCGCTTCAAAATTATCGTTATTATTATAATAATAATAATAATACATTATAGGTAGAGCAAATGCTATGGCAATTGGCATCTCAGTCATTCCAAATGTATATCCTCCTACATCACTCTACATTTATCCACTTTCCCTCTCAATTATTTTGGTATTTATCGTTGGCACTTGAATTTTTTCAGGTCAATATGGTAGTGGTGGTACTTTTAAACTTAACATCCATCAAGGTATACTGTGAACCTGATATATCAAGTTCTAGTGCCTGTGACAACTGCTTAGGTTGTCTAACAGTAAGCAGTTATCTGATGTCTGCAAACTCAGCACTGATTATAACCATCCATCGCATACCGGATGGTTATAATTAGTGCTGAGTTTGCACTGATTATAGTGCAAACTATAATCAGTGCAAACGATTAAAGTTTGCAAAAAAAAAGATACACAAAAATGTAAAAAAAATATAAAAAATATGCTCATTACAAACAGTTGATAAAGTTTCTTAACATCAGAATTATCTGAAATAAAAAGGGACAAAAAAAGTGCCTTGTGTGGCTAAATCACATTTAATTATTTAATTAAACGATTATTTAATCTTTTTTTTTCCCTTTCAGACTTACAGGAAGGGCAGTGAGTGAGGACAATTTGGTGAATATTACCAGATAAGGGTATTTTTGTCAGAGTATATTTTGCAAGACTGTACAAGGAGGCATCTATGGAAGAAGAGCAGAAAAATCAGTAATAAAAGGGAATAAGGAGTTTCTTACTTTCATGAGTAGTGGGAAAGGATGCTATGCACTGCCCAGTGACAGATAAGTACTAAAGGATTGAATTCTTCTAAAGCAGAACTTTAACTCACAGACATTTTAAAGGATTAGATTGCATTTTCATTGATAAATTAGTGACATCTATAAAATCATATAATCATGATTTTAACAACAATAATGATTTAACAATGATTTATAACAATGATATTAATTATAAAAATAAGAAACATAACAGCAAGGAAAAAAAAAAAGAAAGAAAGAAAATAAAAAAAACTCACCACTGACCATTGATTCCTCCTTGAAAATTATTTATATATGCATAGCTATTAAAGATCACTCTCTGTAAGAATATTTAGAGAAAATGTAGCTGAACTTTCACCTGAGGCATTAATAGCACAGACAGTATATTGCCCAACATCAGTAATTTCACATTTTGAAATTGTTAATGTGTATGTTTTTCCAGATTTTGTAATCTGATGATGTGTACTTTTTTCCTCCAATGGCTTTCCATCCTTCATCCACAACACTGGAAATGTATCAATTTTATTAATTTATTATAATAATAAACTTGTATGCAATAAAATAATTAATACAAAAGAAAGAATCAAAAAAACTAATATTACAAATTAACACAATTTTATACAGGAAATATTGATTTCTGTAACATTTTGTTATATTACAATATGATCCACTGTTTCAGTGCATATTTTAAGTTTATTCTGTTTGTTTTCAGAAGAAATAAGTCCTACATTTTTTCTGTTTACTTTGTTTTCAACAAGAAAATGTCAAACATTTTAATTTGCACTTCAGTCTTTAAGAAAATAGTATATAAGGAATCCTTTTTGCTATTATTGTAATAAGAGCAATTTTCCACTATACTGATGCCTTCCATTAGTCTTTGCTGCTTCTGTTTATGGGGATTCAATAGTTTCTGAGACTTTTTTTCTTTGAAACTAATGACTCATGGATACCAAGATGTACATCTATGATTTACAACACTGAGTGCATTACATGCAGCACTATTGCTACTTGATCCTCTGCTACCATAAATAGGAATGCTGTAATTATACAAGAACATCTTTATAGCAGGCCTGCTTGTGGTAGCAGCAGTTCTTCATTTTAAGAAGGAAGAAAACTACAAGTAGATGGGAGTTACTGTATGGAGAAAACTATTATTATTATTATTACATAACACCTCCAGGGAGTCCAAAGACTCATAAAGGGAGGGCACCTACTCCACAACTCTCTGTTCTGATACAGCCTTCGTTACTCTTCTCTTGATCATTTCCAAAGTCTCTTAACCTTCTGGAAAACCATGTGATCAATCGGAGTGTAGTAGTCATAAGGATTGGTAGAGCCATAGCTTCTTGATTTCTGCATATAAGGGCCCTCTTCATCATTGCTGTTATCTGTTTTGTAGTGACCTGAAATGTGGGCTCTCATTTCAATTCATTATCTATAGTCACTTTCAGGTCTCTTATCTTCTATATATTCTTCAATATCTGCCCCCCCCCTCCAACCAACTAAATGAATGTACTACATTTTATTGTTGCATTTTAAATTCCCCAACCATAAAATCAGCAACAATGAAATTCTGCTCATTTGCAAGCATATACAGTATACCAAAATCCTCCTAGATGAGGACTGAAACTGAAGTAGGGACCCACATCACTTTCAATCCTTATGATGCTATCCTCCAACTTTCAGAGCATCATATGAAATCTTATGCTAGCAAAGCTAATAATAATGGTAAGTACCAGCTATATTTCTGTTCAGGAGATGGATTAGTCATCACCAACACCATCATGATATATCCATGTTGATGGTGCACCTTAAACCTATGCCCAAATTCACATGGAGGGAAAATACAAGACATATGAAAAGCCATATTGACTGTGTTATTGTAGTAGTCACATCATCATGCTGATTCAGGATACAAGAGGACACAGGGAATTTGAAACAGGCCCTATTCAGTTTTGAGCAGGATCAAAATATGTTAAGGAAGTTTTAAAAAGGATCAAAGTCAAGCAGATTTGAGAGGTGAACTGTAGACTCAAGTATGCAAATATTATTGGAGAAAAAAAATGAAACAGTTTGAAAACAAGAACCACACCTCAAAATCTCAGTAGAAAACTGAAGAAAGCAGTGACTGATTCAGTCAAGGAGGCATGTGATGAGGTTGATGTCTGTCCTTCATGGTGTACTTAAGAAGTTAAAGAAGAAATCTTAGAAAAGAAGAAAGCACATCAAAATTTCCTAGCAAATAAATCAGCAGATTTCCTGAGAACATACAGTGAAAAATGTAAGAAATGTAAGCTATGTAAAAGTACGGGAAGACTTTGGTAAGCATGCAGAGGATAAGTATCACAAAGGTAGAAAATGTTTAAGAGGCTGTTCAGGAAGCTTACATACATATTTGGGAAAGAGTATTATAAAAAGAATCATGGATGAGAAAAATGATATAAAAATGAAGATAAAGATATTCTGGAAATCTTTAGTAATTAATTCAAAAGATTGTTTAAAGGAAATACGTAGTGACAGGCCAATAGTAGAAATATGAAAATATATTCAAGAGGATTGTAATGAGGACTACACATCAGTACTTGAGGTAGAAAAAAAGCAATCGGACACCTGAAATGTGAAAAGCAGCTGGAGTAGATGATATTTGACCAAAGCTACTCAAATATGGAGGCAAAACATTTTACCACTAGTGGCTATAGTTTATAAGGCCTGGTCACAAGCAAAATTCTGGATGACTCAAGTAGAGCTCATAATTTCCATTTATAATAAGAGAAATAAAACTGAATGTGAAAACTGCAGAGGAATTTCCCTTCTGGGTGTTCCAGGTAAGATTTATGCAACCATACTTGAAAAGTAACTAAGAAAAATTATGGAAAAGAAACTTGGGGAAGAACAAAATCTCTGAGAAATCATGAGATTCAACAAGGTTGTATTTAAGTTTATGGACCTGGAAGAGGCATGCAGCAAAGTGCCAAGAGAAAAGCTTTTTAGAATGCTCTACAGTTATATGTGGTAAATGGAACATTATTATATATAATCTTATACAAGATGTAAGTTGGTGGTTAGAACTTAAGGGAATAGCAGAAGATGGGCTGATATAAAATCAGGTATAAGACAAGTATGCACTCGATCATACTTGTCTTATACCTGTAATCAGGACAAGACAACTATTCCACTGTTATGTCATCATCTATATGGATCATGTTATGAAGGACAACAGCATCAAACTATTGGAGATATTAACCTAATCTCTTTTGCTTTCTGAAGATGATGTTATACTCTCTTCAAGATTCTTTCTAACTAGGGTGAATAGCTTCTGTAATAAATTTGATATAAAAACTGGCAAAAAAAAAGTGACAATAACCAATTCAAACAGGCAGAAAAATGCAAAACATCACCTGGTTGCTCAATGGAGAACGTATAGCACAAGTAAAGTATTTCATCTATTTAGGCAGATTTTTAGTGAGGATGGCAAATTTAATATGAAAAAAAAAAAAAAATCCAGCAATAAAGTAATCAAAGCTGATATAGTGGAGAGCCAACTGAATCAAGTTATATGCAATAAGAGAGAAATCAGCCAAAACACTGCACAAGTTGTGAAGACATCACATCAGATAATGACAATGATGCGGAGAACCCTGACATGCAGAAATAGAGAGGTTATGATTCCATTGCATAAGGCCTTGATCAGGTCTCATATGAATAATTGTGCTCAGATTTGGTTGATGGGTTTTCATGGTAACTAGGATATGTTGGAAAGGGTCCAGAGAAGATTCACAAAGATAGTCAATGGTCATTGGAATGTGGAGTATGAGGACAGATTGAGAGAATGTAAGTTGTAGAGCCTCGTGAATAGGGAGAAATATGATTGAGACATATAAGTTAGTCAGGGGTTGTTATTGGGTCGACATGGAAGAAATTTTTCATAGAATGGGAGAGGGGAGTAGACAAGGAGCCATCACTGGAAACTGTATAAGGAGGGTGTGAACAGAGGAGTAAGGAGTAGGTTTTTTGCATAGAGGGTGGTTGGTGAGTGGAATGCATTGCCTGAGTGTGTTGTGGGTGTAGACACACTGAATCAGTTTAAGGCACGGTTGGATGAGCATTGTGTGCAATAGTGTGACCTCCCACAATGAGTCTCTGACTCCATGGAGGTCGAATGTTAATGATAATAATAACACTAAATGATACAAGACAGTATTCAAACCAGTGTTAACTTATGAATCTGAGGAATGCATTAGAAAGAAAACATTCTTTCATAGACTAGAGACAACACATATACGTTTTTGAGAAAAATTAGGGGAGTAAACAGATTCATTTACAATTATAGCTTCATATTAAAAATGAGGATATTAGAGAGGATCTCAACATTGTTGGCATTCAGAAATGTCTGAACAGAACTAATCCAAGTGGTATGATCACTTAAACTTTGATCCAAGATAGCAGGAAAAATACCCAGTGGAAAAACAAGAACTAGATGGATTGATGCAGTTCAAAGTGCCTCAGAAGACCAATATATATAAGATGTGACAATATTGGAGTGCTGACAAATAGCAGATTAATTTGAAGGAAATTTTTGATATTAGATGTGTGCAGAGTTGTGAAGGATTGGAATGCCTTACCTGAGAGTGTGGTATCTGCAGAGAATTTGAGTGTGTTTAAAGCATGGTATGATGAGCTGTGTGTATGATAAAAGGACCTCCTAGATGAGTCTTTGACTCCATGGGGCCTTGGGTAGTAATAATAATAATAATAATGTAAACTTCAATAATAGCATGTTTGTTCATATTTTATAATAATGTTACGGCAGAGCCAGACAAAGGGAATGGATACACTGTGATACTGTTGTGCTATGCTAAGGTATTTGATAGGATACCACATAAAAGGCTGTTGCATAAACTATAGAATATTGGAATGGAATATAAATAGCTTATGGACAGGTATCAGAAAGTGGTATATGACAAAGAAAATCTGCCCGATTTAAGGTGACTAGTGGTGTGACCCAGGAATCAGTCTTTGGATCATTGTGGTTTAATCTACATATTAACAATACTGGAAAAGGACTGACAGGAGATCTTCATTATTATGATTATTATTATTATTATGTGACATCTCCAAGGAGTCCAAAGACTCATCGAGGGAGGACACCTACTCTACAACTCCCTGCCTCCACCATTCAATTCACCAACTATAGCTTCATTTGTTTGCCGATGATGATGATGATGCAAAGATAGGCAGGGCAGTCAGAAATGCTACAGATATGCATTTACATGTTTATTTGAACAGGCTGGAAGTGTGGGCAAACAATAATGGCTATCAACTGAACGTTAGTAAACATAAAATTATGTACTTTGGCATGATGCGATATCCAACAGCATATTTTATTGGTGGAATTATGCCTGAAGTAACTGACGAGGCTAGAGATCTTGGGATTATGGTTGATAGAAAGTTGAAGTTCAAAAATCACTTAACAAAATGATAATTGCAATATTGAAACGAACATTGACATGTAAGGATATAGAAGTCATTTTTGCCTCTTTATAAGGCTTTGATACAGCCATACCTGGACTGCTGTGTGTTGATTTTTCTGGTGTGTTTGCAGAAAGGCTGCAAAGAAGTTACAAAGATGATAATATCGGAATTATGGAATATAGATTATGAGGATAGACAGAGTATGTGGACTGCTGACACTGGTAGACAGGAAGAAAGAGGAGTGAAATGACAGAGGTCTATAAACTTTTGAGAAGGTGCTATAAGATATTGGGTGATAACATTTTTCATTATATGGAAGGTGGGAAGAGGACAAGGGTACATCTGTTGAAGTTAAGTTTGTGAGTATTAAGAAGGGATGAGAGCTAGATTTTCTCTCATAGAACCATGAATGGGTGGAACAGTCTGCTTGTTGAAGTAGTGAGTGCATCTACTGTGAATGAGTTTAAGAGAAAGTATTACAGCCGGTGTGGATGATATATGGCCTCCCTCAATGAGTCCTTGACTCCTTAGAGGTCTAATAATAATAATAAACTAATTATGTAGTACTATCATGGTATCCCGCATATCCCTTGAGGCCACATATCAAGACTTTGATAATGAAACGAACATTTATTTGAAAACTGTATATTTCCATATATATATAAGATGTATGGTTAAACTGACCATAGATTTTTAATTCATACGTATGTTCGTACAATATTGCCTACTTGTTTCGTTAGTAACTGACTAGCTTTTTCAAGGCTTGCACAGTACAAAAAAATGATAAATGTAAAAAAGGTTTAAGAATACAAAAAACACTAGTACCGGCATGTCAAAAAGCAATTCATACAGGCATGTCACGCGAACGTGACATGCCTGTATGAATTGTGACTTTCTACTAAATATCATGAGCACACATTACATGCAAACACGTAATATGACTATTTGCGTACTGTAGTTCTGATGAACTGAGGGAATTAATTAGATTTTTCCAAGTATCGTTCAGTATGGCCCCTTGATTTCTGTTTAGGTTGCTGCCTGTATGTAGCACTACTGCTGCTTCTTTAAATAATGTTTGTAATCTTCATCATAGAGCTGTTATCCCAGTCTATAGTGTGGTTCGAAGTTGAAAAGTGATGTGCTAATCTGGAGGTGATCATTCTGTTGGGATTTACATCGCAAACATGTTCTTTCTGTCTTATTTCTAGGCTTCTCGAAGTTTGTCCAATGTAGTAAAGACTGCAAGTGCATGGAATATTATACACACCTGGACATTTATAAAATGGAACAATGTCTATAATCTTCGTCTACGCAGGGCATAGAGCTGTTATCCCAGTCTATAGTGTGGTTCAAAGTTGAAAATTGATGTGCTAATATGGTATTCATATTACGGATCAGGAAGTTTGTCTCATTATGGTTCTTCATGGTAGGATCTTTGTTGAGGATTTTGTACGTGAAACTGTCTGATAGTAAGTCGTTTAACTTCTTGAAATAGTCTTTTGAGTTTAGAATGATGGTGGCATTCCCCTTGTCCACTTTAGTTATTATTGTTTCTTTGTTCTTCCTCAAGTTCCGAATAGCTTTCCTATCATATGGAGTGGTATTAAGTTTTGGTTGTTTTGCTGTTGCTAGGATGATCGTGCTTTGGAATCTAATATCGTTGGCTACAGCTTGTGGTAGCGGGTAGAGACTTTTTTCAATTCCACACATAAAGTCCATTTTAGGAATGTAATTTGGATTGACTGAAAAGTTAAAACCTTTCTTTAGGATATCTGATTCATGTTTGGAAAGGCAGTGATTCGATATGTTGAAAATCACTTTGTTATCTGGGAGGCCTTTGTGTGTCTGGTATTTTTTCTTGTAAAGTTCTTCAAATTTTCTAATTTGTTTGACTTTATTTAACTGGAAATTCCAGGTCATGTAATCTAGACTATTAGAAATGTCATCAAAATAGTTGCAGCAATTAACATCACTTATATTCAATTCGTACCTGATGTGTTGGATTCTTTCTCTGAGTAGTGCCAATGAAGTCCTTTGGTAAATTCTTTTGGCTTGTATGGATTGAATATGTCCTTTGATGATAAGGAATTTAGGGATGATAGAGAAATCCCTACACCTTTTTAGGAATGTTAAGTGGTTTCAGTAGCTTGGCCTTTCTGCATTTTTCCTTTTCTAGGGACCGTACTTTGTGTTTCATTAGACTATTTAAATTATACATATTTTTGGTCGTAAAATGTTAAAAAAAATATATATATATATAAGACGTATTGTTAAACTGACCATAGAATTTTAAAAATCTACAGATGGCTACGCTAAAGAGCGCAGACGTCTGTCTAAAACAAAACACAGTATCATTCTCGATATGCCATTATCCTTTATCATTGTATTATTATGAGAATTAAACCATGCATTATAAACACAGTTATGTGACATGTTGGGGACTGACGATTGGGCCCTTTTCGATGCTGGACCCGTGACAAAAGTCTCAGATGTCACCCCCTCTCGGCAGCCCTGATATTATTAACTACTACAGTTGCAAGGTAAAATTAGCCTGTGACCTATCTCTGTATTCAATAAACATAATATACCTATAATATACACATAAATATAATATACAATAAACATAAAAAATTTCCATTTGGTGAAAATTTTTCATTTGCAAAAATTATTCTAAATTTTTCATTTGTATAACAACTAATGTAAATAAAATAATTATTTACATCAGTTGTTATGCAGAAACAGAAGGGGGAAACTGATACAAATAAATATTTTACTTACATCAATTTTGCAGATATGTGATAGTTTAAAATGTTATTAAATCATTATATGCATCTACAACAGAAAAAAAAAAAAGGCAAAGATTCACTATATGATGAAATTTGCTATATTTCATCTTCATTTCAGATTCACTATATGATGATATGATGGTGGTCTGGAACCTAATGCATCATATGATGGGAGTATTCCTGCATCTATGTACATATCCTAGAAGATGACCTCAATGTCAAGACAAAATATTGAATAATTAAGTTTTTTTTTTTTTTTCATTAATATTCGAATACTACTACTAGTAGTACTCTCCATACTTTTTTCATGATGAAAGCTAAACAGTGTTAAGCAGTGAAAGATAGAATTATTAAAGAACAGTTTGCTGTCCTTAGAAGCTGAAAAAATTTTGTCACCCTAGATAAATGCTTCTGTTTCATCTGCTAAGAGCCAGCTGTGGATTCAGTTCATGTCATTCTTTCTAATCGACTGCATAATTTTTTTATTATTAGAATTAGTAAATTAGTAGTATGAAATCTTCATGAAATAAAGATGTTTATATGGCCATAAAAATCATAATAATGAGAGTTAAATGTTATATGTTATTTTAAAATGAAGAAGCTGTATACAGAACTGGAAGCTACAACAGCAGCCAAAACAACACCATATATTTGTTTTGCTTTAAAAACTTACGCTTTTCACATTCTTTCAGTGTTTCTGCAGTGAAGGTGGCTGCTTGACTTTCATGCAAAGTTAGTGACTGTGGAAAGCAGGCAAAGCCTGGTCCCTTTATTTCTTCACTGGGTACTATAAAAAAATAAAATAAATATTAAATTTCTGGTAGATACTTTTTTTTTTGGTTACTCATTACTATTATTTTTTTGGAAAATAGCAATGCATACAAACATATTGATTATAAAAACTTTAATTAATACTTTCCTATATTTCAGGAATTACATTGGCATCATCAGGGACTACAAAAGATATGCACATGCATAGGGTTACCATATGTCCGTATTTAGTACAGGCAGTTTGTATTTTAAACGCCCTGTACTGAATTTTGGTAAAATAAACGAAATGTCCTATTTTTTTTTTTTTTTTTAATGGTAAGAGGAAAAATAAAACAACACAAAAACAATTTTTGTGGGAATTTTTGTTACATATAAGTGGGAATCACATGAATCATCATCAAATTCCTGCTATGTGCCCTCAAGGGATGTACAGGGGTGTACTATCTACAATTTCCATCCAAATCACTCTATTACCTGCCAGACTCCAACATTGTCAGATCTTATATTTCTATCTTCTAAGGCACTTTTTACAGTATAAATCCACCTATATTTTGGTCTTCCTCTGGGTCTTTTTCCTGTCAACCTTGCAGAGAATACTTGTTTTGCTAATCTTTCCTCTTCCATTCTATTTAAAAGACCATACCACCTAAGATTAGGTCTGCTACTGCATCCCTGATGCTGACAATATCAAGTTCTTTCCTAATATCCTCATTTTTAATACGATACTGCTATTGATTCTATCTGTTCATTCCATAATCTTTCTCAGGATTCTCATATCTGCAGTCTCAAGTCTTCGGTCAAGTGTTTTACTTCTGTCCCAGCTCTCAGATCCATAAGTTAAAATTGGTTTGAACAGTCTTGTATACAGCTAATTTAGTGTTTTGACTAATTTCTCTCTTATTCCGTATAAATTTATTCAGTAGACTTTCTACCATACCAGCTTTGTTGATTCTGTTGTCTATTTCCATATTTAATTTACCATCTTCACTAAAAATCGTGCCCAAGTAACTGAAATGTTTTACTTGTTCTATAGGTTCTCCATTCACAATGCAGTTGATATTTTCAATGCTTCTGCCTATTTTCATTGTCTTTGTCTTTCTCTTGTTATTGCTGACCTTCATACCATATCTATTACAACAGTTATTCAATTTAGTCAGGGAATCTTGCAGACTTATAGCAGATTTATTTAGAATCATCATCTGTATAAAGCAGAGAGTGAGATTAACATCTCCAATTTTGATATCAGGTTTAATACCACTTTCCTCCATAATGTGATCCATATAGATAATGAATAACAGAGGGGATAATGTATATCCTTGTCTGACACCTGATTTAACATTAAACCATCTTCCTGTACTTCCTTCAATTCTAACTGCTGACTTACAACTCAAATAAAGATTAAGTATCGCTTGATATAATGCCATATAACTGTAGTGTTTTGAATAGCTTTTCTCTTGGCACCTTATCATATGCCTTTTCCAGATCTACAAAACTTAAATACAGATCTTTATTATATCACATGAATCACCCGATCCAATTCCTGCACGTATGTCCCTACTCCTTCTCCAATCCCCCCTTACTATTCCTACAGTTTCAGTTGTATTATGTCATGCATTTGGTGTTGTGCACAGTCATATTGTGAATATTCAGATAAAATGCATGACGTTGGCAATTGATCTAATTTTATTATTATTAATATTATTATTCAGGCCTCCAAGGAGTCAAAAGACTCATCGAGGGAGGTCCTTTCTAAGACAAAGTCTGTCAAGACTCATCGAGGGGAAGTCCCCCTCTGAGAAACACAAAGTTTATCATACCACTCCTTAAACCCACTGACTGTTCTCGCTCCCACCACTCCATCAGGCAATGCATTCCACGGCTCAACCACCCTCCACACAAAGAAACCACTCCTTACCCTCTTGCTCACAGTTTCCTTTCGTAACTTCCAGGGATGGCCTCTTGTCATCACTCCTTCCCGCTGATCAACCAAGCGAAAGAACTCCCCAGTGTCAACCCTGTAACCACCTCTCAACAGTTTAAAAGTCTCAATCATATCACCTCTCCTTCTTCTATCCACCAAACTCTGCAGTCCACATTCTCTCAGCCGATCCTCATAACTATCCTTGTACAGTCCTGAAACCATCTTTGTCATCCGTCTTTGTATCCTTTCCACGGTTAATTTATCCCCTTCAAATCCTGGGGACCAAATCTGAGAACAATAGTCCAAGTGTGGTCTGATCAGAGACTTATACAACGGAATGATAACCCTCTTATCTCTGCAGGTCAGTGTCCTTCTCATAATAGCAGCAATCCTCTGTGTTACCTTCACCACCTTTGCAATATGTCCCCTAAACTTCAGGTTTCTATCAATCATCAACCCCAGATCTCTTGTCTCCCCTACTTCCTCCAGTATAACTCCTCCCATAGAGTATGCAGCATCCCATCGATGTTTCCCAAACCTCAAGACCTTGCATTTTGCTGCATTAAACTGACACCCCCATTCATTTGCCCATCTATCTAGCTTATTTAAATCCTCTTGCAGGGCTACCACATCTGCACTATTACTAATAATCCTTCCAAGCTTCGCATCATCCGCAAACAACTGAATATCCCCCTGAAATACACTGGCTATGTCATTGATATAAAGGTTAAACAATATAGGTCCTAGTACTGAGCCCTGTGGGACCCCACTTGTAACCCTCTGCCTCCTGGAAACTGCTCCACCATACACAACTCTCTGATACCTATCAGACAGCCAATCCTGAATCCAGTTGACCAATCTGACATCCAGACCCATGTGCTGCAACTTAAATATCAGCTTATCATGTGGCACCCTGTCAAATGCCTTCGCCAAGTCTAAGAAAATTGCAGTATATGCCTTTCCCTCATCTAATGCTCTTGTAACTTTATTATAAAAGGCTAGCATATTGCTAAAACAAGAGCGTCCTTTCACAAATCCATGTTGATTCTCACAGATAACATTACCCTCATCTGCCCAATGCTGTACACGGTCCCTCACTACTTTCTCCAAGATCTTAACAACTACTGATGACACACAGACTGGCCTATAATTAGACACTTCCAGTCTGTTACCACCCTTATGCAATGGCACTATCTTACCTTCCTTCCATTCCCTGGGCACCTTTGCCAAAGCCAGACTTTCATTTAAAAGCCACGTTAAAGGTATTGTCAATTCCCTAGCACATTCTCTCAAAACTCGTGGCGAAATACCATCCAGTCCCACAGCTTTAATGACATCCAGAGTACTCAGTATCTGAAACACACTCTCCTCCTGTACCTCCAGACCTCGTACCAGTCCTATCCCTCTAGCATTAAAACTGACTCCTCTAGGATGAAATACTCCAATAAAGTGTTCATTGAACAATTACACTATGTCCTCTGCATCAGTCACTCTATTCCCATTTTTATCCCACAATATCATTCTTCCACAGTCATTTCTCCTCCTACTGGCCACATAGCTAAAAAATTCCCTATGATTTTCTTTGGATCTTAGGGCCAATCTCCTCTCATATTCCAGTTTCGCTTTCCTTACCACACGAGTCACTCTTCTGGCCTGTGTCTTATATTCCTCATGCATCTCTTCACCTGTCTCCTTATATCTCTTCCATAGCCTCTTTTTCGCATGCAATTCCTGTTTAATATTGTTTGTCATCCACTTTACTCCAAATTGCGCCCTCTTCTTCACTCGTGGTATACAACTTACCATTGCTGATAACAAATATTCTTTCACAATTTCCTACGCACTGGTGATATCCCGGCCTTCCAATTCCTCCCTCCATGAAACTTCCCGAAGTTGACGTCTAAGACTATTATAATCACCTGCCTTATAATTCCACATAAGTTCCCGTCTCTTTGATACTCCTGCATGTCTATTCATTTTCCAAGTCAAAACCATATGGTCACTCTCTCCAACTGGTGGGAGAGACGTCAACTCAGTTATTATCAACTCTTCTGATGCTATAACCAAATCCAAAATTTTTGAACCTCTTGTTCCCTCTGTTACATGTTGCCTAAGACATTTGTCCCTCAAGAATTCTAGAAATTCCATTCCCCTATTGTTACATGCATCTTCCTCTCTCCAATTTATACTACTGAAGTTAAAATCTCCCATAACAATCATTCTTCTTGCACTTGCCAAACTTAGCTGTCTAACATCTCCTGGTCCCCATCCTCTGTGCTCCTGGGTCTGTAGCAACACCCCACTAAATATCCTGTCTTGCCTACCTCTACCTCACACCATACGCTCTCAAAATCATTTGTCTCACTACCTTCCAAATTCTCCACTCTTAGAGGACATAGGTCATCACTTATCATAAGCAGCACCCCACCACCACGCTTTCCCCTCCTATCCTGGCGAAAAATGCTATACCCAGTGACTTCTATACCTGTTTTTATATCCTCTTCTGTCAACCACGTCTCAGTGATCGCAATAATTTTTCGCCAGGCTGATGCTATCTGCGCCACCAATTCCTCTCCCTTATTCCGGATACTCCTGGCATTAGTATACAGCATATAAATGCCATTGTTTCTATACCCAGCATTATCCCTTCTAGACTCCACTGGACTCAGTCTTACCTGACATTGTCTCCCTTCTCCCAAGTATCCATTCCCACAAGAGGCCACCCCTGCTATCATCCTCCCTGGGACACACTGACTCGTTCAGAACAGCAATCTCTCCAGATGCCTACGTCCTTCCTCATTCAAATGCAAACGGTCTCTCGCAAACAACTCCTCTCTTTCCTCAAACGCACTCCAAGCATCCACATATACCAGTCCTCTCTTGTCACACATTCTCGCTATTATGCCATTCAATATCACCGCTCTTCTGCTCAGCTCATCATTATCATACCTAGGCAACACGCACACTATTTTTCCTCTCTCTGTCTTCTTCCGTACAGTCTCAAGCAAAAATCTCATATCTCTCGCTGCCCGACTTACATTACCACTCAAGTCATTCGTTCCTACCATCACAATCATCTCATCCACCCTTTCACTTCTCTTAATTGCCATAGCCACCCTTTCTATTGTTCCTCCTGGCAAACACTCCTCACGCATCCTATCCTGAACACCACAGATCATTGAGTCACCATACATTATACCTCTTACCATTCCATCGCTCCTATTGTTTCCATTCTCTCCTCTTCTTTCATTCCCATACCTCTCTCTTCTACTGTTTCCATTCTCTCCTCTTCTAGCACTCCCATACATCTCTCTCATTCCCTCTCTCCTACTGTTTCCATTTTCTCCACTTCTAGCACTTCCATATCCCTCTCTCATTCTGTCTCTCCTACTACTGTTTCCATCCGCTCGTCTTCTAGCATTCCCATACCTCTCTCTCATTCCATCTCTCCTACCGTTTCTATTCTCTCCTCTTCTAGCACTTCCATATCTCTCTCTCATTCCGTCTCTCCTACTGTTTTCATCCTCTCGTCTGCTAGCATTCCCATACCTCTCTCTCATTCCTTCTCTTCTACTGTTTCCAATCTCTCCTCTTCTAGCACCCCCATACCTCTCACTCATACTCCTTAAATTCTCTCTCTCTCCTACTCTGATTCGCCTTGCATTCATCTCTTCCATTCTCCTAATCTTATCTTTCATACTTCTGCTCTCATTCACTAGACATTCCACCTCCTCTTTCAACTCATCTATCTCCCGCTGCAGGTCAGTCACTCTTAATCTAAATTCACTCTCCCAAACAAAACCATCTCCTAAACTTCCACAGTCACTCACACCTTCCACACTATCAACCATTATTTTCTCATTCTCTCCTATCATACTACTCGTCTTCCTACATTCATTCTCCGTTCCTGGAGCAACAAAGTCGGATATCGATATATCTAATGTAGTTATTTCCTCCAACTGCCTGCATTTTGCGCACATACGCTCTCCACTCTCTTTAACAAACCACATATGTAATTCCTTAGAAGCATACATGCCGCAAGTACTGCATGCCACAAAGTCCCTTATGATATTGCTAATAATCGAGTTCTTAAATGGCGGAGGACTTGGCGTTACGTCACTTGCGACTGCTGCTGAATCCACCATCATTCCTTACTGCCGAGTAGCGTAATCCTTAATTATTAGCGTAATCCTATAATCCCTAATTATAGACATTTAAAATAATCCGTGATGTCAAAAGTTACATTAAAAGAAAAAACTTCATAAAAGAAAGAATGAAGAGAGTGACACTGTATTTTGTTCTTTGAGCAATAGTAAATATTCTCTTGGATTTGGTGGCCAGCATGACATTGTCAAACACATAGACACTTCAAAAATCAAAAGGCTGTAAGAGCAAGTAAAATTAGTAAGACTCTCAAAGCATTTTTCAAAAACGAAGAGCCAAAATCTGATGACTATGCTCATGCAGCTAAAGAAGCTACCTTTTCTTTTCACAAAACTGTACATGATCAAAGTTTTAAATCAAGTCAAAACTTATTTCAATACTTTATGTCCCAAAATATTCCAGTGCCAGAACAAAAACAGAGGCCATAGCTAATAACGTAATTGCAGCTTTGCTAAAGGGAGGTCATGTTTTAGTAATCTACTTACTTATTACAATAAAGTGACTGCTTCCTTGGACAGAGGAGAAGGATACACAGTAATATACTTGGATTTTGCAAAAGCTTTTGATAGAGTACCTCATGATAAGTTGACAGTCAAACTAGAGCAGATGGGGTTGGAAATTAGATTAGTGCATTGGATTGGAGACTGGCTATCTGATAGGTATCAACAAGTTGTGTATGGGGGTGCAATATCCAGGAAAAGGAAAGTCACTAGTGGAGTGCCTCAGGGATCTGTTTTAGGGCCATTACTATTTAACTTGTATAGTAATGATATTGGCGAAGATTTGGATGGAGATATTCAGTTGTTTGCAGATGATACAAAGTTGGGACGAACCATAAAGAGTAGTGAAGATGTTGTGGCCTTGCAAGAAGACCTGAATAAATTGAGTGATTGGGCAAGCAAATGGGGATGTGAGTTCAATGTTGCAAAATGTAAGGTTTTAAAATTTAGAAAACAAAGATGGGATGCAGAATTTATGCTTGGTGAGAATATATTGTTGGAAGTAGAGGAAATAAGAGATCTGGGGGTGATAATGGATAAGGATCTGAAATTTAAGGGACACATCACCAAAATTGTGAAGACAACACAAAGACTTCTGGGAATGATGCAGAGGACACTGACGTGTAGAAGTAGGGAGATTCTTGTTCCATTGTATAAGGCTTTGATTAGGCCCCACATGGACTATTGTGCCCAGATTTGGTCACCTGGTTTTCAGAAGGATGAAGAGATGTTGGAAAGGGTCCAAAGGCGACTGACTAAGGTAGTTTCTGACCTCTGGAATGTCGAATATGAGGAAAGATTGAAAAGATGTAATTTGCAGAGTCTAGTGGAGAGAAGGAAGAGGGGAGATATGATAGAGACCTACAAGTTGGTAAGGGGTTGTTATAGGATCAATGGTGGAGAAGTTCTACAGAGAATAGTGGGAGATCAGGGGAGAACCAGAGGTCATCCCTGGAAACTGTATAAAGAGGGTGTGAGTAGGGGAGTGAGAGGCAGTTTTTTTTTTGTGCAGAGTTGTGAGTGATTGGAATGCCTTGCCTGAGAGTGTGGTGTCTGCAAGGAGTTTGAATGTGTTTAAGACGTGCGGTATGATGAGATGTGTGTGAGATAAAAGGACCTCCTAGATGAGTCTTTGCCTCCATGAGGTCTTGTTTAATAATAATAATAATAATAATAATAATAAAGTATAAAATGAATTAAATAGTTCCAATTTTCTTACTATATCTGTATATGCCTCCAACAGATTAGATATGAAACTTGTACCGTCTTAACTAGAATATTTGTTCCACACTTTGGAGTTAAAATATGGCTGATAGAATTTGATGATTTAACAGGAGAGACAGCAGATATTTTAACTACGTGACTGAAACTTTTAAAAAAATTAGTATAGAAAATAAAATTGTATTGTACTGTGCAGATAACATGTACACATTTTGGAGAAATGAGAAAGCAGGGTGAAACTAACATTCATACAAAGTTACAACAAGAAATGATCAGAAAACTTTTAGGAATTGAGTGCTGTGCTCATATTGTTCACAACTGCGTACAGAGTGATATTGATCAACTGCCTGTTGATATAGAAATGATTGTAATTAAAATATACGGGAATCTTCACATTTTGAATGTAAGAGTAGAAAAACTAAAAGAATTTTGTGAGTACAAAAAGGCATAGTCACACAGTATTATAAAAATTTTAAGTCTGCTATCTGCTCTGCAAAGGATTCTTTTGATTTGGGAAAGATTGAAATCTTGCTTCCTTTCAAAGTGGGAAAATTCCTGCCCAAAAGTAATTAGAGACTTTTTTGAAAATCCACTCAGTGAATTATTAGCTTTATTTGTTCATGGCAGCCCTCAAATTTTTCAAGAAACTGTGTCAACTTTTGAAAAAAAAAAAAAAATGAAATTTCAACTACGGAAGTAGCTTTGAAGTGCAAGGAATTGAAAGTAAAATTAATAGCCAGAAGAGACAACAAGTCATCTCCCAGTTTTGCAAGCAAAAGCTATCTCTGTATGCCAACAAAGGAGATGCAAATAAAGAAGATTTTGAAAAGCGTATTTTGAATTTTTATGAGAAATGTATCTCTTATTTAGAAATGTGGGAAAGCAGTCTCAAAGGTACAGAGCAGTTTTCTTGGATACAATTAAGCCGGATTTTGAGCTTTGGCCAGATGTTGAAGCATCTGCAGAATTTGTTAATTCCATAGCACATTCCAAAAAAGAAGTTGTTGACATAGTGATGCACCGAAGAAGAAAAAGAGACATAGACAAACTTTTCGATGAAGTTTCAATTATAAAAATAATACTGCAAGATTTAAAAAATAAACCTGAGAAAAACAAGCAATCAGAAAGAAAAATTATAGAAGAATATCAGAAGGCCACATCAAGTGTTGTTCATTTATGGGTTGAGGTATTCAAAATGATTAAAACAAATGGGAGTGAATGCCAAAACTTTGAAAAGCTGATGGAGTTTATCTTTTGATTGCCAGGATCAACAGCACCAGTAGAAAGAGTTTTTACTATAATGAACGATGTTTGGTCTGCTGATCGAAAAAGACTTTTAACTGAAAACACTAAACGTCTCCTTCAAATAAAAGTGAATTCACATGTGAATTGCTCGAAGTTCAGTGAACCGATAAAAAATGACATAACTTTTTAAAAGAAAGTTCATTCCTCTCAAAAATATGAATTGTACAATTAATGTGAATAAATATCTATTTGAAGGTAAACATTTCATATTTCTTTACAATTTTTTTTTATGTTTTTGTCTGTATTTTGCTTTCAAGAAATATGGTAACCCCTTAACACGTGGGCACTAACGCTGGACAAATGAAGTTGAAGAAAGGCAACCAAAGTTGGGTCTAGAGTCCTAAATGGCACCCCTTAGTGGGGTAAACTAGGTAGTCTTGGCATTGGGCTGAAGAAAGGAGAATTAATGCTTCCCAAATTTGGGAGGCGTCTAGTGGAAACTAATGAAAGCATGCAAGAAAACAGAATGAAAGAATAAAGCGTAAAAGAAATGATGAGCGATTCCAGGATAGCAGTATATGGAGACGCCATAATTAGAGGGCTAGTTACTGAGAGAGTCCATAAGGTCTGCTATCCGGGTGGAAGAATGAGTACAATAATTAAGGCGTTGGACATGAGCAAGAAAGGAGCAAGAGAGTTAGTTGCGATTGTAGGGACTATTGATCTAACTGGACATAACAAGGATGTGAGGACGAATATCAGGAGACTATTGAGAAGAATGAAAGATAACAGTGTAGTAGGAAAGGTTATCAGTGTGTTACCCAGGTATGATGATGATGAGTTGCGATGGAGAGCCAAAATCTTGAATGGTATGCTGGCAGAGCTGTGTGAGGAGAAGGGAGTGGAGTTTGTGGATGTATGGTATGTGTTTGAGGGAAGAATGAAATTATACAGGAGTAATGGGCTGCATTTAAATGGCTTTGCTGGAGAAAGTGTTATTGGATGAAAGTATAGTGTGTGAAAGTACAGTTTGTGATGTGTGCCAGAGATCAGAAGGAAAAGATGAAGAGAAAAATCAGGAGAGCGGTACTGAAGAGACAGAAGTGCTTTGCAGTGGAAACGGTACTAGTAGTGAGAGAGGAAGAGAGAACCGGAATACAAGAAGAACAGGGAAACAGGGAGAGCTCGGGTAGACAGGGGGACATGGCATAGAGAGAGTGAATGTTGAAAGTGGAAGTGAATGTGGGCGTAGAAGTGGAGACTGAGCAGGTATATGTGGTTAGCGGTGATAAAGGTGATTTGTCACATGTAGTGGAGAAATCACAACCACCATATGGCTTGGATAGGACTGGCTATAGACCTAAAAATGAAATGTTGTGTTTGTTTACAAATGCCAGAAGTATCAGAAATAAAGGGGATGAAATGGTTTCAGTGTTCACCCCCAAATCATTGGAATAAGTGAAACATGGTTTGAATGAAGATGATATCATAATCGGAATAGAAATGGAAGGGTACAGTATTTTTTCTGAGCATAGAAAGGGCAGGAAGAGAGTGGGAGTGCTGCTGATGATAGCGGGGGAATTAAGTCCACATAAGGTAGACATGAAAGGGGGAAATAGTGGCAATGGTTATGAGGCAGTGTGGTGTAACGTGGAGGTTGAAAGGAAGGCATATTTAGTTGGATGTTGCTATAGGCCTGGGAATATGGAAGGTGGTGATGAAGAAATGTATAAACAACTTGGATTAATGAACAAAGGAAGAGTAATTACGTTGGGTGATTTTAATTATGCTGGTACACATTGGAATGAAGTGACAGCATTTGGGAATAGGGAAAACGAATTTCTCGAATTGTTAAGAGAGAACTATCAAAGGCAACACGAAAAGAAAGGCATGGGAGGATCAAGAGTTCCGGATCTCATCATTTCATCAGAGGATATAATTGTTAGAGGGGTTTCACATTTTCCTCCATTTGGTGAAAGTGATCATGAAGTAATCATCTGTGTTGTGGTTAGTCATATACAGACTTTTGCGAGGAATGGATATATGTGGAATTATAAGTCTGGTGATTATGACAAGCTTAGAAGACAACTTTGAGCTATAACATGGAATGAGTAGTTGAGCGGTAAGGAAATAAATGCTACATGGGAACTTACAAAGAAATACATAACAACATCATTGTACTAATGTATCTCAAAGGCCAAAAAGGTGAATATGGTAGGTGAAAAATGGATGAATGTGGAGCTTAAGCATGGAATTTTGAAAAAGAAAGTACTTTGGAGGAAGTACAAGATGAATAATGGTAATCACTCACATGAAAAATATAAAGAACAAGCCAGGAGAGTGACTCAGTTAGTAAGGAAAACAAAAATAGATTATGAGCAGAAATTGGCAAATCAAGCTAAGAAAAACCTTAGACAGTTTTTTAAATATGTGGCAAGTAGAAGGAAGAATGATCATGGAAAGACGAAGTTAAGGGATGAAAGTGGTAGAATAGTAACGGCTGCAGAAGACATTGTTGAGGTATTCAGTGATTAATTTATAAGTGTGTTTTATCCTGATCAGGGTGGAATCATGAGGAACTTAAGTGTAGAGGACATAGGAAAGGATAGCTTAATTGTGAGTGAGCAGGAGGTATTTGATGAAATAAATAACCTTGATGTTAATAAGGCAATAGGGTTTCATGACATATCATGATGCACCTTAAGGGAATGTTCCAGGGAACTGGCAGTAGCATCGGCATGCCTGTTAAATAAGAATTTTGCAACAGCACAGGTTCCAAGGGAGTGGAAGGAGGGTAAAATTCTTCCACTGCATAAAGGTGGTGATAAGGCTGTAGCTTCAAATTATAGGCCAGTCTGTATATATGGAGTTGTGGTGAAGGTCCTGGGAAGATTGGTGAGCAGGATACAGAAATGGGTTGATACCAGCAGTATTCTCTGTGGTTATCAGATGGGTTTGTTAAGAGGAGATCATGTTTCACTAATTTACTTATGTACTATAACAAGGCGACAAAACCTTGGACAAGGGCGATTCATATACGGTGGTGTACTTGGATTTTGCAAAGGGTTTTGATAGACTGCCACATGACAAGCTCTTAAATAAATTGAAACAGATGGGATTGGATAACAGATTTGTGTTGGATCAGTGACTGGCTATCCAATAGGTATCAGAAAGTTGTATATGGGGGTGCAGTATCTTGAAAGAGAGAGGTTGCCAGTGGTGTGCCGCAGAGGTCAGTTTTGGGGCAATTGTTGCTCAATTTGTATGTTAATGATACTTGGTTGGGTATCCAACCAAGTATCATTAACTAGTGATATCCAGCTGTTTGCAGTATATCACTAGATATAACTAGTGATATCCAGCTGTTTGCAGATGATACAAAACTAGGGAGAACAATGCACAGGCAAGCTGATGTTAATGCTTACAAGAGGAATTGAATAGATTGCATGAGTGGGCAGGTAAGTGTAACTATCAGTTCAATGGTGCCAAGCGTGAGGTTTTGAGATTTGGTAAGCAACAATGGGATGCAAAGCATACACTTGGTGGGGAAACTTTAACAGAAGTAGAGGAGATGAGAGATCTAGGAGTGGTGTGGACAAGGACCTGAAATTCAGCAGCCACATTACACAAGTTGTGAAGACATCACATCGAATAATGGCAATGTTGCGGAGAACCCTGACGTGCAGAAATAGAGAGGTTATAATTCCAGTGTATAAGGCCTTGATCAGGCTCATATGGATTATTGTGTACAGATTTGGGTGCCAGGTTTTCATGGTAATGAGCATATGTTGGAAAGGTTCCAGAGGAGATTCACAAAGGTAGTCAGTAGTCTTTGGAATGTGGAGTATGAGGACAGATTGAGAGAATGTAAGTTGCACAGCCTCGTGAATAGGAGGAAGATGGGCGATATGATTGAGACATATAAGCTGGTCAGGGGTTGTTATCAGGTAGACATGGAAGAGGTTTTTCATAGAATGGGAGAGGGGATTAGAACAAGAGGTCATTGCTGTAAACTGTATAAGGAGGATGTGAGCAAAAGAGTGAGAAGCAGGTTCTTTGCATGGAGGGTGGGTGGTGTTGTGGATGTTGACACATTGAATAAGTTTAAGACACTGTTGGATGAGCATTTTATGCAATAGTGAATACCTCCCACGATGAGTCTCTGACTCCATGGAGGTCAAATGTTAATAATAATAATAATATCCTGTCTTGCCCACCTCTACCTCACACCATATGCTTTCAAAACCATTAGTGTCACTGCCTTCCAAAGCCTCTGCTCTTAGAGGACATATGACATCACTTATCATAATCAGTACTCCCCCACCGCATTTTACCTTCCTATCCTGCCGAAAAATGCTGTACCCTGCTACTGCTATTCCTGTTATTATATCATCTTCAGTCAACCACGTCTCAGAGATCCCAATAATATTTGGCCAGGCTTATGCTATTAATGCCACCAATTCATCTCCTTTATTCCAGATATTCCTGGCATTAGTATAAAGCATAAAAATGTCAATGCTTCTATATCTATTATCATCCTTCTCCACTGGACTCCTTGTTACCTCTCTTCTGACACATTCTGGCTATTATGCTATTCATTATTACTGCTCTTCTGCTCAGCTCATCATTATCATACCTTGATCAATGGACTGCAGGGAATATTTAGTTGATTTGTATGATGTGAAGCTGGGAAGGGTTATTAGTAATAGTGCAGATGCAGCAGCTCTGCAAGAGGATTTGAATAAACTAGACCGATGGTCAAATGAATGGGGATAACGGTTTAATGCAGCAAAATGTAAAGTCTTGAATTTGGGATATATCGATGGGAGGCTGCATACTTGACTGGAGGAGATGTACTGGAGGAAGTAGGGGAGACAAGAGGTCTGGAAATAATGATTGATAAAAAATTGAAATTCAGGGAACACACTGCAAAGGTGGTGAAGTTAACCCAGAGGATGCTGCAATACTGAGAAGGACACTGACCTGCAGAGATAAAAGAGTTATTGTTCCCTTGTATAAGACACTGATCAGACATACTTAGATTATTGTTCTCAAATTTGGTCCCCACGATTTGAAGGGGATAAATTGACTGTGGAAAGGGTACAGAGGCAATAATAAAGATGGTTTCAGGACTGTACAATATGAGTTATGAGGATCGACTGAGGGAATGCGGACTACAGAGTTTGGTGAATAGAAGAAGGAGAGGTGATATGATTGAGACTTTTAAACTGTTGAGTGGCAGTTACAGAGTAGACATTGGAGAGTTCTTTCACTTGGTGGAACGGCGGGATGGAGCGATGACAAGGGGCCATCCCTGGAAGTTATTAAAGGAGGCTGTGTGCAAGAGGGTGAGGGCTGGTTTCTTTGCATGGAGAGTGGTTGAACCTTGGAATGCATTGCCTGAGAGAGTGGTTGGAGTGGGAATGGTCAATGGGTTCAAGAAGTGGTATGATACACTTTGTGTTTCCTAAAAACAACCTCCCATGACGATTTTTTTAACTCCATGGAGGCCTGAATAATAATAATAATAATAATTGTATTCCTTGGGAAACACATAAGAGGAATGACTGTTCCAGAATGCAGCAGTAGAAGAAATGAAAGAGGAAGGAAAGAAATTTCTTGTGTGAGTTTGGAGTTGAATTTAAAAAGGGGTGTTGAGTGGCAGATGCACCCATTTCAATGGGTTTAATAGAGAGTGGAGAAATTATTGATGATAGTTCATATGAATAACTGCCATGTTATTCATATGAACATGGCAGTTATTTCACACAGCAATGGCAGAAAGTGGATAGGTTGAATTGCTAAGAGACGGGTCATTAAATAACCTAATTGCCGTCTTCTGTATTAAGTCAAGTATCTTTAGGAAACTCTTGTGGCCAAATACAAGAGCAATATTCAATAGTTGGCCAGATTTGGGATTTGTATAAGGTAAATAGTTGTTTTGAGGTAAAGTAACACTTTGAGTGAAAGTGAATCCAATTTTTTGGATGCCAGGAAGGAAATGGTTGAAATGTGTTTATGAAAAGCCTGATTCCGTGTTTCCCTGAAAATAAGACCAGGTCTGATATTAATTTATGCTTCAAAAGACCCATTAGGGCTTATTTTCAGGGGATAAACAATCTATATTTATTCATTTATTCATGTACAAAAATCTACATTTATTCAAATACAGTCATGTCATCTTCTTTTGGAACATTGTCATAACTCTCCAAACCTGAATTCACGTTTCAAGTGCACGTTTAATAACTTTAGTATCTTCCAGCTTGAACAGTGTTGTCGATCTTCTTAGAGACAGTTCATATCGCTGAAGGAACCATCTAGCCAGTGTTGTGATGCTTTGAATTCTTCTAGGGATATTTCTGCCTGTGGTGCCATTGCAAGGGCAAATGCTTGAATATCAGCCCTGCACACAACCAAAGCTTTTGCTCTCCTGTCAGCAATCCATTCACAGATGATGTCTTCCGGCTCAGGAAATAATGGTTGCTGACCTGAGCCACACTTGCGCTTCTTAGCATTTCTCTCATCCACCTATTGACTGAGGTTATCATACTCTGCTTACCATTTTCGGACCATTCAGAGATCCAACTTCTTCTCTTTGCAGAAAGCCGTAAGATTCTTGCCCCAGGAGTTCTCCATGATTCGTTTCTTGTACTTGATGGAATAGGTCTTTCTTTTTTGCACTCATCTTTTCTGGGGATCAAAATATTATTCCCTTTAAATCTACCATTAAATCAAGTGTTAATTGAAGACTTATGAGAAAATAGAGTGGCAACAAAAATTATGACAGTTAAGAATGATGGTCCACAAAAAAGCAACGAAAAATTGCAGGCACCAGAATTCAGAAAACTTTTCTTTATTTCACATGAGTGCATTAAGTACGTCCGTTACAACACATGACGTATTGAATTATGAAGATTCATATTAGACACAACCACGTCCATTCGTTATCAAGTGCACACGTTATTTGTGTGTTATGTCTGTACTCCGATTGGTCATTCGGCAATAAGTCTTGAGTTCATCTGTTTAAATAGGTGTTTACCTCTCATCCAAAGGTGCCTGCTTGGGTATTTACAAATATTTAATTATAATTTATATTATCATTTATTTTAAGTATTAATGTCAATAATATTATTTATTTACATTTAATTATATATTAATATTATTATTTTATAATTCAATACGTCCGTCGTGTGTTGCAATGGATGTACTCTAAATGCATCCGTCTGGCTAACGATCTTAACAGGAGCTTATTTTTGGGGTAGGGCTTATATTATGAGCATCCTGAAAAATCATGCTAGGGCTTATTTTCTGGTTAGGTCTTATTTTCAGGGAAATACAGTATTAGATTAATGCCAAGATGAGAAATCTCGTGTTGTCTGGGGATTTGAGTATTGTATAAGATAGTACTTGAAGAAAATGCCCTTTTTTGTGAGAAATAAGGCACAATGTGTTTAATAGTATTGAAATTGACAAGGATACTCCATTGCAGAATGGCTTGGAGATCAAAATTGAGGGCATTGGGAGTTGATGCTTGTGCTGTAAGTTGTGGTGATTTGTGTCATGCAAGGTTTGTCAGATGAGAAATAAGACTGCAATCTGCTGTCATCAGCAAAGTTATGTATTAGGTTGGTGGTCAGCTGGAGTAGGTCATTGATATATAAAAGAGTGGATGAATGGATGAGAAAACAGAGCCTCATGGAACCCCCAGTTAAATAGTTATAGGATAAGAAACCATCCACCATTGCACATGGCATGTGGCCAGTCAGATGCTTGGCAACCCAAGTCTTAGGACAGACCAAATGAAGGGAGCTTACTTAACAGGCCTTTGTGCCAGACCTAGTGAAAGACTTTCGAGATGTCACTTTTGTCGAACTTTTCCATTATATCAGTCTAGAGATGGGTGACGTATGTAAGCATATGTCATAATGAACATGAAGCATATGATGAACCCTTATTATCTCTATATCTGTGATGTATTGAAAATTTCTTTTTTATTTATGCTATAAAATCCTAATAACATTTATGTTTCTATTATCTCTCTTTTCCAGATGTCACCCAAATTTTCCAACTACAAACTTTTGGTTTATCCTTATTGGGAAAATATGACAAACCTGTGTACATTTTGGTCACCCACTGCTGGATCCCGTTCATCACTTTATCAACCCAAAGAAACTCAGGCATTCAAATCTGAGGACAATAATCCAGATGTGGTTGCATCAAAGCCTATTTGTCAGTGCATTTTTCAAGATCCAAATATTTCTTTGTGTTATTTTGCTTAATTTTGCATTATGTCCCTGAAATTCAACTGCCTATCCACCAATGTCCTCAAATTCCTAGCCTCATCTTCTCATCCTAAAGTGTATAACCTTGCACTTTTTTTGCACTGCACTGTCAGTCAAAAGTGGAAACAACCTTTAGGATCTCTATATCATCTTTATTAACTATTGCCTTCTCCAGCTTAGCACCATTAGTGAACAACTGGATATTTCCACCATCATTAATGCAAATATTAGTGAGAGATGTCCAAGCACAGAATTCTTCAGCATACTGCTGCTCACCTGCATTCTCCTTGTTTCTGCTTCACTGTATGCTATTCTTGGAAGTTTGTCCATCAGCAACCACCATCATCAATGTTGCCAGCCTCATACCCATCCCAATTTATTATTATTATTATTATTATTATTATTATTACTTGACACCTCTTGGAAATACCAGACTCACAGAGGAAAGGGCACCTACTCTACAACTCTCTGTCTCCACCACCACCACCATTACTCTACAACCCTCTGTCTCCACGAACCACATCATCTACACCAATGCCATCTACTGTCACCGCCACCACTAGTATTTTTCACAGACAATCACAAACATCCTTGCCTACGGCGGAGTTCGAACCCGCAGCCTTTTGGCTGGAGAACAGATATGCTAGCCACTCGGAACCAGGTTGGCATTTATGTAATTCATCATTGTCAAAATCATCATTGATTTCTATGCAGTATCCTGTCAAGTGCCTTTGCAAAATCCATCAGTAACCATGGTGTTACTTAGCCAAAGTTGGGCGATTGGTAGAGCCTCAGCTACTCATGGCTCACCAAAAAGTTAGGCAAGTTTGAGCGCAGTTAGTAGTTGGATGGGGATCAGTTGTTCGATGCTGTTGGCACATGCTCCATCGATGAGTCTTTGGACTCCCTGGAGGTTGTCACATAATAATAATAATAATAATCTATTTATCCCAAAATGCATAACTTTACTTCCTTCCATATTAAACTGATACACATTATCTTTTGCCCATATTGAGAGCCTATTAATATCATCCTGCAAGCTCTCCATTGCTTTCATTAAATATTACCATACTCAATTTTGCATCATCATCAGCAAACTGAATATTTCCCTTCATATTATTTCGTATATCATTTATGTACAAATTAAACAGTCTTGTGTTTCACCACTAGTCATTGCTTTCTCCTGGATTCTGCTCCTCCATATACTATTTTCTGGTATCTGTCCATCAGTTAACAGTGGTGTTCTTTCAAATGCCTTTGCAAAATTGCAAAAATTTCTCACCAGGTTGGCCGAGTGGTTATCTGCTCTCCAGCCAAAAGGCTGCCGGTTCAAATTCCACCATGGGCATAGATGTTTGTGATTGTCTGTTAAAATTCTAGTGGTGGTGATCATTTTCCATGAACTGCAAACATGCTTTCTTTGGTGTTTCTATTTATGGCATATCTCCAAGCTTCCTTATACACTTGTCATAATTATGCTCTGTAGTTCTACATATACCCATTTTCAACAGAAAACTCCACTGCATAACCATTTTTTAAATCAGGTTTCTAATAGCTATTTCTATCTCATGTACTGACGTGTATCCCTGATTGTATTCTTCCTGATTATTTTTTTTCTACCATCCAGTTGTTTGGTAGCTCAGTCATACAGAATATTCTTATCTTCATTTTTATATATCATTTTTGTAATCATCTAAATCATCATTATGATGTGGGAATAACATTTAGGATTGGGAAGAGGTGTAATATCAGTGATGATAGAGAGAAAAATGGCCAGGAAAGGGAGTTAGGGAGGAGTGATAGCCAAGAAGTGAGGTCAGTGAACCTTGCTATAAAACGACAAATGAGCTGGTGTGTATGTTTACACATGCCAGAAGTATTCGAAATAAGAGAAATGAAACTGTAGCATTGATAAGAGTTCATTTGTACAAAAATGAACTGAATAAGTGACACATTGTTGAATGATGGTGACATTCTGAGAGGAATAGAGATGGAGAGATATGTAGTTTTTTTGTGAAGATAGATAGAGCAGAAAAGGAGGCGTAGTGCTATTGATGATGGCATAGGAGTTGTGCCCATCTAAAGTGGGAAGCAAGGAGCAAATAGTGATGGTGGTTTTGAAGCAGAAATAGTGGAGGTGGACAGGATGAAATGTTTGGTAGGTAATGTGGAGGGCAGTGAAAAGGATGTTAATAGGCTGATCGTTATGGGTGATTTCAATTATGGTAATATATAGACAGGAATGAAGAAACATCACCTGGAACCAAAGAGAATGAACTTCTTGAGTTTTTGAGGGCCAACTATCTTAGGCAGTATGTAACAGAGGATACACAAGGGTCAAGGATCTTGAATCTGATTATCTCATCAGAGGGTATTATTGTAAATGAAGTGTCAAATCTTCCTCTAGACAGTGAAAGTTGTCATGATGATGGAAAGAAATGGCTAGGAAAGAGAGGAGTCATAGCTAAGAAGTAAGGTCAGTGAGCCTTGGCTGGTGGCCAGTCATATCAGGGCTTCTGTGAGAAAGGGTTATATGTGAAACTATAAGGTGGGTAATTACGACGTACTCAGGAAGGGGCTTGCAGCTATATCATGGAATGGGGAAATGACAGGAAGAAAATCATGTTGCTTTCAGATATTCAGGAAGTATCTGGTACAGGAGATTAAACAAAGTAGGTGTGAAATGGACGACTGAACAGGTGAAGAATGCAATCTGGAAGAAAAAGGCATTGGAGACAGCACAAGATGAGTGGCAATAATCAGTTACATGAGGAGTACAAAGACCAAGCAAGGAAAGTGACTTACTTGGTAGGGTAGTAAAAGTACAGTGTAAGCAGCAGTTAGCACATGAGGCTGAAAAAATCCTAGGGAGTTTTTTTGACATGTGGCCAGTAGAAGGAAGAATGATTATGGAAGGATGATGTTGGTCAGTGATAATAGCAGAATGATAGCCACTGAGGAGGATAATATAGTAGAGGTGTTAAGTGAGCAATTCATTAAGGTATTCCATCTTTGTGAATGTAACATCCTTGTGCTCACTCACCATCAGTGGCTCTTCATAAAGAGAATGAAAGGACTGAAGTTTCAAATTATAAGTCAATCTACTTGTCTGGAGTTGTTGTCAAGGTATTAGAGGGTTAGTGAGAACCAGCATTCAGAACTGGGCTGAACAGCAGCAGAACTCTCTTTGACAAACTGCAGGGGTTTTTGCTAAAGGAAGATTGTATTTTAGTAATTTGCTTACTTATTATAACAAGTGACAAATGCATTGGACAAGGAAGATATATGCACAGTGGTATATTTCAGTTTTGCAAATGCTTTTGATAAATTGCTACATGACAAGCTGATGATTAAACTGGAATGGATGGAACTGAATGGTAGAATTAGTGCATTGAATTGAAGTCTGACTGTCTGATAGGTATTAGTAGGTCATGTATGGGAGATATTTTCAGAAGATGAAAGTCACTAGCAGTGTGCTTCAGGGGTTTATTTTGGAGCTGTTGTTGTTGTTTAATTAGTATGTAAATGACATCGAGAAGGAGTTGAATAGTAATGTGCAGCTGCAGATGATGTGAAGCTGGAGAGAGCTATGAGGAATAGATTGGGTGTTGTAGCCTTGCAAGAGGATGTAAATAGACTTGTAAATGGGCAAATGAGCGGACTACCCATTCAGTGTAGCAAGTGCAAGGTTTTAAAATTTGAGAAGCAAAGATGGGATGTAGAGTATAAGACTGGCAAGGATATCTTAGAGGAGGTGCAGGAGATGATGTTGGATAGGGACCTGAAATTTTGGAGACTTTCCGTTAAAATTGTGAGGACAACACTCCGGCTCACGAGTTAGTTTTTTACATTAGATATATCGATATCCGACTTTGTTGCTCCAGGAACGGGGAATGAATGTAGGAAGACAAGTACTGTGATAGGAGAGAATGAGAAAATAATAGTTGATAGTGTGGAAGGTGTGAGTGACTGTGAAAGTTTAGGAGATGGTTTTGTTTGGGAGAGTGAATTTAGATTAAGAGTGACTGACCTGCAGAGGGAGATAGATGAGTTGAAAGAGGAGGTGGAATGTCTTGTGAATGAGAACAGAAGTATGAAAGATAAGATTAGGAGAATGGAAGAGATAAATGCAAGGCGAATCAGAGTAGGAGAGAGAGAGAATTTAGGGAGTATGAGTGAGAGGTATGGGGGTGCTAGAAGAGGAGAGAATGGAAACAGTAGAAGAGAGGGAATGAGAGAGAGGTATGGGAATGCTAGCAGACGAGAGGATGGAAACAGTAGGAGAGATGGAATGAGAGAGAGATATGGAAGTGCTAGAAGAGGAGAGAATGGAAATGGTAGGAGAGATGGAATGAGAGAGAGGTATGGGAATGCTAGAAGACGAGAGGATGGAAACAGTAGTAGGAGAGACAGAATGAGAGAGGGATATGGAAGTGCTAGAAGTGGAGAAAATGGAAATAGTAGGAGAGAGGGAATGAGAGAGATGTATGGGAGTGCTAGAAGAGGAGAGAATGGAAACAGTAGAAGAGAGAGGTATGGAAATGAAAGAAGAGGAGAGAATGGAAACAATAGGAGCGAGGGAATGGTAATAGGTATAATGTATGGCGACTCAATGATCCGTGGTGTTCAAGATAGGATGCGTGAGGAGTGTTTGCCAGGAGGAACAATAGAAAGGGTGGCTATGGCAATTAAGAGAGGTGAAAGGGTGGATGAGACGATTGTGATGGTAGGAACGAATGACTTGAGTGGTAATGTAAGTCGGGCAGCGAGAGATATGAGATTTTTGCTTGAGACTGTACGGAAGAAGACAGAGAGAGGAAAAATAGTGTGCGTGTTGCCTAGGTATGATAATGATGAGCTGAGCAGAAGAGCAGTGATATTGAATGGCATAATAGTGAGAATGTGTGACAAGAGAGGACTGGTATATATGGATGCATGGAGTGCGTTTGAGGAAAGAGAGGAATTGTATGCGAGAGACCGTTTACATTTGAATGAGGAAGGACGTAGGCATCTGGAGAGATTGCTGTTCTGAACGAGTCAGTGTGTCCAGGGAGGATGATAGCAGGGGTGGCCTCTTGTGGGAATGGATACTTGGGAGAAGGGAGACAATGTCAGGTAACACTGAGCCCAGTGGAGTCTAGAAGGGATAATGCTGGGTATAGAAACAATGGCATTTATATGCTTTATACTAATGCCAGGAGTATCTGGAATAAGGGAGAGGGATTGGTGGCGCAGATAGCATCAGCCTGGCCAAAAATTATTGCGATCACTGAGACGTGGTTGACAGAAGGGGATATAACAACAGGAATAAAAGTCGCTGGGTATAGCATTTTTCATCAGGATAGGAGGGGAAAGCATGGTGGTGGGGTACTGCTTATGATAAGTGATGACCTATGTCCTCTAAGAGTGGAGAATTTGGAAGGAAGTGAGACAAATGATTTTGAGAGCTTATGGTGTGAAGTAGAGGTAGGCAAGACAGGATATTTAGTGGGATGTTGCTACAGACCCAGGAGCACAGAGGATGGGGACCAGGAGATGTTTAGACAGCTAAGTTTGGCAAGTGCAAGAAGAATGATTGTTATGGGAGATTTTAACTTCAGTAGTATAAATTGGAGAGAGGAAGATGCATGTAGCAATAGGGGAATGGAATTTCTAGAATTCTTGAGGGACAAATGTCTTAGGCAACATGTAACAGAGGGAACAAGAGGTTCAAAAGTTTTGGATTTGGTTATAGCATCAGAAGAGTTGATAGTAACTGAGTTGACGTCTCTCCCACCAGATGGAGAAAGTGACCATATGGTGTTGACTTGGAAAATGAATAGACATGCAGGAGTATCAAAGAGACAGGAACTTATGTGAAATTATAAGGCAGGTGATTATAATAGTCTTAGACGTCAACTTCGGGAAGTTTCATGGAGGGAGGAATTGGAAGGCCGGGATATCACTAGTGCGTGGGAAATTGTGAAAGAATATTTGTTATCAGCAATGGTAAGTTGTATACCACGAGTGAATAAGAGGACACAATTTGGAGTAAAGTTGATGACAAACAATATTAAACAGGAATTGCATGCAAAAAAGAGGCTATGGAAGAGATATAAGGAGACAGGTGAAGAGATGCATGAGGAATATAAGACACAGGCCAGAAGAGTGACTAGTGTGGTAAGGAAAGCGAAACTGGAATATGAGAGGAGATTGGCCCTAAGATCCAAAGAAAATCCTAGGGAATTTTTTAGCTATGTGGCCAGTAGGAGGAGAAATGACTGTGGAAGAATGATATTGTGGGATAAAAATGGGAATAGAGTGACTGATGCAGAGGACATAGTGGAATTGTTCAATGAACACTTTATTGGAGTATTTCATCCTAGAGGAGTCAGTTTTAATGCTAGAGGGATAGGACTGGTTCGAGGTCTGGAGGTACAGGAGGAGAGTGTGTTTCAGATACTGAGTACTTTGGATGTCAGTAAAGCTGTGGGACTGGATGGTATTTCACCACGAGTTTTTAGAGAATGTGCTAGGGAATTGACAGTGCCTTAACGTGGCTTTTCAATGAAAGTCTGGCTTTGGTAAAGGTGTCCAGGGAATGGAAGGAAGGTAAGATAATGCCATTGCATAAGGGTGGTAACAGACTGGAAGTGTCTAATTATAGGCCAGTCTGTGTGTCATCAGTAGTTGTTAAGATCTTGGAGAAAGTAGTGAGGGACCGTATACAGCATTGGGCAGATGAGGGTAATGTTATCTGTGAGAATCAACATGGATTTGTGAAAGGACGCTCTTGTTTTAGCAATATGCTAGCCTTTTATAATAAAGTTACAAGAACATTAGATGAGGGAAAGGCATATACTGCAATTTTCTTAGACTTGGCGAAGGCATTTGACAGGATGCCACATGATAAGCTGATATTTAAGTTGCAGCACATGGGTCTGGGTGTCAGATTGGTCAACTGGATTCAGGATTGGCTGTCTGATAGGTATCAGAGAGTTGTGTATGGTGGAGCAGTTTCCAGGAGGCAGAGGGTTACAAGTGGGGTCCCACAGGGCTCAGTACTAGGACCTGTATTGTTTAACCTTTATATCAATGACATAGCCAGTGGATTGCAGGGGAATATTCAGTTGTTTGCGGATGATGCGAAGCTGGGAAGGATTATTAGTAATAGTGCAGATGTGGTAGCCCTGCAAGAGGATTTAAATAAGCTAGATAGATGGGCAAATGAATGGGGTCTCAGTTTAATGCAGCAAAATGTAAGGTCTTGAGGTTTGGGAAACATCGATGGGATGCTGCATACTCTATGGGAGGAGTTATACTGGAAGAAGTAGGGGAGACAAGAGATCTGGGGTTGATGATTGATAGAAACCTGAAGTTTAGGGGACATATTGCAAAGGTGGTGAAGGTAACACAGAGGATTGCTGCTATTATGAGAAGGACACTGACCTGCAGAGATAAGAGGGTTATCATTCCGTTGTATAAGTCTCTGATCAGACCACACTTGGACTATTGTTCTCAGATTTGGTCCCCAGGATTTGAAGGGGATAAATTAACTGTGGAAAGGATACAAAGACGGATGACAAAGATGGTTTCAGGACTGTACAAGGATAGTTATGAGGATCGGCTGAGAGAATGTGGACTGTAGAGTTTGGTGGATAGAAGAAGGAGAGGTGATATGATTGAGACTTTTAAACTGTTGAGAGGCGGTTACAGGGTTGACACTGGGGAGTTCTTTCACTTGGTTGAATAGCAGGAAGGAGTGATGACAAGAGGCCATCCCTGGAAGTTACGAAAGGAAACTGTGAGCAAGAGTGTAAGGAGTGATTTCTTTGTGTGGAGGGTGATTGAGCCGTGGAATGCATTGCCTGATGTAGTGGTGGGAGCGAGAACGGTCAGTGAGTTTAAATAGTGGTATGATAGACTTTGTGTTTCTCAGGGGGCGGGGGGACCTCCCCTCGATGAGTCTTGACAGACTTTATGTCTTAGGAAGGACCTCCCTCGATGAGTCTTTTGACTCCTTGGAGGCCTGAATAATAATAATAATAATAATAATAATTAAAAAAAAACACAGTTGATTATGGCCATGATATGGAGTACACTAACATGTAGAAGTAAGGATGTTATGTTTCCACTGTACAAGGTTTTTGATCAGACTACTTATGGAATATTGTGCACAGATTTGGTTATATGGTTTTTAAAAGGATAATGAGTTATTGAAGAGGGTTCAGAGACAATTGACTAAATTGATTTTGGGTCTCTGGAATGTTGAGTCTGAGGATAGAGATTGAGAGGATGCAAACTGCAGAGATTAGTGGATAGAAGAAGGAGGAGAGGGAGGGAGGGAGGAACATGATCAAGGCATATAAATTAGTAAGGATTAATTACCAGATTAATATGGATGAGATTTTTCATAGAATGGCTGGAGACAAGTGAAGAATAAGAAGACATCCTGGAAGCGTATAAGAGGTTTTTTGCATGAAAAGTACAGGGTGATTGGAATGTATTACCAGAAAGTGTTGTAAGTGAGGAGAAAGTGAATGCATTTAAGTCAATGTAGGATGAGCTGTATGAGAGTGGGACTTCTAGAGATCAGTTTGTTGACTAGAATTGGAGGTCTGATAATAATAACGTTCGATTCCTAGTAGTCTGCCATGAAAGTGGGGAGTGGCAAGAGAGAGCAAAATAGTTCCAAGACTGAGGTTTCAAATTATAGACAAATGAATATCTCTGGAATGGTAATAAAGGTATTGAAGAAATTGGTTAAATGAAGGATTCAGGAATGGATGGATGGAAAGGAATATGATGATTTATGGAGAATTGTGTGACTTTGTGAAGAGTAAGTCTTCACATAGCAATTCATTCATTTCCTACACTAAAATAATAGCTGAGTTGGTTAAAGGAAAATGGCTGCATCATGATACTGCTGATTTGTAGTATCATGGTGTAGATTTGTGCTGAATTATATCGTGACAAATGCGAAATGGTATTTGTCATGATATAATTCAGGATACTATAAGAGATCCTATTACGAGGGTGTGCTGAAAATCGGGATAACCACCATGAAGGAATTGAGGCAGAACCATGTAACTTACACATTATTCTACATATACATATTCTACATTCTTTCTTGCTTTAAAATCATTTGGATTCTAGATGTTTATCAGAACTTTTCAGCCCCCCCATACATAAGTTGGAGCAAATGAGAATGGGCATGAAAATGATGACATGGATAAGAAGGTGGCCAATGGACAGATATCAAAACATACATGGGGAATTGAATAAAAGAGAATGCAGGTGATCAGTAGTGTGCCACAGGGCTTGTACTTGGGCTGCTGCTGTTCAGTTTATACATCACTGATACTAGGAAAGATTTCAGGAGGGAGGGAATACCCACTTTTACTAATGATGCTTATCTGGGAAGAACAACTGTTAATAAAGGCAATATAGTAGACTTGCAATCTAAAGGTGATCTAAAGAGATTGGTAATTTGGGCAAAGAACAATGCCTGCCAATTGAGTGTGTTAAAGTGTAAAATTATGCATTTCTGGATGAAAACACTATAAGCTGTGTATTGCATAACTGGAACTGCACAACAGGAAATCAATGAGGCTTGGGATTTAGGGGCGATGGTGAATAGAATGTTGAAGTTCAGAGGACATATTTCAAAAGTGGACAAAATATCTCAAAGGATAACTTGGATGTTAAGAAACACGCTAAGCAGGAATAATGTCGTTATTTATTATTTCTCTTCTTTGATAAGACTGCAATGGGACTACTGTGAATAGTTTTGGTCACCTGGATTTCTTGAAAGTGGTTATAATAGTTTGTGGAATATTACATAATGGGAAAGAAAAGAACAAAGGTTTTCCTTTATAGGTTTTGTAAGGATATAGTTAGCAAGGTTTTAAAGGACTAGCTTTTTTGCTTGGAGAATGGTGGAGGTAGTTGTGAGTGCTCTGTCAGTGAGTGATTTTAAGGAGAATTATGATAGGCATTGTGTCAATAATGGTTAGTATGGGACTCCTACAGTGTGTCAATGAAAATAAATAGCATCAGTGGAAGACCCAAATAAATTCCGTGTGTAGAGGCTTAAGTGATGTGAGGACATCATGTTGGAGGCTTAATGGATTTTTTTACAACACTCAAAAAGAATTAAAATAGAATTTAATACTTCCTATATTTCGTCTTAGTCACTAGGACATCTACGGGGATTACAAAAACAATTAATGTAACATATGCACAAATAACAAACAATACTAAGCCCAACCACGTGGGTGACACTAAAGTCCTATCTAGGTAGAGCGACCTCTAAGGGCAGTAGTAGGTGGCCTGGAATGTAAGGTGGGAACTCTGGTGATGAGTGTTTCCCAAATCTTAGGAAGCTTAATGCAACCATATTTATTGAGATTTGGTTGGTTTATGAGAGCTGCTGCTGCTTCTAAGAAAAGTCTCTCTTTCTTGAATTTGCTGTGGTGGAGCATGGTGGTTTTTCTTCCATGATACTCTGTGGGTGGTGTCCAAAACATGGTCAGCCAAGCCTGAATGGCCATAGTTGTGTTTGAAGATGTAAGACTTGTGTTCCTCTAGACGGATGGATGCTGATCTGCCTGTCTGTCCAAAGTACGCCAGCTTACAGGAACAGGGTACTTTGTAAACTCCAGGCAGAGAGAGAGGAGGGAGCTGATCTTTCGTAGATTGGATAAGGGTAGCCAGTTTGCGGTGGGGCTTATATGCTGTGTGTAGATTGTACTGTTTTAGTATCTTGGCTATTTTTTCAGATGTGCCACGGATGTAGGGTATGGTGATGGCATTTTTAAAATCTTGTTGACGAGAAGGAAGGGGAATGGGGGAGGAGTTGATTATTTTTTTGATACTGTGATCGCTGTAGCCATTGGAGAGGAAAGTGCTGTGTATGTGGTTAAGCTCATTAGTGAGGGCGGTTCCACTGGAACAGATTGTGGGCTCTCTTGGTAAGAGTTTTAATGATGCCATATTGTTGAGAGGGGTAGTGGTGGTGGGAGAGTTTGTGAATGTATCTGCCTGTGTGTGTGGGTTTTCTGTATACGGTAAAGGTAACCCAAATAGGAGAAATAGGAGACCCAAATAAATTATATCTAAAAATCATAAAATCTTAAAAATGTAATAACTATTTCTTAATTCTTTATTTTCCTTACACTGCATATGTTTTAAGGAATCTCTCTAATATAAGCTAATTATTTTACCATCTTCCAAAATTATAGTCTGATTCTGCCTTAGTACTCACACTTCACTATAATAGCCCTAATACCTCAAATACTTTGACTGGTAAAATCACTTCAATATTTTAATTTTGCACAAGATAAAAAAAGAAGGTTACCATCAGAGGACTGCTAACACAGAACTAAAATTTACAAACACTTACCTAAAACCTCCAGCGTACAACTACTAAATGCTTCTCCTACATCATTAAAGGCTTCACAGGTATAAATACCAGTGTCTTCAGGGAAGATTTCTGGAATTATAAGCTGGAATACATCACCATCATGCTTATACTGGAAATCATCACTCGATTTTATTTCTTTATCATTATGTAGCCACACAGTATCAAATGCAGATGTACCTGAAAAATTAATAATGATAATTATCATGTAAGTTATTTATATGAATCTGATGCCACCCTTTTACAAAGCAGGAAAAAAAAAACAATAGATAAAATAATTAATTACAACAGCATTAACATAAATTTCCTATTCACAACATACAGTCATGGAAAGTACAATTTATTCAGAGTATACAGAATGAACATAAAAAAGTTTATTATCATCATAATCTCACCTCTATGGAGTCAAAAGACTCATTATTGGAGGTCTCACCACAGTCACTCACTCACACACACACACACACACACACGCACACACACACAACTAATGAAACTGTACCTTAAATGCCATTTTCCACGCTCTTAGGTAACACATTCCAATGGCCTGCCACACTCCATACAAAAAAACCCTTCTTATTCCCCCCTCCCCTTCTTCTTACACTCTCTACAGCTTCCAGAAAAAAAATTTCCCTCCCACATTAATCTAATAATCTCTATTAATAATTTATGTCTCGATCAAATCTTCCCTCCTAATCCTCCTATTTACTAGACCCTGCAAAACTCCATTTCCTCAATCTTTCTTCATGCTCAACATTCCAAAGATCAGAAACCACCTTAGTCAGTTGACTCTGGGCCATTTCCAATATCTTCTCATGCTTATGAAAGCTAGGTGACCAAATCTATGCCCAGTAATTCACATGTGGACAGATCAAGGCCTTATATAATGGAAACATAATTTCCTTAATTTTACATATTGGTATCCTCTGCATTATTGTCATAATCTGGTGTGCTATCCTCACAATGTTAGAATAGCACACCAGTTCCTTTACCTCCTCCAAAATACCTTTGCCAACTATATACTCTGCATTTGATCTTTCAAAATTTTAAAACTTTGCAATATTGAACTGGTAATTTCATTCACTTACCCATTCACCCAGTCTATTCAAGTCCTCCTGTAAAGTCAAAACATCTTTATAAATCCTCATACTTCCCAATTTTGCATCATCCGCAAACAACTGCATGTCCCTCATTCAAACCCTTCCTGATATGATTAACATCAAACTTAAACAGCAATATCCCACAAAACAGATCCTCAGGGCACACTATATGTCAAATAATTTTTTCCATACTATTATTGAAAATGCTTACATTTGATCGAAAATGCTTACATTTCATTGTACAATGCATACTATTAATGAAAATGCTTACGTTTCATTATAGAATTATACTATTAATGAAAATGCTTACATTTGATTGTACAACGTAGAGTTACGGCATCACCATCCTTCACTGTTGAACTTTTCAGATGCTCAATGATTCTAGGTGGTTTGGATCCTGCAGCTTTTTCACCAGCTTTCTGAGATTCCATTGCTGTAAAATAAAAACAGAAAAAGTATATTACATAGAGAATATTTTGATAACATTTCCTAAATCACATAAATATGTATTAAAAATCACATAAATAGGTTCAAAACTGGACAAAATGTTGAAAGTTTTTTCACTTGGTTAGACTCATCAAGGGGAGGCCCCCCCTAAGAAACACAAAGTCTATCATACCACTCCTTAAACTCATTGACCGTTCTCGCTCTCATATATTTAGTTTAATCCTTTATCCAAGTGTAAGCAAACAAAGTTTGTGCCTGAAGTATCTTCAGGACTGGCAGAACTTGTGGTAAAGGTAGTATAAGTTCTCATCACTTGCCTTAGTATCTCCCATAATGCAAAGCACATCTCCTTGTGGACATGTATAATGCTATGCATTAAGGGAAGGGCCACTATCCAGACCGGTTTAGACCTTTATTGAGGTCTCATCAGCGGGAGCCAGACCCAGTGGTGGTGATACCAAGGTGGAAGAAATGGAGAAGTTATATTTACCTATATGAGTTGCCAAAAGGTGTCACATATTATTAAATTATTCCAGAGTAATTTAATAATATGTTAAATATATTTAACATGATGTAATATGTTACATCATGAATTTATTATTATTTATTTGACACCTGCAGGGAGTCCATACTCTCATCGAGGAAGGGCACCTGCTCTACAGCTCTCCACCACCCAGTCCACCAACTACAACAACACTATATACTGCTGACTATCACCACTAGTTTTTCCACAGACAATCACAAAAATCCATGCCCACAATGGGATTCGAACCCGCAGCCTTTTGGCTGGAGAGCGGATATGCTAATTACTCTGCCAGCCAGGCCAGCGAATACCAGTTATTATAATAATGCACCATCATTGCTATTAAGAATATGCTAATGCTATCTGTGTGTACTTTTTCTTCTACAAATCGATGTTCTGCATGCCAGGTATGTAATAATAGTTCAGAAATAAACTTCTGCATCACACCAGTTGTGATTCTTCCAGAATATTGCTCTTTTGATATACAATTTGCAATTAAAACTTCTATATCTTGAAGTTATTTTAGCACTGTTATGTTATATAAATAAATTAAGAGAAAAATTAAATTATTGTGATTTATAAGTCTTCTGCCAAATCAATCAACTAAGACTAAAGTGCTTACATAATTTTTGTTAATTGTGTGTTTTCCAGCAAGTATGTCTATTTGATGCTTTTTTTTTTTGAAGGATGGACCTGCCATTTTTATCTGAGATGTGCTAATTTACCTTGATCAAAACCAAGACAAGATTTGAACTCCCATGATTTGAAGAAAAGTGCACAGTCACACAGTTATTCTTCCAATTGCATTATTATTATTATTATTACATCACACCTCCAGGGAGTCCAAAGACTCATCGAGGGAGGACACCCACTCCACAACTGTCTCAATCACTCAATCCACCAACTACAGCGAACCACATCATCTACATCGCCCACGACGACAACTAATATTTTCAAAGACAATCACAAACATGCATGCCCACGGAGGGATTCGAACCTGCAGCCTTTCAGCTGGAGAGCGGATATGGCCAACCAGGCCGGCTTATGAAAGCACTAGTAAGGATAGGATAAGAACACTACAATAATTAATACAATATATCTGTTCTTTGACACTAAACAAGATTAGAGAAAACAATATTAATTAGTTTATTTATATTATCATTAATATAACAAAAATAAACTTCTGGATACAGAGATCTTAATAGGAAGTTGGGTATTGAGGGAAGCAGTATTCTGGAATAGTCACCAGTTTTGTGATGCAAAAATCAGTTTCTGCTATTATAACTTCACTTGAAATGTAGAACATTGACATGTAAAAGAAAAACAGTTACAGTTCTGGTATATAAAGCATTCATTAGGCTACATACACTAGTGCTCAAAAGCTAAGGACAAACTACATTTTTATCTGTGTATGAAAAAATGTTCATGACTACAGCCAAATATGGACATAAATTTATTGCCAGCATAGTAATAAATTATACTGCACAAAAATACAATTTTTGCAAAAGTTACAAATTTCCTAAGGTTGTAGTTAAGGAATTAATGTGCAGTGCTTATAGAAAACTATGCAGAGAGACATTTCAGTATGGAATTTGTCCATCCGAAAGTGCAATGCAGCTTTCACAATGTTGTACCATGCTTAACAACAAGTGATTCAGGAGTTCTTGAGGCAAACTGGCCTACTCCTCCTTGAAAGCAAGGCAAAGGCCATGTTTTTTTCCTGAATTTCGAGAAACAATACGTCTCCCTAATGCATTCCAAACATGTTCTATGGCTGAGATCTGGGCAGCTTGCTGGCCACTCAATTCGATTAATATCCTCAGTCTCCAGAAGTAAGCCTACTGCTTGTATACGATGTGGCATAGTATTTTCATCCATAAAAATGAATTCTTCACCTGCAGCACCACAGAACAATCGAACATGACATTGAAGAGCTTTATTGCAATATCGTTCGCCAGTCGTAGTGTACCCTTTTTCCAGTACTTGTAGCTCGGTACATCCATTAAGCATAATGTGACCCCACACAATGACTCCAGTACCACCATGTCAATCTCTTTCAAGAACATTCTTGTGATGGTAAGCAGTACCACTTTCACACCAGATCAAGTGTCATCTAAAATTGGAGGAGACTAAAACGACTCTCATCTATAAAGAGTATATTAGCCCATTGGTGTCTTGTCCAGTTGCTATGAATACAATGTCACTGAAAATGTGATCTACGATGAGCTGTGGATTGAAAGACACAGACTACAGACCTTCATATGTATAGGCCTATTGTTGCAGACATCTTGCCACAGTTTGTCAAGATATCTGCATACCTGCACTTGAATGAAGCAGACTTGCTAGCTGACCTGCCATGGTGCACTGACTATGTTTTGCTGTTATAATCAAAAATCTGTCTTCGTGCTCCATGTTAGAGTGACCTCTTAGCAAAGTATGGAATACATTCCATTGTTGGTCTGAAATGCTACCCAGAGCCTGGATATAACACTATGTGAGTTCCAAACTCTCTAGTAATATCAGTAATTCTGCAGCCCTATTCAAGCTTTCCAATAATTCTTTCCTGTATGAAATCATTTAGTGATGTCTTTGAGACATTACAAGACATCCAAGTTTGCAACTTTATTCCTTCATTAAAAGAGCTTCCTTCAAACACATTTTGCATAGCACATCCTTTTGCCTTTTATCCTGTTGAGTGTTACCGTGTGACCTCTTTTAAATGATTTGAAGGTGTATCTGCTTTCTACTCAAAATAATAATCATCACAGAGTCTTGAGACATATTAAGGGAGTCTCTGTCAATCTGCACCATATCTACCATATTGAACTAGAAATTGCTCATGCTCTTAAGCATTCACCACACATTCTGGAAATTCATTCCACTTATCTACCGCTCTCTATGTGGCTAACCAGGTTGGCTACGTAGAGAGTGGTAGATAAGTGGAATGAATTTCCAGAATGTGTGGTGAATGCTTAAGAGCATGAGCAATTTCTAGTTCAATATGGTAGATATGGAGCAGATTGACAGAGACTCCCTTAATATGTATCAAGACTCTGTGAAGATTTAGTCATTACTACTTTTTTGTTAAAACTATTTTACCCTATTTCTTCCTGCATACAGTTAGAATGCATGTAACTGAAACTATAATATTTTATAAAAAAAATCTATATATTCAGTGATAATAATAATAATAATAATAAAACCAAGAACCTGAATACTAGAGCTACTTACGTAAAACACTAAGTTTACAAGTTGTGGAGACACTTCCAACAGAATTTGTAGCTTTACATGCATATTCGCCTTCATCTTCTGGAAAAACTTCAGCAATCATAAGAGTAGCAACTCCATTTTTATATTTCAAATCAATTACGTCTGAGGAATGAACACGCTAGAGAATCAAATCAAGTAACATATGGATTAATTTTGTTTTATGGTCAATCATGGTATCATTGACAAGTGCTTTCACACAATAAAATTCTGCTAAAATCAAGAATTATTACATTATACTGTTAACCTAATGGATGATATTTTATTATTATTATTTAGGGCTGCAAGGAGTCAAAAGACTCACCCCGGGAGGTCCTTCCTAGGAAACACAGGTCTATCAACTCAATGTGGGAGGTCCCTCCCGGGAAACACAAAGTCTATCATACCACTCCTTAAACTCATTGACCGTTCTCACCCTCACCACTCTATCAGGCAATGCATTCCACGGCTCAACCACCCTCCATGCAAAGAAACCACTTCTCACCCTCTTACTCACAGTTTCCTTTCATAAATTCCAGGGATGGCCTCTTGTCATCACTCCTTCCCGCTGTTCAACCAAGTGAAAGAACTCCCCAGTGTCAACCCTGTAACCACCTCTCAACAGTTGAAAAGTCTCAATTGTATCACCTCTCCATCTTCTATCCACCAAACTCTGCAGTCCACATTCCCTCAGCCGAGCTCCATAACTAACATTGTATAGTCCTGAACCTGTCTTTGTTATCCACCTCTGTACCCTTTCCACAGTTAATTTATGCCCTTCAAATCCTGGAGACCAAATCTGAGAACAATAGTCTAAGTGTGGTTTGATCAGGGTCTTATACAATGGAATGATAACTCTTTTATTCTCTGCAGGTCAGCGTCATTCTCATTATTGCAGCAATCCTTTGTGTTACCTTCACCACCTTTGCAATATGTCCCTCAAATTTCAGGTTTCTATCAATCATCAACGCCAGAACTCTTGTCTCCCCTACTTCCTCCAGTATATCTCCTTCCATAGAGTATGCATCATCCCATCGATGTTTCCCAAACCTCAAGACCTTACATTTTGCTGCATTAAACTGATACCCCATTCATTTGCCCATCTGTCTAGCTAATTGAAATCCTCTTGCATGACTACCACATCTGCACTATTACTAATAACCCTTTCCAGCTTCGCATCATCTGCAAACACCTGAATATCCTCTTGCAATCCACTGACAATGTCATTGATATAAAGGTTAAACAATATAGGTCCAAGTACTGAGCTCTGTGGGGCCCCCACTTGTAACCCTCTGCCTCTTAGAAACTGCCCCCACCATACACAACTCTCTGATACCTATCGGACAGCCAATCCTGAATCCCGTTGACTAACCTGACATTCAAACCCATGTGCTACAACTTAAATATCAGCTTATCATATGGCACCCTGTCAAATGCCTTCACTAAATCAAAGAAAATGGCAGTATATGTTTCCCTCATCTACTGCTCTTGTGAATGATAAATGCATGTAAACGCAAGAAAGATATTTAATTAACCAAATATTTCGGTCTGGAAATAGCAGACCATCCTCAGTGGTATTACAAGAACAGTTATAAAAAATACAAGCTAGAATATTAACAATAGATCTTTTAAAATAGAACATGCCACGCGATGTTATATCACTGTATGAAACGGAATATTTTGAAGTAGAGACATGATTAAAAAATAAATAAATAAATAAATAAAAATTTAAAAAAATTAATGAGTAATCTTGATTAGACTTTCCCAGATTTTTGATATAGATATACAGTCATTATGATTCAGGTTGGGATGATGGAGCAAGGCCTCCATGCTTTCCTTGCTCTTGTAACTTTATTATAAAAGGCTAGCATATTACTAAAACAAGAGCATCCCCTCACAAATCCATGTTGACTCTCACAGATAACATTACCCTCATCTGCCCAATGTTGTATATGGTGGCTAACTAATTTCTCCAAAATCTTAAGAACTACTGATGACACACAAACTAGCCTATAATTAGACACTTCCAGTCTGCTACCGCCCTTATGCAATGGCACTATCTTACCTTCCTTCCATTCCCTGGGCACCTTTTATGTAGCCAGACTTTCACTGAAAAGCAATGTCAAAGGAGCTTCAGTTGCTTAGCACATTCTCTCAAAACTCGTGGTGAAATACCATCCAGTCCCGCAGCTTTACTGACATCCAGAGTACTCAGTATCTGAAACACACTCTCCTCCTGTACCTCCAGACCTCGAACCTGCCCTATCCCTCTAGTATTAAAATGTACTCCTCCAGGAGGAAATACACCAATAAAGTGTTCATTGAACAATTCCACTATGTTCTCTGCATCAGTCACTCTATTCCATTTTTATCCCACAATGTCATTCTTCCACAATCATTTCTCCTCCTACTGGCTACACAGCAAAAAAATTCCCTAGGATTTTCTTTGGATCTTAGGGCCAATCTCTTCTCATATTCCAGATTTGCCTTCCTTACCATACTAGTCACTCTCCTTGCCTGTGTCTTATATTCTTCATGCATCTGACCTTCACCTGTCTCCTTATATCTCTTCCATAGCCTCTTTTTCACATGCAATTCCTGTTTAATATTGTTTGTCATCCACTTTACACCAAATTGTGTTCTCTTCTTCACTTGTGGAATACAGCTTACTATTGCTGTTAACAAATATTCCTTCATTTCAATTTCCCAAGCACTAATGATATCCTGGCCTTCCAATTCCTCCCTCCATGAAGCTTCTCCAAGTTGATGTCTAAGACTATTGTAATCACCTGCCTTATAATTCCACATATATTCCTGTCTCTTTGATACTCCTGCATGTCTATTCATCTTCCAAGTGAAAACCACATGGTCACTCTCTCCAACTGGTCGGAGAGATGTCATCTCACTTATTATCAGCTTTTCTAATGCTATGACCAAATTCAAAACTCTTGAACCTCTTGTTCCCTCTATTACATGTTGCCTAAGACATTTGTCTTTCAAGAATTCTAGAAATTCCATTCCCTTAATGGAAGATGCATCTTCTGCTTCCCAATTTATACTGACAAATCTTCCATAACAATCATATTTCTTGCACTTGCCAAGCTCAACTGTCTAAACATCTCCTGGTCCCCACCCTCTGTGCTCCTTGATTTGTAGCAACACCCCACTAAATATCCTGTCTTGCCTATCTGTAATAGGCATAGTTTCTCTGTCCTCTGCTAACTTGATACAGAACAAAAGGGCTCAAAGTAGTTCCTGTCCTATGGCGAACATGTTCTGCAGTGTTATAAAATAATCATAACCATACTTGATAAGAATTATCATACATTTCTAAATGACAAAAAGCCATCTGTTATTCACATTTTCTTATCATTCATATGTAAAGATAAAAAAACTTATTATATTAATTGTTTCAACCATACAATAAAAGTATAATACTTACTTTGTGATATTATTGGAAAACCATACTTTCTAGTTGCAAAAGACTAGTAGTCTTTAGAATAAGTAGGATAATTAAGTAGTACGGGAGATGGTTAGATATGTGTAGCAGGGTGAAGTGGAGTGCCCTCCCATGATAAATCCTTTGACTCCTTTGAGGTGTCACATAATAATAATAATTAGAAGAATGATGGGATGTTTCCCTTGGACATGTGTTCAATTCTTGTCATGAAGAGTGGAATCTTTATATGGGCCTTTTAAATTGAAGGTGAGTTAGCTGATCTTATCTGCACTCAGTATGCAATCAATAGACAAAAATATTAATGGTGACTGCTAGATGGTGGATAATAAGTGATATGTCATCTCACTTATTATCAGCTTTTCTAATCTATAACCAAATCCAAAACTCTTGAACCTCTTGTTCCCTCTATTACATGTTACCTAAGATATTTGTCCCTCAAGAATTCTAGAAATTTCATTCCCTTATTGCAAGATGCATCTTCTGCTTCCCAATTTATACTGCTGTAGTTAAAATCTCCCATAACAATCATTCTTCTTGCACTTTCCAAGCTCAACTGTCTAAACATCTCCTTGTCCCCACCGTCTGTGCTCCTTGGTTTGTAGCAACACCCCACTAAATATCACGTCTTGCCTATCTGTAATAGGCATAGTTTCTCTGTCCTCTGCTAACTTGATACACAAGAAAAGGGCTCAAAGTAGTTCCTGTCCTATGACACAGAGTGTCCTCCTACAATTAGGCCTTGGACTTCTTGAAGGAAGTGTTATATAATAATAATAATAATTTAAATTATTATGGGCAGTGTATTCTCACAGTTTCACAATATTTTTCATATCCTACTTCAAATTACTTCAGATTCATTCATGAATCTGAAGTAGATTAGCAGGTAACATGCAATGTTTTGGACTTACCTGCTAATCTCTGAGCAATAAATCCATTCTTCCCTTCCTTGCTCAATATACCTTTATATAATTTCTACTGATGACTTCAAGTTTATTGCTTTCCTCTCTTTCTGGTCATTGATAAATCTTATATGATCCTCAATTAGCTAATTTCTTCTCTTCCTGTTTATCAGATTCTGGAAATTATGTTCCTAAATCTATCCTCACAGCTGAGATTACACAGTACTGATATTACTCCTTTTGTTTGCTGTGATTGTTTCTCAGAGCTTCCTCATACTCCAAAAAACCTGGTGATTGAATAATCTTGTAAAGTAGTCCAGATGTGTTGTTACTATAGCTTTTATCATGAAAGTCTCTTTCTCCCTCCTACTTATCAATGTTTTTCTGACTACTTGAGTAAACATTATATTCGACACTTATGCAGTATAATAATAATTATGGGAAATGCACTCTCACAACATTCTTTCACAATATTTTACATACCTAACTTCAAATACTTCAAATTCATTCAATCTGTGCATGCATGCTACCTTTCTTTTTTTTTTTTCATATTAGAGTTAAGACTATGAGTCTGTTGCAAAGGCATGAGATGAGGAGAGGGAAGAGAGCATTGAATGCAAATTATTCCACAAACTATGTTGGAAAAACAGTATGTAGTGTATCAATTTATGAAGGATTATGATGGTCATAAAGCCTATCACAATCACCCATAAATCAATGTGTTGTTTGTACCCGAAGAAACTAAATTATTTTTCAGTGAAAGAGTGAATATAAATAGCCAGGGAAAATAAGATGTGCTGGGCTTGGTTGCATACATTGTGACCATATGCAGGCTGAAAATATTAAAAGAAAGGAAGATGCTTTATAATACTTTGAGTACTCGTAGACAGGCTTATACGTTGGTTATGCATTATTAAAACACTTAAGGAATAGAACAACGTAGTTAAGGATATAAATTAAATTAAACTTTAATAAATATTTTCCGATATTTCGGCAACGTCACATTGCCATTTTCTAAAGGAACTTACAAAAAAGTTATGTGCACGTAGGCACTACAACACAGAAACTGGGAATGAAGAGATGAAGCTATTGTTCTCCTAACAGTCCTGATGGTGCCCTCTAGCGGGCTAAGTAGGTGTTCTTGGCTGTTGGGTTGAAGGTCTGCAGATGTAGGCCTCCCAAATTTGGGGCAGTCGCATACAACCAAATTTGTTGAGGTTTGGAGAATTTCTTAGAACTGAGGCTGATTCCATAAAGAGTCTTTCAAATTTGTATTTGCTACGGTGTATCACTGTAGCTTTCTTCCACCATATTCTGTGGCGTGTATCCAGAGCATGGTCCGCAAGCCCAGAATGACTGTATTTGTGAAACCGGATGTAGTCCTTGTGTTCCAAAATTCTGATATTCGCTGTCCTGCCTGTTTGGCCAAAGTAAGACAGTTTACAACTGCAAGGGACCTGGTAAACACCAGGTAGGTCTAGGGAAAGTGTTTGGTCTTTAGTGGAGCGGATAAGGGATGCCAATTTTCTGTAAGGTTTGTAACAGGAGGTCAGGTCATATTTTTTTTAAGATTTTGGTAATCTTTTCCGAGGTGCCTCTGATGTGATGGATTTAGAGTAATCCTTGTTGGGGGGGGGGGAATCTCAAGAAACTCATTTTCTTTACTAATCATTCTCATCATTCCAGTCGATATTGCCATAATTAAAATCGCCCATTACGATCACCCTTTTCTTATTTACTTGGCTAATTTTATTATACAGTTCATTATCTCCACCATCCACATTACCTGGTCTATAACAACATCCCACCAAGTATTTGATTCCATTCACCTCTATCTCACACCATATTGCCTCAAAACCACTGGCATTATTTCCCTCTTGCATCTCTACTTTATATGGACATAACTCTTTCTCTATCATCAATAGCACTCTCCCTCCCTTTTTACCCCTTCTGTCCTCATGAAACACATCATACCCTTCCATCTCTATTCCTGTCAGGATGTCATCCTCTTCTAACCATGTCTCACTTATTCCGACAATCTTTGGGTGAACAGATGCAATTGGTGCAACCATTTCATCTCCCTTGTTTCTTATACTTCTAGCATTGGTATACAAATACAACAGCTCATTTCTGGATCTACAGCTAGTTCCACTGATACCACTCACTCGATGTGATCTCTCCATGCTCGACTGGGGCCATTTCCCTTTCTGCTTCTTCATTTTAAAATCCTTTTCAATTCCAGCTGTTTCCTCTTTATCCCTGGTCATCCCATTCCTGTCCTGCCTACACATGCTCACCTCCTCTTGGAGCATCCACCTTTCTCATGCTGTGTACCCCTGTCCACCCTGAGAAGGGGGAGCATGTGGAACTTTGTATAGGCAAGTGTTTATAATAAACTGGGAAGGCATCTTAAAGCAGTACCTAGATATGAGTACCTGCTCAAAAGGAACCAGCACTGCATGGAGAGTAGGCTAAAAGGGTGATAATTAGGCTCAGGAGCAGTATTGTTTCTTTCGTAGTTACACGGTGACCGGCATTCATTATAATAAAATTATGGAGACAGCTACTGTACTAGAGTAACAACTTCAATTTAATATAAACCAAAATACCAAAATAATTATCTTAAATTTCAACAGGTCATCAACTGGAATATATATATATATATATATATATATATATATATACATATATACATACATACATACATACATACATATACTACAGTCATCCCTTGACTTACGTCTGTTCAAGTTATGTCAATTCGAAGATATGTCCATGATCCCATAAGAGAAATAATATGTTCGACTATGACTATACTTTTGAACAAGACACAAGCGATTGTAAAGTAAAAAGGTTTCTATTTAGCAATAATGCATGCATCATGTGCAGTGGAAACAGCGCATTCAGCAGCAATCTCCCTCGGCAGCCGTCACGTCTTCAACAGTTCCTCTGTTGATTTTGTGTTTGAGAAATAGGTTATTTGTGTATTTATTGTTAAATATTTCACAATATTTTGTACAACATGATCCATACACACCCATTCAAAAAATCTAGTGAAGAATCACAGGAAAAGAGGTGAGCAATTGATTTTGAAACAAAGTTACAAGTTATGAAGCTGGTAAGCTCGTCAGTGTGATTGAACATGATTTTGGATGGTCACATTCTGCAGTGACGACCATTTTGAAAATAAGGATAAAATCGTAGAGGCTGTGAAAGGATCTGCTCCATTAAATCGACTATAGTGACGAAGCAACGACGAGGGCCTGTCAGTGATATGGAAAAGCTACTTGCATCATGGATAGAGGACCTGAACTAAAAGAGGCACACTCCTTAGCACTGACCATAACTGCGAAGGCACTAAGTCTCTTCAACATGTTGAAGGAAAAAGCAGGGCCCCAATTATGACTCGAATTCAATGCTTCTTCTCATTGGTTCATGAGATTCGAGTAGCGTTTTGCGCTGCATAAAAATGCTGATGAGAAGGCTGCCAAGGAGTTTGTGGAGAAATTGGATAAAATTATTACAGAGGAAAATTATTGTCACAGCAATATGTAATATTTAATATGGACAGGACATTCTTGTTTCTGAAAAAAATGCCTGAGTAGGCATTCATCTGCAAATAGCTAAAATCTATGCCTGGTTTCAAAGCTCTCAACAACCGTATCACAATTCTGTTAGAGGGTAATGTGGCTGGATATAAACTGAAACCATTTGTGATATGGCACAGTGAGAATCCACGAGCCTTCAAAAACATTAGGAAGCATATTCTTCCAGTTCATTATCGGAGCAATAGGAAGTCGTGGACGACTTAAAAATTGTCTGCAGATGCCTTAATCAACTGTTATGTGAGTGAAATGGAAAGTTATTGTGTGAAAGAAAATGTAGAATTTAAAATTTTATTAATTCTTGACAATGCTCCAGGTCATCCACCCTACATCTGTGATCTTCACCCCAAGTTCAAGTGATGTTTCTCCCTCCAAACACTATTTCATTGATCCAACTGATGGATCAGGGAGTTCTTGCATTGTTTAAGGCATATTATCTACAGAGAACTTTTCACAAGCCATTTCTGCCACTGAAAGAAATGATCAGACTCTCATGCAATTCTGGAAAGCATTTAATATTTATCATGCCATTAAATATATTGCTGTGGCTTGGGATGAAGTGACCTCTCAATGTATGAGTGGCAAAAAATATTAAAAACGTTTGTGCGCGATTTTGGAAGTTTTGAAAAAAAATGAAGACCTTCGCAAATTCAATGAAGAAACAGTGAAGAAGAAAATGAAGAACTTCGTAAATTGAGTGAAGAAATAGTGGGCCTGGCAAATAATCTGAATCTCGAAGTGAATGATGATGACATAGTTCAACGCATAGAAAGTGCCCTGAAGAATTGGTCGAAGAGGAATTGGTCGTGTTGCAGAAGAGGAAGAACAAGAAAAGGAAGAAGGCAAATAGAAACAAGAAGAGATAGTTAAACAATTTATAGTTAAGGGTCTTGCAGAAATGTTTTATGAAGTTAGTGATGTTCTCAAAATGGCTGAAGTCATGGACACCATGTCGAACACTACTTATTAGTAGAAAAGTCAAGCAGGTACATGATGCGTTTGCTTACACTATAAACAAATTTATGATGAAAAGAAGAAGTGGAATAAACAAAGCACATTGGGCATTTTCATCAAAAACAAAGGTTACACCAGAAGAGCTGTAGTCTGGTCCTTCGCATAGAGAAGGTAATGAAGATGTGATTGAGGAGGAAGATTTGGGTGATTATTCTCCTGTTTTATAGTGGCAGAACACACAGTACAGATTTATAAGGTTTAAAAATTAAAATGACAGTATACTTATTACGGTTAAGTCCCTAACCCCTATAACTCTATTGATTTAATGTACTGACTTATGTCTGACCGACTTGCGTTCTGTTGGATGGAACAGAATCCAGATGTAAGATGAGGACTGTACACACACACACACACACACACACACACACACACACACACAGACAAGCTGCATTACAATACACATAATAAATTAAGAAATAACATTAATTTGGTCAACCATTAACACTACTGGCCTGAACTCTGGTGGAAAAAAAGACACATTAAATTAATAGTTTTAATAAACTGGGCCTCTGTTCACACTGCTAACACTCTACATCAAACTGACTGGAAAGGAGCTTGTTCCTTACATTGTACTATAACTTGGTATGAATGCAATTTTGATCAACCATCCTAATCTAAATAATAATGGTAGCCTAAAAATCCCAAGATTATGGATGGCACACATTCAGCCTCGTTAACTTCTGTTTCAACTTCTCTAGCAAACCCTCACTTCAGGAGTGACTTCAAGCAATACTTTTACTCTCTTATTTCATATTGGCCACCAGCATTATTTTGTATATATGTATATGTGTGTGTGTGTGTATATATATATATGAATATATATATACATGTGAATATATACATATATATATATATATTCATCCTGGAGGAGTCAGTTTTAATGCTAGAGGGATAGGGCAGGTTCAAGGTTTAGAGGTACAGGAGGAGAGTGTGTTTCAGATACTGAGAACTCTGGATGTGAATAAAGCTTTGGGACTGGATGGTATTTCACCACGAGTTTTGAGAGAATGTGCTAGGGAACTGACAGTGTCTTTAACCTGGCTTTTCAATGAAAGTCTGGCTTCGGCAAAGGTGCCCAGGGAATGGAAGGAAGGTAAGATAGTGCCATTGCATAAGGGTGGTAACAGATTGGAAGTGTCTAATTATAGACCAGTCTGTGTGTCATCAGTAGTTGTTAAGATCTTGGAGAAAGTAGTGAGGGACCGTATAGCACTGGGAAGATGAGGGTAATGTTATCTGTGAGAGTCAACATAGATTTGTGAAAGGGCGCTCTTGTTTTAGCAATATGCTAGCCTTTTATAATAAAGTTACAAGAACATTAGATGAGGGAAAGGCATATACTGCAATTTTCTTAGACTTAGCAAAGGCATTTGACAGGGTGCCACATGATAAGCTGATATTTAAGTTGCAGCACATGGGTCTGGATGTCAGATTGGTCAACTGGATTCAGAATTGACTGTCCGATAGGTATCACAGAGAGTTGTGTATGGTGGAGCAGTTTCAAGGAGGCAGAGGGTTACAAGTGGGGTCCTGGGAAGATGAGGGTAATGTTATCTGTGAGAGTCAACATAGATTTGTGAAAGGGCGCTCTTGTTTTAGCAATATGCTAGCCTTTTATAATAAAGTTACAAGAACATTAGATGAGGGAAAGGCATATACTACAATTTTCTTAGACTTAGCAAAGGCATTTGACAGGGTGCCACATGATAAGCTGATATTTAAGTTGCAGCACATGGGTCTGGATGTCAGATTGGTCAACTGGATTCAGGATTGGCTGTCCGATAGGTATCACAGAGAGTTGTGTATGGTGGAGCAGTTTCAAGGAGGCAGAGGGTTACAAGTGGGGTCCCACAGGACTCAGTACTGGGACCTATATTGTTTAACCTTTATATCAATGACATTGCCAGTGGATTGCAAGAGGATATTCAGTTGTTTGCAGATGAGGCGAAGCTGGGAAGGATTATTAGTAATAGTGCAGATGTGGTAGCCCTGCAAGAGGATTTCAATAAGGTAGATAGATGGGCAAATGAATGGGGTCTCAGTTTAATGCAGCAAAATGTAAGGTCTTGAGGTTTGGGAACCATTGATGGGATGCTGCATACTCTATGGGAGGAGTTATACTGGAGGAAGTTGGGGAGACAAGAGATCTGGGGTTGATGATTGATAGAAACCTGAAGTTTAGTTGACATATTGTAAAGGTGGGGAAGGTAACACTGAGGATTGCTGCAATTATGAGAAGGACACTGACCTGCAGAGATAAGAGGGTTATCATTCCGTTGTATAAGTCTCTGATCAGACCACACTGGATTATTGTTCTCAGATTTGGTCCTCAGGATTTGAAGGGGATAAATTAACTGTGGAAAGGATACAAAGATGGATGACAGAGATGGTTTGAGGACTGTACAATTTTGGTTATGGGGATCGGCTGAGGGAATGTGGACTGCAGAGTTTGACGGATAGAAGAAGGAGAGGTGATATGATTGAGACTTTTAAACTGTTGAGAGGTGGTTATAGGGTTGACACTGGGGAGTTCTTTCACTTGGTTGAACAGCAGGAAGGAGTGATGAAAAGAGGCCATCCCTGGAAGTTATGAAAGGAAACTGTGAGTAAGAGGGTGAGGAGTGGTTTCTTTGCATGGAGGGTGGTTGATCCGTGGAATGAATTGCCTGATAGAGTGGTGAGGGCGAGAACGGTCAATGAGTTTAAGGAGTGGTATTATAGACTTTGTGTTTCTTAGGGGAAACCTCCCCTCGATGAGTCTTGACAGACTTTATGTTCTTAGGAAGGACCTCCCACGACGAGTCTGTTGACTCCATGGAGGCCTGAATAATAATAATAATAATAATAATAATAATATATATATATATACTCATCCTCTGATATATATATATATATCAGAGGATGAGTTTTATATATATGTTGGTCAATGACAATGGTCAGTGATAATGGGAGAATGATAAATACTTAGAAGGATATAGTAGAGGTGCTTAACGAGCAATTCATTAAATATTCTATCCTTGTTATTGTAACATAATGCAGAACTTGGTTGCAGTGGGAATGGGGAAGGAACAACTAATGGTGAGTGAGCATGAGGTATCTGAGGAATTGAGTAAACTTGATGTCAAACAAGGCCATGGGACTTAATGGTATATCACTGTATGCCTTGAGGAAATCTTTCAGGGAGTTAATAACAGCATTAATGTACATTTTCAATATGAGTCGTAGATTAGCACAGGTTCCAAAGAAGTGAAATGATAGCAAAATTGTTCTGCTTCATAAAGACGGTGAAGGCTAAGGCTTTGAATTTTAAGCCAATCTGTTTGTCTGGAGTTGTGGTGAAGGTTGTGGAGAAACTAGTGAGCACAAGGATTCAAAACTGGGTGGACGACAGTAGAATTCTATTTGATGAACAGCATGGGTTTGCTAAAGAAAAATCATGTTTTAGCAATCTTCTTACTTATACAAAGGTGATGAATACATTGGACAAGGGTATGCATCATCATTATCAGCCATTGTCAATGCACTGCTGGATGAAGGCCTTTCCAAGATTACTCCAAAACTGTCTGTCCACAGCTCTCCTTTCCCACGTTACTCCTGCAAATCTGATATCATCAATCCACTGTGCTTTAGGTTGGCGTTGTGGTGGTTTTTCCTCTTGTGGAATCCAATCCAGTACTTCTTTTGTCCATTGTTGATCTGGTCTCCACGCAATATGCCCAGCCCATTGCCACTTCAATGTTTCACTCTTCCTATGATGTCAGAGACTTTGGTTTGGTTTCTTATCAATGTATCCTTTTGTGATCCAGTCTTGTGATACCAAGCATACTTCTTTCCATACTAAATTGTGTTGTTCTTAATTTCCTTTGCATTTAGTGTCCATGTTTCACATCTATATGTCAATATAGGAAGAATACACTGGTTAAAAACTTTTCTCTTCAGGCATAATGGTAGTAGTTGGCTTTTGAATATTGAATGTAATTTTCCAAATGCTTTCCACCCAAGCATCGTGCGTCTTTTAATTTCGTTCATGATATTTTGTTCCATTGATATCTGTTGTCCTAAGTATATGTAATGATCTACTTGTTTAATTTCCTCATTATTGATTTTTATTGTTTATGGTTGGACATAGCTATTGAACATAACTTGGGTCTTCTTTATCTTTAGGTGAGCTGTTGTGCTAGCAATTTGGAGTTCATGGATATGAGTTTGTAATTCATGCACAGTTGAAGTAAAGATAACTATATCATCTGCAAAGCATAATGGCTTAAATATCTTCCATTTATCTTAAACCTTTCTCTTCCCAATCAAGAAGTTTGAATATTTCTTCTAGGCATGCTGTGAATAATTTTGGAGATATTGTGTCACCCTGTCTTATACCTCTCTGTATTTCCACAGTAGAGATGTTTCCATTGAAATGAATTGGGGATGATTTCATGGTTCTGATGTATGTTCCTCCACTTGTTGGTTTCGTAATGCTTTAAGTATGGCACAAGTTTTTAGCGAATCAAAGGCTTTCTCATAGTCAATAAAACCAAGACATAGTGATAATTGATATTCATTACATCGTTCAATAATCTGTTGTACAACTTGAATATGGTCCATTGTACTAAAGCCCCTTCGAAAGCCTGCCTGCCAGTTCTTTTGGTTGTACTTGGTCTAGAGTCATACAAAGCCTATGAGCTAAGACTTTTGTAAACACTTTGTAACCCACTGATAATAGACTGATAGGTCAGTAGTTCGTCAAGTCTTCTACCTCACTTTTTTATATATCAGAATTAAGGTAGCCTTTTCCCATGTTCTTGGTACATCAGTTTTCTTCAGGCATAAAGTAAATAGTAAATAAAAGCTAAGAGTTTGTAGATTATTTCTCCACCGAAGTTCAGCTATAACTCCATCCTCACCTGCAGCTTTCCCATTTTGCAAGCTTTGGATGCTCCACATTGCTTCTTCTGTTAGAATCTATGGTACTTCAGCTGTTTCATAGTTGTCTTCATTTAATTCATCATCCTGATATAATATTGAGTAAAATTCTTCAACACTTTTTTGCTATAGCATACCTATCTCTGGTGATATCCCATCTTGTAGTTTGACTGCAACCATCTGTTTATTACTGTTCATCAATTGCTGTTTGGCTTTTTTGAGACTACGGTCGTTTTCAATTGTTTGTTCTATGAATTTACAATTGAATTTTCTTATTTCTTCTGTGATATGTTTTCTGGTCGTTTTGCACAATTCAGTGTATTCAATTTTATTCTTTAGGTTAATTGATTGTTTCTTTTCTCTTCGTTTCTTCATAAGCTCTTTTGTTTCTTCAGAAATTTTGTCTTGTTTCTGTTCTGTGGTACCAGCTATTTCAAATGAGCATTGTAAAAGGCTTTGGATAATAATATCAACTTTCTAATAAATCAGCATTGTCGTTCATAATAAGATGTTTAAATCTATTGTTTAGTTTGTGTTGGAATATATCTTTTTTTAATGTTGAGTTTGTGTACATCTATGTTTTGCTTTGATCTTTGAAACAGTTTTCTTCTTTCTTTTTGGCAGTTTATTTGGTGTACCATATGATGGTCGCTTCCAATGTTGGTGTTTATAACAGAGCAGTCTTGAAAGATGTTTTTCTTATTGCTGAGGATAAAATCAGCTGTTTCATAGTTGGAAAGGGCTTTAATAGCTTAAAAGGTTTCTTCCAGATCTAGCTCCCACTGAGGGAGGCTTAAGATTTTGGAGGAGTTTTGCCTTGAGAGAGCAACTTGAGTCTCTGGGGATTGGCGTTTTCTGGCAGGGCCTCTATTGGGATTGTGCCGGTGGGTGCTTTTCCCTGGAATATTTTGTCTGTCTCTGAATGGGGCCACTGCTGAGCTTATGGCTCTGCTCGGTGGTGAGGATGAACCTGCCATTGGGCAGAGCCAATGCTGAGGGCTCCTCTCCATGGCAGGGTGGGCCTGTGACTGAGTTAAACCACTGCTGAGTAAAATGATCCTTCAGATCGCTTGCACTTGCTGAGTTCAGAGTGATCTCGGGGATCACTTGAGTTTTTGGAGACTCTTCACTTATATAGTGAAGAGTGGTAGTGACCATTCCCATAATACATAGCATTATGTCTGTAAGGATATGTATTTTGCATTATGGGATACAAGGCAAGTGATATAAAGTCATTATCTTCTATATGTGAGTTGCTCCAGTCCTGGAAATATTTCAGGCACAAACTTTGTTTGCTTACACTTGGATAAAGGATTAAACCAAGTATATAATTTCTTGGTATCTTTAATTTATAGTGTAACCAAGTGGGGAAAACTTCTAACTGCTTACATATTGCAACAAGGTGGCAAATTACAGAGATGAGTTGGATAACTGATTGGCTGTCAGATAGGTATCAGCAGGTTGTGTATGGAGAAGTGGAATCCCAAAAGAGGAAGGTCACTAATGGAGTATCACAAGGATCTGTTTTGGGATCATTATTTATTAACTTGTATATTAATGACAATAGATCTGGCTTATCTGGAGATGTCCAGCTGTTTGCTAATAATGCAAAGTTGGGAAGAACTATGAGAAGTAGAGCAGAAGTTATAATCTGGCAGGAGGATCTGAATGGACTACATGATTGGGTAAGTGAGTGGATCTATCAGTTTAATCATGCAAAGCACAAGGTCCTGAAATGGTAGATAGGTTTGGGATGCAGGGTATACAATTATTGGGAAATTTCTTAGGAGGTGGATAAAATGAGAGATCTGGGAGTGATATTGGACGTTTAATAGTCACATTGCTGATTATGTCAACATTTAGGAGAACATTGAAATACAAAAGCAAAGATATCATGGTTCCCTTTTATATGGCTTTGGTCAAGCTATATATGGGCTACTGCGTGAAGATTTGGTTGCCTGGTTGTGAAAGGGATGAGGATCGAGAGAAGGGTTACTATGTCAGTCTTGGGTCTATGTAATATTAGATACAAGGAGAGATTGAGAGAATGCAACTTTCAGAGCCTTTGAAATGGAAGGAGATTGGATATGATTGAGAGATACAAGTTGGTGAGCAGGTGTTACGAGATTAATATGTAGGAGAATTTTCATAAAGTAGAGGGAGACAAGAGGCCATCCCTGAAAGCAGTATAAAAATAGTGTGAAGCAGGTTCTTTGCATGGAGAGTGTGGTGAGTGTAGAAGCCGTGAATACATTTCAATAAAGGTTTGATGATCTTTTTTGCATGAAGGAGTATGGAACTTCCACAATGAGTCCTTTTACTCCATGATGGTAACTTTGACTCCATAACATAATAATTTCTAAGGAACGTTTCAACTCTTGTCACTTCACCATTTAGGAAGGAAGGTCTTTTGTAATAATGATAATTATTATTATTATAACAACCTCAAGGAGTCCAAAGACTCGTCGAGGGAGGGCACCCACTCTATGACTCTCTGTCTTCACCACTCAATCCACCAACTACAGTGAACTACATCACCAATGCCATCTATTGCTCACCATCACCACCACTAGTATTTTCACGGACAATCCCGAACATCCATGCCTACAACAGGAGATTCGAAACCGCAGCCTTTTGGCTGGAGAGTGGACGCTAACCACTTAGCCAACCATGCTGGCCAGGTAATAAATATGATGACATGATTTAGCATTGTTTGACATATTAGTAAGCAAATGGTTAAAAAAATATGGAAAACTTACTGCCAACTATTTTTTCAGCCACTAGATCTGGAAATGGAAGAATAGAGCATTCTTGCTCTAATTTCATGGTAAACTTAACAGCCAGATGATGGTTGTTGAGCTATTCTGTTTGGCAGATCCACAGAATTTAGGGTACATTATGTTACTATATAAATAAGATATCATATCCATAAAGTCCAGGTTTGAATACTGCTTGGATTATGCCTTGTTCTTCAAACTGTCCCATTAGTTATTTTGTTCTTCAAAATAGCTGATAAGGATCTCATTTATAAGCCAATGACATGCACATAAAGTTGGTCCTACCATTGGAAATCAGTCAATTCCAGACAATAACAGAAGTCAATCTAGTTAGGAGGAAATGGGTTAATAAATGTTTACATTTTCCATTGTGTGTTCAACAGTTTAGATTTTTGGTACTGTCATTATTTTTATCTTTGTGTGCAATTTATTATTATTATGAAGTCCTGAGACTCATTGAGGGATACCCTAAACATCAAGCCAACCGCTATCCAACATTTGCACAGTATCTATCATACTTTGCTTTGAACTTAATCACAATAATGGCACCTTTCTTCTAACTGCACTCTTGCTCAGTTTCCAAGAATAGCCCCTAGCTCTCCCACTCGCAGACCTATTCTAAAAAATTTCCTCTGTATTAATTTTGTAAAAAGTATTCGGTAATTTGTATGTCTCAATCATATCATCCCTTTTCTGATGTCAATCAATTCTATAAGCCACAAATTTTCAACCTGTCCTTCTCCTAAGGTTCATTCCATATACCTGATGCCATCTTGGTCACTAACTTCTGAATCCTCTCCACCTCCTCATCCCCAAGAAACCAAGGTGACCAGATCTGCATGCAGTAGTCAAGATGGGGTTCTTACCATGGCTCTGTAAAAAAGATATAATAACCTGCTTGTCAGGGTATTCTTCAGGAACCCAGTAATCCAATGAACTGTTTTAGCCACTTTTGCAATATGCCCTCTAAACTTTAACTCCCTATCAACTAACACCTCCAAATTCCTGACTTCATAAATTTCCTGGAGTACAGTTTCATCCATCTGGTACACAGCTGGTAATCTTTTCACCACAAAGTGCATAACTTTAACTTTGCCACATTAAACTGACATCCATTCTCCTTTGCCCAACTAACACCTCCAAATTCCTGACTTCATAAATTTCCTGGAGTACAGTTTCATCCATCTGGTACACAGCTGGTAATCTTTTCACCACAAAGTGCATAACCTTAACTTTGCCACATTAAACTGACATCCATTCTCCTTTGCCCAGACTGCAAGTCTATCCAAGTAATCAATAGTTAATACAGATGATGCTAAATTTTAACTTAATCTGTATTAACTATTGCTCTACCCAATTTTTGCATCATTGGTAAACAAGTGAATAGTTCCTCTCAAATCCTTTTCCATATCATTAAATAGTGTGGCCCAAGAATAGAGCCCTGTTGAATGCCTCTAGTCTCCAGCCTTCTACTGGACTCTACTCCTGAATAAACTTCTCTGATATCTCTCCATCAACCACCCTCTTTTCCACTTCACTAACTTTATATCTATCCCCATATGCTGCAATTTATTGAATAGAATTTCATGCGATATCTTCTCAAAAGCTTTTGCAAAATCCAGCAGTATCACTGTAAACCATAAGTTCCCAAACTTTTTCAGGCCACTGCCCACTTTACAAGATATAAATTTTGTAACGCACCCTATTATACACACATATATGCATGCAGGGATACCCTAAACATCAAGCCAACCTCTATTTTCTCACTGACATAGAAAATTGACATCTATTTCTATCTGACATGGTAAATTTTCAAATGATTAAATAATTGAAATAGAAAATTGATTGTGTAAGACGGGCATAAGATGAATTAAAATGCAATATTTAAATTTTAAATGATTATCTAATCGCAAAATCACGAAAATAATTAATTTTTAAATATATATTATTCATTTCTTCTATAAAGAGCCATCGACCCCTAGACTGCCTGAACGCTCCCAAATACTTCCGATCCCACTATAACCCCTCAAGAAGGCTTCAGCACCCACTGGGGGGGGGGCAGTACTGCTCACTTTGGGAACCTATGCTGTAAGCCCATTAACTTTATTCAACTCAGCTGTCACTGTATTATAAACTGTGAGCAAGTTACTGAAGTACAACATACCTTTCACAAAACCATGTTGCCTCCCATATAGTATCCAATTTCTGTAGATTTCTGTATTTTGCTCTTCACCAACTTCTCCAGTACCTTGACTACAACTCCAGATATGCTGATCAATTGGTAATTCGCTATATCAATCTTGGAGCCTCCTTTATTCAATGGAACTATTTTCTCCTCTTTCCATCCCCTTGGTACTAACCCAGAACCAAGATTTCATTTTAAATTTTAGATTTTAAATGTAGTCAAAGGCACTGCCAATTTCGTGGCACCTTCTCATAAAACTCGAGCTGTTAAACCATCTCATCCCATAACTATATTCACATCAAGGTTCTGTAACATGCTTTGCACCTCCAGTTCATTTACCTTGGTTTCCACATACACCTTTGGCTCTCTTGGTACTGCAATATCTCCACCTGGATGATATACTCTTTTGAAGTGTTCACTTAGTAATTCTACTATTCCACCTGATTGAGTTACCTCCCTACCATCAGCATTCATTAAAATCATTCTGCCATAAACATTCTTCCTTTTACTTGCAACATACCATAAGAACTCTTTGGGGTTTTCTTTGCCTGCACTGCTAATTTCTTTTCATACTCTGCTTTTGCCTTTCTTACCATGCTCATTATTTTTCTAGCCTGTATTTTGCTGCTCATGTGTGTGCTGGTCACCTTTCTCCTGGAATTCCCTCCACAATTTTTTTTTTTTTGTAGCTCCAGCTTAATGATGGTATTCATCCATTTAACTCCTACTTGATTTATTCTCCTACACTAGATATGCAGTCTAGTGTAGGAGAATAAATTAAAGTTGCCTTTAATTAATATCCTTTATATGCATTGAATCATTCACTATTATGGCACTACTTCTCAGCTCAACTCTGTCATACCCTGGCAACAGACTCGCTATCTTGTTCCTCCTCATACCATACTTTTCTATTTTCAAATCATTCATTCCAGCCAAAATAATAAATTCTTTTGCTTTATCCTTTAGCACTCTAATAGCCTCACTAACATCATTAATTTCTGCACCCCAGAAACATGATTTTATCACTCTCTCGCTAATTACACCTCTAATGATAGAATTGCCATGCAAGAGTATATCATCCAGGTGGAGACATTGCAGTAACAAGAGAGAGAGAGAGAGAGAGGCAAGGTTTATATGGAAACTGAAATGAACTGGAGGTGCAAAGCATATTACAAAACCTTGATATAACTGGTAATTAGCTTATGGAATTAACAACGCATATAAAGGATATTAATTAAAGGCAACTTTAATGAATAACTTCAATATTTCGGCAACGTTACGTTGCCATCTTCAGGAACATAAAAATATGGTATGTGCACGCAGGCACTAACAAAAGCAAATGAGGAAGAAGGCAAGAAACTAATATTGTTCCTAAAGTCCTAATGGTGCCCTCTGATGGGCTAATTGGGTTGTCTTGGCCGTTGGGCTGAAGTTCTCATAATGTAAGTCTTCCAAATTTGGGGTAGTTTCATGCACCCAAATTTGTTGAGGTTTGGAACGTTTTTTAGAGCTGCTGATAATTCCTTGAATAATCTTTCATACTTAAACTTGCTGTGGTGTACTATTTTAGTTTTCTTCCAACGAATTCTATGGTGGTTATATAAGGATGGTCTGCAAGCCAAGAGTGGCTGTACTGGTGAAACCAAATGTAGTCTTTGTGTCTGAAATCCTGATATTTGCTGTCCTGCCTGTTTGGCCAGAGTAGGACAAATTGCAACTTCAAAGGACCTGGTATACACCAGGTAGGTCTAGGGGAAGTGGTTGGTCTTTAGTAGAGCAGATAAGGGATGCCAACTTTTTATATGGTCTATAAAAGGAGGTCAGGTCATATTTTTTGAGGATATTGGTTATTTTCTCAGAGGCTCCCTGGATGTAGGGGATGGTGATATATTTGGTGTAATCTTTATTGTGGAGGGGGGGTTGTGGTTTACTGGTTTTAGTATTTTTTGGGGGTTATAGCCATTGGCTAAGAAAGTGTTGAGGATATGGTTTAGTTCAGTGGTTAGGGCATCTTCATCTGAGCAGATTAATTTTGCTCTGTTATATAGTGTTTTTTTATAACCCCGTATTGTTGTGAGGGGGGGGGGAATTGCTGGTGAATGTATCTGCCTGTATGGGTGGGTTTTCTGTAAACAGAGAAAACCAAAGATCCATCAAGCTGGCGAGTGATTAAAGTGTCTAGGAAGGGGAGGGTGTTGTTTTCCTCTTTTTCTAAGGTGAACAACCAACACCAGTGTGTTAGGAAGGAGTGGAGTGTATCTGAGCTATGTGGCCAAATAGCGAACACATCATCCACGTATCGAAGCCAAATAGTGGGTTTTTGTGGGGCAGAGTTTAAGGCTTTCTCTTCAAAGGTTCCCATAAAGAAATTGGCCAAGGGTAGGGTTTCCCCCCTCTATCTGTTTGTAGAATTTTCCTTGCCAAATGAAATAGCCTGAGTTCATTGTGAACTGAAATAGGGCTGAGATATCGGGAGGAAACTTGGCTTGGATGAGCTCTAGGGTTTCTTTGAGTGGGACATTAGTGAATAGGGTTTGTTAGTGACTTTCTTAAGGAGTCTGTGGAGAGTTCTAATCTGAGAGCTGGTAGGATTATATTCAATAGGGAAGTAGTAGGTAGTACGGTCTAGTACTAAAGCATTAAGCTTACCTTTGTAGTCCTTTTGATTGAGCACCACAGTGGTGTTTCCCTTATCCGCTTTGTTGATTATTATTTTTTTTGTTTTTCTTCATTTCTAGTAGAGCTGCTTATTCGTCTTTGGATAAGTTGGTTTTTGGAGGTTTTGCTTTGGTGAGAACACCGGCTACATCCAGGCTGACGTTGGCGATATGGTTAGGAAGGTTGCAAACCCACATTCTATTTGGATCATGATTTCCTCGGAAGGTATTCTTTTAGGAGCTAGAGTGAAATTGTGGCCATAAGAAAGTGCGGTGAGTGTGTCAGGTTTTAAAACTATGGACGAGAGGTTGACTACAGTGTTGAGTGGTGGCTGTGGTAAGGAAGTAGAATTCTTTATCAGGTTCTCGTATTTTTTCAAGTGCCGACTACGTATTTTTTCGAATTCTTTTCTTGCCGAAGCACATGAGACGTCATAAAGAATCGTCCAAAGATCATGGACGAGCATATCTGAAAACTCTTCCTCTAGCACCTGTAAGGTTTTGTTTTCACCAGTACAGCCACTCTGGGCTGGCAGACCGTGCCTTAGATACCCACCATAGAATTTGTTGGAAGAAAACTAAAATAATACACCGCAGCAAGTTTAAGTATGAAAGATTATTCAAGGAATCATCAGCAGCTCTAAAAAACACGTTCGCAACCTCAACAAATTTGGGTGCATGAAACTACCCCAAATTTGGGAGACTTACATTAAAAGAACTTCAGACTAACAGCCAACACAACCCAATTAGCCTGCCAGAGGGCACCATTAGGACTTTAGGAACAATATTAGTTTCTTGCCTTCTTCCTCATTTGCTTTTGTTAGTGCTTGAGTGCACATACCATATTTTTATGTTCCTGAAGATAGCAACGTGACGTTGCCGAAATATTGAAGTTATTCATTAAAGTTGCCTTTAATTAATATCCTTTATATGCATTTTTAATTCCATAAGCTAATTACCAGTTATGTATGACCAACATATAAGCCTTGCTACTAAAACCTTGATATGAATATAGCTATTGGATTAGAAGGTATACGATTTCGAGTTTTACAAGAAGGTGCCAGGGAATTGGCAGTGCTTTTGACCATATTTTTTAAATCTAAGTCTTGGCTCTGGATTAGTACCAAGGAGGTGGAAAGAGAGGAAAATAGTTCCATCGCATAAAGGAGGCTCCAAGAGGATTCAATCAGAGGGACTTTGTTCAGTGCTATGTTTGTAAGATGCATGCATTACCTAAAACGAATGGACTTTTGTTTGAAACCATTTCAAACATTAATTTGAAAGTAGCTATGTTAAAAGTGACATGACTGAGAGGGAGAGGGAGAGAGAAAGAGAGAGTAAAAATGATGATCAAAAGAATAGCAGTATGATGGATGTAAAGAATTTAGAGTTGCCTGCTATCTTCCTAATTACTGTCAACTCTAAATTCTTTACATCCATCATACTGCTATTCTTTTGATCATCATTTTTACTCTCTCTTTCTCTCTCCCTCTCACTCATGTTACATGGTTACATGGAATGATACACAGGATAAAGCATGAGCTGGAGCAAATGCAGAATTTATATATAGGCTAAACAGATCCAAGAAATTATATTGTTTTCTGAGATCTAGTGACATCAATGTTCAGTTCTACTAAGGATAAAGTTTCCAAAATGTTGAAATTCTTTAAATAATTCTAATAAAAAAGTTTCATAATTCCTAAAATCAGAAATGTTTCAGCATTTAATTGCAGAAATATCTTCCATGCCATTATATGACCAATGTCTGATTTTCCTACCTTTCCATTCTTGAACCACTCAACTTGGGATTCAGGTTCACCAGAAATGACACATTTAAGGATGAGAGGGTCTCCATCTTTAATCTTCATATCTTGAAGCTTTTCAGTGAATGTAGGAGCTATCATTTGAGATGCATCTGGCACTGTAAAAATAAGAAAAGCATCTGAAATAGTAATTTGGATACAAACTTGCACTAAAATAGTGAAGTAGCCTATAAGGGCCAATGAGGTAGACAAAGGAGAATGAAAACTAACAGGAATAAAATATGGAAGGTATAGTACAGCATTTTCAGGAAAGAAAGAAAAGGAAAAAAAAAACCTATCATACAGCATTTGGTTGGCTTCTAGATAGATAAAGAAGATTAGTAGGTCTGATGGTGATCACTGGATATTTTCATTATAGTAAATAGACTGGAAAAATGAGATATAAGTATATGGCAAATGATAAATACATTTTTTGAGTTGCTTAGCAAACATTAATTCGAGTAGTATGTCAGAAGAAATGAGACAGATATATAAGTGATGGATTGGTGATGGCATCTCAGAATGAATGAATTAATTAATTGTCTTTGCTGCTGGTGGTGGGTTAGATTCGGTCATGGCCCCCACAAGGGTAGGGCTGACAGGTCTCTAGCCTGGAGGCTGGAATTAGGGGGCTCCGTCTTGTTGGGTCAACCAGTTAAGTGAGACTAACAAAAGACAAAAAGAAACTTTATAAAATAAGAACGAATATGTGCTGAGAGGGACTATTAGATTTTGCAATCATTTACAACCCATTATCCATCTTTTCAGCCATTTGAAAGGATTTACTTTAGTTTTCGTTTTTGTTTGCCCATCTCGCTTTCTATGCACGCCGTCGTTTCAATGCCGATGCTACCCTGATGTTACAACTAACCTACCGGTGCATATGCTATAGATGCTGAGAGAATTTGATTTTATTCATGAAAGAGAAAGCTTTATTTGATAGTTTTAGTTAGCTAAGTTGATCTCAAGAAACTGAAAATTTTCTACAAAATTCTTTATTTGACAAGAATTTGTTTTATTTGAATTAAAATTTTGCTAGTTAGTAAGTAAAAGAAAATATAAAGCTTTTTTAGTTATGATTTTTTTGTATGAAACAAACTTATGTACTAGTTAAAATAAATAAAATCCCAATGTCTGTTTCAAAGTAAAAACATAAGTCCAGGAGCTCAGAAGAGGAAACTTAAATCCGAGAGAGAGAGAATCGAAAGCATCACGAGGTCGTCAATTCACAACCAAATTTTTAAAATCTGAAAATGAAAAGGACATAGTTCCCAGTACTGATCATAGTGAAGGTGGTGATAATGTTTGTGAGGTTGAAAACCAAACAGAATATCATCAGTGTCAAATCAAAACTCATAAAGCATTCAAAAGTCAAGCGCCTGTTACATGTGAACCTCTTGCAACGGAAGAAAAGGCTGCAAGTGAAAAACCTGCAGGAGGAGTAACTATGGAAGAATATGATACAGTTGATGCTTCAGTTGCAGGCCCTGTTGAAAAATCTGATATAAAATATGATGACCCTAGTATTTGGCTTAGAGTAATCTCAAACAACATGTGGCAAGAGATAGTACAAATTATCAGCTTTCAAGCATTCCAAAAGATTTATAAGGAATTGGCAAGAGATCTTAATGGTATAAAATTTCAAGATTTTTTGCTCTATATGAAAACAAAAGATGAAAGAACAAGAGAACATTTCCAAGAGAATGGTTAACATGGGGTGTATCGGAAGAAATCCTTATTATCTACCATGTCGTATTTTTTGCGACTCTAATAACAAAAACTTAAGCAGTTTAGCCTGAGAAGGATTTTTGCCTAGAAATAAGCATTGGAAAAAGTTGTGTGGTATGTTGCCTCTTCACGAAAATATAGTGCTGAACATAGAAAACAATATCTGCTTCGAAATCCCTTTTGCAGTCATTGAAAGGACATGGAATCGATAAAGACTTACACATACAAATTCAATATGAAACAAATAAGTGGAGAGCACTTCTGGATTGTAGATGTATCATTATTTTTATAATCCAGAGGTTTAGCATTTCAAGGAGAGAACACGAAGATTGGAGATGTTCATAATGGGAATTTCTTAAGTATATTAGCCAAGAACGACTTAATCCCCTAGCAGTTTTGTGCATCGAAAATGATTTGGCTAAGCTTTTGTGTTATCATTTAAACTAATTAATCCTAAACCCTATAGAGCAATGCATTGTCCTTAACCTGAGTGACATGTAGGGGCCTACCAAAAATCCTGGCCTGGGGGCCTGCTTCAGAATGTGGGGGCCCTGGATTCAGTGCACAGTTTGGTATGCAAGGTGGTGGCCAAAGAACTGCATGTTTCAGTGAAAAAAAAAAAGGGGGGGGAATCATACAGAAATATAAAGTAGAAAATTTTGATGAGGGATTTTGTGCAGCTTAGATACATATCATGGCATGAGGAAAGATATAAAATATGGCTGTATTATTTTGCCAAAAATTGGGGAGACTGTTATCTTAAGAGCAACTCCCACATAGCTGAAATATATATATTTACATTAGAGGGCAGCAAATTAGAACTTGAAATCTTTTGTCCATTACAATTTGTATTGTTTCACTTACTCTCTGTCGCATATACATGATGTGTTGTGCTCTGAAGATGATGATTTGAAATTCAGCAAAATATGAGCAAGTGAATAAACATCTGATATTCTGGCTGAAATGTGTGAGGAGATGGGAGTACAGTTTGTTAATGTGTGGAATGAGTTTGAGGGATGAAGTGAGATGTATGGGAGCGATGGACTGCATTTGAGTGGTTATGGTATGAGTCGCTTGGAGAGACTGCTGCTGGAAAGTGGAGAAGTGAATAGAGAGAATGAATCAGATCGAGAGGGGAGTGATGTGGAAGAGCAGGAGAGTAAGACAGGAGAGATTGAAGGAGTGGAAATGAATGGGGAAGTGAGTGGTATGAGTATAGAAAATGAGAGAATGGGTGTGCAAGAGGAGCAGGGAAACGGGGAGGCTCAGGGTGGACAGGGATACACAGCGTGAGAAAGGTGGATGCTCCAAGAGGAGGTGAGAGCATGTGTAGGCAGGAAAGTAATGGGATGATCAGGGATCAAAAGGAAACAGATGGAATTGCAAAGGGTTCTAAAATGAAGAAGCAGAAAGGGAAATGGCCCCAGTCCAGCATGGAGAGATCACATCGAGTGAGTGGTATCAGTGGAACTAGCTGTAGATCCAGATATGAGTTGTTGTGTTTGTATACCAATGCTAGAAGTATAAGAAACAAGGCGGATGAAATGGTTGCACTAATTGCGTCTGTGCACCCAGAGATTGTCGGAATAAGTGAGACATGGTTAGATGAGGATGACATCCTGACAGGAATAGAGATGGAAAGGTATGATGTGTTTCGTGAGGATAGAAGGGGTAAAAAGGGAGGGGGAGTGCTATTGACGATAGAGAAAGAGTTATGTCCATACAAGGTAGAGATGCAAGAGGGAAATGGGGCCAGTGGTTTTGAGGCAGTATGGTGTGAGATAGAGGTGAATAGAATCAAATACTTGGTGGGATGTTGTTATAGACCTGGTAATGTGGATGGTGGTGATAGTGAAATGTATAGTCAAATAAGCCAAGCAAATAAGAAAAGGGTGATCATTATGGGTGATTTTAATTATGGCAATATAGACTGGAATGAAGAGATAGCAACTGGTATTAAAGAAAATGAGTTTCTTGAGTTTTTGAGGGATAACTACCTCAGACAGTATGTAACGGAGGGCACAAGAGGATTAAGGGTCTTGGATTTGGTCATCTCATCGGAGGATGTAATTATCAATGAGGTATCAAATCATCCACCAATTGGTGAAAGTGACCATGAGGTGATTACTTGGGTGGTTGCCAGCAGTGTAAGGACCCCTGTGAAAAAAAGGGTATATATGGAACTACAAGGGGGGTGATTATGAAGAGTTAAGGAGACAGCTTGCAGGTGTAGCATGGAATAAGGAATTAGCTGGAAAAGAGATCAATGCAGCTTGGGGGATTTTCAAAAAATATTTAGTGGATGCAATGTCTAAATGTATACCACGGGTGAGAAGGTTAAATAAGGTAGGTGTGAGATGGATGAATAAAGAGATTAAGCATGCAATACAGAGAAAAAGGGCATTGTGGAGGCAGCATAAGAGAAGTGGAAGTAACCAATTTCATGAGGTCTATAAAGACCAGGCAAGGAGGGTGACTTGGTTGGTGAGAGTAGCTAAAGAGAGGTATGAACAGCAGTTAGCTAATGAAGCTAAAAAGAATCCTAGGGAGTTCTTTCGATATGTAGCCAGCAAAAGAAAGAATGATTATGGAAGGATGACATTGATTGGAGGAAATGGTATAAAGACAGCTGTTGCAGAATGTGTGGTGGAGATACTTAATGAGCAGTTCATAAAGATCTTTCAATCTTGTCAATGTGACTTCATGGAGAGATTAAGAGCAGTTGATGATGGGGAGGAGAGACTGACTGTAAGTGAGCAAGAGGTGTTTGGAGAGTTGAGTAAACTAGATGTAAATAAGGCTGTGGGACTTGATAATATATCACCGCTTATTCTGAAGGAATGTGCCAGAGAGTTGACACCTACCTTGACATATTTTTTTAATATGATTCTTGCACTTGGTCAAGTCCCTAAAGAGTGGAAGGAGGGCAAGATTGTGCCACTTCATAAAGGAGGTGATCGAACTCAAGCATCAAACTATAGGCCTATCTGTGTGTCAGGTGTTGTGGTTAAGTTGTTGGAGAAGCTTGTGAGAACTAGGATCCAGAGTTGGGTTGACAACAATGGTATAATCTTTGATGGACAGCATGGATTTGCTAAAGGGAGGTCGTGTTTTAGTAATCTACTTACTTATTACAATAAAGTGACTGCTTCCTTGGACAGAGGAGAAGGATACACAGTAATATACTTGGATTTCGCAAAAGCTTTTGATAGAGTGCCTCATGATAAGTTGACAGTCAAACTAGAGCAGATGGGGTTGGATATTAGATTAGTTCGTTGGATTGGAGACTGGCTATCTGATAGGTATCAACAAGTTGTGTATGGGGGTGCAATATCCAGGAAAAGGAAAGTCACTAGTGGAGTGCCTCAGGGATCTGTTTTAGGGCCATTACTATTTAACTTGTATATTAATGATATTGGCGAAGATTTGGATGGAGATATTCAGTTGTTTGCAGATGATGCAAAGTTGCGACGAACCATAAAGAGTAGTGAAGATGTTGTGGCCTTGCAAGAAGACTTGAATAAATTGAGTGATTGGGCAAGCAAATGGGGATGTGAGTTCAATGTTGCAAAATGTAAGGTTTTAAAATTTGGAAAACAAAGATGGGATGCAGAATTTATGCTTGGTAAGAATATATTGTTGGAAGTAGAGGAAATAAGAGATCTGGGAGTGATAGTGGATAAGGATCTAAAATTTAGGGGTCACATCGCCAAAATTGTGAAGACAACACAAAGACTTCTGGGAATGATGAGGAGGACACTGACGTGTAGAAGTAGGGAGATTCTTGTTCCATTGTATAAGGCTTTGATTAGGCCACACTTGGACTATTGTGCTCCGATTTGATCACCTGGTTTTCAGAAGGATGAAGAGATGTTGGAAAGGGTCCAAAGGCGACTGACTAAGGTAGTTTCTGACCCTTGGAATGTCGAGTATGAGGAAAGATTGAAAAGATGTAATTTGCAGAGTCTAGTGGAGAGAAGGAAGAGGGGAGATATGATAGAGACCTACAAGTTGGTAAGGGGTTGTTATAGGATCAATGATGGAGAAGTTCTACAGAGAATAGTGGGAGATCAGGGGAGAACCAGAGATCATCCCTGGAAACTGTATAAAGAGGGTGTGAGTAGGGGAGTGAGAGGCAGGTGTTTTTCGTGCAGAGTTGTGAATGATTGGAATGCCTTGCCTGAGAGTGTGGTGTCTGCAGGATGTTTGAATGTGTTTATGACCCGGTATGATGAGATGTGTGTGAGATAAAAGGACCTCCTAGATGAGTCTTTGACTCCATGAGGTCTTATTTAATAATAATAATAATAATAATAATAATAAAATCTTTTTTTATAAAATAGATCATTTGGTGTTGTTGATACCATTAAAAATAAGTTATGAGTAATCTTCAACACCTAAGCTTATCTGTTAGACAGCAATAGGAGGAGTTCTTAAGGAGTGGAAAGAAGGCAGCATGGTAACATTGCACAAGTATTTATTATGTTTATTAGTTTATTAGACACAGAAATTCGCAAGAATATAATAACCTTATTACTGCAAATATTTTGACGAGAAACTAACTGGTTATCATCAGTGCATTAGCATAATCAAAAGGTGAAGCTAAAACAAAGAATGTTAATCCTATTTAGAGAGCTGAGCCACATGCTGATGCCATAATACTGTACATGGTTAAAATAAAACACGATTACAGTTAATGCCCAAATTTAAAATTAAGTGATTTGAAAGAAAATTAAATTTAATTAGATAATGAAGTAACATATCATTATATTAAATTAAATTTTAAAAAATTAATTAGAATGGTAGAGACACACTATTGCTTGCTATTTATGAGGATGAGACTCTCCAAAATCTTGGCAACAGACAGACAGTCATTCTAGAACAGAGGTTTCTGATTATAGACTAGTCTATATATCAGAACTGTAGTTAAGATAGTGGCAGGATTGGTTAGGAATAGAATATGAGATTGAATTGATGGATGTGGTAGTATCATAGCAGCAAAATGTTGTTCTTCACAACATTTGCAATGTGTACTCTGAACTTAGGTCACTGCTGACCATCATCCCAAGATCTCACATTTCATCCACTTTCTGAAGCACTATTCTACTGACATGCTACATTAGCAATCCAAAGTGCAATGTGCTCATTAAAACCTAACCCTACTAACCCTTGATTCTTTATGATGGCCAGCACGGGTTTGTAAACGGTATGTTTAGCTTTAGCAATCCACTTGCATTTTATGATAAGGTAATGAACATGCTGAATAAGGGAGACATATACAGTGATATTCTTGGACTTTGCAAGGGCATTTGATAGGGTGCCTCATAATAAGTTGGTATACAAACTTGGAAAGATTGGTTAGATAGACTGACAACTGGACAATACTGGTAAGCTGTATATATGATGGTACAGCGACTCATAACAGGAAGGTACTTAGTGATGTACTGCATGATTCTGTAATTGGATACTGCTGTTTAACTTATTTTATTATTATTATTATTCATGCATCCATGGAGTCAAAATACTCATTGTGGGAGGTCCTTCCTAGGAAACACAAAGTCTATCATACCACTCCTTGAACTCATTGACTGTTCTTGCTCTCACCACTCTATCAGGCAATGCATTCAATGGTTCGACCTCCATGCAAAGAATCCACTACTCACCTTCTTACTCACAGCTTCCTTTTGCAACTTCCAGGAATGGCCCTTGTCAATTTGTTAATGATATTAATTCATGTAGACAAACTTCATATTATCATTATTATCACCCAAGACCCCATGGAGTCAGACTCGTCTAGGAGGTCCTTTTATTACACACAGCTCATCATACCATGCTTTAAACACACTCAAATTCTCTACAGACACCACACTCTTAGGCAAGACATTCCAATCATTCACAACTCTGAATTAAAAAACCTGCTTCTCACTCCCCTACACACATTCTTTATACACTTTCCAGGGATGATCTCTGGTTCTCCTCTGATCTCCCACTATTTTCTGTAGAACCTATCCAGCATTCATCCTATAACAACCTCTTACTAAATTGTAGGTCTCTATCATATCTCCCCTCCACCTCCTGTCCACCAGACTCTGCAAATTACATCTTCTCAATTTTACCTCATACTTGGCATTCCAGAAGTCAGAAACTACCTTAGTCAGTCACTTCTGGACCCTTTCCAAAATCTCTTCATCCTTCTGAAAATAGGTGACCAAATCTGGGCACAATAGTCCAATGTGTGGCCTAATTAAAGCCTTATACAAATGGAACAAGAATCTCCCTACTTCTACAAGTCAGTGCCATCTGCATCATTCCTGTATATTTAGGGGACACATAGTCAATTCCCATTGGCTATGTGTTCCCTAAATTTCAGATCTTTATCCACTATCACCCCCAGATCTCTTATTTCCTCAACCTCCGACAATATATCCTCAACAAGCATAAATTCTGCATCCCATTTTTGTTTTCCAAATTTTAAAACCTTACATTTTACAACATTGAACTCACATTCCTGTGCCCAGTCACTCAATTTATTCAAGTCTTCTTGTAAGGCCACAACATCTTCTATACTCTTCATGGTTCGTCCCAACTTTGTATCATCTGCAAACAACTAAACATCTCCATCCAAATATTCACCAATATCATTAATATACAAGTTAAATAGTAATGGCCCTAAAACAGATCCCTGAGGCATTCCACTAGTGACTTTCCTTTTCCTGGATATTGCACCCCCATACACAACTTGTTGATACCTATCAGATAGCCAGTCTCCAATCCAATGCACCAATCTAATATCCAACCCTATCTGCTCTAGTTTGACTATCAACTTATCATGAGGTACTCTGTCAAAAGCCTTTGTGAAATCTAAGTATATTACTGTGTATCCTTCTCTTCTGTCCAGGGAAGCAGTCACTTTATTGTAATAAGTAAGTAGATTACTAAAACATGACCTCCCTTTAGCAAATCCATGCTGTCCATCAAAGATAATACCATTGTTGTCAACCCAACTCTGGATCCTAGCTCTCACAAGCTTCTCCAACAACTTAACCACAACACCTCACACACAGATAGGCCTATAGTTTGATGCTTGAGTTCGATCACCTCCTTTATGATGTGGCACAATCTTGCCCTCCTTCCACTCCCCTAGGTACTTTACCGAGTACGAGACTCGTATTAAAAAAATATGCCAAGGCAGGTGTCAACTCCCTGGCACATTCCTTCAGAATACGTGGTGATATATTATCAAGTCCCATAGCCTTATTTACATCTAGTTTGCTCAATTCCCCGTATACCTCTTGCTCACTTACAGTCAGTCTCTCTTTGCCATCATGAACTGCTCTCAATCTCTCCACAAAGTCACATTCACAAGATTGAAAGACCTTTATGAACTGCTTTTTAAGTATCTCCACCATATCTTCCACAACAGCTGTCTTTATACCATTTTCTCCAATCATTGTCATCCTTCCATAATCATTCTTTCTTTTGCTGGCAACATATCGAAAGAACTCCTTAGGATTCTTTTTGGCTTCATTAGTTAACTGCTGCTGATACCTCACTTTAGCTACCCTCACAAACCAGGTCGCCCACCTTGCATAGTCTTTGTAATCCTCATGGAATTGGTTATTTCCACTTCTCTTATGTTGCCTCCATAATGCTCTTTTTTCTCTATATCACATGCTTAATCGCTTTATTCATCCATTTCATATCTACCTTATTTAAGCTTCTCATCCTTGGAATCCATTTAGACATTGCATATACTAGATAGTTTTTGAAAATCCACCAAGCTGCATTGATCTCTTTTCCAGCTAACTCTTCATTGCATGCTACACCTGCAAGCTGTCTCCTGAGCTCTTCATAATCACCCCCTTGTAGTTCCACATATACCCTTTTCTTACAGATGTCCTCACACTGTCACACTGTTTGCTATTGATACAAAGTTAGAAAGAGTGAGATAAAAGAGAGAGAGAGAGAGAGGAGAGATAAAGTGTTGCTGATGTCAACTCTTTTTAGAAAGATTTTGATAGATTTTTTTATCTTGCACAGATGAGTAGGGTTAGGTTTTAATGAGCACATTGCACTTTGGATTGCTGATTCATAAGATATGGATATGTAGCATGTCAGTGGAACAGTGCTTCAGGACAAAATGTGAGATCTTGGGGGTGATGATTGCAATGACCTGAATTTCAGAGTACACATTGCAAGTGTGAAAAACAACATTTTGCTGCTATGATACCACCACACTAACAAGCAGAGATAAAAAGGTGGTTGTGCCACTATATTGAGCATTAGTCAGACCACACACTGTTGTGCTCGAATTTGGTCATCTAATCTCCATGATGATGTAAAAATTCTGGAAGAAGTCGAAGATGAGTAACTAAAGCAATATCAGGATTTTGGAATATTGGTTATGGGGATCGATTCAGAATGACTGTAGAGTTTAGTGAATGTTTAGAAAAGAAATAACATGATAGAGACAATTAAGTTTGTAAGGAGATTTTACTTGATTATGGTAGAGAGGATTATAAAATGAGTGGAAGTTGGGAGGGGAAAAATTGAGAGATAGATAGGTAAGTTTGGAACTTATTGGTACAAGTATAACTAAGATCATATTGTGCCATGATAATAAATAATTAAATACTTATTTATATACAAGTATATAAAAAATTTTCAGATGTAACTGTAACAAATAAATTCTTTGTAAAAAAGTTAAAATCATTGTGCATTTGTTTGAGTTTGATATATGATCTGCCTGAGCATATACGGCTCAGCTAGATCAGTAAAGTGGAGGCACTCAAGGTGCTTGCATATTGGTGGGTCACGTGCCATCAGCAGATAACAATGTAAGGTGATTTGTACAATGTATTGCTCAGCAATTTATTTCTTATTGATTAGTTGAAAAACAGTATGTAAAAAAAGTTAAAGTTGCCACTGCATTTGTAGTAGAATTACCATTTGTAAATCCAGCAAAAATGAACATTAGATTAATTGGCTTCAATTGATGGAATAATTGTAGAGCATAATAGAGTACTGGAATGTGGTTGTACACAAGAGTACATATCGCCTGTAAAGAACTCAATGAGTCTATACAAATCATATATTTCTGGTAACTATTTTCTTTTATACATTAAAGAGCAAGTTGTTTAGTAGGCAGCTGAGTAGTATAGTTATTGCATAGACTAAGGAAAATGTGGTTAGGAACACCAGTAACAGATCCAACAGAGGACCCAATTCTCAAATCACTGGTACAAAATCAGACTACTCTGCTCTGCATACACTAAACAGTTTCAGGTAGACCAATGCTTCCTTGGCTGATGAAGTGAGAGTTAGCATGGTGGAGAACATCTATTACCCATGGATGATGATTATTATCATCATCCATGGGTAGTAATGCCCAACTGTATAATCTTTTTCACAAGTAACGGAGCAAAAGGTAGTCAATGGTATATGTCATGTTTAAGAACTTCATAACATACAGAAAAAAATGATAGCCCACATGAGATGGTTAGGCAAAGATTTTATTTTGAAAGAATACTAAAGTGACAATTATTTTCATTGAAGTGACAGCAGGTTCATCTGCTTTGACATAAAGGCTATAAATGCATCATGCATGAAGTGAACTATAGTTATTAATTAATGAATCATGGCATTCACTGATGCTATTCATCTGATGGCAGATTGAATCCAAAAACTGAGGGGGTTATCTCCCTTGTAGAAGTATAGACTTATGATAGTTGATATTGTGGGACTTGATAATATATTGCCACGTATTCTGAAGGAATGTGCCAGGGAGTTGATGTCGGCCTTGACATATTTTTTGAATACGAGTCGTGCACTGGGTCAAGTTCATAAAGAGTAGAAGGAGGGCAAGATTGTTCCACTTCATAAAGGAGGTGATAGAACTCAAGCATCAAACTATAGGCCTATCTGTGTGTCAGGTGTTGTAGTTAAGTTGTTGGAGAAGCTTGTGAGAACTAGAATCCAGAGTTGGGTTGACAACAATGGTATTATGTTTGATGAACAGCATGGATTTGCTAAAGGGAGGTCATGTTTTAGCAATCTACTTAGTTATTACAATAAAGTGACTACTTCCTTGGACAGAGGAGAAGGATACACAGTAATATACTTAGATTTCGCAAAGGCTTTTGATAGAGTACCTCATGATAAATTGATAGTCAAACTATAGCAGATGGGAGTGGATATTAGATTAGTGCATCGGATTGGAGACTGGCTATCTAATAGGTATCAACAAGTTGTGTATGGGGGTGCGATATCCAGGAAAAGAAAAGTCACTAGTGGAGTGCCTAAGGAGTCTGTATTGGGGCCATTACTGTTTAACTTGTATACTAATGATATACGTGAATATTTGGATGGAGATATTCAGTTGTTTGCAGATGATGCAAAGTTGGGACAAACCATGAAGAGTAGTGAAGATGTTGTGGCCTTACAAGAAGACTTGAATAAATTGAGTGATTGGGCATGGAAATGGAGATGTGAGTTCAAAGTTGCAAAATGTAAGGTTTTAAAATTTGGAAAATAAAGATGGGATGCAGAATTTATGCTTGGTGAGGATATATTGTTGGAGGTGGAAGAAATAAGAGATCTGGGGTAATAGTGGATAAAGATCAGAAATTTAGGGGACACATAGCCAAAATTGTGAAGATAACACAAAGGCTTCTGGGAATAATGCGGAGGACACTGACGTGTAGAAGTTGGAAGATTCTTGTTCTGTTTTATAAGGCTTTGATTAAGCCACACATGGACAATTGTGCCCAGATTTGGTCACCTGGTTTTCAGAAGGATGAAGAGATGTTGGAAAATATTCAAAGGCGATGGACTAAGGTAGTTTCTGATCTCTGGAATGTCGAGAATGAGGAAAGATTGAGAAGATGTAATTTGCAGAGTCTGGTCGACAGGAGGAAGAGGGGAGATATGATAGAGACCTACAAGTTGGTAAGGGGTTGTTATAGGATCAATGCTGGAGAAGTTTTACAGAGAATAGTGGGAGATCAGGGGAGAAATAGAGGTCATCCCTGGAAACTGCATAAAGAGGGTGTGAGTAGGGGAGTTAGGGGCAGGTTTTTTTCGTGTAGAGTTGTGAATGATTGGAATGCCTTCCCTAAGAGTGTGGTGTCTGTAAGGAGTTTGAGTGTGTTTAAGACACAGTATGATGAGCTGTGTGTGTGTGTGTGTGATAAAAGGACTTCCCAGATGAGTTTTTGACTCCATGAGGTCTCGGAGTAATATTAATAATAATAATAATAATAATAATGATTTGTAATCAAGTATTGAGTGAATTCTTCTTCTTCTTCTGCAGCTTCTCCCACTAAGTGGGGTCACTGTTGATAATGAGTCTCCTTCACACCATCCTGTCTTGGGCTGTCACCACATCCAAGTTCTTCATCTTCAAGTCCTCTTCTACCAGCTCCCTCCATCTCTTCTTTGGCCATCCACGCTTCTGCCTTCCTTGCACATCCATCTGCATGACCCTTCTTCCCACATATTCGTCCTCCCTCCTCATCACATGACAAAACCATCTCAACCTTACCTTCTGTATTTTCGCTCCTAAGTTTGTAACTTTCACTGTTCCCCTGACATAGTCATTTCTCAGACGATCCTTTCTAGTCACATCGCACATCCACCTAAGCATTCTCATCTCTGATACTTCCATCCTGCTGATGTTATTTTTCCTCAGGGCCACAGTTTCTATAGCATATGTCATAGCTGGCCTCATTACTGTCCTATAAATTTTGCCTTTCAGATTGATCGGCACCCTCTTATCGCATAACACTCCAGCCATCTCCCTCCAGTTCCTCCAACCCGCTTGTATCCTGCATCCCACTTCCTTCTCAGCTCCCCCATCTTCTTCCACTGTTGAACATGAGTATCTAAAGTCTCTCACCTTCCCAATGACATTTCCTTCCAGCTCCAGATCTGTCTCCTTGGTGCCGCCCACTGTGCAACACATATACTCTGTCTTACTTCTGCTCAGTCTCATATCTCTCTCTTCCAGTACTTTTCTCCATCTTTCCAGTTTAGTTTCTGCTTCTTCTCTTGAATCTGCACATAGCAAGATGTCATCTGCATACAACATTGTCTAAGGCACATCTTCTCTCACCTCCTCTGTTACCACCTCCATCACAATATTAAACAGAAACGGACTTAATACTGCTGACCCTTGATGCAAGCCAACTGTTACTTGAAAACTTTCTGTCTGTCCCAGAGAGGTCTGAACACTTGTCTTCACATTTCTGTACATTTCCCACAACAACCTGACATATTTTTCCGGCACCTTCTTATCCCTCAGACACCTCCAGACTTCTTGCCTTGGCACTCTATTGTATGCTTTCTCCAGACCAATAAATGCACAGATGTAGCTCCCTTTGTTTCTCTCGATACTTTTCCATCATCTGCCGTAACCCAATGATAGCATCTGTTGTTGATCTACCAGGCATGAAGCCAAATTGTTCCTTTGCAATCTCCACCTCCTTCCTCAATCTACCATCAAGAACCCTTTCTAGGATTTTCATTGTGTGGGACATCAACTTTATTCCTCTGTAATTTTTACAGTCTTGTGCATCCCCTTTACCCTTGTAGATGGGAACGAGAGTACTCTCCCTCCATTTCTCGGGTATATTTTCCTGTTGGCAAACTTTCATGAACAGGTCCCACAGCAGGTCAATTCCCTCTTCCCCCAGTGCATTCCATGCCTCCACTGGAATTCTGTCGGGGCCCACTGATTTTCCATTCCTCATCCTCTTCATGGCCTCCGTCACTTCCACTCTACTGATGTTCTGCACCATCCCCTCATAAGACTGCCCATCTCTTCTATGAGGAAAATGCATAAGTTCTATGCATTTTCCTCATTCAAAATTCCCTCAAAGTATATTTTCCATCTGTTTCTTATGTCCACATCCCTCCATAATACTCTTCCTTCAGCATCTTTGATCTGCCTCACATGTAAGATGTCCTTTGCTGCTTTATTTCTACATTTCGCTACTTGGTAAATTTTTCTCTGTCCTTCCTTTGTTTCTAATTGATCATACAGATCTTGATATGCCACGGCCTTCGCCTGTGCCACAACTCTCTTGGGTTCTTGCTTTCTCTCTCTGTACACCTCTCTGTCCTCTTCCGCTCTTGACTTATCCCACTTCTGCTTTGCCTTCCTCTTAGCTGTCACTGCCACTTGTACATCATTATTCCACCACCAACCCTCCTTCTGCTCTCTAATCTTTCCAGATGTCTCACCAAGCACCTCGATTGCACAGCTCAGGATTACTTTTGAATTATGTTTCCACCAATCTTGTACACTTTCCAGTCCATCCAAAATGCTCTCTAACACCCTCTCCCTAAAATGATTCCTCACACTGTCCTCTTTTAAGCGAAACCACTTAATTGTCTTCATCCCATGGCATCCAGAGGCTCTTATCTTCGATCTTATTTTAAAGTCTGTGCACAGCAGTTGGTATTGCTGTACTACTTGATCTGTTGGAATTACTTTACAATTTGTCACAACCTTAAGATGTTTTCTTCTAGTCAAAATGTAGCCAATTTGCAAACTGTTGTTACCACTCCTAAATGTTATCAAATATTCTTCCCTCTTGTAGAAAAACGAGTTCACAATTGCCAGATCAAATGCTACTGCAAAGTCCACAACCCTCTCTCCTTCCTGGTTCATCATTCCCACTCCGTGGTCACCATGCACCCTTCCACAGTCTCTATTCTGTCTCCCTATGTGTCCGTTCAAGTTTCCTCTGACAATCACCATCTCATTTTCTTCCAGTTCCCTCATTTCTTCATCTAACACATTCCAGAACTCATCTTTCTCCTCTGCTGTACAACCAACTTGCGGGGCATATACACATAATACAACCACCCGCTCTTCTCCAAGACCCAATTTCATTCGCATGATCCTGTCATTCCTTGTACCCACGTCCAGTACTTCACCCTTCATTCTGCCACACCACAATTCCTACACCATTTCTTCCCTCGTTATTCACTCCAGAGTAGAACAATTTATATCCATCTCCCAGTTCCTTTGCCTTTTCCCCTTTCCCCCTTGTCTCCTGCACACATAAAATGTCCAACTTCCTCTTCCTCATCATGTCTGCTACCTCTCTTCCCCTTCCAGTCATGCTTCCAGCATTCAGTGTTCCCACTCGCAACATCCACTCCACCTGCTGGGTTCGCTTCTTTAACCGCACCCGCCCTTGATGCAGTAGCCCTCGTCCACTTCTTGCAGCTGTAGGGCGATGTGGCTGCGCGTCACTTAAGGGGTATGCCCTAGCCCTTATATCATATTCTCTTTGACTCATATCATAGTTTGAGCTTGCATTGAAGTTTTCCGACCTGATGCCCTTCCTGACATCAACCCTCGCATTTATCCGGGCTTGGGACTGGCACCTATTGAGGCTAGCTTGCCTCCTTCGGTGGCTGCATAAGATGAAATGACTTAGCAAGATAGGAAAGACTCACCCCTAGCTCTTGAATACTCTAATAGCATCAGGGGGAAGGAGCAAGGAGAGGAGAAAGAAGCAAAAAAAGAAGAGGAGGGACCAGTCTACAGAATAATATAACAGATATATATTACATGAAGTAAGGCATGGTCCAGCATCTGGTATCTCGGGTTTGCCATGCCCATACTCACTAAAGTGAGCCTTTGAGGTTATTATGGACAAATCAAGGAAAGGAACACCAACCATCACTTAATTCTTTAGAAGACAGGGTATGGAGAATGCTTTATGCTAATTTGTCTTAGCTGATGAATGTGTGCAAGTTTTTTGTCAAAAGTAAACTGATAAAACACCGATAAAATCATTTATCACCCAGTCACTTTCACATTCCATGCCACAGTGGGATTAGATTTCATAGCTTGTTGGCTGGAGAGTAGAGATGCTACCACTCAGCAAATCAGGTAGATCAAATGAAATTAACTTCTAAAAATTATCACAATTTATTATATAGGTGTTGAATTGCATAGATAAAAATAAACAAATTATACTATCTGATTGAAGTAAAATATTAAAAAAACTTAGTCTGAAAATCACTTACAGTGCAATTCTTTTGTTGATGCTCTTGAACGTGTTGGACTAGAAGATCCATGGTCCTTCTTTCCATATGGTTTTTGTACCCGTTTTGTAGATGCTGAGGACACTGTAGGTGAATGCCTCATTGGGGATGCTCTAGATGGAGTATACCTTGATGGTGTTAATCTTGATGCACTAGTAGATGAATATGAACTGGAAAGATAGTCACTAGTTGTCTTTGAGAAGGAATGTGAAGCAGTTCTGCTGGATGCAGAGGTGCTTGAATATGTATGTTCAGAGGAATATTTATGAGAATAATCACTTGCAAGTGATGAGTAGTCTTGCCTGTAGACATCTCTCATTGGAGAATATGAAGCCCTCATAGCAGAATAACTAGGAGGTGGTGTAGCAGATGGAGTTATAACAATAGGAGATTTTCCTGGTGGAGGTCCTCGACGATCTGCAAAGAGTAAAAATTTCTGTTTAGCTTTTCCTGCTTTTCATTTATATTATCTAAATAATATAGGTAATAACATGACAAGGTGGTATACAACTGGAAGAGATGGACATGAATAACAGATAGGTTATACACCTGTCTGATGCACTTTGTAGTGCATCAGACAATAACAGTACAAAGGAATAAAAATAAAACAAAGACATGGAACAGAAATGAAAATAAATAATTTCATTACTAAATTAAATACTTTTATGTCACAGTTTTGTCAGCTCAAGATGGAATTATATAAAATATACATTCAGAAAAATCTGAAAGTGAAATGATCTAGAGAATAAGCTATTTATCATATGGAGACAGAGGTGAGAGTTGTGTACCAGACTTTTGTCAATCTTTTGTACTTATTGTAAAAACAGATTCCTTATGGAATAACTGCTAGTGGATAAATGAAAGACTTCCTATACCACTCTAGGCCTATCATCATAGGCCTAGAGTGGTATAGAGATTCAAGAGTCTGATAGTATCAGATGAGAGAAATGATAGATGGATAGTAGAAGAAAATGCCTCGGCTCCTTTATATCATCATCTAGCCAAAGGCTATTCTTTTCTTTTAGTGTTACATGGTGATCAGCATTCATTTTAGAAATTATGGACTTTACAACTGTGTTATAAATAACTCTTTTAATATCCCAACGTTTCGATCTTCATATTAAGATCATCATCTGGAGCATATACAAACATACAGGACAAGCTAGGTTACATTATATACAGTAGGCTAATGATAAATATAAGATAAGATAAAAAATATAAGCGAAAGATAATTTTTTTTTCCCACTAGAGGTCATGAGAGTAGAATAACTCGTGCTCAATTCATTGTTTCTTTAGCTTACTGTATGTAATGCAACCTAGCTTGTCTTGTATATTTGTATATGCTCCAGATGAGGATCTTAATATGAAAATTGAAACGTTGGAATATTAAAAGAGTTATTTATAACACGGTTTAAAGTCCATAATTTCTAAAATGAAAACCAAAGGCTATTCTTTTTTCCACAAAGTGGGGATATGTGCTAAACAAAATACATTCTTTAACAGACTCACCTTTCGTAAATGCTTAGTGGGTGTGTAAGGATTAAACAAAACTTTTGCTTGTCTTGAATTATTCAGTTGGAAGTTTATTTTGCACTCGGTTAGACTATAATAAATTTAGTTTAATCCTTTATCCAAGTGCAAGCAAACAAAGTTTGTGCCTAAAAATATCTTCAGGACTGAGGTAAGGTTGTACATCCCCTGGCAACTCAGAACAAAGGTGGACCAAGATCTCATCACTCCTTCTCTCAGTATCTCCCATAATGCAAAACACATCTCCTTGCGGACATGTATCCATGTCCATGGTCCTTACTGTTATGCATTAAGGGAAGGGCCACCACACAGACCAGTTTCGACCTTTATTGAGGTCTTGTCAGTGGGAGGCAGACCCAGAGTGGTGATACTAAGTCAGAGGCAATAGAGGGGCCATATTTACCTATACGAGTTGCCAACCAGTGTATCACTTTATTATTATATTACTTTGGATTTAGAGAAAGATGTTGGAAGTTTATTTGGACTTGGATAAAGGATTAAACTAAATTTATTATAGTCTAACCAATGGAAAATAAACTTCCAACATCTTTCTCTAAATCTGGAGGTGCCGGGGGGGGGCAGCAGAGCCCCCTAGTATGTGTGTGTGTGTGTGTATATATATATATATATATATACAATAAAACACCTTTTTTACACTTTTCAGGGGACTAATGGAAAAAAGTGTAAATAGCAGGAAATGTAAAAAAACGTTTAAATAAGTAAAAGATGACTTACTGCTAGTATGCGAGTCTACATATCAGATTTCAAAATTTAATAACTGAAAATAAATGAATTTACAATTACTTCCATTTATCTATTTAAAATAATCTTCATTTGTTGATTGTTTTTGCTTTTCGTTTTTTTTTTTTTTTTTTTTTTTTTTTTTAACATTGTGCCAGATTGCTTTTGCATTGAGTTCAGTGCTTGACCTGTTTTTTAACTATGTTAAAAAACAGGTCAAGTTTTAACTGTCCACTTTGAACATGATAGTAGAGTCCAAGATCTTTTGCTAATGCACACATGTTCCGGAATGCCAATCTACACATCGCAGAATTGCCATCTTTTCTTCTACTGAAATACATTTTCTGTCTTTTTTCTCCATGTTACTAGCATGGATAATCCACCACCGCAACTTTCACACGCTAAATTACGTAGCAGAAATTCTGCAATATCAATTCGTACTGTGATTGAAAAATCACGGTATCACTCATTACTACATTACTACGGCAAGTGTGCAGATCACCGTGATTGCAGAAACGAAACTACAGCCGAAAGTAAGTAACGCTATCTGGGAACAGAAATGTGCAGATTTCCGCAACAATCGATTCAAAAATCAGTATTGCCACCCGAGAAAAAAACGCAAATCACGGGAAATAACGTCCACATCAAGTTGTTAATGACATAAACGGCAGGAAAACGTAAATTGCGGGAACGTAAAAATGGAGTTTTACTGTACACACACACACACACACACACACACACACACACACACACACACACACACACACACACAATGTCATGAATTAGGAATTCATGGTTTTGATAAAAAAATAAAACTTCTAATCAGTTAGATAATACTAGGTGGCCTATGTCTAAATTAAAGATAAAAATTTTTAATTAACAAAGCTATATTATTATTATGTGAACCTCCAAGGAGTCTAAGGACTCAACGCAGGAAGGCACTCTACTCTACTTTACTAAATACATCTCATCCACTCTACTACTACTACTTAATTCTCCTACTACAACACTACTACATTCATCATTACCAATAACAGTATTTTTTGTTTGTAAATTATGTTTCCCGAAGGCCAATTTGTCTGTACAAGGGATGAAAAACCTGAGTTTCTGGGAGAAAAAAAAAAGTCCTGCTACATCTGTATAAGATTGGTTTACTCACCTTCCATTGAAAAAGCCCATATAAGGATTCCCCTCATCCCGATGAGAATCGAACCCAGGTCTTTTCCAATTGAAGGGTGCAATGTACCACTGTTCTTCCAATTGTGCTACTGAGGCACCTATGGGCTATCTATATATGGGTTTCATAACTGGGTTGACCCAATCAGGTGAAGGATATCATAGAGTTGTCTTACCTATTAACTTAAAACAATGGTATCTGAACTCAAAGCATACTAGCAGTACATTTGTTATGTAAAATAATCTCATGAGCCTTCTATAATTAGTCTTATTGTTGTCTTACTCTTAATTATTATTATTATTATTATTACGTTACACCTCCAAGGAGTCCAAAGACTCATCGAGGGAGGGCACCTACTCTACAACTCTTCATCTCCACTACTCAATCCACCAACTGCAGCGAACTGCATCATCTACACCACCACCACTATTTTCACTGACAATCACAAGCATCCATGTCCATGGCAGGATTCAAACCCACAGCGTTTTGGCTGGAGAGTGGATATGCTAACCACTCATCCAACCAGGCCGGCAAAGGTTGTAAAGCTAGGGTACAATAATATCATGGATGGGATAATGAATTTTTTTTTTAATTTGATATGTTTTTATTTATTTTTTGTACATAGTCAAGAAACCTAACTTTTCAAGCTTCTTCAGGCCTCCAATAAATAGGGCAGAATCTCACACTGGTTAATGAACTTTATCTCTTATCTATGGATGATCGCAACTTTTGTGCCCATTGTTTAAGAATAAGCTTCAGATTCCACCTGGAAAAAGGGACTAAGGCTGGTGAACGATATTGCAATGAAGTTCTTCAATATCATGTTCAATTGTTTTGTACATTTTTATGGATGACATTGCCACACCACATAATACACAAACAATTTAGATACCTCTTGAGACTGAGTATATTAATTGAATTGAGTAGCCATTATGCTCCTGAGATCTCAACTCCACAGAACACGTTTAGGATGCAATAGTGATATGCATTGCTGCTTGAAATTTCCCTCCATAAAACAAACAAGGCCTTATCATGGTTTTGAAGGAGGAGTGGGCTAGTTTACCCCAGAATTCCAGAATAATTTTTGGTGCTAAGTATGGTGGACATATTCCATGCTGAAATGTCTCTCTGCATAGTTTTCTGTAAGCACTGTACATTAATTCCTTAATGTCAGTGAAGTTATATAATGTAAAGTTATAAATTTCTTAGGAAATTATAACTTTTGCCAAAAACATATTGCAATGTAATTTGTGTGAACTTTATAATATAGGGAGGAGGTAGAGAGGATCCAGAGATGAGTGACCAAGATGATAGCAGGTCTATGGAATGAACCTTATGAGAACAGGTTGAAGATTTGTGGGTTGCAGAAATTGGTTGATAGGCAAAAAAAAGGGTGATATGATTGAGACATTCAAATTACTGAAGGGTTTCTATAAGATTAATTCAGAAGATATTTTTGAGAACAGAACTGGTGGTGGAAGGACTAGGGGCTATAGATGGAAGCTGGGCAAGAGTGTGGTTAACAAGGGTGTTAGAGCTAGGTTTTTTACTTGGAGAGTGGTGAATGAGTGGAATGAGCTGTCAGAGTCTGTTGTGGGTGCCATGACTGTGAATGAGTTAAAGGTGAGGTATGACAGATACTGTGTGAATGTCGAATAGTTGTTCTTGACATGATGTTAGGGCCTCCTTCGATGAGTCTATCGACTCCTTGGAGTTGTCCGTAATAATAATAATAATATTTTGTAATATAATTTATTGGTATGCTGACAATAAATTTATGTGAAAATTTGGCTGCAGTCATGAAAATCTTATCATATGCAGGTAAAAAAAATGTAGTTCGTCCTTACCTTTTGGACACCAGTGTAATTTTCTCTTTTAATTATTCCATTCCATTTTATCATTGCACTTCTGGCATACTCTAATAATCTCATGTTTTTTATCTTCCTCACAATCCATAGATCTTTGGTTATTTTTGGATGTGTATATGTAGTAGTATTCATAACAGCTTCATTGGAAAAAAACAATGCGGAACTCAATTTATGCGTGTGTGTTATTACGCTGCAGACGTACACATGCCATTTTGAATAATTTTATTGTTAATAATAGAAATCCTAACAACAACTTAACTTGAAATATATTAATATAAACAACTACAAAACTATTCTTAGATCTAAATTTAAAAACCTAAGCATGAAGAGCAAAAGAATTTTATAAAAGAATGTTAAAATACTTAACAACACAGTTGTTATACTTGCCAAGAAATTATATTGTTCTTTAATGCTTTATCCAAGCATGAGTAAACAAAGTTTGCATGTGAAGTATCGTCAAAACTATGCTACTTATATATAAAGGATGATGACTTCACATCAGCTGCCTTAGTATCCAATAATGCAAAGCACACTTCTTTTCAGAAGTGCATAATGCAATGCATTAAGGGAGAGCGACAACTCGGATTGATTTTGACCTTTATTGAAGTGAAAAAGTAAAGGAACGTTCATCATCAGCCTAGAGATATAGAGGTGCAAGATGGATAGTAGAAGAGAAAAGGCTTGAACCACTTAATATCTTCATGTAGTCAAAGGCTATCCTTTTTTACCAAACTCATGAATAACCAATTTCTAACTGAAACTAAAATCCACAGATGACTGGTACCAGGTGGTTAGTCTTATCTAAATAACTGCCTCGAATTGGGCTTCTTTACTTGAGATTGCTCTCCAGTCATCCTTGCAGCTGTCCATAAGACTACAGTGAAATAATAGGATGGAAACCAAGTAACAAAACTCTCATAATAAAAATAGACAGAATTTTATCTCCAACGAATATTTCATAATGTCACTGGTCTTCACCACCTAGCCAGAAATTTGATATCTCCTAGCTTCTTTCTAAATATAAAAATCATCAGAATGAACAATAAAATTTCCTGGTTTTTCAAAGCCATATTTTTTTCTAACTTTCCATAAATGATATTTTAACTGATTAATTATATAAAAATAAATTCGCTTCCCATTGTTGACCGGTGGGTAGTATCACAAAAAAAGAATGTGTTCTATTTTTAAGTGATGTCTAATACATATAACTTGTTCCATATATGCAGGGCAAGATGGCAGCTATAGAATAACTGTTCTACTGTTTCCAGTCTGTACCAGATGTCACAGATTGGATCTTTGATGTTAAAGTATCCCATTTGATGATATTTACTAGAAGATGACCATATGCAATCTCCAAGCAAGATCCCTCCTCTTAGAGTACCCTTGGAAATCCAGTAAGTTACTAAACAGCACATCATTGTGCTGCAGTGGCGGCCGTACATAAGCACTGCGACACTGCAGCACCCCCAAGGAAAAAATGAAAAAAATAAATTTTGTTTGTGTTTATAAATAATAACAATGCTTACAACATTATATAAATGCAATACAACATGTTAAAGTTGCAGCTTATGTTTCGACATTGATTGAAGAGTTAATAATTGGAATTGTTCTATTAATGCTTTATATTATGAAACAAATGCACTGCGATCTAATGCCGATATTTGTTTGCACTTGTCATTGCACGTTACGTCATTAGATACACTGCCGTCTGGGCAGGGTATCTTATCATTGCGCACGTTCTTTCTGTGAGATAAGAAACGTTGATTATTGGTGCATGTACGTGGTGAACTATTTTTTGTAAATCTTATTTTATTTTGTTAAAGTAACATATAATTATTTATTTATTAGAGATACAAGGCTGAATTATGATGAGTGTCACTGTTGAAAATATGAAAAGAATTATATTTTTTCGATTATCGTTACACAAAACAAATGCACTGCGATCTAACGCCGATATTCGTTTGTGCTTGTCATTGCATGTTACGTCATTAGTAATAATGATGTAACATGCAATGACAAGCACAAATGCACCAATAATAAACGTTTCATATCTGTGAGATATGAAACGTTTATTATTGGTGCGTGTGCGTGGTGAACTATTTTTTGTAAATCTTTTTTATTTTGTTAAAATAACATATACTTATTTATTTATTATAGATGCAAAGGCTGAATTATGATGAGAGAGTCACTGTTGAAAATATGAAAAGAAATATAATTTTTTCAATTATCATTACACAAAACAAATACACTGCGATCTAACGCCGATATTCGTTTACGCTTGTCAATGCTATTGATAAAAAACTTTTATTATTGATGTTTGTTCGTGGTGAGGATGAAATATTTTTAATAAAGCAATTTTTTAATATGTAAATTTATTTATTAATAAATTCGTTATTGATTAGGAAAATAAAGTTTTTTTTTTTTTTTTTTTTTTTTAAATATGCAGCACCTCCACTTAAAATTTTCACCAGCTGCCACTGCTCTGCTGTTTAGCAACTTGGTATAAGGAACTTGGTATCTTTAACCTCTTCTACCATAAATTATGGAAGTTCATGGCAGAAAAGGTTAAAGATACCAAGTTCCTTATGCTAAGTTCTATTGTTATTAATGGGAAAAAATGTCACTGCCAGAACACTGTAGCAGTCTTAGTTGAACACAGAATGCTGTAGTAATCAGGAATGATCTTGGCTCTTGGGTCATTGTAATCATTTATTTCAAATAGTAGGAGATGGTACTAACTAAGAGATGACCCATGTAGTACCAGAGAGAAGGTCTGCAGTATTTTATGAATTTTGAGTTTGACTTTTATTGATGATTTCATTAGTTAGATATCCTTGAGATTCTAAAAACTCACAAGTGATCTAAAAAACGGGCCACATTTTCACATAATTCAAAAAGCTCTCAAAAAATCTAAGTGGTCTCTTAGTTCCTCCTGAAACACCGAGCCAAACTCTGCACACGCAGCCACAGGCAAGTCCCCAGTCACACCAAGTTTCAGCTCTACACAATAGCAGGTAAAACTCTAAAATGCATCACCCTTGCAGAGTAGCAAACAGGCCTACTATTCCACCAGAGAATGGGAGGAGGGTCTCATCACACCAGGGCAGCTCCCTCAGTGGGAACCATATCCAGAAAGACACCAAGGCTTAATGCAGATATCATACATTTCTCATATATAAGTAGGCAAAAAAGAGCTGTTGCCTTATTATTAAAATACTCTGGATCAGACACAGATGTAGGTTTTTTTACTTGGTTAATAAGTAAACAATACTCTCCAAGAAATTATATACTTTTTTAATTCTTTATCCAAGTGAGTCATGAAGATACTTCATGAACAACCTTTCTTTGCTTACACTTGGATGACATTTATATGTTTATCTGGGAGCTGTCCTGGGATGATTAGTGTTCTCTGGTAGAGAGTTGTAGGCTTTTGAATGCTGTGGCCCTGTTTGCTTCTATACTGAACTCACCTTGGCATAGTGGCAGACTTGCATGAAGTGTAGCTGTGGGGCTGAGGTTCATATACATTTTGGGAGGAGCTAAGAGACTATTGAGATATATGAGAGAGTGACCTTTTTTTTTTTTAGGTAACTCATCAGCTTTTGGAATCCTGAAGATATCGAACCAATGAAAATTTCAATAAATGTTAAGACCGTTCTAGACAGTGACAATCAGCAAATGCATACAAGGAAGTGTGCTTTGCATTATAGGATACTAAGGTAGTTTGATGTGAAATCATCATTCTCTCTATTAGCCCAGTTGGGAAGATAGTTCATGTGAAAACTTTGATTGCTTACACTTGGATAAAGGATTAAACAAAAATATAATTTCTTGGCAAAAATAATTACCTTTTAACCAAGTGAAATATCTTCCTACATCAGACAGAAGGTTAGAACCTTCTGTGTGATGTAGGAAGAATTTTTTGAGGCATTATAGAAAGCAGCTGGCTCAATGAAAAAGGAAAAGTTGGTTCTTGTTTGAGATCTAAACAGCAGAGTAGGAAATGATTACCAGACATAGAAATATTTTGGGAAAATTTTGAGAAAAGTGCAAAGCTAACAGTAAGGTAAATGCCTGCTGGATTTCTGTTCAGGACATGGATTAGGTATTATAACACCATGTTCCAGCATAAAAATGTGCACAAATTCACATGGAGAGAAGATGCAAGAAATAAGAAAAGTCTCATTGACTGTTATGGTTGATAGTGATGTTTTCTCCCTGGTGCAGGACACCAGAGTGTACAGAGGATTTGGAATTGGAAGTGATCACTATTTAGTCTCGAGAAGGATAAAATTGAATTTCATATTGAAATGTAGAGTGTTGTTACGCAGCCACTTTGCGAATATTTGTTTTGAGCCTTGTATATGGCCTGTTGGCGTGCCTTCTTGTGACCTGGGATCTAAAGCTCCCTCGGATCATGGACTCTAACAAATTTCTTTGTTCTGCACCAGTTAGAGTCACCCCTTGAATGTCGCAGGCCCTTCCTGAATCCGACGTTTATCTTACTTGACCCAAGTCAGGTAGAACAGTGTACGGATTCAGGGATTTTGCTCCCCTTTTATCACAGTTCGTGTGTTGGTGAGTGGCAATGTCGTTCTCAAACACAATTCAGTGACCAGGATTTAACAAGAAACACAAAGTTTAATTTTAACAAGATTAGGACACATACAACATAAATCATTCAATCAGTTAATTGTTATTTCATACTTTAAATGCTCTACATGGTAATACATGACAATTTCAAATAGGACAAGATTGCTATTTCTTAAGGATGTAATAGATATAAGCATATACCATTAATTATCTGAACATGGATCTCTGGAGAGATCACTAAAGTGACACATATATGCATGATGTGAAGATCACATGACATGGGTCTTCGGACTACCAGTCCAAGCTCTATAAGTTCCAATAACGACAAATAGTCTCAGTTTCCTTTGCTAATGAAAGGTCCTAGTTGCTTCACTCTTCAACATTTAACATATTTCAGATATAGCAAAGCTTTACATTACTATTTGATGCAGCATATAGTCACACTTCGTCACCACGTGTAAGTCACGTGCAAACCCTGGTTGGACTTTACTCACTTTGTGGAGCACTCTCCCTTTTGGATCAATGCACACTGGAACTTTGCTGTCGGGGGAAATTTTTTGCCATGCATCTCCAGGACTTATGAACCCTTCTAGAAGGACATTGCAGTTGAGGTGCCACTTGGTCCCGAGCTTCTTCGTCGGTCTGCACTTAGAGGTTTTCATCGGACTTCATCCGACCGTCCACACTGGAACCCCTATGTTATACGGCCAATGCTTCCTGCCCTCAGTGCTGCAATCACATTCCCTTTATTTTTTTCTCCTTCCTGCTTCACGTTCCCTCTACTCTCCCCCCTTTTTTTTTTCCGACCACCAACTCCTATTGTACTGCAGCTTTCAGTCACAGTCATTTCGATGATGTTGCATTTGAATGCACGAGAGAGCTCCTCCCAGAGAATTGTCCACATTTGTCTCTTTTCACGAACCTTACTTGTAAGGATCACTAATGAGCTTGCCAAGGTCATGACATCAGGGCCCTTAGTCGCCATTGAAGTATGCACTGTTTCACACAGCCTATTCTTGGGTTGGTCGTCAAATATGTCACCTCACTACAAATTCATATATCCCTTTGCCTTGACATATCACATACAACATAACCTACAGTGTTTTTCCCTCTTTGGGTAAACAGATATGCACTCATTTAATATTTACATGATACACTTTATCCCCCCCCCCTCTTCTTTTTATTTATAGTACAATTTGCACCAGCAGTACAGGTATCTTTTGATTTAGGCTCTGTTCTTGTTGGATCCTGAATGAAAGTCTGTCTAGTAACGGCAGGCCTCATTCATGATCCAACAGTGTGTAAGATATAACGAATCAATGTTGAGCAACTTTCAGAGGTGAACTGAAGACTCAAATACACAAAGATAAGTGTACTGCTGGTGCAAATTGTAAAAAATGAAAGAATTTGAAAACAAGAATCAAACCTTGGAGATTCAATGGCAAATCCTGGAGAAAACTGATTGATTCAGGCACAGAGGCTTGTGGAAGTTGATCTCTGTAAGGATAGAATAAAATCAGAACTCCAACTCCATGGTGAACTCAGTGAAGGAAAAAAAGAAAGCATATCGTAAGTTTCCGGCAAGTAAGTCAGTTTGTGATCTTAGAGAATACAGAGAGAAAGTGAAGCACTGTGTAAAAGAAGCTAAACAAAAGTCATGGGAAGACTTTGGTAAGAACATAAAAAATAAATATCAGCAAGGTGGCAAAATATTCTTGAATCTATTGAAAAGCTTAAAAATGAAAGCAAAAGTACTATAAGAAGAATCAGAGATGATAAAGGTGACATGAAAACCAAAGATATTGATAATCAAAATGTCTGGCATATTAACCTTGAAGGACTGCCAAATGAAACAAACAGTGTCAACACGGTGGTAGAAAACTCCCAACAGGAATGAGGGGAATACATATCCATAAATGAAGTAGAAAATGTCATGTCATCAAAAACCTGAAATGTGGAAAAGCAGCTGAAGTAGATGGATGAAATTTCCAGAAATGCTCAAATATGGAAGTATAAAAGTTTTACAGTGGCTTTGAAAGTTTATTTTGCACTTGGTTAGACTATAATAAATTTATTCTTGTTGAGAGGCTTATACTCTGGTTAAACATGATAACTAATATTTAAGGAATTGACAGCGTATACTAGAAATATACATTAAATAAACTTTAATATATACTTTTCGATATTTCGGCAAACGTCACGTTGCCATCTTCTTGGGAACTTAATATAAAGACACGTGCACACAAGTACTAATAACAGCAAATGAGACTGAAGCTAGGAAGCTAATTTTCCTAAAGTCCTGATGGTGCCCCCTGGCGTGCTATATTGGTAGTTCTTGGCCTTTGGGCTGAAGTTCTTCTGATAAAAGTTTCCCAAATTTGGGGCAGTCTCATGCATCCAAATTTGTTGAGGTTTGGCATGTTCCTAAGGGCCGGGGCTGATTCCATGAATAGTCTTTCATACTTGAACTTGCTGCGGTGTATTACTGTGGCTTTCTTCCATCTTATTCTGTGGCGAGTATCCAGAGTGTGGTCTACAAGCCCAGAGTGGCTGTACTGGTGAAATCGGATGCAATCCTTGTGTTCTGAGATTCTGATATTTGCTGTCCTGCCTGTTTGGCCAAAGTAGGACAATTTATAGCTGCAAGGGACCTGGTATACACCAGGTAGATCTAGAGGAAGTGGTTGGTCTTTAGTGGAGCGGATAAGGAATGCCAGTTTTCTATGTGGTCAAGTCATGTTTTTTTAAGATTTTATTGATTTTTTCCAAGGAGCCTCAGATGTAGGGAATGGTGATGGATTTAGAGTAATCTTTTTTGTGAAGGGGAGGGGGTGGTGGGTTGTGGATAACTGGGTTAAGTATTTTTTGGATTTTTTTTTTTTGGTGGGGGGGGGGGGTTGCCATTGGCTGAGAAAGTGTCACGGATGTGATTTAGTTCAGTGGTTAGGGCTTAATCATTTGAACAGATTATTTTTGCCCTGTTGAATAATGTCTTAATAACTCCATATTGTTGTGAGGGGGGGGGGTGATGGGATTGTTGGTGAATGTATCTGCCTGTATGGGTGGGTTTTCTATAAACTGAGAAAACCAAGGTTCCATCAGGTTGGCGGGTGACTAGTGTGTCTAGGAAGGGGAGGTTATTGTTTTCCTCTTTTTCCAGGGTGAACTTGATTCTAGGGTGTTGGTTGTTTAAGTGTGTTAGGAAGGAGAGGAGTGAATCCGGGCCATGTGGCCAAATAGCGAAAACATCATCAACGTAGCGAAGCCATATGGTAGGTTTTTGTAGGGCTGAGTTTAAGGCTTTCTCTTCAAACGTCTCCATGAAGAAGTTGGCCAAGGGTGGGGAAAGTGGTGAACCCATGGCTGTCCCCTCTATCTGTTTGTAGAATTTTTCCTGCCAAACGAAATAGCCTGAGTTCATTGTAAACTGAAATAGGGCTGAGATATCGGGAGGAAATTTAGCTTGGATTAGCTGTAAGGTTTCTTTGAGGGGGACATTCGTGAATAGGGAGGAGACATCAAAACTGACCATTATGTCATTATGTTGGAGTGTAAGGTTTTCTATACTGGCTTTGAAGTGGGCTGAGTTTTTTATGTGTGATGGTGTGTTGCCAGTATAGTGTGAGAGCGCTTTGGCTAAATGCTTGGCTAGTTTGTAAGTGGGGGAATCAATGCCATCCACTATGGGACGTAATGGCACATTTTCTTTGTGTATTTTTGGGAGCCCATATATGTGGGGGGGGGGGGTCTAGAGTTATAGGGTTTTAGTCTGTTGGTAATCTCCACAGGCCAAGAAGTGACCTTCTTAAGGAGCCTATGGAGTTTTCTAATTTGTGAGTTGGTTGGATTGTAATCAATGGGGAGGTATGTAGAACGATCTAATAGTAAAGCCTTGAGCTTACCTCTGTAGTCTTTAAGATTGAATACCACAGTGGCGTTCCCCTTATCCACTTTGGTGATCACTATTTCTTTGTTTCTCTTCAATTTTTGTAGTGACTTGTATTCACTAATGGATTTGTTGGATTTTGGAGGTTTTGCTTTATTGAGAACACAGGCTACATCCAATCTGATATCATTGGTGATGTGTTTTGGAAGTTGGCGAATCCCGCGTTCAATTTGGATCATTAATTCTTCGGCCGGTAATTTCTTAGGAGCAATGGTGAAGTTGTGACCACATGACAAAGCGTTGAGTGCTTCTGGCTTCAAGGTAGCTGAAGAAAGGTTAACTACAGTGTTGGTTTGTAGTTTAGGTTTGGACGCCGAGTTCTTTATTAATTTATCAAACTTGTTGATATGTCGGCTCCGTATTCGTTCAAATTCTTTTTTAGCTGCAGTAACACGAGACGTCATGTAGAATGGACCAAAGCTCGTGATTAAGCGTATGTGAAAGCTCATTTTCTAGCGCTAAAATAGCTCTGTTTATGTCGGCTAGGGAACTGCGTGTAGCGGTAATTTGCTCCCGAAGTAATGCCTGGCTCGCCCGGTTGTAAATACGGAGAGCTTTCTGTGAGACAAAGCGGTGTTTAAATTTTACACAGTTCAAGATGACTTGATTATCCCAACAGTGTTTTAGGAATGCCAGACGGTTAAGTTGTCTGGATAACTTCAGCTTCAGTTTGCCGTAATGGTGGGTCTTGTGTATGAAGAAATCTCCGTGGATGATCATTATTCTTGTTGAGAGGCTTATACGCTGGTTAAACATGATAAACCAGTCTGGGTAGTGGTCCTTAATGCATAATATTATACATATCTGCAAGGGGATGTGGTTTGCATTATGGGAGTTACTGAGATAGGAGTGATGATAGCTTGGTCCACCTTTGCTCTGAGTTGCCTGGTGTTGCACTTTCCTCAGTCCTGAAGATATTTTCAGGTGCAAACGTTGTTTGCTCACACTTGGATAAAGGATTAAACTAAATTTATTATATGATAACTAATATTTAAGGAATTGACAGCGTATACTAGAAATATAAATTAAATAAACTTTAATATATACTTTCCGATATTTCGGCAAACGTCACGTTGCCATCTTCTTGGGAACTTAATACAAAGACACGTGCACACAAGTACTAATAACAGCAAATGAGACTGAAGCTAGGAAGCTAACGTTTTCCTAAAGTCCTGATGGTGCCCCCTGGCGTGCGATATTGGTAGTTCTTGGCCTTTCGGCTGAAGTTCTTCTGATAAAAGTTTCCCAAATTTGGGGCAGTCTCATGCATCCAGATTTGTTGAGGTTTGGCATGTTCCTAAGGGCCGAGGCTGATTCCATGAATAGTCTTTCATACTTGAACTTGCTGCGGTGTATTACTGTGGCTTTCTTCCATCTTATTCTGTGGCGAGTATCCAGAGCATGGTCTGCAAGCAGGAGTGGCTGTACTGGTGAAATCGGATGTAATCCTTGTGTTCTGAGATTCTGATATTTGCTGTCCTGCATGTTTGGCCTTGGTGCTTTGGTGATAGTGATCACCAAAGTGGATAAGGGGAATGCCACTATGGTACTCAATCTTAAAGACTACACAGGTAAGCTCAAGGCTTTACTATTAGATCGTTCCACTTACCTCCCCATTGATTACAATCCAACCAACTCACAAATTAGAAAACTCCATAGGCTCCTTAAGAAGGTCACTTCTTGGCCTGTGGAGATTACCAACAGACTAAAACCCTATAACTCTAGACCCCCCCCCGCATATATGGGCTCCCAAAAATACACAAAGAAAATGTGCCATTACGTCCCATAGTGGATGGCATTGATTCCCCCACTTACAAACTAGCCAAGCATTTAACCAAAGCGCTCTCACACTATACTGGCAACACACCATCACACATAAAAAACTCAGCCCACTTCAAAGCCAGTATAGAAAACCTTACACTCCAAGATAATGACATAATGGTCAGTTTTGATGTCTCCTCCCTATTCACGAATGTCCCCCCTCAAAGAAACCTTTGAGCTAATCCAAGCTAAATTTCCTCCCGATATCTCAGCCCTATTTCAGTTTACAATGAACTCAGGCTATTTCGTTTGGCAGGAAAAATTCTACAAACAGATAGAGGGGACAGCCATGGGTTCACCACTTTCCCCACCCTTGGCCAACTTCTTCATGGAGACGTTTGAAGAGAAAGCCTTAAACTCAGCCCCACAAAAACCTACCATATGGCTTCGCTATGTTGATGATGTTTTCGCTATTTGGCCACATGGCCTGGATTCACTCCTCTCCTTCCTAACACACTTAAACAACCAACACCCTAGAATCAAGTTCACCCTGGAAAAAGAGGAAAACAATAACCTCCCCTTCCTAGACACACTAGTCACCCGCCAACCTGATGGAACCTTGGTTTTCTCAGTTTATAGAAAACCCACCCATACAGGCAGATACATTCACCAACAATCCCATCACCCCCCCCCCCTCACAACAATATGGAGTTATTAAGACATTATTCAACAGAGCAAAAATAATCTGTTCAAATGATCAAGCCCTAACCACTTAACTAAATCACATCCGTGACACTTTCTCAGCCAATGGCAACCCCCCCCCCCCCCCAAAAAAAAATCCAAAAAATACTTAACCCAGTTATCCACAACCCACCACCCCCCCTCCCCTTCACAAAAAAGATTACTCTAAATCGATCACCATTCCCTACATCCGAGGCACCTCGGAAAAAATCAATAAAATCTTAAAAAAACATGACTTGACCACTTGTTACAGACCACATAGAAAACTGGCATTCCTTATCCGCTCCACTAAAGACCAACCCTTCCCCTAGACCTACCTGGTGTATACCAGGTCCCTTGCAGCTGTAAATTGTCCTACTTTGGCCAAACAGGCAGGACAGCAAATATCAGAATCTCAGAACACAAGGATTACATCCGATTTCACCAGTACAGCCACTCCTGCTTGCAGACCACGCTCTGGATACTCGCCACAGAATAAGATGGAAGAAAGCCACAGTAATACACCGCAGCAAGTTCAAGTATGAAAGACTATTCATGGAATCAGCCTCGGCCCTTAGGAACATGCCAAACCTCAACAAATTTGGATGCATGAGACTGCCCCAAATTTGGGAAACTTTTATCAGAAGAACTTCAGCTGAAAGGCCAAGAACTACCAATATAGCACGCCAGGCAGCACACTCAGGACTTTAGGAAAACGTTAGCTTCCTAGCTTCAGTCTCATTTGCTGTTATTAGTACTTGTGTGCACGTGTCTTTGTATTAAGTTCCCAAGAAGATGGCAACGTGACGTTTGCCGAAATATCGGAAAGTATATATTAAAGTTTATTTAATTTATATTTCTAGTATACACTGTCAATTCCTTAAATATTAGTTATCATATAATAAATTTAGTTTAATCCTTTATCCAAGTGTGAGCAAACAAAGTTTGCACCTGAAAATATCTCCAATACTGAGGAAAGTGTAACACCAGGCAACTCAGAGCAAAGGTGGACCAAGCTATCATCACTCCTATCTCAGTAACTCCCATAATGCAAACCACATTCCCTTGCAGATATGTATAATATTATGCATTAAGGGCCACTACCCAGACTGGTTTCGACCTTTATTGAGGTCGAAAAGTAAAGTGTAAGGATGACCTCTCCATTGCTTCTGCCTTGGTATCTCCACCTCTGGGCCTGGCTCCCACTGACGAGACCTCAATAAAGGTCAAAACCGATCTGGGTAGTGGCTCTTCCCTTAATGCATAACATTATACATATCTGCAAGTAGATGTGTTTTGCATTATGGGAGATACTGAGATAGGATTGATGATGATAGCTTGGTCCATCTTTGCTCTGAGTTGCCTGGTGTTGCCCTTTCCTCAGTCCTGAAGATATTTTCAGGTGCAAACTTTGTTTGCTCACACTTGGATAAAGGATTAAATTAAGTTTATTTTACAGTGGCTTCATTGCATAATTTAGGTCTGCTCAGAGAGTGATTTCCAGATGATTGGAGCAGAGCTCTCATAGCATTCATCTATAAAAAGAAAAATAAAACTGAATGTGATAATTACAGAGATCTTTCCCTGCTGAGTGTTCCTTGTAAGATTTATGCAAGTATACCTCAGAAAAGGCTAAGAAAAATTGTGGAAGGGAAGCTTGGTGAAGAACAAACTGGATTCAGGTCAAATAGAGGTTATCGGGATCAGATTTTCACTTTAAGACAAATAGTTGAGAAATCTTTAGAATATAACAAAGGTTTATTATTATTATTATTATGTGACACTGCCCAAGAGTCCAAAGACTCATTGAGAAAGGTCACCTACTCCACAACTCTCCACCACTCAATCCACCAACTACAGTGAACTGCATCATCTACACCAATGCCATTTACTGCCCACCACTAATATTTTCACAGACAATCATTTGTATTTCAGTTTTGGGGCCATTGCTGTTTCACCTGTACATTAATGATATTGGGGAAGATTTGAATGGGGATATTCAGTTATTTGTAGTGTGATGCAAAGTTTGGATGAATTATGAGTAGTAGAGCAGATGTTGTGCCTTGCAAGAAAACTTGAATAGACTGAGTGAATGTGCACAGGAGTGGTAATACCAGTTCAATAGTGCAAAATGTAAGGTTTTAAAATTTGGTAAACAAAGATTGGATGTAGAATTTACTCTTGGTGGGGATATATTATTGGAGGTGGAGGAAATAAGAGATATTAGGGGTGATGGTGGATGAGAATCTAAAATTAAGAAGACATATTGCCAAAATTGTGAAGGCAACACAGCATATTCTGACAGTGATGTGGAGGACACTGATTTGTAGAAGTAAGGAGATTCTGGTCCAATTGTAAGGCTCTGATTAGGCCACATATGAACTACTGTGCCAGATTTGGATTAATGTTGAAGAGATTTTTCATAAAATGGTGGGAGTTTTGGGGAGAACAAGAGGTTATCCCTGGAAACTGTATAAGGAGGGTGTGAGCAAGGGAGTGAGAAGTAGGTGTTTTTCACCGGGAGTTGTGAATGATTGGAATGCATTGCCTGAGAGTGTGGTGTCTGCAGAGAATTTGAATGTGTTTAAGGCATGGTATGATGAGTTGTGTGTATGACAAAAGGGACTTCCTAGATGAGTCTTTTTTTACAAACTTTTTAAAAATTATTTTTGGATATTTTGGTTTCCAAATTTTAGTTTGTATACTGTAGCAAGGATAAGAAACTGCTGAATTCAGCTAAAAAACATAGGAAGAATTCACGGAAAAAATATATACAACATACACACACACAAAGATTACCAACAGAAATATTACAAGTACATATAGCAACTTATTTGAAACATAATCTCATGATTTACCTTCTATAATCAAAAAGCATGTAGTTTCATCTTCCCCAAGTGGATTTTTTGCAGTACAAGTATATTTTCCAGCATCCTCAAGTGTACAAGAGGCAATTTCTATTGTGACAACACCATCAGCATGACACATATTATAGTCATATTTGTTTAACTCTTTTCCATCTTTGAACCATTTTACCTGAAATTTAAAACAGTTAAAAGTTAATTAATAAAAATGATTAATTCATATGAAACTGATTTACAATTAAAAGTTAATATGCATAATGATGATATTTGCAAACCTTGTGGGTGCAGTTAGCAGGTCTTTTGAAGATAATGTAATATGTAGGGCAAAAAGAGCATGAAAATAAAAACAAATGAAAGCAAACAGAGAAAATGTAAGGAAAGAAGGTAGAAGAAAAAGGAAAGGTGGTATGGTGAAGAAGGTGGGACTGCACTATGAGACAATTCTACTGTCTCATAGTGCAAAAAGATCATCACACCTTGCTTAAACCAGTTCATAATTTCTTCACTCACTACACTCTCTCACACAATGCATTCCACTCACCTGCCATCCTCTATGCATAGAGCCCACTCCTCACTCCTTTGCTCACACTCTCCTTATATAACTTCTATGGATCACCTCTTATTCTATCTCTGTCTCCCTGTACTTTATGAAAAATCTCTTCCACATTAATCTGGTAACGTCTCACCAATGTGTATGTCTCAATCATATCCTCCACCTCTTTTTCTATTCACAAATTTTATTCACTCAATCTGTCTGTTAAAAACCAGGAGACCAAATCACAGTTGTCCATATGTGATCTGATCAAGGCCTTACACAAGGGAACCATAACCTCATGGCTTCTGCATGTCAAGATCCTCTTCATCATTGCCATAATGTTTGCGATTTGGGATGTTCTCACAATTTTTATCAGTCAATCCTCACTTCAAGTTTCTATGAACTATCACTCTTATATCTCTCATCTCTTCCACCTCTTCAAAATTTCCCCATTAATTGTGTCTTCTGCATCTTATCCTTGCCTACCAAATTTCTAAACCTTACACTTTGCAATATTAAACTGATAGCTCTACTATCACACATTCTATTGAGATCCTCCTGTAAGGCCACAACATCTCCTCTGCTCCTCATAGTTCTTTCCAACTTTGTATCATTTGCAAACAGCTGAATATCTTCAGTTAAGCCTATCACAATATCATCATTATACTAATTAAACAATAATGGCTCCAAAATAGACCTCTGCAGAATTCCACTAGTGACCCTCATATTTTCAGATACCACTTACCATACAGCACATTGATACCTATCTGATAGTCAATCAGTTATCCAATTCACTAGTTTCTTATATTTACAGACAACTTTAGCTCTTTTCCAATGTACCCCTGAATATAAGTGATGGGAATTCCTTAGACATGCAGTATTTTATATATTTTATAAGAGTTATAGTTACTGGCTGAAAAAAAATGTTATGAAGGTATCAGCTTAGTTTCAAGGGCTGTATCTTTGAAGAAATAACCTTTGCTCTGTTTATAAGAGTTTTGAGAATGTCATACTGTTGGGTTGGTAGTCTTTAGCCTGTCAAGAAAGGAGGGGAACTGTTACTTTTGTTTCCTATTGTGAAGTATATTTTTAGATGTTAGTTGCTTAGATGCACTAAAAATGTATCTAATGTGTCTATACCATGAAATTAAATAGCAAGATATCATCGACATAACCTGGCTAAACTATAATATGTGTAGCTGTGTTGAGTGCTTGGTTTTCAAATGTTCCATATAGAAATTGGCTAGTGTGCACGTGGGGGGGGGGGGGGGGGAAGGGAATCAATTACATTTTTTCGACAGTGCTTACAACCCTTATAAAACATAAAATACAGTATGCCTTCCTCCATTCCATCCTTTCTGCAACCAACACACAAGATCAGAGAAAATCTATTCTCTATCTTATTCAGGGTACATCAGAAAAAAATATCTAAAGTTATCCACATAATATAATCTCCATGCCACATTCAAACCACACAGTCAGCTGGGTACTTTCATTTGTCTTCCTAACTTCATCCTTTTGCACATCCTGGAGTGTATAAGCTCCTTTTTCATACAGATGATTAGCCTAATTAAGCTGTTAACATCTTAACAGCTGTTAACACCTTGAAGAACACAAAAATTATATCTACACTCATCTGTATGGCAAATCGGAACTGGCAGTCCATGCTCTGGATATTACTAATACAGAGGATTAAATCAGTGTTTCTCAACGTGGGATATATGCCCCACATGGGGGCAATTTGAATATTTTGGAGGCAATTAGAAAATGTACATGTACATATTTATATTATACTTTTTCAGAATTTGGCTGACTATTATGCTAGAGGGGGGCATCAAAATCTTCGAGATGTTGAGGTGGGGCATGATCCAAAAAAAGTTGAGAAACACTGGATTAAATGGAAGAAGACTTCTTTGCTACATTAGAAGTAGAGGTCGCTATAGGTCTGAGAGGCTAATTTTAAAATCAGCATCACCTAAGAGGCACTTTCCTAACCTCAAGAAGTATGGCTGCATAAATGTGAAAAGATCTGGGAGAAAGTCATTCTGAGACCTAATATAGCTTACTGACTCTCCTAATTAACTTTATGGTGATCTAACCCCCCCCCCCCACCTCGATGGCACCTTGTTAAGACATTAGTTCTTTTTTAGTTACAGTCTGAATTGTCTCTATTGGCACTCAACTTCTGGTTGAGTGCCAATGTGCTTGCCAATTGCAACTGTGCTCTGAGGTTGCTAGGCAGAAAACCAGCAAAATATTATTAGTACATTCAATAAATTAATTATATATTTCCCCCCCCCCCATGTTTATACTGTGAAGCACTGCTATAAATAAATACCAATACCTAAGTCTTTCTATAGGTAATTCATGCAACTGCTCACTTGATCTTCTCTTTAAAAAGTAAAGGGATGAGAAGGAAATTCAACTATACTAGCTGTTGTTGTTGTTATGCCATCCAGTCATCTTTGATTCTTGTGATCTTGTGTACAAAGGCTCTCCATCCCACTCGGCCTCTTGTCCTTTCTTTCAGCAACTGTAAGTTTAAGTTGGTAAGTTCTTTTATGTTGTCCATCGAACTCTTTTGTGGACTTCCTCTTCTTTTCATTCCCTCAATCTTCACCAACATAACTGTCTTTTCCAATGATTATCAGCTCACATAATATGTCCAAAGTACATCAACTTCTGTTTAGCAGTCATTGCTTCAAAGGAGCATTCTGTCTTTATTTATACTCTCTAACATTTTCTTATTGGTCATTCTTGCAGTCCATGGGATACTTAACAGTCTCCTTCACACCCATAATTCAAATGAATCGGTTCACTTTCTCTCTTTCATCTTAATAATCCAACTTTCACATCCATACATAACTATTGGAAATACCATTGCTTTGACAATTCTAACTTTTGTGGCCTTATTCACACCTTTATTTTTCATAATTTTTGTCAGGTTTAACATAGTTTTTTTTTTTTCCCCGTGATTATCTTTCTTTTAATTTCATCTTAACATTTACCATCATTTCTGATTCTGGACCCCAGTAAATCATAACCTTCAACAAATCCTATTTTATCAGAATCTATTATAAATTCATTTAAATTGCCAGAAGCCATCACTTTTGTTTTGCTGATGCTTAAATTAAGTCCAGCTTTGTTACACTTTCCATCTTAACCAATAGAATCAACTGCTCTAGGTCTTCCTTAGTTTCTGCTATGAGGGTTGTATTGTCTGCATATCTTAAATTATCCAATTTCTAAAACAAATCTTAATTCCAGCTGAATCATTGTCTAAATTAGTCATTCTAATAATATATTCACTAAACTATACTAGTACAATAACATAAAATTAATTTTTCTCATTCTTTGCACTAGATGGCAGCTAGATTTCATATTGTAAATGTTTAAATTGTATATCATTGATGGAGTATTAAGATTTAAGGAATTTTATCCCTGTAAGGAAATATGTAACAAGAAATGTAAGTTGATCTGTTTTACAGTATTTTTATTTCAGCATCCTTGTATTTGAACTAATACAAATTAACAATAATAATAAGAATAATAAATAAATAAATTAAAATAAAATTTTTATCAAACTATGTCTTATGAAAAATCATAACACATTTGATTCAGTAATAATTTACAAGTAACGTTCGATAATTATGAAAGTTTTGTTGATAGTCAGTGAAGACTTTATAATGACATAAAATAACCATAATATAGCATCAATTTCAGGAGCATTACACATGTAACATCTATTTAGTGTTTTAATAAAATAAACATAATAGTTATTGGGAAACATAAAAAGCTGTTATATTTATACCTCTGGTGTTGGTTTACCAGACAAACAACAGAGAAGCTTCACTCCCAAGCCAATTTGAATGACACGAGGACGAAGATGGAATGTAAAACAAGGTGCACTATCTGGTGGTTCCTCCCACAGCTTAGGTACAGGCTCTCTCCTTCGTCTATGAAAAATAAACATTGGCTGAGTATATTTACTTCTATTTTTCATTCATCTACAAAAATTTTCAAATTTATAAATATAACAGATGCTTGATTATTATTATAAAAATTAAAGATACCAAAAAGTTATATTCTTGGTTTAATCCTTGATCCAAGTGTAAGCAAACATAATTTCTGCTTGTATTATTATTATTATTATTATTACTACCCAAGACCCCATGGAGTCAAAATCTCATCTGGGAGGTCCCATTATCATACACACAGCCCATCATAATATGCTTTAAACACACTCAAATTCTCTGCAGACACCACACTCTCAGGCAAGGGATTCCAATCATTCACAACTCTGCATGAAAAAAACCTGCTTCTGGCTCCCCTACTCACACCCTCTTTTTACAGTTTCCAGGTATGACCTCTGGTTCTCCCCTGATCTCCCACTATTTTCTGTACAGCCATTGATACTATAACATTGATCCTATAACAACCCCTTACTAAACTGTAGGTCTCTATCATATCTCCACTCTTCCTCCTGTCCACCAGACTCTGCAAATTACATCTTCTCAATTTTTCCTCATACTCGACATTTCAGAGGTTAGAAACTACCTTAGTCAGTCGCCTCTGGACCCTTTCCAACATCTCTTCGTCTTTCTGAAAACCAGGTGACCAAATCTGGGCACAATAGCCCACGTGTGGCCTAATGAAAGCCTTATACAATGGAACAAGAATCTACCTACTTCTACAAGTCAGTGTCATCCCATCATTCCCAGAAGCCTTTGTGTTGTCTTCACAGTTTTGGCTGTGTGTGTGTGTGTGTGTGTGTGTGTCCCCTAAATTTCAGATCCATATCCACTATCACCTCAAGATCTCTTATTTCCTGCACCTCCAAAAATATATTTTGAACAAGCAAAAATTCTGCATCCCATCTTTGTTTTCAAAATTTTAAAACCTTACATTTTGCAACATTACTCAATCCCCATTCAAGTGCCCAATCACTGAATTTATTCAAGTCTTCTTGTAAGGCCACACTCTACTCTTAATGTTTTGTACCAAAATTGCATCATCTGCAAACAACTGAATATCTCCATCCAAATATTCACTAATATCATTAATATACAAATTAAACGGTAATGGTCCTATAACAGATTCTTGAGGCACACCGCTAGTGACTTTCCTTTTCCTGGATATTGCTTCCCCATACACAACTGGTTGATATGTATCAGATAACCAGTCTCCAATCCAATGCACTCATCTAATATCCAACCCCATCTGCTCTAGTTTGACTATCAACTTATCATGAGGTACTCTATCAAAAGCCTTTGCGAAATCTAAGTATATTACTGTGTATCCTTCTCCTCTTTCCAAAGAAGCAGTCCCTTATTGTAATAAGTAACCACCCTTTAGCAAATCCATGCTGTCCATCAAAGATACTACCATTGTTGTGAACCCAATTGTGGATCCTAGTTCTCATATGCTTTTCCAACAACTTAACCACAACGCCTGATACACAGATAATCCTATAGTTTGATGCTCGAGTTCTATCACCTTTATGAAGTGGCACAATCTTGCCCTCCATCCACTATTTACGAACTTGACCTAGTGCACGACTTGTATTCAAAAAATATGTCAAGGCCGACATCAACTCCCTGGCACATTCCTTCAGAATACGTGATGATATATTATCAAGTTATCGCAGCCTTATTATCATCTAGTTTGCTCAACTCCCCATACACCTCTTGCTCACTTACAATCAGTCTATCCTCCCCATCATGAACTTGATGGGGAGGATAGACTGATTGTAATCACAGTCACAAGATTGAAAGACCTTTATGAACTGCTTTTTAAGTATCTCCACCATATCTTCCACAACAGCTGTCTTTATACCATTTTCTCCAATCAATGTCATCCTTCCATAATCATTCTTTCTTTTGCTGGCTACATATCAAAAGAATTCCTTAGGATTCTTTTTGACTTCATTAGCTAACTGCTGCTGATACCTCACTTTAGCTATCCTCACTGACCAAGTCACCCATCTTGCCTAGTCTTTGTAATCCTCATGGAATTGGTTATTTCTACTTGTCTTATCTTAATCTCTTTATTCATCCATTTCCTACCTACCTTATTTAACCTTCTCATCCTTGGAATACATTTAAACATTGCATCTACTAGATAGTTTTTGAAAATCCCCCAGACTGAATTAATCTCTTTTCCAGCTAACTTCTCATTTCATTCTACACCTGCAAGCTGTCTCCTGAGCTCTTCATAATCAACCTCTTGCAGTTCCACATATACCCTTATCTCACAAAGGTCCTCACACTGCTGGCAACCATCCAAGTAACCACCTCATGGTCACTCTCATCGATTGGTATGTGATTTGACACCTCATTTATAATTACATCCTCTGATGAGATGACCAAATCCAAGCCCCTCAATCCTCGTGTGCCCTCTGTTACATCTGAGGTAGTTATCCCTCAAAAACTGAAGAAACTCATTTTCTTTATTTCCAGTTGCTATCCCATCATTCCAGTCTATATTGCTGTAATTAACTAATTTGATCATACATTTCATTATTATTAACATCCACATTACCTGGTCTATAACAACATCCAACCAAGTATTTCGTTCCATTCACCTCTATCTCACACCATATTGTCTCAAAACCACTGGCACTATTTCCCTCTTGCATCTCTACTTTGTAGATATAACTCTTTTTCTTTCATCAATAGCACTCTCCCTCCCTTTTTACCCCTTCTATCCTCACGAAACATATCATACCCTTCCATCTCTAATCCTGTTAGGATGTCATCCTCATCTAACCATGTCTCACTTATTTCAACAATTTTTAGGTGAACAGACTCAATTAGTGCAACTATTTCATCTGCCTTGTTTCTTACATTTCTAGCATTTGTATACAAACACAACAGCTCATTTCTGGATCTACAGCTAGTTCCACTGAAACAGTTGGAAACAATTCCAACTGTTTCCCCTTGATCCCAGGTCATCCTATTTCTTTCTTGTCTACACATGCTCTCACATCCTCTTGGGGCATCCACCTTTCTCATACTGTGTACCCCTGTCAACCCTGAGCCTCTCCGTTTTCTTACTCCTCTTGAACACCCATTCTCTCATTTTCCATACTCATGGCACTCACTTCTTCATTCATATCTATTCTTCTTCTTATTATTATTATCGTTACACAGACATCCACATGGAGTTTGAAAATGCATTGCAGAAAGCACACATCAACCACTATTCTAATTGGAATTAAACAAATACACTCAGACAACTTGTTGAACTAACTCTTATTTCACTACTCTCCAAGCAAAAAATCCATCATGCTTGATTATTATATTATTATTACAAGCATCTGCATGGCACTTGAAGATGCATCATGAGAAGCCCAACCTAATCGCTATTTTCACAGAGCCTCTCACTCCACTCAATAAACTCATTCAGTGACTGATAATACAATCAAAAACATTTTCATAATCCATTATAAATTAAAGATACCAAGAAATCATATACTTGGTTTAATCCTTTATCCAAGTATAAGCAAACAAGTTTGTGCCTGAACTATTTTAAGGACTGGGGCAACTTGCATAAAGAAGCTAATGACTTCACATCACTTACCTTAGTATCCCATAATGCAAAGCACATCTCCTCGGACATGTAAAATTCTATGCATTATGGGAAGGGTCACTACTCAGATCATTTTCGATCTTTACTGAGGTCTTAATCAGTGTGAGCCAGACCCAGAGGTTCCAACAATTTTCATAATCCATTACACTCATTTGATTAAATTACTCATTCATTACACTTTTTACATTCGGCAAATAATTTTTTTTCTTTTGTTCTCACATCACCTATCTTCTGTTCCTCTTCTTTCATGATTTCTACAGGCTCTTTCCTCTCATCATGTAATGAAAAATTTCTCTTATAGCTATCATATAAAACCTGCTTTAGGAATTATCTCACAGACAGAACACAAGTAGCAAAAATAGGCACATATCATAGCCGGGGAATACAAATACAACATGGAGTCCCTCAAGGAGCAATATTATCACACTGTTCAACATATACATAAATGACATTCAAAACTTGACCTTACATAGTCAAATTATTATTATTATTATTATTATTATTAAACAAGACCTCATGGAGTCAAAGACTCATCTAGGAGGTCCTTTTATCTCATCATACCGGGTCTTAAACACATTCAAACTCCTTGCAGACACCACACTCTCAGGCAAGGCATTCCAATCATTCACAACTCTGCACGAAAAAAACCTGCCTCTCACTCCCCTATCAATATATCAATATAAATATATCAATACACAGTATCCGGAGAGTTCATCGAAAAGGCAATTCATCGAAAAGGCAATTCATCGAACGACAATTCGTCGCAAATGCAATTCATCAAAAAAACAGTTCACCGAAAATTTAAAATTTTCGAAAATGTTATGAGAAAATGGATCCATTTAGAACAAAACCTGAACTGTGAATAAGGAGATTACAATGCTACTTTCATGGAGAAAAATTATAGAATAATATGGTTCTTATAGTCTTTCTTGTCTGATAACTGTTTCATGTCTGTTCATGGGACTAATTTGCCTGTTTCCGGAAGAAAAGCTCAGCCATCTCCATATTATGTCTGCTAACTTACCTTTAGCAGAACAGGACTGATAAAAATTATGCGTAAATGGGATCCAACTACCCAGGTCTTTCTAACTAAACGGCTTCGTTTTTACCGACTGAACTATGCGGGCTTCATTATTATTATTGTTACTAGTAGCAATATGCAACTTCAATACAGCAATTATTATGGGATGGATTTTACTCAGATTTGCTATTTGAAACTTTTACAAGAAAATGTCGAACCATTCCAGTTTTCAGTTCAGCTATATTCGGGGCGACAAAGAAATAATGTCTCAAAATTATGTACTGTATTACGAAAACTCTCTGACTTGGCGGAATTAGTATAAGTTGCAGTACAAGAAGCAGTCTGCATGGTTAAGTTTTTTGTTCTAAATGGATTATTTTACCATAACATTATCGAAAATTTAAAATTTTCGGTGAATTGTTTTTGATGAATTGTTCATTCGATGAATTGCCTTTTCGATGAATTTTCCTGTAACCCAATACACAGATGACACAGCACTATTAATAGTCCACCCAGACATAAACACTACACGCTCTAAAGCACAACATGACCTAAACAAAATAAATGACTACTTCTATCACAATTTAGTTATAGTAAACAACACCAAAACACAAATGCTAATAATAAAGAACCCTAGAATTATGCACTTTACACCACTAACAATATATAGTCACACATACCACTGCATTAACCATGGAAGCTGCCACTGCTTCAAAATCACACCTGTAACACATGCTAAATACCTCGGTTTATACATTGACAACAACCTTAAATGACTAAATAACCCTCATACCAAATTAAACCTCTCCCATTCTATGAAACATCTCTTCCATGTCTATCTGATAACAACCAGTGACCAGCTTATATGTCTCAATCATATTCCTCCTCTTCCTCCTATTCATGAGGCTCTGCAACTTACATTCTCTCAATCTGTTCTCGTAATCCACATTTCAAAGACCACTGACTACCATTGTGAATCTTCTCTACACCCTTTCCAACATCTCCTTGTCACCATGAAAACCCGGCGACCAAATCTGTGCACAATAATCCATATGAGCCTTATCAAGACCTTATACAATAGAATCATAACCTCTCTATTTCTGCATGCCAGGGTTCTCCGCATCATTTGCCATTATTTGATGTGATGTCTTCACAACTTGTGCAATGTGGCCCCTGAATTTCAGGTCCTTGTCCACCATCACTCCTAGATCTCTCAACTCCTCTACTTCTTTTAAGGTTTCCCCACTAAGTGTATACTTTGCATCCTATCGTTACTTACCAAATCTCAAAACCTTACACTTGGCAATATTGAACTGACAGTTCCACTTACCTGCCCATTCATGCAAATCTCTTCTAATTCAAGTTCTCTTGTAAGGCATCAACATCAGCCTAACTGTGCATTGCTCCCCCCAGTTTTGCATCATCTGCAAACAGCAAGATATCACTAGTTAAACCCAACCCAATATCGTTGACATACAAATTGAACAACAATGGTCCCAAAACTGACCCCTGCGGCACACCACTGTCGACATTTCTCTTTCGAGATACTGCACCCCCATATACAACTTCCTGATACCTATCTGAAAGCCAGTCACTGATCCAACATAGAAGTCTGTTATCCAATCCCATCTGTTTCAATTTATTTAAGAGCTTGTCATGTGGCAGTCTATCAAAAGCCTTTGCAAATTCCAAGCACGCCACTGTATATGCATCTCCTCTGTCCAAGGTATTTGTCACCTTGTTATAGTACATAATTAAGTTAGTGAAACATGATCTCCCCTTAACAAATCCATGCTGATAACCACGGAGAATACTGCTGTTATCAACCCATTTCTGTATTCAACTTCTCATCAAGCTCTTCAGGACCTTCACCACAACTCCAGATATACAGAGCGGCCTATAATTTGAAGCTACAGCCTTATCACCGCCTTTATGCAGTGGAACAATTTTACTCTCCTTCCACTCCCTTGGAACCTTGCTGTTGCAAAACTCTTAAACAGGCATGCCAATGCTACTGCCAGTTCCCTGGAACATTCCCTTAAGATGCGTGATGATATGTCATCAAATCCTATTGCCTTATTAACATCAAGGTTATTTATTTCCTCAAATACCTCCTGCTCATGCACAATTAAGCTATCCTTTCCTATGTCCTCTACACTTAAGTTCCTCATGATTCCACCCTGATCAGGATAAAACACACTTATAAATTAATCACTGAATTCCTCAACAATGTCTTCTGCAGCAGTTACCATTCTACCACTTTCATCCCTTAACTTCATCTTTCCATGATCATTCTTCCTTCTACTCGCCACATATCTAAAAAACTCTCTAAGGTTTTTCTTAGCCTGATTTGACAATTTCTGCTCATACTCTACTTTTGTTTTCCTTACTAACCGAGTCACTCTCCTGGCTTGTTCTTTATACCATGATTACCATTATTCATCATGTACTTCCTCCAAAGTACATTCTTTTTCCAGATTTCATGCTTAAGCTCCACATTTATGCATTTTACACCTACTTTATTCAGGATTTTTGCCTTTGGGATACATTTGTACATTGATGCTATTATGTATTTCTCTGTAAGTTCCCATGCAGCATTTATTTCCTTACCACTGAACTCCTCGTCCCATGTTATAGCCCAAAGTTGTCTCCTAAGCTTGTCATAATCACCAGACTTATAATTCCACATATATCCATTCCTCGCAAAACCTGCATATGACTAGCCACAATACATGTGATTGCTTCATGATCACTTTCACCAACTGGAGAAAAATATGACCCCCCCCCTCTAACAATTACATCCTCTGATGGATTTAGAACTCTTGATCCTCACGTGCTTTTCTTTACATGCTGCTTGAGGTAGTTATCTCTCAAGAACTCAAGAAATTCACTTTCCTTATTCCCAAATGCTATGTCTTCATTCCAATCTATACCGCCATAATTAAAATCACCCGTAATAATTACCCTTTTATTGTTCACTAATTCAAGTTGTTTATACATTTCTTCATCACCATCTTCCACATTCACACTGCCTCATAACCAATGCCACTATTTCCCATTTTCATATCTACCTTATGTGGAATTAATTCCCCTGCTATCAGCAGTAGCACTCCTCCTCCCTTCCTATCCTTTCTATCCTCAAAAAAAAAATACTGTACCCTTCCATTTTTATTCCTGTTATGATATCATCTTCATTCAATCATGTTTGACTTATTCCAATGATTTGTGTGCGATTAAACTCGATCACTGAAACCATTTCATCCCCTTTATTTTTGATACTTCTGGCATTTGTAAACAAACACAACAGTTTATTTTTAGGTCTATAGCCAGTCCTATCCAAGCCATATGTTTGTTGTGATTTCCCCACTATGCCTTCCAAATCACCTTTATCACCGCTTACCACATATACCTGCTCAGTCTCCACTTCTCCACCCACATTGCAATATACTCCATCTTCACTGCCACTTTCAACATTCACTCTCTCTATGCCATGTCTCCCTGTCCAACCGAGCTCCCCCATTTCCCTGTTCTTATATTACCATTCTCTCTTCCTCTCTAACACTACTACTGTGTCCACTGCCAAGCACTGTTGTCTCTTCAGTATCACTGTCCTGATTTATCTCTTCATCTCTTCTTTCTGTTCTCTGGCACACATCACATATGATGTGTGCCAGAGAACAGAAACCATCCAGCAATACTTTCTACAGCACACTCACTCACTCCAAAACCATTTAAATGCAACCCATCACGCTTGTATAATTTCATTCTTCCCTCAAACGCATTCCATACATCCACAATCTCCACTCCCTTCTCCTCACACAGCTCTGCCAACATACCATTCATGATTTTGGCTCTCTGTTGCAACTCATCATCATCATACCTGGGTAACACACTGACAACCTTTCATACTACACTGTTATCTTTCATTCTTCTCAATAGTCTCCTGATATTTGTACTCGTATCCTCCTTATGTCCAGTTAGATCATTCGTCCCTTAAATCACAACTAACTCTCTTGCTTGTTTCTTCCTCATGTCCAATGCCTTAATTATCGTACTCATTCTCCCACCCGGATAGCAGACCTTATGGACTCTATCAGTAACTAGCCCTCTAATTATGAAGTCTCCATATACTGCTATCCTGGAATCGCTCATCACTTCTTTTATTCTTTGCTTTTTCATTCTGTTTTCTTGCATGCTTTCATTAGTTTCCACTAGATGCCTAACATCACTCAACATATTCTTCATTTCATTTTTCATTTTCAATATCTGTTTCATTAAATCTTGCATTCCGACAATTTCACTCTCTATCTCACTATCTCTTGTTCGGCTGCACCTTTACTTCCTTTTCCTCATTCATATTTTCTTTCAACCCATTATCACTAACTTTCGCTTGTACATCTTTGCATTCTTTTACTCCCTCAGTTTCTCATGCTTCGTTTTATTTCGGTTTTTCGTAACTTTCACTTCTACATTCCTGCATTCTTTCACTCCTTTAGTATCTCTATCTTTCATTTCATTTCCCTTTCTTTCATGTACACTATCGATCTCTTCAGTCAGTTTTGCATTCTGTGTATTGTGGTCCAACAGTATATTGCACTTATGACAAATCCATGCTTTCTCTAGTCTTTCACTCATTCTCCCCCTCTCTACAAAGACATCTCTTACATTCTGCCATGCATACATATTGCACTCAGGACATCGAATCAGTTTTGAAATGTCTATGTTGGGCCGCATGGTTGACCTCCTGACTGGCATTGTGTGATATTTAAAATGGCAATTTATACTAATAATTCTGATAGAATTCATGCCAAAAATCACTCAGACATGCTTTGTTCTCAAAAATAAATAATGAAACCCTAAAATTTATGAAACACTGCCAATTATTATTCAAAATAACACTTATTTTTCTGGAGCTCTTTCTGACATTACAAAACTTATATATATATATATATATATATATATGTATATATTAAAAAAAAAAATTGAATGACTAGAAACCAAGAAAAATGAAAACAAAGTTTATTAGCAGAACTAGTTTCAGCTTGTATCAGCCTTCTTCAGGTGCACATTAAAAAAGAAATAACCAGCAAAACATAGAGGAAATAACTGTAAACATCAAGGAAAGTTAGTGTGTAAGCCACCGTAGCGCAATTGGAAAAACAACGGAACACTGCACTCTTTGATTGGAAAAGACCTGGGTTCGATTCTCGTCGTGACGAGGGGCATCCTTATATGGGCTTTTTCAGTTGAAAGTGAGTTAGCTGATCTCATATGGTGGTAGCAGGGTTTTTTCTCCCAGAAACTCAGGTTTTTCATCCCGCGTACAGACAAATTGGCCTTCAGAACATGTGCAATTTACAGACAAAAAAATACTGTTGTTGGTGGTGATGATGGGTGATAGATGGCGTTGATGGTAGTAGTGTCGTAGTTGGAGAATTAAGTAGTAATGGAGAGGATGAGATGTATCTAGCGAAGTATAGTAGTGTGCCCTCCCATGATGAGTCCTTGGACTCCCTGGAGGTGTCACATAGTAATAATAATAGTAATAATAATAATATATTTCAAAGTTGAAGTCTGTGCATTCAAAACTGTTCTCTCATTATCTTCATTGTTGGGCATATACATGCGTATAGCATCTCGCAAACACCAGTATTTGATCATAGCACAATAACAATCTGAAAGGTAGTAACTCTGGTTATTGTTGAGGTGTAGGGGGTTGAGAATGATTTCTTTTGATTCTATTATCTTCCTTTCTAATTCATCGTGGCAACAAAAAATGTTATTAGACTTGTCCCATAGGACTGTATGGCTACTATGGTTCGTTGTCATTTGCACTTGAGAACATCTATTTAGAAGATCTGGAAGTTAAAGCCATCTCTTCTTATCCTTTAAAACCAAGAATTTGGAAAAGATATATTGATGACATTTTCCTGATTTGGAGCCATGGCCGTGAATCTCTCCTAAACTTCCTAGAACATCTAAATAATCAACATCCAAACATAAAATTTATGGTTGAGTTTGAAGCTAATGGTTCTCTTCCTTTTTTGGACATCAAACTGACCCATTCCTCAGAGAAATTAAAAATCTTGATTTACTGAAAAGCTACCTACACCAACAGATATCGCCACAGTCAATCCCATCATTTTCCTCCTCCTCAAAAGTTTGGAATCATTTCTAAACTAGGACATCGCACTCACTCTCTTCTTGATGATGAGATAGAACTTAATAAAGAACTCAGTTTTCTCAGGTCTACTTTTCAACTAAATGGTTATTCACAAAAAAAAATTGACAAATTCCTATTAAATCCATCTGCTCACCATAATGAAGGGACCAATAGTGTGAAAAGTAATATTTCCATACCATACGTAAGCTCTTTCTCACCCAATTGGCCAAGGTTCTTAGGAAATACAACACAAGAACTTTGTTTACTCCTTTTCCGAAAATCTGCTCCTTAGTGAGCCATCTGAAACCTAGACATCACAACCCTAAATATCCCAGTGTTTACCAGATTTGGTGCAACTGTGATATGCCTTACCTTGGTCAAAACAGAGAAATCGATCAAGTTACGCATTGAAGAACATAAGAGAGACATCAGTTACAGGAGAACGCGAGCCAGTGCTTTGTCCAAGCATATTCTGTTCTTGGCCAATTCTAATGAAGAAAACCTTAGCTTTACAGTCCCATGGGACAAGTTTAATAACATTTTTTTGTTGCCACGAAGAATTAGAAAGGAAGATAATAGAATCAAAAGAAATCATTCTCAACCCCTTACATCTCAACAACAACCTGAGTTACAACCTTTCAGACTGTCATTGTGCTATGATCAAATACTGGCATTCACGAGATGCTATACAAATGCATACGCCCAACAATGAAGCCAATGAGAGAACAGTTTTGAATGCGCAGACTTCAATGTTGAAATATACACATCAACTTTCCGTGATGTATACAGTTATTTCCTCGATGTTTTGCTAGTTATTTCTTTTTTAATGTGCACCTGAAGAAGGCTGATACAAGCTGAAACTAGTTGTGTTAATAAACTTTGTTTTAATTTTTCTCGGTTTCTAGTCATTCAATTTTTTAAAAAAATTTATATATCAACTGAGTAAATCAATCTTCCTACACACACACACACACACACATATCAGTGGTGTCACGTGCCCATTTCAGTTGGGTGTGCTGTCATGGCTTATGCAACTTGCGCTACAAAATTCACATCGGTTTTACCATATAATTGCATTTTTATCCACGTATGAAAATTTTAAGAGTGTATACCATATCAGCACTTATCTTAATTGGTCCAATGCAATTCATTGTAGGATAACTTTGAATAATTTAATTTATCAATTAAATGTAACCAAATCTGCACAGAGTGGGGGACATATATTAGAAATACTGAAATATTGAGATACTGTATATTAGAAAACAAAAATGAAGGACAATGCTATATTTGGTTGGTATATTTGAATTACTCAAGTGTAAAATTTGGAAGAGAACAAGGCTCCTCTTTTGACTACAATACTGTTTCCCATTGTAAATATGGACAAAAAAGTTATAAATTTATTGAAAATTATATTAAAAACTTGTCTATATTATATCTAAAAACTTGTCTATCACATCAGTTCACACTTCACACATGTAAAGCAGATGAAACTAAGAAAACAAAAACAGTAACTCATGACAAATGACAACATTCGATTGGATTGACTGACACAATAACCACTCACAGCTTCTGGGTGCTGTTGTCACAGAGCTCAACTTCTAAGCAGTTTAAAACTACTAGAATGCTAAGAATCTGACTCGCTGCACTATCTGTATGTCTGATCAAACGTGTATGTATTTTGAATATACACCTGAGCTATTAACGCAAATGTGATGCATTGTTTACGCATAGAAAAGTGTCCTCTTCATAATGCATTAGTATATTCTGTTTAATTTTAGTATTCATACAAAGCCAGGAAACAATTGGGGGAATCTTTAATGGGAATAAATGGAAAAATAAATGGAATATCAATATCAGTGATATTGATATTCCATGGACTTGCACCATACACCTAGCACACCCGGAATATTCTCCCCTGATATATATATACTGTATTATATTATATTATTTATATCATAATATATATAATATATCATGATATAAATTAATATATATATATATATATATATATATACTTATTTAATATGAGTTTAACACTGAGTCAAGTTTGAAAGGAAAGCAAAATTGTATCTCTGCATAAAAGAGGTAACAGAACTCAAGCTTCAAATTATAGGCCAATTTGTGTGTCAGGTGTTGTGGCTAAAGTGCTGGCTGGTTAGTGAGATCCAGCATCTGGAATTGGGTTGACAAGAGCAGCATTCACTTTGTTGAATAGCATGGATTTAATGAAGGAAGGTCATGTTTTAGTAATTTGCTTACTTATTTTAATAAGATGACAGGTGAATTGGACAAGGGAGATGGAAACACAGTAGTATACTTAAATTTTACAAACACTTTTGATAGTTTGCTACATAATAAGTTAATAGTTAAACTAGAATGGACAGTCATAGATAATAGATTACTACATTGGATTGGAGACTGCCTCTCTGATAGCTATCAGCAAATTGTGTATGGGGAAGAAATATTCCAAAAGAGGAAAGTCACTAGTGGTGTGCCTCATGGGTCTATTTTAGAGTAATTGTTTTTTAAATCTGTATGTTAATGACATTGGAGAAGGTCTGAATACAGATATTCAGTTGTTTTCAGATGATGCAAAGCCATGAGGAATTATGAGAAGTAGAGCAGATGTTGTCGCTTTAAAAGAGAACTTGACTTGAATAGACTGAGTAAATGGGAATGACAATGGAGTTATCAGCTCAGTGTTGAAAGTGTAAGGTTTTAAAATTTGAAAAGGAAAGATGGGATGAAGGGTGTATATGTAGAGTGTGAGGATATTATTATTATTATTATTATTAAACAAGACCTCATGGAGTCAAAGACTCATCTGGGAGGTCCTTTTATCACACACACATCTCATCATACTGTGTCTTAAACACACTCAAACTCCTTGCAGATACAACACTCTCAGTCAAGGCATTCCAATCATTCACAACTCTGCACGAAAAAACCTTCCTCTCACTCCCTCTTTATACCGTTTATACGGATGACCTCTAGTTCTTCCCTGATCTCCCACTATTCTCTGTAGAACTTCTCCACCATTGATCTTATAACAACTCCTTACCAACTTGTAGGTCTCTATCATATCTCCCCTCGTCCTTCTCTCCACTAGACTCTGCAAATTACAACTTCTCAATCTTTCCTCATACTCAACATTCCAGAGGTCAGAAACTACCTTAGTCAGTCACCTTTGTACCCTTTCCAACATCTCTTCATCCTTCTGAAAACTCGGTGACCAAATCTGGGCACAATAGTCCATGTGTGGCCTAATCAAAGCCTTATACAATGGAACAAGAATCTCCCTACTTCTACACGTCAGTGTCCTCTGCATCATTCCCAGAAGTCTTTGTGTTGTCTTCACAATTTTGGCGATGTGTCCCCTAAATTTTAGATCCTTATCCACTATCACCCCCAGATCTCTTATTTCCTCTACTTCCAACAATATATTCTCACCAAGCATAAATTCTGCATCCCATCTTTGTTTTCCAAATTTTAAAACCTTACATTTTGCAACATTGAACTCACATCCCCATTTGCTTCCCCAATCACTCAATTTATTCAAGTCTTCTTGCAAGGCCACAACATCTTCACTACTCTTTATGGTTCATCCCAACTTTGCATCATCTGCAAACAATTGTATATCGCCATCCAAATCTTCACCAATATCATTAATATACAAGTTAAATAGTAATGCCCGTAAAACAGACCCCTGAGGCACTCCACTAGTGACTTTCCTTTTCCTGGATATCGCACCCCCATACACAACTTGTTGATACCTATCAGATAGCCAGTCTCCAATCCAATGCACTAATCTAATATCCAACCCCATCTGCTCTAGTTTGACTGTCAACTTATCATGAGGTTCTCTATCAAAAGCTTTTGCGAAATCCAAGTATATTACTGTTGACACCTGCCTTCGCATATTTTTTTAATACGAGTCTTGCACTTGGTCAAGTTCCTAAAGAGTGGAAGGAGGGCAAGATTGTGCCACTTCATAAAGGAGGTGATCGGACTCAAGCATCAAACTATAGGCCTATCTGTGTGTCAGGTGTTGTGGTTAAGTTGTTGGAGAAGCTTGTGAGAACTAGGATCCAGAGTTGGGTTGACAACAATGGTATAATCTTTGATGGACAGCATGGATTTGCTAAAGGGAGGTCATGTTTTAGTAATCTACTTACTTATTACAGTAAAGTGACTGCTTCCTTGGACAGAGGAGAAGGATACAGTCACTTTACTGTAATAAGTAAGTAGATTACTAAAACATGACCTCCCTTTAGCAAATCCATGCTGTCCATCAAAGATAACACCATTGTTGTCAACCCAACTCTGGATCCTAGTTCTCACAAGCTTCTCCAACAACTTAACCACAACACCTGACACACAGATAGGCCTATAGTTTGATGCTTGAGTTCGATCACCTCCTTTATGAAGTGGCACAATCTTGCCCTCCTTCCACTCTTTAGGAACTTGACCAAGTGCAAGACTCGTATTAAAAAAATATGCGAAGGCAGGTGTCAACTCTCTGGCACATTCCTTCAGAATACGCAGTGATATATTATCAAGTCCCATAGCCTTATTTATATCTAATTTACTCAACTCCCCAAACACCTCTTGCTCACTTACAGTCAGTCTCTCCTCCCCATCATCAACTGCTCTCAATCTCTCCATGAAGTCACTTTCACAAGATTGAAAGATCTCTATGAACTGCTCATTATTGATGTTGAAAGTTTATTTTTCACTTGGTTAGAGTATAATAAAATTAGTTTAATCCTTTATCCAATTGTGAACAAACAAAGTTTGCGCCTGAAAGTATCTTCAGGACTGGGGTGAGATGGTACAACATCAGGGCAATTCGTTGCAAAGGTGGAGCAAGCTACCAACATTCCTATTTCAGTATCTCCTATAATGCAAAACTCATATCCTTGCAGATATCTCTAATGTTATGCATTAAGGGAAGGGCCACTACCCAGACTAGTTTCGACCTTTATTGAGGTCTCTTCAGTGGGAGCCAGGCCCAAGTGGAGATACCAGGCAGAAGCATTAGCAGGTCATCTCTACCTATAGGAGTTGCCAAATGGTGTGCCACCCTTTTTTAATAAATTACTCTGGATTTAGAGAAAGATGGTGGAAGTTTATTTTTCACTTGGTTAGAGTATAATAAAATTAGTTTAATCCTTTATCCAAGTGTGAGCAAACAAAGTTTGCGCCTGAAAGTATCTTCAGGACTGGAGTAAGGTGGTACAACACCAGGTCTCTTAATGCATAACATTAGACATATCCGCAAGGAGATGAGTTTTGCATTATAGGAGATACTGAGATAGGAGTGTTGGTAGCTTGCTCTACCTTTGCAACAAGTTTGCCTGGTGTTGGACCACCTTACCACAGTCCTGAAGATACTTTCAGGCGCAAACTTTGTTTGCTCACACTTGGATAAAGGATTAAACTAATTTTATTATGAACTGCTCATTAAGTATCTCCACCACACATTCTGCATAAGCTGTCTTTATACCATTTCCTCCAATCAATGTCATCCTTCCATAATCATTCTTTCTTTTGCTGGCTACATATCGAAAGAACTCCCTAGGATTCTTTTTGGCTTCATTAGCTAACTGCTGTTCATACCTCTCTTTAGCTACTCTCACCAACCAAGTCACCCTCCTTGCTTGGTCTTTGTAGACCTCATGAAATTGGTTACTTACACTTCTCTTATGCTGCCTCCACAATGCCCTTTTTCTCTGTATCGCATGCTTAATCTCTTTATTCATCCATCTCACACCTACCTTATTTAACCTTCTCACCCGTGGTATACATTTAGACATTGCATGTACCAAGTAGTTTTTGAAAATCCCCAAGCTGCATTGATCTCTTTTCCAGCTAACTCCTCAATCCATGCTACACCTGCAAGCTGTCTCCTGAGCTCTTCATAATCACCCCTCCCTTGAAGTTCCACATATACCCTTTTTTAACAGGGGTCCTTGCACTGCCCAGGTAATCACCTCATGGTAACTTTCACCAATTGGTGGATGATTTGACACCTTATTTATAATTACATCCTCCGATGAGATGACCAAATCCAAGACCCTTAATCCTCGTGTGCCCTCTGTTACATTCTGTCTGAGGTAGTTATCCCTCAAGAACTCAAGAAACTCATTTTCTTTACTTCCAGTTGCTATCTCTTCATTCCAGTCTATATTGCCATAATTAAAATCATCCATTACGATCACCCTTTTCTTATTTACTTGGCTTACTTGATACATTTCACTATCATCACCATCCACATTGCCAGGTCTATAACAACATCCCACCAAGTATTTGATTCTATTCACCTCTATCACACACCATACTGCCTCAAACCCACTGGCACTATTTCCATCTTGCATCTCTACCTTGTATGGACATAATTATTTCTCTATCATCAATAGCCCTCCCCTCCCTTTTTACCTCTTCTATCCTCACGAAACATATCATACCTTTCCATCTCTATTCCTGTCAGGATGTCGTCCTCATCTAACCATGTCTCACTTATTCCGACAATCTTTGGGTGCACAGACGCAATTAGTGCAACCATTTCATCTGCCTTGTTTCTTATACTTCTAGCAGTGGTATACAAACACAACAGCTCATTTCTAGATCTACAGCTAGTTCCACTGATACCACTCACTCGATGTGATCTCTCCATGCTGGACTGGGGCCATTTCCCTTTCTGCTTCTTCATTTCAGAACCCTTTGCAATTCCATCTGTTTCCTCTTGATCCCTGGTCATCGCATTTCTTTCCTGCCTACACATGCTCTCACCTCCTCTTGGAGCATCCACTTTTCTCACACTGTGTACCCCTGTCCACCCTGAGCCTCCCCGTTTCCTTGCTCCTCTTGCACACCCATTCTCTCATTTTCTATACTCATACCACTCACTTCCCCATTCATTTCCACTTCTTCAATCTATCTCTCCTGTCTTACTCTCCTGCTCTTCCACATCACTCCCCTCTCTTACTGGAGAAAGTGGAGAAAATAAGAGATTCAGAGGGCATATTTCTAAAATTGTGAGGAGAACACAACAAATTCTGACAATGATGCAGAGGACACTAACTTGTGGAAGTAAAGAGATTTCGGTTCCAGTGTATAAGGCCGTAATTAAGCTAAATATGGATTGCTGTGTACAAATTTGGTAACCTGATTTTCGAAAGGATGGGGAGGTAATGGAAAGGGTTCAGAGGCAATTGGCTAAGGTGGTTTCTGTTATGTTAAGTATGAAGAAATATTGAAAAGATGCATTTTAAAGAGTATAGTAAATAAGAGGAAGAGGGATGATGTGATAAGAAGATTTAATAAGATATAATAAGAACTCCTTACCAACTTATATGTCTCAATAGAGACATATAAGTTGGTAAGGAGTTCTTATTATTATTATAAATATCTCCATGGAATCAAAGACTCATTGTGGGAGGTCCACTATTATACACACAGTTTATCATACTATGCCTTAAATATGTTCGCTTTCTCTGTACTTACCACACTCAGGCAATGCATTCCAATCAGTCACCACTCTCATTGAAAAGAAACTTGCTCCTCATCCCCTTGCTCACACTCTCCTTATACAGCTTCCAGGACCTCTTGTTCTCTTCCTAACTTCACCCGTTCTATGCAAAACCTCCCTGACATTAATCTGGTAATAACCTTTTAACAGCTTATATGTCTCAATCTTATCCCCTCTCCTTCTTCTATCCACCAATTTTTGCAAATTGCATTTTGCCAATCTATCTTCATACTCAACATTCCAGAGACCAGAAACCACCTTAATCAACTGTCTCTGAAGCTTTTCCAATACTTTTTGAAAACCAGGTGACCAAATGTGCACACATTAACCCATATGTGGCTTGATCAAAGCCTTATACAGGGAACCATAACATTCTTATAAAGCCAATGCCCTCTGCATCATTCCCATTATCCACTGTGTTGTCGTCACAATTTTAGTAACATGTCCTCAAAAGTTTAGTCCTTGTCTACAATCACTCCCAGATCTCTCATCTCCTCTACCTCTTCCAAAATATTTCCACTGATTGTGTATTCTACATCCCATCTCTGCTTCCCAAATTTTAAAACCTTACACTTTGCAACTCTGAAATGACATTTACCATTCAGACAGTGTATTCAAAGTTCTCTTGCAAAGCCACAGCATCTGCTCAACTCCTAATAGCTCTTCCCAGTCATCTGCAAACAACTGCATATTACCATTCAGATCACTCCAAATATCATTTACATACAAATTAAACAGCGATGGACCCAAAACATATCCTTGGGGTGCACCACTAGTAACGTTTCTCTTTTGGAATATCGCTCCTCCTCGCTGATACCTATCAGATAACCAATCTCCAATCCAGTGGAACTAATCTACTGTCCAGCCACATCCATTCTAATTTAATTACCAGCTTGTCATGTGGCAATTTATCAAACACTTATGCAACATCCTTATCCAATGCATTTGTCAGTTTATTATAAACATGAGCAGGCTAAAGCACGATCCGCCTTTAATAAATCCATGCTGGCTGCCAAAGAGTATTTTTCTGTTGTGAACCCAATTCTGAATCTTGGTCCTAACTTCTCTAACACCTTAACAACAACTCCATACACATAGACTGGTCTATAATTCAAAGTCCTACTCTTATCGCCTCCCTTATGAATTGGAACAATTTTTACCCTCTTTCTACTTCTTTGGAACTTGACCCAGTGAAAGATTCATGTTGAAAAGATATGTAAAAGCTGTTGTTAACTCTCTGAACATTCCCTCAAAACATGTAGTGAAATAGCATCAAGTCCCACAGCCTTATTTAAATCAAGTCTATTCAATTCCTCACATACCTCCTGTTCACTTACTAACAGTTCCTCCACCTCCTTCTTTCCCACTGCTTTCAAATTCTGCATGATGTCACATTCATAAGATTGAAATACCTTTATAAATTGCTCATTAATCCCCCAACTGGCCATGATATCTATAGACATCAAGCTAAATCTGGATACACTTCTGTAACATATATTGAATAACATGAATAAGAAATGCAATTTGGTCTCACTATTTCATTCACCTCGGCCGGTAGGGAGGTTAAATATCTCAACTATATTCTCTGCAGTGGTTATCATTCCTCCGTTTTCACCAATCAATCCCATCCCAACATAATTATTCTTTCTTCTTCTAGCCACATATCGAAAAAACTCCTTACAATTTTTCTGGCTGCTATAGCAAACTGCTGCTCATACTGCACTTTTGCTAACCTTATCAAGCGAGTCACCTTCTTCACCTGCTCTTTGTACTTCTCATGCAACTAGTTGTTATAACTACTCATCTTGTGCTTCTTCCATAATACCTTCTTCCAGACTGCATACCTTATCTCTTGATTCATCCATTTTATACCTGCTCTTAACCTTTGGAATACATTCTGATATTGCCTCAACCAAATAGTTCTTGCGTAAGGCCTAAGAAGCACTGATATCCTTTCCATTCAGTTCCCCTTTCCAATTTATTACCACAAGCTGTTTCCTGAGCTTTTCATAATTACCAATCTTATAATTCCACATATATCCCTTTCTAACAAACGTCCTTGAATGACTGGTCACCCTGCAAGTGATCACCTCGTGGTCACTCTCACCAACTGGTGGAAGATTTGACACCCCATTTATAATAACATTATCTGATGAGATGATCAAATCCAATACTCTTGATCCTCATGTTCTCTCTGCTACATACTGCCTAAAGTAACTACCAGCAGAGGGTTTTTATCTTTCAAAAACTCCAGAAATTCATTTTCTTTGCTCCCAGATGCAGCCTCTTGATTCCAGTCTATATTAACATAATTAAAGTCGCCCATAACGATCACTCATTTCTTGCTAGATAGGCCAATTTGCCTATACATTTCCTTCTGATTACCCTTCATATTACCAGGTCTATAGCAACACCCAATATACTAAATATTTCATCCTGTTTACCTCCACCTCACACCATACTGCCTCAAACCCATGGCCACAACTTATTTCTTATATTCTTATTAAATTAATGTTGAAGAGTTTTTCAGAGAATGCTGAAAAGGGGGTGACAAGAACTCATCCCTGGAAATTGTAGAAGGCAGGAGTGAGCAAAGGGGTGAAAAGCAGGTATTTTGCATGTAGAGTGGCGAATGACTAGAATGCTTTTCCTGAGTCATGTCCAGTGAATGCGAATGTATTTAAGGCACATTATGATGAGCTGTGTGTATGATGGGGACTTCCTAGAAAGAGTCTTTGACTCCATGGAGGTCTGGGATGATAATAATAATAATAATAAGAAGAATTCAACTAAAGTCAATTCATGTGGCACCCAAACATTGAGTTTTGAAACATATCCCAGCTTGTACAAATGGTTTTCAATGCTTGTATGAGATATGTTCAGTACTGCAGCAATCTCTCACACTGTTTGTGATGGATTTTTGTCAACGATATCCTTCACAACACTCGAATCAACCTCAGTTGGGCGACTGGTGCGAGGTGCATTACTGATGTCGAAATCTCCAAAACGAAATTTGGTAAACCACTTTTGGCATACACATTCTGTTAAGGCACCATCCCCATATATGCTGCATATTTTTTATGGGCCTCCACAGCTCATTTGCCTTTTTTGAAATTAAAAAGCAAAATATGCAGGTAATGTACATTATTTCCTTCCATTTCTAAAAATATGTTATGCACATGCAACTGAAGTAGGCCGAACGAAAATTCACTGAAAGGTTATGTGAAATGTTGCCTTTCAACTGCGCAATAACATTGCACGGTAGCGCAACAATAGCGACAGGTGAAGCGGTGTAAACTTGTACTAACGCATAAACCAAATGAACTTATTTGCCAACCCAATACATTCATTGCTATGGTCCATTTCCTATACTCACTATTCACCCAAGTATCCCTTCTTCAATTATTATTCTTTCACTTCACTTGAATGTCAGGCCAATCAGGCCAATTTATTTTGGCCTGATTGGCTGATCCCCTTTCCAAATGCACACTTTTCTTTTTATACCCCTGATACATGTGATCATTACTCACTATTTTATATCTCCCTTGTATCTCTTGCTCCCCCCCCCCCCCCCCACACACACTGTTTGCCCAATTTCAGTGATTGTTCATTTCACTCTCCATATATTTATTTGGTTGACTCTTGGTATACCATTGTACATATCTTTTGCCTGAACCAATTCTATCAAACTTGTAAGCATAGCTATCATTGGATATAACATTTTAAACTCGAATGATGCTTCTAGCAGATGCAGTCTGAGACAAATTATTACTCAGACACTCTAGACATTGTCTCTGTCTCTTTCTTTTCCTCTACATTTCTTATTTGCTTCCAGTCCATATTATCACAATTATAATCGTTCATTTCAGATCTCCCTCCTTTTAACTTGCCAAACTAATTTATCTGAACATTTCATGATCAGATAAATTACCTTCTTCCTGGCCTTCTACATTTCTTTGTCTGTAGCATCCTATTATATATATTAAAACTAAATTGAAACTAAATTAAATTGAAACAGATAGCATTAGATAACAGACTAGTCAGTTGGATAGCTGGCTGACTGCCAGATGGATATTAGCAGATTGTGTATGGAGGAGTGGTGTCCTAAAAGAGGACGGTCATTAGTGGAGTGCCACAGAATCTGCTTGGTGATCATTGTTGTTTAATATTTACATTAATGACATTGGCGACTGGCTTAACTGGAGATGTGCAGCTGTTTGCCAGTAATTCAAAGGTTGGGATGAACTATAAAAAGCAGAGCAGATGTTGTGGTCTTGCAGGAAGATCTCAACAGATACTATGTGAGTTGAGATCTTCTCGACTCACATAGTGAATGGGAAGTGAATGGAAGTTTCAGTTTAATGTTGCAAAGTGCAAGGTCTTCGAATCTGATAGGCAAGGTTGAAATACAGAGTATTACAATTTTCAAGGAGCTGAATGAGATGAGATATCTGGGAGTGATGGTGGACAGACTTGAAGTTTAGGGGTCACATTGCTAAAATTGTAAGAATTTAACAATGAATTATAGTAATAATGAGGATGTTGACATGCAAAAACAAAGAAGTTATGGTTTCCTTGTATAAGGCTTTGATTACACCACATATGGACTACTGTGCACAGATTTGGTCACCTGGTTTTCAAGGGATGAGGATGTATTGGAGAGGGTCCAGAGAAGGTTTACTAAGTCAGTGACAGATCTACAGAAGGTCAGATATAACGAAGATTGACAGAATGTAACTGAATGTAACTTGCTGAGCCTTGTGAATAGAAAGAAGAAGGAGAGGGGATATGTTTGAGACATATAAATTGGTGAGAGGATTGTAGCCAGATTAATGTGGAGGAAATTTTACATAGGGTAGAGGGAGAGAAGGGTAGGACAAGAGGCCATGCATGGAAGCTGTAGAAGGATGTAGGGTGTAAACGGGGAATCAAAAGCTACTTCTTTGTAAGGAAAGTGATTGGTGAGTGGAATGAACTGCCTGAAAGTGTGGTGAGTGCAGAAACTGTGACTGAGTTTAAGGCATGGTTCAATGATCTATTTGCATGAGAAGGCATGGGAGTATGGACCTCCTGCTATGGGTCCTTTGAGTCCATGGAGGTCAGATATTAATAATAATATATAGTTCTGTTTATTTCAATTTCAAGCAAAATTGTCTTGATTCATCACATGTTATTTCACTCTTAGGTGACAATTCTTGTACCACTATTAGCAGTACTTCCCATCTTCCTTTATCCTTCTCCTTGAAGATTCTATATCTTTCCATTTCCCACTCATATCATCCAGTTAAAGTTTTGCTTATGAAAATTAGTTAAGCATGATTTTCATAGGTGAAGATTATCCTAAGAAGAAGATTAGATTAGATTAGACTGAGTTAATTTTCCTAAGGGAAGATAAACTCAGTCAGTACCACATACTCATCTCTGTTGTTTTTGATACTGCCTGCATCAGTATACAAACATGACAATCCATGTAAGGCACGTAAGTCATATTCATTATTGTTCCTTCTTTTGCACTGCCTCATCTGCAGATAATCTTATCAACTTTCTCTTCCCATCAGTAACTTTTCTTACCTTTCTATATATGACAAGTACCCACTCTGTTTTGAGGCCCTTCCACCTACACCATCTCTTCTCGCTTGAGATGCTATATATCACACCTGTCTCGCAGTGCATTTCCCTCTTCCATACTTCATTCACTTCTTCATTCTAATGCTTTCTATTGCCTACTATAATCACTTGCTCAGTATTTGTATCCACCTTCTACCTGTCCTTCAAGAATATGCTCCTTATGTTTCCTCTGTTCTGGATCTTTGTCCACACTCATTATCCTACATTATCCTACCTCTATGCAGTGTTGCTTTCTCTCTCTCTCTCTCTCACCAAACAGCAATCAATCCAAATGTTCAACACCAAAAATACTAAAATACAATCATTAAATTTAAACCATTTCAACTTCCCTTCAAAATGCATTCCCTTCAAAATGTCTTGTATTTAAATTGCCTTAAAGTTGTTATGTAGCTTCTTGCTCCATCCTTCTTTATATATATTTTAACTTTTATACAATGCATTAAAACTGTAATCAGCATAAATATCAACCCAGCATAAATGTTATTACTTCCCCCCCCCCCAACACACACACAAACCCCCAAATAATTCCTAACACTAATAGAGTAATATTAAATGTTGAGTAACAAACCCATTTTTAATATTGTGGGATTACCACAGAACATAGTAAAATATTTTTATACAGGCACTTTTACATTAGTGAAAATATATATAAATGAATATATATTTTTAAAAGATGTTTAACATACCTAACTGGTTCATCCAACCAGACATGAGGTATATCCCGGGGTACAGCTATACAAAAATAAGCAGACAGTGAGAATGAAGTATGCATTGAATGCTTTTTTAAATGAGACTAGATTTCTAAATTTAATTCTTTAAATTACAGTTAGTAAGTATCCATTGGATACTTACTAACTCTAATTAGTAAGTTAGTAAGTATTACTAACTTATCAATAACTTAATTCATTAGATTCATTAATAATTCATTAATAACTAATTCATTAGAATTAGTAAGTATCCGATGGATACTTACTAACTCTAATGAATAAGGATGAATAATAAGGATGTGCTGGCAATTTGGAATTCGGCCAACCAAACCTAATTTTCTTTATTATTTTGTATTGGATAAAGAAGTCCCCTGTGTTCACATCAGGGAACTAGAGTGAATAGTGAAAAGTAATTTACTGGAACAAATACATCAGAAGGATTGAAGATAGGCACCATCAACAGAAAGCAAATTGAACTGACAGAAAAACCAGAGAAGTACCATGTGGACATAAATTAGTGTTACTGAGATAAACAAGAGTAAAATAGGTGAGATCCTGCTAAATAATAAATATAAGATGTTATGTTTGGGTAGTATGTTCAGGGAAAGGAAGGAGTAACAATAGCATTCAACACCAAACATGAAGATAAACTTCTTGATTGGTGGGCAATTTCAAGTAGAGAGAGATGTGGGTGGACATTAAAATTAGTCTGTACAATTATTATTATTATTATCCTAAGACCCCATGGAGTCAAAGACTCATCTAGGAGGTCCCCTTTGTCATGCATACAGCTCATCATACCTTGCCTTAAACATATTCATCTCTGCAGACACCACACTCTCAGGCAATGTATTCCAATCCTTCATAACTCTCCATGCAAAAAACCTGCTTCTCACTCCCTTGCTTACATCTTCCTAATATAGCTTCCAGCAATGGCCTCTTGGCCTTTTCCCCCCAATCTACCATTTTATGAAACACCTCTTCAACGTTGATCCTATAATAACTGCTTATCAATTTGTACATTTCCATCATATCACCCCCTCTTCCTCCTATAACTAGACTGTAAATTGCATTTTCTCAAGCTTTCTTCATATTCAACATTCCAGAGATTAGAAACCTTATTTAATCGCCTCTGAATCCTTTCCAACATCTTTCATCCTTTTTAAAAACAGGTGACCAAATCTGTGCACAGTAGTCCATATGTGAATTCATCAAGGCCTTATATGGTACAAGAATCTCCTTACTTCTACAAGTCACTGTCCTCCTCATCATTGCCAGAATTTGTAGTGTTGTCCTCACAGTTTTAGATTCTTATCCACCATCACCCAAAGATCTGCTATTTCCTCCACTTCCAAGAATATATCCCCATAAAGAGTAAATTCAATATCCCATCTTTGTTTACCAAATTTTGAAACCTTACATTTTGCAACATTGAACTGGTATCCCTACTCACATGCTCATACTCAACTTATTCAAGTCTTCTTGTATGGTCACAACATCTGCTCTACTTCTCATAGTTCATCCCAACAATTGAAAACAACTGAATATCCCTATTCACTAAAGCAGATCCCTGATGTGTTCTACTAGTGACTTTGGTCTTCTGGTTTATTGCTCCCCTATACAGAATTTGCTGACATCAATCAAGTAGCCATCTCCAATCCACTGCACTAGTCTAATATTCAACCTCATCTGCTCTAGTTTGACTATCAACTTATCATGCTGTAATCTATGAAATGCCTTTGTAAAATCTAAATATACTACTGCATATGCATTTCCTTCATCCAATGCAACTGTCACTAGCTGTCAGTTAATCCAGTGATTTTGGGATGAATAAATTCAGTCAGTGAAACCATTTCATTTCCCTTAGTTGTGATATTCCTGGCATTTGTAAATAAACACAGTAGTTCAATTTTAAGTCTATAGCCAGTCCTATCCGATCCACTTTTGGTAGTGATTTCCACACAACACCTGCCCTTGCCCAGTCACCTTTATCACTTCTTACCACACACATCTGCTCAGTCTCAACTATCCAACTGACATCCTGATCTATTCATTTCTAAGCTGATCATCCCTATACATACGTACATACATTTACTACTACTTCCACTCTCTCTATGTCATGTCTCCTTGTCTACCAGGGCGTCCCCAATTTTCCTGTTCCTCTTGCATTGGAAGATAGTGATAATGGAGTCAGATAAGGGAAATGGCTACTCAGTGATATTGCAAGATTTTGAAAAGCATTTGACAAGCTTCCACATAGAACTCCATTGCATAAATTTAAGCAAACTGGGATATAAATATGAATCTGGTGTTTGGATTAGAGAGTGCCTGATGGACAGATATCAAACAGTGGTTTATTAAGAGGTTAAGTCCAGGAGAAGGCAAGTGACCAGCAGTATACCACCCCCAGGGATCAGTACTTGGTCTTCTGTTGTTTAATTTGTATATCAATGATGTAGGAAATGATCTGACAAGAAATATTCATTTGTTTTCTGGAAATATTCATTGCTCTTTCCATTTAACAAACAAATATTCATTTGTTTGTTAAAGGGAATAGCAATGGTAAATGAAGGTGACGTAGAGATCCTGCAGGAAGACATAAACTGTTTAGCAGTATGGACGAAGATAAATGGCTGCCAGTTTAATGTCACAACATGTAAGATGATGCACTTTGGGAAGAGATCATAAGCAGTGTGCTATATTGATAACTGAACTACAAGAAACTAATGAGGCATGGGACTTGGGTGTGATTGTGGACAGGAAGTTCAAATTTAGAGAGCATATTGTGAAGGTAACCAGAACAGCACATCAGATTGCTTGGTTGTTGCAGAACACACTGACAAGCAGGAATAGAGAGCTGTTGTTCTCCTATATAAGGCTTTAATAAGGTCACATCTCAAATACTGTGCACAGATTTGGACTCTCGGATTCTGCGGAGATGAAGAAGTTGTGGAGAGGATCCAGAGATAAGTGACAACGATTGTGGCAGGTCTGTGGAATGCTTCCTATGAGAATAGATTGATGGTTTGCAGGCTTCAAAAATTAGCACATAGGCAAAGAAAGAGAAGACATGATAGAGGCATTTAAATTATTAAAGGGATTTTATAGGTTTGACACTTAAAGACGTTTTCATTAAATTGCATGAATGTAAAGAACAAGGAATCACCAGGGAAGTTGTGTAAGAGGGTTGTTAGCAAAGATGTTAGGACTAGATTTTTTGCTTGAAGGGTGGTGAATGGGTTGCCATGGTTGTGGGTGCTTCATCAGTGAATGAGTTTATGGAGAGGTATGATAAGCATTGTATGAATGATGGCTAGTATGTGAATAATGGATGTGAATAAGGTATCTCCATTGAGGAGTCCTCTGACTCCATGGAGATACCTGTATAATAATAATAAATATAATTGAAGTAACAAAATTTCTGAAGACTATTGAAGAAGCTTCAAAACAAAGGAAAGTGTACATTGAAAGGAGTCAGAGATGAGATGAAATAGGTGATGTAAAAATTGAAGATAAAGATATTTTAGAAGTCGGGAGTAATTACTTTGAAGGATTGGTAAATGAAACAACAAGCAACAGAACAATGGCAAAAAAATATTCAAGTGGAATGCAAGCAGGAGTATACTTTTAATACTTGAGATAGAAAGATAATCAGAAACGTGACATATGAAAATGCAGCTAGAGTAGACCTTTCATAGGTTCTATCTATAAAAAAATAGAGAAATAAAACTGAATGTGAGAATTGCAATGGAATTTCCTTACTAAGTGTTCCAGGTAAAATTTATGCAAGTATACTTGAGAAGAGAAACTGTGAAGAACAAGCTGGATTCAAGTTAAAGAGAGGTTGCCAAATCAGATTTTCACTTATCACTTCTGTAACATAGTTGGAAGAATGATAGCTCATTGGGCCCTTCAAATGGAAAAGACCTGAGTCGATTCTCATCATGGCAAGAGGCAATCTTTATATCAATTGAGGTGAGTTAGCTGATCTCATACAGAGGTAAGAGGTTTTGTACTCTTTAAAGTATTTTTTCATCATGCATACAGGCAAATTGGTCAAGAGAACACATGTGATTTATAGACAAAAAGTACTATTGGTGGTGATGGTACTGGACAGAGCTGACATTCAATACACATCACTGGAGGATTAAGCAGTAGAGACAAGTTATGTGTAGTGGAGTAGTTTTGGACTCATCATGAAAGGTGTCATGCAATAATAATGATAAGAACATGTATTTGTCGGGATCAAATTTTCATTTTATGACAAATAGTTGAGAAATATCATGGGAATGCAACAAGAATCTCTACCTGAGTTTTAGATAACGAAAGAAGTTTATGGGTGAAAGATGCAGAAGAGATTGTTCAACTATTGAATGCACATATTTCTAAATGCTGTCAACCTGGTGTATGCAACATGGAACTCAAAGCTACCTCTACAGCAGAAAAAGAAGCTCAGGTATATGAGTAAGAGGTATTACAGCTGTTTTGCATAAATTGAATATGAATTCTGCAATAGGAACTAATTGGATATCAGCTTGGATGCCAACACAGATCAAATGAACTGGCTATGCCTCTGGCCTGGTTGTATAATTTGAGCTTCAGAACAGGAAAGATTACATAGAAGTGGAAAGAATGTATGATCATCCAATTGCAGAATGGGGTGAGGGTAACAACTAGTGTGGCTGACTAACAACCTACTATCATATCTCTGAAGTGTTGATGGTGATTTTGGAAAAGTTAGTAAGTCAACTCGGTATCCAGTAAGTCAATTTGGTATCCATTCTTGGATACCGAAATGCTGACAGTGAACCTATATTTTGCAATGCACAGCATAGATTTATTAAGAGAAGGTCATGCTTGAGTAACCTGATCACATTTTATAATAATGTGATAATAATAATAATAATCGTATGCTGATACACAGCCATGAATCCCCTTTACAGGAAGGTATGGCACCATCTCAGTTCCCCCAAATTTTATTTGGGCTCAAGAACCGGCATAGCTGATGAATCAGACCTATGGCTGGGTCAGTATTCCTGACTGTAATCCATGTGTGTTCACTGGATCGGTTTGCCTGCTTGCAGGATGAAAAATCTAAGATAAACTGGTCAAAAAAACCTGCTATATAGTGGTGTTTGAGTTAGATAAGGGGAATTGAAAATCATGATAGTTTTGGACTTTGTTAGAACTTTTGACAGGATTCAGCATGGGAGGATAAGAGGATATGAGACTGGATTATAAACTATGAGTAGATAAGAGGAATATCTGTCAGTCAGCCATTCCTCTTGGCTGACTGACAGATATCAAAAAGTATGGTGGATGTGAGTGTGCAAGATTTAAGGTAACCAGTGGTATACCCTAGGGATCAGTCCTTGGGCCATTGGTATTCGACCTTTACATTAATGACAGCAGGCGACAAAAATGTTTCCAATGTAGAGCAGTACTGACAGAATAATTTGAACAATCTGAAATTGTGGGCATGCAAAAATGAATGGTATAATGAGGGTGCATGGGAGGTGGTTAAGAACTGTTTGCAGGAGGCAATGGTTGACTGTATACCAAGAGTCCGAATAATAAATCAGGTAGGGGTTAAATGGATGAATAACACTATTAAGCTTGAGCTGCAAAAAAAGAAACAATTGTGGAGGGAATTTAAGGAGAAGGGTGACCATCAGGTGCATGAACAGTATAAAGCTCAGGCCAGGATGGTAACAAGGGTGGTAAGAAAAGCAAAAGCAGATTACGAAAGGAAATTGGCCATGCAGGCTAAAGAGAATCCCAAACAGTTTTTTCAATATGTTGCAACTAAAAGGAAAAATGCTCATGGTAGAATGATCTTAAAAAATGCTGAGGCTAGGGAGGTAACTGAATCAGTCGATGTTGTGGAATTACTGAGCGAGCACTTTGCAAGAGTATATCATCCAGGTGGTGGCTTTGCGGAAATGGAGGAACCAACAGCTTATACTGGAATTGTGATGAATGAGGTAGAGGTAACTAGTCTATTACAGAACCTCAATGTCAATACATCTGTGGGATTGGATGGTATACCAGCTCGTGTCGTACGTGAAGCGGCCAAAGAATTGTCAGTGCCCTTGACCATTATGTTTAATTTGAGCCTCAGGACTGGGTCAGTCCCAAGGGGGGTGGAAAGAGGGGAAAATAGTTCCACTGCACAAAGGTGGTTCCAAGGCTGCTGTTGAAAATTACCGGCCAATCAGCATAACAGGAATCATTATCAAGGTCTTAGAGAAAATAGTCAAGAGGAAAATACAAGATTGGATAGAAGAAAATGGGATACTGTATCGTGGACAGCATGGTTTTGTGAAGGGTAGGTCATGCCTCAGTAACTTGCTCACGTATTATAACACAGTGACGGCTGAACTGGATAAGGGTAATGGGTTTACAGTGATTCTGCTGGACCTTGCTAAGGCCTTTGACAGGATACCACATGGAATTCTAATCAGTAAATTGCAGCATATGGGAATGGACATAGGGTTGGTGAGATGGATAGGAGGGTGGTTGATGGAGAGATATCAGAGAGTGATTTACTCAGGAGTAGAGTCCACAAGACGGCCTGTGACTAGTGGTGTACCACAAGGATCTGTTCTTGGACCACTGCTGTTTAATTTGTTCATAAATGATATAGGAAAGGATCTGAGAGGAACAGTTCATTTGTTTGCGGATGATGCGAAGTTGGGTAGGGCAATAGTGAATGCAGATGACGTCAAAATTTTGCAGGATGATTTGGATAGATTAGAGGTCTGGGCTAGGGAGAATGGATGTCAATTTAATGTGGCAAAATGTAAGGTTATGCATTTTGGGGTGAAAAGATGGGAGACAGTTTACTGCATTGGTGGAACCGTGCTCCAGGAAATTGATGAGGCACGAGATTTAGGAGTGTTGGTGGATAAGGAATTGAAATTTAGGGGACACATTGCAAAAGTGGCCAAATCAGCTCATCAAATCACTTGGTTGTTGAAGAATACGTTGACAAGCAGAGACAAGCAGGTTATTGTTCCTCTGTATCGAGCCTTGATAAGACCTCATCTCGACTACTGTGCTCAGATTTGGTCACCTAGGTTTCTTCTTGATGGGGAGGAGGTGGAGAGGATCCAGAGGCGAGTGACCAAGATGATAGCAGGTCTGTGGAATGAACCGTATGAGAACAGGTTGAGGATTTGTGGGTTGCAAAAATTGGTTGATAGGCGGAGGAGGGGAGATATGATTGAGACATTCAAATTACTGAAGGGTTTCTATAAAATTAATTCAGAAGATATTTTTGAGAACAGGGCTGGTTGTGGGAGGACTAGGGGACATCCATGGAAACTGGGCAAAAGTGTGGTTAGTAAAGGTGTTAGAGCTGGGTTCTTTACTTTTAGAGTAGTGAATGAGTGGAATGCGCTCCCTGAGTCTGTGGTGGATGCTGTGACAGTGAATGAGTTTAAGGCGAGGTATGATAGATACTGTATGAATGTCGAATAGTTGTGATGAAAATGATTTGGGGCCTCCCTCGATGAGTCTAATGACTCCCTGGAGTTGCCCGTAATAATAATAATAATAATAATAATATTATATTGGTAGGATTATGCTAGAAGCAACTGACCAGACTAGAAATATTGGAAATTTAGTAGATAGAAAATTGGAAAGTTAGGGGTCATATAGTGTAGACTGTGAATATAACTCAGAAGATAATTGCAATGCTGAAATCGACACTAACCTGTAAGAATAAGGAAGTCTTTAACCATTTACGAGGGTGGTCTGAAAAGTTCTCGGCCTAACAATGAAAAAACGAATTTATCATTTCAAAATTATTTTTATTTTTCAACATAATCTCTCTCAAGACTAATACATTTATAACAGCGATCCTCCAGTGCCATTATCCCATCTCTGTAGTGGTTCTCAGTAAGATCTGCAAAATACCCCTCTACAGCTGCAATCACCTCTTGATTTGAAGAAAAACACTGACCAGCGAGGAAGAGTTTTAGTTTTGGAAAGAGAAAGAAGTCAGAGGAAGCCAAATCTGGGGAATAGAGTGGATGTTCCAACAATTCATAGTGTAGATCCCTTAATTTTCCCATTGCCAAAATGTGGGTAGGAGCATTGTCCTGATGAAAGATGATTTTTTTCTTCTGCAAACCGGGTCTTTTCTGAATTTTTTCGTCTAGTCTAGTTAACCACCTTACTGCCATTATGGATCAAATACGAATCCTCATACACTTTGTATCCATCATATATTTCAATATAATATCAATGGTGTTACAATTTTAATATGCACTTTGCATCCATGATAACCTTGATATCGTAGACGTCTTGGCCGGTAGCGTGGTTAAAAGATCTGAATAATATTCCCTGGTTATTGTTTTATCCTTTTCAAGATAATTAATAAACAAAATGCCTTTAGCATCCCAAAACACTGTTGCCATGACCTTTCCTGCTGATGGCTTCTGTTCACTTTTTGACTGCTGTTTGGATTCTGGTGTGTAATGGTGAATCCAAGTCTCATTCATACTAATAAATCGACACACAAAATCAATTTTATTCTTGTTAAAACGCTCCAAGCACTGTTTAGAGATTTTCATGCACATGCATTTTGGATTTGCTGTGAGCAAGTGTGGCACCCATCTTGCGCAAAGTTTTTTCATATGCAGATCTTCATGAAAAATATATCCTACACATTCTTTTTAAATGCCTATAGACTCAGCAATTTCACGTACTTTGACTCGCTGATCATCCAATATCTTATCGTGCACTTGATCAATGATTTCTGGTGTTATTACACTTTTTGGATGTCCTTCACATGGATCATCTTCAAGGCTGGTATGGCCATGTTTAAACTCAGCAGTTCATTTCTTAATTGTCAGAAATGAAGGAGAAGAGTGCCTATAAACTTTATGAACTTTGAATGAATTTCTTTTGGAATTAAACCTTCTTTTACCAAAGAATTTTATAACCACATGATACTCAATTTTATCCATTTCAAGGGATACAGACAAAACTTTTGCTTCAGACAGCTGTATAAAACAAACTACTTGACAGAATGACTTGCAATTTCACATTGATGCTTATGATAGATGTACCAACTTAGAAAAAAAATCTCTTGCTGATAGCGTTGCCATCTATGGTCAAGGCCGAGAACATCCACTTTTCAGACCACCCTCATACAAGTCTTTGATATGACTTCATCTGGACTACTGAGCACAGATCTGATGCAGTGGAAAGGGAAAAAAGGAGAGTACTACTAAAGATGATATTGGGACTATAGAACATAGATTATGAGGACAGATTGAAAATTTGTGGACTGTAAACATTAGGAACAGGAGAAAGAGACATATTATGATAGAGGCCTACAAACTTCTGAGGGTTACATGAAAATTCATCAAAACGACAATTCATTGAATGAACAATTCACCAAAAATTTTCAATTTTCAATAATTATTATTATTATTATTATTAAACAAGACCTCATGGAGTCAAAGACTCATCTAGGAGGTCCTTTTATGATAATGTTATGATAAAAGTGATCCATTTAGAACAAAAACTTAACCATGCAGACTGCTTCTTGTACTGGAAACTTCTACTAATTCCGCTAAGTCAGAGAGTTTTTGTAATCCAGTACATAATTTGGACATGTTATTTCTTTGTCGCCCTGAATATAGCTGCACTGAAAACTGGAACAGTTCAACATTTTCTTGTAAAAGTTTCAAACAGCAAATCTGAGTAAAATTATCCCAAAACAATTGCTGTATTGAAGTCACATATTACTACTAGCAACAATAATAATAATGGAGCCTGTGTAGTTCAGTCAGTATAAACGAAGCCGTTTAGTTAGAAAGACCTGGGTAGTTGGAATCCATTTACGACACGCATAATTTTTATCAGTCCTGTTCAGCTAAAGGTAAATTATCAGGCATAATACGGAGATGGATGAACTTTTCCTTCCGGAAACAGGCAAAATTTTTGGTGAATTGTTTTTTCGATGAATTGCATTTTCTACGAATTGTCGTTTGATGAATTGCCTTTTTGATGAACTCTACGGATACCCTTCTGAGAGGGTAACAGTATGTCAATTGATTGAATTTGTAATTTTATGAAGGATGGGGAGAGAATGAAAAGCATATATTGAAGTTGAGAATGAATGAAGTCAAGAAAGGGGTGAGCACTATATTTTCTTTTACCACTGTCACATTTCGTCTTTGAAGGCTGTGAGTGCTGATAGTGTAAATGATTTCATGAAAAGGTATGACATGCTGTGTATGTGGCAGGTGGCCTCCCTTGATAAGTTCCTGAATCCCTGGAAGTCTCTTGTTATAATAATATGACAAGATACTAAGAGAAAACCATCTCAAAACAGTACAAGTTTGTGGAGCAAGCAGAACATTATACTGAGCAATACATAGTCTATATTAAGTTATATGTCAGAAGTTAAAATTAAAGGAAATACAGGAAGAAAGTTTGATATGTAAAATCAGGTCTAAGACAAGACAGCAAGTCTTGTCTATTATTCTCTATTATTTAATTTTAATAGAGACGTGTGTTAGACATAATATATTTTTTGAATAACAGCTTCACACATATAAGAGAAGACTTAGTATAATTTATTACTCCTAAATATTTCGCTCACTATGTCATGAGCTTTTTTTCAGAGAGAAGACAGAAAAACTGGTAACAATATTTTAATTTATTTATGTATTCTGAAAATCGTTTATGTACAAATTAAACAATAACGGCCCAAGCGCAGAGCCTTGAGGCACACCACTGGTCACCTGCCTCATCCTAGACTCTGCTCCTCCATACACCACCTTCTGGTATCTCTCCCTGAGCTATTCTCCTATCCATATCACCAGTTTAGTATCCATCCTCATCTGCTCCAATTTGCGCAACAGTCTTCCATGGAGTATCCTGTCAAAAGCCTTAGCAAAATTCAGAAGTACCACTATGTAGCCATTTCCTTTGTCCAACTCAGATGTCATTCTATTATAAAAAGCTAATAAATTGCTAAGGCAGGATCGACCTTGAACAAAACCATGTTGGCCCCTATTATAGAGTATCACATCCTGATCTACCCATTCTAGAATTTTGTCTTTAACCAACTTTTCCAACACTTTTACCACCACTCCTGAGATGGTGATTGGTCTGTAATTAACTACCGCAGTTTCAGAGCCACCTTTATGCAAAGGAACTACTTTTCCTTTCTTCCACTCCCTAGGGACCATACCAGAGTTCAAACTTAAATTAAATAACCAAGTAAGCGGTGTTGTCCTTTGCACATTCACGCAACACCCAAGCTGATATTCCATCTAACCTACAGCAGTGTTTGCATTTAAAATTTGCAATATACTAAGTACCTCTGATTTATTAACTTCAGTTCTCACATTAGTTATTTCTACAGGTACAGAGATACTCTCACTTGGGTGATAGACTTTTGAAAAGTGATCACTCAGTAACGCTACTATTACATCTGAATTGGTCACCTTGATACCATCAGCACCCACTAAGGTTATCCTTGCGAATCATTCTTCCTTTTACCTGCCACATAGTGGAAGAGCTCTTTGGGATTACCCTTGATCTCCTTGGCTAAGGTCTTCTCATAATCTGATTTAGCTTTTCTTACTATGCTGATAACCTTAGCTTGAGCCTTGTACCGCTCATGGGTGTACTGATCACCTTTCTCCTTGTAAAATTCTCCATAAAAATTTCTTTTTTTGCAGATCAAGCCTGATAATACTACTCATCCATCTAACACCTACCTTGTTTGTCTTCATGACCATGGAAATACATTCTGATATTGCCTTCCTCAGATACCCGGTGATTTTATCCCATTCACTGCTAACATCTTTCCCATGCAATATGTTCTGCCATTGGACTGCAAGCTCACTCTCAGGCTTGTTATAATTGCTTAACCATATATATCCCTTCTTAAGAGATAAATCCACAAATTTTGCAACCTCCCAAGTCAATACCACATGATCACTCTCACCAATCGGAGATAACGAGGACACTTTATTTATGCATATATGCATATTATTATTATTATTATTATTCAGGCCTCCATGGAGTCAAAAGACTCATCACAAGAGGTCCTTCCTAAGAACATAAAATCTGTCAAGACTCATCGAGGGGAGGTCCCCCACTAAGGAACACAAAGTCTATCATACCACTCCTTAAACTCATTGACCGTTCTCGCTCCCACTACTCCATCAAACAACCACGGTTCAACCACCCTCCACACAAAGAAACCACTCCTTACCCTCTTGCTCACAGTTTCCTTTCGTAACTTCCAGGGATGGCCTCTTGTCATCACTCCTTCCCGCTGTTCAACCAAGCGAAAGAACTCCCCAGTGTCAATATTGTAACCACCTCTCAACAGTTTAAAAGTCTCAATCATATCACCTTTCCTTCTTCTATCCACCAAACTCTGCAGTCCACATTCCCTCAGCTGATCCTCATAACTATGCTTGTACAGTCCTGAAACCATCTTTGTCATCCGTCTTTGTATTCTTTCCACAGTTAATTTATCCCCTTCAAATCCTGGGGACCAAATCTGAGAGCAATAATCCAAGTGTGGTCTGATCAGAGACTTTTACAAAGGAATGATAACCCTCTTATCTCTGCAGGTCAGTGTCCTTCTCATAATTGCAGCAATCCTCTGTGTTACCTTCACCACCTTTGCAATATGTCCCCTAAACTTCAGGTTTCTGTCAATCATCAACCCCAGATCTCTTGTCTCCCCTACTTCCTCCACTATAACTCCTCCCATAGAGTATGCAGCATCCCATCGATGGTTCCCAAACCTCAAGACCTTACATTTTGCTGCATTAAACTGAGACCCCATCATTTGCCCATCTCTGTAGCTTATTTAAATCCTCTTGCAGGGCTACCACATCTGCACTATTAGTAATAATCCTTCGCAGCTTCGCATCATCCGCAAACAACTGAATATCCCCTTGCAATCCACTGGCAATGTCATTGATATAAAGGTTAAACAATATAGGCCCCAGTACTGAGTCCTGTGGGACCCCACTTGTAACCCTCTGCCTCCTTGAAACTGCTCCACCATACACAACTCTCTGATACCTATCGGACAGTCAATCCTGAATCCAGTTGACCAATCTCACATCCAGACCCATGTGCTGCAACTTAAATATCAGCTTATCATGTGGCACCCTGTCAAATGCCTTTGCTAAGTCTAAGAAAATTGCAGTATATGCCTTTCCCTCATCTAATGTTCTTGTAACTTTATTATAAAAGGCTAGCATATTGCTAAAACAAGAGCACCCTTTCACAAATCCATGTTGACTCTCACAGATAACATTACCCTCATCTGCCCAATGCTGTATACGGTCCCTCACTACTTTCTCCAAGATCTTAACAACTACTGATGACACACAGACTGGCCTATAATTAGACACTTCCAGTCTGCTTCCATATCGACCCTCTTTCTCCCGTTTGCTAGTGTCTGCAGTCTACAAATTCTCAATCTGTCTTCATAATCTGTATTCCACAATTCTGATATCATTTTTAACACTCTCCTTTGCACTCTCTCCAATGTATCGGAATCATCATGGAAACAAGGATACCAGACCTGTGCATAATAGTCCAAGTGAGGCCTTATCAAGGACTTAAATAAGAGGCAAAATGACTTCCTATATATACATGTCAAGGTTCATTTAAGCACTGCCATTATTCTCAAAGTTGTATTTACAATTTATGCTATATGATTCTTGAACTTCAATTTCCTATCTACTAAACCTCCAAGATTCCTAGCCTCATCAGTTTCTTCAAGCATGATCCCGAATATAATACGACATTGGAAATCTAATCACACCAAAGTTCATGACTTTACTTTTATTAACATTGAAATGACAGCCAATTTCACATGCCCACAATTCCAGCCTATTCAAATCATTCTGCAAGTTCTGCATATCAGCAGCACTTCTGATTACCCTACTTCTTTTTGCATCATAAGCAAATACCTGTATGTCATATGTCAAATCCTTCGCAGCATGGATGCTAAAAGAGTGTTCAGCTGAACTGGCTGCTTCCTTGTCCAGGCTATATAAATTGAGTCTCAGAATAGGGAAGATTCCACAGGAGTGGAAAGAATGTATGGTAATCTCATTGCACAAGGTTAGTGCAAAGACTGATGTAACGAACTATCGACAAATAAGTATCTCAGGAGTGGTGGGGTGGGGGAGGGTTGAATATTTTGGAAAGGCTGAGTAGCTCTCATTCAGAAATGGATTGACAGAGAATCTCAATTTTGCAATGAACAACATGGGTTTACTAAGGGATGGTCATGTTTCAGCAACTTGCTCACATTCTATAATAATGTTACCACTGAGTTAGACATGGAGAATGGATACACTGATTGAATAACAATGGACCAAGAACTGATCCTTGAGGCACACCACTGGTTACCTTGAATCTTGCAGATTCATCCCCCCCCCCCAAAAAAACACCCTATATGCCACTTTTTGATATCTGTCAGGTGAGCCATACTCTTATCCATGCCAATAGTTCATAATCCAATTCCATATTCTCCAATTTATGCAACAGTATCCAAAATTATCATAGTGTATTCGTTCTCCATGTCTAACTCAGTGGTAACATTATTATAGAATGTGAGCAAGTTGCTAAAACATGAACTTCCCTTACTAATCCCATGTTGTTCATTGCAAAATTGAGATTCTCTGTCAATCCATTTATGAATGAGAGCTAATCAGCCTTTCCAAAATATTCAACACCACCACTCCTGAGATACTGATTGTTGATAGTTTGTTACATCAGTCTGCACCATCCTTGTGCAATGGGATTACCATACATTCTTTCCATTCCTGTGGAATCTTCCCTGTTCTGAGACTCAAATTATATTGCCTGGACAAGGAAACAACCACCTTTACCACGAGTTGCCTCAGTCCTGAAGGTTCTTCAGGCGCAAACTTTGTTTGCTTACACTTGGATAAAGGATTAAACTAAATTTTTTATAGTCTAACCAAGTAGAAAAAAACTTCCAACATCTTTCTATAAATCCAGAGTAATTTAATAATAAGGTGGTACACCTTTTTTACAACTCGTATAGGTAAATATGACTTTTCCATTGCTTCTGGGTCTGACTCCCACTGACGAGACCTCAATAAAGGCTGAAATTGGTCTGGGTAGTGTGCTTTGCATTATGGGAGATACTGAGACAAGGAGTGATGAGAGCTTGGTTTACCTTTACCATGATTTGCCTCAGTCCTGAAGATACTTCAGGTGCAAACTTTGTTTGCTTACACTTGGATAAAGGATTAAACTAAATTTATTAAAAGGAAACAATGAGTTCAGCTGAACACTCTTTTAGCATCCATGCTGATATCCCATTTTCTTTTGAAGAATTCTTATTCAGTTTGTCCAACAGTTCTAGTACTTCCTCCTCATCCACGAGTTTCCTCATATGCTGAAGAGGTAACGGTGACTTCAATGTTGCATATACCAGGTTGATAAGTTTTAGCAAAATGGCTGCTCATTAGTTGAGCAATCACTTCTGCATTAGTCACCCACATACATCTGCATTCAGTAGAGTTACTCTTTCAAATTCATGCTTTCTTTTACTTGAAGCATGATGTTAGAATTCTTTTGGGTTGTCATTAGCTTCAAGAGCCAGTTTCTGTTCATACTCAGACCTTAGCTTTCCACACAACAGTTGACTCTTCTGGCCTGCTGCTTATAATTATCAGAACTGACATCATCCTTATGCACATGATATTCCTTCCACATAATCTTTTTCTTATGAATCTCTTGCATAATTAGATTACACATCCATTTGACTCCTACTCTATTTATTCTTCGAACTCTTGGGACACATTCTGATATCGCATCATTTAAGTATTTTTTAAACACTTCCCACAGTGTCGATATCATTCCCATCCAAAAACTGATACCAGGCACAGAAACCAGTATACTCCTCAGGTGGTCATAATTTCCTACTCTGTAGTTGAGCATGTAACCTTTTCTAAATGGAACATTCATAATCATCATGGAACATTGCAAGTGTAGCATGGAATGAGGAGTTAGCTGGAAAAGAGATCAATGCAGCTTGTGGGATTTTCAAAAACTATTTAGTAGATGCAGTGTCAAAATGTATACCACGGGTGAGAAGGTTAAATAAGGTAGGTGTGAGATGGATGAATAAAGAGATTAAGCATGCGATACAGAGAAAAAGAGCATTGTGGAGGCAGCAGCATCAGAGAAGTGGAAGTAACCAATTTCATGAGGTCTACAAAGACCAGGCCAGGAGGGTGACTTGGTTGGTGAGAGTAGCTAAAGAGATGTATGAACAGCAGTTAGCTAATGAAGCCAAAAAGAATCCTAGGGAGTTCTTTCGATATGTAGCCAGCAAAAGAAAGAATGATTATGGAAGGATGACATTGATTGGAGGAAATGGTATAAAGACAGCTGATGCAGAATGTGTGGTGGAGATACTTAATGAGCAGTTCATAAAGATCTTTCAATCTTGTGAATGTGACTTCATGGAGAGATTGAAAGCAGTTGATGATGGGGAGGAGAGATTGACTGTAAATGAGCAAGAGGTGTTTGGTGAGTTGAGTAAACTATATATAAATAAGGCTGTGGGACTTGATACTATATCACCGCGTATTCTGAAGGAATGTGCCAGAGAGTTGACACCAGCCTTGACATATTTTTTTAAAACGAGTTTTGCACTTGGTCAGGTTCCTAAAGAGTGGAAGGAGGGTAAGATTGTGCCACTTCATAAAGGAGGTGATCGAACTCAAGCATCAAACTGTAGGCCTATCTCTGTGTCAGGTGTTGAGATTAAGTTGTTGGAGAAGCTTGTGAGAACTAGGATCCAGAGTTGGGTTGACACAACAATGTTATAATCTTTGATGGACAGCATGGATTTGCTAAAGGGAGGTCATGTTTTAGTAATCTACTTACTTATTACAATAAAGTGACTGCTTCCTTGGACAGAGGAGAAGGATACACAGTAATATACTTGGATTTCGCAAAGGCTTTTGATAGAGTACCTCATGATAAGTTGACAATCAAACTAGAGCAGATGGGGCTGGATATTAAATTGGTGCATTGGATTGGAGATTGGCTATCTGATAGGTATCAGCAAGTTGTGTATGGAGGTGCGATATCCAGGAAAAGGAAAGTCACTAGTGGAGTGCCTCAGGGATCTGTTTTAGGGACATTACTATTTAACTTGTATATTAATGATATTGGCGAAGATTTGGATGGAGATATTCAGTTGTTTGCAGATGATGCAAAGTTGGGACGAACCATAAAGAGTAGTGAAGATATTGTGGCCTTGCAAGAAGACCTGAATAAATTGAGTGATTGGGCAAGCAAATGGGGATGTGAGTTCAATGTTGCAAAATGTAAGGTTTTAAAATTTGGAAAACAAAGATGGGATGCAGAATTTATGCTTGGTGAGAATATATTGTTGGATGTAGAGGAAATAAGAGATCTGGGGGTGATAGTGGGTAAGGATCTAAAATTTAGGGGACACATCGCCAAAATTGTGAAGACAACACAAAGACTTCTGGGAATGATGCGGAGGACACTGACGTGTAGAAGTAGGGAGATTCTTGTTCCATTGTATAAGGCTTTGATTAGGCCACACATGGACTACTGTGCCCAGATTTGGTCAGTGGGTTTTCAGAAGGATGAAGAGATGTTGGAAAGGGTCCAAAGGAGACTGACTAAGATAGTTTCTGACCTCTGGAATGTTGAGTATGAGGAAAGATTGAGAAGATGTAGTTTGCAGAGTCTAGCGGAGAGAAGGAAGAGGGGAGATATGATAGAGACCTACAAGTTGGTAAGGGGTTGTTATAAGATCAATGGTGGAGAAGTTCTACAGAGAATAGTGGGAGATCAGGGGAGAACCAGAGGTCATCCCTGGAAACTGTATAAAGAGGGTGTGAGTAGGGGAGTGAGAGGCAGGTTTTTTTTGTGCAGAGTTGTGAATGATTGGAATGCCTTGACTGAGAGTGTGGTGTCTGCAAGGAGTTTGAGTGTGTTTAAGACATGGTATGATGAGATGTGTGTGTGATAAAAGGACCTCCCGGATGAGTCTTTGACTACACGAGGTCTTGTTTAATAATAATAATAATAATAATAAACTTAACCCCTTCCCAAGTGAGTACCGCATGATCACTGCCACCAACCCGAGGCAGAATAGTTACATCTTTAACTGAAACCCTCTCAGATACCATAAGATTTAACACTCTTTGACCTTGAGTTTTTTCTGTCACATGCTGCTTGAAGAAGTTGTCTCGCAACAGATCAATAAATTCAGTTTCATTTTTCTCATGTGATTTCATAGCTATCTAATCAGTGTTTGGATAATTAAAGTCCCCCATTATGATTAGTCTTTTTTGCCTATCATATTTATTTGTTGATGCATTTCTTTGTCAGTAGCAACGAATCCACCAGATCTGTAACAACACCCCACTGTGTATTTAATCTTGTTAGACTCCACCTCACACCAGATGGCTTCAAACTCACTGCCACATGAAAAATTGTTACTAGTATTGCAGTCATAGGTCTCAACTCTAACTGTATTCAAGACATTTGATATCATTAGCAGCATGCCCCCCTCATCTCCTATCCTGTCTATCCTTCCTAAAAATTTTGTACTCTTTGCATTCGATACCAGTTAGTTCATCTGCTTCTGACAGCCAAGTCTCACGAATGTCTAAAACATGAGGTCCCAATATATTAACCAATTCAACAAACTCTACTCCTTTGTTTCTGATACTCTTAGCATTCATGTACAGACATAGTAAATTACCTGCATGCTTTTTTTGCATACACTTGTGCAATGTGATCTACATTGCACAAGTGTGTACTGTGTCATGTAGACCACTTGTCTGTGGTCTACATGACACAGTTCGACTGAAGATCTCTATTCTTATCTAGTTCCTTACTTATGTAGACATTATTACATATGCTTGATAGGAACTATCAGTTCAATATTGTAAATTGTAAGGTTCAAGAAGTTTGGTAAGCAACAATGGGTTGCAGAGTATATACACTTGGTGGGGAAATTTTGGAGCAAGTAGAAGAAACAAGAAAACTTGGAGTAGTGTCAGAAAAGGATCTGAAGTTCAGAGGTCACATTGCACAAGTTGAAAGTATTCACAGCAAACTATGGCAATGATGTGGAGGACCTTAACATGCAGAAATAAAGAGATTCTAGTTCCATTGTATCAGGCCTTGCTCAGGCCTCATATGGATTATTGTGAACAGATTTAGTCCTCTGGTTTTCATGGTAATGAGTATATGCTGGAAAGGGTCCAAAGTAGGGACAAATGCTGGTCTTGAATTTCACGCTTGCTCACGTTCAGGGAGTGAGAGAATTACTGACCGACTCAGTAATTCACTATTCCGCTAATCAGACTTCAATCACACCTCTCACTCCCTGAATGATAAGAAGAGCAATCATGAATTTCAAGACCAGCATTCGCCCCTGGTCCAGAGAAAGACTGACTAAGGTGATAATTGGTCTTTGGTATATGAAGACAAATTGAAGGAATGCAGTTTGCAAAGTCTTGTGAATAAGAGGAAGAGAGTGTATATGATTGAGACATTTAAGTTTGCAAAGGGTTGTTACTGGGTTAATGTGAAAGAAAATTTTAATAGAAGAGGAAAAGAGGGTGGAACAACGCGACATCCCTGGAAGCTGTATTAGGAAGGGTATGAGCAGGAACATAATTATTATTATTATTCAGGCCTCCATGCAGTCAAAAGATGCATCGTGGGAGGTCCTTCCTAAGTCTATTATACCACTCCTTAAACTCATTGACTGTTCTCGCTCTCACCACTCCATCAGGCAATGCATTCCATGAACCATGGAATGCATTGCCCTCCATGCAAAGAAACCACTCCTCACCCTCTTGCTCACAGTTTCCTTTCGTAACTTCCAGGGATGGCCTCTTGTCATCACTCCTTCCAGCTGTTCAACCAAGCGAAAGAACTCCCCAGAGGTGGTTAAGAGTCTCAATCATATCACCTCTCCTTCTTCTATCCACCAAACTCTGCAGTTCACATTCCCTCAGCCGATCATCACAACTATCATTGTAAAGTCCTGAAACCATCTTTGTTATCTGCCTTTCTAATCTTTTCACAGTTAATTTATCTCCTTCAAATCCTGGGGACCAGTGGTGAGCTATGGAAATTTTAACAAAGGCTTGCATCGTCGAGAAAAAAAAAAAAGTCGTATTTCACACAAAAACTTTTATTATTAATACAACTTGTGTACAAATTCCAATCAAAAAGTATGAGGGGACAATCAACCTCTAAAGGCTATCATTTTCAACAACTATTTCATGATCTAAACATCAAATATTTGCACAATATCAACTGTGTTAATTTATCTTAGAAAGAAAAATATTTTTTAACTATCAAAATATAATAAGATTGAAATCTTTTATTATCTTTATAAAACATTTGATTGGCTACTGGTTTTACCATACGATTGGCTACCAGAAGGGAGAAGGGTAAAGATAGCGCATGCACTTATTTTATTTTCAAACTTGGGGGCTTCGTTATAGAGGAGTTGAAACAATAATTCCAAATAATCTATACACCACCAAATAGACTAATTTTTGTTAGGTTACTGTATGAGTTTGTCGCTTAATATGTTTCAAAAAAAATGTTTTTTTTTGAAAAATAAAAAAGGAAACAAGGGGCTCGCAAATTTGAGAAAAATTTAACAAAGGGTTTGCACGAGCCCCTTATAGCTCACCACTGCTGGGGACCAAATCTAAGAACAATAGTCCAAGTGTGGTCTGATCAGGGTCTTATACAACAGAATGATAACTGTTTTATATCTGCAGGTCAGCATCTTTCTCATTATTGCAGCGATCCTCTGTGTTACCTTCACCACCTTTGCAATATGTCCCCTAAATTTCAGGTTTCTATCAATAATCAACCCCAGATCTCTTGTCTCCCTTACTTCCTCCAGTATAACTCCTCCCATAGAGTATGCAGTGCCCCATCGATGTTTCCCAAACCTGAAGACCTTACATTTTGCTGCATTAAACCGATAACCTCATTCATTTGTCCACCTATCTAGCTTATTCAAATCCTCTTGCAGGGCTGCCACATCTGAACTATTAGTAATAATCCTTCCCAGCTTCGCATCATCCACAAACAACTGATTATCCCCTTGCAATCCACTGACAATGTCATTTATATAAAGGTTAAACAATATAGGTCCCAGTACTCAGCCCTGTGGGACCCTACTTGTAACTCTCTAATACCTATCGGACCGCCAATCCTGAATCTAGTTGACCTTCTGACATCCAGACCCATGTGCTGCAACTTAAATATCAGCTTATCATGTGGCACCCTGTCAAAGAAAATGGCAGTATATGCCTTTCCCTCATCTAATGCTCTTGTAACTTTATCATAAAAGGCTAGCATATTGCTAAAACAAGAGCGCCCCTTCACAAATCCATGTTGACTCTCACAGATAACATTACCCTCATCTGCCCAATGCTGTATATGTTCCTTCACTACTTTCTTCAAGATCTTACTATCTACTGATGACACAAACTGACTTATAATTAGACACTTCCAGTCTGCTACTGCCCTTATGCAATGGCACTATCTTACCTTCCTTCCATTCCAGGGGCACCTTTCCTGCAGCCAGACTTTCATTGAAAAGCCAGGTCAAAGGCACTGTCAATTCCCTAGCACATTCTCTCAAAACTTGTGGTGAAATACCATCCAGTCCCACAGCTTTACTGACATCCAGAGTACTCAGTATTTGGAACACACTCTCCTCCTGTACCTCTGAACCTCATACCTGCCCAATCCCTCTAGCATTAAAACTAACTCCTCCAGTATGAAATACTCCAATAAAGTGTTCATTGAACAATTCCACTATGTTCTCTGCATCAGTCGCTCTATTCCCATTTTTATCCCACAATATCACTCTTCCACAATCATTTCTCCTCCTACTGGCCACATATCTAAAAAAATCCCTAGGATTTTCTTTGGATCTTAGGGCCAATCTCCTCTCATATTCCAGTTTTGTCTTCCTTACCATACTAGTCACTCTTCTGGCCTGTGTCTTATACTCTTCATGCATCTTCTCTTTACCTGTCTCCTTATATCTCTTCTTTTTTGCATGCAATTCCTGTCTAATATTGTTTGTCATACATTATGTGACATTGTGAATGTGAATACATTGAATGTATTCACATTCACAATGTCACATAGCGAATGTGAATACATTGAATGAGTTTAAAGTTTTATGTGCTTTTTGCAACAGTGTATACTTCTCACGATGAGTCTTTTTTTTTTTTTTTTACTCCATGGAGGTCTGGTGTTAATAATAATAATAATAATAATAATGATAATAATGCCAGAGAAATATTAGTAACTTTTCCTCTTGGTGTTGTTTATACTGAGATGTACTGCTTTTCAGTAGAAACAATGTATATGAACACTATATCTGAGTTATTATGGAAGATTAAACTTCATGGATTTAAGTTATGCTTGGATGTGACGTTAATCATGATTATTCAACTATTATTGGTAATAAATGTTGGGTAAATGCAAACAGTGAAGGCCACAACTCTTCCCACTTGTTTTTAATGGTTCTAACATTCTTAAATACACACATAACACTATATCCATGTTAAAAAAGCAGTCTTATATTGGTCATCCATCTGACTCTAATATGCCAATATATCAACACAGCAAACATCTTTATCTCATTTCCTTTTCTTTAATAATAAAAATAACCTCTGATTTCCTTATTTCAGTACATCCCCTCATTTATTACATTACACATCAATCAGTCTTTCCAAAAATCAGTCTTTCCAAATACCTCATTATTTAAATGCAAGTTATGCATATACTGAAATGCAAGTTATCCTGTATGATTGATCTTCTTCCAAAGTTACACTCCCATTACTAATCATTGTCTGTCTCTTTAGTAATACATAAATGTGCAATATTTGAGTACTTCAGTTCTTCTCAAACCAATTTCTGTTCTCATTTTCTGAAACTGACTGATTTTGCTCTGTCTCTTTGAATCTTTACCTGTTAATAACTTATATTCACAGCCATCCTTAAATTCTTTATAGAGAATCTCTTCTCGTTTTTCTGTTACACTGACTCTCTCACCTTACAATAATCTCTACACATGTCTCATTGTCAGATCTGTTTCATCATTCTTCACAGGAAGAAAGGAGAAATGCATTTGACCTCAGTGAAGGTTTGGTAGTAATCATGAAATAAAACATCTATGGATTTGCTTATCTAACTCATACTGTTTGGCACATAATAGCATAAGTGAAAATATCTTTCAAACCATGAGGAATTTCATTAATACTTACACTGGACATTAAGAAATACGGGTTCCTCTCTGAAGCCATAACTATTCTCTGCACGAATGATATATTCTCCACGATCATCTAACTTGCAACGATTAAGTATAAAGAAGTAATCATCTTCTTGATAGCGTTTCATATATTTTACACTCTGTCTTAGCTCATAATTATCACGGTACCTAAAGAGAAAATGAAATAATAATATAATCATGAAGAGCTAAGGAAGGTCACAACTTTACAGAGTAAAAAATTATTACTTGGAGTCCATAGATGATAATATGGTAGTAATTATATAAACATTAGAGAAAATAAGGCATACAATATCACAATTATTCATAACTAATATTTATTATTATTATTACACTTCATCAAGACCGGGGTTTGTTATGGGAAGCCACTCTACAGTATACGACACTGTACAAACTACCATCTACATGCATGATCCAGGCTCTGTAGTGTATAATTATCTACAACGCACTATACATTATGTGTTATCTAGCTGATTTACCTGTTTTGTGGGAGATATCTGGGAGATAAAACCCTGCTCCTTTCATATGAGACAGACTAGCTATCACTTTCAATTGAAAGTGATAGCTAGTCTGTTTCTCATATCTACTATCAAAATTTCTCATATCTACTATCAAAATACCTATTCGTAAAAAGTATTTTAAACAGTGACTTTTGCTGCAAGCCTGATTGACTGAGTGGATAGCATCTCAGCTCTTTAGTCAATAGGATGGATTGAAATACCACTATTTCATGAATGGATTTATGATAAACTTTAGGAGGCAGACAGATGATTTTTTTTTTTCCGCTTAACATCCATCAACCTGCTTATAAGAGGACTGAACTGGCTTACAAAAGTAACATGATTAATCTCTAAAACAGGAGAACCAAATCATGTCTAACCTTTAATCCACCCACTGAGTTAAATGCACAGTAGGCTTAGAACCTTTTGTGGGTAGGAATCACATAAATGTGATCGTGTGGAAAGGCTTATGTGTTCATCATACATGTTGATTGGATTTTAACGGTATAGATGCGAACACAGATTGATAAGAAAATAACTATTTATTAACTTAAACACTAATATTTTGCTGGTATTATATCAGGCATCTTCAGAGCATGCAAACAAAATTTGTTACAGTAGCGAGACAACTGCCATCCGGTGTAACAGTGGGACTAGTTGCATGCTACAATTACTCATACTGGTCCCACTGTTACACCGGATTGCAGTTGTCTCACTACTGTAACAAACTTTGTTTGTATGCTCTGAAGATGCTGGATATAATACCAGCGAAATATTAGTGTTTAAGTTAATAAATAGTTATTTTCTTATCAATGTGTGTTTGCATCTATACAATTCAAATCCAATGAACATAAATGTGATGTGAATAAAAGAGTGGCAGTCTAACAGATATAAAAAAAGGAGAGAGAGAGAGTGACCAGTGGTGTACTACAGGTTCTTATTTTATTTTATTTTTTACGTCTTTCATGCATTAATGGTTGTAAACCTACAGTACATCAGTAATGGGATACGCTAAGGAAATTTTTTATCATTTTATCTTTAGTAATTTTATTTATTGTTTATATAGCCTGGTCTAGAAACTTGCTCTAGAAACCAAACATGAAACTTTTTCAAGTCACTTCAAGCCTTGAATAACTGGGATACAAGACTGACACTGGGTAATGAGATTCATCTTCCACCCAGTTCCAAATATCTATTCCCATGGCAGGATTTGAACTTGCAGATTGAAGAGCAAGTACATTAACAATTTGGTTAACCAGGCTGGCAACTGTTGTTCAATTTAGACCATTGTTGTTTAATTTGTATATTAATGATCCTTCAGGTGGTCTAGAGAGGTATAAAGGACATAACTAATAGAGAATCCCTGAAAATCTGATCACAAGAGACTTTTTATATGGACTAATGACAATGAATATCACTTCAGTGTTGCCAAGTATAAGGTTATGCATTCTGGAAAGAGGACATTATAGGCAGAGTATTATAATAATGGGAATTTAGTGAAGTAGTGAAGACTCAACGAAGATAGAGATTAAACATATTTTCCAGGTGACCTAGTCAGACAACTAACTGAGTCTTGACACAAAAATATAGCTTACTGAAGAAAGTTGTTGTGAGAGGTAAAAAATAACAGGGTATTTAGGAAAGTCATTAATATATTGCTAATGTATGACAATAGCGATTTCAGAAGGAGAGCTCAGATAATTAAAGTATAAAGTTAATTTGAAGAGAAAATGAAATGGTATAAAGTATTTGGGGTGTATTTGAATGGTTCTAACACTTAACATTTGGAGAAGCTGATGTTTGACGAAAGAAAGAAATCAGAGAATCAAGATAAATTGAGTTTGCAAGATAGTGAGAGAAATTGGGAAAATAAGAACCAGGTTATGGAAGCAGATACAAGAGTGAGAGAGAGCGACTATGGTGGGGTAGGGTAATGAGAGTAAGGGAGTAAATAACAGCAAGGAACAGTAAAATGAGAGTATTTAGAAGTACAGAGTGTTTAGAAGTAAAATAGTTAAAAATAGTTAACGTTAACTATTATAAATAGTATAAAAATAGTTAATATTAACTATTAACTAAAGAGAAGATGGCATTGATGGAATGACTCCAAAGTGAGTAGTACAACCGTTAAGTTTGTATACTAGAGACAACTAGAGAAGGCCTGTCATGGACCAACTTGGGCAAAGATATTTCATTTTCTGTAATATTTAGCAAAATCGTATGCATTTTTGAAATTTTATTCATTTGTAATGGTTGAGACTGACTGCATATTATATGTTGAGCTTGGCCAAGTTTTTCCTGTAATTTCCTGTAATTGGCCACTACTGTTTAACTTGTATATTAATGATATTGGCAAAGATTTGGATGAAGATATTCCATTGTTTGCAGATGATGCAAAGTTGGGATGAACCATGAAGAGTAGGGAAGTGTGGCCTTACAAGAAGACTTGGATAAATTGCGTGATTGTTCGTGGGAATGGGGATGCGAGTTCAATGTTGCAAAATGTAAGGTTTAAAATTGGGAAACAAAGATGGGATGCAGAATTTATGCTTGGTCAGGGTATATTGTCGAAAGTGGAGGAAATAAGAGATCTGGGGGTGATAGTGGATAAGGATCTGAAATTTAGGGGACATTTTGGACACAAATTTTGCCAAAATTGTGAACACAACACAAAGACTTCTGGGAATGATGCAGAGGACACTGACTTGTAGAAGTAGGGAGATTCTTGTTCCGTTGTATAAGGCTTTGATTAGGCCACACACAAGGACTACTGTGCCCAGATTTAGTTGCCTGGTTTTCAGAAGGATAAAGAGATGTTGGAAGGGTCCAGAGGTGACTGACTAAGATAGTTTCTGACCTCTGGAATGTCGAATATGAGGAAAGATTGAGAAGATGCACTTTATAGCATCTGGTTGATAGGAGGAAGAGGGGGAGATATGATAGAGACCTACAAGTTAGTAAGGGATTGTTAGTAAGGATTAAGGAAAAGTGATGAAGAGCATAAGACTGTGAGTGGTATAAGCCAGAAGGCAAAAGTGAAAATATGAATGCTAAGAATATGATTTTGGATATTATTATTATTATTATTTGGTAACCTCCATAGAATAAACAGACTTATTATGGGAGGCCCATTCAACCAGCAACATGTCTATCATAATGAACTTTGAAGTTATTTACACTACCTGCACTCAGGCAATTCATTCTACCCACTAACAACTCTCCACATACAAAATATACTCCTCACATCCTTCTTCACCACATCTTTATACAACTTCCAGGGATAACCTCTTGTTCTTTTCATCTTAACATTCACTCTTTTTATAATAGATTCTGTATTAATCTGATTAAATAACTTGAAGGCTTCTATCATATCTTCTCTTTTCTTCCTGTTCACAAATCTCTGTAATCCACATTCTCTCAAACATTCTTCATAACCAACACTCCAGATTCCTGATATCACTTGGTTATTCATCTATGGATCCTCTGTAGTGTTTCCACATCACAATGAAAACTAAATCTGAGCACAACAGCTCATATGTGGTCTGCCCAATGCCTTATATAGAGGCGGCACCACCACCACCTCCTCATCCCTACATGTCAGTGTACTTTTATCAAAGCAGAAATACGATATGCAGTCTTTGCAACAAGTGCGATGTGCCCCTGGAACTTCAATCCACTGTCTACCTTCACTCCAAGATCTGGAATCTCATCCACTTCCTGAAGTACAGCTTCACCAATTCAGTATGTAGCCTTATATCTCTGCACCCCAAAAACAGGATCACAAGGTTATATTCTTATGACCATATGAATATAATCTTCCTGCATAATTAGTGTTCGTAGATTTTGGAAAAGCCTTTGATTCTCAACATCGTTCAGAAAAAAAAAAAAAAGCTTAAAACAACAAGCCATCCCAGCAAAGTATATCTGATAACTGCAAACTGTATATCAAAACTCAACAGCCAGTATACAGCTAGAACATCAGGGAAAGGAATTTTTGTATTGGGAGAGGAGAAGCTAAAGAAACAGATTGCAGTTGTAGCATTGAATGAGGAGTTAGTTAGAAAGGAGATCAATGCTATTTTGGTGATATTCAATACCTATTTAGTAGAAGTAATGACTAAATGCATTCCAAAGTTCAAAAGCATAAGGTAGGTGTGAAATGGATGAATGAAAAGATTAAGCATGCAATACAGAGAAAAAAGGCATTATGCAGCAACATAAGAGGATAAGGTGACATTACAGGATAAGTTACAATAACATTGGACAAAGGAGATGGATACATAGTAGTATACTTAGATTTTGCAAAGGCTTTTGATAGATTACCATATGATAAGTTGATATTCAAACTAGAGTAGATGGGGTTGGATATTACACTAGTACATTGGACTGGAGATTGACTGCCCGATAGGTATCAGCAAGTTGTGTGTGGGGGAGCAATATCCTTGAAGAGGAGAGTCACTAGTGGTGTGCCTCAGGGGTATGTTTTATGGTCATTGCTGTTTAACCCATATGTTAATGATATTGGGGAAGATTTGGATGGGGATATTCAGTTGTTTGCAGATGATGCTAAGTTGGGAAGAGCTGTGAGGAATAGAGCAGATGTTGTGGCCTTACAAGAAAAAGACATGAACAGATTGAGTGAATGAGCACAAGAGGGGGGGGGGGGTGTCAGTTCAACATTGCAAAATGTAAAGTTTTAAAATTTAGGAAACAAAGATGGGATGTAGAATTTACTCTTGGTGGGGGATATATTATTGGAGGTGGAGCAAGAGATTTTGGGGTGATAGTGGATAAAGATCTGAAATGTAGGGGACACATTGCTAAAATTGTGATGACAACAATGAATTCTGGGAATGATGCATAGGACACTGACGTGTAGAAGTAAGGAGATTCTTGTTCCATTGTATAACTCTTTGATTAGGCCACACATGGACTACCGTGCATAGATTTGGTCACCTGGTTTTTCAAAAGGACAAAAAGATGTTGGAGAAGGTCCAGAGGCAATGGACCAAAATCGTTTCTAATCTCTGGAATGATGAATATGAAGAAGGGTTGAGATGATGCAATTCACAGAGTCTAGTGAATAGGTGGAAGAGGGGTGATATGATGGAGATGTACAAATTGGTAAGGAGTTGTTATAGAATCAGCAGTGAAGAGGTTTTTCATAAAATGGTGGGAGATCAGGGGGAAGAACAAGAGCTTATCCCTGGAATGATTGGAATGCATTGACTGAGAGTGTGGTGTGTGTCCACAGAGAATTTGAATGTACTTAAGGCAAGGTATGATGAGCTGAACTGTATGCATGACAAAGGGACTTCCTGGATGAGTCTTTGATGTCATGGGGATAATTAGATTAATAATAATAATAATAATAATTAATCTAACTAAAACCAAACTGATGAAAAATTCAGATTATACCGAAGTAAAATTAAGAGATAATCATATTGAAATTGTGGCGGACTATATTTACCGTGATCAACTAGTTAGTTTTATGGAAAAACAAGAAAAAGAAATAAATAGAATAATCACACAATGAAATAAAGCAATTTGGTTGTATAAAGAGTACTTGCTAGGAGATTTGCTTGTATGCCTTAAGAGAATGCTTTTAATATATGCATTATTCCAGGGTTTACCTGGAAGTGTGACATGGGCAACAACTAAAAAACAGGAAGACAGGTTGAGTGTGCCCTAAAGAGCCTTGGAGAGAATGATGCTCCATATAACAAAAATGGATAGAATAAAAAATACTAGACTTAGAGAGAGATGACTGGAGTAGATGATATTATGAAATGTCATAAACCATGTAAGTGGATATGGGCTGGTCAGATTAGTAGAATGCCAGATGAAAGGTTGATAAAATTAAGCACGTAGTGGATACCAAGAGAAGGCAAGGTCGTCAAAGAGCAAGGTAGGGGGGGATGATCTACAAAGATCTGACATGAGATGGTGGACATTGGCTGTAAACAGACAAAACTGGAAAGTTAGGGGTGGGGGAGGCCTATATCCAGCAGTAGATGGAAAGAGGCCAAAGAAGAAAGAAGAATAAGAATAGATTTTGGATATGAGAAGTAAATGACCAAGAGAGTTGGTGTTAGTTGAGGAACAAATGATGTGATTTAGCAGACGGAAAATATGAGCAAAAATATTAGGGGATTGAGGAGAATGAAAGATGACAGTGTTGTAGGAAAGATGGTGCATTGCTCAGGAGTGACAATTATGAGCTGAGCCAGCAAGTGAAAATTATGAATGCAAGAACTATGTGAAGAGAAAGGGGTTTGTTATATGTTTTGATGCATTCAAGAGATGAATATAATTGTATTGAAGTGTTAGATTGCATTTAAATGGATTTGATGTGAGATAGCTGTAAAGACAGTTGCTAGAATGGAGTGTAATGAATGATATGAATAAGAGATCAGAGGAAGAAAGAGGTAATGTGAAAGAAATGAACTGAACTAGCTGCAATATCTGTAGCCTTATTTTCTTTAATTCCCATATGGCTTGGAAATCCAACAGATGCATATGCCAAATGTAGCTTTCATAACTCAGATGGGTTATGTTGGATATGAGGGAGCTTAGGATGTTTCTGTAGTTCTAGACATCTCACTGTCTGTAGGGAACTTGATGACTCTATTATACATAATGCACTTTCGGTAGCATTGCAATCTTGTGTAGTTTAAGGCAAAATGTGTAGCATACAGCTCAGCAGTGAAGTTGTTACAGTCTTGTGGGATCTGAGCAAATATCACATTGTCTGTGAATACAGTAGGACAGTCCCACTAGCTCCTCTGATTTTGAAAACCATTTTTTGCAGGCAGGCACAAAATCAGAGTATTCCATTCATGAAAAGAAAGAACAGTGGTAGACAACAGGAGGGGCAGAATGTTTGGGTTACCTGCAGAAAGAAAAGTTGCATGGTGGTATATAAGAAAGTCACAATAATAGTATATTTGATGGTGTCTGGGCAACAATGCCTATCCTAATATTTCGAGCTTCTAAGAGTGTTTTCCTAACCAAAGGGTCATATGACACTCTGATGAGGGTTGAATAGATTCTCCCACCATGAGTAAAAAAAATAGTTGGCCATGTGGGAAGGTCATTTTTTATTTTGATAGCATTTGGAGGCCTGAAGTGGATTGAAAAAGTGCTATGTTTGGTCTCCAGTGCAGGGTTTCTGGACTATGTCTAAATTAAAATTAAAAACACATACAAATATATATATTTGTATGTGTTATATATATATATATATATATATATATATAATTGATTAAAATAGATCAACCTTCTTCTTTCTATATATCCATGATCTACTTCAGTTGACCTCCAACCCAATACACAGTTCTGCAGATGACAGCATGTTGGACTCCTCCCTTTCATTTGATAAACCTTACTCTACACAACTCGCCTCAACCTACAAAACATCAACAAAACATCACTGCCCTCAGTTTTGATCTCCAAGCCATCCTCCAATAGGGTTCTGATAACCTCGTCAATTTCAATGCTAGTAAAACCCAATTCTCACAAGAAAGAAAAATTTTTTCTTAATATTATCTTTGACAACACTCAAATTTCCAGACAAGATGAGATTTCTCTTCTTGGAATCACCCTGACATCAAGCCTCTCCTGGCATAAACACATCACAGCCTTTACATCCTCAGCTTCTAAAAAACTAGGATTTCTCTTGTTCTAATAAATAAGTAGATTGCTATAACACGATCTTCCTTTAACAAACCCATGCTGTCAATCAAAGAGAGTGTTGCTGTTGTCAATCAAATTCTGAATCTTGGTCCTCACTTGCCTCTTTAACACCTTGACCACAACTCCAGACAAACTGACTGGCCTGTAATTCAAAGTCTTTGCAATAAGTCTACAACAGTTACAATAAAGTTAACTCAACAACTTCCCCCAACAGTAAGGAATGCTCTCTCTATGTGGATAACTTCACCATCTTTTCTCATTCACATAATATGAGGGTCATATTGAACCATTTTTCAAAATGGATGTTGGTGAATGGGTTCAGATATTCCAAGCAGAAGTTAGTTTATGTGCCAATTACATATTTAGTTTAATCCTTTATCCAAGTGTAAGCAAACAAGGTTTGCACCTGAAATATTTTCAGGACTGGGGAAACTTATGGTAAAGGTGGTATAAGTTCTAATCACTTGCCTTAGTATCCCATAATGCAAAGCACATATCCTTATGGAGATGCTATGCATTATGGAAAGGATCACTACCCAGACTGGTTTCAATCTTTATTGAGGTCTTGTCAGTGGGAGCTAGACCCAGAAGTGGTGATACTAAGGGAAGTAATGCAAAAGTCATATCATCATATAACAATTGCCAAATGGTGTCAACACCTTATTATTAAAATTCTCTGGATTAGATAGTTGATGGAAGGTTTTTCACTTGGCTATACTACCAATTACACATTTGGCTTAATCCTTTATCCAAGTGTAAGCAAACAAAGTTTGCACCCGAAATATTTTCAGGACTGGGGCTACTCATGGTAAAGGTGGTATGAGTTCTGATCACTTGTCTTAGTATTCCATAATGCAAAGCACATATCCTTATGGGTATGTATAATGCTATGTATTATGGAAAGGATCACTACCCAGACCGGTTTTGACCTTTATTGAGGTCTTGTCAGTGGGAGCTAGACCCAGAGATCCTTTCCATAATGCATAGCATTATACATACCCATAAAGATATGTGCTTTGCATTATGAGATACTAAGGCAAGTGATCAGAACTTATACCACCTTTATCACGAGTTTCCCCAGTCCTGAAAATGCCATAAAGTGATGAACATCTTTCACATCTTGTCTTCTACCACTTGAGGTGCTGACTGATGTCCTTTGGTTTGATTAGATCAAAAGTTGATTATGGGTCCCAAGTCTTCGCTTCTGCCAGAGAACCTATCTACCATCAAGTCATAAGAATTGCAACTCCCGTTTCAAACCTCACTTATCCCTAGTCTATAGATTGAGACAAATGAACTACTTTTGTCACTTTGATATTAATAGCTTTTTCTCCCCCCCCCCTTTTTTTTTATGTTCAGCCCATACATGAAAGGTTGGTTAATGAACCTATAGTATGTTAGTACTGCATATGGGTAGTGGATTGTTAAAGAAGTAACTTGTTTACATTTGATTTAAAAGCCTGTACATTGTATTCCTTGGAGAAATACATAAGGATAAGACTGTTCCACAATACAGCAGTAGCAGGGATGAAGTAGGAGTACTGTGAAGGGATGAGGGATGGCAGCTGCACATGTTACAGTGGACTTAGTACTGAGTGGGTGAATTGTTGATGCTATTTCAGATGAACATTTTCCATGGAAATATTTACAGAATACACATATTGCAGAAACCAAATACCTTTGCGAAATTAGGAGGAGTGAGTTGGTAAGAGATGGATTATTAATCAATCTAATTACTCTCCTCTGTATTGAGTCAAGCATTTTGATGGAGCTCTTAGGGGTTCCCACTCCAAATGCGAGAGCAGCATTCAATAGCTGAGAAGATTTGTGATTTGTATGTGGTTAACAGCTAGGATTTCTCTTTCTCTCGAGGTGTTACCTGCAGAAAGGTGATGCATACATAGTAATATATATTTAGATTTTGCTTAAGCCTTTGATAGATTGCCACATGAGAAGCTGGTAATTAAATTGAAACAGATGGGATTGGATAGCAGATTAGTGCACTGGGTTGGAGACTGGCTGACTTATAGATATGAGCAAGTTATGTATGGGAGAATGATATCCTAGAAGTAAGTCACTAGTGGTGTGTCTCAGAGGTCTGTTTTGGGACTGCTGTTGTTAAAATTGATGTAAATGATATTGAAAAGAGCTTGAATGGTGATATACAGCTGTATGCAGATGATGTGAAATTGCAGAGAACTATGAGGAACAGAATGGATGTTGTAGACTTGCAAGTGAGCTGTAACAGACTGGGTGAATGGGCAAGTGTGCAGGGATACAAGTTCAATGTAACAAAGTGTAAGGTTTTAAAATTCAGGAAGCCTACATGGGATGCAGAGTGTAAAATTGGTGGGATGCCTTAGAGGAGGTGGAAGAGATGTAGGATCTGGTTATATTGCTCAATGTAGACCTGAAATTTTGTGGATATTTTGCTAAAATTGAGGTCAGTCACAACACAGCACATTATAGCAGTGATGTATAGAACATTTACATAGAGAAGTAAGGATGCTATTATTCAAATGTATAAGGCTTCAATCAGAGCACATATAGATTACTGTGCACAGATTTGTTACCTAGTTTGCAAAAGGATGAAGAGATGTTAGAAAGGGTTCAGAGGTGATTGATTAATGGTTTTGGTTTCTGGAATGTTGAGTATGAGGAATGCAAATTCAATTTGCAGAGTCTAGTAGATAGAAGAAGGGGGGGGGACATGGAGACATATATGTTGGCAAGGAGTTATTACTGGATTAATGTGGATGAGATTTTTCAATGAATGAGTAAGACAAGAGGCCATTCATGGAAGATGTGTAAGGAGGGTGTAAGAAAGGGAATGAGGAGTAGTTTTTATGTGTGCAAAGTAGCAGGTGGTTTGAATGCTTCGTTTGAAAGTGTGGAGACAGTGAATGTTTTTAACTCATGGTATAATGAGCTGTGTGTGTGCATGTGCTTCACAGAGGTCTGATCATCATCGTCATAATAATAATAATAAAAGTGTGATACTTAAAACTTAACCTTATAAAACTCCCTCCTTTTGGGTAAACAGTTGGGAGATAGACTGGTTTCTATTCAGATGTGGAAGATTCAGTTGGATAAAAAGTTCTTGATAATTAAAGGAATATAAAATATCTTAAACGGTATGTGACTGAAGCAAGTAGAAGCTTTAAAGTTTTGTATTTGGTGATAACTTCAAAAGATTTACATATACTGGCCACTGAATTAGAAACCTTTACTTATCACTTATGCAGTGCATATGCAAAATATTTGGTCACATGCATCACCATGTGTTATAGGCAACTATTTAAGAATGATACTTGTCCGTAATCATCAATCAGTGGTGATCACAATGGAAAAAAAAAAAAGGATCTTTTGCAGTTTGATAAAGGACTTATTATGGGTTCCCATCTGGCTGGAGTCATGATTTTGAAAGCAACAGAGCTGACTGGCTTCTCAAAAGGTGAGATATCATGGGTATTTAATTAGTGGAAAAATAACCCACATTGCTTGTCTAAGAGGCATAACTGTGATCTTAAGACAGTGTCAGGAATGAAATTGCCATTATCTGAGAAGGCTTATACAGACAAGCAGAATTTCCTGCTTGTGTGCAAAAATTTACAGAAGCATTTAATGAATTCTGTTCCCAAACCAGATCTTGCCAAGCTATGTGCAGGGAACTGAAGAGGATTGGTATTGACAGCTGTGTGCTTATATATAAAATAAAAGTTTCTAATTCAGTAGCTGCTGTTGTGTAGTTCTAATGAGTTATTAACACTGCTGCCAGTTGGTAAGAGTAATCATGAGGTACTTGTTTGGGAAGTGGTGAAACAAGAAAAGGTTATTACTGTCAAAAAGAGATATTACGTATAATTATAAGGTGGGTGATTATGGGGAGCTCTGTAGTGAATTAGCATCAATATGTTGGTTAGATAGGATGTGCAGAAAAGATGTTGAGAGTGCATGGAAATTCATAAGGCAGTATCTGACCCAAGCAATGTATGATAGCATATGAAGGGTTAAGGTAGTAAAGAGAGTAGGAGTGAAATGGATGAACAGTGAAATTAAGTAAGCTGTGTTGGAAAACAAAATGTTATGGAGGAGGTACAAGACAGTTGGTGGCAATTGGATCCATGAAGAGTATAAAATGAAGACTAGGAAGGTGACAAGCATGGTAAAGAAAGAAAAGATGCAGGTATGAGAGGAGATCAGCTGGTCAGGCTAAGGTTATTCAAGAGAATTCCTCCACTGTATGGCAATCAAGAGGATGAATAATTATTGCAGGTTAACACTGGTAAATAGTCATGGCAGCGTGACCATTGGAAAGTGGGACAATCTCTCTGTTCTATTTCTAACCAATCTCTCCAAGATTGGTTAGAAATAGAATAGAGAGATTGGATTGATGGACATATTATTTTTTGAGTTTTAGCAATTTACTTGCATTTTATGATAAGGTAGGTAATGAGTATCTTATATAGGATGATTCATATACAGTGATATTTTTGGACTTTGCAAAAGTATTTGATAGATTACCACATGATAAGTTGGAGTACGAACTACACAGGATGGGAATATATGCTGGTTAGATGGAATGGTGATTGGCTCCCTAAATGAACAAGTAGTGTCTCAAAAAAGGGAGGGTAGGCAGTTTCATGTTCCTGGGTTCTGTTCTTGAGCCTCTGATGTTGAACTTGTTTGTAAATGATATGTTCATGTAGACTGACTGGGATTGTTCGGTTGTTTGCTGATGATGCAAAGTTGGGGAGAATTATAGGTAGCACTACTGATGTTAATTCCCTTCAGGAAGATTTGAATAGATTTTGGACTTGGAAAAAGAAGTGTGGTTGTAGTTTTAATATTAATAAGTGCAAGGTGTTGTATTTTAGAGTGCAGAAATATAAGGTTGTGTACTATATTGATGGTGCTATACTTAGCAAATGGATGAGATTTGAGATTTGGATGTGATAGTTGACAGTAGACCAAAGTTTAGAAGGCATATCACAAGTGTTGCAAAGGCTGCACATCATAGTGGTGCTATGATTATTGTGCTCAGATTTTATCACTAGTTTTGTGTGATGTGGAAACATTGAAGAGGATCCAGAAATGAGTGACTAAGACAATATCAGGACTCTGGAATGCTGGCTATGGAGATAGTTTGAAGAAATGTGGATTTCAGAGTTTGGTGGATAGAAGAAAAAGAGGTGATATGATAGAGACATTTAAGTTAGTGAGAGGGATTTTGTCGGATTAATCCAGAGGAAATTATAAAAAGAGTAGAAGGCAAGATGGGAAGAACTAGCAGCCATCCCTGGAAGTTATGTAAAAGTGTTGAAGAGGGGTGTGAGAAATAGATTTTTACATGGAGAACTGTCAGTGAATGGAATGCATTACTGGAATATTGTTAACACAGTAAATGTTAATATTAGGATTTTAAGATTCAGTATGATAAATATGTTGTCAGTTGAATGAACTTCCCACGATGAGTCTGTCAACTCCAAGAAGGGAGTAATAATAATACTAATAACATTATTTGTAATAATAATAATGTATTTCCTTTAAAGAATGAGAAAGCATCAGAAGTTGCACTTCATTTTGTCTGTACATTTCCAAGCTGTTTTCCAGCTTGGAAATGTAAATAACATTTCCAATAACAGTAAATAACAGCTATGGTGAGGAAAACAAAATCAACTTATGAAGATGATGCAGCAGTTAGCCTTATATGCAAAGAAAAACTGGAGAGAATGCTATCGCTATAGGGCAAGTAAAATGAAAAATGACCAGGAAAGAATAACCATAGTGAATGCAGAAGGGAGGAGAATATCAGATGGTTTACGAATAGCTGAATTGGTAAGTGATCACTTCTTTGGATGCTCATATGGAATATGGAAGTAGATGAGAAGACAAAGGTGGATGAGCTGGAGATATTAAACCTACTGCAAGAGTGTGATTTGAACATATCAGTGGAATTGGTGAGATACGAACAAGGGTACTAAAAGAATGTGCAGAAGAAAATGACCAAGAAAAATCCTAGTGAGTTTTTTGATATATGGCTAGCAGAAAGAAGAATGATCGTGAAATGATGATGCTAATGGATGAAAACAGTAGATTGGTAATTGTTATAGAAGACATAATGAAGGTTTCAATATGCAATTCATCAGAGTGTTTCATCCTAACCAGTGTGAAATCATGAGAAGATCAAGTGTAGATGAAATGGGAGAAGATGGCTTACTGGAGTGCAAGCAAGAAGTATATGAAGAGTATAGGGAATGTTTCAGGGAGGAAGCATCAGCCTTAGCTTACATTTAATGAGGATGATGCAGCAGTGCAAGTCCCAAAGGAGTGGAAGGAAGGTAAAACTGTACTACTTCATAAAGGTGGTGATAAGGCTAAAGCTACAAATTATAAGCCAATCTGTATATCTAGAGTAGTGGTTGAGATGTTGGAGAGCTTGAATACAGAAGTGGGCTTAGCAGCAGTATTCTCTATGATGAAGTTAAAGGGAGATCGTGCTTTACCAACTTTCTCATGTTCTACAACAAGGTGATAAATGTGGTAGACAAAGGAGATGCAATTTATATACTTAGATTTTGTTGGCGATAGACCGGCAAATAACAAGTTGATAAGTAAATTGGACAAAATGGAATTTTATGTTAGATTACATGGATAGGCGACTGGCTGTCGGATAGGTACAGGTATCAGCAGTGGCGGCTCGTGGCTTGAAATTGTGGGGGTGCTGCAACTTTCGAAATATACATACACACTGTAAGTACATGTATACATGTTTGGATAAAATATCAAAATTATTAAACATTTTAAAAAAAATCATGAAAAAATATTGTTTATTATTGATAAAATTATACAGTTTGGTATAATTCAAAATTACTTAAAAATAAAATATATTCTTCTTGTTTTGCTTCGTGAAGAAATATTATTTATTATCGATAAAATTGTACAGTTTAGTATAATTCAAAATTACTTAAAAATAAAATCCATTCCTTTAATTGTCACATTCACAAGATTGAAAGATCTTTATGAACTGCTCATTAAGTATCTCCACCACACATTCTGCAACAGCTGTCTTTATACCATTTCCTCCAATCAATGTCATCCTTCCATAATCATTCTTTCTTTTGCTGGCTACATATTGAAAGAACTCCCTAGGATTCTTTTTCGCTTCATTAGCTAACTGCTGTTCATACCTCTCTTTAGCTACTCTCACCAACAAAGTCACCCTCCTTGCCTGGTCTTTGTAGACCTCATGAAATTGGTTACTTCCACTTCTCTTATGCTGTCTCCACAATGCCCTTTTTTTCTGTATTGCATGCTTAATCTCTTTATTCATCCATCTCACACCTACCTTATTTAACCTTCTCACCCGTGGTATACATTTAGACATTGCATCTACTAAATAGTTTTTGAAAATCCCCCAAGCTGTATTGATCTCTTTTCCAGCTAACTCCTCATTCCATGCTACATCTGCAAGCTGTCTCCTGAGCTCTTCATAATCATCCCCCCCTTGTAGTTCCACATATACCCTTTTTTCACATGGGTCCTTGCACTGCTGGCAACCACCCAGGTAATCACCTCGTGGTCGCTTTCACCAATTGGTGGAGGATTTGACACCTCATTTATAATTACATCCTCAGATGAGATGACCAAATCCGAGACCCTTAATCCTCGTGTTTTATATTTAATTACATACTGTCTGAGGTAGTTATCCCTCAAAAACTCAAGAAACTCATTTTCTTTACTTCCAGTCGCTATCTCTTCATTCCAGTCTATATTGCCATAATTAAAATCAACTGTAATGATCACCCTTTTCTTATTTGCTTGGCTTATTTGACTATACATTTCACTATCACCACCATCCACATTACCGGGTCTATAACAACATCCCACCAAGTATGGAGAGACTTCATGGAGAGATTAAGAGCAGTTGATGATGGGGAGGAGAGACTGACTGTAAGTGAGCAAGAGGTGTTTGGAGAGTTGAGTAAACTAGATGTAAATAAGGCTGTGGGACTTGATAATATATCACCACGTATTCTGAAGGAGTGTGGCAGATAGTTGACACCTGCCTTGACATAATTTTTTAATACGAGTCTTGCACTTGGTCAAGTTCCTAAAGAGTGGAAGGAGGGCAAGATTGTGCCACTTCATAAAGGAGGTGATCGAACTCAAGCATCAAACTATAGGCCTAACTGTGTGCCAGGTGTTGTGGTTAAGTTGTTGGAGAGGCTTGTGAGAACTAGGATCCAGAGTTGGGTTGACAACAATGGTATAATCTTTGATGGACAGCATGGATTTGCTAAAGGGAGGTCATGTTTTAGTAATCTACTTACTTATTACAATAAAGTGACTGCTTCCTTGGACAGAGAAGAAGGATACACAGTAATATACTTGGATTTCGCAAAAGCTTTTGATAGAGAACCTCATGATAAGTTGACAGTCAAACTAGAGAATATGGGGTTGGATATTAGATTAGTGCATTGGATTGGAGGCTGTCTGATAGGTATCAACTAGTTGTGTATTGGGGTGCGATATCCAGGAAGATGAAGATTACTAGTGGAATGCCTCAGGGGTCTCTGTTTTAGGGCCATTACTATTTAACTTGTATATTAATGATATTGGTGAAGATTTGGATGGAGATATTCAGTTGTTTGCAGATGATGCAAAGTTGGGACGAACCATAAAGATTAGTGAAGATGTTGTGGCTTTGCAAGAAGACTTGAATAAATTGAGTGATTGGGCAAGCAAATGGGGATGTGAGTTCAATGTTGCAAAATGTAAGGTTTTAAAATTTGGAAAACAAAGATGGGATGCAGAATTTATGCTCGGTGAGAATATATTGTTGGAAGTGGAGGAAATAAGAGATCTGGGGGTGATGGTGGATAGGGATCTAAAATTTAGGGGACACATCACCAAAATTGTGAAGATAACACAAAGACTTCTGGGAATGATGCGGAGGACACTGACGTGTAGAAGTATCGAGATACTTGTTCCATTGTGTAAGGCTTTGATTAGGCCACACATGGACTATTGTGCCCAGATTTGGTCAACGGGTTTTCAGAAGGATGAAGAGATGTTGGAAAGGGTCCAAAGGCGACTGACTAAAGTAGTTTCTGACCTCTGGTATGTTGAGTATGAGGAAAGATTGAAAAGATGTAATTTGCAGAGTCTCATGGAGAGAAGGAAGAGGGGAGATATGATAGAGACCTACAAGTTGGTAAGGGGTTGTCATAGGATCAATGGTGGAGAAGTTCTGCAGAGAATAGTGGGAGATCAGGGGAGAACCAGAGGTCATCCCTGGAAACTGTATAAGGAGGGTGTGAGTAAGGGAGTGAGAGGCAGGTTTTTTCGTGCAGTGTTGTGAGTGATTGGAATGCCTTGCCTGAGAGCGTGGTGTCTGCAAGTAGTTTGAATGTGTTTAAGACACGGTATGATGAGATGTGTGTGTGAGATAAAAGGACCTCCTAGATGAGTCTTTGACTCCATGAGGTCTTGTTTAATAATAATAATAATAATAATAATAATTGTAATTAAACGAATGGATTTACAATTTTTGGACATTACATTTAAATCCTTTAATTGTAATGTCCAAATATTTAAAGAGATGGAGTAAACACAGTAAGCACCACGAACACTCTACTACTGGTGCAAACTGCATATAAACACCAGTGGAACTGCACGATGGACAGTGTCGCATTACGCTAATAGCTTGCATCTCACTGTGATGTGCATATGCTTGCGTGCATAGCAATATGACACTGCAGTAAACACAGTGCTGCTAGCTTCCTTCGCCCTCCTAAGCGCTACAAGATGGATTTTTATTATTTTTTATACAAAATAAGAGAATTGTATAGGATTGTTGATGATAAAATTAAATATTACAAGCAAATATAAATAAATTAATAAATATATTTATATACAGAGAAAAATTGGGGGTGCTGCAGTTCCGCAGTGCCTCCCCTGGGTATGAGCAAGTTGTGTATGGGAGTCCTGTATCCAGAAAGGGAAAAGTTACTAGTCATGTGTTACAAGAGTCTGTTTTGAGGCTACTGCTGTGTAACTTGTATATTAATGATATTGGTATGGGTATAAATGAAGGTATACAATTGTTTGCAGATGATGCAAAATTGGTAAGAACAATGAGGAAGCAAGTATTTGTTGCCTTGTAGGAAGAAGACATGAATAGATTGAATGAGTAGGAAGTAAGCAGAACTGTAAATTCAATGTCACAAAGTTTAAGGTTCTGAAATATGGTAGGCAATGATTTGATGTGAAGTAAAGAATTGGTAGGGAAATTTTAAAGACGGTTGAGGAGATAAGAGACCTTGGAGTGGTGGTGGACAGGGATTTGAAATTCACAGGTCACATTGCACAAGTTGAGAAATCATCACATTAGATTATGGCAATGATGTAACAACCTTAAAATGTAAAAATTGAGAGGTTATAGTTCCATTGTATAACGCCTTGATCATGCTTCTTATGAATTCTTGTGCACAAATTTGGTCACCTGGTTTTCAATTAAATGTAAATGAATTAGAAAAGGTCCAGAGATGATTAATTAAGGTGGTACCTGAGCTTTGGAATGTGGCATATGAAGATAGATTGAGGATATGAAATTTGCAAAGCCTCATGAATAGGAGGAAGAGGAGAAGAGATATGATTGAGACATTTTAAGTTGGTAAAGGACTGTTACTGGGTTAACGTGGAAGAAATTTTTCTTAGAATAGGAGGGGGAGGTAGAACAAGAGGTCATCCCTTTGTATAAGAAGGTGTGAGCAAGGGAGTAAGGAGCAGATTTTTTTGCATGGAGAGTGATTGGTGAGTGGAATGTACTGTTTGACAACATGATGTATGTGAACACATTGAATGAATTTAAAGCACAGTTTGATGAATTTTGTGTGTGACGTGTGTACCTCTCACAATGAGTCTTTTGATTCTGTGAAGATCTGTTGCTATTAATAATAATTAGCATTGCCTTTGAATTGATTATTCAATGTCTCAACATAAGCAAATGCCTAATGAGCCAAAGATAATTCCATTATACAACAGTAGGGCCAAGTTAGAAGTGAACAATTACAGATGAATCAGCATCCCTGGAATGGTCATTAAGGTGCTGGAGTGGCTATTTGGATTAATATCCAAATGTGAGTAGATAGCAGCTTAAATTTTATAACAGAGTGGGATAAGGGGAATGAATAAACCACAATTTTGGGTTTTGCCAAGACATTTACAGGATTCTAAAACTAGAAGATGTTATACAAACTTAAAGGGACAAGTATGCAAAACAGAATTGTGATATGGATGGATGAATGGTTGACTGACAGGTATCATGGGGTAATATATGGATGTGCCAAGTCTAAGAGGAGGGTAACACCAGTGGGGTACCACATGGTTTTGTACTTCAGTCATTGTTGTTTATATGATATTGGGATTGGTCTGGATAGCAATACACAGTTATTTCCAATAATATAAAGTTAGTAAGTATCACAAGGGTCATTTCTCATATAGAATTCTTGCATACTAATCCAGAGAAAATGGTTCTATGAGCAAATTACATTGTCATTTCAATAGTACTAATTGCAAGGTTATGCATTTTGGATTGAGAACATTGCAAGTAGAGTGTTATGTTAATGGAAATTTGCCACAAGTAATCAATGAATCTAGAGACCTTGGGATGATGGTAGATAGATAATTAAATTTCAGTGGTCATGTTGCTAAGCTGGTTAAGTCATCACATCAGATAACTACAATTTTGAAAAGAACACCAACTTGTATGAAGAAGGAAGTTGTTCTTCTACTGTAAAAAAGGTGATAACTAATATTTAAGGAATTGACAGCATATACTAGAAATATAAATTAAATAAACTTTAATATATACTTTCCGATATTTCGGCAAACGTCACGTTGCCATCTTCTTGGGAACTTAATACAAAGACACTTGCACACAAGTACTACATAACAGCAAATGAGAACTGAAGCTAGGAAGCTAACGTTTTCCTAACATCCTGATGGTGCCCCCTGGTGGGCTATATTGGTGGTTCTTGGCCTTTGGGCTGAAGTTCTTCTGATAATTGTTTCCCAAATGTTTCCCAAAGCCATGGGTTCACCACTTTCCCCACCCTTGACCAACTTCTTTATGGAGACTTTTGAAGAGAAAGCCTTAAACTCAGCCCCACAAAAACCTACCATATGGCTTCGCTATGTTGATGATGTGTTTTCTATTTGGCCACATGGCCCGGATTCACTCCTCTCCTTCCTAACACACTTAAACAACCAACACCTTAGAATCAAGTTCACCCTGGAAAAAGAGGAAAACAATAACCTCCCCTTCCTAGACACACTAGTCACCCGCCAACCTGATGGAACCTTGGTTTTCTCAGTTTATAGAAAACCCACCCATACAGGCAGATACATTCACCAACAATCCCATCACCCCCCCCCCCCTCACAACAATATGGAGTTATTAAGACACTATTCAACAGGGCAAAAATAATCTGTTCAAATGATCAAGCCCTAACCACTGAACTAAATCACATCCATGACACTTTCTCAGCCAATGGCTACCCCCCCCCCCCCCAAAAAAAAAAATCCAGAAAATACTTAACCCAGTTATCCACAACCCACTCCCCTTCACAAAAAAAGATTACTCTAAATCCATCACCATTCCCTACATCCGAGGCACCTCGGAAAAAATCAACAAAATCTTAAGAAAACACGACTTAACCACTTGTTATAGACCACATTGAAAATTGGCATCCCTTATCCGCTCCACTAAAGACTAACCACTTCCCCTAGAACTACCTGGTGTATACCAGGTCCCTTGCAGCTGTAAATTGTCTTACTTTGGCCAAACAGGCAGGACAGCAAATATCAGAATCTCAGAACACAAGGATTACATCCGATTTCACCAGTACAGCCACTCTGGGCTTGCAGACCACACTCTGGATACTCACCACAGAATAAGATGGAAGAAAGCCACAGTCATACACCGCAGCAAGTTCAAGTATGAAAGACTATTCATGGAATCAGCCTCAGCCCTTAGGAACATGCCAAACCTCAACAAATTTGGATGCATGAGACTGCCCCAAATTTGGGAAACAATTATCAGAAGAACTTCAGCCCAAAGGCCAAGAACCACCAATATAGCCCGCCAGGGGCGCCATCAGGAACTTTAGGAAAATATTAGCTTCTTAGCTTCAGTTCTCATTTGCTGTTATGTAGTACTTGTGTGCACGTGTCTTTGTATTAAGTTCCCAAGAAGATGGCAACGTGACGTTTGCCGAAATATCGGAAAGTATATATTAAAGTTTATTTAATTTATATTTCTAGTATACGCTGTCAATTCCTTAAATATTAGTTATCATGTTTAACCAGCATATAAGCCTCTCAACAAGAATAAGGACTGTAAAAAAGGCATTCATGAGACATCTTGACTACTGCATAGAAGTGATGAATGAAAAAATTCAGTAGACAGTAACCCAGATGATAAGTGCCGTAAGGAAATTATGCACACAAGGATAAACTAAACGAATGTGGTATTCAACATTTTATAGACAAAAAGAGACAAGATATGATATCATAAGACTAATTGTGGCACTAACCTAACACCCTCTCCTTAAACTCATTCATTGTCAAAGCAGTACTAATTCTGGCAATCCATTCCACCCATTTACCACTCTCCAAATTACTTAGTATGGATGCATGAGTAGAATTTTTGCTAAAAATTTAGTCCATGCATCCATACTAATCACACTCTTATACGACTTCTAGAACTGACCCCCTAGAAGTGACTTTTCTGCCTATCAACTCAACTTTGTAACACACACATGCACAAACCCACCTTCCACCTATCCTTGCAGTGAGGAATGCATAGATCTGTCACTAGTCTGGTTTTCTGTTTCTGGATTCTCTCAATCACCTACTAATTCCCAAACAACCCAGGTGGCTAAATCTGTGCACAGTAGTCAAGATGCAGCTGAATCATAGCCTTATAAAGATGGAGAATTAGCCCTATCTTTACTTGTTATTGTGTTTTTTTGCCATCCAATTAATTCTTTGAGCTATATTAGCAACTTTTGCAATAGGTCCTCCGAACCTCAACTCTATGTCTACTATTAACCCCTAAGTCCCTAGCCTCATCAATTTCTTTCAATCCAGTACCATCAATGTGATACACAGAGTATGTAACCTTTTTGCCCCCTAGTGCATGACCTTGCATTTTGTAACATTAAATTGACAACCATTATCCTTTACCCACAATGCTAATTTATTTAAATCATCAACATTGCCTTTATTGACTGTTGCCCTTCCCAGTTTTGCATCACTAGCAAACAACTGAATATCTCTCCCCCACACACACACAAATCTTTTCCCATATCATTAATTTACAAATTAAAGAGTAGTGGTTCAGTACAGAACCATGTACTCTCATCTTCCTTCCATCAGTACTGACTAAATTCATCCTCCCATAATCATTCTGAAACACTATACTAGTCACACTCATTCTTCCATTCCCCATCCATGCTACCAGCTTCATATCCATTTCTATTTGGTCCAACTTTTATAACAATTTGCCATGGTGTTCTGTCTAATGCCTTTGGAAAGTCCAGCAGTATCATAGTGTAGCCATTTCTCTTATCCAATTCTGTTGTCATTCTATTATAAAATGTGAGTAAATTACTAACGCAGAACCTAGCTTTTACAAAGCCTTGCTTCCCACCATAGAGTATCATATTTTGCTGGCCTGGTTGGACAAGCAAATTTTCCAGCCAAAAGGCTGTGGGTTGGAATCCCACTGTGGGCACAGATGTTGGTGATTGTCTGTGAAAATACTAGTAGTGGTAGTTGGTGGTAGATGACATTGGTGTGGTTGTGGTTCATTGTAGTTGGTGGATTGAGTGGCAGAGACAGAGAGTGTGCTCCCTAGATGAGTCTTTGGACTTCCTGGAGGTGTCACGTATTAATAATAATAAAATATTCCTATATACCTACTGTTGAAATTTTCCTTTAACCAACTTTTCCAGTGCTTTAACTACTGCTCTTGAGTTATTACTTAGTCTGTAAATTGCTATTTTTGTCTTGTAGCCACCTTTATGTAATGAAATTATTCTACCCTCTTACCACTCACTTGAAACTGTGCCATAGCTAAGACTTAGATTGAACATTTTCATCAGAGATACTGCCAATTCTCTTGCACATTCACATATCGCACAGGCCAACAGGGCCTCCATTCCCATATGGTATTCACAATATGCTGAGCACCTCTTGTTTATCTACCTTAATTCTGACATCAGTCTGTGTTACATCAGCAACTGTAAAGTCTCCACATGGATGGGATGATATATTTTAGCAAAGTGATCATTCAGCAAGTCACCAATTTCTTTTTCTTCTCTCACCTTCCTTCCATCAGTACTGATTAAATTCATCTTCCTATATAGTCATTCTTTCCTTTACTTGCTACATAAAAAAAAAAAAACTTTTTTTTGAATTTACTTTGGCCTACTTAGCTAGTGTTCTCTCATAATCAGATTTAGTCTTTTTACCATTCTAGTCTTTTTACATTCTTGCCTGCATCTTGTATTGATTGTGAGCATGCTTATCATATTTTCCTTTATATTACTCTACAATTTTTTGTTTATTTGCAGCTTTGCCTTATATCTCTACTCATCCACTTAATCCCTACTTGGTTCATCCTCCTGACTGTGGGTGTGCAGTCTGATAATGCTCCGATCTTATATTACAGATGCTTATGATATTTAACAGCTTATGGCAGGCAGGGAAGAACTCAGCATTATCCCTGGAAACTGAGTAAGAGTGTAATTAGGAAGAAGTCCAGTTTTTTTTCATGGCATGAATGAGCATGTATACTGCCAGTGAATGATGTGAATTTATGTACAGTGAATGTTTATAAAGACATGATGGGTATTTAAGCATAGGATGAACTGAAACTGAATCCTCCCTAGATAAATTCTTGATTGCCTGAAGGAGCCTGTATAATAATAAAAAAAATAATAATTAATAAAAATATGATTGTTATTTATTTATGTAATGGCTTCTTAGTTAATGAAAACCCTTTTAAGTATTTTGTACAATTTAATTTAGAAATATTAAAATCCATACCATGTAACAACTGCAGGAGCTGCTGCTATGATCCTAGAGTAAAATTTAGCAGCTTGTCCCTCATATGCAAATGTACTTTGAGGTCTAATCACAAATCTTGGAGCAGCTTGCCTACGATCTGAAATTCATGTTAAAAAAACTAAACTATAAACTTTGTTACATTTGATATATAATATACTGTTTTAAATATTAAAGTCAAATCATATCCCTTTGTAACTGCAGTGGATTGCAATAATTGAAGACAATATATTTTTCTTAAGATATAACAGTAATTTAGATTAAAAATAATTTTTGAAAAACAAATAGAATTTATATTTTAGTCCATAGAAATATAAGGAACCAGGTTCAAAGATAAAATGCAATCATTAGCATATGTGTGTATAAAATTTTGTGTACATAAAAAGCAGCTCTAAGGTGTATAAAGGGTAAAAATCAACCACACACACACACACACACACACACACACACACACACACACACACACACACACGCACGCACGATATATATATATATATATATATATATATATATATATATATATGTCTGGGTGTATTCCAAAGATGAAAAGGCTAAAGGGTAAACTAAAATGAATGAATGAAGACACTGCATGTGAAATCTGGAAGAACAAGAAGGTACTGTGGAGGAAACACAACATGAAGATTAGTAATGACCAGTTGCACGAAGAGTATAAAGAGCAGACTAGGAAGGTGACTTGGTGGTAAAGACAGCAAAAAGTGCATTATGAGAAATTAGCCAATCAAGCTAAGAAAAATCATAGGGAGTTCTTTTGATATGTGGCAAGTAGAATAAAAAATAACTTTTGGAGGATGATGCTAGTTAATGACACTGCCAGATTGGTAACCAATGCAGAGGATATAGTTGAAGTATTGAATGATCAGTTTATCAGTATTTCATCCTCATGAAGGCAACATCATGAGAAGCTGGAGTGTAGCGGAGGAGGAGGGACTGATAGTGAATGAGCAGAAAGTATATTAGCAATTAAGCAGACTTGATGTTAATAAGGCAATATAACTTGACAGTATATTGTCATGTGTCTTGAGGGAATGTTTTAAGAATTAATAGCACCTCTGGCACTAGTTTAACATGAGTCTTGTAACAGGACAAGTGCCAAAGGAACAAAAGGTGGGAAAAATTGTTCCACTTCACAATTGGGGGAATAAGACTGAAGCTACAAATTATAGGCCAGTCTGGGTGTCTGAGAATGTTGTTAAAGTGTGAGAGAAGTTGGTGAGGACTGGATTCAGAAGTGGGATGAATAATAGTGTAAAATGTAATGTTGGTGGTCAGCATGGGCTGACTGCCAACAGTGGCTTTCTGTGTTTTCACAATTGTTGTAACATACACACTATACACCACCTAATTCTCCATTTACATAGTAGATTGGTTCCAGAAAAAAAATTGTGTAAAAAAGAATACAGTGCATATGAAAAAATAGAAGAATGGTTCCAGATGTGAAAACCTGATACGAGCAAGAAGTTATTTTCAAACAAAACACACACACACACACACACACATATATATATATATATATATATACACATATTCATCTCTTAAAGAAAGTAGCGTGTCACTACTAATAAATATACCCGCGAATATGGTTATTAGTTAATTTTTATTCAGCATCACTTTCTGACAGTAGCTGCATTCTTTTGTGTGAGACTGGAAATAAATCACTTCCATCACTTGAAACACTTTGGCCATCCTGTTCATATTGCAATGGTGAAATGTTTTATTCAGTAAAAGGAACTAAATTAGCACTAATTTCCAATAATTCTGAAGGTTGATTTTTTTTACCATGAATTAATTGGTGAAATTCTGTTTTGACTAGATCTTTGTATAATTCTTCATATCGCACCATACATGACTCAAGTTCACATTTAAACCATTCAGCTCATTCAGTATTTGGATCATGTGTAAGAAAATGACTTTGCAATTTTACTAGCCATTTGAAGCCCTTCTTTAATTAATCCTGCAGTGAGTAGAATCTCTTCATCATCATCAACAGTTTTTTCTTTTTCGAGATTCTCAAGAACAGCCTCTATTATTTCATCATGACTAACAGCCTTGTCACCAATCAATTCTTCAATATCTGCAGACAAAAAAAATCATCAAATCCTTCTCTGCCAACTGCATGTGCTAATCTGATTATATTGAGATATCCAGTTGTATGCAAAGGCAAAGGATTTTTATTTTTCACACATTCTGGCCAAGTCGCTTTCCAGCATGCATTTAAAGTTGATGGTTTCACTTCTGATAATGCCAACTTAGCAAGTTTGATGCAATTCAAAATAGAAAATTTCTTCCTCACATCAATAACTGTCGGTAAATTATTAGTTTATCCACAATGTATTGGAATGTTCTTCTTATGTAGTAAGTTTTGAAGGTAGTGATCACACCCTGGTCTGGTGGTTGTATTAAGGATGTTGTATTAGGTGGCAGAAAACAAAATTCCACATGTGGGCATTCTAAAACAGGATGGACAAGCACATTGTCTACAATCAATAAAACTTTAAAGTCCAGATTTTTTGCCATCAAATAGCATTTAACTTCTTGAACAAAACACTGATGGAACAATTCATTAGAAATTTATTTTAACCCAACCTTTTTTATTTGCCTTCCAGTGCACTGTTAACATGTTAAAATCCACACCTTCATTGCTCGTGGTCTTAGGGATCGATTAATGAGTAATGGTTTTAATATATGATCTCTTGAAGCATTGCTGCAAAATAATAGAGTCACACGGTCCTTAGCAACTTAAAGCCACCAACACTTTTTTGTTGATTTCGCTATATAAGTTCTACTTGGCATTTGTCTATATTCTTTGTGCTTTGTGGCATGCCACACACTGTCTTGTTAGAAGTACCCATTTGACAATGAGTGAATATGATGATATTAAGATAGGCTGCGGCATTCAGGCAGTGTTCAGCTAGTATCAGGGGACCTAGCATGTGCCATGAAAGCATTCTCCCCACCATTACACCCTTGCCACCAGCCTGAGCTGTTGCTACTTGGCAGGAAGAGTCTACAGCTTCATGTTATTACCCATATTCTGGTTCTGCCATTAGCATGATACAGAAAAAACTGGGACTTGCCAGATCAGGTGACATTTCCCCAGTAATGGGGAAATGTCACCTGGTCTGGCTTTTTGTTCTTAGTTGAGAGTATTGGGAACTGGGATGGCCATTGCCACAGATTAGATTCCTCTAATCTGTGGTAGAGTTCGATGAACTGTGCAAAGATGTTCTGACCACCAAAACCACTGTTGCATTGAGCTGTGATTTGACTGGTTGTGGCCCTCTTGTTACTTTTCATAATCCTTACCATTTTTCTCTGACCATCAATGAGCTGTTTCTGTCTTCAGGACTATCATTGGCTTGGAGTTGAATAGTTATTACACCACTTCTGGTATACCCTAAACACTGTTGCATGTGAAAATCTTGGAAGAGAGTAGATATTTGTGAGATATTGGCATCAGCATGTTTGTCACCAGCAATCACATGATGCTCAAAGCCACTTAAGTGTTCAGCTAGGGTTTGCCTAGTGTTTACTTAAGTGTTCATCTTTTACCCATTCTAATACATCAAATTAAAAAAAAAAAAAACAGAACCATCAGATGCCTGTCTGCCAATTTATATAACAAATTGCAGTTACGTGACTCAATGTCTTCAGGAATGGTCTATTTTTTCTAAATGGTGAGGTGTTCCTAATAAGTGGCCACACACACACGCAAACTTTATTTTTCTGTTGTTAATGATATATATATATATATATATACACATATATATATACTCTCAGGGGACCCTGTAACCCCTAGAGAGCGCGTCCCCTGGGTGGCGGATAGGGGAGCCCACCATGTGTGTGTGTGTACATGCGCGTGCGTGCGTGTGTGTGTATATATATATATGGTGGGATGGTCCGAATATACTGAATAAGGACTCGTGGACCAACAGGGCCATAAGGGGCAATCATCTTGATTGTAAGGGAAGCTGCACTCCCATGGACCCCTAGCTGGATCTATCCTCTCCTTTTTCTACTTTGAGGAAGACCCACTTACTTTAATCTTTCCTATAAGGCCTTATCAGCCAACCCTTCGTACTTTATAACCCTTGTGCTATTAGAGTACTCGAGGGCCATGGGGTCTTTTCATTTCTGGCCTTACACCTATGTCCTCTCTATAAACCTTACTATATTTCTTCTATAATCAACCCTTTCCCCTTCAATATACCCTATTCCTCCTATGGGTTTAAATTCGGAAGAAGGCGAGTTCAGAAGCCTTAAGGTAGCAGCCCTACCACTGGACTATTCCATCATCAAACTAGTCCCCTGACATGGAGAACATAATTCTACTTTTAAGCTGACAGAAAAAGATAATTGGATTGAATCTATGGGAAACGACCCTGGAATGGAAAAGGAAAAGCGAAAATGGAAACGACAAAATATAATACACATAGCAAACTGGAATGTAAGAGGAATAGCATATAAAGAAATAGAATTAGACCAATTATTAAATGAAAGAAATTTTAAAATAGCAGTAATCACTGAAACAAAAAAGAAATTAAAAGGAACTATGAGAACTGAAAATTTTAATGTGATATACAGTGGAGTCGACAGAGACCAAAGAGCACAAGCAGGAGTCATGATTTGGATTCATAACTCCCTTTCAAAACAGTAAAAACATTATAAATTATGGAATGAAAGAATAATAGAAGCTAGAATAAAAATAGATAGAGGCTATTTAACAATAATTGGTTTATATGCCTAAGAAGAAGGAAGATAACAGGATAATATTGATTTTTATAATCAGCTACAAAACATATATAATAAAATAAATAAAAATGATTACATAATTTTAGCAGGAGACTTAAATGCAAGAATTGGAAACACGAAAATTAATAATAATATAGGAATACATGGAGAACACACTCTAAACAGAAATGGTAAAAAATTGATTGACTTTGTAGTTTATAATAACCTAAAAATAATGAATTCCTTCTATAAACATAAAGACATACATAAATATACTTGGGCAGCAAGAGGATGGAAATCAATATTATATTACTTCATATTAAATGAAAAGACATCAAAATTTTCACTAGATGTTAGAGTACACAGAGGATATGAAATAAGCAGTGACCACTTCCTTGTTAAAATAAAATTAAGATTACCACCTAAATGGCTACAAGTAACAAGAACAGAAAGAAAATTTGAAACATTTGTTTATAAAACTAGACTATTGAATGACACAAATGTACAATGGCTATATTATTATTATTATTATTCAGACCTCCCTCGATGAGTCACAAGACTCATTGAGGGAGGTCCTTCCTAAGACATAAAGTCTGTCAAGACTCATCGAGGGGAGTTCCCCCCCTGAGAAACACAAAGTCTATCATACCACTCTTTAAACTCACTGACCGTTCTCGCTCCCACCACTCCATCAGGCAATGCATTCCACGGCTCAACCACCCTCCACACAAAGAAACCACTCCTTACCCTCTTGCTCACAGTTTCCTTTCGTAACTTCCAGGGATGGCCTCTTGTCATCACTCCTTCCCGCTGATCAACCAAGCAAAAGAGCTCCCAAGTGTCAACCCTGTAACCACCTCTCAACAGTTTAAAAGTCTCAATCATATCACCTCTCCTTCTTCTATCCACCAAACTCTGCAGTCCACATTCTCTCAGCCGATCCTCATAACTATCCTTGTACAGTCCTGAAACCATCTTTGTCATCCGTCTTTTTATCCTTTCCACAGTTAATTTATCCCCTTCAAATCCTGGGGACCAAATCTGAGAACAATAGTCCAAGTGTGGTCTGATCAGAGACTTATACAACGGAATAATAACCCTCTTATCTCTGCAGGTCAGTGTCCTTCTCATAATAGCAGCAATCCTCTGTGTTACCTTCACCACCTTTGCAATATGTCCCCTAAACTTCAGGTTTCTATCAATCATCAACCCCAGATCTCTTGTCTCCCCTACTTCCTCCAGTATAACTCCTCCCATAGAGTATGCAGCATCCCATCGATGTTTCCCAAACCTCAAGACCTTACATTTTGCTGCATTAAACTGAAACTCCCATTCATTTGCCCATCTATCTAGCTTATTTAAATCCTCTTGCAGGGCTACCACATCTGCACTATTACTAATAATCCTTCCCAGCTTCACATCATCCGCAAACAACTGAATATCCCCCTGCAATCCACTGGCTATGTCATTGATATAAAGGTTAAACAATATACGTCCTAATACTGAGCCCTGTGGGACCCCACTTGTAACCCTCTGCCTCCTGGAAACTGCTCCACCATACACAACTCTCTGATACCTATCAGACAGCAATCCTGAATCCAGTTGACCAATCTGACATCCAGACCCATGTGCTGCAACTTAAATATCAGCTTATCATGTGGCACCCTGTCAAATGCCTTCGCCAAGTCTAAGAAAATTGCAGTATATGCCTTTCCCTCATCTAATGTTCTTGTAACTTTATTATAAAAGGCTAGCATATTGCTAAAACAAGAGCGTCCTTTCACAAATCCATGTTGATTCTCACAGATAACATTACCCTCATCTGCCCAATGCTGTATACGGTCCCTCACTACTTTCTCCAAGATCTTAACAACTACTGATGAACAAAGAATTAACCAGTATCTAGATAAAATAAAACAAAATGAAGAAATAGAAATAGAATGGCTTAATATAAAAACGATACTAAATGCAGCAGCAAATGAAAGCTTAGGAAAGACCAAAAAATTCAATAAAAGAAAAAAACTGAAGATCTGGGATGATACAATCAAAGAAATAATCAAAAAGAAAAAAGAAGCCTATCACAAATGGTTAAGCAGTAAAAGATTAGAAGATGAAATAGAATATAAAAGAATAAGAGCCATAGCTAAATGAGAAGTCAGAAAAAGACATAGAGAATCATGGAACAAATTTGTTTTTAATTTAGAACATGATTTATATAAAATAAGACCCAATGTATATAAGATTTTGAAACACCTAAATGCAGATACCAAAGAAAACATAAATTTAAACACTGAATTAAATTAGAAGAATTTCTAAATTACTACACAGAACTGTGGACAGACAAATATTTTAAAAAAGACAACTGGCAAACAATTAACGAAAATGAAAAGGAAATAACTGAAGAAGAATTAGAAATCAGCCTGAAAGAAACAAGAAACGGAAAATCACCTGGAGAAGATAAGCTAGGTTCAGAACTATATAAATACGCAGGAACAAGATTCAAAGGAAGACTCTTATTATTTTTAAATAAAATTTACTCAACTGGTATCCCCCCAATAGAATGGAAAAAAGCAATTGTGATTCCTGTCTTTAAGAAAGGTAATAGAGATGACCCTAAAAACTATAGAGGTATCAGTATACTAAATTCATGTTACAAAATATACAGCAGAATCTTAAATAACAAACTAATGAAATATTCCGAAAACTTTATTCTAGAGGTACAAAATGGATTTAGAAAAGGACAGTTATGTATAGACCCAGCCTTCTGCCTAAAATTAATAATAGAGAAAAGAAGAGAATATAATTTAGAAACACAAATTACATTTATTGACTTTGAAAAAGCATTTGACAAAGTTAAAAGAAACATATTATTTAACATATTAAAAGAAAGACAAATTCCAAATAATATCCTAAAAGCTGTCACAAGTATATATGAAAATAATCAAATACAAATAAGATTAAATCATGAGCTATCATATACAAGAGAGATAAACCAAGGGGTCCGAGAGGGATGTCCCCCTCTCAGCAACTCTTTTTAATATCTACTTAAATGAAATAATAATAAAATGGAGTAAAAATTTACATATAGGAATTAAACTTTCACCTACAGTTAACTTAAACACTCTCCTCTTTGCAGACGACCAAATAATAATTACAAATTCTGAAGATAACTTACAGAAAGCTATTTTAAATCTAAATGAGATATCCAAAGATTATGGTATGATAATATCAACGGAAAAATCAAAAACTATGGCCTTTAAATGACAAGATCCAGCAAAAACTAAAATGGTATTAGATAACAAGATCTTAGAACAGGTGAATTCATTTAACTACCTAGGATGTATGATTACTTGTGAAAATGAAAACGATATAAACATAAAAATTGCAAAATATTTAAAAATAACAGGAGTAATTAACTCTATATTTAAACCAAACCTAGTTCAAAAACAAACCAGGCTAAAAGTATACAATACATTAGCCCTACCGGTCTTAATGTATGGAAGCGAAATCTGGACAATAAAACAAAAAGACAAACAAAGATTAACAACAGCAGAAATGAAGTTTATGAGAAAAACTGCAAAGTATACCCTATTTGCCCACGAACGAAACGAAGATATTATGAAAGAATTAAACCAAGAACCAGTAATTGAAAAAATTAAAAAATATAAACATAGATGGATGGAACACATTCAAAGAATGAAAACAGAAAGATTACCAAAACAAGCCTTAAAGTACAAGCCATTAGGAAAAAGAAAACCAGGACGTCCTCTTAAACGATTCAACGATGACTTCTAAGGCCGGAATAGGCCATACTAGGCCTAAATCCTTGATACGTATGATGATGATGGCATATATATATATATATACACACATAGTACTTAAACTGTCTATTCTTAATTACTTTTCTGTTGCTCTTTTTTTGCCATTTATCATCACTTCCACCTACTACCAATATATGTATATATAGGTACAGAATATTCCATATCCTGAAACCCAAGTAACATTGATATATTTAGCACACCTCGCATTTTGCAAAAATTGAAATATATAAAAAAAAAAATATATATTACTTTTAACTAACTTTTCCAATATTTTAACAACTACTCCAGAGATACTAATTGGTCTGTAATTTGCTAGTTCTGTCTTGGAGCAACCTTTATGTAAAAGAGGTAGATGTAATAAAAAGATGTAATAACTATCTTACCCTCTTTCCACTTACTTACAACCTTGCCAGAGCTGAGACTTAGATTAAACAACTTCATCACAAGCACTGCCAGTTCATTTGCACATTCTCATAGCACACTCCCGTCTCCTCACACATTTTAGCCAGCATATCATTCATAATCCTTGCTCTCCACCTCGTTTCACCACAGTCATACCTAGGCAACACGCTAACTACCCTTCCTGTTACACTATTCTCTTTTATCCTTCTAAGCAGCCTCCTGATATCCATTCTGACACACTCTTTGTCCTCTCTCAAATCATTCGTACCTATTAATACTATTAACTCTTTTGCTCGCTCCTGCCTCAATCACTCTACTCATTTTAGCACCTTGTGCATTCTATCCTACAGCACACTTTTAATAATGGAGTCGCCATACAACGCCACTCGCTCATCTTTCGTTAACTCTTTCATGCTATCATTATTTATTTTAATAGTTTTTACCCGAAGTTTCTTAATTTGATTCCGCATCCATTTCATTTCTTGCCTCATCCAATCCAATTCAACTTCCAAATCTCGCGACACATTATCTCTAATCTTTCTAACTCTTGACCCCCTCTTCTCACTTGCACTCTCATTCAGCCTTCTTTGTTTCTGTACTTTCAGAAGTACGGAAACAAAGTACGTAGTCAGACGCATGTTGGACCAACATGCATCCAACTTTCGCTATAATTCTTTCCATTTTCCTACTCATTCATCTTTCTTTGTTTCTGTACTTTCAGTCCAACATGAGTCGAACTTTTGCTATCATTCATTCTTTTTTCGCTATCATCCATTCTTTCGATTTTTTTCACTTTCAATTTCTGTGTCATGCCATTTCTAGTTTCATTTATTCTCTCAATTTCGTTTCCTTCTCCCACTCTCACCTGACTTTTGTCCCTTTTAACATCCGTTATGGTTTTCAAATCGCTCTTTTTTTTTTTTACTGATTTTTTTAACATTTTTTCGCCTATCTTCTCACCATCCCTCTCTTTCAAACGTGCACTAATTTTCCCAGCGATAATCTCACTATTAACACTTTCTGTCATCAATTTCATATTTGCATTAATCAATTCCACATTCAGGTCACACTTCGCACACACCCTCCTTCCATCCTCACCAAATATCCACAAATCATTTATGTAATCGAAAGAATATATATAACAGACCTCACACTTAACGAAGCGACTGAAATCTAAATTAAAGTCATGTAATGACAATGCCGCTACCATTTTTTGCAGGTTACTAAGTCTAATAATAATGATTTTGTAATTAAGTTTTGGCAAAAAAAAAAAACCACACTAATAAAACTGTTAGCGCACAACGTTTACAGCCTCTCTTACTCAAACAATTACTCATATATATTTAATTATTCCTAGAAAACTTATCCCAATCAGGAGCTCTTCTTATACATGTCACTGCGCTTGACTCATGAGCACCTCCAACTGTTAAGCGCCCTCCACATCAGCAACTGTTAAGTCAATGATCAAATTATTAGCTTCTCAGGTTCTGAAATGGAATGGGATAGCTCCCACAAGGTCTGAAAAAGGCAGTCTGATGAAAAGGGTATTGCAGTTTATACTAATGCCATCTGCATTCAAAATATGTGGAAATGCATTAGTTAGCATTAAATAGCATCTGTTAGCTCAACTTAGCCAAAAGTCATGTACATCAGTGAGACCTAGTTGATACAGGGATAGAATGTAGGCGTATAGTACTTTCAGAGGAGAGCAGGATAGGGAAAGGATACTTGCTAATGATAGCAGAAGTATTGAAGCCAAAAAAAGTATGAGGTCATCAGGAAGACAGGGATGCAAAGGGTATAGCATGCTATCTGGTGAGATAAAGGACAACAGGATGAATATATGGTTGTTTGCTTCCATAGTTGGTGTACCATCCAGGAGGAAATACTCCATGTTAATGAGACATTACTGATCTGAGACTAGAGGTAGATGAATTAGACATACTTGCATATTGCAAAATATAATTCACAGCCTTAATGCATATACATCCATGTGGTTATATGGGATATCACCTGATGTATTATGAGAATATGGTCAGAGGGCAGCCCCTCTGACCAAGAAGGGCAAAATTGTTTTGTTGCATAAAGGAATATAGATTGAAGTACTGGAGAAGTTGGTAAAAGGTAGAATTCAGGAAAGGGTGGACAGGCATATGGTACTATATAGGAAAAGAATGGTTTTGTGAGGATAGGTCTTGCCTTAATAATTTGCTCACTTTTTATAATAAAGTGAAGCTTGAGTTAGATCCAAGGAATGGCTATTCAGTGATGCTGATGGACTTGGTAAAGACATTCAACAACAGCATGGAACCCCTGTTAGACAAACTGAAACAAATGCAAATGGATATGATGCCTTTAGTAGGTTAAGAGGGTGATGAACCGACATCAAATAGCAGCATATAGGGAAAACTGAATTCAGGAATCCAGGAGAAGATTTAAAAGGGTATACCACAAGGCTCTGTACATAGATTGCTACTGTTTCTTTTCTACACCAATGATATGGAAAATGATTTAAGAGGAACTATTTAGTTTTTACTGATGATGCAAAGCTAGGAAGAGTGATAGGTGATGAAGATAATACAGAGGTCCTGCAGGATGACTTAAATGGACTGAAACTATGGGCCAAGGATAATAGTTATCAGTTTAACATGGTCATATGTAAGATCATGTCATTTGGGATGAAGAGATCACAAGATGTATACTACACTGATGAAGTTATTGGAGGAAAATGATGAAGCTAGAATTTAGCAGTGATTGTGGATAGGGAATTGAAGTTTGGATGGCATATTACAAACATCAAATAGCACAAAGTAGCACATCAAATTACTTGGATGTTGATGAACACACTGACAAGCAGGATATGGTTCCCTCTTTATTAAGACTTGAAAGAAGCCGTATCAGGCTTACTGCACACAGATTTGGTTGTTTGGATTCCTTGGGGATGAAGAAGTGGCAGAGAGGATCTAGAGGTAAGTGACAGGCATTCCATATATCTAGGATAGACTGAAGATAAATGCTTACAAAGGATAGTTGAGAGGCAAAAAAAAAAGGGATGTATGATAGAAACATATAAGTTATTAAAGGAATTTTATAGGATTGACATAGAACATGTTTCTCAATACACTGCAGGTAGTGAGAGAACAAAAAGGTTTCCCAAAGAAATTGTGAATGGGGGAAAAGGTTACCAGATATGATTGTGAGTGCTTCATCAGTGAATAAGCTCACTGACAAAATTCAAGAGAAAGTATGATAGGCATTGTGTGAATAATGGGTTGGTAAGGCCTCTCCCCACCCAAGGTGAGTCAAGAAAATAACAATATTAATAATGGATAAAAAAAGGCTTCTATACTAATAAAATGGGTGTGCATTGAAGTATGACTCGCTATTGCTAGATATTGTTGTATAGCTTCATTATCAGTTAGTTTGCTGAAGATTGCAATGATAGCTTAGAGTGATTTCAGGTGAACATGAAACATGCACATGAAAGCAAATGTGATTTCATGTGCATTCATGTTCACATGCTTTGATCACTCAGCTGTTTATTATATTCTGCGATTTTCAAAATGAGTTATGAGAATGATTTAAAATTGCTTCAGGAACCTTTGAATTGTTGTAAACAGAGATGAAAATTATGATTACTGCATCCAAAGACCATAGGCAGATCCAATGAAAGTCAAGAACACAATGATTGATTTCTTTGATTGTGAAGAAACAGTACATTGGATATTCATTCTTGAAGAATGAATTGTCAACCAAGATCATTTTTTTCCTTCTTTTTTTTATGTGAATCCCACCAAAAAATAGCTGTGAATCTACCGTACATTAGCATTAGTACCAATAATCTTAGTTGTGATGGTTTCATACTGGGCAATGAAATTCATCTTCCATCTAAAGAAATTTGCAATATCCATTCACAGTAGAATTAGAACCCAAGACCTATTGGTTGAGGAGCAAATACATTAACTACTCAACTAATGATACCAGCAGTATTTTTGCACTCCTGCCAAAATTATAAGAAAAGTGGCACATGCAAAACACAGTTTGTTTACAGACAGACCACACTTCTATTTGCAGAAAGTTTTTGGTCATAATTTGACTCCTTCAAATCGTTTCCTGAGATGAAATACTAGAGCACAAAGAATGGAAATTTTAAGGCATTTCAGAGGCCTAGACCAGCAGTTGGCAATCTTTTCAAACTCGCAGGTCACATTCAACCATTATTTTTAACAATCGGGCCGCAAGTGTTTAATTAAGAGATTTCACTCACTAGTTTAATTAAACTAGTGTGTGAAAAAAAATACTTAAATTATCAATTTTTATTATATCAATTTTAAAAAACACAGAAATATTTAAGTATGAGATATGAAACAAGCATGAAAATGAAACTCAATGAAAAATTATTATCACGTAAAAACAAAGTAATATAGTTTATGCATCACAATATGTGTGTTTCCCTGTTTTTTGGTAAGCATCAATAAAAATTTTGGATATTTTCCAACAAAAATGCATTCTTTAATGTATTCCAAGCCAAAATCTCGGTTGTCGTCAGATGAAGTCGCCTTTGCTATCCTCACTCATGATGACTCATAAGGTTGACTCCTGCCAAGTTACATAGCAATACCACAAAATATAGGTATAAAATTATTTTTAATGGATTATGCATATTATAAAATGTATTATTTAAACAATTCAACATACGGGCCACATGCCTTGTAAGTATGGTCAACCTTTTATGGGCAGCCAAAATTGCACAGTCCAAAAATTCTGTGTAATACCTCATATAACATAAATTTTAAAATATCAAATCAACTGAAATGGCATTTCATAATAAAAAAAAAAAGAAAGAAAACGGGTTGGGTAATAAGTACTATAGAATTCTTTTTTACTATAGACCACTTTATGCTATACTATATTGTACTGTACTTGGCTCACTGTGCTGTAGCTTACTATAGTACACTGAGAAAAGTCTTATAATTTAGTAGAATTTTTACCAAGATCATGTATACTCACCAAAATAAAATTCACGAATCTTGTATTTTTCCTCTTGTAATTTACGTAGAGAACTATAATTGGCAATATGACCAATAGGAAGAAGACAAGAGAACCAGTAATCTCCCTGAAAAAAAAGTTACAAAATATTTTTATGCTTTTATAAATATATATCAACGATGAATCATTTTAAGAGACAGTGCATTACAAAACGTGTCAGTTAGATAGATATCCTGAAAAATGCAATTATGCAGAACAGGATATCATCTGGTCAAATTGCTTGGTTTCTTACTTGTTCACCACAGATGTAAAAAACAAAAATGAGTTTTTTCACTGCTCATTTTTTTAATGTAAAAGTGGTTGTTTAAAAATTAATAGTGGCTTGAACTTGCTTTTAATACCATTTGCTTTTTATTTTCTTACTTTGAAAAGTTTGTCTATGAACTCAAGAAATGAGACAATTAAACTTTTTTGCAGTACAAAATATTTCAAAATGGGGATTTAGACAGTGAGTCTCACTTGTACTTACAGGCCTAGAAGGGGATTCTTTGAGTCATTATAGAAGACAGTTCATACAAAGAAAAAGGAAATGTTAGTCTTGTTAGCAATCTAAATAGCAGCAAAGTTGAGAGAAGGCTGCAAAATAGTTAATTGTGAGTACCTTCAGTTTCACCAATCAAGCAGGGAGGGAGGGATGCTGAGGTGTTTGCCATCAGCAATGACCAATCTCAGATCATCAATCTTCTTACCAGAATACCTGATAACTCCTCCAATTTGCCAACATATTTGATCTCTTCTTAACAAGCTCCCCTTTCAGGTATACTAAGGGTGTTGGTTCTCCTCTTGGTAACTTGGACCACTTCATACAAGTCTCTTTTGCCACAGAACAACCTTCACCCACCAGTTCACAGTCCCAAAGAACATGAGACTGTGATGACCTCAGCCTATCCTCATAACAATCATTGTACAGTCCTGAAACCATCTTTGTTATCTGCCTTTGTGCCCTTTCCATAGTTAATTTATCCCCTTCAAATCCCGGGGACTAAACATAAGAATAATAGTCTAAGTGTGGTCTGATCAGGGTCTTATACAACAGAATGATGACTGTTTTATCTCTGCAGGTCAGCATCCTTCTCATTATTGCAGCAATCCTCTGTGTTACCTTCACCACCTTTGCAATATGTCCCTTGAATTTCAGGTTTCTATCAATCATCAATGCCAGATCGCTTGTCTCTCCTACTTACTCCAGTATAACTCCTCCCATAGGGTATGCAGCATCCCATTGATGTGTCCCAAACCTCAAGACCTTACATTTTTCTGCACTAAATTGACACCCCCATTCATTTGCACATCTATCTAGCTTATTCAAATCCTCTTGCAGGATTTCCACTTCTGCTCTATTATTAATAATCCTTCCCAGCTTTGCATCATCCACAAACAACTGAATATCCCCTTGCAATCCACTGACAATGTCATTGATATAAAGGTTAAAAAATATAGGTCCCAGTACTTAGAACTGTGGGACCCCACTTGTAACCCTCTGCTTCCTTGAAACTACCCCACCATACACAACTCTCTAATACCTATCGGACAGCCAATTCTGAATCCAGTTAACCAATTTGACATCCAGACTCATGTGCTGCAACTTAAATATCAACTTATCATGTGGCACCCTGTCAAATGCCTTTGCTAAGTCTAAGAAAATGGCAGTATATGCCTTTCCCTCATCTAATGCTCTTGTAACTTTATCATAAAAGACTAGCATATTGCTAAAATAAGAGCGCCCCTTCACAAATCCATGTTGACTCTCACAGATAACATTACCCTCATCTGCCCAATATGCTGTATACAGTCCTTCACTACTTTCTACAAGATCTTACTAACTACTGATGACACACAAACTGGCCTATAATTAGACACTTCCAATCTGTTATTGCCCTTATGCAATAGCGCTATCTTACCTTCCTTCTATTCCATGGGCACCTTTCCCGCAGCCAGACTTTCACTGAAAAGAGCCAAGTCAATGGCACTGTCAGTTCCCTAGCACATTCTCTCAAAACTCGTGGTGAAATACCATCCAGTCCTTCAGCTTTACTGACATCCAGAGTACTCAGTATCTGAAACACACTCTCCTCCTGTACTTCTAAACTTCAAACCTGCCCAATCCCTCTAGCATTAAAACTGACTCCTCCAGGATGAAATACTCCAATAAAGTGTTCATTGAATAATTCCACTATGTCCTCTGCATCAGTCACTCTATTCTCCTTTTTATCTCACAGTGTCATTCTTCCACAATCATTTCTACTCCTACTGGCAACATATCTAAAAAATCCCCTAGGATTTTCTTTGGATCTTAGGGCCAATCTCCTCTCATATTCCAGTTTCATCTTCCTTACCATACTCTTCTGGCCTGTGTCTTATACTCTTTATGCATCTTCTCTTCACCTGTCTCCTTATATTTCTTCCATAGCCTCTTTTTTGCATGCAATTCCTGTTTAATATTGTTTGTCATCCACTTTATTCCAAATTGTGTCCTCTTGTTCACTTGTTCACAATGGTATACAACTTACCATTGCTTCTAACAAATATTCTTTCATAATTTTCCACGCACTAATAATATCCCGGCATTCCAATTCCTCCCTCCATGAAACTTCACCAAGTTGACATCTTAGACTACTATATTCACCTGCCTTATAATTCCACATACATTCCCTTCTCTTTGATACTCCTGCAAGTGTATTCATTTTCCAAGTCAAAACCATATGGTTACTCTCTCCAACTGGTTTGAGAGATGTCATCTCAGTTATTATCAACTCTTCTGATGCTATAACTAAATCCAAAACTCTTGAACCTCTTGTTCCCTCCATTACATGTTGCCTAAGACATTTGTCCTTCAAGAATTCTAGAAATTCCATTCCACTATTGCTACATGCATCTTCCTCTCCCCAGTTTATACTGCTGTATTTAAAATATTCTATAACAATCATTCTTCTTGCACTTGCCAAACTCAACTGTATAAACATTTCTTAGTCCCCATCCTCTGTGCTCCTGGGTCTGTAGCAACACCCCACTAAATATCCTGTCTTGCCCACCTCCACCTCACACCATATGCTTTCAAAATCATTAGTGCCACTGCCTTCCAAAGTCTCCACTATTAGAGGACATACGTCATCACTTATCATAAGCAGTACTCCACCACCACGCTTTCCCTTCCTATCCTGCTGAAAAATGCTGTACCCAGTGACTTCTATTCATGTCATTATATCCTCTTCTGTCAACCACGTCTCAGTGATCCCAATAATTTTTGGCCACGCTGATGCTATCTGTGCCACCAATTCCTCTCCTTTATTCCGGATGCTCCTGGTATTAGTATAAAGCATATAAATGCAGTTGTTTCTATACCCAGCATTATCCCATCTAGACTCCACTGGGCTCAGTGTTAGCTGATGTCGTTCCCCCTTCTCCCAAGTACCCATTCCCACAAGAGGCCGCCCCTGCTACCATCCTCCCTGGGACACACTGACTTGTTCAGAACAGCAATCTCTCCAGATGCCTACATCCTTTCTCATTCAAATGTAAGTGGTCTTTCGCATACAGTTCCTCTCTGTCCTCAAATGCTCTCCAAGCATCCACATCCTCTGTTGTCACACATTCTAGCTATTATATCATTCAATATTACTGCTCTTCTCCTCAGCTCGTCATTATCATACTTAGGCAACAAACACTATCTTTCCTCTCTGTGTCTTCTTTCATACCACCTCAAGCAGGAATCTCATATCTCTCACCGCTCTATTTACACCACCACTCAAGTCATTTGTTCCCACCATCATAATCATCTCATCTACCCTTTCACCTCTCTTAACTGCCAAAGCCACACTTTCTATTGTTCCTCCTGGCAAACACTCCTCACTCATCCTATCTTGAACACCATGGATCACTGAGTCCCCCATACATTATACCTCTTACCATTCCCTCTCCCCTATTGTTTCCATCTTCTCCTCTTCTTATTCCCAGACCTCTCTCTCATTCCCTCTCTCTTACTGTTTCCATTTTCTCCTCTTCTAGCACTCCCATGCCTCTCTCTCATTCCTACTGTTTCCATTCTCTCCTCTTCTAACACTCCCATATCTCTCTCTCTCCTACTGTTTCCATTCTCTCCTCTTCTAGTACTCCCATACCTCTCCCTCATTCCCTATCTCCTACTGTTTCCATTCTCTCCATTTCCACATCCAATTCCATTCTCTCCTCTCCTATCATTCCCAAAACTTTCTCTCTCCCCTATTCTGATTTGCCTTGCATTTATCTCTTCCATTCTCCTAATCTCATCTTTCATACTTCTCCCAAGACATTCCACTTCCTCTTTCAGCTCCTCAATCTCCCTCTGCAGGTCAGTTACTTTTAATCAAAATTGACTCTCCCAAACAAAAACCATCTCCTAAACTTTCACAGTCACTCATGCCTTATACACTCTCAACTATTATTTTCTCATTCATATTTTTTTCTTCATTCTCTCCTATCACACTACTCATCTGCCAGTATTCATTTCCCATTTCTGGAGCAACAAGGTCAGTTATTGAGATATCTACTGCATTTATTTCCTCCCACTGCCTGCACTTTAAGCACCCCCCTCTCTCTCTCTCTCTCACAAGCCAGATATCCAATTCCCAAGATGCATACATGCCGCAAGTACTGCATGCCACAAACTCCCTTATTATATCGCTTATAATAGAGTTCTTAAATAGCGGAGGACTTGGCAACATGCCATTTGCGACTGCAGCTGAATCTGCCATCATTCGTTACTGCCGAGGGACTACTAGCATAATCATTAATTATTCAAAATAGTGTCACTAATTAGTGTCAAAAATAAATGCTAAATAAGTATTAGGGAGTATAAATAAATAAGAAAAGTACAAACAATTACAAGCAAAACAAAACATTAAGTACACTAAATACAGTAATGAAAACTTAGCTTCGACTTAACCTTAATTTATTCAGATTATTTAGATTAAATTATTTAGCTTAACTTAAACTTAGCTTATTTTAGAAGGAAGCTTGTCAAGAAAACTTTGGACACTTGGAGTCCAGTTTTTGGAAATAATGCATTAGTATGAAGAACTATTTTTCTGAGAGTAATACATCTAGATCTAGAAGATCAGTGCATTATTTCAGAGTCTTGTTTTTAAGAATACTGTATTATAAATCTCTAGAGAGCTCCATTTTTTTTTTTTTTTTGAGGCTGCTATGTTACGAAGACATAGAACCATGTTCCCTTATTTAGGCATGTTAATTGCATGAAGACTGGTATCCAATGGCATATTTAACAATTACCTTCGTTTAATTCCACTATTTTTGACTGCAAAGTAAATTTAGATACTATATTTGCAATAAATATACTTTTATACTAGATGATTTTTTTTTATACTGCATAATAAACATTGTTTGTATGGCAATACTGCTTATCACTGAGAGTGAGAAGCAAGACTGCAAAAGGATATCCACTCAATAACAACTGGATCACTAATAATAATAATAATAATAAACACTACACAAAATAATATTGAGCTGCAAAACATACTTACATATTTTGCTCTGATACGATCTCTGATTTTGATGTATCTCCTGGCTGAAATTGGTGTAGTTGGAGCAGCAGTAATATCTCCCTACAAAAAAAAAAAAAAAAAAATGTTGATTAATATACATGTATGTGTATATGTATGATACATATGATAATAAAATAAAATAAAATATAAAATACTATAATATATATATATATATATAATGTATATATGTATTATATATCATCATCATCATCAAATTCCTGCCATGTACCCTCAAGGGGTGTACAGGATATGATAGTACTACATGAAAAAAATTACATCATTATTAATTTCCTATCTACAATTTTTATTGTAGATAGGAAATTAATCTATCGACATCATTCTATTATCTATCTACATCATTCGATCAAAATATAGAATGATGGTACAACATGACAAATGTATTATATATATATATATATATATATAATACATATATACATGTATAATACATATAATGTGTATATGTATGTGTATAAAGAAAGTACATTAATTACTGTGGTTATCATATAATTTGTTGTTTATAGTTTTTTCCATATTATTTATTTAATTAGATTTTATTTACTTTTTTATATTACAGTAGAATCCAGTTAATCAATCTATTGGTTAACTGGAGCTGCTGTTTATTTAGGACAAATCTTAAAAAACAAAATTGAGAAAATTGCCAGAGATTTTTTTTCCACTTATTTGAGACAGGAGACTGCAGCACTCAAGATTATCCCTCTGAAGTAATTGCTTGTATATGGTTGGTAGTTTAAGGATTATTGGCACAAGGAGAGCAAAAGTCATACTGTGCCAAAGCAGAACTTGTAAATGACTCATCAACTTTGTTCCATATTTATTTTAAGTGATGCATGTGAACAACTCATCATTCATCTCACCAACTGAGGATATAGTATGTATTACATTCTAAGGGGGGGGAGAACAGTTTCTAAATAGTGTCAGCTGAATGCACTTGTCATCTTTCATGCTGAATCAACACCTAATCAGAAAAGTGTAGGGATTATTCAGTGCTCTGTTTTTAAATAAATTTGATTATAATTTTAAAATTTTATAAAATTTTGGACCCTTACCAAGATGTCACATAAACATTTGTCACTAGCCCCAAAAAATTGCCTTACTAGATAAATCAAAGGCAGTTTACCCAATACCAGTCATTATTGTTGTCTGACAAAGATATCTTGAGTGCTAAAATCTATGACTGTACGCTTGATTAAACAGCAAGATGAACTGCGAGAAAAATGGACACGCCATAAAACAGGAAACATCCACAACCTGAAATATGAAGATAATGATCATGAAGTTGAGGACACTCTAAATCAGTGGTTCTCCATTATAATTGGATGAGGAGTGTGTATTAGTGCTACCATGCTAAAAAAGAAGTCAGAGGAGCAAGCTAAGAAACTGGGGTATGATGATTTTAAATAGGATTGCACTGAAGGGCTTTAAGTACAACAGGTCATTGTCTCTGTTGATAGTGATAATGAGGGAAATTTAAATATGTACATATTTTGGTATTATAATTAATTTGAATAAATGATTTGTTGCTCAGTGAAATGTTAGTTTGTCTTTTTAACTATTAACATGAAATTTCACATAAAATGGGCCAAAATATTCTAGCCTCAATGTTTCCCAATTAAGAATCTACTATATTTTTATTCTGTATAATGTAAAGTGAAATTAATATTTTGTGATTTATTGATCAGTGAGTTCTCTAATTTCAGTTTATTTCTTAAAATGTTCTTTTATTATTTATTATTTTTTTATTTTTTAATCTTACTTAGATTGGTGGTGCTGATAGCTTCAGCCTATCCAAAGATTATTGGGACCACTGAGACATAATTGATGGAAGATGATATACTGAGAGAAATAGAAGTAGAGAGTACAGCATTTTTTCGTAGGATAGGAGTAAACATGATGGTGGAGTACTGCTTATGATAAGTGATGAAATGTATCCTCTTAGAGTGGAGAATTTGGAGGGCTATGACACTAATGGTTTTGAAAGAATTTAGTGTGAGGTAGATGGTTCAGGACAGGATATTTAGTAGGGAGTTGCTAAAAGCCATGGAGCATAGAGGGTGAAGAGCATGAGATGTTTAGGCAGTTGAGCTTTGCGAGTGCAAAAAAAAAAAATTATCATTATGGGAGATTTCAACTACAGGAATAAATCAAGAAGAGGAAACTACATGCAGTAGTAGTAGTAAGGGAATGGAATTTCTGGATTTCTTGATTAACAAATGTCTTAGGCAACTTGTGAAGCAGGATAGCACAAATAAATGGATTGTAAGACAGGAGGGAGATGGATACGAAGTTGAAGATGTGGTTGTAGCAGCACAAGATGATGGAATGCATAAAGGAGAGGATGACACAGGTAGAAATGGAAATCAGGATCAGGGAAATGGGAGTGGTCAGACCAAGAGAGGTGTGGTATAGCAGCTAGAATAGAGAATGTTGGTGCTGGTAGAATGGCCTCAAACACATAGGGATTGATTTTTTTTTTTTTTTTGTACACAAAAGTAAGAGTATTCAAAACAAGAAAGCTGAGTTTGTTGCATTTATTGAGTCAGTATGCCCAAAAATAATTGAATAAGTGAAACTTGATTGTCTCAGGAGGATGTGATGTTAGAAGTAGAATTCTATATATTTTTCTGGAAGGATAGAAATGTGAAAAGAGGAAGGGGGGGGAGTGCTATCAATAATTGCACAGAAACTGTGTCTGCAAAGTATGGAAGTTGATAGTGCATGCACAGATTTTGAATCTGTGTGATGTGAAATTAAAATAACAGGTTAGTATATTTGATGGGATGCTGTTATAGGCCAGGGAATGCAGAGAATACTGATTGTAAAATGTTTAGGCAAATTGGGCATGGATGTTTATGATTTGTCTGTAAAAATACTAGTGGTGGTGGTGAGCAGCAGATGGCATTGGTGTAGATGTGCGGTTCATGGTAGTTGTTGGATTGAGAGATGGAAACAAAGAGTCATAGAGTTGAAGGTACCCTCCCTCGATGAGTCTTTGGACTCCTTGGATGGTTCGCTGTAGTTGTTGGATTGAGTGATGGAGATGAAAGAGTCATAGAGTTGAAGGTGTCTTTGGACTCCTTGGAGGTGTCATGTATTAATAATCATAATAATAATAATTAGTTGGGCATATAAAAAGAAGGTGCTCCTGATGGGAGACTTTAATTACAGGAATACAGAATGGAAGGAGGAGATAATGTATGGGAACAGAAAGAGTGAGTTTGTGGAATTTCAGAGAGATAAGTATCTTAAGCAGCATATTATTGAAGCAACTAGAGGCTTTAATGTTTTGGATTTGGTGATAACTTCACAAGATGTAGTTGTTAATGAAGTGTTAGCACTGCCACCGGTTGGCGAGATTGATCATGAGGTACTTGTTTGGGAAGTAATGAAACAAGAAAAGGTTATTGCCAAAAATGGATACATGTGGAAGTATAAAGCAGGTGATTATAGGAAGCTCTGCAGTCAGTTAGCATCAGTACTTTGGATAGATGAGCTGAGAAGAAAAGATGTTGACAATGCATGGAAACTCACAAGGCAGTATCTGACAAAATCAATGTATGACTGCATACCAAGGGTTAAGAGAGTAAATAAGGGAGTGCTTGTACCTCCTCCATAAAAAATGTTATGGAGGAGGTACAAGCATTTGGTGATAATCTGATCAATGAAGAGTATGAGGCCAGAAATTTTCATTTCTGGCCTAACAACTATGGCCTCTCTATAAACCTTACTATAATCTACTCTTTCCCCCTTCAATATACCCTATTCCTCCTATGGGTTTAAATTTGGAAGAAGGCTAGTTCAGAAGCCTTAAGGTAGCAGCCCTACCACTGAACTATTCCATCATCAAACTAGTCCCCTGACATGGAGAACATAATTCTACTTTTAAGCTGACAGAAAAAGATAATCGGATTGAATCTATGGAAAACGACCCTGGAATGGAAAAGGTAAAACAAAAATGGAAACAACAAAATATAATACACATAGCAAACTGGAATGTAAGAGGAATAGCATATAAAGAAATAGAATTAGACCAACTATTAAATGAAAGAAATTTTAAAATAGCAGTAATCACTGAAACAAAAAAGAAATTAAAAGGAACTATGAGAACCGAAAATTTTAATGTGATATATAGTGGAGTTGACAGAGTCCAAAGAGCACAAGCAGGAGTAATGATTTGGATTCATAACTCCCTTTCAAAACAGTTAAAACATTATAAATTATGGAATGAAAGTATAATAGAAGCTAGAATAAAAATAGATAGAGCTATTTAGCAATAATTGGTTTATATGCCTAAGAAGAAGGAAGAGAACAGGATAATATTGATTTTTTTAATCAGCTACAAAACATATATAATAAAATAAATAAAAATGATTATGTAATTTTAGCAGGAGACTTAAATGCAAGAATTGGAAACACGAAAATTAATAATAATATAGGAATACATGGAGAACATACTCTAAACAGGAATGGTAAAAAAATTGATCAACTTTGTAGTTTATAATAACCCTAAAAATAATGAATTCCTTCTATAAACGTATAGAATGAACTGAATAGATAAATATACTTGGGCAGCAAGAGGATGGAAATCAATATTAGATTATTTTATACTAAATGAAAAGACATCAAAATTTTCACTAGATGTTAGAGTTCACAGAGGATATGAAATAAGCAGTGAGCACTTCCTTGTTAAAATAAAATTAAGATTAACACCTAAATGGCTACAAGTAACAAGAACAGAAAGAAAATTTGAAACATTTGTTTATAAAACTAGACTATTGAATGACACAAATGTACAATGGCTATATGAACAAAGAATTAACCAGTATCTAGATAAAATAAAACAAAATGAAGAAATAGAAATAGAATGGCTTAATATAAAAACGATACTAAATGCAGCAGCAAATGAAAGCTTAGGAAAGACCAAAAAATTCAATAAAAGGAAAAAAACTGAAGATCTGGGATGATACAATCAAAGAAATAATCAAAAAGAAAAAAGAAGCCTATCACAAATGGTTAAGCAGTAAAAGATTAGAAGATGAAATAGAATATAAAAGAATAAGAACCATAGCTAAAAGAGAAGTCAGAAAAAGATATAGAGAATCATGGAACAAATTTGTTTCTAATTTAGAACATGATTTATATAAAATAAGACCCAATGTATATAAGATTTTGAAACACTTAAATGCAGATACCAAAGAGAACATAAAATTAAACACTGAACTGAAATAAGAAGAATTTCTAAATTACTACACAGAACTGTGGACAGACAAATATTTTAAAAAAGACAACTGGCACACAATTAATGAAAATAAAAAGGAAATAACTAAAGAAGAATTAGAAATCAGCCTGAAAGAAACAAGAAACGGAAAATCACCTGCAGAAGATACGGTTCAGAATTATATAAATACACAGGAACAAGATTCAAAGAAAGACTCTTATTATTTTTAAATGAAATTTACTCAACTGGTACCCCCCCCCCCCAATAGAATGGAAAAAAGCAATTGTGATTCCTATCTATAAAAAGTGTAATAGAGATGACCCTAAACACTATGGAGGTATCAGTATACTAAATTCCTGTTACAAAATATATAGCAGAATCTTAAATAGCAAACTAATGAAATATTCCAAAAACTTTATTTTAGAAGTACAGAATGGATTTAGAAAAGGACGATCATGTATAGACCCAGCCTTTTGCCTAAAATTAATAATAGAGAAAAGAAGAGAATACAATTTAGAAACACATATTGCATTTATTGACTTTGAAAAGCATTTGACAAAGTTAAAAGAAACATATTATTTAACATATTAAGAGAAAGACAAATACCAAATAATATCCTAAAAGCTATCACAAGTATATATGAAAGTAATCAAATACAAATAAGATTAAATCACGAGCTATCATATACGAGAGAGATAAACCAAGGGGGTCCGACGGGGATGTTCTCTCTCAGCAACTCTTTTTAATATTTATTTAAATGAAATAATAACAAAATGGAATAAAAATTTACATCAAGGTATTAAACGTTTTCCTACAGTGAACTTAAACACTCTCCTTTTTGCCGATGACCAAATAATAATTACAAAAGCTGAAGATAACCTACAGAAAGCTATGTTAGGTCTAAATGAGATAGCCAAAGATTATGGTATGATAATATCAACAGAAAAATCAAAAACTATGGTCTTTAAATGACAAGATCCAGCAAGAACTAAACTAGTAATAGATAACAAGATCTTAGAACAGGTGAATTCATTTAACTACCTAGGATGTATGATCACATATGAAAAAGAAAAAGATATAAACATAAAAATTGCAAAATATTTAAAAATAACAGGTGTAATTAACTCTATATTTAAACCAAACCTAGTTCAAAAACAAACCAGACTAAAAGTATACAATACATTAGCTCTACCAGTCTTAATGTATGGAAGCAAAATCTGGACAATAAAACAAAAAGACAAAGATTAATAACAGCAGAAATGAAGTTTATGAGAAAAACTGGAAAGTATACCCTATTTGATCACAAAAGAACCGAAGAAATTATGAAAGAATTAAATCAAGAACCAGTAATAGAAAAAATTAAAAATTATAAACATAAATTGATGGAACACGTTCAAAGAATGAAAACAGAAAGATTACCAAAACAAATCTTAAAGTACAAGCCATTAGGAAAAAAGAAAACTAGGACGTCCTCTTAAATGATGACTTCTAAGGCCAGAACAGGCCATGCTAGGCCTAAATCCTTGATACACATGATGATGATGATGATGATGATGAAGAATATGAAGTGCAGTCTAGAAAGTGACAAGAATGGTAAAGAAAGAAAAGGTGCAGTATGAGAGGAGATTGGCTGGGCAGGCCAAGAATAACTCAAGGGAATTTTTTTCTATATACCAAGCAAGAGAAAGAATAATTATGGCAGATTAACACTGGTGGATAGGCATGGCAGCAGAATAACAGCTGCAAAGGATATAGTGGAATTACTGAATGAGCACTTTATCAGCATATATCATACTGGTGCAAATGATGCCGTGCAATATATCGAAGAGATGCAAGTATTAGGAGAATTGGAAGTGACAGAATCAGAGGTTATCAGATGATGGTTGGATTAGATGTTAATAAAGTGTGGGAATGGATGACATATCACCGCGTATTCTTAAGGAATGTGCACCACAGTTGGCTATACCCCTGACCTGGTTATTTAATGAAGGTCTTGCAGTGGATAGTGTTATTAAGGAGTGGAAAGAAGGCAAAATCATGGTTTTAAGACAGAAGTCTCCAACTATAGACCAGTTTGTATTACTGTGGTTGTGGTCAAGGTGTTGGAGAGATTGGTAAGGAATAGAATATAGGGTTGGGTTGATGGACATGGCATTATTTATGATGGTCAGCATGGTTTTGTAAAATGCAGGTCCTGTTTTTGTAATTTACTTGCATTTTATGATAAGGTGAAAAAAGTGTGTTAGATAAGAGAGAATCATATACAGTGATATTCTTGGACTTTGCAAAAGCATTAGATAGATTACTATATGGGCCCCTGCTGTTTAACTTGTTTGTAAACAATATATATTATGTGGATTGACTGGGGGTCTTCAGTTGTTTGCTGATGATGCAAAGTTGGGAAGAATTATAAGTAGCACTATAATAGCAATAAGAATTATAGGTGACCAGAACTGAGCACAGTAATCCAAATGTGGAAGTATCAACGCTTTATAAAGGGGAATAATAACCTCTTTATCTCTGGATGTCAGTGTGTTCCTCAACAACCAAGTAATCCTATGTGCAATCTTGGACACCTTAGCAATGTGTCCTCTGAACTTCATCTCCCTATCTACCAACACCCCTAAGTCCCTAGCCTCATCAATCTCTCGGAGTACTGTTCCATCAATATAGTACACAGCTGGTAATCTTTTAATCCCAAAATGCATGACTTTACACTTTTCCACATTGAACTGACATCCATTATCTTTTGTCCATTCTACCAGCTTATTTAAATCATCCTGCAAACTTTCAACATCAGCTTGATTTTTTATTGCTCTACCCAACTTTGCATCAGCAAACAACTGAATATCTCCCTGTAAGCCATTTCCTATATCATTTATATACAAATTAAACAACAATGGCCCAAGCACAGAGCCCTGAGGCACACCACTGGTCACCTGCCTCATCCTAGACTCGGCTCCTCCATACACCACCTTCTGGTATCTTTCCCTGAGCCATTCTCCTACCAATATCACCAATTTAGTATCAATTCCCATCTGCTCCAATTTGTATAACAGTGTTCCATGGGGTATCCTGTCAAAAGCCTTAGCAAAATCCAGAAGTACCACTGTGTAGCCAGTTCCTTTGTCCAACTCAGATGTCATTCTATTATGAAAAGTTAATAGATTGATAAGGCAGGATATACCTTTAACAAAACCATGTTGGCCTCTATAGAGTATCATAACTGTGAGTGTCATAGAGTATTATAACTGAGATGGCATCTCTGTTCCTCCCCAACCCAACTGGAGAGAGTGACCATGTGGTTTTGACTTGGATGATGAATAGACATGCATGAATATAGTATCAATGAGAAAGGAATCTATATGGAATTATAAGGCAGATGATTATAATAATCTTAGAAATCAGCTTTGGGTAGTTCTGGATGGAGGAATTGGAAGGGCAAGATATCATCAGTGCTTGGGAACTGGTGAAGGAGTATTTATTAGCAGCAATGGGAAGTTTCATTATATAAAAAATGGCAAGTTGTATACCGTGAAGAAAAAGAGAACAGAATTTGGTGTAAAGTGGATGACAAGTAATATCAAATGGGAACTGCAGGTGAAAAAGAGGTTATGGAAGAAATATAAGGGGAAGGGTGGAGGACAGAAGTATGAAGAATATAAGACTCAGGCCAGGAGAGTAACTATTATATTAAGGAAGGCAAAACTGCTATATGAGAAAAGACTGGCCCTGAGATTCAAAAAAAAAGCCTAAGGAATTGTTTTGTTATGTGGCTAGTAGGAGGAGGAGGAATGATTGTGAAAGAATGACATTGTTGGATAAATTGGGAGTAGAGTGATTGATGCAAAACACATAAGGAGTTGTTCAATGAACCGTTTATTGGGGTATTTCATCCTGGATAAGAGGTTTTAATACTAGAGGGATTAGGCAGGTTTGAGATCTGGAAGTGCAAGAAGAGAGTGTTTCAAACAGTTCTGAGTACTCTAAATGTTAATAAAGCAATGGAATGAATGGGATTTCACCACAGGTTTTGAGGAAGTGTGCAAAAAAACTGACAGCTCCATTGACCTAGCTTTTCAATGAGATTCTGGCCATGGGAAACATGCTCAAGGAGAGGAATGAGGGCAAGATAGTGCCATTGTATAAGAGTGTTAGTAGTAGTAGAATGAAAATGTCAAACTATAAACCAGTTTATATTTCATCAGTTGTTGTTAATTTGGAGAAATTAGTGAGGGATCATTTACAACATTGGGCAGATGATGGTAATGTTATCTGTGAGAGTCAGCATGGATTTGTTAAGGGGGTGCTCTTGTTTTAGTAATATGATTGTCTTTTAAATAAAGTGACAAGAACAATTGATGAGCAAAAGGCATATTCTATCTTTTCTTTCTTTTTTTATTTTACAAAGGCATTTGACAGTGTGCCACATGATAAGTTGATATTTAAGTTGCAGCACAATGGGTTTGGATGCTAGATTAGTGAACTGGACTGTGGAAATGGCTGTCTGATAGGTATCAGAGAGTTGTGTATGAGGGAGTTGTATAGGAAGCAGAAGGTTACAAGTGGGATCCCATAGGACTCAATACTGGGACCTGTATTGTTTAAATTTTATATCAATGACATTGTAAATGGATTGCAGGTGGGATATTCAGTTGTTTGCAGATGATGTGAAGCTGAGAAGGGTTATTTACAGGGTAGATGTGGTAGCCCTTCAAGAAGATTTGAATAAAATGGACAGATGGGAAAATGAATGGGGTTTATCTGTTTAAATACAGCAAAATGTAAAGTCTTTAAGTTTGTGGTACTTCAATGGGAGGTTGCATACTCTGTTGGAGTAAGTGTACTGGAGGAGGTGAAGGAGGCAAGGGATCTGTGGGTGATGATTGATAGAAAACTGAAATTCAGGGAACATATTGCAAAGGTTTTGAAGGTAACCCAGAAGACTGCTGCAATACTGAGAGGGACACTGACTAGCAGAGATTAAAGAGTTGTCATTTCCATTGTATAAAGCCCCAATCAGACTATACCTTGACTACTTTGCAACTTTTCCTCCAGGATTTGAAGGGGATAAATTAACCTTAGAAAGAGTGCAGTGGCAGTTAACAAGGATGATATCAGGACTGTACAATGTTAATTATGAGGATAGACTGAGGGAATGTGGACTGCAAAGTTCGCAGATAGAAGAAGGAGAGGTGATATGATTGAGACATTTAAACTTGAGGGATAGTTACAGAGTTGATACTGGGGAGTTCTTTCATTTGGTGGAACAAGTGACCATCCCTGGAAGTTGCAAAAGGAAGTTATGAACAAGAGGGTGAGGAGTGGTTTCTTTACATGGAGGGTGGTTGAACCATGTATGCCTGAAAGAGTAGTGAGAGCACAAACAGTTAATGAGTTCAAGGAGTGGTATGATAGACTTTGTGTTTTCTAGGATAAGCCTCTCATGATGAGTCCTGTGACTCCATGGAGTTCTTGAACAATAATAAGAAAAAGAATTATAGAGACTAAAGACTCTGTAGATTGTACATTAATTTTTTACAAAAGTGTGACATGATGGTTAGTGAGCAAGGGCACTTAATTTAAGAATGTTTATTTATTTTTTGTAACCTTTGCTTATTTTTATGTGAACTTAAGATGCTCTTATTGTTTTACAGAGCTAGATGAGCCCCCATATCTCAGTCAGTATAGATGACATGAGGAACCTTTATCTGGTCTCCTTTGACTAGAGGTAGAGGGTTTTTCACCTGGAAACTTGGGTTTTTCTTCCTTCAGAACAACCATACCGGCCCATGAACACACACACACACAATCTACAGTCATAAAATACATACTTAATTCCTCACTAGGAGGGCTCAACCAGTCCTAAGGGATGGTGGAGGAAGGGGGGGGGTCTTTATCTGGTCTCCTTTGACTAAAGATGAGTTAGCCAGTCTCATATAGAGGTAGAGGGTTTTTCACCTGGAAACTTGGGTTTTTCTTCCTTCAGAACAGCCATACCGGCCCATGAACACACACACACACACACACAGATCTACAGTCATAAAATACATACTTAATTCCTCACTAGGAGGGCTCAACCAGTCCTAAGGGATGGTGGGGGAAGGGGGAGGGAAACCCCATATAAATAAAATAAATAAACAGACCTAGACTATATGTGTGCCTCTGAATAATTATATTAAAGAAAATAATAGTAAAATTACATAAATCCTTTCACAATGTAGATGCTTAAGGCAAAATTCCTATTTGTAGCTGAAATACTAGTCTTTACCTTATTTTCCAATACTAGTATTTTATAACAAAAAGAAATTATAAAATTGATATTTTATAAAATTTGTCTTCTTGACAGAAAAAAAAAAAAGTATAGGTGCATGCTTCAAAGTGAAATGCATGGTTCATTAATTCTCTTGTGAGAATTAATTACTATGCTGTTGGAAAGTGGATATGTCAACCACTCAGCCAACTATTAGCCAATAATTCTAACCATATTCATAATAATACTTAGTGGTATAAATAACGTCATGAGGAAAAAAAATATTTCATTTAAAACACTAATATTTCACTGGTTTCACCCAGCATCATCAGAGCACAACGATAACTGTAACAGGCATACAGCATTAAACTAAGTAATTGTGACAATTTTCCTCTTGGTTTGTTTAGCAGTTAAGCATTATTATGAATAATGAATGACACCTAAGCCTTTCTTTATGAATTTCAACTACAAATATTTCTGATTACAGTTTAGTTTTAAACTGCTCACAAAAGAATGAATTTTCTGACAAAGAATTTTCAAGTGATGAATTTTCTCTGTGAAGAATTTTTCCATGATGCATTTTCTAAGAAAGATTCTGTGGAGATGGTGTTGAACAGGATAAAAATTAGTATGCTAGTTACAAGAAATACCTATAATAACATTTTGAAAATAATTTAATTCGAAACGAACACTTCTCGGATATGAATTGTAGCATTAAATAAACAAATATCATTTGCTCAATGTGAACAAGTCTAAAACCATATCCAAATATTAGAAGGTGAGTGGCAAAATCTGAAGAAATCATTGATTAATTAATGCATCATCCATTTTCTTTTTTATAGAAGCAGCATAAAGAGCCTGTCTGATATATTTAGTAAATATCCTGAACTACTGGAATCAACTTTACCATAAGAGACAACAGTACTTTGCTTGATTATATGGCTATTGTTCTGCCTATAATCAAAATACATTCATTAGCCAAAACATTGTGATCATCTACCTAGTAGCATATTAGGCCTCTTGTGGGTGAGATAATTGCTTGCACCTGTCTTGGTATTGACCTCAGTAGACTAGGAAAAGTGTCCTGAGGTGTTCTGAACTAACGAGACAGAATAATGTTCTGGATGTCCAATTGACCAAGCAATGGGATTCGAATAAGAATTATTAGGCTGCCAGGGGCACACAGAGAATGCTTGAGTATGCTCTTTGAAGCCTGCTTGCACAATGTGAGCCTTGTGACCTGGGGCATTGTCTTGCTGGAAGAATCCAGATCTATTTGGCAACACAGCCATCATGTAGGACAATACATGGTCTGAAACAATCCCCGGGTAAGAATTAGCAGTCAAAATGTGTTCAGTGGTGGAGGAGAGAAGACCTAGTAATGTCCACTAAGATACTGCCACAACTGATCTGTTTCTGACTAACTGTACAGTTGGGTTGGCTGGAAACAGGCTGGGTGGTCATAATGTTTTGGCTCATTATATATATATATATATATACAGTAAATAGCAGTAAATAGGAAGCTGCAAAGATGACATACTGTATGACTAACTGAATAAGCACAAAGCAATAATTAATGTGGGGAACTTTACTATGAGAAGAAAGATCAGAAGAAGAAGAAGAAAAGAACACCAGAGAAGTTAACAGAACTGATGCAATGGAGAGATAATTGCTGTTTAATTCAAGGATATTTAGACTCAACACTGACAGAGTCTCAATTGAGTAACGTCCTTTTCTCTTCCCCAACCCAATATCCAATAACTTCTCATTAACAGAAATGATATAAAAATGACAAGGAATTTAAAGAAATCACAAAAAACATGACATTTATAGAGAGATACCTCTTATAAAAAGCTGTGCACATTCTGCAAAGAGAAAGTTGTAATTTGGTAGATGGTAGAAAGAAAAGTAGTGAATTACTTAAAAATTATCGAAACTAATTTGAGAGCTGTTATTAGTTTTATAACCAAAAAGCATACCTTCAGCCAGAGATGATCTAAGCATTCATGTGCAGTCATTCGCTTCCTGAATAAAGAAATTAAAAATAAAAATAAATAAATAAAAGCTCAGAAAATTAACCAGTTGATATGAACTAAACTTTTATTACACATATTCACAATATTACAATGTTTTATAAATATCACACTATACCAGACTTTATTTTCGTGTGTACATTATTATCATTGTTGTTGTTAGATCTCCATTAAGTCAAAATACTTAAGTGAGGTTATTGATAACAGACAGATGGTGCTCATCTAAAAGTACACAGGTGATGTTTATTAGATGAGTACCATTCTCATCTAGCATCATTCAACTCATCTAACAACATTCTCATCATTCAAACAAACTTAACATTATTCATCTAATGCCTTAAACTCGTTTTTATTACTTCTGTATTCAAGCACACACACACACACACACACACACACACACACACACACACACACACACACACACACACACACATGCAGGCAATGCATTCCACTCATGCACTTATCCTGAAGCAAAAGGTCTTCTTTCACTTTCATACTCACCTCCTCCTTATACATCTTTCAAGGATGGCATATTTTCTGTCTCTGACTCTCGCCACTCTGGAAAATGAGAATCCAGGTAAACTGAGTGAACACAAAGTGTGAGGCTAAGATAGACTGGAACCATTTGAAGAAAGACAAAAACAACAAAAAAGCTACAAATCAATGCAAATCAGAAGAACTCAGTTGAGAGTTGATGAGAATAAAGAGTGAAATTAAGCATGTAGACAATAAAATTTGACATTTTAGAAACAAATGGCATGTGACAGAGAGGAAGGAGAATAAAATGCCAAAAGTATCATTAATTTAGATAAAAACACATATATACAAGGAAAACAAAGTTGATTGTTTATATGAAGTCATCAAATATTTCAGGCAGAAACTAACTATCCATTAAAATAAAATAAAGATGCCAAGAAATTATATTCTTGATTTAATCCTTTATCCAAGTGTAAACAAACAAAGTTTGCACCTGAATCAGGACTGGGCAACTCATAATAACTATCCATTATCAGTCAGAATACATAAAATTCAAAAGATAGAACATACAACAATTGGTTTACCGACAACCACCAAGGATAAACTCTTGCTATTTTTGCTACCAAGTATTCACAAAGATGCATGCAAATGGTATTATTATTATTATTATTATTATTATTAAACAAGACCTCATGGAGTCAAAGACTAATCTAGGAGGTCCTTTTATCTCACACACATCTCATCATACCGGGTCTTAAACACATTCAAACTCCTTGCAGACACCACACTCTCAGGCAAGGCATTCCAATCATTCACAACTCTGCACGAAAAAAACCTGCCTCTCACTCCCCTACTCACACCCTCCTTATACAGTTTCCAGGGATGACCTCTGGTTCTCCCCTGATCTCCCACTATTCTCTGTAGAACTTCTCCACCATTGATCCTATAACAACCCCTTACCAACTTGTAGGTCTCTATCATATCTCCCCTCTTCCTTCTCTCCACGAGACTCTGCAAATTACATCTTTTCAATCTTTCCTCATACTCAACATTCCAGAGGTCAGAAACTACCTTAGTCATTCGCCTTTGGACCCTTTCCAACATCTCTTCATCCTTCTGAAAACCCGGTGACCAAATCGGAGCACAATAGTCCAAGTGTGGCCTAATCAAAGCCTTATACAATGGAACAAGAATCTCCCTACTTCTACACGTCAGTGTCCTCCTCATCATTCCCAGAAGTCTTTGTGTTGTCTTCACAATTTTGGCGATGTGACCCCTAAATTTTAGATCCTTATCCACTATCACTCCCAGATCTCTTATTTCCTCTACTTCCAACAATATATTCTTACCAAGCATAAATTCTGCATCCCATCTTTGTTTTCCAAATTTTAAAACCTTACATTTTGCAACATTGAACTCACATCCCCATTTGCTTGCCCAATCACTCAATTTATTCAAGTCTTCTTGCAAGGCCACAACATCTTCACTACTCTTTATGGTTCGTCCCAACTTTGCATCATCTGCAAACAACTGAATATCTCCATCCAAATCTTCGCCAATATCATTAATATACAAGTTAAATAGTAATGGCCCTAAAACAGATCCCTGAGGCACTCCACTAGTGACTTTCCTTTTCCTGGATATTGCACCCCCATACACAACTTGTTGATACCTATCAGATAGCCAGTCTCCAATCCAATGAACTAATCTAATATCCAACCCCATCTGCTCTAGTTTGACTGTCAACTTATCATGAGGCACTCTATCAAAAGCTTTTGCGAAATCCAAGTATATTACTGTGTATCCTTCTCCTCTGTCCAAGGAAGCAGTCACTTTATTGTAATAAGTAAGTAGATTACTTAAACACGACCTCCCTTTAGCAAATCCATGCTGTCCATCAAAGATTATTCCATTGTTGTCAACCCAACTCTGGATTCTAGTTCTCACAAGCTTCTCCAACAACTTAACCACAACACCCGACACACAGATAGGCCTATAGTTTGATGCTTGAGTTCGATCACCTCCTTTATGAAGTGGCACAATCTTGCCCTCCTTCCACTCTTTAGGGACTTGACCAAGTGCAAGACTCGTATTAAAAAAATATGTCAAGGCAGGTGTCAACTCTCTGGCACATTTCTTCAGAATACGCGGTGATATATTATCAAGTCCCACAGCCTTATTTACATCTAGTTTACTCAACTCCCCAAACACCTCTTGCTCACTTACAGTCAGTCTCTCCTCCCCATCATCAACTGCTCTTAATCTCTCCATGAAGTCACATTCACAAGATTGAAAGATCTTTATGAACTGCTCATTAAGTATCTCCACCACACATTCTGCAACAGCTGTCTTTATACCATTTCCTCCAATCAATGTCATCTTTCCATAATCATTCTTTCTTTTGCTGGCTACATATCGAAAGAACTCCCTAGGATTCTTTTTAGCTTCATTAGCTAACTGCTGTTCATACCTCTCTTTAGCTACTCTCACCAACCAAGTCACTCTCCTTGCCTGGTCTTTGTAGAACTCATGAAATTGGTTACTTCCACTTCTCTTATGCTGCCTCCACAATGCCCTTTTTCTCTGTATTGCATGCTTAATCTCTTTATTCATCCATCTCACACCTAACTTATTTAACCTTCTCACCCGTGGTATACATTTAGACATTGCATCCACTAAATATTTTTTGAAAATCCCCCAAGCTGCATTGATCTCTTTTCCAGCTAACTCCTCATTCCATGCTACACCTGCAAGCTGTCTCCTGAGCTCTTCATAATCACCCCCCTTGTAGTTCCACATATACCCTTTTTTCACAGGGGTCCTTGCACTGCTGGCAACCACCCAAGTAATCACCTCATGGTCACTTTCACCAATTGGTGGATGAATTGATACCTCATTGATAATTACATCCTCCGATGAGATGACCAAATCCAAGACCCTTAATCCTCTTGTGCCCTCTGTTACATACTGTCTGAGGTAGTTATCCCTCAAAAACTCAAGAAACTCATTTTCTTTACTTCCAGTTGCTATCTCTTCATTCCAGTCTATATTGCCATAATTAAAATCACCCATAATGATCACCCTTTTCTTATTTGCTTGGCTTATTTGACTATACATTTCACTATCACCACCATCCACATTACAAGGTCTATAACAACATCCCACCAAGTATTTGATTCTATTCACCTCTATCTCACACCATACTGCCTCAAAACTACTGGCCCCATTTCCCCCTTGCATCTCTACCTTGTATGGACATAACTCTTTCTCTATCATCAATAGCACTCCCCCTCCCTTTTTACCCCTTCTATCCTCACGAAACACATCATACCTTTCCATCTCTATTCCTGTCAGGATGTCATCCTCATCTAACCATGGCTCACTTATTCCGACAATCTCTGGGTGCACAGACGCAATTAGTGCAACCATTTCATCCGCCTTGTTTCTTATACTTCTAGCATTGGTATACAAACACAACAACTCATTTCTGGATCTACAGCTAGTTCCACTGATACCACTCACTCGATGTGATCTCTCCATGCTGGACTGGGGCCATTTCCCTTTCTGCTTCTTCATTTTAGAACCCTTTGCAATTCCATCTGTTTCCTTTTGATCCCTGATCATCCCATTACTTTCCTGCCTACACATTCTCTCACCTCCTCTTGGAGCATCCACCTTTCTCACGCTGTGTATCCCTGTCCACCCTGAGCCTCCCCGTTTCCCTGCTCCTCTTGCACACCCATTCTCTCATTATCTATACTCATACCACTCACTTCCACATTCATTTCCACTCCTTCAATCTCTCCTGTCTTACTCTCCTGCTCTTCCACATCACTCCCCTCTTGATCTGATTCATTCTCTCTATTCACTTCTCTACCTTCCAGCAGCAGTCTCTCCAAGCGACTCACACCATAACCACTCAAATGCAGTCCATCACTCCCATACAGCTCACTTCGTCCCTCAAACTCATTCCACACATTAACAAATTGTACTCCCATCTCCTCACACATTTCAGCCAGAATATCATTCATAATCCTTGCTCTCCACCTCATTTCACCACAATCATATCTAGGCAACACACTGACCACCCTTCCTGTCACACTATTCTCCTTTATCTTTCCAAGCAGTAAATGGTATGTTGGCTGTCAAACAGAAAAGAGACTTAAAGAGTACTTGATCTACAAGATATTTTAAGTGTTTGTTTAAAGTAATTTCCAAAGCCTTAATCATTAACCCAGTTCAAATTGGAATGATTGTCTTTCTTTACTGAAACTGAGAGATTTTAAATTCTTAGTAACTTTAATTTGTGTGTGTGTGTGTGTGTGTGTGTGTGCATGCGTACATGTGTATTTTTTGATAATGTCCATCTATGTTCAACCTTCTGATTTTGCCTATCATATCCTTATTGATAGATAGTAATAATTATCATAATTAAATTGCTAACATGTGCTCTCAGAGGTGTACTGGATATTGTGCCACTACTACTACTACATGAAAAATTTACATCATTACCAACTTCATATTGACAATTTCCTCAAAATTAATCTGTTATCTATAAAAACACCAATATTGTCAAATCCTATATTTCAGTCCTATAACATATCAAACCATCTAGGTCTTGGTTATCCTCTGAGTCATTTTCCAGCCACCTCAGTAAAAAAAAAAAAAAAAAAAAAAAAAAAAAAAAAAAAAAAACCGTTTTGCTAATCCTTCCTCTCTCCATTCTGATCAATTGATCATAAACCTTAAATTAACTCTATTCATACATTCCTGAATGTTAACACTGTCAAGTTAATTTTTTCCTAATATCTCCTGATAATAGCCTCATTTTTAATATGATTCTACTATTGATTCAACTGTTCACTGCCCTCCTTTTTCTCAGAATTATCTATGGTTTCCAATCTTTGTTAAAGTGTTTTATTTCTAACCCAGCTCTCAGATCCAAAAGTTAAAACTATTATTATTATTAACCGATGTCATCCTCAGATAAGCTTAATAATCAAGCTTCAAGGATGAAAGCTGAGAAATTAGATCTCAACCAAGATCAACAACAACAAAAAAAAAGAAATATATATATATATATATATATATATATTGCCTACAAAAGAACTAGAGCAACTGCCCTGTCAAGCCATGTACTGTCCACGCCTGAAGAAGTCAGACAATCTGATGAAACATGTTGTGTTTTGAATAAATTTAATTGTTTTTTCTAGGTTCTCGGATCTAAGTCAGTATATATAAATATGAATATATATATATATATTTATATATATACGTAATATATATATATATATATATATATATATGCATATATATATATATATATATTACATTTAAGTGATTTAAGTGCAGTAGTTGCAGCACTTAAATACATTAAATGAAAATTGTAAATATATATAATTCATTGTTAAATGTATAACTGCTGTAAAAAAAAAAAATATTATTAAACTGCAGAAACAATAAATTACCAACTATAGTAACTATTATTAATACATTATACAGAAAAAAAAAGAAAAGAAAAATCTGTACGAATTTATTTGTTAAAACAAAAAAAAAAAAAACTGTTGTAAATATCTAATTACAATATGTAATCATAATTTTAATAATAAAAAAAGGATCGAATTAAAAAAAATGTAATCAATGTACGTATCATATGTAATCAAATGTACGTAATATATGTATTATATGTAATGAAATGTATGTACGTATCATATTTAAGTATCAGATGTAATTTATATATGTAATCACAATATGTAATCATAATTTTAATAAAAAAAAATATTATTGTGTGCATGTATGTAATGTATTGAGAAATAATAAAATGTTAAAAAAAAAAATTATCATTCCAAGATCCCATGTAGTCAGACACTCATCTGGGAGGTTCTTTTGTCATACACAGCTCATCATACTGCACCTTAAACACTCTCAATCAAGGCATTCCAATCATTCACAACTCTGCATGCAAAAAACCTGCTTCTCACTTCCCTGTTCACTCCCTCCTTATACAGCTTCCAGGGATGTCCTCTGGTTCTTCCCTGATCTCCCACCATTTGCTGTAAAACCTCTCCAACATTGATCCTATAACAATCCTTACTAACTTGTAGTCTCTATCATATCAGTCCTCTTTCTATCTCTCTATTTCTCTATCATATCTTTCCTCATATTCGGCATTCCAGAGATCAGAAAGTACCTTAGTAACGCATCTCTTCATCCTTTTGAAAACCTGGTGACAAAATCTGTGCACAGAAGTCCATGTGTGGCCTAATCAATGCCTTATACATTGGAACAAGAATCTCCTTACTTCTACTATTCATATCATTGGAATGGTATGAACATATATTCATATATATGATCATATCATTCCCAGAATTCTTTGTGTTGTCTTCACAATTTTGGCAACGTGTCCCCTAAATTTCAGATCCTTATCCACTATACTCCAAAACTAATTTGAATCCAAAACATCCAAAAACTAGTTTGAATACTGTCTTGTATACAGCTAACTTAGCATTTTTATTTAATTTCTCTTTTATTCCCTATAAATATATTCAATTGATTACTTATCATACAAGATTCTCTAATCTTTAAACGTACATGCGGCATGACTGTAAACAACATATTACACTATAACCACAGTAATTAACTTTAAGGAAATGAAAGTGTATATACATGTACTTTCATTTCATTAAAGTTAATTGCTGTAGTTATTGTGTAATTTGTTGTTTTAAGATTCTCTAATCTTGTTGTCTATTTCCACATCATATTTGCCATCTTTACTAAAAACTGTGCCTAAACAACCTAAAGGTTTTACTTATTCTATGGTTCTCAATTCAGGATGCATTTGACATTTTCAATGTTCTGCCTATTTTAATAGCCTTTGTCTTTTTATTGCTGATTTTCATAACAAATTTATTACAGCAGTTAATCAGTTTAGTCAGGAATCCTGTAGATTTGCAATGGATTTGTTCAAGAGTACAGCATCACCTGCATAAAGTAAAGAGCTCAGTTGAATATCTCCAATTTTGATAGTAGGCCTAATGATGCTTTCCTTCACAATGTGATCCATATCATATATAGATAATAAAAAACAGTGAAGATGATATGTGCCTTTGTCTCTCATCTGATTTGTCATCAAGCAATCTTCCTATACTTTCTACAATTCTAACTGCTGACTTACAACACTCAAATATAGACAGCATATTGCTCAATAAAAATGTACAAATTTACACCATATAAGTAGCATTTTGAACAGCTTTTCTCTTGTACCCTGTCATATGCTTTTAACAGATATACAAAACTGAAATGCAGATCCTTCTATTTCCAATTATGTTATATTACCATAATAGAAATTATGAGTAATTTCTTACTCAAAATTTCTAAATTAGAAATTTCTAATTTCAAAATTTTTCTTAAAGTGAAAAATCTGATCTCAACAATCTCTGTTTGGTCTCTAAATCCAGCTTGTTTGTCTCAAAGTTTCCCCTCAACATTTTTTTATAGCCTCTTCTCAAGTATGTTTGTATAAATCTCACCTAGAATATTCAGTGTGAAATGATCTCTGTAATTCTCACATTTACATTTATTTCATTTTTTTTATAGATAGGTACTACAAGAGCTCTATTCCAGTCATACTATGTTCAGCCCTCAGACCATGCCATCTGAATTCTACTAAATTTATAAACTTATATACTCACATTTTTTGAGTATTCTAGGTCAAATATAATCTATTCTAGCTGCCTTTCCACATTTCAAAGAAATGGCTTTTTCTACCTCACTTACTGATATGTACTTCTGACTGCATTCCTCTTGAATACTCTCTACTACCATCCTGCTAATTATTATGTTGGAAGTTTAATGGATTTTTTACAACACTCAAAAAGAATTAAAATAGAATTTAATACTTCCTATATTTCGTCCTAGTCACTAGGACATCTACGGGGATTACAAAAACAATTAATGTAACATGCACACAAAAACTTACAATACTAAGCCCAACCACGTGGGTGACACTAAAGTCCTATCTAGGTGGAGAGCCCTCTAAGGGCGGTCGTAGGTGGCCTGGAATGTAAGGTAGGACCTCTGGTGATGAGTGTTTCCCAAATCTTCGGAAGCTTAATGCAACTGTATTTATTTAGATTTGGTTGGTTTCTGAGAGCTGCTGCTGCTTCTAAGAAAAGTCTCTCTTTCTTGAATTTGCTGTGGTGGAGCATAGTGGTTTTCTTCCATGATACTCTGTGGGTGGTGTCCAACAAATGGTCAGCCAAGCCTGAATGGCCATAGTTGTGTTTAACGATGTATGACGTGTTCCTCCAGGCGGATGGATGCTGATCTGCCTGTTTGTCCCATCATCAACTGCTCTCAATCCCTCCGTGAAGTCACATTCACAAGATTGAAGGATCTTTATGAACTGCTCATTACGTATCTCAACCACACATTTTGCATCAGCTGTCTTTATACCATTTTCTCCAATCAATGTCATCCTTCCATAATTTTTCTTTCTTTTGCTGGCTACATATCAAAAGAACTCCTCAGTATTCTTTTTGGCTTCATTAGCCAACTGCAGTTCATACCTCTCTTTAGCTACCCTCACCAATCAAGTCATTCCTTGCTTCGTCTTTGTAGACCCCATGGAATTGGTTATTTCCACTTACCTCATGATGCCTCCACAATGCCCTTTTTCTCTGTATCGCATGCTTAATCTCTTTATTTATCCATCTCACACCCACCCACCTTATTTAACCTTCTCACCCTTTGAATACATTTAGACATTGCATCTACTAAACAGTTTTTGAAAATCCCGCTAGCTGCATTGATCTCTTTTCCAGCAAACTCCTCATGCTACGCTACACCCTCTTGCTCACCTCAGTCAGAAAAGACTGACTGAGGTGAGCAAGAGGTGTATGGGGAGTTGAGTAAACTAGATGTTAATAAGGCTGTGGGACTTAATAATATATCACCACGTATTCTGAAAGAATGTGCCAGGGAGTGGACATCTGCCTTGACATAATTTTTTAATATGAGTCTTGCACTCAGTCAAGTTCCTAAGGAGTGGAAGGAGGGCAAGATTGTGCCACTTCATAAAGGAGGTGATCGAACTCAAGAATCAAACTATAGGCCTATCTGTGTATCAGGTGTTGTGATTAAGTTGTTGGAGAAGCTTGTGAGAACTAGGATCCAGAGTTGGGTTGATAACAATGGTATTATCTTTGATGGACAGCATGGATTTGCTAAAGGGAGGTCATGTTTTAGTAATCTACTTACTTATTACAATAAAGTGACTGCTTCCTTGGACAGAGGAAAAGGATAACACAGTAATATACTTGGGTTTCGCAAAGGTTTTTGATAGAGTACTTCATGATAAGTTGACAGTCAAACTAGAGAATATGGGGTTAGATATTAGATTGGTGCATTGGATTGGAGACTGGCTATCTGATAGGTATCAACAAGTTATGTATGGGGGTGCGATATCCAGGAAAAGGAAAGTCACTAGTGGAGTGCCTCGGGGGTCTGTTTTAGGTCCGTTGCTGTTTAACTTGTATATTAATGATATAGGTGAAGATTTGGATGGATATATTCAGTTGTTTGCAGATGATGCAAAGTTGGGACGAACAATAAAGTGTAGTAAAGATGTTGTGGCCTTACAGGAAGACTTGTATAGATTGAGTGATTTGGCACGGAAATGGGGATGCAAGTTCAATGTTGCAAAATGTAAGGTTTTAAAATTTGGAAAACAAAGATGAGATGCAGAATTTATGCTTGGTGAGAATATATTGTTGGGGGAAGAGGAAATAAGAGATCTGGGGGTGATAGTGGATAAGGATCTAAAATTTAGGGGACACATCACCAAAATTGTGAAGACAACACAAAGGCTTCTGGGAATGATGCATAGGACACTGCCGTGTAGAAGTAGGGAGATTCTTGTTCCATTGTATTAGACTTTGATTAGGCCACACATGGACTATTGTGCCCAGATTTGGTCACCAGGTTTTCAGAAGGATGAAGAGAGGTTGGAAAGGGTCCAAAGGAGACTGACTAAGTTAGTTTCTGACCTCTGGAATGTCGAGTATGATTAAAGATTGAGAAGATGTAATTTGCAGAGTCTGGTGGACAGGAGGAAGAGGGGAGATATGATAGAGACCTACAAGTTGGTAAGGGGTTGTCATAGGATCAATGTTGGAGAGGTTTTACAGAGAATAGTGGGAGATCAGGGGAGAACCAGAGGTCATCCCTGGAAACTATATAAAGAGGGTGTGAGTAGGGGAGTGAGAGGCAGGTTTTTTTCGTGCAGAGTTGTGAATGATTGGAATGCCTTGCCTCAGGATGTGGTGTCTGCAAAGAGTTTGAGTGTGTTTAAGACACAGTATGATGAGCTGTGTGTGTGATAAAAGGACCTCCCAGATGAGTCTTTGACTACATGAGAATTTGGGGTTATAATAATAATAATAATAATAATTATGTGCATATGTGAGTTTACAATTCACCTCTGAAAGCTGCACAACTTTGATTCCTTTTAAAACTTTTTTATACACTATTCTTTTCTATATGATATTTAATTTTATGCTGCTCAAAACTAAAATGATAATCATTTCCTATTTCAAATATTCTGTATGCTCTTGTATCCTGAATCAGCATGAGGATATCACTGTCACCAACAACATAGTCAGTGAGAGTTTCTTACTTGTTGTGTCTTCTCTCTCTGTCTCTCTCTCTGTGAATTTGCGTACATCTTTATGCCTGAGTATGATATTAGTAATGACTAGTATATATTAGTAATGACTAGTATATTAGTAATGACTGCTATATATTTGTAGTGAACAAATATATAGCAGATACTTAACCATTATTATTATTAGTTTTGGGTTTTTTTGCCAAATTTTCCTAAATGTTTCTTAACATTTCTTTGTCTAGTATTTTCATTTCATGATCTGCTGTTTAGATTTCCAACAAGGATCAACCTTAATTTTTTTTTTTTTTTTGTCAGCTGCCATCTCTAATTGCTAAAAAATTTCTTCACCTTCTTCCTTAGTAGAACCATCTGGGATAAGTGGCACAAATAAGTCTCACTGTCCAATTCCCTATTTTGACATTTGCCATGTCACTTTATTTCATATTGACTGCCAAGAAGAGCATCCTTGTGGTCAGTGTTGAAAACTGTAGTCTACTTCCTTTCACTGATAATTAATTCCTGAATATCCATCTAGTATTTTCTATTTAGAAGAATCTCACTTTTTCATGCCATCTTTGTTTTGGTAATGGATATGAGAATGGCTCATGGAGAGAGAGAGAGATACCAGAAAATAGTGTATGGAGGAGCAGAGTCCAGGATGAGGCAGGCGACCAGTGGTGTGCCTCAGGGCTCTATGCTTGGGCCGTTATTGTTTAATTTGTACATAAATGATATAGGAAATGGCTTATAGGGAGATATTCAGTTGTTTGCTGATGATGCAAAGTTGTGTAGCGCAATAAAAAATCAAGCTGATGTTGAGAGTTTGCAGGATGATTTAAATAAGCTGGCAAAATGGGCAAAAGATAATGAATGTCAGTTCAATGCGGAAAAGTGTAAAGTCATGCATTTGGGGATTAAAAGATTACCAGCTGTGTACTACATTGATGGAAAGGTACTCCAAGAGATTGATGAGACTTCATCTCCCTATCTACCAACACTAAGGGTGTTGGTAGATAGGGAGATGAAGTTCAGAGAGCACATTGCTAAGGTGTCCAAGATTGCACATAGGATTATTTGGTTGTTGAGGAACACACTGACATCCAGAGATAAAGAGGTTATTATTCTCCTTTATAAGGTGCCGATACTTCCACATTTGGATTACTGTGCTCAGGTCTGGTCACCTGGATTCCTTGGAGATGAAGAGGTTGTGGAGAGGGTTCAGAGAAGAGTGACCAAGTTGGTGAGTGATATAAAAAATGCCCCCTACATTGATAGATTGAGAGCTTGTGGATTGCAGAGATTGGTTGATAGGTGAAGAAGAGGGGATATGATAGAAACATTTAAATTACTGAAAGGTTTTTATAGGATTGATGCAGGTGAAATGTTTCAGATGTGTGATAGTGATGGAAGAACAAGAGATCATCTCTGGAAATTAAAGAAGAGTGTGGTTAACAAAGGTGTCAGAACAAGGTTTTTTGCCTGGAGGATGGTGAACGAGTGGAATTCATTGCCTGACATAGTTGTGAGCTCTTCGTAAATGAATTCAAGAAGAGATATGATAGATATTGTTTTGCTAGTTTGGGTCTCCCACGATGAGTCTACTGACTCCATGGAGATACCCGTAATAATAATAATAATAATAATAATAATAATAATAATGCAAATATGTTGATCAAAAGAAGTAGAACTGGATAAAGAACACAAATTCTTCATACTGCTTTTCCATTAATACTTCTTACACTGATGGTGCTTCTCTTGAATTTTGTTGATGTAGAGCTGGAGTTTGTTCCAACAGCTGGAACAAACTCCAGCTGAATTTTTATTAATCAACTGGTCCATTGAGGAAAAGAGCATGGACATATTTAATCAGTTTAAGTCCCAGTCAGTGAATTGCCATCATGTTCAACAATCAGTTTGTTTCAATTTAAGCCAACTGGAATTTGGTTGGCTACATCCGAAATTTCCAACGTATCTTCTTTTGTTTAGTATCCAGGTAGATACCTACTTATTAGACCAGAAACTTCTATATCCTATAGGAGTTTCTGGTCCTAATTTACGCTCACACGTAGACCTACACATTTTATCATGTAGGCATTCAGAACTAAAATCCTACAGAATAAGCTGGTTACTCCTTATTCCTGGAGGTGTCCTATGTCTGTAGAAATGTGTGTTCAGGGGGACAAAAAATGAGTTTCCAGGTGAAAAAACCTCCTACCTTCATATGAGACAGCTAACTCACCTTTGGTTGAAAGAGATCAGACAAAGGACTAAAGGGCTTGGGCATATATGATTTCATATATGCCCAAGGTGGATAGCTCAAGACTGACAATCAAGTTATAGCTAAGGAGCTATGGAGACTCTATTAAAAAATATCAATGTGAATACAGAAGTGGGTCTGGATGGCATTCAGACAATCAAGTTATATCTAAGGTTAGTATTAAGATGGACAGGATTAAGTACAATTTCTGTTGATTCCACAGCTCTTCTCTCCAGCTCATTGGGCACAAAAATATGTTTTCTGATTTGTTTCAGATTACTTGATGAGTGACAGAATCTTCACTGTTAGGGTGAAAAGATTTAAGAATGTGATTAAATAGCATGCTAGCTCTAGTTCTGCCACATGTGATGTCTCTCACAGGTTCTTCCATATACAACTCAGTGGATTTCTCCATCTGATTAAAGTAGGGCACATTTCAGTTACACCAAAGACAATAAACTCCTAAATACCTCAGGCTGTCATGTTTGTTTAAGGTGTACCCAGTAAGGAATAGAGTTTGTATAGATGATGATGTTTTCTTAATTTGGAGCCACAGATCAGATTATTTAAAGGAGTTCTGAACCATCTCTACAACCAACACCTCTTCTTTCACTATGTGTTATTCCCGCTTCCTATACAGGGTCACCATGTTTCTTAGATGCGACTTCTTGTTAGTACCACTCCCAACTGACCTGTCACCTGGCCTGCTGCTGGGGGAGGGGATATATTTTGGCTGTAGTAGTGTATGGTCACGAGGCCTTTTTGCCTGCTTTGTAGGATGAAAAATGCCAGATAAACTGGTGGAAAAAACCCTATTGCCCGCTCCCAAGCCGGCTAACTTGGCTATGGCTGAGGAAGAGCCTCAAATTCCTCATGTCTTCGACGTGAATTGAACTTGAGACACTCCTTCCCCAATCATATGGTTGTGAAGGGCAAAGCCACTAGGCTAACCACGCGAACCCTCTACAATCAACACCCAAGAATGCAATTTACCTCAGAATTTGGAAATGGTTCTCTCTCATTCCTGAATGTCAAACTCACTTGTGTGTCAGAAAAACTGAAGATCTCTATTTATATAAAACCCACACACATCAAAAGATACTTTCACGTGCAATCTCATAATTATCTGCCCCAACAGCCTTGCATCATTTCTACATTAGATAACTGCACTTGCTCAGTCCTCAGTGAAGAAGAAGAGATCAGCAAAGAACTAGTTTCTTCTTACATCCTTCCAGAAAAATGGTTATCCTAAACAGACTGTTCATAAGATACTATTTATTCTTCCTGCTCATAATACTTAAAATAGTACTAATATAAAAGGCTTTATATCTCTACTATATATCAGCTCTGTTTCACCAAAGTTAGCTAAAATTCTCAAGGAAGTTAAAATCTGCACTACTTTAGTCTTAAAAAAAAAAAGAACATAAAAGATAATCTAGAATGGATAGCCAAGAAGTAGACTATCTCACCATGCATTAGAGAAAAACCATTTTATAAGGTGGAAGAAAGCCAAGATACCTCACAAAGTACGGCTAGATGAGCATTGTGTGCAATAGTGTGTACCTCCCATGATGAGTCTCTGACTTCATGGAGGTTAGATGTTAATAATAATAATAATAAATCCCAGTTTAAATTGAAGTTCTATAGAATCCTGTTAACTGTAACAGAATAGATGGTATGATTTTAATTATATTTTGGCACACTGCCCTATCTACCTATCAGCATCAACAACAGCTGTTACCACAAAGATTGCCACTGTCACACTATATGCAAGTAACTGCCCTTGTTATCTAGGTCATTTTAGTTTGTGTCTTCACTGATGGTGTAATGTTAAATTGCCTCTGATAATGCTAGCTTTAGCTAGCGAAACTTTGGCTATAAATAATCAATTTTAGATAGTAAATTATTTATTTGCATTTCAGTGTCTATGTAGTTTTTCTTTCCACAAATTTTTACATGAATATGATATCTGCATTAATTCAACCTTGGTATCTTGGGTCTGGTTTCCACTGATGGGACCTCTTGTCCTGATCATTCCTGATTTACACTCTCAAGTAGATCCACACTTTACTGTGTAGGCATTCTAAACCGAAATCCCTACAGAATAGGTTGGTTACTCCTTATTCCAGGAGTGTCTTATGTCTGTAGAAGCGTGTGTTCACTGCACCGGTATGCCTGTTCTGAGGGACGAAAAACCAGAGTTTCCAGGTGAAAAAACCCTCTACCTCCATATGAGACTGGCTAACTCACCTTTAGTTGAAAGAGATCAGATAAAGTTTCCTCATGTTACTGACGGGAATCAAACCCAGGGTCTTTCCAACCAAAGGGCTTCGTCTATACTGACTTAGCGACAGAAGCTCTGGGACCTCAGTAAAGGTTGAAATTGGTTTTGTTAGTGACTCCCAACCTAATGCACAGTATTATGCACATCAAAAAGGAAATGCGCTTTGTATTATGCACATCAAAAAGGAAATGTGCTTTGCATTATGAAATACTAAGGCAAGTGATGTGAAGTCATCAGCCTCTATATACAAGTAGTCTAGATGTTAAGAAACTTCATGATGTGCAAACTTTGCTTACACTTGGATAAATGATTAAACAAGAATATCATTTCTTGGCAAATATAATTACATCCTTATGTATGAAGATTATTCCAATGGCTTTCACTCCTTTATCTTTCAATTCAGAGCAATTTTTCTTGTTTGAAACATCAAGGAAGTTACACGCTGATATTGTTACTTCTCTAGAAAATCATTGTTTTGTGAGGGATTACCATAATTGGTATTCTCCCAATATATATCATATGAAGGAATTGTGAATGTTGTGTTGAAATTGTTTTGATGAAGATCTCTCCTGTGGTCAGCTTTCAGGATTGAGACCACGTTTTAAAGTAAATAATGAGTTTAATAAAAATGAGCAATTATAATTCTACTAGTTTCGTAAGTTGTCAGACTTGCATCGTCAGGGGTACTAGCAAAAATGTTATACACAACAAAAGACTAGAAACATTTAATTACACATATTAGATGTTATAAGAACTTCACAATTGGTACATACAATAAGTAACTGGATTAAAAATGTTAAATTCATTACTGCTAAATTCATTAAATTGCTTTAGTATCCCATAATGTAAAGCACACTTTCTTTTGGATGTGCATTGGAAGATATCTCCTGTATGGAATTTTAAACTAATTTTGGGGATCCTGCCAGCCATTTCAAATAATGGATTAAGAAGAGTGATACCTTCCCAACTGGATGTTTACTGGTATAATGAATTATTTAGATATGATTGTGTGTTTGTATATGTTTCTGATGTTTTTTGTTTCTTTTTGTAAATGTTGTTTTAATTTTGGTTACAGTCTTGCTTTGGCCTCTGATAAATTGAAGATGAAAGATTCATGTCAAAAGGGAGACTGATTCAGCACAAGAGTTCCTCACTCAATATGTAGCCACATATGGATGTCCGTTATATCACCAGCAACATGTGGCTGCACTATGAAGTGAAGCTGGTCTGGTTGACCAAGTGGTTAGTGTACTTGCTCTCCAACTGATATGTTGTGGATTTGAATCCCATTATGGACATGGATGTTTGTGATTGTCTTACCTTGTGTATTGCTATAACCTTAGATATAGTGCAGTATGGCTCTTGTGCTGTTCTTGCACCATTAAAACCATAAATGATCATCATCATGAAGTGGAAAGAAAAAAGCTACCTCAGACACCATACAGGCAGCACAGCAAGCTTTGGACCCTGTCTTCAGACAGCAGGAAATAAGACTAACTGTGACAGAATTGACTGTCGCACACTAGTTGAAGCAAAGATACCACCAGATCGCCTTTTTTTTGATCTGTCAGCAGGTCCAATGGTCAATGGCAATGTCTGCCATAAAGTGTGAATTGTAGTACAGGAAAGTTAAAATTCAGGAGAATCAGACTGAAGAAGATGGAAAAAAGATAAAGAAACAGAAAAAGAATGAAAAGGGCCAATACAAACACTGGGAGGCCTCCTCCACAAATAAGAGTCACACATAGAGAGGTAGGTGGTTAAGGCAAACCACAATTATCTTCATATCTTTCTATGGCCTTTGTCCAAAAACAGGTAATGTTGGCTAAGAGATCGATCTACTGTAGAGCAAAGGGATGGTGAAATTCATAGGATTGTCACTAATTAATTGTCTGGCCTCCAGGTGACCAAGAAGTTGGCTGTTGATAACCTTCTTCATAGTTTTTGGGAAAATTAAAGTGAGGACAATGGACTAATAGTTTTATTGCTGACATTCATTTCCTTTCTTTGTGATGGGTCAAAACAGATTTGTTTCCATACACTCAGGTAGATGAAATACAAACGAGAAAGAATGTAAAAGTGATATGGGATGGGCATTAATTCTTGATTAATGCCCATCCCATATGATCAGAAGACTTTTTAATATCTATACTATTAAGGATTAGCTTTCGATATCTTTCTGACAAAAGATCAGAAGAGGCATGCAGTGATTTGTTATTGTCAAAATGGGAGTTTATTTTCCTTGATTGTTTATATTATTATTATTACCCAAAGATCTCACGGAGTCAAACACTCATCTGGGAGTTCCTTTTATCACACATACAGCTTATCGTACCGCGCCTTGAACACATTCAAACTCCTTGCAGACACCATACTCTCAGGCAAGGCATTCCGATTATTTACAACTCTGCACGAAAAAACATGCCTCTCACTCCCCTACTCACACCCTATTTATACAGTTTCCAGGAATGACCTCTGGTTCTCCCTTGAAAAAGATGGAAGAGAAGAATGATGCCAGGATGTCAGCTTATTTTTACATGATGTTCTGGATGTGACAGAAGTGGAATATAGAAGGCAGAAACTTTATTCAAATGCCTTGGCAAAGAACAGACTCAACCCTGTAATCTGGAGGCAAGTTTTCCACATTTCAATCTTTCAAAGTTCTATTTAGATTTGCTTATTTATTTATTATTATTTATTATTATTTATTTATTATATATATTTAGCTGCAGTGCATGATTGTTGTGAAACTGGAAGTTCTGTTTCAAGCCACTTCTAGCTCAATTAAAGAAAATCTTTTGCTTAGACCGTTTTGACACTCTTGTTGATGAGTCAAAATTTGCATACTGGTTGAAGGCTTAGGTGAATTAAGGATGAAGGCCTTTATTCCAGCAGAGTTATTTGGTTGGAGCAAATGATTGGAACAGGAGAATGAATCTGCCCATGGAAAGGAGGAATGAAATAATGGAGGTTATTTTTCATGAGGAAGTGCCAAACAGGATGATTTCCATATTGACTCTGTAGCACCAAAGAACATGAAACTGAAAGTGAGTGAGTGAAGGATGTCACAATGTAAGGAAACTTTGATGACTTTATGAGATGTACTACCAAGAGGTGATATCTACAGTACATCTGGAAGAAGTGGTTAAGAAAAGGTCCAGGTGTGTTGGATAGTAAGGATTATTCTCGAAGGGAAGAACAGGAAAGGAAAGGAAAACAGACTATCACTGTCTAAAAAGAAAAAGAGATTATTGCTCCAGATGAATCCTTAGTGTTATATCAGTATTAACAGTACATAACTTGATATTTCTTTGAGCTTGATCAGTAGAATTTCAGAAGGGAAACGAGTGTGAGTTATTAATATTGAAGTCTAATTGAATTGAACTTTTTAAGAAGGAAAGAAGATGACTTTAGTGTTTTAGTACATAGTCAGAAAATTCAGCTCCAGAAATAAATAAGCAAATGAGGTCAGAGTAGTTATATGAATTTGAAAAATAATAAAAACAGCAAATCAATGCATGCTATCTTTATTGTTTTATTTGGTCTTTATTTATGGCATGTAAATTATGAGTCAGAGAAAATCATAAAGAGAGGCTTATGTGTTCGTCAGACATGTTGTAATAGATTTAACGGTATTGATATGAACACAGATGGATAAGAAAATAACTATTTATTAACTTAAAAGCTAATATTTCGCTGGTATTATATCCAGCATCTTCAGAGCACACAACACAAAGTTTGTTACAAATGCAAGACAACCACAATCCAGTGTAAAACAGTGGGGCTAGTATAAGTAATTGCAGTGTGCAACACAAGACTAAAGTCCCAATATGGTGCAATCTAAGTTTAAAAAAAAAAAAAAAAGTAGTTCAAAGTTTTGAAATAGTAGTCCAAATAATAGTCTTAGAAAGTTTGAAAAAAATAAAATAAAATAAAATAAAAGTAATAAATATTAATTTGGTCTTAGGATGACTGTCTCTTAAATCTTTGGTAGATTTATACAGCCATACTTGTTAAGGTTTGGAGTATGTTTTAAGGCTTCTGTTGATTCCAGGAACAACCTCTCTGACTTGTAGAAGCTTCTGTGCATTACTTTTGTTTCTTTCCAATTGATCCTGTGTGCAGGGGTATCCAAAGCGTGGTCTGCCAGACCCGACATACCTTAGCGAAAGTGCCGGATATATTTTTTGTGTTCACTGAGGCGGTTGTCCACAGTTCTTCCTGTCTGTCCGTAGTAGGCTTGATGGCAAGAACAGGGCACTTCATAGACTCCTGGATGTGATAAAGGAGTGCATTTGTCCTTAGGTGAACGGATGAGAGTTGCTAATTTTACATAAGGTTTAAATGCTGTGCGCAGTTGGTGTTTGTTAAGCACCCTAGATATCTTTTGAGATGTGCCTTTAATGTATGGGATGGTGATAGTTTTGTTATAGTCTTCTGTGGTAGATAGTGGAGGATTTTTGGGTAGCATTTAGTATTTTATCTATCTTATGAGGGTTATAGCCATTGGTCAGGAAGGTGTGACGTAGATGAGAAAGTTCAGCAGTGAGAGCAATGTCATTGGAACAGATTGCTGTAGCTCTATGAGTTAGTGTTTTTAAGATACCATATTGTTGAGAAGGGTGATGGTGTGATTGTTTGTGTAAGTATCTCCCTGTATGTGTGGGTTTTCTATAAACCGAAAATTATAAGGAACCTTATGGAAGACATGTGATCAGTGTGTCCAGGAAGGGCAGGCAGTCATTGGCTTCTAGTTCCATTGTAAAGTGGATTTTAGGGTGCTGGCTATTTAGATGCAGTTATTTTCTTATTTTTTTATGTAGTTATTTTCTTTCCATCTGTGTTCATATCAATACCGTTAAATCTATTACAACATAAAGAGAGAATTCCTAGATTGATTTTGTAGCATATTGGATCTGATGAATGCACAAGTACTTATGAAGTGAATATGGAAGTGCATTTCTTATTTTTGTTGTTTTGTGTTTTTTTATGACATTTTGATGATGTGTTCTGTAGAGGGTTTTTTTATGGCATCTTTCATGGTTGACAATAACAAAGAGTTAATTATAGACTAGGTGTATGCAGTGTAAAGATGACAAACTTGTTGATAAATCTCCCACATAGTGACCACCATATCTGCTCTTCAGTTCTGACCTCAACAGTTTCCCCTATGTGACATCACCTACACGCCCTTCCGCATCTCACTCTCATGAATACTGAATACTGGTGAGAGTGAACTATACAAATCTCTGAAGAGAGGCGAAACTATAAGGAGTGAATAAACAAGAAGTGAATAAAGCACTGACTAAGCTAAATATTAAAAAGGCTGTAGGTAAGTGATATATTGTCATATAATTAAGAGGATGTGTAAAGAGCACTCTGCCTGTGACCTGAATGTTTGATGAAAGTCTTGTGATAGTTCTAAAGGAGTAGAATGGCTAAATAACACACCAATGAACAATTGTGCCAAAACAGATATTTTAATTATGAGTCTGAATGTCTTCAGAGATTATTAAGGCACTTGAAAGATTTGATTAGGAACAGAATGATACCGGATTAAACTGATGGTAGGATTCTTCATGATTATTAGTATGGGTTTGTAAAGGAGAGTACTAGGTTTAGTACCATAATAAACCTGCAGGTGATGTGCAGAACAAGAGTCTGATATATGGTGATATTTTAAGACTTTGCAAAGACATTTGATCATGTGCCAAGTTAGTGTACAACTTGAAGAAGACAGGGATGAATAACAGATCAGTCTGATGAACAGGAAATTTGACAAGTGAATGATACCAACAAATCTGTGTGTGTGTGACATTTCAGAAAAGGATGATGACCAGTGTGCCATGAGTCTCTATGTTCATGGACCACTACTGTTTCACTTATTTGTTAATGTTATTTCAGGTGAAATGAGGGGATATTCACTTATTTACTGACGATACAAGATTGGGGAATATTATATGCAGTGATGATGTCAATTCTCTTCAAAAAGATTTACATTGATTTTTTGATTAAAAAGATGAGTGGAATGTCCATTTTAAATTCAATTAAAAATTTGCATTTCAGAGTGTAGAAGTGTAAAAACAAAAATGACACAGCGATAAGGCAATATCTCTCTGTATAAGGCTTTAATCAGGAAACACCTCAAGTTTTGTGTGAAGACTTGGTTACATGGTTACTGTTGTGATGAGAAATTAAGATACCTGCTTATTGAAGGCCTGAAGTGGCTTGAAAAAGTTCCATGTTTGGCCTTTAGAGTGGGTTTCAGGATTAGGTAAAAATTAATAAAGATAGATACAAAAAAATGTATAAAATCAATAAAATAGGGAAAAATCATTAGAAAACCCATGTTACAAATATACTATAGGTTTACAAATAAACCTTTCGTGGATTGGAACAACATAAAAAAAATCAAGATTTTGGAATAATGGTTGGTTATTTTTTTAATTACCCAATCAAGTAATAAACTCTTCTACGAGGAATGTCCAGAAAGTAAGTTCTGTTTTTAAATATTTTCACTGCACTGCTGTGATCGCAATGGTGTGCATGTGTGCTGAGTTTGTTGATTCCTTAGCAAGGCACTGGTGCTATTTTCAGACATTCTCGCAGCGCATACTCATCTTGTTGTGTGTTTATAATGTCTAAGAAAATCAAACCACCTGCCACATGTGAAATTAGGTCAGTTATCTGTTTCTTGCATGTGAGGAACATTAAAGCAGCTGAAATTCATCAGCAAATTATTGAGGTTTATGGAGAACATGCAATGAGTGATTCAATGGTAAGAAGATGGCTAAGACTTTTTAATGAAGGAAGGACAGGTGTGCGAGATGATGAACGGAGCAGGCAACCATCTTTAGTTACTGACGATTTAGTGCATTCAGTTGAAGAGAAGATTCAACAGAATAGGGGATTCACTATGATGTCACTCTCGCTCCAATTTCCAGAAGTTTCACATGTCTTCATGAAATTGTGTCAGAGAAACTGAATTATCGGAAATTGTGTGCACTCTGGGTGCCGAAGTTGCTTACAGAACAACACAAAGTGTCGGATGGGCAGTGCGTTGGAATTCTTGACACTCTACCATGAGGATGGTGATGCTTTCCTGAGCAGATTTGTCACTGGGGATGAGACTTAAGTGCTGCACACAACCCCTGAATCCAAACAACAGTTCATGGAGTGGAGGCACACCTCATCACCAGTCAAGACAAAATTGAAGACAATGGTTTCCACTAAGAAAATCATGTGCACTGTGTTTTGGGACAGACAAGGAATTTTTCTGGTAGACGTCTTGGGTCAAGGCTTCACAATAAACATGAGTATGTACTGCCAAACCCTTAAGAAACTGCATCGTTGATCCAGAATAAATGACATGGCATGCTTCAAAGGGGTGTTGTTTTGATTCATGATAACGTCCACCCACACACACACGGCCGGCGTAACACAACTTCTTGCCACTTTCGGCTGGGAACAATTCCATCATCCTCCACATAGTCCTGATCTTGCACCAAGATACTTTCACCTGTTCAAACATCTGAAATCTTTTTTTTGGTGGCTGGCGGTTTCAAGATAATGACGAGGTCAAAGAAGAAGTTGATACGTAGTTTGCGTCACCTTCTACAAAGAAGATATAGAACTCTTGGTGCCCCATTATGATAAGTGCTTGAACAATGGCAGAAATTATGCAGAAAAGTAGTGAAAGATATCTACTTTAATTTCCAATAAAGTTTTTTTTGTAAGTATAGCTGTATTCCACAAGTGAAGAGGAGGACACAATTTGGTGTAAAGTGGATGACAAACAATATTAAACAAGAACTGAATGAAAAAGAGGCTATGGAAGAGATATAAGGAGACAGGTGAAGGTCAGCTGCATGAAGAATATAAGACACAAGCCAGAAGAGTGACTAGTGTGGTAAGGAAGACGAAACTGGAATATGAGAGGAGATTAGCCCTAAGATCCAAAGAAAATCCTAGGGTATATTTTAGCAATGTGGCCAGTAGGAGGAGAAATTATTGTGGAAGAATGACATTGTGGGATAAAAATGGGATTAGAGTGAATAATGCAGAGGACATGGTGGAATTGTTCAATGAACACTTTATTGGTGTATTTCATCCTGGAGGAGTAAATTTTAATACTAGAGGGATAGGGCAGGCGCGAGGGTTAGAGGTGCAGGAGGAGAGTGTGTTCCACATGCTGAGTACTCTGGATATCAGTAAAGCTGTGGGACTGGATGGTATTACACCAAGAGTCTTGAGAGAATGTGCTAAGGAACTTACAGCTCCTTTGACATGGCTTTTCAATGAAAGTCTGGCTATGGAAAAGGTGCCCAGAGAATGGAAGGAAGGTAAGATAGTGCCATTGCATAAGGGTGGTAGCAGACTGGAAGTGTCCAATTACAAGCCACTTTGTGTGTCATCAGTAGTTGTTAAGATCTTGGAGAAATTAGTCAGGGACCGTATACAACATCAGGCAGATGAGGGTAATGTTATCTGTGAGAGTCAACATGAAGTTGTGAGGGGACACTCTTGTTTTAGTAATATGCTAGCCTTTTATAATAAAGTTACAAGAGTAGTAGATGAGGGAAAGGCATATACTGCAATTTTCTTGGATTTAGCAAAGACATTTGACAGGGTGCCACATGATAAGCTGATATTTAAGTTGCAGCACATGGATTTGGATGTCAGATTGGCCAACTGAATACAGGATTGGTTGTCCGATAGGTATCAGAGAGTTGTGTGCCTGGTGGGGCAGTTTCAAGGATGCAGAAGGTTACAAGTGGAGTCCCACAGGGCTCAGTGCTGGGACCTATATTGTTTAACCTTTATATCAGTGACATTGTCAGTGGATTGCAGGAGGATATTCAGTTGTTTGTGAATGATGTGAAGCTGGAAAGGGTTATTAGTAAGACTGCAGATGTGGTGGTCCTGCAAGAGGATCAGAATAAGCTAGACAGATAGACAAATGAATGGGGTTGTCAGTTTAATGCAGCAAAATGTAAGGGCTTGAGGTTTGGGGCACATCGATGGGACGCTGCATAGTGTATTGGAGAAGATATACTGGAGGAAGTATGAGAGACAAGAGATCTGGGATTGATGATTGATAGAAACCTGAAATTTAGGGGACATATTGCACAGGTGGTGAAGGTAACACAGAGGATTGCTGCAATAATGAGAAGGAAACTGACCTGCAGAGATAAAACAGTTATCATTCCATTGTATAAGACCCTGATCAGACCACACTTGGACTATTGTTCTCAGATTTGGATAGACTTTGTGTTTTCCTAGGAGGGACCGCCCACGATGAGTCTTGATAGATTTGTGTTTTCCAGGAAGGACCTCCTGCGATGAGTCTTTTGAATCCTTGGAGGCCTAAATAATAATAATAATATTTTTGTTTCTCTGACAGCCCATCGGGAAACTTGGACGTTCCTTGTATGTTAATAGCATGCATCAACTGAGCAATGGATAACGTGGAAAACCCTCGTCTAAAGGCCAAACAAAAAATGTTTTTAAGTCACTTCAGAGCTTCCCACAATCAGAATAATGGTTTCATAGCAAGTTATCTAAAGACATTCAGAAACAGGCTACCATTTATCAATATTCTGAAATTTATTATTATTATTATTATTATTAACATCTGACTTCTATGGAGTCATATACTCATTCTGGGAGGTATATCTTAATCATTATGATAAGGTATAATAATATGCCTAGTTGCCATAATACGCCAGTCTGGTTGGCCTAGTGGTTAGCATATCTGCTCTCCAACCAAAAGGCTGCAGGTTCGAATCCTGCCAATATCTGCCACATCCACCCATCCATCTGCTTGCAAGAGGAAGTGATTCGTTGCTCCATAACAGAACTTTCCAGGCTTCCAACTGCACATGCTCTTTGCACCACCGAAGATGACTGAATGTTGTTCAGAGTTTGAATATTGCAGTCCTACCAGAGAAATCCATGTTGTGAGTCTTGGTTTCAGATGTTTTTGTGCATCAATACCCAGAACTCCACATTCAATGTGCCAGCTGATGTATGGCAATTTTTACATATTATCCTCCATAGCACCCTACAGTTACATTTGGTGAGGGTGACAGGTGCAAAGAGCATGTGCAGTTGGACATGGAAGCCTGGAAAGTTCTGTTATGGAGCAACGAATCACTTCCTCTTACAAGCAGATGGATGGGTGGATGTGGCAGATATTGGTGAAATCTCTTACCAACTATGAAATTCGGATATGGCAGTATGATATTATGGCCCTATTTATCCTGGTTTGGCCTCTGACCTCTGTTAGTGGTGCAACAAACACTGAGCTCTGAAAGGTATCTGAACATTCTTGAAATGCAGCTTTGTGGTGTTTCTGCAGCACTGACCATTATGTCTTTCACCAAGACAATCACCATGTCATAAGGTTGCTAATGTAATTGCACGGTTTGTGGACATGAACATCACCACACTTAACTGGCCCCCACAGAGTCCTGATCTCAATCCTATTGACCATCTGTGGGGTGAACTGGAGCATCCGGTAAGGTCAAGGGACATCCATCCCACAACAGTCCAGGGTCTCATTACATGTCTACTGGAAGAATGGTGCAAAATTCCCATTAATCGATATTGTATGCTTTTGGAAAGTGTGCCCTGTAGGATTGCTGTAATCACTGCAGCAAAAGTAGGTCCTACATCTTATTAAGGTGGGCATCACAGCTATTTGTTACTCACAATATGGTGTCTGTTGTTGACTTGTTTACAAGCAGTGTATACACACACACACATATATATATACATATGCAAAGGGAAACACATTTATATAACTTTCATAAAATATTGGGCTGTACTATAATAAAAATTAAATTGCACATCATTCAGAATGGATGTAATTGTAGAGTTAATTCAAAATTCTACAAGTTATTTTTGAATAAATAACTCTATAATTTTTTACATCCATTCTGAATAATGTGCATCCATAGAATTTTTAACCCATTAAAAAATTGCATTTAGCATATGATAATTCATTCATAAACAATTCATTTTTGAAAATATCATGGAAACTAAATTTACTGTTTTCTAAAACAACTACATTTATTAGGAGCATGGTGATTTCAGTAATTATTTATTATGTTTCTATATATATATATATAGTATCCAGCAATATTATTAAAAGTATATTAGTATGTGATTTAGGAGAGGGAGATCTACAGCGGATGCAACATATACTCTTTTACAATTAGCTGAATTGATGTGGAGAAAAAAAAACAGAAATGTTTACTGCTGCTTTATAGACTAAGCAAGCAATTAATTCAATAAACAGAAATAAATTGTTTGAAATTTAAGAACAAAAAATAAAGGAGGGAAAATACTCAGTATCATCCTCCAGTGCTATAAAACTACAATGGCAACAATAACATTTGGAGCAGTTAAAACTTAATACCAGTTAAAAGAGGTGTCCTGTGTCCTGCATGGATATTCACTTTCACCATATTTGTTTCATCATAACCTGTACATGGAATAACTAGTACAAGTCTGTTCCAGAAAAAAACATTGGAATAACTATGAATGGACAAAATTTACATCATATAAAATATCCAGATAATCTAGTATTATTTGAGATAATAAAGAAGGTTTCAAAAATATTATTGAAAACCTACATAAAAACAGTAAACTATGAAATGCAAATAAATTTTAATAAAAAACCAAAATAATGGTAACAGTCAGAAATGGAGAAAAGCTTAACTTAAAAGTGGAAGGAAAATATATTGGAACAGGCTAAAAAAATTCACTTACTTAGGCACCCTGATCACAGTGTGCTCATTTATCCAATAAACTTAAAATTAAAATATATGTGTAATGGTACTCTCCACAGTTCTTCATGGTGCAGAGACTTGGGTTATCAAACAGAAAGAAGAATAAAGATTGCATAGGCTTTAAAAACAAGTGTTTGAGGAAAATGAATGAAACATCATAGAATGCAAATGAGATCAGAAAAAAATTACACCATCATATTTCTGTAATTACAAGAATCAGAGAAAAACAGTTACAGTGGCATGCACATGTGTACTGAATATTTACTGAAAAGTTTCTACAAATTCTTCAAAATGGAAGCATAGAAGAAAATATACCAATGGAAAGACCTAGAAAGAAATGGACAGAAGACATCAAATATATAAGTGATCTGAATTCTAACATAAATTTAATAATTTGGCTGCTGATAGATTGGACTGGAAAGGCACTGTTCATGGTAGCCTCAACCTGCTTTAGGTGGAAGATGATGATAATATGATGATCATCACATGCATGCGGGTTACATGATTCAGAAACTATGCTGCTTACATCAGAAAAGATACTTTTTATCAAACTACTTCATGCCCCAAATAAGTAAGAGATAGTTACAAGAAAAAAGGCAGCAACTTAGCATGTAATGCGGGTTGCAGAAATTCGAATGCAGTATTATCATGGGAAATAGCAATTTCTATAATTTCATTAAAGCAAATTTTTTTTGAAAGTAATTAAAGGAAAAATAATCAAAAAAACTCACTCTTTGTTCCTAGTCAGAAGTCTTTTAATGAAATCCTTTGCCTCTGCAGAAATATTTGCAAAAGCTTCATCATCAAAGTCCCAGTCACATGCTCTAACATTCTTTAGTGTTTCAACATCATTGTCACCAGCAAATGGAGAAAGACCACTAAGCCTGAAAGGAAATATAAATAGTCTGTGATATATATATATATATATATATATACTGGGGGTATCTCCCCCCCCCCGGCGCCCAACGAACGCAGGAAGAAGGAGTGTCCTGTGTTCGAATCCCGTCGCTGACATGAGGAGCTTAGGATCTTTCTCAAATTTACCCAAGTTAGCCCGTTTTGGGGTAGGAGGATTTTACTCCCCAGTTTATGTGGAGTTTTTTTCTCCCGCAAGCAGGCAAACCGGCCTTGAGAACATAACGCTTCTACAGACATAGGATACACTGGTAGGCATAGGGCCAACCACCTTATCCTCATATAACAGTTGCGGTTATAAGGAATAGAAACTCTCAACACGTAGAGGTAAAAGAGGGTTAGATCTATGTATTATTTAGTTAAATTTTCATAATTTTTTTTTTATTCTTATACAGTGAAAGTAATATTTTATTGATTTGTGAGTTTTCTAATCTCAGTTTCATCTTAAAATGGTATAAATATTCTTTCTTACTTTGATACTACAGATTCTGTTGATGGAATATTAATATTCACAAAATTATAACCGCAACCATTATACGAGGATAAGGTTGTTGGTCCTATGCCTCCCAGCGTATCCTATGTTAGAAGCGTTATGTTCTCAGGGCTGGTTTGATTGCTTGTGGGAGGAGAAACCTCACATAAACTGGGGAGAAAAACCCTGTAGTCCTCACCCAAAACTGGCTAACTTGGCTATGTCTAAAAAAGATCCTAAGCTCCTCATGTCAGCGACATGAGGAGCTTAGGATCTTAGGATCTTAGTTCCTGGGTTCGAACCCAGGACACTCCTTTCCCAGCCATATGGTTGTGAAGCAACCAGCCACTGGGATAACCGTGCGAACTAATATGCAGATAATCATAAAGTTATATTTTTATATATAATTTTATTTTGCAAAATTTATCTTGCACTGCATTTACTTTTTATACATCAGTATCGATGCAATTCATTTCAATTTTCTAGTGAATAACATTTTCAGGGAATTTTTTCAGATCAATAGTTCATGCAATGAATTTTCCTTGCGATAAGTTTTCCCCTCGATAAATTGTCCCTGCGATGAATTTTCGGCGATGAATTGTCCATTCGATGAATTTTCCAGCGATGAATTATCCTTGAACCTTGCAAAGATGGTGAAGGTAACAAAGAGGATTGCTGCAATAATGAGAAGGGTGCTGACCAGCAGAGATAAAAGAGTTATCATTCTGTTGTATAAGACCCTGATCAGACCACACTTAGACTATTGTTCTCAGATTTGGTCCCCAGGATTTGAAGGGGATAAATTAACTGTGGAAAGGGTACAGAGGCAGATAACAAAGATAGTTTCAGGACTGTACAATGTTAGTTATGAGGATCGACTGAAGGAGTGTGGACTGCAGAGTTTGGTAGATAGAAGAAGGAGAGGTGATATGATTGAGATTTTTAAACTGTTGAGAGATGGTTACAGGGTTGACACTGGGGAGTTCTTTCGCTTGGTTGAACAGCACGAAGGAGTGATGACAAGGGGCCATCCCTGGAAGTTCTGAAAGGAAAACTGTGAGCAAGAGGGTGAGGAGTGGTTTCTTTGCATAGAGGATGGTTGAGCCGTGGAATGCATTGCCTGATAGAATGGTGAGAGCGAGAACGGTCAATGAGTTTAAGGAGTGGTATGATAGACTTTGTATTTCCTAGGAGGGACCACCCACGATGAGTCTTGATAGACTTGTGTTTCCTAGGAAGGACCTCCCGCAATGAGTATTTTGACTTCTTGGAGGCCTAAATAATAATAATAATAATAATCTATGTAACATCAGCAAATGCTGTATGTCACCTGTAAATCCTTCCCAATGTTATTACTCTGAATATTGATTGAATGACGGTGGACCAAGGACTGAACCACTAGCCATCTTAAATCTTGGAGGCTCATATCTACCCCTCATATACCATTTTATGATATCTGTCAGTCAGCCATCCTCTTATCCACACTTCTTCTCTCGCATAGTCCTAAATGGATTATTTAATGTCGGTCATTCATTGGTAGGTGATATTCTTTGTTAGCCTCCTTCAATCATATCAGTCTCTTGTTCTTGATGTCAGTTGAGAAAGGGGGGAATTTGTCCATTTTTTGATGTTATCAGTCCATTTTAATCGAGGTCAGCCCCTAAACCTTGGTCCCAGAACGACATTAATGTCTGAACCATTTCATCTGTCTTCTTCTGATGACTGTCAGAATATTTTCCCTTCTTCTCCCATCTATTGAATCAATCAGTTTTCAGTCATTTTCATTGGTTTCGTGAGCGGCATAGGGAATTCTCAAAAGTCTTCTGTAAGTTTTCATTTCAAAAGACAGGAGTCTCCTTTCATTTTCTCTCAATAAAGTCCAGGCCTCAGAACCATACAAGAGGATGGAATTCACCAAGGTGTTAATTAGTCTTAGTCTGGTTGTGATTGCTATTCTGTTATCTCCCCACAATGGTTTTAACTTCTGTAGGGCCACGATTGCCTTAGCAATTCCATATTTAATGTCGGTTTTTGAACGACCATCTTGACGCAGCGTGCTTCCTAGATAAATGAACTTGTTTACATTCTCAATTTGTTTATTGCCAATTTATATCTTTAAGAATTCAATGTCTGATTTTGAGGTTATCGTTGTTTTTGTTTTTTGTAGGTTTATGTATAATCCATATTTTTTTAATGTTCCGAAAACACTGCTGGTTAGCTCTTGTAATTCTTCTTCACTTTCTGCCAGAAGATCAATATCATCTGCAAAACGTAAGTTGTTTATTCTTAGTCTGCTAACTACTATTCCAGTGTCATAATCATGAAGAGCTTCATCTATGACATATTCCAGAAAACAATCAAAAAGAAGAGGGGACAAGATGCATCCCTGCCTAACCCCCCATTCTGCCTGGAACAGTTCACTGCTGTAATTTTTAATTTAAATTCTCATATCATTTGAGGAATAAAGAGATTTAATAATCCTAAATTTTGCTGTCAATACCATAATGTTCTAAAATTTTCCATAATGCCTCGAGCCATATTGAGTGAAAAGCTTTTTGAAGGTCTAAAAAAGTTGTGAAAGATTATTTTGTTATGTTCTATGTATTTTTCACCTAGTATGTGTATTACAAACAGGTCCAAACTTGTCATGGTAGTGGCCCTTCATATAATGATTTTGCATTATGGGATAGTCAGGCAGTATTATAATTCAATCCCATATTCTCCAGTTTTTCAATGGTTTTCCTCCCTGCATCTTTGTAAAAAGCCTTAGCAAAATCTAAAACTATCATGGTGTATCCATTCTCTTTGCCTAACTCAACAATAACATTACTATAAAATGTGAGCAAATTGCTCAAACATGAACCTTCCCTTAATAAATCATGCTATTCATTGGAAAACATAGATTCTCTGTTAATCCATTTCTGTATATGAGCTTTTACTAACTTTTCCAAAAAATTTCACCAACAGTCTGGAGATACTGACAGGTTGATAGTTTTACTCACTGGTCTTTGTGCAACCCTTGTACAACGGATTATTATACATTCTTCCCACTCCTGTGGCATCATCCCTGTTCTGAGGCTAAAATTATATAGCATGGTCAAAGGAATAACCAGTTCAGATAAACTTATCAATATGAAACAATTCTTTAGGGCACTCATTGAGGTTAGAATGATCTGGAGGACTGACTTGTTTCTGGAGAAGAGATCCACTAATTACAAAGAGGTCCAAACTTGTCAGGGTAGTGGCCCTTCATATAATGATTTTGCATTATGGGATAGTCATGCAATATTAAAAGTATTAAACAAGAATATAATTGTTTCTATACCTTGTAATCAACTGAAAACACTTTCTAAAATCCTCTCAGATTTATATTAACATGTTTCAGATAGGTTATCCCTACTGAATCCAATTCATTGTCATTGGTATGGTTTGCACCTCCAAAGTGGACATATCCTGCCTATCTATGTAACCCTAGATACTGTGTGCATTTTCTGTCTTCCAGACAAATATTAGATCTTATTCCTTTTTGATGAAAATGTTTCAGTTTGTAGAAATGGTGTGCTGAAATGAAGACAATAATTAAAGAGAAACTATTGTATGTTTATGCAATTTTCTTGTAGATTTATTATACGGTATGGTGCAACAAAAAAAAAAAAAAATAGTACTGAACTTCGACACCCCCCCCTTCAGTAGATATGCTATGAGATATACTGTTTGACTGCATGCACATTAATAGAAGAGCACGTGTAGAGTCTATCTATGCCATTACATTTAGCTGTTGCAATGGTGTTGACATTGGAAGAAAGGACATTTATTGTTGAGCATTATTTTCATTTTTACAGAGTTGGTAGAGCAAATGATCCAAGACTATGACATGTTTGTGACCAGTTTGTTCATCATTTCCATAAGCATGTCCCAAGCAACAGTGTCATCATTGCTTTAATCAAGAGGTTCTGACATATCAAGAGTGCAAAGCAAAGGGCATTCGGGGAGAGCACAAACTGCTAACAAATGAGACCGTGATTCTCATTTGTGCTAACAAATGAGAATCACGGGCATGTGCTGGAGCAAGTGCTACAGTCTCCAAAATGCAGTCAACACCGAAAAGGGATAAAACTTGAGATACCAATTTGGTCACCAAAGGGCTGGGTGCCTTTTCATACATCATTCAGGTAGGCCAGTGATTAACAGCAATGGATTATGCTGCATGGCGGGAATGCTGTGCATGAGTGTCCAATGTCTATGAAGATCCGTCCTTCCTCTATAATGTCTGGTTCTCAGATGAAGCACATTTCCATCTAAGCAATGATGTAAACAGACGAACCTACAGTTTTCTTGGTTTCACAAGACCTGAATTTCTCTAAGAGAAACCTCTTCACAGTGAGAAGGTTTATGCAATCACGTTCCAGCCATGGAAAAATTAGGCCTTACTTCATTGAAGAGGGTAGTGTAGCCATGACCTTGAATAGCAAATGCTACATCGAGAATGTACACAGGTATTCCAACAGGACAGAGCAACCTGTCACACATCATGTGGTTTCCATTAATCAGTACACTTCCCCGAGAGGTTCATTTCAAGATTCGGAGAATTCCTGCATTCTTCATGTTCTGCTGATCTCACATCACTTGCCTTCATTTGAAATATGTTGAAGGAATGGATATTCCATCACCTGCCTTCAAACCTTGATGAACTAAGGGATAAAATTATAAGATATGTCCAGCAAATGTTCCAACCCTTGATCTCCAAGATAACAAAGAACCTTTGTATGCATTACAAAACCTGTCTTGAAAGACAAGGTGCCCATTTCAAGCACATAATCTACCATTGTTAATGCTTTATTCAACCAAGATTCCACCAATAGTTGTGGATGTACATATCATCACGTGTAAACATATATTTCTTTGTTAATAAACCTGTTAACTCCATAATATATATTGTTGTAGTTATTCAGTATATATATATATTTTTTACACCATAAGAAATCAAACTTCTTCTTAACAAACTAATAGCTTTGTTAAGAAAATAATCATGTATATGGAGAATAACAGTAATTGTTTTGAATGTATAAGATTAATGATAATAAAAATTCGTCATGTGCATCATTTGACATATGAAATGAAATTCACTGTTGTGCAGGGTCTTTAGATGGCTATTGGCATAATTGAATGATTTATGGTTTATTGGACCGGGACAGCAAAAGTCATACTATGGCAGACTAAATGTTACAAGCAGTACAGAAGGTATTAATAGACAGTAATAAAATGATAAATTAATAAATAATATATACTGTACAAAAGCGAATTTTCTAAAAAAAAAAAAAAAAATTATAAATTCAGAAGTTCAGTACATACACAGAAATATAATTCATAATCAAATGTGCTTAAATAAATATATATATATTTTTTTAAAAAAGTTAAACACATTCAATTTGTCTAAGTGTAATAACATCTGCTTGAGTGTATATGGCTCAGCTAGGTTAGTAAAAATTTCATTCTTCTCTTGTGTGAAGTGCTGGCACTTCACCAGAATATGATAAATGGTGAGATGTGTGTTGCATTTTTCACACATAGGTGGGTCATCAGCTTTTAGCAAATAAGAATGTGCAAGAAGACTATCACCTATGTGTAGCCTAGCAAAAACAACTTTCTCTCTTCTGTTCCTATGTTGACTAGGCTGCCAATGCTTTACTTCAGGCTTCTTATGCAATTTGTTTGTGAGTACTTCCTGCCATAAAGATTTACATTGGATAATTTGCTTTGATCTTAAAAACTGTCTAAAGTTTGTATATGGAACTGTCAAACAGCACACAGAAAAATATGAACTGACCTTGCCGTTGCATCTGTAATCTCCTTTCCTTTAATTCCAATGTGGCTGGGAATCCAGCACATCTGAACATCAACATTAAGGCTTTTATTGGATATTGATTATACACAGGAGACAAGATTGGTCCATAAAGAGTTCAATGAGCTGTATAAATGATAATAAATTTTTCTTTTATATCCACAAACACAAGCTGAATGACGTGTATAATTACTGCAATTAAGTGGGATCGAGGATTAATAAGATCAAGAATAACAGCAGCAAAACAAACAGAGGTCTCAGATCTTGAATTATCAGTACAAATAGGCAAGAAATTTGTGCTCTGTGTGTGTGGATTAAACAATTGCAGTAATTATACACGTCATTCAGCTTGTGTTTGTGGATATAAAAGAAAAATTTTATATCCACAAAAAAAGACTTTATTTTTTGAGAATAGTAAAGAGACAACTGTTTTCATCTAAGTGATGGAGCAAGTTCATTTGTTTCAAAATAAAGACTTTGAATTAGCAATGTGTGAAAAGCACCAGCAGCTATTTGTATACCTTGATGATAGACAGGGTCCAAATATCAGAGCATGCTCTCCCTTGCAGAATTGTAGACCTGGGACCCATAATAATAATTATTATTATTATATCACACAAAGACTCATCGAGGGAGGGCGTCAAATCTACAACTCCTCCTCTCACTACTCCACCAACTTTCACCATCTAACGCCATCTGCCGACTACCAGCACTAATGCTTTCACAGACAATCACAAACATCCATGCCCACGGCGGGATTCGAACCTGCAGCCTTTTGGCTAAAGAGCAGATACGCTAACCACTCGGCCAACCAGGCTGGTAAAACCATGCAGCCCCCAGTGAGGATCAACCTCATGATCCCTGGTTTACAAGACCAGTGCTCTAACCACTGAGCTATGGAGGCTTACAAGGATAATAAAGCATTAACCATTCAAGTGCACAATAAAGGAAGAGCAAGCAAGGAACATCGATGAGCATCACATTCTGTAGCGTAGGGGTTCTCAACATGTGGTACATGTACCCCATGGAGGTTCATTGTAAAATTTTTGGGGGGTATGCTGTGAGAGCTCAAAAGTTGCTAGATCTAGTAACAAAGTCACTAAGTTGGAAGCACTGATACTGATTCATGTCTATATACATTTGTCAATCCTCCCTCCCCTCCCTTCCCTAGCTGAGAGCCGAACCTACCCGAATAGCTGATCACAGTCAAAACATCCATTCTAAGTGAATGAATGTGCCTTCTTAGTGCTCTATGTATTTGTTATGATTTATTTCATTTGCTGTGTTTAAAGTTATTTTTAGTCCTCATTTTACTGTGAAGTTAAATGAACATGTTTCTAAAGTGCCTTGAAACATGGACCATTGAAGTCTGCTTATTTCAATTATCTGTGAAGAAATGGGTAGCCTGCATAAGAGATTGCTGCTTCACACAAAAGAACATTGGTTGTCATGAGGAAATGTTCTTTGTCATTTAATTGAACTCCACAATGAAGTGTGCTTATTTTCATGGATCACAATCTTTGGCTTTCTTTGAGACTACAAGACTTAGACTGGCTTCTACAGTTAGCATATTTAGCTGATATTTTTGAAAAAAATGAATATTTGGAACTTATCATTGCAAGGAGACAATGTTGATGTGTTCTATGTTGAGAAGAAAACAGAGGCCATGGTAAAAAAAAAAAAAATTACTTCTGGGAAAATGGAATTAAAAAGAACGGCTGTGACCAATTTCAGTGACTAGATTAATTTCTTAAAGAAAATGAGCAAATGATTGCAGACTTTGAAGACATCAGGCAACAAATAATAATAATCGCTCACTTAAGCACTCTTAAAACTCTTATAAGGCAGTACTAGCTGGCCTGGTTGGCTAAGTGGTTAGTGTATCCCTTCTCGAGCCAAAAGGTGGTGGGTTCGAATCCAGCTGTGGGCTTGGATGTTTGTGATTGTCTATGAAAATACTAGTGGTAGTGGAGGGCAGTAGATGGCATTGGTGTAGTTATGGTTCATTGTAGTGGGTGGATTGTGAGTGGTAGAAATAGAGAGTTGTAGAGTAGATGCCCTGCCTCGATGAGTCTTTGGACTCCCTGGAGGTGTCAAATAATAATAATATTAATAATATTTTACACCACCTGATGAAATGCAAGAATGGATTCGAGACCCTCTTCACATTTGATTTGGAAAAATGCAAGCTTCCATTGTCCAACAAAGAAGAGTTGATTGAGATATCTTGTGACAATAGTTTAAAAAACATTCATTCCAAGCCATTGATTAGTTTTTGGATTGGAATGGAGAAGGAATATCTGACTTTGTCAAAAATTGCAGTAAAATTTGATAGTGTGGCTTTTTGTCTCAAATTGTGCTGCAGTTGTGCATCGGTTAGATAAGTATCCTTCATTTGTGTTATTGTTTGGAACTGTGTTTTATATATTGTGTTTTTGCTGCCATTTGTTTCACTACTTCAATGTATGAAGATGGCATCCAACAAGAAACGTACGTCAGTGGTGCACAGGACTTCTACATCTACATGAAAGGCTGGCTAAGCGATAGATTTTTCGCAATGGATGCATTGCAGAAACTGCTACATGCATGCGCCGAAGAATGTGAAGGATCTGTGGTTGGTCTGGCTAAATGAGAAGAATGAAAATGTCGACGTATGTGAGAAGTGTCGGGATAGGCTGGAGCATTCAGGAATGGAAGCTGACATCAGGACAGTAGCAGAAGAACTTCAGCAGGAGTTCATGAAAATGAAAAATGAACTTCATCTTCTGCATGAGGAATTGGAAGTGCTCAGTAAGGAGATACTGGAAGTTAAAACTGACTTTAATGTGTTAAACAGAGAAATTAGGACTATAGAGATTACTTTAGCTGAAGTAACTAAAACAGGATTACGAATGGGTGTGTCTTTGGTGAATGATGCAGTAATAGTATGGTATGGGAGTGACTGGAGTCAACAAAATAAAACCACAAGAGGTCTAGAAGAAACGAGATGTCGTGAGAGTAGATAAGTAAAAGAGCATTGAGTAATGAAACTGGGAGAGTCATGCTGAATAACGTAGAAAATGAGTCCATGAGTGATGCTTGTGTAGACTTGAATGAAGTTAGAGTGGTAAGATATATGATTAAGGGTATGGAGAGTGGTATGTATGAGGAGTGCTTGGCTGGTGGGACAATAGAAAGAGTGGCTTTAGCAATAAAGAGAGGGCATGATGCAGACAAGATGATAGTTATGGTGGGTACAAATGACCTGAGTGGTGGTATAAATCGGGTAGCAAAAGATTTAAGAACATTGTTAGATATTGTGAAGAGGAAAAGTGTAAATGGGAGGATAGTGTGTGTGTGCTGCCTCGTTTTGATAATTACAAGTTAAGCAGATGAGAGATGATAATGAATGATATATTATTATTATTATTATTATTAGACACCTCCAGGGAGTCCAAAGACTCATCGAGGGAGAGTGTGCCAGCAGCATCAAATGATTGGTCCCCTTCCAATTGATTGCAAGAATGTGCAAAAAAGGAGGTCTGGAATTTGTTGATGTCTGGAGTGTGTTTGAAGGAAAAAGACAGTTGTGTGCTAGAGATGGGCTGCATATGAACATGGAAGGACATAAGCAATTGAAGAAGTTACTGTTTTCTGAACAAGTAATTACACAGGGAAACTAATATTGAAAAGGTTGAGTGTAAGAGAGAGAAACGTTTAGCAGTGATTGTATATTTATTGATCCTTATTCGCAGAATAAATTGCAGAAGAGAGTGGATGAAAACTTCATGGGACTACTGAAATTAGTGACTTGTATATCAGTTGCAGCCAAAGAAAGTAGTATATCAAGATGATAGACATGTGAATGAGAGTTCATTTGAGGCGGTCAGATGTGAAATAGTGACCAATGCAACCAAATATACAGTTGGATGCTGTATAGGCCAAGGGGTACAGGGGGGGGGGATTCATGCATCAGCAAATTAGTGCAATGAGTGCAGGTTTAGTGATTATTATGGGGGATTTTAATTATGCTGATATCAATTGGAAGGAGGAAATATCACGTAGCAAAAAGGAAACGGAGTTCATAAATCTTCTACGAGATAATTAATTGAAACAGCACAGAACTGAAGGGACAAGTGGTGTGAGAGTGTTAGACCTGGTCATTGGTTCAGAGGATACATGCATAAGTAGTCCTCGTTACCTCCAATTGGTGAAAGCGATCATGTGGTATTGACTTGGGAGGTTGCAAAATCTGTGGATTTTCCTGTTAAGAAGGGGTATATATATGGAACTATAGATTGGGCAATTATAACAAGCTTCAGAGAGAGCTTGCAGCCATCCCGTGGCAGAACATATTGCGGGGAAAGATGTTAGCAGTGCATGGGATAAAATCAGTAGGTATCTGAGGAAAGCAATATCAAATTGTGTCCCCATGGTCAGGAAGACAAACAAGGCAGGCGTTAGATGGATGAGCAGTAGTATCAAGCTTGATCTGCAAAAAAAAGAAAATGTTATGGAGAATGTACAAGGAGAAATGCGATCAGTATCGATCATATATCGATCAACACAAAAAGTGACATCAACAATTTAATGAATCTTATAAAATTATAAACATTTTACAAGATTCATTAAATTGTTGATGTCACTTTTTGTGTGTGTGTGTGTGTGTGTGTGTGTGTGTGTGATATTTATTCCCATTGTTATACTATAACTATAGTTTTAGCTATCTATACAAGGGATATGTCAGTTACATACACATTTCAAGCATAAAAAGTTGGAACCACTGCTGTAGAGGATAGAGTGTGAAGGTTTTTCAATGCTTTTGTTTTTTTTTCAATATTTTTTTTTGCATTTGTCTCTAAGTTGATGAATGTCTGTAAAGAAAGTAAGCTTTCTGTCAAAGAGTGGTGATAAAAGTATTGGAAAAGTTGGTTAAGGACAGAACTCAAGAATGGGTGGATCAGAATATGATACTCTATAGGGGCCAACATAGTTTTGTTAAAGGTCGATCCTGCCTTATCAATCTATTAACTTTTCATAATAGAATGACATCTGAGTTGGACAAAGGAACTGGCTACACAGTGGTACTTCTGGATTTTGCTAAGGCTTTTGACAGGATACCCCATGGAACACTGTTATGCAAACTGGAGCAGATGGGAATGGATACTAAATTGGTGATATGGGTAAGAGAATGGCGCAGGCAGAGATACCAGAAAATGATTATGGAGGAGAAGAGTTCAGAATGAGGCAGGTGACCAGTGGTGTGCCTCAGGGCTCTGCGCTTGGACCGTTATTGTTTAATTTGTACATAAATGATATAGGAAATGGTTTGAAGGGAGATATTCAGTTGTTTGCTGATGATGCAAAGTTGGGTAGCACAATAAAAAAATCAAGCTGATGTTGAGAGTTTGCAGGATGATTTAAATAAGCTGGCAAAATGGGCAAAACATAATGGATGTCAGTTCAATCTGGAAAAGTATAACGTTATGCATTTTGGGATTAAAAGATTACCAGCTGTGTACCACATTGATGGAACAGTACTACAAGAAATTGATGAGGCTAGGGACTTAGGGGTGTTGGTAGATAGGGAGATGAAGTTCAGAGGGCACATTGCTAAAGTGTCCAAGATTACACATAGGATTATGTGGTTATTGAAGAACACACTAACATCCAGAGATAAAGAGGTTATTATTCTCCTTTATAAGGTGCCGATACTTCCACATTTGGATTACTGTGCTCAAATCTGGTCACATGGATTCTTTGGAAATGAGCAGGTTGTGGAGAGAGTTCAGAGGAGAGTGACTAAGTTGGTGAGTGATGTAAAAAATGCTCCCTACATTGATAGATTGAGAGCATGTAGATTGGAGAGGTTGGTTGATAGGTGGAGAAGAGGGGATATGATAGAAACATTTAAATTGCTAAAAGGTTTTTATAAGATTGATGCAGGCGAAATATTTCAGCTGTGTGATAATGATGGAAGAACAAGAAGTCATCCCTGGAAATAAAGGAAAAGTGTGGTTAACAAGGGTGTGAGAATGAGGTTTTTCATCTGGAGGGTGGTGAATGAGTGGAATGCAATGCCTGACTCAGTTGTGAGTTCTTCGTCTGTAAATGAATTCAAGAAGAGATGTGATAGATATTGTTTTGATAGTTTGGGTCTCCCGTGATGAGTCTACTGACTCAATGGAGATACCCATAATAATAATAATGAGTCCCAAAAACCTGGCTCCTGGTGTTACTATTATAATACATTGTCCCATTTTTAAATCAGGATCCAAGTGAAGGATATGTTTTCAGCTGAAGTTTACACAAACAGCTTTTTCTTCTGAAAACCAGAACTCATTACTAAGAACCCATGAAGAGACATGATTAACTGATTGTCGAATCTATCTTTCATTTACCTTCATATTGCAGGAGTGACAATCAATTGTGAAATCATCAACATAAAGAGCACTGCTTGCTGTGGAAGGAGGCTGTTCAGTCCTTCCCACTTTTACTTGGAAAACTCATCTTGTTAGAAAGTTGTTAATTAAAACAGGTAGGTGTCCCCTCAGACTAAGATTAAAAAGGTCTTTTAGTTTGAAGTCATTTACCAGTTGTGAAGATACTTAAATGCACGCATTGTTTGCATACACTTGGATAAAGGATTGAACCAAGAATATAATTTCTTGACATCTTTAATTTATAGTATAATAAAGTGAAGAAACTTTCACCATTTATCTCTAATCCAGAGTATTTTAATAATAAGGTGTGACATCTTTTGATTACTTGTAGATGTGAAATATATGATTTCTTCATTAATTAACTTTGGTGTCTCTTCTTGGTTTGGCTCCCACTGATGATGAGTTTGCTTGTTTTCTGGGGTGCAGAGAGGCTCTGCTGTGGTGGGTTTTTGCCTTTCACCAAATGGAGCCACTGCTAAGTTTCATGTCTGGAAGATCTACATCTTCCAGATTCTGAAATTATGATTTCCTTTGATGTAGTTTCACTGGTTAAAAATATATCACTTCAAAGAAACTTTACAGTTTTTACAAGTAGGTTTCTCTGATAATGTCATCAAATTATTCAAGTTTACTATTAATGCTGGTAAGTGTATCGAATGCTTTAGTTAGATCAATAAAGACTACCATGGCAATTTTGTTTTTGTCTAAGGTGGTATTAATTACGTCTGTAAAGTCTTCCAAGAGAGATGTTGTTCCCTTATTTTTCTGAAAACCATATTGTGTTTTGGGAATAATATGAAAGATCTCAGTGTATGCTGTGAGTTTCTTCAGTATGATCTGCTCCATAATTTGATTGATAATTGGTAATGTTGCTATGGGTCTGTAATTGCTGATTAAATTTCTTTTTCCTTGTTTGTATATGGGTGTGATTAAGGCGGTCTTCAGCATACCTGGTATCTGTCCTGTTTTAAATATTTTATTTATTAGTTTTAGTAGGATAGGACTTAAACTAGTTGCATGTTGCTTTATATGTTTAGGTCTGATACCATCTATTCCTGGGCCTTTGTTTGGTTTGATTTGATGTATTGCTGAGAGAAGTTCTGCTTCTTTTATGGTTGGGAACCATAATGTCTGTTTTGATTGTGGTCCAAGTGGAGGGTCTCGTTTTGTGATTGGGGGAATATTTCTGTGCAGTTCTTGGATGAAGTCTGCAAAGTATTGGTTAAAGTCATTTGCTAGTTGTTGAAACCATAAAACACAGTTTCACGAAGCTGTGTTTTATGGTTTCGGAGGCGGTGGTGTTGGGAACAAAATCTAGCATCTCATTGATCAGATGCCAGGTTTGTTTTATGTTGTTTTGTGCAGAGGTTAGTTTGTCTCTGTAGTAGCTTCTTTTTGCATTTCTGATTTGTGTTGTAAGGCGATTCCTTGTTATCTTATATTCAGTTTTTAAAGCTGTGTTATTTGGATATCGCTTTAATTCTTTCCATAAAGCATCCTTTCTGTGTATTTCTAGGATTAAGTTTTGTGTTATCCAAGGATTTTGTGTTGTTTTTGAACGAATTCGGACTTTCTTTGTAGCGTTCTTATATATTTCCTCCAGTGTGAGTTTAATGTTGTTGTATAAAATATCTGCTGAATCTGATGCCAGGTGTTCCCAGTCTGTTTTTCTTATTTCGTGGTTGACTATTTCTTCGTCTATTATTGTTTTCTGTCGCTTTTCTTCTGTGGGACATTGCATGGATATTGTCTTGGTGTGCAGGTTTAGAGCGGTGAAGTAATGGTCTGCTTCTTTGCACTTTATGACTGATGCAGTGTAACTATTTGGTGGTGCTCGGACGTTTATATGATCTAGACAGGAGGCAGTGATAGTATTTCTGAATATTTCTTCTCTAGTACATGATGTTATTGTTGGTATTAGATTATACATGGATAGTGTGTCTAGGTATTGTATAGTGTTGTTCTGGTTTTCATTTGCAATATTTATGTTTATGTCGCCAATTATCATTAGGTGTTCGGTTGAGCATATTTCTTGGCTTGAAAGCCAGCAATTGAGTTCGTGCAAGAATTTTATCATGTTTAGGTTTGGTGGCCATTTAGTATTATGGGATGCTGTCTATTGATGGTATTAGCGATTTTGAGGCAAAGGGTTTCAGCATGCTCAAACTGATAGGCCGTTTCTTTTGCTATTAATTTTTGTTTGATAAATATTAATATTCCACCCCCAATTTTTGTTTAGTGGCATGATCTATTTTGTTGGAAGCCTGGAATTTGGAAAGCAGTCGCTTCGTCATTAGTTATGGATACTTCTGTAAGAATCAATATATCAATAATATCAGTGTAATTCCTCAGATAAGCCTGTAATAATAACCAATGTTTTCAGATGCTTCTGATATTAATATGCAAGATTGAGAGACCTCTCGCTTGTATTGTGTTTTGTTTCCATGCATCAAGAGATTCGAAAGTACAATTACTGATGTATTCTGGTGTAATTACATCTATCTGATGGTCACATTCATTTTTGTTGTGTTGAGCTCTTCTTATTGAACTAAGTTGGAGTCTTTTAATAATAATAATAATAATACTAATATAAGATACAGAGAGATTCTGAGGTACAAAAGAGGTTAGTTGATAAATTGAGGGAAATATCATCACCAAGCAGAGAGGAAGAAACAGATATACTGAGAGATGAAGTTGCAAAGGCAGTAAAGCATCCAAAAAATCATAAAAGCCTCAATTATGATGAGATTACTGGAGAGATGCTGAAATAGTGGCAAGGTAATTATAAATGAACTATACTGGTTGTGTAACATTTCATGAGAGAAAGACAAAGCACCAAAAGAATGGACAAGATCAATCCTAATACCGATTTGCAAAAAAAAAAAGAGAAAGCAGTTATGATGAAAAGTACTTATGATGATATTAACAGAAAGAAAAGAAGGAACCTAATGGAAGATGAGCAAGCAGGATTTAGAAGAGACAGGGCATTGTGCATTAAATATTAATGCTAAGATTAATTGTGAAGAAAACTCTACGTAAAAATAAAAATGTTTACATCTGTTTTGTTGACTTTCAGAAAGCATTTAACAGTACAGATCAGAAAGTGGCATGGGCTACACCTGAATCTTATGGAGTGGATAGGAACCTAATTTATCTACTACAAACATTATTGACAATGCAGAGGCTGCTGTGAGAAATAATGAAGAAACATGGATGTCATAAAGGATAATATAAGGAGAATTTCAATTCAAGGTACAAAAATAATAATTTATGAATTGAAAATGACACAGTCATTATTGAGGCAGATGAATAGGAACTAGAAGGAAAGTTAAGAAGGAAAGAGATATAGGTTGATAATGAACATTGAAAAAACAAAAACAATCATACTGAGAGAGAAGAGAATGAAAAAGCAAATACTAGTCAATAGACAAGAGTTGGAAGCAGTATATGAAGTTTCTGAAACTTCACATACCTAACAAGCAACATGATGCTTAATTTAGATTGCAAAAGAAAAGATATAACATCTTGAATAAGAAAAGCAAAACTAAACCTACAGACTATAGACAAGATAGGGAAAAGTAAATCAGTGAGCCTTCCCATAAAGTTGAGACTGCTGGAAACATGCATATTCAGAGGCACTCTCTTTGGGTGAATCCTGGGTAAGGTCAAAGACTCTGATACAAATATTGGCTTTTGAAAGAACATGTTACAGAAAGCTTCCATAAATTGAATGGGTGCAAAAGATAACAAATGAAGAGCTGTATAACAAAGTGAACTGCAAGAGAATGTAATGCAGAAAATAATCTGGAGGAACCTGGTTTTACTTCATTTTCCAAGTAAGCAAACAGACAAGTAAGTCAAGTTTGCGCCTGCAAGTATTGCAAGTCTAGGTGATCCCACACGTAGTGCAAGACCAAGGCAACTCATGGTAAAAGATTGATAAGCTCTGATCACTATTCTTAATATTTACCCTTAATGCAAAGCACATCTCCTGGAGGAGATGTATGATGCTATGTATTAAAGGCAAGGGGCCACTACCCAGACCGGTTTCGACCTTTATTGAGGTCTCATCAGTGGGAGCTGGGCTAGAAATACCAAGATTTTAGTAATACAGAGCTTATAAGTATTTTACCAGAACAAGTTACCATAAGGTGTTTTAACCTTATTAAATAAAAATCTCAAGAGGAGAAATAATACTTAGTCTTGCACTACCTGTGGGATCACCTAGACTTGCAATACTTGCAGGCGCAAACTTGACTTACTTGTCTGTTTGCTTACTTGGGAAATGGAGTAAAACTGGGTTTAAAATAGCTTGGTATCTTTAACATTTAAAGGTAAAATACTTTCTACATCTATCTCTCCTCCTGAGATTTTTATTTAATAAGGTTAAAACACCTTATGGTAACTTGTTCTGGTAAAATACTTATAAGCTCTGTATTACTAAAATCTTGGTATTTCTAGCCCAGCTCCCACTGATGAGACCTCAATAAAGGTCGAAACTGGTCTGGGTAGTGGCCCCTTGCCTTTAATACATAGCATCATACATCTCCTCCAGGAGATGTGCTTTGCATTAAGGGTAAATATTAAGAATAGTGATCAGAGCTTATCAACCTTTTACCATGAGTTGCCTTGGTCTTGCACCACGTGTGAAATCACCTAGACTTGCAATACTTGCAGGCGAACTTGACTTACTTGTCTGTTTGCTTACTTGGGAAATGGAGTAAAACCAGGTTTAAAATAGCTTGGTATCTTTAACATTTAGAGTCGCAAGAGTTTTCAGGATTTGAGTCACCTGGAATGGACAGAGAGAAATAGCAAAGAATAGTAAAACAAGCATCAGACACCAATAGGTATTGGACTGATAGACACTGATGATGATGAAGACCCTTGACATTGACTTTGGAAGTTACAAGGAAAATCCTAAACTAACTTGGCAAAGAATGGCAGAAAAACAACAATAAAATAATGAAAGACCTGTCTTAAAAAAGGTAGAGGTAACTGGAGAAGGTAGATCTTGTCCTTATATACTATGGGATGAAGAGGATAGGTAGGTAGGTAATGATAATACACATTCCTCACAGTTGTTTTTATATAAGATGGAATATCCTAAATAAACTGCACTTATGTCCCCCCATCCCCTTGGACAAGATTGATGTTGAATGAATTTAAGGAAATATTACAGGCATAGTAACCAATAGAACTGTCCTAGTTGGTGAGTGGTTAGCATATCCACTCTCCAGCCAAAAGGCTGCAGGTTCAAATCTTGCTGTGGGCAAGGATCACTGTATAAACACTCTTCCAGGATGGAAGGGGTCACCATGGGAGAAGTAGCCCTACCCTCTCGCAATGGGAGAGGCCTTTACCAAACTCTGAGGAAGTATTGGCTTATAAAAAAACAAACAAACAAAAAAAACAATAGAGTGCACAATCTAAAATGAGTCCTACAGCAATATGGAGGATGTGTAATAATAATAATAATAAAAATTATATAACACACATGCACTTACAAAACATAAGCCAAAACTCCTACAGCCCACATGTCTGTGTAAAAGCCCACAGGTTCTCTTTCAACTATTTCGGGAGCAGCAAACTCTGCAGTGCCTGTAGAAATCTTTACAACTTCATTTGGATCTAGTTTAGTAGCAAGTCCAAAATCAATCAGTTTAATATTATTACTGGTCTTAGTCTGACACATTATGTTTTCTGGCTGAAAATAAAATACATAAATAAATTAAGAATGGGAATGATTAATTTTTATAATATGCAAAATAAATTTCCCTTTTAAACATCATCATCATCATTTATTCGTGTATGAATAAGTAATATAGTAATGAATAAGTAATAATTTCTGTAATATATACAGAACTATTCATATAACCACTGCTCATGGACAGAAAGTCTATTAAATGAAAGTGAACTAAGTTGCTCTATTTTGTACCAAATGGTAAATGGCAGATGGTTCATGAGCCTCATCTTCAAAAAGAAGTTTACTCATGTATTGCCAAAACAATTTTCTTGGTCTTCCTCTTTCTCTATATCCAATAGTTGGCCTGTAGAGAGGAAGAGCAGTGATGTAGGTGGAGGTTGAATATTTCCTTCTATTCTGTTCTTTGGGACTTTACTGCTGTTGACTGCCAACCCAATCAGTGCTCTTTTAATAAAATAACAAATATCATGCTAAGAAAAAAAAAATTGTTTTAATAAAGAAAATGGATATATATATATATATATATATATATATATATATATACGGCTAAATGCATTCTGGGAATGCCTACCTTATTCTATGTAAATAAATGCCAGGAACATTAGAAATAAGATATAGCTGATTTAGTTTAACAGAAAAATGACTGATATCAGAAAACATGGTAAACTTTGGGAGAATGTAACAGTAATCAAAATTAAAGGAATATAGTGCTAATGATAGCAGAGGAATTTGGCTTTTCAGAAGATCAAACCAAAACAGAAATAAGAGAAGTGGCTTTGAAAGTAGATGAAATGAGGTGAAGGCAAGCAAAACAAATTATTTACTGTGTGTTACTATTGGGAAATGGACAGGTGGATATTAGTGTTAGTAAGTGCAAGAAAGATAATTATTATGGGGAATTTCAATTATGGCAATACAGATTACAGACTGCAAGAATCAGCTAATGATGGAAATAAAATGAGTGAATTTCTGGAATAAGCAATGGTTTGACAACAGGTAATGGAGAGAAAAAGAGGATTAAGGGATCAGAACTTGATATCAGATCACATCATATTCTCTGATGATATCATCATAGAATGCGATTGCAAACAGGCAGATTTGCCCTGATTCAAAGTGAACATGTGAAGGTCTCAATTAGAACATAAGAAAATTATAGGACTAGAAATTATGACTTCACATTATATTTATTATATTATATTTTAATGGCTCATAGACTCACTACAAATGGCAAATACTAAACATTATATATCTCACAGTGCCTATTATATACTTTTTCAAACTTGTTAACTGAAAAAGTACTCATAACCACTTTAAGTTATTTATCCCACTCATTCACCACTCTTGAAGATAAAATTCTAATCTTAATGTTGTTGTGTTATTGCATTGCAAAATGTCATGTATTTCTTCTTGATCTAGCTTTGTAAAATTGTCATAATTAACTTATATGTATTTGTCATATACTTTCTTTTCTGCATATGAACCAAATTTTGTAACCCAGAATTTTTTAATATAGTACTATTAGGGAGTAGTTGATCACACTTTCATTATCTGTCTGTGGATGTTCTCCCCAACTTTCAATCTAAGATAAACCTAAGTAACCAATTATGAGCACAGTAGTCCAGATATATGAAAGCATATATTATTATTATATGACTTCCATGGAGTCAAAGGACTCATCGTGGGAAGACTGTACTATCTCATGTTGAAAGATCATTGAACTGTGCCTCAAACCATTCACAGTTTTCATACTCACCACACTTTCAGGCAAGGCATTCTGCTCACCAATCAGTCTCCATGAAAAGAACCTGCTTCTCACTCTCCTCCTTATACAGCTTCCATGGATGTTCTCTAGTTCTATCCTTGTCTCCCTCAACTCTATGAAATATCTTCTCCACATTAATCATAACAATCCCTCACCAACTTATATGTCTCAATCATATCCCTTTTTCTTCTTCTTCTGTTCATAAGGTTTTGTAAATCGTATTCCCTCAATCTCTCCTCATACCTGATATTCCATAGACCTGACACTAACTTAGTAAACCTTCTCTGGACCTTCTCCAATACATTCCCTGAAAACAAGGCAACCAAATCTGTGTACAGTAGTCTATATATGGCCTGATCAAAGCATTATACAGGGGGGAATCATCTCTTTGCTTCTGCATGTCAATGTCCTCATTATTGCCATAATCCATTGGGATATTCTCACAATTTTAGCAATGTGATTTGTAAATTTCAAGTGTTTGCCACCATCACGACCAGCCTCCACCTCCTTCAACAGTTCTGCATTAATTGTATACTCTGCATCCCAAACTTGCCTACTAAATTTCAAGTCCTTGTACTTTGCAACATTAAAACTGATGCTGTAGTCCACCCTTATCCACTGGTTTACTTTCTGCAGTTTCAGTTACCCATGGTCAATTTCAGTCTGAAGATATTAAATGGAAAATTCCAGAAATAAATAATTCATAAGTTATTGGAAGGAAAACTATCTGTAAGCAAGAAGAGTAGCATGTGATCAAATCGTTGTTTCTCTAGCTTTTAGTTTGAAATGTAACGCAGCTCGTCTTGTATATTTATGTATGCTCCAGATGATTATCTTGGTATGAAGATCGAAATGCTTGGATAATAAAAAGAGTTATTTTAACATAGTTGTAGAATCTATAATTTCAAAAACGAATCCTGTTAGTCACTTAGTAGCCATCGCAGCTATCAGATCGACTGTCACAGTATTGCAGCTTGTGTTCAAGTAACCCTTATTTTACTTAATAATGGCCCCAAAGCATAAGAGTAGTGATGCTGGCAATTTAGATAAGCCAAAAAGAAGTTGTAAAGTGCTTCCTTTTAAGTGAAAAGGTGAAAGTTCTTGACTTAATAAGGAAAGAAAACAAACAAAAAAAAAATCATATGCTGAGGTTGCTAAGATTCCATTCACATAACTTTTATTACACTATAGTCTTATAATTATTCTATTTTATTATTAGTTATTGTTGTTAATCTCTTATTGTACCTAATTTATAAATTAAACTTTATCATGGGTATGTATGTATGTATAGGAAAAAACATAAGTATATATAGGGTTCGGTACTATCTGCAGTTTCAGGTATTCACTGAGGGAGGGGGGGGTCTTGGAACATATCTCCCACAGATAATTGGGGACTGCTGTAGCTCCAATCATTTGCCCACTCATATTGTCTATTCAGATCCTCCAGTAAGGCCACAACGTCTGCTCTACTAATTATGGCCCTTCCCAACTTTGCATCATTGGCCAACAGCTGCACATCTCCAGTTGAGCCAGTCTCAATGTCATTAATGTACAAATTAAACAATAATGGTTCCCAAAACAGATCCCTGAAGCACTTCACCAGTGACTTTTCTCTTTTGGGATACCACTTCTCCATATACATCTTACTGATACTTTTCTGATAGCCAATCAGCTATTCAACTTACTAGTCTGTTATCTAATCCCATCTGTTTCAGTTTAGCTACCAGCTTGTCATGTGGCAGTTTATCAAAGGCTTTTGAAAAATCCAAGTGAACCATCATATATGCATCTTCTATATCGAGTGACTCTGTCACCTAGCTGTAATACATAAGAAGGTTGCTGAAACATGACCCTCTCATAAAAAAAAAAAAAAAAAGCTGACCATCATAAAGAATACTGCTATTATCTACCTACTTCTGAATCCAAGTTCTCACCAACTTCTCTAATACCTTAACAACCCAGACATACAAATTGGACTATAATTTGTTGCTTTACTCCCCCCCCCTTGTGCAGTGGAATAATTTTTCCCACCTTCACCTTCATCTTCTATTCCTTTTGGACTCATCCTTTTGCAAGAATCAAGACAAATGGTTGCCAAAAGTACCACTAATTTGTAATCTGAGGTTGCTAATGCCTTATTAACATCAAGTTTTCTTAATTCTTAATATAATTCCTGCTCATTCACCATCAGTTCCTCCTTTGCCATACATTCAACACTTAATCTTCTCCTGATGTATCCTTCATGAGAAGAAAATAGACTGATAAATGATCATTGAATAATTCAACTATATCCCCTACATTGATTACCAATCTGCCAGTGTCATCAACTACCACCATCCTTCGATAGTAATTTTTTCTTCTGCTTGCCATATATCAAAAAAAGTCACTAGGGTTTTTCTTAGCTTGATCTCATCAAACTAATTTCTTCTTCTTATACTCCACTTCTGCCACCCTTACTAACCTACTCTTTGTACTTCTCATGCAATTGATCATTACCAACATTCATCTTTTGTTGCCTCCACAGCACCTTCTTCTTCCAGATTTCACTCTTTATCTCTTTATTCATCCATTTTACTCCTACCCTGTTTAGCCTCTTCACCTTTGGAATACACTCAGACATTGCGGATGTTAAATAGCTCATGATTAATGCCCACACAGCTTCTATATTTTTCAAATCCTCTTTCCATGGTTTAGCTCCCAGTTGTTTCCTAAGCTTTTATAATAAACAATCTTGTAATTCCACATATATCCCTTCTTTATAGTTCTCATGTGACTGGCTGCATGTGATCACTTGATGGTCACTCTTTCTAAAGGAGAAAAATTAGACACTCTATTTACGAATGCATCCTCTGATGATATAACTGCCAACCTGGTTGGGCGAGTGGTTAGTGTATCCACTCTCCAGCCAAAGAGGCCACAGGTTCGATACTTGCCAGAGGCATGGAGGTTTGTGATTGTCCTACTAGCTTGTGTGGAAAGGCCATCTGCAACCCTACCACTTCTTTTAGCAGAAGGCTTCACTCCCAAAACCTGGTGAGGTATGGGAGTGACCATTTGCCATCTATGGAAGTCAAATGTGAATTTTTTTTTTTTTTTTTTTGATGATATAACCAGAGCTAAGACTCAACACTCATATGCTGATTGATATATACTGCCTAACACTGTTGTCCCTTAAGAGCTCAAGAAATTCATTCTCCTTATTCCCTTCTTTATAGTTCTCATGTGACTGGCTGCATGTGATCAATTGATGGTCACTCTCTCTAAAGGGGAAAAATTAGACACTATTTACAATAGCATCCTCTGATGATATAACAGCCAACCTGGTTGGGCGAGTGGTTAGTGTATCCACTCTCCAGCCAAAGAGGCCACAGGTTCGATACTTGCCAAGGGCATGGAGGTTTTGCTTTCTCAATAAGCCAAGTTGCCTATACCTTTCTTTGTCTCCACCTTCTACATTCCCTGGCCTTCCTGATATATTTGGTAGAAATACTCCACCAGATATATCATTCTATCAACTTCCACTTCATGCTATACTGATTCAAAACCACTGCCACTTTTTTTTTTTCTACTTGTATTTCATCAAAGTTGCACAAACATAATTCTCTTGCTATCATCAGCAGCACTTTCCCTTCCTTGTTGCCTTTCCTGTCTTCATGAAAAACATCACATCCCTCTATTTCTATTCCCATCAAGATTTCATTTTCATTCAACCATGTTTCACTTCTTCCAACTATTTTTGGGCACATAAACTCAATCAATGCAACAGATTCATCTCCCTTATTTCTGACACTCCTCACATTTGCAAATAAACATAAGAATTCATTTCTTGGTTTATAGCCAGTCCTACTCTTGCTGTCCCCTCTCTGCGACCTCTTCTCACCTGTTCCTGTCTGCTCATGTTTTGCCTCACTTATCCTCTGACTCAACCTCCCATGTATTCCTATGCTGACCATTCACATATGTGCATTCATTATCACTTCTAGAACCCACTCTCCTTATACTATGTCCCCTGCCTCCTTGGACCATCTCATTTCCCTGTCCAACTTGTATTCCTGTTCTCACATTCTCTTCTCCATTCACAACCACATCAGCCCCACCTACTGCTCATTCACTGATATAATTAAAATCACCCATAATAATCACTCTTCTCTTGTTCATTAACCCATGTTGTTTATACATTTCATCATCACCACCCTCTACATTCCTTGGCCTATAGCAACATTCAACTAAATAACTCTTCCTTGTTAACCTCCACATCACACCACATTGTCTCAAAACCATTGCCCACTATTTTCCTCATCCATGTTTACCTTATGTGGACATAATTCCTCTGCTAACAGCAACACTCCTCCTCCCTTCTTATCTTTTCTATCATCATGACAAATGCTGTACCCTTCCATTTCTATTCCCTTTAGGATATCATCTTCATTCAACCATGTTTCAGTTTTTCAAATGATTTTGGGGCGAATAAACGAATGATTTTGGGGCGAAAGTGAAACAGTTTCATCTCCCTTATTTCTGATACTCCTGGCATTCGTAAATAAACACAGCAGTTCACGTTTATGTCTATAACTAGGCCTATAAACCCTTGTAACATGGATAATGAGAAACAATGGTATATTTATGTGAGTGTCAAATGCCCTTTTTGTTTCTTATTTCTGTTATTAAATGATGTAAGAGCCCCAACCCACCATGGAGCAGAACATTGATAACCCACTATCTTGCAAGCAGTAAATGTACATGGAAGTAATATGACTTTGACCACAATCTTATTCAGGTCCCTTTCTCTACAGTTCATCCTTCTCCCAGTTAATCTCAGTTGCCTCTTTTCCATGGTCAGATTACTGTTTTTACACTCCTGATCCAAACATCTGTGCTGAACTAATAACTGAAATAATCCTCATTGGAATGAGGATTATTCCACTCTACTTCAAAGTCCCAATCCATATCCAAGCTCTTGTTCTCAAAAAAAATTCACTTCTGCAGTCCATGATAAAAATGCAGCAATGTTCAATGGCTTAAATTAAAAACTCCAGATTCTCATTCAACTTAACAATGGCCTGAAAAGAGTGTAAAAAAGTTATCAACGATTTCAAAGCAAACTTCATAAGAATGAAATGCAGTATACTTGCCTCCTGCTCACCTGGTAGTCAAGCCTTCTGGTCCCTCAGCAAACTGTTAGGTGTAACTTCTGCCCTTCACTGTTCCCAATTCTCTTGTACCCTGATGGTATACCATGATATAGTATCCTCACCCAAGGAAAGGTCAGATCTATTGGCATCAGTTTTTTCTTCCAACTCTTGCTTGGATGACCAAGGCAAATCAACTTCCACACTACCTCAAACTGCCTATTGCATGCCTCCTCTGAACGTTTGCCAGAAGAACATCAGGAAAACTGACTAATCTCAATATTAATAAGTATCCTGGTCCATATTTTTTTAGGTGACCATTCCTTCACGGATTCTCTCCATTCACTTTCCCATAGGTGGAAAGTGACTGGAGAGAGCTTCTGCATTGTGCCTTTTCTATAGGTACTTTCATGAGCATTGCACTGCTTTGCTGAATTGGCCACTACCATTCTCCCACTTTCTTCTAACCATAAAGGAAATAGAGCAGTTACTGGCTAAATCTCATATTCTGTCCAACTCCAAACATATTAAACAAAATTCTCTTCATCCTACTTCATTCCATCACATCTATTCTTTGGAACAATCTCCCGCATACTGTTTTTCCACCAAGTACAACCTCCAGTGCTTTAAGAAACACATTAATAGATTACTTCTCTTTCTAAACACTTATCCACAGATGACACTGTTGTGGTATAGGTCCTGTGACCTTTCATGTGTGGGATCATCATAAAAATAAAAAATAAAAATAAATAAATAAAAATTGTAACACCAGGATTACCTCAGACACTATACCTGCAACTGCAGCAAGCTTTGCACTGTCCCTAGTCTATGGGATGGGAAACTTACTGCAGTACCATTGACACCTGAAGGCAAACCCAAAGGCTGATTGATCCTGGCCATCTAGTACTGTGTCTTGCCAAAACAATGCAAGACTACCGGATCTATTCCGGACATTCACATCACACTGAACACAAGCATACAACTCAATGTTGGATTCTTGGAATATTGTGCTGCATGTTGGAATGCAGCTTCTGAAGACAGAATAGTAAAAAAAAAAAAAAAAAGACTTGGGAGAAGTAAAGTAAAGAATATCAGAAGAAAAGTATAGAAAAAGAGGAAGAATGAAAAGAGCAAGTGCCTTCACCGGGAAGTTAATTTGACTACAAACAGGTGTCACAGGTGTCCCACATGGAGTGGGAGAGTTTAGGAACTAAGGCAATATCAGAACAGATATTGCTATGCTATGTCTAAATGAGACCTCCCAGTATGAATCACTTGACTCCATGGAAGCTTGTTCAAATAACAATAATATACAAATGTGCATTTTTATAACACTGACTGATAAACTGTATGAATGTATGTATTCTGTATGTAGATGTACTACTTGAGTGAAACCTAAAGTGATGGGCATGTTAAATGCATGGTGATTTGTTCTGAATACTAATAATAAAAATATTTATTGACATCTTAACATTTGGTTTTTGCATATAATGAGTACTTGATAAGTTAACTTGTAAGGGATAAAAATAAATTTTGAGAATGAATTACACATATCAGTTTAGAATACTTCTAATTTGACATAAGTTGATATGTATCGATAAATATTTTTCTTTTTCTTCTTTAGACTGTCAACTTTACAGAACTTAAAGCTAGGCAAATTCTCAAATAATCTAGCTACTTTTTTTAAAAAAAATTATTTTAAATTCATAAATGTGTCACCATTATGAGGGAAGAACTGAAAAGTTCTGATAAACACTTAGAACAAAAATGATATTAAAGCAACTGATATAACCACAAGAAAGAATATAGAATATGTAGAATAATATGTAAGTTACATGGTTGTACCTCTACATGGTGATTATCACAACTTTTTGACATACCCTTGTACAAACAAGTATTAAAATATTATTATTATTATCCTAAGATCCCCCCCCCCCATGGAGTCAAAGACTCATCTAGGACGTTCCTTTGTCAAACACACAGCTCATCATACCTTGCATTAAATACATTCAAATTCTTTGCAGACACCACACTCTCAGGCAAGGCATTCCAATCATTCACAACTCTGCATCCAAAAAACATGCTTCTCACTCCCATGTTCACATCCTTCTTATACAGCTTCCAGGGATGCCTCTCATTCTCCCCTGATCTCCCACCATTTTATGAAAAATCTCTTCAACATTGATCCTATAATAACCCCTTACCAACTTGTATATCTCTATCATATCACTCCTCTTCTTCCTATCAACTAGACTTTATAAATAGCATCTTCTCAACCTTTCCTCATATTCAACATGCCAGAGATCAGAAATTATATTAGCCAATTGCCTCTGGATCTTTTCCAACATCTTTTCATCCTTTTGAAAACCAGGTGACCATATCTGTGCACAGTAGTCAGTCCCTATGTGATCTAATCAAGGCCTTATACAATGGAACAAGAATCTCCTTGCTTCTACAAGTCACTGTCCTGTGCATCATTCCCAGAATTCATTGTGTTGTCCTCACAATCTTGGAGATGTGTCCTCTAAATTATAGATCCTTATCCACCATTAGCCCAAAATTTATTATTTCCCCCACCTCCAACAATATATCTCCACCAAATGTAAATTCTACATCCCATGTTTGTTTTCCAAATGTGAAAACATTACATTTTGCTACATTGAACTGGAATCCCCACTCCTATGCCCATTCACTTGATCATTTCAAGTCTTCTTATAAGGTCACAGCATATGCTCTACTCCTCATAGTTCATCCCAACTTTGCATCATCTGCAAATAACTGAATATCCCCATTCCAAATCTTCAACAATATCATTAACATATAGATTAAACAGCAATGGTCCTAAAACATACCCATGAGGCACAGCACTAGTGACGCTCCTCTTCAGGGATATTGCTCCCACATACACAATTTGTTGATACCTATCAGGTAGCCAATCTCTGATCCAATGCACTAGTCTAATATTCAACCACACTGCTCTAGTTTGAATATCAACTTATCATGTGGTAATCTATCAAAATTGTTTGCAAAATCTAAGTATACTATTGTATATCCATCACCTTTTTCCAACGAAGCTGTTACTTTATTGTAATAAGTAAGTAGATTACTAAAACATAACTTCCCTTTAGCAAATCCATACTGTTCATCAAAGATAATACCAATCTTGTCAACCCAATTCTGGATCCTGGTTCTCACTAGCCTCTCCAACACGTTAACCACAACAACAACTGACACACAGATAGGCCTATAATTTGATGCTTGAGTTTAGTCACCTCTCTTATGAAGCAGCACAATCTTATCTTCCTTCCACTCCTTTGGAACTTGACTCAGTGCAAGACTCATATTAAACAATATGTCTAGGTAGATGCCAACTCATTGGTACATTCCTTCAAAATATGTGGATATATTATCAAGTCCCATAGCCTTATTAACATCAAGTTTGCTCAATTCTCCATATACCTCTTGCTCACTTACAGCCAATCTCTCCTCTTCAACTGCTCTCAAACTCTTCATGATGTTACATTCACAAGAATAAAAGACCTTTATGAATTGCCCATTAAATATTTTAACTACATCCTCTGCTGCTGTTGTCTAATAATATTGAAAAAAGGTATCAGAGAGTTGTGTATGGTGGAGCAGTTTCAAGGAGACAGAAGGTTACAAGTGCGGTCCCACAGGGCTTAGTACTAGGACCTATATTGTTTAACCTTTATATCAATGACATTGCCAGTGGATTGCAAGGGGAAATTCAGTTGTTTGCGGATGATGCGAAGCTGGGAAGGATTATTAGTAATATTGCAGATGTGGTAGCCTTGCAAGAGGATTTGAATATGCTAGACAGATGGGCAAATGAATGGGGGTTTCAGTTTAATGCAGCAAAATGTAAGGGCTTGAGGTTTGGGAAACATCGATGGGATGCTGCATACTCTATGGGAGGAGTTATACTGGAGGAAGTTGGGGAGACAAGAGATCTGGGGTTGATGATTGATAGAAACCTGAAGTTTAGGGGACATATTGCAAAGGTGGTGAAGGTAACACAGAGGATTGCTGCAATTATGAGAAGGACACTGACCTGCAGAGATAAAAGGGTTATCATTCCGTTGTATAAGTCTCTGATCAGACCACACTTGGATTATTGTTCTCAGATTTGGTCCCCAGGATTTGAAGGGGATAAATTAACTGTGGAAAAGATACAAAGACGGATGACAAAGATGGTCTCAGGACTGTACAAGGATAGTTATGAGAATCGGCTGAGGGAATGTGGACTGCAGAGTTTGGCGGATAGAAGAAGGAGAGGTGATATGATTGAGACTTTTAGACTGTTGAGAGGTGGTTACAGGGTTGACACTGGAGAGTTCTTTCACTTGGTTGAACAGCGGGAAGGAGTGATGACAAGAGGCCATCCCTGGAAGTTATGAAAGGAAACTCTGAGCAAGAGGATGAGGAGTGGTTTCTTTGCCTGGAGGGTGGTTGAGCCATGGAATGCATTGCCTGATAGAGTGGTGAGGGCGAGAATGGTCAATGAGTTTAAGGAGTGGTATGATAGACTTTGTGTTTCTTAGGGGGAACCTCCCCTCGATGAGTCTTGACAGACTTTATGTTCTTAGGAAGGACCTCACACGATGAGTCTTTTGACTCCATGGAAGCCTGAATAATAATAATAATAATAATAATATTTAGTTGGATGTTGCTATAGGCCTGAGAATGTGGAAGGTGGTGATGAAGAAATGTATAAACAACTTGGATTAGGAAACAAAGGAAGAGTAATTATTATGGGTGATTTTAATTATGGCAGTATAGATTGGAATGAAGAGATAGCATTTGGGAATAAGGAATGTGAATTTCTTGAGAGATAACTATCTCAGGTAGCATGTAAAGAAAGGCAAGCGAGGATCAAGAGTTCTAGATCTCATAATATAATCAGAGGATGAAATTGTTGGAGGGGGTTTCACATTTTCCTCCAGTTGGTGAAAGTGATCATGAAGTAATCACCTGTGTTGTGGCTAGTCATGCAGCCTTTTGGAAAGGATATATGTGGAATTATAAGCTGGTGATTATGACAATGTTAGGAGACAACTTCGAGCTATAACATGGAACGAGGAGTTGAGCGGTAAGGAAATAAATGCTGCATGGGAACTTACAAAGAAATACATAACAGCATCATTGTACGAATGTATACCAAAGGCAAAAAGCTCAATATGGTTGGTGTAAAATGGATGAATGTGGAGCTTAAGCATGAAATCTGAAAAAAGAGAGTACTTTGGAGGAAGTACAAGATGAATAATGGTAATCAGTCACATGAAGAATATAAAGAACAACCCAGGAGAGTTACTCAGTTAGTAAGGAAAACAAAAGTAGAGTATGAGGGAATTGGCAAATCAGGCTAAGAAAAACCCTAGAGAGTTTTTTTTTAGATATGTGGCAAGTATAAGGAAGAATGATCATAGAAAGATGAAGTTAAGGGATGAAAGTGGTAGAATGGTAACTGCTGCAGAAAATATTGTTGAGGTATTCAGTGATCAATTTATAAGTGTGTTTCATCCTGATCAGGGTGGAATCATGAGGAACTTAAGTGTAGAGGACATAGGAGAGGATAGCTTAATCATGAGTAAACAGGCGTTATTTGAGTAAATAAATAACCTTGATGTTAATAAGGCAATAGGATTTGATGAAATATCACCACGCATCTTAAGAGAATGTTCCAAGGAACTGGCAGTAGCATTGGCATGCCTATTTAACAAGAGTTTTGCAACAGCACAGGTTCCAAGGGAGTGGAAGGAGGGTAAAATTGTTCCACTGTATAAAGGCTGTGATAAGGCTGTAGCTTCAAATTATAGACCGGTCTGTATATCTGGAGTTGTGGTGAAGGTCCTGGAGAGATTGGTGAGAAGTAAGATACAGAAATGGGTTGATAACAGCAGTATTCTCCGTGGTTATCAGCATGTTTTACTAAGGGGAGATCATGTCTCACTAACTTATTAAGGAATCTAACAAGGTGACAAATACCTTGGACAGAGGAGATGCATATAAAGTGGTGTATTTGGATTTTGGGCTTTTGAAAGACTGTCACATGACAAGCTCTTAATTAAATTGAAAGAGATGGGATTGGATAACAGACTTCTGTGTTGGATCAGTGACTGGCTGTTAGATAGGTATCAGAAAGTTGTATATGGGGGTGCAGTATCTCGAAAGAGAAATGTCGGCAGTGGTGTTCTGCAGGGATCTGGGGCCATTGTTGCTCAATTTGTATGTTAATGATATTGGGTTGGGATTAACTAGTGATATCCAGCTGTTTGCAGATGATGCAAAACTGGGGAGAGCAATGCACAGTCAGGCTGATGTTAATGCCTTACAAGAGGACTTGAATCGATTGCATGAATGGGCAGGTAAGTGTAACCGTCAATTCAATGTTGCCAAGTGTAAGGTTTTGAGATTTGGTAAGCAACGATGGGATGCCAAGTATGCACTGTGGGGAAACTTTAACAGAAGTAGAGGAGATGAGAGATCTAGGTGTGATGTTGGACAAGGACCCAAAATTCAGGGGCCACATCGAATGAAGACATCACATCGAATAATGGCAATGATGCGGAGAACCCTGACATGCAGAAATATAGAGGTTATGATTCCATTGTATAAGGCCTTGATCAGGCCTCATAGATTATTGTGCACAGATTTGGTTGCCGGGTTTTCATGGTGACGAGGATATGTTGGAAAGGTTACAGAAAAGATTCACAGAGGTAGTCAGTGGTCTTTGGAGTGTGGAGTATGAGGACAGATTGAGGGAATGTAAGTTGCAGAGCCCTGTGAATAGGAGGAAGAGGGGGGGGGATATAAACTGGTCAGGGGTTGTTATCAGGTAGACATGGAAGAGATTTTTCATAGAATTGGAGAGGGAAGTAGAACAAGAGGCCATGCTGGAAACTGTATAAGGAGTGAGAAGCAGGTTCTTTGCACGGAGGTGTGGCTGGTGAGTGGAATGCACTGCCTGAGTGTGTTGTGGATATGGATACATTGAATCAGTTTAAGATGTGGTTGGATGAGTATTGTATGCAATAGTGAGTACCTCCCACGATGAGGCTTTGACTCCATGGAGGTTGAGTGTTGATAATAATAATAATAATAATAAATAACTAACCTTAATATCCAAATGAATGATGTTTTTTTCATGCATATGCTTTACTCCTTCACAAATCTGTCTCATATAGTTGATGACTTCTGCCTCTGACATCTTGTAATCTTCAGCTGTAATTCTTTCAAAGAGTTCGCCTCCTGACATACTGTAAAAAAAAAAAAAGTATTCATTTTATTGTCCGCTTACACAAAAAAGATAAAATATGCTTTACAGTAAATTCAAAAACATGTAATGAATTAAATAATAAGATATTTTAGGAATGTAATTTATGCATGCAAATTAGTTTGACAGGGAGAGAGAGATGAAGAAATATTGGAAAAGGTGCAAAGATGACAAACCAGAATAATTAAACCAATGGAAAGTTACTTCTGATGAAACAATTCAGTAAGTGAGATATGGCATAACCTTCTATATTGTGATGAAAACTGATGACTGGATGTACTCACATGAGAAGATTATTTATTAGTTATTCATCATCATCATTTATGTGCACTACCAACTAATTCAAAAGATGGAACAAAATGTGAATAATAGAACAAACTGATTTAACAATGAATATTGTAATATCATATGATGATACAGATGAATTTTAAATCAACTGCTGATTTTGGAGGTTAACACGTTTGCTGCCAACTACGAGTATACTCGTAGTTCGTATATGAGCTTCACAAGCCAACTACGAGTATACTCGTATGTCGATTTACTGACCTCCTATGCCAAACATGAGTTATCCCTTTGTATAATTATCTTAATTTGGACCCTTGGATTCTGAATGAAGCGGAGAGCATGTCTGGGGGCTTGGTAGAAGGGAAATAATTTGAACTAAAATACAGTATATTGTGTATGTGCCTCAGATGCCAAACTACGAGTATACTCGTAGTTCGTATATGAGCTTCACAAGCCAACTACGAGTATACTCGTATGTCGATTTACCGACGTCCTATGCCAAACACGAGTTATCCCTTTATATAATTACCTTAATTTGGACTCTTGGATTCTGAATAAAGCGGAGAGCATATCTGGGGGCTTGGTAGAAGAGAAATAATTTCAACTAAAATATAGTATATTGTGTATGTGCCTCAGATGCCAAACTACGAGTATACTCGTATATTATTATTATTATTACGGGTATCTCCATGGAGTCAGTAGACTCATCGCGGGAGACCCAAACTAGCAAAACAATATCTGTCATATCTCTTCTTGAATTCATTTACAGATGAAGAGCTCACAACTAAGTCAGGCAATGAATTCCACTCATTCACCACCCTCCAGGCAAAAAACCTTGTTCTGACACCTTTGTTAACCACACTCTTCTTTAATTTCCACAGATGACCTCTTGTTCTTCCATCACTATCACACAGCTGAAACATTTCCCCTGCATCAATCCTATAAAAACCTTTTAGTAATTTGAATGTTTCTATCATATCCCCTCTTCTTCGCCTATCAACCAACCTCTGCAATCCACAAGCTCTCAATCTATCAATGTAGGGAGCATTTTTTATATCACTCACCAACTTGGTCACTCTTCTCTGAACCCTCTCCACAGCCTCCTCATCTCCAAGGAATCCAGGTGACCAGACCTGAGCACAGTAATCCAAATGTGGAAGTATCAATGCTTTATAAAGGGGAATAATAACCTCCTTATCTCTGGATGTCAGTGTGTTCCTCAACAACCAAGTAATCCTATGTGCAATCTTGGACACCTTAGCAATGTGTCCTCTGAACTTCATCTCCCTATCTACCAATACCCCTAAGTCCCTAGCCTCATCAATCTCTTGGAGTACCTTTCCATCGATGTAGTACACAGCTGGTAATCTTTTAATCCCAAAATGCATGACTTTACACTTTTCCACATTGAACTGACATCCATTTTCTTTTGCCCATTTTACCAGCTTATTTAAATCCTCCTGCAAACTTTCAACATCAGCTTGATTTTTTATTGCACTACACAACTTTGCATCATCAGCAAACAACTGAATATCTCCCTTTAAGCCGTTTCCTATATCATTTATATACAAATTAAACAACATTGGCCCAAGCACAGAGCCCTGAGGCACACCACTGGTCACCTGCCTCATTCTGGACTCGGCTCCTCCATACACCACCTTATGGTATCTCTCCCTGAGCCATTCTCCTATCCATATCACCAATTTAATATCCATTCCCATCTGCTCCAATTTGCGTAACAGTGTTCTATGGGGTATCCTGTCAAAAGCCTTAGCAAAATCCAGAAGTACCACTGTGTAGCCAGTTCCTTTGTCCAACTCAGATGTCATTCTATTATGAAAAGTTAATAGATTGCTAAGGCAGGATCTACCTTTAACAAAACCATGTTGGCCTCTATAGAGTATCATATTCTGATCCACCCATTCTTGAATTTTGTCTTTAACCAACTTTTCCAATACTTTTACCACTACTCCTGAGATGGTGATTGGTCTGTAATTCAATACCGCAGTTTTAGAGCCACCCTTATGCAAAGGAACCACTTTGCCTAACTTCCACTCCCTAGGGACCATACCAGAGTTCAAACTTAAATTAAATATCCAGGTAAGAGGGGGTTGACAATTCATTTGCACATTCACGCAACACCTGAGCTGATATTCCATCTAAGCCTACCGCATAGTATCGATTACCAACCTCCTATGCCAAGTGTAAGTTAATCCGTAGTATAACACGTAATTTGTAAATTAATTTAAAACTAGTAAAATCAATAAAAATAAAAACCAATCAATGAAATAAAAAAGCACTCAGTAAAATAAAAAAAAACAATTTATTTATTCAATGGTACATTTTAAAACAATTTTCCACGCACAATGGTGGTTTTTCCTGGCAAACAGGACAATAATAACGTGTTTCGCGTCTACGTTTGTTTCTTGTACAGACACGGCATGGCTTTGTCGGGTGATTCTTTTTTTCTGTTGGTGGTAAAATTTCCAAATAATGAAAATCCCGATTCCTCCTGATATTCTCTGATGCTGTAAGTTCATCCATTCCAACAAAAACTGAGATAAATGATCTCTAAATTTTAATGCAGACATTGCATTTCTGGTAATCATGTTATAAAATTTATGTGCATTTTGAATGTATACCTCAAAAATGCATATTGCCAATTTCTTTGGCCATCTAATTGTCTTTCGTAAGGTGGAATAGTATAAAAACATTTGATCAGAAAGATCGGTGCCTGACATACCCAAATTATAATCCCTAACGATATCGATATTCGGTTTTAACTGAAATTTACCATTCCGATTTTGCGCTTCAACCATTTCAAATTTGTGCATATTTGAAATGGAAAGGACTTCCCTCTTATCCTTCTATTTGCTGACTACAACAGGTCCTCGTCTTCGCCAGACAAATTCCCCTTTCTTTAGTTTCTTCTGAATAACATCTGGTGGATTGTTTTTCCTATTATTTCTCAGCGTTCCACACACATACGTTTTTCTGTTGGTAAGCGATTCTGTTAGAGCTACAGAATTATAAAAATTGTCCATATGCAATACATAACCCCTGTCTAAATATTCTTCCATCAAGTGGAATACAACATCATATGCGTGACCCATTTTCGCTAAAGACGATTCAGATTTTCCTGTATAAATTTTTATTTTTATCACCAATCCATTTGATTCGCACAGTTCATAGAATTTCACGCCATATTTATGTTTTTTGTTTTTTATGTATTGCCGAAATGCCAGTCTACCGTGCCACAACACCATTGACTCATCAATACATAAGTTTCTGTCTAGTGTGCAGCAATTTTGCATTACACTATTAAAATGATCTAGGACTGGTCTTAATTTGTGCAATTTATCATTAGCGGCTTGGGAATTATCTGCGAAATGCAAATGACGCAATAAAATTTGAAATCAATTTCGGCTCATTTTAGAGCGCCAAAATGGCAAATTGTAAAGTTGATTTGTACTCCAATAATGCTCAATAGACAGTAAATTACAAGGACCCATATGAAGTAAGTCCAAGAAATAATTTCATTTCAGGTATGTCTGTTGCTTTCCAGTTAGAAATTCTTTGACTTTTTTTGAGCTTCGCTCGGCTTTCCTCAATATTTTGTAAAGCATATAAATTAGTTTGTTCTACTAAAATTGTGAGAAAATCTTCAGAAAAGAAAAGTTCAACTAACCTTTTGATACTGAAATTTCCAGTGTCAATTTTAAAACCTGCAGTTTCAACAAAGTCAAATTGTGGAGGCTCTTCTTCTGAATTTTCCCAATAAGTTGATGTTGATGTATTTGGCTGGTTGCTAACTTCATCTTCAAAAGTTTCTTCTTCATCAGAGTCACTGCTAGAGTCGTCTGTAGGATCATCTTCGGAATCGGAACCAAATATTTCATGAAATTCATCATCGCTCATATTAGCATAAGCTTCTACTTCTATATCAGTAAGTTTTCTTTTACTGGCCATGGCGAAATTGAAGGTTCTTAGAGACTAGAAATTAAAACTGAACTAGACGCAATAAACACTGGCGTCAGAACATGTAATATATAGATGGAAGTGATACGAGATTACTCGTAGTTGGTGTATGAAACAAAATTCTATCTGATAAGCCGGCTACGAGATTACTCGTAGTGACCTTGAAGACGCGAAAGCACTTGGCGTGCGGGAACAAACTATGACTGAGTAGCGTGGCAGCGAACGTGTTAAGAGTGGCAGCATGAGGAATACAAGGCACAAGATAAGAGAGTGACAAGTATAGTAAGAAAGGGAAAATTGGAATATGAGACCCAACTGGTAATGTGAAGCAAGGAAAATCCCAGCAAGTTCTTTCAGTTATGTGGACAGTAAGAGAAGGAATTATTATAGAGATTAATGGATTGATAGATGGAAGAGGTGATCAGGAGATTGGTGCAGATGACATAATAGAAATGTTTAACAATCAATTTATCACATGTTTCATTGTGATGGAATGGGTTGTATTCCTAGAAGCGGATATGTTGGAGAGTTTTAAATGAATGATATGGATACATTGGAACATCTGGAGTCAACAAGCTAGTGAGACAGAATGAGATTTCACTATATTTAAGGGAATATGCTAAGTAAATGACAGAGCCATTAACCTATTCATTTAATGAATGTCTTACAACTAGTTCATCCTCCCCATGCAGTGGAATGGTAAACCATTGCATAAACTTTTGTCAAATGGAAACAATAAACTGTTTTTATTTTTTCAGTGGTTTTTAAAAAAATGGTAAGGGCTCACATACAGGACTTTGCAGATAAGGATGATATTTTTATAGAGACCAGTATGGATTTGTTAAATGGCTTTCAATAAGTTAATGAATGCCAAATAAACCATTAAGATTCAGCAAAGGAATTTACATAATTGAAAAATGGATAATTGGCCATCAGTTCTGATAGATATCAAAATAAGAACCTCCGTAATGCAAATGGAAGAATGACAGTATATTGTGCCCTTCGATTAGAAAAGGATAGTGGTCGATGGTGAGTTAGCTGATCTCATGCATAGGTAGCAGGGTTTTTCCTCCAGGAAACTTGGGGTTTTCATCCCATACAGGCAAATCGGCCTTCAGAACACATACAATTTACAGTAAAAAAATACTGTTGGTGGTGGTGATGGGAGATAGATGGCACTGATGGCAGTTGTCTGTGGTAAGAGAATTAAGTAGCAGGGGAGGTGGTTAGATGTGTGTAGCAGAGTGGAGTAGAGTGCCTCCCACGATGAGTTCTTGGTCTCCTTGGAGGTATTACATAATAATAATAAGTTGTGTATGGGAGAGGGGTATCAAGAAAGGCAAAGATAATAACTGGAGTTCGACAAGTACCAGTACTATTATTGTTCAGTCTTTATGTTACTGATATTAGGAATGGATTACAGGTGTGTACATGCAGCTGTTTGTAGACTGGAAGCAGCTGAGGAAAATGTAAATTGTAGAGTTTAGCAGATAGATGGAAAGTGATGTGATATATATTTAAGATGAGGACATTTTACAGGATTAATATGGTCATTATACATAGAATGAAGAAGGGGAGGAGTGAAAAAGTAAGTAAGTGAATTAATATGGATAATGTGATATGGTTTAATGTGGAGTTTAAGGGTTGTAAACTTGATATTCAAAGATGAACAGCTGTGTCTACCATGCAAAGGAGGCAAGGGATCTTTGGTTAATGGTCAGTAGAAGATGAAGTTTGAGTGATACATTGCAAACATAGAGAAGATGACCCAGTGAAGTGCAACATGGATAAGAATGGTAGCGACCAGTAGAGATAAGAATATCCCAGTGTTAACAGCCTTGATTATATCATATCTAAACCGCTAAGCTGAGAGCTGGTCTCCAAGATTTCCAAAAGATGAGGAAACTTTAGAAAAAGCACAAAGGTGGATAACAAAGATAATATGAAAAAGTTATTAATAAATAAATCTACAGATTTCTTTATTAATAAATTGGTTACTAATTAGGAAAAAAGAATGATTTTTTTAAAATTTTGTATAGGCAGCACCGCCCCCACTTAAAACTTCACGGGCCACCACTGTCTCAGTATCAGATTAATGCAATATCACTTAAATGTGGGAAGTATTTCAGTGCAGAAAATTGCTTATGGGTAAAAGAAACAGTGATTGAATCATCTAGAGCAGAGGTCGGCAACACAGTGCCCGTGGGCATCATGGCGCCCATAGTGAATTTTTAGTGTGCCCTCAGAGAAATTATTGTAAACTGCTTTGGAGCTTGCAGTGGTAATTTTGCAGCATAGATCACAGTATATCTGAGAGATACATTCATTACTAGTATCTGCTAAAATGCAAAAAAAATAAAGAAAAAACACTGCAAATATAATACATGATAGTACAAATTAAGTGAATATTGAATCCAACATTATTTCATAGCTGAATAGAAACTACAAGAGATTCATGCCGAATATATAGAAACTAAAAGTTTCGGTGGATGTAAGCATAAGTAGTGCCTTATGGGCAACTTGTAGTAAAGGTGGAACAAGCTCCAGACCTCTTTCCTTAGTATTTTCCATAAATGTAAAGCACATCTTGCAGAGGTTAGCAACCTTTTTAATATGAAGAACACAATATAAAATTTGAAAATTATGGAGGGCTCATGACACAGACATTTTTTCTCTCATTTCAGGCTTAGATTATGATTAGTTGTTATTAGTTGTTTGAAACTCGTTTTCTGACCATTTGTCACAACACACTGTCACTTTTGGCCAGGGGGGGGGGGTTCCAGTGGTGTCCGGCGCCTGTGTGCAAAACTTTAGTTGGTGCTCTATACCCCTCCCCCCAATAAAAAAAAACACTTTATGAAAACGTTATTTTTAATATTTGATGCTAATAAAGTGATTATTTCATTTTGAATTTTATCTCCTAAATAGGAGGGCATATTTTTAAAGTCAGGATCATTAGTTACACATCAAGTGTGTTCCGATATAAAAAGCTCAAACTTTTCTAACATCTCAATGCATTTTAAAAAATTGCCACTGTTATGATCGTAAAGTTTATTACTTTTACCACGAAGAGCTAGATTTTGTTTGCCTAAAAACTATACTACAAAAATTATTCTTTTTATAACTTCATACCAATGTTTCCTTTCATTATCTAAAACTGTTTGTTGCAAATGATCAATACAAGTTTTATTTTTTAAGGATCTAATTAATCCTGTCCATTTTTTGTAATTGTTCAAATGATTTAAATTTTTCTCATGACCATTCAGGTACATTGCAAGATGTTGCTTATATTCTGCTGATAACAGCAGAATATAGAATAAAAACTGCAGCAGATTTTCTTGTATATGTTTAGAGCAAATGCCAGTGTGAACAAGATTAAACAAATTCAAATGCGCATCATCCTGTAACAGTAAACTCACACAAGTTCAAGTTTTTACTTGTTTACGCTAAACTACTTGTTAGAATTAGGATCAGAATAAAATAAGATCTTGAGGAATAATAACAAATAAGTGATTATAAATAATTTGTTTAAGACAAATCTATAAAATATAATTAAAATTTAAACAAAAATGTAATTTATTTTGATATAATTAATGAATAATATTTTTTTAAAGTATTTCCTCCCCACCTGAAATCTTTGGCGCCTTTACTATCCTGGCACAATATTGTCGGCACGCCCCTGCTCTTGGTACTATACTTTGATTTCTAATGAAACAAATATCATAAACAGTTGACACAATGCTAATAAAGGTTGCCGCTTTCGACAACAAAACGATACAACAGGTGGCGCCACTAGTTTCTTCTATTTTCGAAAAGTTCGGTTTCTTTTTGAACAGAGGGTGTATATGGAATAGAGAAATTAGCCAAAACACCAAGCTAGCAGTATACAGGACAGTTTTTAAACTAATTTTAAGTTATGGATCTGAGAGTTGGGTTAGAAATAAAGCACTTGACCAAAGACTAGAGATCACGGATAAGAGGGTTCTGAGAAAATTAGGAGAGTGGAAATAGCATGAATGGTAGAATCGTATTAAAAATGAGACATTAGAAATGAACATAAAATTATTTGCATTCAAGAATGTGTCAGCAGAGCTAATCTAAGATGGTATGGCCACTTAAACAGAATGGGTGAGGAAAGATTAGCAAAACAGGTGTTTAATGCCAAGATGGCAGGAAAGAGACCCAGAGGAAGACCAAGGTCTAGGTGGATTGATTCAGTCAGACATGCCTTAGAAGCACAAAATGTTAGATGTGACAATATTGGATCCAAGACTAGATCCAAGCACTTGCTCTGATCTAATAAGTGAAATTATTCTTGCTGGGATTTGTGCCTTTATTCACCACTCCACTCATAATCCATGACCTTTATCAAGCTTTTCCAACAAATATGCCAAAACAACCCAAACTAAAAGTGCATCATATATGCGACTGTTCAAGTTAAAACTTCCACCATCTCACTCAGCTTACACTACAGCCGTCACAACTGGAAAAAAAAATCATCAACAAATCTGAACAAAACTCTGTAAAGCCAAATGCACTAAGCTCTCTGGCTTAAATGGCAGTTGAGTCTTTGGAGTTTTTGTAAGGCTTTTGGGCAAAATTTCTGCCCTAGTGTGTTTCCATCTCTCTCTCATCATGGAACAATGGTTACATCTTCCAAAAATAAGGCAGACCATTTTTTCTTTTCACTCTTCTCCTCCAACTTTTGTTGAGTTGGAGGAGAAGAGTGACGACTACCAAGCCAAATCTTTACCTACTATTCCTCAAATCATCATATCCCCCCCCCATCTCTCAGATATCTTTCATCTATTACATCTGTTTCAGTCTTTTCTGTAGATATTTTCATGGATGCTGCATCCCTGACTCGGCCACCACCATTCCTCCACTTCAGTGTAATTACACAGAAACACAGCAGCTAGTCAATATTTGCATATCGTTTAGTTCTCCAAACCAATTAACTCTCTTCTTCCTTCATTCCATATAACTGTCCATTGGAAAAGTCCTCCCCACACTGTTTTCCCTCAATGAATACAACCACCATCTCTTCAAGAAACAAATTACAAAAAAAATGGCAAAAGAAATTATACATAGTACAGACCAATAGCTAATCTATTAGTCATCTCCAAAATTCTTGAAAACATAACACACACTAGATTACAAAACTATTTACAAAATTACGACATTATCTCAAAAAACCAATACGGCTTCCAGAAAACAAAAAGCACCATCACCGTATTAGAAGATATCACCAATGCCATAAACATACACTTAGCTCTTGATAAAAACAAGTTCCCTCTCCTTATACTTATTGATTAACTAAAGCTTTTGATACACCTGAACATGAGATACTGCTGAGCAAACTATATTGAGTCAGAATAAGAGGCACACTGCATACATAGTTCAGGAACTATCTCTCAAACAGAACACAAGTAACAAAAATAGGCACACATTACAAATGGGATATAGCAAAAAAAAAAAAAAAGGAGTCCCACAAGGCACCATATTATCACCCACCCTGTTCAACATATACATTAACGATGTCCACAACCTGGCCACATGAAGCCAAAAATATCAATACATAGATGACACCACGCTATTATCAGTCCACACAGACATCAACACTGCTCTTTCTAAAGCATAACAAGACCTAAATGAAATCACAACTTCTACCAAAACTCGATGATAATGAACAGCACTAAAACGCAGATGTTAATTATACAGAATACGAGAATCATGTGCCCACACTACTAACTATACTGTCACACATACTGCTGCATTAACAACAAAAACAGCTGCCAATGTCCTAAAGTCACATCCATAACACATGCAAAATATCCTGGCCTTTACATAGATTGCCACTGTAAATGGAGAAAATATACAGAAAACATACGTACATACTAAACTTCATATCACCGCAGCAAAACTTTTCCAAGTAAAAGACATGATTCTATATAATGTAAAAAAAAATTCTATATCATGGTATCTGCAAATCGCTACTCAGGTACGGCATAACGCAAACACATCAAACAGCCATCTAACAAAATTAGAAACATTACATAGAAAAATTATTTCAACAGTGATTTGGAGGCCTCATATACAATAGCCAATAACCAAACATGCTATGGCGATGCACAAAATTCTGAGCATTAAAAATCTGAAACACTACATAATGCTACTAAAGAATTACCTGAACAACACCTATCATAACAACAGAGACGTATCTCATAACACGACCCACCATAACTCTTTACACACCCTAGATCCTTCAACAAATCATATGGTTCTGCAGTGAGATCACACCACATACTCAAGCTACTCAACAACCAATCACAAATTAAAGCACAGACAATTACAGAACATTAAAACACGAACTGTGGAAGCTATACCAACAGGGTTAATATAGCATTTACACCTGTACAGGGTGGTTCAAAATTCCATGTACAAACTTTGAGGGGAGGTAGAGAACATCAAAATCAACCATATTTACATAGGAAAGCATAACTGGAAACGCCACCCGAAAGTGATAGGTGGTGCTGTTCGGCAGCGCTCCAGGTGAGCAATTGGGGCTTCCTCATTCAAGCTTTCGATGTTGTACGAAGAACATGAGTCATTTTGAGAACACTGAGATGGCAGACATGCACCTCGTTTACCACAGTATGTATCCAACTACTATTGAACTGTTCAGTTATGCCTAATAAAGTTTTTTACACTACTTACTGCCTTGTGTTATTTCTGTATCTTTGTGTCCCTGTTAGTACCTTCCAGTGGCGTTTTCAGTCATACTTTCCTATGTGAATATGGTTGATTTTGATGTTCTCGACCTCCCCTCAAAGTCTGTATGTGGAATTTTGAACCAACCTGTATACACTTCACAAATCACCAGCATCCAACACCTACATTCCATCCATAAAAAGTACCAAACAATATAAAAATTTATGCTAATCCCACTCTCTTCATGAAAGAGAGTTGGTGAAGTTCCAGTTTGTTGTAGTTGCTGGATTGAGTGGTAGAGACAGAGAGTTGTGGAGTAAGCCCTTCCTCGATGAGTCTTGGACTCCTTGGAGGTGTCACATAATAATAATAATAATAATAATAATAATAAAGCTAATCCTAGCTTCGAAATATGTGGAATTAGAACCACTTAATCAACTAATCCTCATTACAATCACTACAATTAACTTGCAGGTCACAATACCTTAACTGATATCCTCTGTTTGACCCTTAAAGATATTATTTACTCCTAGGGCAATCTGTTTCATTCCTTGTTATATATACTTCACTTTCTTTGTGCATATCATAATGTCTGACTTAGTCTACATCTACCAGTATTCTTTATAACTATTTATCTAAAAATGAATGTTGCACCGTATCATACAGTTTACGGTACAGGATATTACAACATGTTGTAATATCCTGTACCATACCAAAAATATAATATATGAACAGTATTAAAAAAAAGAGTATTATTATTGTTATTATTATTATTATTATTATTTCCCAAGACCTCATGGAATCAAAGACTCATCTGGGAGGTCCTTTTATCACACACACTCATCTCATCATACTGTGTCTTAAACACACTCAAACTCCTTGCAGACACCACATTCTCAGGCAAGGCATTCCAATCATTCACAACCCTGCATGAAAAAAACCTGCCTCTCACTCCCCTACTCACACCCTCTTTATACAGTTTCCAGGGATACATAAAAAATGTAATTTTTTCAGAATTAATTATATGGAATCAAAAGTGAATTGTATATATCGTAAATAATATTTATGTTAACATTTATTAAACTTTGAGGGAGAAAGAAAGCAAAAAATATATATAAATTGAAAGTTAATCATGTTAACTACCATGTGAAACTGCCAACTAGAATTGCAAACTATTATAATAGTTTGCAATTATAATGTATAATTATAATTGCAAACTGTGATAGTTATAATATTACATGAATTGTTCTACTAAATGAATAGCATGCACTGCAAAGTATGATAAGAATTGAAATTTGAACTGAATCACATGTGAGAAATTGTAGCATTATTTTACCTAAATTGTATTGTATATTTATGTATGTTATTTGATAGGTAATAAAGTATTATTTTACTATAAAGAAAAAATCTATTATTATTATTATTATCAATTTAAAAATAGCACTGTGAAAAAGGGAAATGAATGCATTCAGCATTCCTATTGCATGTTAAGAAAAAAGAAACTGATAATGTAAATTGTAAATCAAAATAAACTATAAATTGAAATTGAAAAAAAAAATAATATTATTGATTCAAGACAGTTGTTGTGAGTTTTTCCACTTGGTTATACTATTATTATTATTATTATTACGTGACACCTCCAGGGAGTCCAAAGACTCATCGATGGAGGTCACCTACTGTACAACTCTGTCTTCACCACTCATTCCATCAAATACAATGCAACTACCATCATCATCATCTACACTAACGCCATCTACTGCCCACCACAACTACTAGTATTTTCACAGATAATCACAAACATCCATGCTCACCAAGAAATTACATTCTTGGATTAATCCTTTATCCAAGTGTAAGCAAACAAGTTTGCACCTGAACTATTTTCAGGACTGGGGCAACTCGACCATTCTAAAAAAGCTAATGACCCTTCCCATAATGCATAGCATTATACATGTCAAGGAGATGTGCTTTACATTATGGGATGCTAAGGCAAGTGATGTGAAGTTATTAGCTTCTTTATACAAGTTGTCCCAGCCCTGAAAATAGTTCAGCTTCAAACTTATTTGCTTACACTTGGATAAAGGATTAAACCAAGAATATAATTTCTTGGTATCTTTGGATTACTGATTCAAAAAAAGTGAAATGAATCCATTCAGCATTCCCTACTGATAACCAAAAAGAAACTGTAAATATAATTTGCGAATTCCAATGAACTGCAGAGTGAAATATAAATGTAAATGATAAAATGCAGAAAAAAATTATGCATATTTATAAAAATTTATAAAAAATTATCCCACAACCAATATCGTTAATATGAAAAATATCTCTCTTTTGACACATTAAATGAATCGTAAATATGTATGTGAAAAAATGTAAAATACATCGTTAGTATTATTATTTATGTATTTAAATAAGATATTTACTTAACATTCTGTCCTGAATATTTGTAGTGAATAAAAATGTAATAGTAATATACTGCAGGGTTAGCCTAGTGGCTATGCACTTTGCAACCATATGCCTGGGGAAGGAGTGTCCTAGGTTTGATTCCTGTCGACAACGTAAAGAGGCCTTAAGGATCTTCCTCAGCCACAGCCAGGTTAGCCGGTCCTGGATATGGACAGCAGGGTTTTTTTCCCCAGTTTATCTGGGGTTTTTCATCCCACAAACAGGTCGCATGAACACACATGGATACAGTCATGAATCGGTGTGTGTTCACCGCTCCTCTGCTGCATCTCTTAGGGGATGCAGCAGAGGAGCGGCGAACCGGCTGCATTAATATGCCAGTAACCCCTTATTAGGAGGGGAATCAACCAGTCTTAGATGGAGAAGGATAGGAAAATAGTAATATAATAGTAAATCTAATAGTAACAGTAATAGTAAATGTAATATATTTGTAAATATTCTGTATATGTGAAGAGGATAATGAACTTTGTCAAAAAAAAAAAAAAATATATATATATATATATATATATATATATATATATATATATATATATATATATATATATATAATGCATGTAGTCAGAAGACTCACTGCGGGAGGTACATACTGTAACACACAAATGCAAGAAACATTTATAGCTTTTTTTTAACTTTTCAGATTAGCAGTTGGTCTCATGGATAAGCAGATTGCTAAAACATTTATGTAAATAGACTGTCTGAAATGAGCAAGTGTATGGGGGATGTCAGTTTAACATTGTAAAGTGTAAGGTTTTAAAATCTGAGAAGCAAAGATGGGATGCAGAATATAGGATTGGTGGGGATATTATAGAAGAGGTGGAAGAGATGAAAGATCTTGGGGTGATGGTGGATAGGTACTTGAAATTTCATGGACAGGGATTATGGAATGATGAAGAGAATATGGACATGTAGAAGTAAGGATATTATACAACATTATACAAGGCTTCGATCAGGCTGCATATGCATTACTGTGCACAGAGTTGGTCACCAGATTTTCAAAAGGATGATGGTTTCATCCTTTTGAAATTGGAGAGGTTTCAGAGAGGATTGACTAAGTAGTTGGTTTCTGGTCTATGGAATGTGGAATATTAGGACAGATTGAGAGAATGCAAATTGCAGGGCCTAGTGTATAGAAGGAAGAGGGGAAACATGATCAAGGTGTATAAGTTGGCAAGGGGTAATTACCAGATTAACATGGGTGAAATTTTTTATAGAATATCTGGAAACAGGAGGAAAACAAGAGGCTATCCCTGGAAACTATATAAGGTGGTTGTGAAAAGAGGATGAGGAGTAGATTTTTTTGCATGGAGAGAGTGGGTGATTGGAATGCATTCGGGTGAGTGCAGTGAATGCATTTAAGTTGAGGTTATGATGAGCTGTGCATGTGAGAGCAGGACCTCAAACAGTGAGTCTCTTGCCTCCATGTATAAGTTGATAGATGGATAGATCTAGCTCATCAGATCTGTTTATGTTAAGACAATGAAGTAAGGCTGCACACATGGAGGTCTGGTGATAATAATAATATCACTTTTATAGCATCATCAGCTTCCAAAAAACTTGGTATCTTTTTTCCACTCAAGACAGTACTGCTCTGCTGAACAGTTACTTACTCTGTATAAATCCCAAATCCATCCAACCTTGGAATTCTGCTCTCATGTTTGGGGTTGGCACACCTCAGACTTCCATAAAAATTCTTCATGCTTTTCAGAAAATGGCTGTTTGGTTGATTAACAACATATCTCTTATAGATGCTCTGCAATCAGTTTCTTCATTGGATCTCTTCTACAGATATTTCAGTTGCCATTTTCAACAGAATTAGAACTAGAATTTTGACTTCCATTTCTGCAAGATCTATAGGAACTTGATCAACAGCTGCTCAATATCTCTTTGCAGTTGAACTGCATACTCACCATCAAAATAAATATAAAAATGGGGGAAAACTCATGTAAAAACATATTTATTGTGAAATTTTCACCTAAGTGTCATAGGCATCTTTATTACAGGATTGTAGAACAATCCTGTACAATAAACAATAGCAGACAATTCTAAGTAGCTAATGTAAAATAACTACATATGGTCCTTAATTTACTAACTTAAGAAAAAAAAAAAAACATAAATAAAGTTAGGAAAGATTAGCAGATTTAAAAAGGTACTATCTTCCACAAAGGTGATAGATCTAGTCCATCAGATCTGTTTATGTTAGGACAATGAAGTAAATCCACACATTTCTTTATAAAGACATTCTATGAGGAAATGTTTTTTATGAAGGACTTGTCTTGTTCCAATAAACTCTATGTTTAGTGTAGATAGCATGCTGAGCAAGTCCACACTATTCAGGCTCATGACATTTAATATGACTTAATATAAGACTTGTGTTCTTTTAAATGAATAAAAGCAGATCTTCCAGTTTGTCCAAAATAAACAAACCCATAAGAGCTAGGAATCTGGTAGATGTCTGGAAAACCTAGAGGTGGAAGCTTGTCTATAGGAAAAGCACGAACTGTGCAGATTTTTTCTGATGGTGCAAAAGGCAACAGAAATATTCAGTGGTTTTGAAACTTTCACATGCATTCAAAAATGCCTTGCACATAACAGATAGGAATGACAGTTATTTCTTCTGTATTAGAAGAGGTAGAGATACAATAATTGTTAAAATCTGTTTTGATGAAAGAATCCTTAAAACCAATGGATAAAAAGGTGGATTTAATATATTGCAATTCTTTTGTAAAAGTTTGTATGAAGAACATAGAGATTGAGCAAGATGTACTAAAGTCTTAAGAGTTTCAAGCTTTTGACTAAGATAATGGTGAGATTCAGCATGGATATAATGGTCTGTATGAGTCTTCTTCTAAAAAACTGAAAATTGTAAGCTTTCATCTGGTTGACCTTAAGAGAAACAAGAAAGGTGGAGATTTTTCTGATAGGGCAAAAGGCAACAAAAATATTCAGTGGCTTAAAACTATTCCTATTTCTCCTACTATTGCCAATTTCTTCATGGATCACTTTAAACAATGCATCTTTGATAACATTTCACTAGACCTACACATTGGTACAGATATGTAGATGATATTTTTGCAATTTGGATTGGTGCTTCCTCTGAGTTGTAGAAATTTCTTTCCAAATTAAATACACATCATCCTAGGGATCCAATTCACCTTAGAAGAAAAAGTAAATAACCAATTAGCCTTTTTAGATCTTCCTCTGTGAAGCATTTCCAAAGGACTACCATCTCCAACAGTTTAAGAAGAATATCAATAGATTACTCCACTCCTAACCTTATATATATATATATATATATATATATATATAATACAGATGGAGCAAAGCGAGCTTGAACTCATAAGAACATGCAGCAAGCTGTAGTGATTTTTGAAAAGCATTAATTTGTCCTTCTTCCTTTTCATACTGGATGATTAAATAATGATAGATAAAAAGCTTCTTAATTTCTGTTGGCAAAGGCTAACATTATTAACTTCTTGTCTCTGCATAATATATTCAGTTATTTGTATACATTATAAAACTATTATTGCAAACATATCAAATTATGCAATTTTATTTAAAATGCAGATTGATTAATATAAATATACCTACAATTCATAAATGAGCACCATTTCATCATCTTCTTCAAAGGCATCGTGGAGTCGAATCAACTTTGGATGATGTAACTGGTTCATGATATCAATTTCTTTCTTGATCAGAGATTTCTCAAGAGGATGAGACACAGGAATAAACTTGGCAGCAAACACATGTCCACTTCGCCTTTCTCGACATCGGTGGACAACTCCAAAGGCACCACTGTTAATATACATACACATTCAATAAAGAGAGAGAGAACACACACACACACACACACACACACACACACACACACACACACACACACACACACACACTAATTTCTATTTATACTGATAGATTTAATAACTTCAGCAATAAAATTTTAAAACATCAATAGTTATCTATTTTCATATTTAAAAGAAAACTACAATGAATTAAGTTTTTTTAAACCTATAATACATTCATTACCATTGGTGAGTTGTATTTTTTTCTACTTTTTTATTTATTTTTTATATTGTCTGGAAACCGGTTCAAAAGAACAAACATGGAACTTTTTTCAAGCCACTTCCAGTCTTCTATAAGCAGTACAATGGTCTCACACTGGGTGTTGAAATTCATCTATTCATCTCCCACTTAAAGGCATTCACACAAACATCTATACCTACAACAGGATTCAAACCTGCAGCCTGTTGGTTGGAAAGTAAATAACATAACCAATCAACCAACCAGGCCAGTACTGTTTCACAAACAATGTGTTATATAATGACAGATGATTTTCTTTGCTCACCATTCTGCTATTGTAGAATGGACATGTCTGGAAAAAAGTATTATATTTGGCCTTGAGATTAGTTTTATTACATGATTGATCCACAGCTCACTCATAGTAGTAAATGTGCAATAAATTTACAATCTTTCATGGGAAGGATTCACATAACAAATTGATTATTATATATATAAACTGAATATTAAAATATATTCAGTTTATATATATAATAATCAATTTGTTATGAGAATCCTTCCCATTAATATTAAAATGGGGTGCTTAAGGGTCAAAGCTGTATAACTGAGAGGAGACCTCCATAGCCTTTAAAGGAATGCGGAGAACCGACCAGGGCTTCTGACCTAATGTCCAATCCTCACCTTCTTGTGGTGCACCCTGTTGGGTATCTACTTTGATACTGAACGAACGAGGATGGGCTGGCAATTTGGGATTTAGCCGACCAAATTGTATTCTTATTGGTTAACCAAAATATAGAATGATGGTACAACATGACAAAATTTCATGCCGGCTGGGGCGTCGCCCGGTTAAACAAGGCCCCCGTTGTTTTCGCCAGGGAACCAGGGCGAACAGCGAAAAGTCAGCTACTGGAACAAATCTGAAAACAAACCCCAACTTAACATCACCAGAGTTAAAGATCGGTACTATCAACGTAAGAAGCCTGAATGGCAAAGAAATGGAGCTAGCTGAGGAATTAGATAAGTACCAGATCGACATAATAGGGGTGACTGAAACAAAAAAGACCAAAACTGGTGAGATCTTTCTGAGCAATAAATACAAAATGTTATATTCAGGCAATGACAATCAAGGAAAAGAAGGAGTAGCCATAGTATTCAACACAAAATACGAGGTTAATCTTCTTGAATGGCAGTCAGTCTCAAGTAGAGTAATGTGGGCAAATATGAGAATGGGGAACTGGACAATGAGACTTATTTGTGCCTATGGTCCCACAGAAGGTTCTACTAAGGTAGAAGTGGAGGAATTTTTTGAGGCTTTAGAAAAAGCAACTGACACAATGAAAAAGGAAAAGTTGGTCCTTGTTGGGGATCTAAATAGTAGAGTAGGAAATGATTGTGAGACATACAAAAATATTTTGGGAAAATTTGGAGAAAAGAGCAAAGCTAATAATAATGGCAAATATCTGTTGGATTTCTGCTCAGGACATGGACTGGTTATTACTAACACCATGTTCCAACATAAAAATGTGCACAAATTCACATGGAGAGAAGAGGCTAGGAATAAGAAAAGTCTCATTGACTATGTTATTGTTGATAGTGATGTTTTCTCCCTGGTGCAGGACACCAGAGTGTACAGAGGATTTGAAATTGGAAGTGATCACTATTTAGTCTTGAGCAGGATAAAATTGAATTTCATATTGGAAAGAATAACATGTAAGAAAGTTTTAAAGCGAATAAAAGTTGAGCAGCTCTCAGATGTGAACTGTAGACTAAAATACAGGAATATTATTGAAAAGAAAATGAAAGAGTTTGAGAACAGGAATCAAACCTTGGAGATGCAGTGGCAAACTCTGAAGGAAACATTGATTGATTCTGCCAGAGAGGCATGTGGTGAGGTTGTGTGCAAGGATAAAAAAATCAGAACTCCCTGGTGGACACAGGAAGTTAAAGAGGCAGTGAAGGAAAAGAAGAAAGCATATCAAAAGTTCCTGGCAAATAAGTCAGCTTTTACTCTTACAGAATACAGAGACAAATGTAAGAAAGCTAAACAGTGTGTAAAACTAGCTAAACAAAAGTCATGGGAGAACTTTGGCAAGAATATAGAAAATAAATATCAAGAAGGTGGCAAAATATTCTGGAGGTTGTTGAAGAAGCTTAGGAATGGAGGAAAGAGTGCTGTAAAAGGAATTAGAGATGATAAAGGTGAAATGAAAACAGGAGAAAAAGATATCCTTGAAGTATGGAGTAATTGCTTTGAAAAACTGCTAAATGAAACAAGCTGTGAAGACAGCATAGTGATAAAAAACACTGACCAGGCATGCAGTCAGGAATACATATCCATACTTGAAGTAGAAAAAGCCATCAAAGGCTTGAAATGTGGAAAGGCAGCAGGAGTAGATGATATTCGACCAGAAATGCTGAAGTATGGTGGTATAAGAGTCTTACAGTCGCTGCACTGCATAGTTCAGAAAGCATGGACAGAGGGACGAATTCCCGATGATTGGAGTAGAGCTCTCATAGTACCCATATATGAAAAGGGAAATAAAACTGAATGTGAGAATTACAGAGGTATTTCCCTACTGAGTGTTCCTGGCAAGATCTATGCAAGTATACTTGAGAAACGGTTGAGAAGAATTGTGGAAGAAAAGCTTGGTGAAGAACAAGCTGGATTCAGGCTAAATAGAGGCTGTCAGGTTCAGATCTTCACTTTACGACAAATAGTTGAGAAAGCATGGGAATATAACAAAGATCTGTATTTAAGTTTTGTCGATTTGGAAAAGGCATATGACAAGGTGCCAAGAGAGAAGCTATTCAATACGCTGCAGTTATATGGTGTCAATGGGGCATTATATCAAGCAATACTTAGTCTTTATTTGAGTTGTGAGTCAGCAGTTAGAATTGAAGGAAGTACAGGAAGATGGTTTAATGTTAAATCTGGTGTGAAACAAGGATGTACATTATCCCCTCTGTTATTCATTATCTATATGGATCACATTATGAAGGAATGTGGTATTAAACCTGATATCAAAATTGGAGATGTTAATGTCAGCTCTATGCTTTATGCGGATGATGTTATACTTCTAAATAAATCCGCTACAAGTCTGCAAGATTCTCTGACTAAATTGAATAGCTGTTGTAATAGATATGGTATGAAGGTCAGCAATAAAAAGACAAAGACAATGAAAATAGACAGAATCATTGAAAATGTCAACTGTGCTGTGAATGGAGAACCTGTGGAACAAGTAAAACATTTCAGCTACTTAGGCACAATTTTTACTGAAGATGGTAAACTAAATATAGAAATAGACAACAGAATCAGCAAAGCTGGTTTCGTGGGAAGTCAATTCAATAAATTCATATGGAATAAGAAAGAAATTAGTCGGAACACTAAATTAGCTGTATACAAGACTGTGTTCAAACCAATTTTAACTTATGGATCTGAGAGCTGGGTCAGAAGTAAAACACTTGACCAAAGACTAGAGACCGCAGATATGAGAGTCCTGAGAAAGATTAGAGGCGTGAACAGATGGCATCAATGGCAATATCATATTAAAAATGAGGATATTAGGAAAGAACTTGACATTGTCAGCATCCAGGAATGCATTAGCAGAGCTAATCTCAGATGGTATGGTCACTTAAATAGAATGGGAGAGGAAAGATTAGCAAAACAAGTGTTCTCTGCCAGGTTGGCAGGAAAACGACCCAGAGGAAGACCAAGATATAGGTGGATTGATATGGTACAAAGTGCCTTAGATGATAGAAATATAAGATCTGATAATGTTGGAGTCTTGACAAGTAACAGACTGATTTGGAGGAAAATTGTAGATAGGAAGTTAGTAATGATGTAATTTTTTCATGTAGTACTGTCATATCCTGTACACCCCTTGAGGGTACATGGCAGGAATTTGATGATGATGATGATGATAAATATTAAAATGAATTATAATTCATTATAACTGAATATTAAAATGAATTATAAAGATGGTAGGTGATAGGGAAATAACTAGAAAATACAACTGTTTGAAGTTGTATCACCCTTCCATAATCAGATATTTCATGAATTTCTGGAATTTGAAGAAGCACCTATCATAACAGAAATTGTTATCACAGATGTCTTTTCACAGTTATTCTGTTATCATGGAATATTAACATTGCCAGCCTGGTTGGCTGTGTGGTTAGCGTATCCACTCTACAGCCAAAAGGCTGCAGGTTCAAATCCTGTGGTGGGCATGGATGTTTGTGATTGTCTGTGAAAATACTAGTTGTGGTGGTGGGTAGCAGATGTCATTGGTATAGATGATGATGGTAGTTGCAGTTTGCTGGAGTTGGTAAATTGAGTGGTGGAGATGAAGAGTTGTAGGGTGGATGCCCTCCCTCAATGAGTCTTTGGGCTCCTTGGAAGTGTCACATAATAATAATAATAATAATAATGTCTTTTCAAACAGTTCAATGACTGTTCTATGATGACTGAACAAATCTCTATTTCAGAAGAGACTAATATCTGTTTTATACAGCTTTGATTCTACTCATGGACTAGAGTAATTCTTCTTGGGTTAGTTGGTCTTTCACAGGTAAGCAGAGTTTTTTTTCAGAAGAAAGAACACAATTACATATATAAAATATTAACATTAATAGATTAGGAAAATGAGATTATAGTAACTGTATGCTATATTTGTGAGTTGCATGTATGAGTTGGATAGGAGATTGGTTGTCTGATAAGGCTTTGATTAGGCCACACATGGACTATTGTGCCCAGATTTGGTCACCTGGTTTTCAGAAGGATGAAGAGATGTTGGAAAGGGTGCAAAGGCGACTGACTAAGGTAGTTTCTGACCTCTGAAATGTCGAGTATGAGGAAAGATTGAAAAGATGTAATTTGCAGAGTCTAGTGGAGAGAAGGAAGAGGGGAGATATGATAGAGACCTACAAGTTGGTAAGGGGTTGTTATAGGATCAATGGTGGAGAAGTTCTACAGAGAATAGTGGGAGATCAGGGGAGAACCAGAGGTCATACCTGGAAACTGTATAAAGAGGGTGTGAGTAGGGGAGTGAGAGGCAGGTTTTTTTCGTGCAGAGTTGTGAATGATTGGAATGCCTTGCCTGAGAGTGTGGTGTCTGCAAGGAGTTTGAATGTGTTTAAGACCCGGTATGATGAGATGTGTGTGAGATAAAAGGACCTCCTGGATGAGTCTTTGACTCCATGAGGTCCTGTTTTAATAATAATAATAATAAATATAAGTATGTTGACTCTGGGGGAGCAGTATCCCAGACTCCTGGAAACTTTTTTCTTCCACAAAACAGACAAACTTAACATTAGAAGAATACATGTAATGAACAGACATAATACACTGGCCTACTAATCTTAGTTATTTCAGTCATAATTCTAAATAACTACAATACCAACAACAGCACTATCTCTGAAGAGTGAACACTAGTGACTAGCAGGATGTGGCAGTTATGAGGTTGTTTACTGTTTAATTTATATAGTAATGATATTTGGATAAATATCATTACTATATAAATGCCAACCACTCTTCCATCTCCTTCAAGATGGAAGAGTGGTTGGCAGAACCTTAAATTTAGGGACCACATTGCTACAACTGTGAGAATGCCACAATGGATTACAGAAAAGATAAAGATGGATGACATGTAGAAAAAAAGAGTATATTTCCATTGTATAAGGCTTTGAGCATGCTTTGGTCACTTGATTTTTAAGGTGATGAGGATTACTAGAAAAAGTCTAGTGAAGGATGACTAAGATGGAGTTAGGTTTCCAGATGGAATGTTATTTACTAAGCCTAGTGGATAAAAGGAGGGCAGTTGATATGATTGAGACATATGCGCTAGTAAGTGGGACGGGGTGGGTTGTTATCTGTTAAGTATATGAAAGTGATTTTTCAGATAATGGAAGGAGATAGAGTCAGAACAAGAGGCAATCCCTGGAAGCTGATGATAAAGCTTCATAAGAAGCTGTATAAGTTTCTTATAAGCATTGTTAATATTAGAGCTTATACAAGAAGAAGAATATAAGCGAGAAAACTGAGGAGCATTTTTTATTGCATGGAGAACAGATGATCAGAATGAAGCACATCCTAAGAGTGTAGTGAGTGCAGAAACAGTGAATGAGTTTAAGGCATGGTGTGATGAACTTTTGTCTGTGAAAGAACATGCTTCATGGTGGTTTGAGAGGTGTATATTATTATTATGAACATTACTGATGACAGTGATGATGATAATAAGCAAAATATGAGCAAAATGCAGGCAGTTGGAGGAAATAAGTGCATTAGAAATATCGATATCCGACTTTGTTACTCCAGGAACGGGGAATGAATGTAGGAAGACAAGTAGTGTGATAGGAGAGAATGAAAAAAAGATACATATGAATGAGAAAATAATAGTTGATAGTGTGGAAGATGTGAGTGACTGTGAAAGTTTAGGAGATGGTTTTGTTTGGGAGAGTCAATTTAGATTAAGAGTGACTGACCTGCAGCGGGAGATAGATGAGTTGAAAGAGGAGGTGGAATGTCTTGTGAATGAGAGCAGAAGTATGAAAGATAAGATTAGGAGAATGGAAGAGATAAATGCAAGGAGAATCAGAGTAGGAGAGAGAGAGAATTTAGGGAGTATGAGTGAGAGGTATGGGGGTGCTAGAAGAGGAGAGAATGGCAACAGTAGAAGAGAGGGAATGAGAGAGAGGTATGGGAATGCTAGCAGATGATACGATGGAAACAGTAGGAGAGATGGAATGAGAGAGAGATATGGAAGTGCTAGAAGAGGAGAGAATGGAAACGGTAGGAGAGATGGAATGAGAGAGGGATATGGAAGTGCAAGAAGTGGAGAAAATGGAAACAATAGGAGAGATGGAATGAGAGAGATGTATGGAAGTGCTATAAGAGGAGAGAATGGAAACAGTAGGGGAGAGAGGTATGGGAATGCTAGAAGAGAGAATAGCAGTAGAGGAGAGGGAATGAGAGAGACCTATGGAAATGAAAGAAGAGGAGAGAATGGAAACAATAGGAGAGAGGGAATGGTAAGAGGTATAATGTATGGCGACTCAATGATCCGTGGTGTTCAAGATAGGATGCGTGAGGAGTGTTTGCCAGGAGGAACAATAGAAAGGGTGGCTATGGCAATTAAGAGAGGTGAAAGGGTGGATGAGATAATTTTGATGGTAGGAACGAATGACTTGAGTGGTAATGTAAGTTGGGCAGCGAGAGATATGAGGTTTTTGCTTGAGACTGTATAGAAGAAGACAGAGAGAGGAAAAATGTGTGTGTGTTGCCTAGGTATGATAATAATGAGCTGAGCAGAAGAGCCGTGATATTGAATGGCATAATAGCAAGAATGTGTGACAAGAGAGGACTGGTATATTATTATTATTATTATTATTATTATTATTGTTCCGGGAAACTCGACAGACTCATCGAGGGAGGCGCTAACATCATGTCTGGAACAACTATTCAACATTTACACAGTATCTATCATATCTTGCCTTGAACTCATTCACGGTCGTAGCATCCACAACAGACTCTGGAAGCTTATCCCACTCATTCACCACTCTCCAAGTAAAAAACCTAGCTCTAACACCCTTGTCAACCACGCTCTTGCCCAGCTTCCATGCATGGCCCCTAGTTCTCCCACCACCAGTCATATTTTCAAAAATATATTCTGGATCAATCTTATAAAAACCCTTCAGTAATTTGAATGTCTCAATCATATCACCCCTCCTTCGCCTATCATCCAATTTCTGCAACCCACAAATCCTCAACCTGTTCTCATAAGGTTCATTCCACAGACCTGCTATCATCTTGGTCACTCGTCTCTGGACCCTCTCCACTTCCTCCCCATCATGAAGAAACCCTGGTGCCCATAACTGGGCACAGAAGTCCAGATGAGGTCTTATCAAGGCTCGATACAGAGGAACAACAACTTGCTTCTCTCTGCATGTTAAAGTATTTTTCATAAGCCAAGTGATTTGGTGAGCTGTCTTAGTTACTTTTGCAATGTGTCCCCTAAACTTCAACTCCCTATCCACCAGTACTCCCAAATCCCTGGCCTCATCAATCTCCTGGAGTAAAGTTCCACCTATGTGATATACTGCTGCTATTCTTTTCACCCCAAAGTGCATAACCTTACACTTTGCCACATTAAACTGACATCCATTTTTCCTAGATCAGTCCTCCAAACTATCCAAATCATCCTGTAAAATTTTGACATCCTGTGCACTCACAATTGCTCTACCCAACTTTGCATCATCAGCAAACAAGTGAACACTTCCTCTCAAATCCTTTCCAATATCATTGATGAACAAATTGAAAAGCGGTGATCCAAGAACAGAGCCCTGCGGCACTCCACTAGTCACAAGACGTCTTTTTGACTCCACTCCTGAATAAACCACTCTCTGGTATCTCTACTTCAACCACCCTCTGGTATCTCTACTTCAACCACCCTCCTATCCATCTTACCAACCCTATATCTATCCCCATCTGCTCCAGTTTACTGATTAGGGTTCCATGTGGTATCCTGTCAAAGGCCTTGGCAAGGTCCAGTAGTATCACTGTAAACCCATTACCCCTATCCAGTTCAGCCGTCACTGTGTTATAAAACGTGAGCAAGTTACTGAGGCATGATCTACCATTCACAAAACAATGTTGTCCCCCATACAATATCCCATTTTCATCTATCCAATCCTGTATTCTTTTCTTGACTAATTTCTCTAAGACCTTGACAATGATTCCTGATATGCTAATCGGTCGGTAATTTACAACAGCAGTCTTGGAACCACCTTTATGCAGTGGAACTATTTTCCCTTCCTTCCACCTGCTCGGGACTAACTCAGACCTGAGACTCAAATTAAACAAAATACTCAAGGGTACTGACAATTCTTTAGCTGCTTCTCGTACTACATGAGCTAGTATACCATCCAATCCCACAGATGTATTGACATTGAGGTTATGCAATAGACTACTCACCTCCACTTCATTCACCACAATTCCCGTATAATCTACTGGTTTATTCGTTTCTGCAATGTCACCACCTGGATGATATATTCTTGCAAAGTGCTCACTCAGTAACTCAGCTATCTCAACTGATTCAGTTACCTCCCTACCATCGGCATTCTTTAAAATCATTCTGCCATGTACATTTTTCCTTTTACTTGCTACATATCTAAAAAACTGTTTAGGATTCTCTTTAGCCTGCATGGCCAATGTTCTTTCGTAATCCTTTTTTGCTTTTCTTACCACACTCGTCACCCTTCTGGCCTGCACTTTATACCGTTCATGTGACTGCCGGTCACCTTTCTCCTTAAATTCCCTCCATAGTTGTTTCTTTTTTTGCAGCTCAAGCTTAATGGTGTTATTCATCCATTTAACCCCTACTTGATTCATTATTCGGACTCTAGGTATACAGTCAGGCATTGCTTCATGCAAGCACTTCTTAACTACCTCCCATGCACTATCAACTTCTAGTCCTTGCAGTTGTACATGCCATGGCACTGAGCCAATCAATTTCCTAAGCTTGTCATACTTTCCAGTCCGATAATTCCACATGTACCCTGTCTTAATTGAAAATTCTACACCTTTAGCCACCTCCCAAGTCAAGACCCTATGATCACTCTCACCGATGGCAATGTGGTCATATTTGTTACAGCCAAATCCTCAGATGTAATTACTAGGTCAAACACTCTCTGACCCCTAGTATTTTCCATTACATGCTATCACAGATAGTTATTCCTTAATAATCGCATAAAATCCAATTCCTTCCTCCCATGTGTCCTCTCCTCACTCCAATCAATGCGACCATAGTTGAAATCTCCCATAATAATCACCCTCCTTCCACCCATTTCTTCTATTTGCTTGTGCATACTGTCACCACCATCTTTTCCATCACCTGGTCTATAGCAGCACCCAATTGTATATTTAGTTCTGCTAGCCACAATCTCACACCAAATGGCCTCAAATGTGCTCTTTTCTCTATCCTGCAATTCAACTTCTATTCTCCTTGGCTGTAGCTCATCAGCTATAATCAACAATACTCCTCCCCCCATTTTATTCTCTCTGTCATTCCTGAACACACTATACCCATCACATTCAATCCCACTAGCTATATCATCTACAGTCAGCCATGTTTCACTAATACCAATAACCTATGGTCTGGAAGTGCCAACCATGTCCAAAAACTCTTCCTTCTTGTTCCTAATACTCCTAGTATTAGTGTACATGAATTTAAGACCCCCATTAGCCCCATCCCTACCTTGATGCCTTATATTAACTATCCCACTCTGGTTTGTTGTCCTTATTTGCTCTAGCATATTACATTCATTCTTACATTCAACTGCCTCCCTAATTACTGTATATCTACTCCCCCCCCCCCCCTTAACAAATCTAGTTTCCCTGAATTTGCACATCCACTACATTCAGCAACATTTTCTCAAGTCTTCTTACACCATAACCATTCAAATGCAAGCCATCCATCATATATAGATCCTTTCGCCCATCAAACTCACTCCACACGTCCACAAATTCCACACCACTCGTCATACATAACCCACGCATAAAGTCATTCGCAACTATGGCCCTCCTTTAAAACATTTCAATGTCATACCGTGGCAAAAGACTAATCATTCTAACTCTCTCAAACAATTCATTCAGGTCTTCTATCATTTCCATTTTATCTCCTTTCAAATCATTCGTACCTGCCATAACAATCATTTCTTTCACCCTTTCCTTTTGCTCTCTAATAGACTCAGTTACATCCTTTATGGTCGCACCAGGTTGGTACGATTTTGTCAAATCCTCTACTAACACACTTCGTACTAACGAGTCTCCATACAGCACTCTTTCCTTCATTTTGTTCATGTTCTCATTCATACGCCTATTTTTCCTGTCATACCTTTTATTATTGGTTGGTTCATTCAGTCGACTTTTGTTCATGCACTCTAGCTGCTGTTTTGCCCTTTCTATCGCACCATTCAACAACGTGATCTTACTCAATGCATCTATCTCATCTTTTTTATTCTCTGAGAAACCATTTATACTATCATTCACACTTTCTACATTCCCACTCTCATAATTCTCATGTGTGGATGCTTGGAGTGCGTTTGAGGAAAGGGAGGAATTGTATGCGAGAGACCGTTTACATTTGAATGAAGAAGGACGTAGGCATCTGGAGAGATTGTTGTTCTGAATGAGTCAGTGTGTCCCAGGGAGGATGATAGCAGGGGTGGCCTCTTGTGGGAATGGATACTTGGGAGAAGGGAGACAATGTCAGGTAACACTGAGCCCAGTGGAGTCTAGAAGGGATAAAGCTGGGTATAGAAACAATGGCATTTATATGCTTTATACTAATGCCAGGAGTATCCGGAATAAGGGAGAGGAATTGGTGGCGCAGATAGCATCAGCCTGGCCAAAAATTATTGGGATCACTGAGACGTGGTTGACAGAAGGGGATATAATAACAGGAATAGAAGTCGCTGGGTATAGCATTTTTCATCAGGATAGGAGGGGGAAAGCGTGGTGTTGGGGGTACTGCTTATGATAAGTGATGACCTATGTCCTCTAAGAGTGGAGGCTTTGGAAGGAAGTGAGACAAATGTTTTTGAGAGCATATGTTGTGAGGTAGAGGTAGACAAGACAGGATATTTAGTGGAGTGTTGCTACAGACCCAGGAGCATGGAGGATTGGGACCAGGAGATGTTTAGACAGCTAAAGTGCAAGAAGAATGATTGTTATGGGAGATTTTAACTACATTAGTATAAATTGGAGAGAGGAAGATGCATGTAGCAATAGTGGAATGGAATTTCTAGAATTCTTGAGGGACAAATGTCTTAGGCAACATATAACAGAGGGAACAAGAGGTTCAAGAGTTTTAGATTTGGTTATAGCATCAGAAGAGTTGATAATGACTGAGATGACATCTCTCCCACCAGTTGGAGAGAGTGACCATATGGTTTTGACTTGGAAAATGAATAGACATGCAGGAGTATCAAAGAGACGGGAACTTATGTGGAATTATAAAGCAGGTGATTATAATAGTCTTAGACATCAACTTGGAGAAGCTTCATGGAGGGAGGAATTGGAAGGCCGGGATATCGTTACTGCGTGGGAAATTGTGAAAGAATATTTGTTAGCAGAAATGGTAAGTTGTATACCACGAGTGAAGAAGAGGACAACATTTGGAGTAAAGTGGATGACAAACAATATTAAACAGGAATTGCATGTGAAAAAGAGGCTATGGAAGAGATATAAGGAGACAGGTGAAGAGAAAATGCATGAAGAGTATAAGATACAAGCCAGAAGAGTGACTAGTGTGGTAAGGAAAGCGAACTGGAATATGAGAGGAGATTGGCCCTAAGATCCAAAGAAAATCCTAGTTAATGTTTTAGCTATGTGGCCAGTAGGAGAAGAAATGACTGTGGAAGAATGATATTGTGGGATAAAAATGGGAATAGAGTGACTGATGCAGAGGACATAGTGGAATTGTTCAATGAACACTTTATTGGAGTATTTCATCATGGAGGAGTCAGTTTTAATACTAGAGGGATAGGGCAGGTTCAAGGTTTAGAGATACAGGAGGAGAGTGTGTTTCAGATACTGAGAATTCTGGATGTCAATAAAGCTTTGGGACTGGATGGTATTTCACCACGAGTTTTGAGAGAATGTGCTAGGGAACTGACAGTGCCTTTAACCTGGCTTTTAAATGAAAGTCTGGCTTTGGCAAAGGTGCCCAGGGAATGGAAGGAAGGTAAGATAGTGCCATTGCATAAGGGTGGTAACAGACTGGAAGTGTCTAATTATAGACCAGTCTGTGTGTCATCAGTAGTTGTTAAGATCTCGGAGAAAGTAGTGAAGGACCGTATACAGCACTAGGCAGATGAGGGCAATGTTATCTGTGAGAGTCAGCATGTATTTGTGAAGGGGCGCTCTTGTTTTAGCAATATGCTAGCCTTTTATAATAAAGTTACAAGAACATTAGATGAGGGAAAAGCATATACTGCAATTTTCTTAGGCTTAGCAAAGGCATTTGACAGGGTGCCACATGATAAGCTGATATTTAAGTTGCAACACATGGGTCTGGATGTCAGATTGGTCAACTGAATTCAGGATTTTCTGTCTGATAGGTATCAGAGAGTTGTGTATGGTGGAGCAGTTTCCAGGAGGTAGAGGGCTACAAGTGGGGTCCCACAGGGCTCAGTACTAGGACCTATATTGTTTAACCTATATATCAATGACATTGCCAGTGGATTGCAAGGGGATATTCAGTTGTTTGCAGATGATGCGAAGCTGGGAAGGATTATTAGTAATAGTGCAGATGTGGTAGCCCTGCAAGAGGATTTCAATAAGCTAGATAGATGGGTAAATGATTGGGGGTTTCAGTTTAATGCAGCAAAATGTAAGGTCTTGAGGTTTGGGAAACATCGATGGGATGCTGCATACTCTATGGGAGGAGTTATACTGGAGGAAGTTGGGGAGACGAGATCTGGGGTTGATGATTGATAGAAACCTGAAGTTTAGGGGACATATTGCAAAGGTGGTGAAGGTAACACAGAGGATTGCTGCAATTATGAGAAGGACAGTGACCTGCAGAGATAAAAGGGTTATCATTCCGTTGTATAAGTCTCTGATCAGACCACACTTGGATTATTGTTCTCAGATTAGGTCCCCAGGATTTGAAGGGGATAAATTAACTGTTGAAAAGATACAAAGACGGATGACAAAGATGGTCTCAGGACTCTACAAGGATAGTTATGAGAATCAGCTGAGGGAATGTGGACTGCAGAGTTTGGTGGATAGAAATAAGGGAGGTGATATGAAAGAGACTTTTAGACTGTTGAGAGGTGGTTACAGGGTTGACACTGGGGAGTTCTTTCACTTGGTTGAACAGCGGGAAGGAGTGATGACAAGAGGCCATCCCTGGAAGTTATGAAAGGAAACTGTGAGTAAGAGGGTGAGGAGTGGTTTCTTTGCATGGAGGGTGGTTGCCTGATAGAGTGGTGAGGGCGAGAATGGTCAATGAGTTTAAGGAGTGGTATGATAGACTTTGTGTTTCTTAGGGGGGAACCTCCCCTCGATGAGTCTTGACAGACTTTATGTTCTTAGGAAGGACCTCACACGATGAGTCTTTTGACTCCATGGAGGCCTGAATAATGATAATAATAATAATAATAATAATACACCACTGATTTTCTGGCAGTGAATGTTCTAGCACTTATTTAGTCCTAGCAGAATGTATTTGAAATTCCTCTGACCTCCTGACTAGTTCACTGGGCTACAACAAATGACACTATGTATGGCTCATGCTCACTGCATATGTCTGCAATTGTTGATGGTAAATCCTTAATTTTGAAAGATTTTTATCTTATTTTTCTTACATTTAAAGTAGCTAAGGCTTCTATGTAAGGTCATGGAATTTCCACCCATAAAGTCTGTGTGGTGAACAATGGTCTCCAGAAAGTAGCTATACCCATATGCAAATAAATTTACTAAACTTGTAGCTGATGAGCATGAGCACCTCACTTCCTGAACAAGAAAATAACACTAATGAAACTACATTATTACTGGTTATGAACACTGTGAAGAATAGCAAAAGATATGAAGAAGGACCCACTGGATTCAGATAGGTTCTGAAATGCAGCAGTAATGAATGGATGTAAGCTGCTAACAACAGGAAAAATTAAATGCCCTAAAGAAAGGTATCTAAATTTATCCAGTAATATATTATGCAAATAAATATGATTGGATTACCACCAAGAATATTTTAGAATGGTTTGAAAAGTTTTTTTTGTATCTGAAGTCTAAGGGCTCACTTTAGTAAGTACAGGAATGGCAAACCCTATGTACCTGTTGCTGGACCATGCCTTACTTCATCTAATATACATCTGTTATATTATCTGTAGACTGATCCCTACCTTCTTTCTTTTCTTCTTGCCCTTTTCCCCAAGGCTATTAGAGTATTCACGGGCTAGGGGTGAATATTTCCTATTTTACTATTTCTTTTCATTTTATACAGTGTGAGTCTACCTTCTCTCTCAGGGTGAATACCTCACCCTGGGTAAATGCCTCTCTCAGGGTAAATACCTCACCTACTAGGTGAGGTATTTACCTCACCTAGTAGGCAAAGACAGGAGAAGAAGTGGGTACTAACTGTTCTTAATTACTTACTTATTAGACAGGAAGAAAATTTGACAGAATGTCATGTTGGCTCGGTTGTTGCCTGGACAAACAAGGACTGTGTCATCTTTTGGAAACACCAGGAGAGATGATGAAAAATATGCTACTGGTGACAGTGACATTCCCATGAATATAAAGATATTTAAACATGAATTTCATCTAAGAAACAGATTTGTGGTCAGAACATGGAATGTTAGATCATGATATCAACCTGGTCAACTCAAGATTCTGCAATAAGAATTAGTACATTGTGATAGAATTATGTGAGGCAAGATGGCCAGAATCTGGAAAATTAACAACAGAAGAAGAAAATCTCTTTCTTTACTCAGATATTCCAGAAGGAGAGCAAGAAGGAGTTGCTTTCTTGATCCAAAAGAATAATAAACACACTGTCATAGACTTTCAACTTGTGAATAGTAGACCTGCAGTAGTAAGCTTAAAGCATAAATCACTAAATATATCTATTATACAAATATTAGCACCAACAACCTCATATGATGATCAGGAAGTGGATCACTTTTATGACCATCTCAAAATAACCTGATTCGTAAAACATCTAAGAAAGACTCTAATAGTACAAGAAGGCTAGAATGCATAAATCAGATTAGATATAGGAAGGGACTTTCTTCCCTTTGTCGGCCCTTTTGGATTAGGAGAAACAAATGACAGGGGTATAAAACTGATAGAATTTGCTTTGCAGAATGATCTCACCATAATTAACACACTTTTCCCATATAAAAGGTCACGAAAATGGACCAGCATCTTCCCCAGATGGAATAACTCAGAATCTAGCTGATTATATACTTATAAAAACTAAATATAAAACCCCCATAAACTCAGCAAGAACTAATCGTTCCCAGGTGTTGACATTGGAAGTGACCTAATTTAGTCAAAACAACATTTATGTTGAAATTTGGATTTAGAACCACAAGAATAATAAGGAGAAAAAGTTTAACCTTACACAACTCAAATGAATTATCACTAAAGAATTATTTTAAACAAATCTTGCTTCTGCTCTTTCTGAAATCCCTGCCGACTCTTTTGATCCTGATGCATGTTATCAAAAGTTTTCAAGGACAGTTACTGAAGCAGCTGAAAATATCCTAAGAAGAAAATGCAGTATTAATAAAACCTGAATTACCCCAAAAAACATTACAACTTTGCAATCAGTGGAGAAGATTATGACCAATTCAACACTTTTGTTTGTAAGAGTGTCAGATAATTAAGGATGAGGATGGAACAAATATTACTGATCATGAAAATATACCGAAAAGATTTAATGATTATTTGAGTAAACTATTCAAGTATGATGACACCTTGGACCAACAAAATTTAGAGGGAATTGTTCCAATGATAACAAAGAACAGTGATTATCCTATACTTAGAAAAGAAGTAGAAAGAGCCAACTTAAGATCAAAATTAAGAAAAAAGCACGACCTTTTTCAACATTCCAACAGAAACTACTTAAAGAAAGGAGAGAAACTATTATTACTGCACTACACAAAATTTGCCAGCAGGTTTGAAACACTGAGATCTGACCAAAAGACTGGCACACAGTTATTCTTATTCCCATTCAAAAAAAAAAAAAAAAAGGAAACAGTCAAAAGTGTGATAATTTTAGGATAATTAGCCTCATCATCCACCCAAGCAAAATATTTTTGACATTTTACTCATTGAAGCAAAAATGGAATTTCATATTTCAGACTTATTTTAGAAAGAACAGAAGTACAATTGACCATATATATTTATGCTCCATATCATTTGAGAAAAATATTACTTTATTATGTAGAACATAATAAAGTAATATGCCATAATTTTATTGACCTAAAGAAAACCTTTGATTCTATTTGGCACAATGCTCTTTGGAAAATTCTGCAACATTAAGGAACAGACAACAAAATAATATGACTGACTGACTGAATCCCCTGCAATTATCTTCTGAAATAATGGTTTGCATTATTTTGCCTTCTTCTTCTATAGTATGTAAGACGTGCGATGAAAGAATAGGACATTCCAAAAATGAGAATGGTGTTACCAGGAATAATAAGTAAATGGATGGGAGTGCTTATGATGGTAATAATAGAAGTGATATGAAAGAGCTTAGGCAAGAGTTAATGAAGAGTCAGGTTAAATGTATGGAGGAGGAAATTGAATATTTAAAGAAGAGCTTAAATGATGTAAATGACAAGGAGGTAAAGAGGAAGCAAATATCTAAGGATGATAGAGTTGCTTTATATGGTGACTCAATCATTAAAGGTGTGGTTAAAAATAAAGTGTACAAGACATGTTTTTATTGTGGTACAACAACAAAATGAATATCAGATACATAAGGAAGGAATAGGCGTCAGAATTAATGGTAGTGGCAAGCACAAACAATTTGAATAGTGAGGCACGGATGTAGAAAATTATATGAAGATGTTAAGGAAGTGAAGGATAATAGTGTCATTGGGAAAGTGGTTAGTTTGTTGTACGGATATGACAGTAGTGAACCGAGAAGGAGAGCAATGATACTGAATAACAAGATAACTGAATTGTGTTAGGATGAATGAATGAAAAACTGATGGGATGCATTTGAATGGGTTTGGTGTTTGTCATTTGGAGCGATTGTTGTTTAATAGGAGTGCACAGGGTTCATACGAAAGAGTCAGACTGAGGTTGAGAAGCAGGTTGCGGAAGGACAGGATGAGGACAGATACAAAGGTGAGGAAGTGATTATACCAGAGCAAAGTGATGCAGTGCAAAACGGTGGGGATGATAAGAATATAAATGAAAATCAGAGTCAGGATTAGGGAAATGGGGATGGTCAGAATGAAGAGAGAAGTGCACTTTTTTCAGATAGAGTAAAGAGTGATTGTGTTAATGGGATAGCCTCAAAGAGTGGAGAATTGTTATGTTTATATACTAATGCACGGAGTATCAGAAATAAAGGGGCTGAGTTTGTAGTATTGATTGAATCAGTATGTCTAAAGATAATTGGCATAAGTGAAACTTGTTTGACTGAGGTTGATATACTGTCAGAACTTGAAATGGTAGGATATAGAATTTTCTGAAAGGATAGGAAGATGAAGAGAGAAGGGGAAGTATTGTTAATGGTAGCAGAGGAATTGTGTCCTTCAGGAGCAAAGTGGAAAATGTTTGAAGATTTTGAAGCTGTTTGGTGTGAAGTTGAGATCAATAGAATTTATGCCTCAAGCAATTTTTTTACATCAAGAACTCGAAAAAAAAAAACCTACAGACACATCAGCAACAAGTCTAAACTAATAAGCTTAATCAATGTATAAACTGAAGAAACTATTTTACTACTACTACTAAAAGTAACAAAGCTTCCTAAAGGCACCATCAGTCTTTTTAAACACTATAAATGAAAGATGCCAAGAAATTATATTCCAGGTTTAATCCTTTATCCAAGTGTAAGCAAACAAAATTTGCACATGAAACATCTTCATGACTGGACAGTGGCCCTTCTCATATACATAGCATTATGCATGTGCAAAAGGAAGTATGATCTGCATTATGGGATGCTAAAGCAATTAATGTGAAGTAATTAGCCTCTATATACAAATAGCCTAATTGTGAAGACACTTCATCAAATTGGGAAGAGGAAACAGCATATAGTAATAAGAGAATGGAATTTCTAGAATTCTTGAGGGACAAACGTTTTAGGCAACATGTAGTAGAAGGAAAACGAGGTTCAAGAGTTTTGGATTTGGTCATAGCATCAGATTAGCTGATTATAACTAAGATGCCACTCTGCCCCCAGTTGGAGAGAAAGGGATCATGTGGTTTTGACTTGGAAGATGAATAGACATGCAGGAGTATCAAAGAAAAGGAATGTATGTGGAATTATAAGACAGGTTATCATAATAGTCTTAGATATCAACTTGGGGCAGTTCCATGGAGGGTGGAATTTGAAGGATGAGATATCATTAGTGCTTGGGAACTTGTGAAGGAATATTTATTAGCAGCAAGCCGCATACCTAGTGAAGAAGATAACACAATTTGTCACCAAATTGTGTTAAGAGATATAAGGAGAGGGGTGGAGAGCAGATGCATGAAGAATATAACACTCAGAAGAGGAGATGACTAATATGGTAAGGAAGGCAAAACAGGAATATGAGAAAAGAAGATTGACCCTGAGATCCAAAGAAAATCCTAAGGAATTTTTTAGCTATGTGGCCAGTAGAAAAGAAGTTATGGAAGAGATATAAGGAGAGAGAGAGAGAGAGAGAGAGCAGATGCATGAAGAATATGACTCAGGCAAGGAGGACTAGTATAATAAGGAAGGCAAAACTGAAATATGAGAAGAGATTGGCACTGAGATCCAAAGAACTCCTAAGGAATTGTTTAGCTATGTAGCCAGTAAGAGGAGAAATGATTGCAGAAGAAGAAGAAGAATGACATTGTTGGATAAAAATGAGTATAGAGTATCTGATGTAAATGACATAGTGGAGTTGTTTAATGAACACTTTATTGGGGTATTTCATCCTGGAAAAGTAGGTTTTAATACTAGAGGGACAGGGCAGGTTTGAGATTTAGAAGTGCAAGAGGAGAGAGTGTTTCAAATACTGAGTACTCTGGATGTCACTAAAGCACTGGGAATGGATGGAATTTTGCCACAGGTTGTGAGTGAATGTACTAAAGAACTGACAGCTCTGTTGACCTGGCTTTTCAATGCAAGTCTGACCAGGGAAAGGTACACAAGCAGTGGAAGTAGGGTAAGATAGTGCCATTGCATAAGGGTGGTAGCAGACTGGAAGTGTCAAACTATAGACCAGTTTGTATTTCGTCGGTGGTTAATTTGGAGAAATTAGTGAGATATCATTTACAGTGTTGGGCAGATGAGGGTAATGTTATCTGTGAGAGTCAGGGGGATATTCAGTTGATGATGTGAAGCTGGGAAGGGTTATTAGGAATAGTGCAGATGTGGTAACCCTGAAAGGGGATTTGAATTACCTGTACCAATGGGCAAATGAAGGGAGTTGTCGGTTTAATGCAGCTAAATGTAAAGTCTTGAAGATTGCCATACATTAATGGGAGGTTGCATACTCTATTAGAGGAACTGTACTGGAAGAAGTAGGAGGAGGCAAGGGATTTAGGGGTGATGATTGATAGAAACCTGAAATTCAGGGAATACTATATTTACTCGAATATAACTCACACTTTTTTCCCCAAAATTAAAGTTAAAAATTGTGGTGTGAGATATATGCGGAGATTTTCGGAAACTAAAGATTTTCAGGAAAAAAACTAAATTGACGTTTGTAATTAAATCCTCAGTATTCATTATAATTTAGAATTGCTCACATTATTTGTAAAATTAATAGATATAAATTTTAATTATCAACTTTATTTACACAATCGGCAGCTCACCTTCACCATGCAATGTATATGAATCTTTAGTGACAATGCTTCTGTAATTAAATAAAAACAAGCAGTTTCATTATTGCCTGTCCTTTTATCATTTCAGAGTCATAAGATCACCATGATTAAAAAAAACTGAAAATGGGTATGACTTACCAAGAATCTGCTACTCGCTATCACTACTTCTGGTCTCAAGAGTGGTTTCAAACTGTTCTAATCCAATCTTGAACCATTGTAGTATCTATCCACCTTTTTTCTTGAACTCTTACATGAATTCCAGAGGGAAATTTCTCCTTTGGCATTGTTTTCCTTTTGAATATTATGTAAGGAGGCAACTTTCTTTTATCTGCAGCAATTATGAGCAGGATTGCTGTTTAAACGTTTTTTTTTGTGTGTGGTAAACTTTTTAATTTCATTTTTCGTAAAGTAAAATCAAGAGGTGCGAGATATTATTATCATTATTATTATTTGACACCTCCAGGGAGTCCAAAGACTCATTGAGGGAGGGCACCTGCTCTACAACTCTGTCTCCACCACTCAATCTGCCAGCTGACTCCACCAACGGCATCTACCGCCGACCACTACCACTAGTATTTCCAGAGACAATCACAAACATCATGCCCATGGTGGGATTCAAACCAGCAGCCTTTTGGTTGGAGAGCGGATACACTAATCACTCGGCCAGCCAGGCTAGCACGAGGGCTATATGTGAGGGCAAGTTATATTCGAGTAAATACTGTACATTGCAAAGCTGGTGAAGGTAACCCAGAGGATTCCTGCAATATTGAGAAGGATGCTAACCTGTAGAGATAAAAGAGTTGTAATTCCATCTCTGTAAGATGTTGGAAGTTTTTTTTCCCCCCACTTTTACACTTAGATAAAGGATTAAACTAAATATATAATTTATAGTCTAACCAAGTGGGATAAAAACTTCCAACATCTTTCTCTGATCCAGAGTAATTTAATAATAAGGTGTAACACCTTTTTGGAAACTGGCATATGGAAATATGAGTTCTGCATTGTTTCAACCTTGGTATCACTTCTGGGTCTGGCTCCCACTGAAGAGACCTCAATAAAGTTAAAACCAGTCTGGGTACTGACCCTTCGCATAGCATTATACAAGTCCACAAGGAGATGTGTTGCATTATGGGATACTAAGGAAAGTGATGAGAACTTAAACCACCTTTGCTAGTTGCCCCAGTCTTGAAGTACTTCAGGTGCAAACTTTGTTTACTTACACTTGGATAAAGGATTAAACTAAATATATACTTTTTTACCATCCCTGTGAGCTACAAAAGGAATTTGTGAGCAAGACTGTGAGGAGTGATTGCTTTGCATGCAGGGTGGTTGAACCGTGGAATGCACTGCCTGATAGAGTGGTGAGAGCACCAATGGTTAATGCATTTAAGGAGTACTATGATAGACTGAGTTTTCTAGGATAGGCCACCCACAATGAGTTTTGTGACTCCATTGGGGGTCTGAATAATAATAATAATAATAATAATATATATATATATGTGTGTGGAATCCATTGAAAATATAGCAATTGAAAAATACCATACATACCCCAAAATATAACTACACTATGATATTTTCCTCATCTGCAAGGAACCAAAGAAAAAATTAATTTAATGTTTACTTGATCTTAAACCCTTGATATGTTAGAAATTGAAGAAAGTACAATACTTCCATTCCTTGATGTAATAATTAAGGTCACCAATCAAAGCAGATTATTATTTGTAATACAAAGAAAAAATTTTAACTTTGATCAACATTTACACTTCACTTACTACCACACTACCCAAAAATGAAGTATCATGAAACTTATTAAAGGCAGTGAGTGAATTTCCAGTTTTAGGCAACATAAAAGAACAAGAAGATGTCACATATATGAGAGGGATGCTAGTAAAAACTGGCAGCAGTTTTAAAACAAATAGAAAACAAACAAGTAAAAAAAAAAAAAAAGCACCCAGAGTGTGTCTATAATTAAGAAAATAAAAATTACAAAGGTGAAATCATTTTACAATATATTAATTTATCACAGAAAAAAACAACATGACCTTAAAGTAGCATTCACACCAATGAAAAAATTTTCCTCAGTACTAAGATCACTTGAGCAACCTCATCAAAATTCATCTGTTCTGATGACAATGCCCTGACCACTGAACTAAACCACATCCTTAATACTTTCTTAGCCAACGGACAACAGGGAACAGCCATGGGTTCACCACTCTCCCCACCCCTGGCCAACCTCTTTATGGAGACTTTTGAAGAGAAAGCCTTAAACTCTGCCCCACAAAAAACCCACTGTTTGGCTTCACTACATTGATGTGTTCGCTATTTGACCACATGGCTCAGATACACTCCACTCATTCTTAACACACTTAAACAACCAACACCTCAGAATCCAGTTCACCTTGGAAAAAGAGGAAAAAATAGTCTTTTTTTCCTAGACACCTGACCACTGAACTAAACCACATCCTTAATACTTTCTTAGCCAATAGCTACAATCCCCCCAAAATCCAAAAAATATTAAAACCAGATAACCACAACCCCCATCCCCCTTCATAACAAAGATTACACAAAATCCATCCAGGCACCTCGGGAAAAAATAACCAAAATCTTAAAAAAAAAATATGACCTAGTGTCTTGTAAACCATATAAAAAATTGACATCCCTTATTCGCTCCACCAAAGACCAACCACGTCCTCTAGATCTTCCTGGGATATACCAGGTCCCTTGCAACTGTAAACTGTCCTACTTTGGCCAAACAGGCAGGACAGCAAATGTCAGGATTTCAGAACATAAAGACTACATCATCTGGTTTCACCAGTACAACTACTCTGGGCTTGCAGCCATGCTTTGGATATCCGCTACCGAATACGCTGGAAGAAAGCCACATTAATACACTGCAGCAAGTTTAAATATGAAAGATGTTCATAGAATCAGCCTCAGCTCTAAAAAACTTTCTAAACCTCAACAAATGTGGGTGCATGAGACTGCCCCAAATTTGGGAAGCTTGCATCACTAGAACATCAGCCCAGCAGTCAAGACAACCTGATATAGCCTGCTAGGGGGCAGGCTATATTGGGTTGTCATTAGGACTCTAGGAACAACAGTAGTTTCTTTCTTCTGCCTCATTTGCTTTTTGTAGTGCCTGCATGTCATAGTTATATGTTCCTAGTGAAGATGGCAATGTGACATTGCCGAAATATAGGAAGTATTTATTAAAGTTTCTTTTAATTAATATTCCAGTATATGTTCTAAATTCCTTAAATAATTTAATAGTCAATAGTTATGGGATACTAAGGCAAGTGATGTGAAGTCATCAGCTTCTATATATGAGTTGCCCTGTCCTGAAAATACTTAAGGCACAAGCTTTGTTTGCTTACACTTGGATAAAGGATTAAACCAAGAATATAATTTCTTGGCATCTTTAATTTATAGGTTATGATGGGCAAGTATGCAGGACATGTGATATTGACTGTTACTTTTTTGATAATGATTCTCTTAATATTGTTTGATATTTTAAGATTTATTCTGGTTTTATATGTATTCAGTTTGTTAACAGCCTTTCCATTCCTGAAGTATGCCATAGTACAAGAAAGCAAAACAGCATGCCTCTATCATCATGCAGAATTATTTCAGCATTATACAGCTGCTTTAGTTTTGATTAAGAATAGCATGTTTTTCCGTGCTATTCTTACTGGCATTATTATTATTATTAACATCAGACCTCCATGAAGTCAAAAACACTCATTGCAGGAGGTACTCACTGTAACACAAAGTCCATCAAACTTGCTTTAAACTCATTCAATGTATATGCATTTACCATTACCACACTCTCAGACAATTCATTTCACTCCAACCATCTCTCCATGCAAATAGCCTACTCCTTATACAGTTTCCAGTGATGGCCCTTCATTCTACTCCCCTTTTCCATTCTATAAAATTTCATCCACATTAACCCAGAAACAACCACTTAAATGCCTGAATCAGGGCTTTGCAACCTGCATTCCCTCAATCTGTCTTCATATCCCACATCTCTAAGACCAATTAGCACCTTAGTCAGTCTTCTCTAGATCTTTTCCAATATATCCTCACACCATGAAAACCAAAATCTGTGCACAATAATCCATATGAGGTCTAATAGGCCTTATACAGTAGAATCAGAACCTCTTAATTTCTGCAAGTTAAGGTCCTCCTCATCATTGTCATAATCCATTGATGTTCTCACAATTTTTTCACTGTGACTCTAAAATTAAAGTCTCTGTTCAACAATTTGGGGGGCGCTAGTGGGTCAAGCGCTACGAACGTGTTTGAAGAGCTCCTGATTCAGATAAGTTTTACTAGGAATAATTAAGTATATATGCGTAATTGTTTAAGTAAGAGCGGCTGTAAACGTTGTACGCTACCGATATTATTAGTGTGGGTTTTTTTTTTCTTGCTTAAACTAAATACGAAAACGTTAATATTAGACCTAGTAACCTGCAGAGAAAAAAAAAAAAAAAAAAAAAAAAAATGGCGGCGGCATTGTCATTCCAGGATTTTAATTTGGATTTCAGTTGGTTCGTTAAGTGTGAGGTCTGTTATATGTATTCCTTCGACTACGTAAATGATTTGTGGATGTTTAGTGCGGATGGAAGAAGGGTGTGTGCGAAATGAGACCTGAACGAGGAATTGATGAATGCGAATATGAAGTTGATGACAGAAAGTGCTAGTACCGATTGTGTCGTGAGTGCACGTTTGAAAAAGGATGGCGAGAAAGACAGGTGAAAAAATGTTAAAAAATCAGGAAAAAAGAAAAAGAGCGATTTGACAACCGTAACGGATGTTAAAAGGGACGAAAGTGAGGCGGAAAGAAACGAAATTGAGAGAACGAATGAAAGTAGAAATGGCGTGGTGCAGAAATCGCAAGTAAAAAAAATTGAAAGAATGAATGATAGTGAAAAAAGAATGACTGATGGCGAAAGTTGGACGCATGTTGGAACGAAAGTACTGAACCAAAGAAAGATGAATGACAGTAAAAGTGAGAAGAATTATAGCGAAAGTTGGATGCATGTAAGTCCGAAAGTATGGAACAAAGAAAGATATGTGAGAGTGAAATTGAAGAAGAATGATAGTGAAAGTTGGACGTGTGTTGGACCGAAAGTACGGAAACAAAGAAGGATGAATGAGAGGGAAAGTGAGAAGAGGGGGTCGAGAGTTAGAAAGTTAGAAAGATTTAATGATAGAGTGAATGTGTCGCGAGGTTCAGAAGGTGAATTCGATTGGATGAAGCAAGAAATGAAATGGATGCGGAATGAAATTAAGAGAATTCAGGTCAAAACTATTAAAATAAATCATGATGGCATGAAAGAGATAACAAAAGATGAGCGAGTGGCGTTGTATGGCGACTCCATTATTAAAGGTGTGCTAGAGGATAAAATGCACAAGGTATGTTTTCCAGGCGGTAAAATGAGTAGAGTGATTGAGGCATTGAATATGAGGCGGGAACGAGCAAAAGAGTTCATTGTATTAATTGCTACAAATGATTTGAGAGAGAACAAAGAGCATGTCAAAATGAATGTCAGGAGACTGCTTGGAAAGATAAAGGAGAATAGTGTGACAGGAAGGGTGGTCAGTGTGTTGCCTAGGTATGATTGTGGTGAAATGAGGTGGAGAGCAAGGATTATGAATGATATTCTGGCTGAAATGTGTGAGGAGATGGGAGTACAGTTTGTTAATGTGTGGAATGAGTTTGAGGGACGAAGTGAGCTGTATGGGAGCAATGGACTGCATTTGAGTGGTTATGGTGTGAGTCGCTTGGAGAGACTGCTGCTGGAAGGTAGAGAAGTGAATAGAGAGAATGAATCAGATCGAGAGGGGAGTGATGTGGAAGAGCAGGAGAGTAAGACAGGAGAGATTGAAGGAGTGGAAATGAATGTGGAAGTGAGTGGTATGAGTATAGAAAATGAGAGAATGGGTGTGCAACAGGAGCAGGGAAACGGCGAGGCTCAGGGTGGACAGGAATACACAGCGTGAGAAAGGTGGATGCTCCAAGAGGAGGTGAGAGAATGTGTAGGCAGGAAAGTAATGGGATGATCAGGGATCAAAAGGAAACAGATGGAATTCCAAAGGGTTCTAAAATGAAGAAGCAGAAAGGGAAATGGCCCCAGTCCAGCATGGAGAGATCACATCGAGTGAGTGATATCAGTGGAACTAGCTGTAGATCCAGAAATGAGTTGTTGTGTTTGTATACCAATGCTAGAAGTATAAGAAACAAGGCGGATGAAATGGTTGCACTAATTGCGTCTGTGCACCCAGAGATTGTCGGAATAAGTGAGACATGGTTAGATGAGGATGACATCCTGACAGGAATAGAGATGGAAAGGTATGATGTGTTTCGTGAGGATAGAAGGGGTAAAAAGGGAGGGGGAGTGCTATTGATGATAGAGAAAGAGTTATGTCCATACCAGGTAGAGATGCAAGAGGGAAATGGGGCCAGTGGTTTTGAGGCAGTATGGTGTGAGATAGAGGTGAATAGAATCAAATACTTGGTGGGATGTTGTTATAGACCTGGTAATGTGGACGGTGGTGATAGTGAAATGTATAGTCAAATAAGCCAAGCAAATAAGAAAAGGGTGATCATTATGGGTGATTTTAATTATGGCAATATAGACTGGAATGAAGAGATAGCAACTGGAAGTAAAGAAAATGAGTTTCTTGAGTTTTTGAGAGATAACTACCTCAGACAGTATGTAACAGAGGGCACAAGAGGATTAAGGGTCTTGGATTTAGTCATCTCATCGGAGGATGTAATTATCAATGAGGTATCAAATCATCCACCAATTGGTGAAAGTGACCATGAGGTGATTAGTTGGGTGGTTGCCAGCAGTGCAAGGACCCCCGTGAAAAAAGGGTATATGTGGAACTACAAGGGGGGTGATTATGAAGAGCTCAGGAGACAGCTTGCAGGTGTAGCATGGAATGAGGAGTTAGCTGGAAAAGAGATCAATGCAGCTTGGGGGATTTTCAAAAAATATTTAGTGGATGCAACGTCTAAATGTATACCACGGGTGAGAAGGTTAAATAAGTTAGGTGTGAGATGGATGAATAAAGAGATTAAGCATGCAATACAGAGAAAAAGGGCATTGTGGAGGCAGCATAAGAGAAGTGGAAGTAACCAATTTCATGAGTTCTACAAAGACCAGGCAAGGAGAGTGACTTGGTTGGTGAGAGTAGCTAAAGAGAGGTATGAACAGCAGTTAGCTAATGAAGCTAAAAAGAATCCTAGGGAGTTCTTTCGATATGTAGCCAGCAAAAGAAAGAATGATTATGGAAGGATGACATTGATTGGAGGAAATGGTATAAAGACAGCTGTTGCAGAATGTGTGGTGGAGATACTTAATGAGCAGTTCATAAAGATCTTTCAATCTTGTGAATGTGACTTCATGGAGAGATTAAGAGCAGTTGATGATGGGGAGGAGAGACTGACTGTAAGTGAGCAAGAGGTGTTTGGGGAGTCGAGTAAACTAGATGTAAATAAGGCTGTGGGACTTGATAATATATCACCGCGTATTCTGAAGGAATGTGCCAGAGTGTTGACACCTGCCTTGACATATTTTTTTAATACGAGTCTTGCACTTGGTCAAGTCCCTAAAGAGTGGAAGGAGGGCAAGATTGTGCCACTTCATAAAGGAGGTGATCGAACTCAAGCATCAAACTATAGGCCTATCTGTGTGTCAGGTGTTGTGGTTAAGTTGTTGGAGAAGCTTGTGAGAACTAGGATCCAGAGTTGGGTTGACAACAATGGTATAATCTTTGATGGACAGCATGGATTTGCTAAAGGGAGGTCGTGTTTTAGTAATCTACTTACTTATTACAATAAAGTGACTGCTTCCTTGGACAGAGGAGAAGGATGTACTATACTTGGATTTTGCAAAATCCCAGTAATATACTTGGATTTTGCAAAAGCTTTTGATAGAGTACCTCATGATAAGTTGACAGTCAAACTAGAGCAGATGGGGTTGGATATTAGATTAGTGCATTGGATTGGAGACTGGCTATCTGATAGGTATCAACAAGTTGTGTATGGGGGTGCGATATCCAGGAAAAGGAAAGTCACTAGTGGAGTGCCTCAGGGATCTGTTTTAGGGCCATTACTATTTAACTTGTATATTAATGATATTGGCGAAGATTTGGATGGAGATATTCAGTTGTTTCCAGATGATGCAAAGTTAGGACGAACCATAAAGAGTAGTGAAGATGTTGTGGCCTTGCAAGAAGACTTGAATAAATTGAGTGATTGGGCAAGCAAATGGGGATGCGAGTTCAATGTTGCAAAATGTAAGGTTTTAAAATTTGGAAAACAAAGATGGGATGCAGAATTTATGCTTGGTGAGAATATATTGTTGGAAGTAGAGGAAATAAGAGATCTGGGAGTGATGGTGGATAAGGATCTAAAATTTAGGGGACACATCGCCAAAATTGCGAAGACAACACAAAGACTTCTGGGAATGATGAGGAAGACACTGACGTGTAGAAGTAGGGAGATTCTTGTTCCATTGTATAAGGCTTTGATTAGGCCACACATGGAGTATTGTGCCCAGATTTGGTCACCTGGTTTTCAGAAGGATGAAGAGATGTTGGAAAGGGTCCAAAGGCGACTGACTAAGGTAGTTTCTGACCTCTGGAATGTCGAGTATGAGGAAAGATTGAAAAGATGTAATTTGCAGAGTCTAGTGGAGAGAAGGAAGAGGGGAGATATGATAGAGACCTACAAGTTGGTAAGGGGTTGTTATAGGATCAGTGGTGGAGAAGTTCTACAGAGAATAGTGGGAGATCAGGGGAGAACCAGAGGTCATACCTGGAAACTGTATAAAGAGGGTGTGAGTAGGGGAGTGAGAGGCAGGTTTTTTTCGTGCAGAGTTGTGAATGATTGGAATGCCTTGCCTGAGAGTGTGGTGTCTGCAAGGAGTTTGAATGTGTTTAAGACCCGGTATGATGAGATGTGTGTGAGATAAAAGGACCTCCTAGATGAGTCTTTGACTCCATGAGGTCTTGTTTTAATAATAATAATAATAATAATAATAATAATAATTTTACCGTTAATTGTATACTCTGTATCCCAACCTTGCTATCAAATTTCAAGACCTTGCCCTTAGCAACATAGAACAGGTAGATCCACTCACATGCCTACCATACAATTTATTCAGATCCTCTTCTAAGGATACAACATCTGTCTTCTCCTCATAATGCTTCCCAACTTTGCATTATCTGTAAACATTTGCAGATAATGGAAAGTTGGGAAGATTGCTACATATCTCCAGTTAAGCTTGGTTAATAACAAAGTTTACTAAAAAGATTACTGATTACTAACTTTTTGCTTTGGGTTCATTATTGTTTAACTTGTATAGTAAATAATAATGAACCCAAAACTGATCTCTGTTGGCAATATGTTAGCAACCTTCTTCTGGGTTACAACTTCTTCATACACAACTTGCTGATACCTGACAGCTAATCACACATCAAACTCACTAGTCTGTTATTCAACTCCATCCAAAGCAAATATCCTTACAGACATGTATAATACTATGCATTATGGGAAGGGTCATCACCCAGGCTGGTTTTGACCTTTAATTTGGTCTCATCAGTGGAAGTCAGACCCTGAGGTGATACCAAGGTTGAAGTAATGCAGAAGTCATATTTCCATATATGAGTAGCCAGAAGGTGTCACACTTTATTATTACTGTCGTTACCAGCTTGTCATATGGTGATCCATCAAAGGCCTTTAAAAAATTTATCTACATCTCTGTATATGTGTCTCCCTTATCTAGTGAATTTGTTATCTTGTTATAATACATAAGTAGATGACTAAAACATGACTTCCCCCTACGAAAACCCATGCTGACCATCAAAAAAGAATACTCCTATTATCACCCCAATTCTGAATCTTAGTCCTCACCAATCTCTCTCTAACACCTTAGTTACAACACCAAGCCCAGACTTGCCTATAGCCTCAGTCATCCCGCTCCCCTTTGTTGAGTGGAATAATTTTGCACTTACCCTTTGCAAGACTCATCTCAAGCAGGTGTGCCAAGGATGCTGTTAATTCTCTGGAGCATTCCTTCAAGACATCTGGCGAAGTGTTTGCGATATGATATGAGAAGGAGAAGTGATATAATCAAGACATATGAGCTGATAAAGGGTTTTTAGCAGATTAATATGCATTAAGTTTTTCATAAGGGAAGAGAGAGAGTAGAACAAAAAGCTGTCTCTATAATTTGCTTAATGACACTGTCAGCAGGAGAATGAGAAACAATTTTTTCACAAAGAGTTGTTATTGTGTAGAAGTGCAGAATGCTTTCCGGAGAGCTTGATGAGGATAGAAATAATGAATGAGTTTATGACAGTTTGATTAGCATTTTGCATGAGAAAGAGGATATTCTATAATGAGTCTCTGAATCTATGGTATGTAGGTGATGATGATGATATCCAAATAAAATAAGAAAAAATTCTTTTAAGCATATTACATTATACAAAACAATATTATTATAATGAATCAATGATTTTTGAAATATATATATATATATATATCATAATATGTTAATATTTTTATTTAAAGGTGTTTAAATGACATAAAAAGAGCATATAAATAAAAATCGCTTACACTCCAATTTCCTCTAGAATGTCATAGTAGTCATAAACACTGGTTGCTTTGATATCCACAGGTTGTGGAATATACTTTTCATAGATATCAAACACTGCATAAAGTAATTTAACATAAGAATTCTAAATTCATTAAACATAGTTATTTCAAAATAAATAAATAAATAAATATTGTAGATATAAACCATATGTTTCAATGAGTAAGCAAATTCTTCAGCACTATCTTAAATTAAAGTAGATCCTGACCAGCAGCACATTTATCTTTCTTTTATCTGTCTTATGATTTGCCCATGTAATATGATAACACAGACAAATGACTAGTAAGTAGACATATACTAGTAACTAGTGATTTATTTATACAAAAAAGTTTATTTTATATTTGTTTACTTAGATTATTTATCAAAATTAGTTATGCCAAAAATATCAGCACAGAATTTTAGCAAAAAAAAAAATATATATATATATAATATAATAAATAAATAAAAATAAAACAAAAACTATGAACTAAACAAATATCAAAAGTTTATGTGGATATGAGTAATGGACTTAATTTCATTTATTAGATAGTGGAAAAAAAATCACATCAATAATTGCTGTTACCTGTTCTTTATAATGTGCAAATTATTCTCATAATTTATTTTTTATATCTTATAATTCCTAAATCTTCTTCTTCTTTTACTACGCGTTATTCCCGCTTCCCATGCAGGGTCCGCGTGTTACTTTAGATGCGACTTCTTGTTAGTACTACTCCCAACCGACCCGTCACTTGGTCTGCCGCTGGGGGGGGGGATATATTTTTGACTGTAGAGGTGTATGTTCATGGGTCCGGTTTGCCTGTTTGCGGGTTGAAAAACGACAGATAAAATCGCAGAAAAAACCCTACTGACCGCGCCCAAGACCGGTTAACTTAGCTATGCTTGAGGAAGATCCTCAAATTCCTCACGTCTACAACGGGAATCGAACCTGGGCCACTCCTTCCCCAGGCATATGGTTGCGAAGTGCAAAGCCACTAAGCTAACCGCGCGGTTTATAATTCCTAAATACGTTTCTTATATTCTTATAATTCTTAAATGTGTTTCTTATAATTTTAGAATTTGTATCTTATTCTTTGTTACAAATGGGGTTCCGCAGGGCTCAGTGCTGGGACCTATATTGTTTAACTTTTATATCAATGACATTGTCAGTGGATTGCAAGGGGATATTCAGTTGTTTGCGGATGATGCAAAGCTGGGAAGGATTATTAGTAATAGGGCAGATGTGGTAGCCCTGCAAGAGGATTTGAATAAGCTAGATAGATGGGCAAATGAATGGGGTGTCGGTTTAATGCAGCAAAATGTAAGGTCTTTAACTCCTCCCATAGAGTATATACAGTTCCCCATCAATGGGAGGAGTTAAAGTGGAGGAAGTAGGGGAGACAAGAGATCTGGGGTTGATGATTGATAGAAACCTGAAATTTAGGGGACATGTTGCAAAGGTAGTGAAGGTAACACAGAGGATTGCTGCAATAATGAGAAGGACACTGACCTGCAGAGATAAAAGGGTTATCATTCCGTTGTATAAAACTCTGATCAGATCACACTTAGACTATTGTTCTCAGATCTGGACCCCAGGATTTGAAGGGGATAAATTAACTGTGGAAAGGGTACAAAGGCAGATAATAAAGATGGTGTCAGGACTGTACAATATTAGTTATGAGGATCAGCTGAGGGAGTGGACTGCAGAGTTTGGTGAATAGAAGAAGGAGAGGTGATATGATTGAGACTTTTAAAGTGTTGAGAGGTGGTTACAGGGTTGACACTTGGGAGTTCTTTCGCTTGGGTGAACAGTGGGAAGGAGTCATGACAAGGGGCCATACCTGGAAGTTACGAAAGGAAACTGTGAGAAAGAGGGTGAGGAGTGGTTTCTTTGCATGGAGGGTGGATGAACCATGGAATTCATTGCCTGATAGAGTGGTGAGAGCAAGAACGGTCAATGCGTTTAAGGAGTGATATGACCTCCCTCGATGAGTCTTGATCGATTTGTGTTTCTTAGAAAGGCCCTCCCACGATGAGTCTTTTGACTCCATGGAGGCCTGAATAATAATAATAATAATAATAATAATAATAATTTACAAGAGTTGTTAAGTCAAGGTACTTAACAACTCTTGTAAAGAATTGCAGATATCTGGAGAAGGTTTTGTTCAATAAGAGAATAAATCAAGGAAACTAAAACTAGTAGGGAAGATGTTTAACTCTGCTGTGGTGATAAGTATGAGATTAAGAAAGATCACAGAATGTTGAATGCAGTTTCTTAGGCTCAAATCTGAATGAGACACTTATTAAAACATTCAAAGGTTCATTGGATCCAAGGGATATTGTAATGTATGTATAATAATGCCAGAAGTATCAGGAACAAAAGTGAAGGAGTTTCTGGCATTTGTCAACTTTAATTGGCCAAAAATGATAGGATATAGTGAAACTTGATTAACAGAGGAAGACACAGTCACAGGTACAGTATGTAAGGTATATTCCATTTTCAGTGAGGACAGAGAGAACAGCACTTGGAGAGGAGGTTTGGTTTGCTAAAGAGTGCAGAATTATAACGAACAAAAACAGGTGGAAGTTCAGTAGGAAGGTCAAGTTGAAAAAGTGGTAGGGCATTTCAAGCTATATGGCGTGAGATAAAAGCCAACAGGATAATATATATATAACTAGTCAGCTGGATTGGCAGGGGGGGGGAGCAGAAGGAGGTATGAAAGACATGCATTGCTAAATTAGCTAGATAAACACAGGTCAAGTAATCAGGGTTGCAGGAAATAGATTCAAAGGAGGAGACGACACAGGGAAGGAGAGGAAATGCAATTTATGTAGCTACAGAGATATGATTACTTGGAACAGCATGTGATGGAAGATAACCTGGGGTTTGAGAATATTAGAACTGGTGTCAGTATCAGACACTTTGTCCATAACAAAAGTAATCACTTTGCCTCTGATTGAGGTGATTGATCATACACAGTCTTGACTTTGGAGCTGGCTAAACATATGAGTGTGTATATGAATTTTTGATTAAGAAGAGGTATATGTGGAAATCTAAATATAAATCATTAACATATTCGAAAAGAAAAGAAATATTATTATTGTTACACCCTCCATGGAGTCGACAGACTCATCATGTGAGGGTGTAATTCAACTGACAACATACGTATCATATAGAATAATAAAGTCCTTAACACTCCTTGCATTAACAACACATTCTAGTAATGCATTTCATTCACTGACATGTACTCCATGTAAAAAATCTACTCCTCACACCCTTCTTCACCACACATTTACATAACTTCCAGGAATGACCTCTGATTCCTCCCCTCTCACCTTCTACTCTTTTTATAATCCCTTCTGGATTAATCTGATAAAATCCTCTCACTAACTTAAACGTCTCTATCATATCACCTCTCTTTCTCCTATTCGCCAAACTCTGCAATCCACATCTCTTCAACCTCTCTCCATAGCCAGCATTCCAAAGTCCTGATATTGTCTTAGTCACTCACCTCTGGACCCTCTCCAATGTCTCCATATCACATTGAAAACCAGGTGACCAGTCTGAGCACAATAGTCCAATTGTGGTCTGACCAGTGCCTTATACAGTGACACAACCACTTCCTTATCCTTGCATGTTAGAGTACTTCATATAAAGCAGCACTATGATGTGCAACCTTTGCAACCCTAGCAATATGCCCTTTAAACTTCAGTCTACTATCAACCATCACTCCCAAATCTCTAATCTCATCCACTTCCTGCAGTATGGCACCATTGATATACTACACAGCCTTATATTTCTGCACTCCCTTCTCAATTCTTCCCGACTTTGAATCATCAGCAAATAACTTAACATTCCCAGTCATTCCACATGATATATCATTTACAAACAAGTTAAACAGCAGGGGCCCAAGAACAGAACCCTGGTTTACATCACTGGTTACCCCTCTTTTTTGAGACACTGCTCCATCATACACAACCTGCTGGTATCGTTCAGAGAGCTAATCTCTGATCCATCTAACCAATATACTGTCTATTCCCATCCTCTGCAGCTTGTATACCAAATTATCATGTGGTAATCTATCAAACGCTTTTTCCAAAGTCTATGAATATCACTGTATATGATTCTCCCTTATCTAGCACACTTATCACCTTATAAAATGCAAGTAAATTACTGAAACAGGACCTACCCTTTACAAATCCATGCTGACCTTCATAAAGAATGCCATGTCCATCAATTCAATTCTGTATTGTATTCTTTACCAATCTTTTCAACACCTTGACCACAAGTGCAGTTATATAGACTGGCCTATAGTTGGAGACTATTTTAAAACCATGCTTGTGGAGTGGTACTATTTTGCCCTATTTCCACTCCTCAAGAACCTTAGCCACTGCAAGACTTTCATTAAATAACCAGGTCAAGGGCATAACCAACTGTGGTGCACATTCCTTAAGCATACAGTGATATGTCATCCATTCCCACAGCCTTATTCACATCTAACCCAACTAACATCCAATACACCTCTGTTTCTTTCACTTTCAATTCTTCTAATACTTGCCTCTCTTCTATATATTGTACCGGATCATTTATACCAGTATGATATATGCAGATAAAGTGTTCATTCAATAATTCCACTATATCCTTTGCAGCCGTTAGTCTACTGCTATGGCTATCCACCAATGTTACTCTGCCATAATCATTTTTCCATCTGCTTGCCATGTAATTGAAAAATTCCCTTGAGTTAACCTTGGCCTGACCAGCCAATCTCCTCTCATACTGCACCTTTTCTTTCCTTACCATGCTCATCACCTTTCTAGCCTGCACCTTATGCTCTTCATGGAGCTGATCACCACCACCAACTGCCTTGTACCTCCTCCATAACATTTTCTTTTCCAGCACAGCTTGCTTGATTTTGCTGTTCATCCATTTCACTCCCACTCTATTTACTCACTTGATCCTCAGTATGCAGTCATACATTGCTTTTGTCAGATACTGCCTTGTGAGTTTCCATGCATTGTCAAAATCTTTTCTGCTCAGCTCATCTACTCAAAGTACTGATGCTAACTGACTGCAGAGATTTCTATAATCACTTGATTTATACTTCCACATGTATCCATTTTTGGAAATAACCTTTTCTTGTTTCATTACTTCCCAAACAAGTACCTCATGATCACTCTCACCATTTGGCAGCAGTATCAACACCTCATTAACAACTACATCTTGTGAAGTTATCACCAAATCCAAAACATTAAAGCCTCTAGTTGCTTCAATCACATGCTGCTTGAGATACTTATCCCTCAGAAATTCCACAAACTCGCTCTCCTTGTTCCCATACACTATCTCCTCCTTCCAGTCTATATTCCTGTAATTAAAGTCTCCCAGCAGGATCACCTTCTTTTTACATGCCCAACTAATTAGCCTAAACATTTCACACTCAATATTTTCTGCATTCCCTGGCCTATAACAGCATCCTATCAGATATACTAACCTGTTTATTTCAACTTCGCACCACATTGATTCAAAATCTGTGCATGCACTATCAACTTCCACTATTTGCAGACACAATTCCTCTGCAATCATTAACAGCACCCCCCCCTTTCCTCTTTTCACATCTCTATCCTTTCGGAAAATTATATATCCTTCTAATTCTATTCTTGACATCACATCTTCCTCAGACAACCAAGTTTCGCTTATTCCAATTACTTTTCAGCATACCGTCTCAACCAATGCCACAAACTCAGCTCTTTTGTTTTGAATACTCCTTATATTTGTGTATAACATAACAATTGCTGTGTGTTTGAGGCCATCCTACCAGCAACAACATTCTCTATTCTGGCTGCTATATTACACCTCTCTCTTTGGTTTGACCACTCCCATTTATCTGATCCTGACTGATTTCCATTCTTACCTGTCTCATCCTCACCTTTATCCATTCCATCTCCTTGTGCTGCTGCAACCACATCTTCTGTCTCATATCCAACTTCCTCCTGCTGTACAGTCTATTGATTTGTGCTATCCTGTTTCACAGGTAGACTCTGATCATTTGTTACATTAACTTCTTGACTCTGTGCCTACTCAGAAAACAATAGCCTTTCTAAATGTCCAATACCAAACCCATTCAAATGTAATTCATCAGGTTTATACCATTTGAACTACCCTTCATATTCACTCCACAGATTTACAAATTGAACTCCCTTTGCCTCACACAACTCAGCCATCATACTATTCATTATCTCTGCTCTCCTTCTCAATTCACTGCTATCATATCTGGGCAACATGCCTACGACTTGCCCAACAATATTATTCTTCTTCTTTACCTGCTGCAACAACTTCTTCAAATTTCTATCAACATTCTTCTTCTTCTTCTCCCCAACTAAGTCATTTATGCCCATGCCTACCACTAATTTTGATGCCGGGTATTTCCTTTTCTGCAATGCATCCATTATTTGCTTTATTGTTCCACCAGGAAAGCATGTTTTGTGCACTTTGTTAGTAATCACACCTCTAATGATTAAGTCTCCCATACACTGATATACGACTATCCTTTGATTCTTTCTTTATTACATTAACTTCCTCCTTCTCCTTATCATCAGCCAATCTCTCCTGTAGCTGTTTAATATCCTCTTTCAGATGTTTCAGCTTGCTTTTCATTTTCATTAACTCCTGCTGAAGCTCTTCTACTACAGTCCCGACGCTTGCTCCCATTTCTAATTGCTCAATCTATCCAAACACTTTTCACATACGTTAATGTTTTCCTTCTTCTTGTTTATGCAAACAGTCCACATATCTTTCACATTTTTTAGTGCACACACATATAGCAGTTTTTTGCAACACATCAACTGTGAAAAATTCAAAGCAAAGCCAGACTTTCATACAGAAGCCTTCTGTGATGCTGACGTACTTTAGATGCCATCTTTAGAAGCTGAAGTAGTGCAACAAATAAATAGCACTACACAATACAGACAACAAAAAAATGTCAACAACACCACTGAAGGAAACTTGTATCCAAAACTGAAAAAAAAGCAGCACAATTTGGGACAAAAAGCCACACTGTACACTAATTAAAAACACTTTTTTTTTTTTTATCACAGCTCAAAACTACTGCTAGTTGAATTACACAAAGGTAATGTATAGGAAATATTCAAGGGTATTTATGAATGAGTAACATCATAATAAGATTTACAAAAGAAAAAAAATTGAAGTTATATAAGGAAAAAGGTGATGAGCAGGCTAATGAGCAATATAAAGTACTGGCAAGAAGGATAACTAGCAGATGGAGGAAGGCAAAAGTGATATTATGAGAGAAAATTAGCAGAGCAGGCAAAAAAAAAATCCCAAAGATTTCTTTCACTAAATGGCAAGCAAAAGGAAGAATTATTATGGAAGGATAATTTTAATGAAGGCATGGAGGTGACAGAAGCAGCAGAAAAAATAACTGAATTTGTGAGTGATCACTTTTGCAAGTGTGTATCATTCAGAGAGATAATGCAGTGACTGATGTGATAAGAATTCAGATGAGAACAGAGGCAGAGGAATTCAGAGTATTCAGGATATTAAGAGCTATCAAAGTGAATACCACGGGGATGGACGAGATATCAGCCTGTGAGTTACAGTCAATCAAGTGCAAAAAGAAATGCCAATGATTCCAAACCAGACAGTTTAAATTCTCAGCACTGGACCAAGCATGCTTAGAGGGTAGAAAGAGGACAAAATAGTTGAATTACACAAAGGAGATTCCAAGACTGATGTTTCAATTATAGATCAATTAATATATCATGGGTGGTGGTTGAGGAATTGGAAAAGTTGTTTAAGGGCAGAATTCAGGATAGAATATGATAATCTATGATTGGCAGCATGGCTTTCTAAAGCAGATGTCTTGTCTTAGTAATTTACTCATTTTCTACAATACAGATGCACCTGAGTTGGATAACAGAAATGACTATACAATGATGCTGTTGGACTTTGCAAAAGCATTCAGCAGGATTCTGCATTCAGCTCTATTATGTATGGATAATGGAGTGGCTGATGGAGCAATATCAAAGAGCAGTATATTGCAGTACAATCTGAGAAAATGAAGTGACCTAGTCTGCTGAAGGCTGTGTACTTGGGCTGCAGCTATTTTAGTTTGAGCAGTAATATATAGGAAATGATTTGACAGGAAACTATCAGCTGTTTGTTGATGATGAAAAACTGGGTAGCTTAATAGTTATTAAAGATACAGATCCTAAATGATTTTAATAGACTGATATGTGGCAAAGTGGTTTAATGAGACAGTGTGTAAAGCAATGCATTTTGGAATGAAATTTGGTCAGCAGCCAAATTGGTTTGAAAGTGCCAGCTGTCATCTGATTAAGTAAAGTTAAGTTAAGCAAACCCAAGCCTAGATAGTACTTGGGAGAGCGACTAACTGGGTACCTTGGGTGGCTACTACTGACACAAAAATTTCTGTTGGTGAGAATGAGGATACAGAATAAAGTTAACAACAATGGCATTCTCTTTGATGGATAGCAAAGATTTGCTAAAGGAAGGTCATTTTACTATCTGCTTACTTATTACAATAAGTATGAGGAGAGTTGTTTGAAAAGTGTGGTAAAAAAAAAATAAGTTAAACATATTTTATTGGAAAAAATCACCTTTATTTCTCAATATAGTCTCCATTGAGGTCGACATATTTGATCCAGCAAATTTCCAATTTTTTCATCCTATCTAAAAAGTAGCATTTGTTAAATTGTGCAAAATAGTCATTGACAGCCTTGATGATATCCTCGTTCGAAGAAGTTTTTTTCCCATCAAGCCAAATTTTTAAGTTTGGGAACAAGAAGAAGTCACACGGGGTCAAGTCTGGAGAATACAGTGGATGTGGAACCAATTCGAAAATCAATTCATGCAATTTTGCCATTGCGACAGCCAATGTGTGGGATGGTGCATTGTCTTGATGAAAGAGCACTTTTTTGTGTGCCAATCTTGGCCATTTTTTTCTTCAGTTCTTTTTTTAAACAGTCCAACAATGACACATAATAGATTCCTGTTATTGTCTTACCCTTTTCCAAATAGTCTATCATGATAATTCCTTGGGAATCCTAAAAAAACAGTGGCCATCACCTTTGTTATGTCTTGACTTCGTCCCTTTTATGTTAATTTTATATTCTGCAGTTTTCTATTATCTTTCACTTAAGGACATTGGCTATTCCGTTGCCGACAAATTTATAATTGTTTAAAACGACTGCGCCAGCCGGCAACTGAATTCTGATACGCAATTAAACAACTCAAAATATTTTAGGGATCACGGGATTTCCAGTCGTGGTCCCCCCCCCTTTTCTTATGGCAATGGATTCTCCCTTTACTCATGCAGGTCCGGAAATTTAATAAGTGGTAATTCAAATCTCAGAAAACGACACTCTCATGAACTTTGGGTTAAAGAAATACATTTAATTTAAAACACTAACATATATACACTTTAAATAGTAATTTTGATACTAAAGAGTCTGAACTCCCCCCTTTTTATGTTAGGATATCCAAAATATCTACTCCTAAATTTATTCTAACAGTCCCACACTTTCTTTTGTGTTACTATGTTCAAACTCTGTTAATTCACACAGAGTTACTCAGTTCCCACATATAAAAACAATACATGCATATAGTTATATACAATCCTTATAGAGCATATCAGACGTATTCCACCTTGTAATTTAACATGGGATAATATTCTTATTTATGCTCAGGCTTTATCCTCCCCCAACTTAGTTAATATTCAAGCTAATTTCTAACATAATATCATAAATGGTTCTTCCAAAATAAACAGTTCGAAGGTTTAATTCCCTTCTCAGCATAAGCTTAGAGTGGCACTAGCTTATTAGGCATAGACAGATTAGTCCAAAAAGAGTCCTTTAGGCACTATATGAAAGTTAATTGTGTGGAGCTCCTTAATTCCCTGGTTTCTATTCCTTCTTTGGTTACTATTCAAAATGAGTATGAAAACTTGTACATTACCATTCTTATCTTTTCACAGAGTTGCTGAGACTTCCTTGATTACACTTCGCGTTTTCTCACCACGTATTCTCACGGCATCTGCGACTTACTTCTATTTTCTTTGAAAGGTTCACCTTTCGCTGACTACATGTTGGCATAACTAACCAATGGCTCTTTACTGGAATTCCGACCTCATTCTTTCGGTGGCTATACTTGGCACGGCACGTGCAGCAACCGGGAGATTGTTGCTGTGGTCTCGGCGGTAAGCTTCCACAGCTATCCAGGAATTGGATCAGGAACACAGGAACAGAAAACAAGAGAGCGATTGAATTTCCCGCCGGACCTTATATTGTAAATGCGAGCGCCCTCTCTCGATGACTACGTCATGCTCATAGCGGCGGCCGATTGGTCACCGCAACTCCGAACTGTTTTGAAATGGCTCTAATACATATATCATCTTATATACATCTAATAATAAAATTTCAGTACTGATACATAATTTTCCCTTGTTAATTTTTATACAGACATTATCAACTTTAATTATGGGCTTCTCAGAATCACTTAATATCTAAAACTAAAGATGGTTAGACATACTTCTGAGTGAGCATATGTACACTATCTTTTTAGCTTCTTTTCTTCTGGAGGCATAAGTATGTCCTTATCCTTATCTCTAATCGTTACCGTATGTTGGATCGGAAGCAGGATGACTCACCAAGAGTGAATCAGCACTTTTTCCGACACAACACCTTCCCAGCTGACAAAACGGTCTTTGCTTTTTTCGGTGCTCTTTCACCGGGCATTGTCCACTGTTTTGACTGCTGCTTGGACTCAGGTGTGTAGTGGTGGATCCAAGTTTTGTCTACAGTCATGAATCGATACAAAAATTCTTACACTTGGATAAAGGATTAAACTAAATTTATTATTGCCAAACACAGCCTTGAAATGTCTTTTCGCATGCGTTTTTGATCGACAGTCAACAATCACGGCACCCAGTTCCATAATGAACACCGTTGTTTGTTATGGAACTGTTGCAAAATAGAATGATGGTGGGCAAATTCTACATGTATGGTTATGTTTCTGTAGTACGTATATGTGTGTCGAATGTATTCATTTTGAAGAATTGTGTAAGATGAGTGAGACGAGGGAAATTAGTTTAGTAAGTATTTCAAAAATGAATGCCAAAGGTGTGGGGAGAATAAGATGTATGCTAATGAAAAGCTACCTGATGAAAGGAGATATAATGTGATTGTGAATGTTGGCAAGGTTATGGTTGTTGCAAGTAAATTGATGAGAGCAAGTGAGGGTTCACAGGGTATTAGTAAACACAAGAATGAAACAGTGGAAAATGAAGAGATAGTTGTTATAAAATTAATGAAGATGAAGGGAATGACTAGATGGTAATGAGAGAGAAAGAGAATTTACACAGAATCCTTGTAAGGACAGAATGTCAGACAGAAAGGTTGCAAAAATGAGGAAAGGGGTGAAGAGGATGGGTGATGGGAGTTTTCAGACTATCAAAATGGATTTGAGACTATCTGGTGTTAGACAGAGGCCAACAGGATGATTATACATATATATTTTGGAGCAGATGTTATGACTTTACAGGAGGACTTGAATAGACTGCATGAATGGGCAGGTAGGGAACTATCAGTTCAATGTTGCAAAGTGTAAGGTTGTGAAATTTGGTAAGCAACAATGGGATGCAAAGTATATAATTGGTGGGGAAAATTTAAAGGAGGTAGAGGAAACAAGAGATCTAGGAAACTGAGGGGCCAGATTGCACAAGTTGTGAAGATGTCACATCGGATAATAACAATGATACAGAGGACCCTGACACGCAGTAATAGAGAGGTCATAATGCCATTCTAAAAAGCCTTGATCAGGCCTCATGTAGATTATTATGCATAAATTTGGTCATCGGGTTTTCATGGTGATCAGAATATGTTGGAAAAGGTCCAGTGGAGATTCACAAAGGTGGTCAGTGGTCTTTGGAATGTAGAATAAGAGGACAGATTGATAGAATGTCAGTTGCAAAGCCTTGTGAATAGGAAAAAGATGGGAAATATGATTGCAATGTAAGCTAGTCAGGGGTTATTATCAGGTTGACATGGAAGAGATTTTTCATAGAATGGGGGGGGAGGCAGAACAAGAAGACATTGCTGAAAACTGTATAATGAGAGTGTGAGCAGAGGAGTGAGGAGAGGGTTCTTTGCATGGAGAGTGGTTGGTGAGTGGAATGCATTGCCTGAGTGTGTGTTGTGAATGTAGACACATTGAATCAGTTTAAGGCATGGTTGGATGAGTATTGTGTGCAATAGTGTGTACCTCCCACAATGAGTCTCTGACCACATGGAAGTCAGATGATAATAATAATAATATTATTATTATTTTTATTATTATTATTATTTGACACCTCCAGGGAGTGCTAAGACTCATCAAGGGAGGACACCTACTCTACATCTCTCCGTCTCCACCACTCAACCTCATCCACAAACTGCCTCATCTACACCAACGCCATCTACTGTCCACCATCACCACAGGCCTCAGGCCTGTGGTGATGGTGGACAGTGCCAGGGGATAGAGAATGTGGATGACATACAACAGCAAATTAGCACAATAAGTGCAGGATGAGCAATTATTATGGAGAAGGAGATTCTTCAACTGTGGGAACATAGATTGCAGGAAGAATGGTTACAGAAAGAGAAAGAAAAGAAATTTATACAGCTACTAAGAGTTAATTACCTTAGACAACACGTAATGCAGGGGGACTGAAGGTTCAACAGTGCTAGATCTGGTGAAAGCATTTGAGAACTTGTTGGTACACAGAGAACCGAGATGGTGGTGATGTTACCTCTTGGGAACATCAAACATGTTGACCTCACCTGTGACATTGATAGACATGCAGAATGTTCAGTTAAGATAGGGTGTATATAGATTACAAAGTGCCGAGTATGATAAACTGAGCAGCCAACTTGGAGCAGTGCAGAGCACAAGAATCTAGAGGGGAAAGATGTCAGCAATGCATGGGAATCAGTCAAGGGATGTATAAAGAAAGCAGCAATCAGAATATATAAGCAGAGTCATGATAAATCAGGTATGAGGTAGATGGATGAGTAGCATAGCATCATGAAGCATTTGTAGAAAAAAGTAAAAGTTGTGGTCTATAATGAGAAAGGTAATTAGCAAGCATTACAAAGCACAGACAAAAAGGTGAACTGTATGGTAAGGAAGGCCAAAGATAATTATGTAAGGAAGCTAACAAAAAAGGATAAGGGAATCACGAGGCGTTATTTCAAAATGTGCCAAGGAAATGGAAGGATGACTATGGAATGATGATTTAATGAGTGCAAATGGCACTTTGGCAAGTATTACATGACCATTTTACAGAAGTGTACCATCTAGATGGAAATATTACAGTGCCTGATGTGACTTGACCGATGTTTGATAGAGGTAGATGAAATGGAGGCACTTACATTATATTACAGAATCTTGATCAAATTTAGACGCAGGGTGAAATGGTACATCAGTCTTATGTATTACAAGAATGTGTAAGGAAAAGTGACAGTGTCACTGACCAAGCTGTTTATGTCTTAGTTCTGGGACGGTGTCAATGAAGTGGAGAGGACAAAACTGTTTATTGCATAAATGGGCTTGAAGACAAAAGCAGCAAATTATAGACCAATCAGTATCTTAGAAATGGTGGTTAACGTATTGGAGAAGTTGGTAAAAGGCAAAGTTCAGGAATGAGTGGATAGGAATATGACACGCTACAGGAGAAGCATGGTTTTGTGAAGGTTTTAACCTTCTTACCTTAGTAATATGCTCCCTTTTTATAGTGAGATGGCATTTCATTGGACCCTTTCCAACATCTCTTCATCTTTCTGAAAACCCACTGACCAAATCTGGGCACAATAGTCCATGTGTGGCCTAATCAAATCCTTATACAAAGGAATAAGAATCTCCCTACTTCTACATGTCAGTGTCCTCCGCATCATTCCCAGAAGTCTTTGTGTTGTCTTCACAATTTTGGCAATGTGTCCCCTAAATTTTAGATCCTTATCCACTATCAACCCCAGATCTCTTATTTCCTCTACCTCCAACAATATATTCTCACCAAGCATAAATTCTGCATCCCATCTTTGTTTTCCAAATTTTAAAACCTTACATTTTGCAACATTGAACTCACATCCCCATACAAAATTGTTTATAATTATTATTTTATTTTATTATTGCTAATAATGGCTGATATCCATTAACCTGGCTTTTCAATGAAAGTCTGGGCAGGAAAGGTACCCAAGGAATGAAAGGAAGGTAAGATAGTGCCATTGCATAAGGGTGGTAGCAGACTGGAAGCGTCTAATTATAGACCAGTTTGTGTGTCTTCAGTATTTGTTAAGGTTTTGGAGAAATTATTGAGGGACCATATACAGTGTTGGGCAGATGAGGATAATGTTATCTATGAGAGTCAACATGTATTTGTTAAGAAACACTCTTGCTTGACAAGAGCAGTTGATGAGAGAAAGGCATATACTGCTATTTTTTTGGATTTTGCAAAGGCATTTGACAGGGTGCTACATGATAAGCTGATACTTAAGTTGCAGCACATAGGTTTTGATTTCAGGTTAGTCAACTGAATTCAGGATTGGCTGTCTGATGGGGCAATATCAAGGAGGCAGAAAGTTACAAATGGGGTTCCACAGGGTTCAAAACTGGGACCTGTATTGTTTAACCTTGATATCAATGACATTGTCAATGGTTTGCAGGGAGACATTCAGTTGTTTTCAGATGCTGTGAAGCTGGGAAAGGTTATTAGTAATAGTGCAGATGTGGCAGTCCTGCAAGAGGATTTGAATAAACTAGACAGATGGACCAATGAATAGGGGTGTCGGTTTAATACAGCAAAACGTAAAGTCTTGAAGTTTGGGATATATTGATGGGAGGATGCATACTCGATTGGAGGAGCTGTACTGGAGGAAGCAGGGGAGACAAGAAATCTGGGGATGATGACTGATAAAAAACTGAAATTCAGGGAACATATTGCAAAGGTGGTGAAGGTAACTCAGAGAATTGCTGCAATATTGAGTAGAATATTGATCTGCAGAGATAAAAGAGTTATCGTTTCATTGTATAAGACTCTGATCAGACCACACCTAGACTATTGTTCTCAAATTTGGTCCCCAGGATTTGAGGGGGATAAATTAACTGTGGAAAGGGTACAGAGGATAACAAAGATGGTTTCAGGACTGTGGAATGTTGGTTATGAGGATCGGCTGAGAGAATGTGGACTGCAGAGTTTGGTAGATGATAGAAGAAGGAGAGGTGATATGACTGAGACTTTTAAACTGTTGAGAGGTAGTTACATAGTTGACACTGGGGACTTCTTTCACTTGGTGTAACAGCAGGAAGGAGCGATGACAAGGGGCCATCCTGGAAGTTACAAAAGGAAGCCGTAAGCAAGAGGGTGAGGAGTGATTTCTTTGCATGGAGGGTGGTTGAACCATGGAATGCATTGCCTGATAGAGTGGTGAGAGCAAGAATGGTTAATGAGTTCAAGAAGTGGTATGATAGACTTTGTGTTTCTTAGGAAGGTTCTGCTGCGAAAGAGTCTCTCGACCCCATGGAGATCTGAATAATAATAATAATAATAACTGCTGCTTCCAGTGAAAAGAAGAGACCTGTAAACTTGTTAAATTACATACAAAGATTAAAATTATCAAATTTAACGATGAAAGTGTATTGAAAACTGAGATAGGCTACAGGATAAACTCATCTTGCACTACTAGTGTTGCAGTTGTTTAAAATAAAGATAAAAAGATAAAAGTTGTTCAAAGTTTTTCACTTAGTTATACTATAAATTAAAGATGCCAAGAAATTATCTTCTTGGTTTCATCTTTTATCCAAGTGTAAGCAAATAAGATTTGCATGTGAGGTCACCTCACGACTGGACTACTTGTATGTAGAGATTGATGACTTCTCATCAACTGCCTTAGTATCCCATAATGGAACACACATATCTTTATGGACATGTATAATGCTATTCATTATGGGAAGAGCCACTACCCAGACCAGTTTCGACCTTTACTGAAGCCTCATCAGTGGGAGCCAGACCCATTTTGAAGTAATGCAGAAATAATGTAATGCACTTATCCTTACAGGCATTATACATGCCTGTAAGGATAAGTGCATTACATTATTATTTCTTTTAAATTTTTCTAATTTTCCTGACCTCCATGAAGTCACATAAACCATCATGGGAGGTCAACATGATGGTTTATGATATCTATTCCATGCTCCTAACACATTCTATGCAAAAAAACTTACTTCTTACCGTTTTCCTCATCACCTCCTTTTGCAACTAACAGAGATGGCCCCATATCCTTGGTCCTTTCCCTCGTTCTACCATATAAAATACCTCCTCAGTGCTAATACTATAATAACCCTTCAACAGCTTAAATGTCTTGATCTATACCCCCTCTGCCTTCTGTCCACTGAGGGCATGCAAGCTTTGCAGTTTGCATGCCCTCAGTTTATCCTCATAATCAACATTGTACAGTCCTGATATCATCATCATAACACTAATTAAAGGTATAGACATATTGATCTGTTCTGGTCTCAATATCCATCCAATATCCTTTTCTGAGGTCTACCCTGCCTTCTCTTTCCAATTGGCTTATATTTTAGTATTTGGTTAGGATGTTGAAGGATGCTGAAGGAAGAGTATTATGGAGGGATGTGGACATAAGAAACAGATGGAAAATATACTTTGAGGGACTTCTGAATGAGGAAAATGCAAGGACTCACAGAGGAGATGGGCAGCCTTCTGAGGGGATGGTGCAGAACATCAGTAGAATGGAAGTGACAGAGGCCATGAAGAGGATGAGGAATGGAAAAGCGGTGGGCCCCGACAGAATTCCAGTGGAGGCATGGAAGGCACTGGGGGAAGAGGGAATTGACCTGCTGTGGGACCTGTTCATGAAAGTTTGCCAACAGGAAAATATACCCGAGGAATGGAGGGAGAGTACTCTTGTTCCCGTCTACAAGGGTAAAGGGGATGCAAAAGACTGTAAAAATTACAGAGGAATAAAGTTGATGTCCCACACAATGAAGATCCTAGAAAGGGTTCTTGATGGTAGATTGAGGGAGGAGGTGGAGATTGCAAAGGAACAATTTGGCTTCATGCCTGGTAGATCAACAACAGATGCTATCTTTGGGTTACGACAGATGATGGAAAAATATCGAGAGAAACAAAGGGAGCTACATCTGGTATTTATTGATCTGGAGAAAGCATACGATAGAGTGCCAAGGCAAGAAGTCTGGAGGTGTCTGAGGGAGAAGAAGGTGCCGGAGAAATATGTCAGGTTGGTGCAGGAAATGTACAGAAATGTGAAGACAAGTGTTCGGACCTGTTTGGGACAGACAGAAAGTTTTCAAGTAACAGTTGGCTTGCATCAAGGGTCAGCATTAAGTCCGTTTCTGTTTAATATTGTGATGGAGGTGGTAACAGAGGAGGTGAGAGAAGATGCACCTTGGACAATGTTGTATGCAGATGACATCTTGCTGTGTGTAGATTCAAGAGAAGAAGCGGAAACTAAACTGGAAAGATGGAGAAAAGTACTGGAAGAGAGAGGTATGAGACTGAGCAGAAGTAAGACAGAGTATATGTGTTGCGCAGTGGGCGGTGGCCAGGAGACAGACCTGGAGCTGGAAGGAAATGTCATCAGGAAGGTGAGAGACTTTAGATACTTAGGTTCGACAGTGGAAGAAGATGGAGGAGGTGAGAAGGAAGTGGGATGCAGGACACAAGCAGGTTGGAGGAACTGGAGGGAGATGGCTGGAGTGTTATGTGATAAGAGGGTGCCGATCAATCTGAAAGGCAAAATTTATAGGACAGTAGTGAGGCCAGCTATGACATATGCCATAGAAACTGTGGCCCTGAGGAAAAATAACATTAGCAGGATGGAAGTAGCAGAGATGAGAATGCTTAGGTGGATGTGCGGTGTGACCAGAAAGGATCATCTGAGAAATGACTATGTCAGGGGAACAGTGAAAGTTACGAACTTAGGAGCGAAAATACAGGAGGCAAGGTTGAGATGGTTTGGTCATGTGATGAGGAGGGAGGACGAATATGTGGGAAGAAGGGTCATGCAGATGGATGTGCAAGGAAGGCGGAAGCGTGGGCGGCCAAAGAAGAGATGGAGGGAGCTGGTAGAAGAGGACTTGAAGATGAAGAACTTGGATGTGGTGACAACCCAAGATAGGAAGGTGTGGAGGAGACTCATAACAAACAGTGACCCCACTTAAGTGGGAGAAGCTGCAGAAGAAGAAGAAGAAGTTAGGATGTTGGGTTGGCCGTTCGGTTTACATGTTCTATCCATTTTTGTTTATAATTTTTTAGTTTTTTTTCTATTGATTTTGTTTTTAGTTCTTTTAAAATTTCTGTGTTCCTGTTTTGATCTAATAATGTCTATTTTGCAGTTCTTCTCATAAATCTCATTTCACTTGTTTTTATTCTTTGTTTATCTTGTTTGTTTATTGCTCAAATTTCACTGCCATATAATAATGTGGGCACTGCTAAAGTATTGTATATTTTCAAGTTTGTTTCTTTTTGTACTATATTTGGGTTGAGTGTTCTATTTATCAGGCCTATAATCTGTAAAAATTTTTAAGTTTTTAATTTTATGTCTTTTTCTCCTTCATATGATATTTCACATCCAAGATAACTGAAAGTATTTATCTGTTCTATTATTTTATTATTAATAACTATTTTGCTTCTAACTGCGGTTTGTCTACAAAATGCCATTGTTTTAGTTTTATCTATGGAAATTTTCATTCCAAACTGTTCTACTATAATGTTTAAATTATATATTGCTCTTTGTAAATTGTCTTCCTTATCTGATATTATTACCTGATCATCTGCAAATAATAGTGTATTTATTTTGTTATTCCGGGAAATTTCTATACCTTGATTGTTTAAGGTGTTCCACTGTATTAATATTTCATTAATGTAAATATTGAAAAGTGTTGGAGACAGAGGGCATTCCTGTCTTACTCCTTGGTTTATGGATTGTTTTCAGACAACTTTTCATTTATTTTTATTTCATTATCTTTGTATACATTCAATATTGCATGTAGTAAAATATTAGGGGGAGGGGTGGGTGCGGCAAGTCCAAGTCCCCGTCGTGCTCCCTGGGACCTTCCATAGGGTACACTCCCTACAAAGATGCTAATGGACCTCTGTGAAGAACAACGGACAAATCAGTGGAGGAGGATTCATATCCCAATGGTGAAATGTGCGGAAGAATCTTCAGAGGAGCAGACCTCTATAAACAACCCGGGCTCAGCTGGCTCCGGCTGTCAGTACCTGGTTAGGGCCCCTACCTAGGGTTACAAGGAAAATTAAAGGATTCAATCCTCTGACAAAGAGAAGCAGTTTTGTCAGTACTGACACAAGGTTGAAGTCTCATGATGATGGTAAAGCTTGTAATTAGAAAATTGCAGATGGCAATACAGTTTATTGTGTATGTCTGTAATACTGCAGAGCAGAAAGCAAATGGAGAAACTACTGCTCTATTCTCTCTCTCCAGACTAACCACCATGGTGAACAAATCTACACAAATGGCCCCGAGTTCCTGGCATCCCTTAAATGGAACAGGGGTGAAGAATCTTCAGGCTCAAAATGGTGTGTGTTCACTAAAACTAGGAACTTGGAATGTCAGAACCCTGTACGAAGCAGGTAAGCTAAGAAATGCTATTCAGGAAATGAAAAGACTTGAAATTGAGATTTTAGGAATGAGTGAAGTTAAGTGGCCAGGATCAGGCAAAACTTGAGTTAATGACATTACAATGTACCACTCTGGAAGTAGTGAAAACAACCATCAAAATGGAGTTGGAATAATATTAAACAAAGATGCCAATAAGTCACTGTTGAGCTTCATCCCCTACTCAGATAGGATAATGTTATTAAAACTAAAAGGTCAACTACTAGATATTAATCTTATACAGGTCTATGCCCCTACTGCTGACAAGAGTGATACCAAGATCAAAGAATTTTATGACCAATTAAAAGAACCAATGAAAAATACAAAAAAACATGATATTAACATCGTCATAGGTGATTTCAATGCTAAAGCTGGGAAAGGTAGAAGTGGAGATATAGTTGGCGAACATGGACTGGGAACAAGAAATGAGAGAGGAGACTGTCTTATTCAATTCTGCCAAGAGTAGCTAATAGTCACAAACACATGGTTTAAGCTACCATCCCAAAGGCAATATACTTGGCGATCACTACAAGATAATAATACAAATATGATTATTTGTTTAATCATATTTGTATTTTAATCTTGTTGATTAATTGTTAATTTTGTCTAATTAATCAACAATTTCGAAGTTCCATAAAGAGCACAAAAACCTATCCTAGTGCGGATATTGCTTCTGATCATAATCTACTAGTGACAGTGTTAAAAATTAGACTGAAAGCTATACTTCAGAAACATTAACAAAAAAGGTTTAATTTAGGAAAGTTAAAAAACCCAGAGATAAGAAACAAATTGAGTCAAGATCTGAATCAAGAGATAGCACTTATCAAGAATGATGACATCATGAGGGTTGATGAATCATGGGATATTAAAATCTGTCTTCATAGAGAAATGTACCAATACCTTGTGTCCTGATAGATCAGTAAAAAAGAAAGATTGGATATAAAAATCACAGTCCAACAAAATTATTAAAGGCAAGATCAAAGAAGCAAAAGAAATCTGGATGAATGAAAAATGTAGAGAAATTGAAATTCTACAAGAAAAGCATGACAGTTTTAATCTACACAAAAAGCTGAAAGAACCTCAGGTATATTTAAGAAAAAACAACTATGTGTCCTTCAAAACAAAAAGGGAGAAATAATATCAGAAAAAGATGACAAAATATAAGAATGGGTGAAATATGTAGAAGAACTCTTTTCTGATAACAGACAGAACCCAGAAAATACTTATTATTATTATTATTATTATTATTATTAAACAAGACCTCATGGAGTCAAAGACTCATCTAGGAGGTCCTTTTATCTCACACACATCTCATCATACCGGGTCTTAAACACATTCAAACAACTTGCAGACACCACACTCTCAGGCAAGGCATTCCAATCATTCACAACTCTGCACGAAAAAAACCTGCCTCTCACTACCCTACTCACACCCTCTTTATACAGTTTCCAGGTATGACCTCTGGTTCTCCCCTGATCTCCCACTATTCTCTGTAGAACTTCTCCACCATTGATCCTATAACAACCCCTTACCAACTTGTAGGTCTCTATCATATCTCCCCTCTTCCTTCTCTCCACTAGACTCTGCAAATTACATCTTTTCAATCTTTCCTCATACTCGACATTCCAGAGGTCAGAAACTACCTTAGTCAGTCGCCTTTGGACCCTTTCCAACATCTCTTCATCCTTCTGAAAACCAGGTGACCAAATCTGGGCACAATAGTCCATGTGTGGCCTAATCAAAGCCTTATACAATGGAACAAGAATCTCCCTACTTCTACACATCAGTGTCCTCCTCATCATTCCCAGAAGTCTTTGTGTTGTCTTCACAATTTTGGTGATGTGTCCCCTAAATTTTAGATCCTTATCCACTATCACTCCCAGATCTCTTATTTCCTCTACTTCCAACAATATATTCTCACCAAGCATAAATTCTGCATCCCATCTTTGTTTTCCAAATTTTAAAACCTTACATTTTGCAACATTGAACTCACATCCCCATTTGCTTGCTCAATCACTCAATTTATTCAAGTCTTCTTGCAAGGCCACAACATCTTCACTAATCTTTATGGTTCTTCCCAAATTTGCATCATCTGCAAACAACTGAATATCTCCATCCAAATCTTCGCTAATATCATTAATATACAAGTTAAATAGTAATGGCCCTAAAACAGATCCCTGAGGCACTCCACTAGTGACTTTCCTTTTCCTGGATATTGCACCCCCATACACAACTTGTTGATACCTATCAGATAGCCAGTCTCCAATCCAATGCACTAATCTAATATCCAACCCCATCTGCTCTAGTTTGACTGTCAACTTATCATGAGGTACTCTATCAAAAGCTTTTGCAAAATCCAAGTATATTACTGTGTATCCTTCTCCTCTGTCCAAGGAAGCAGTCACTTTATTGTAATAAGTAAGTAGATTACTAAAACACGACCTCCCTTTAGCAAATCCATGCTGTCCATCAAAGATTATACCATTGTTGTCAACCCAACTCTGGATCCTAGTTCTCACAAGCTTCTCCAACAACTTAACCACAACACCTGACACACAGATAGGCCTATAGTTTGATGCTTGAGTTCGATCACCTCCTTTATGAAGTGGCAGAATCTTGCCCTCCTTCCACTCTTTAGGGACTTGACCAAGTGCAAGACTCGTATTAAAAAAATATGTCAAGGCAGGTGTCAACTCTCTGGCACATTCCTTCAGAATACGCAGTGATATATTATCAAGTCCCACAGCCTTATTTACATCTAGTTTACTCAACTCCCCAAACACCTCTTGCTCACTTACAGTCAGTCTCTCCTCCCCATCATCAACTGCTCTTAATCTCTCCATGAAGTCACATTCACAAGATTGAAAGATCTTTATGAACTGCTCATTAAGTATCTCCACCACACATTCTGCAACAGCCGTCTTTATACCATTTCCTCCAATCAATGTCATCCTTCCATAATCATTCTTTCTTTTGCTGGCTACATATTGAAAGAACTCCCTAGGATTCTTTTTGGCTTCATTAGCTAACTGCTGTTCATACCTCTCTTTAGCTACTCTCACCAACCAAGTCACTCTCCTTGCATGGTCTTTGTAGAACTCATGAAATTGGTTACTTCCACTTCTCTTATGCTGCCTCCACAATGCCCTTTTTCTCTGTATTGCATGCTTAATCTCCTTATTCATCCATCTCACACCTAACTTATTTAACCTTCTCACCCGTGGTATACATTTAGACATTGCATCCACTAAATATTTTTTGAAAATCCCCCAAGCTGCATTGATCTCTTTTCCAGCTAACTCCTCGTTCCATGCTACACCTGCAAGCTGTCTCCTGAGCTCTTCATAATCACCCCCCTTGTAGTTCCACATATACCCTTTTTTCACAGGGGTCCTTGCACTGCTGGCAACCACCCAAGTAATCACCTCATGGTCACTTTCACCAATTGGTGGATGATTTGATACCTCATTGATAATTACATCCTCCGATGAGATGACCAAATCCAAGACCCTTAATCCTCTTGTGCCCTCTGTTACATACTGTCTGAGGTAGTTATCCCTCAAAAACTCAAGAAACTCATTTTCTTTACTTCCAGTTGCTATCTCTTCATTCCAGTCTATATTGCCATAATTAAAATCACCCATAATGATCACCCTTTTCTTATTTGCTTGGCTTATTTGACTATACATTTCACTATCACCACCATCCACAATACCAGGTCTATAACAACATCCCACCAAGTATTTGATTCTATTCACCTCTATCTCACACCATACTGCCTCAAAACCACTGGCCCCATTTCCCTCTTGCATCTCTACCTTGTATGGACATAACTCTTTCTCTATCATCAATAGCACTCCCCCTCCCTTTTTACCCCTTCTATCCTCACGAAACACATCATACCTTTCCATCTCTATTCCTGTCAGGATGTCATCCTCATCTAACCATGTCTCACTTATTCCGACAATCTCTGAGTGCACAGACGCAATTAGTGCAACCATTTCATCCGCCTTGTTTCTTATACTTCTAGCATTGGTATACAAACATAACAACTCATTTCTGGATCTACAGCTAGTTCCACTGATACCACTCACTCGATGTGATCTCTCCATGCTGGATTGGGGCCATTTCCCTTTCTGCTTCTTCATTTTAGAACCCTTTGCAACAACATCTGTTTCCTTTTGATCCCTGATCATCCCATTACTTTCCTGCCTACACATTCTCTCACCTCCTCTTGGAGCATCCACCTTTCTCACGCTGTGTATTCCTGTCCACCCTGAGCCTCGCCGTTTCCCTGCTCCTGTTGCACACCCATTCTCTCATTTTCTATACTCATACCACTCACTTCCACATTCATTTCCACTCCTTCAATCTCTCCTGTCTTACTCTCCTGCTCTTCCACATCACTCCCCTCTCGATCTGATTCATTCTCTCTATTCACTTCTCTACCTTCCAGCAGCAGTTTCTCCAAGCGACTCACACCATAACCACTCAAATGCAGTCCATCGCTCCCATACAGCTCACTTCGTCCCTCAAACTCATTCCACACATTAACAAACTGTACTCCCATCTCCTCACACATTTCAGCCAGAATATCATTCATAATCCTTGCTCTCCGCCTCATTTCACCACAATCATACCTAGGCAACACACTGACCACCCTTCCTGTCACACTATTCTCCTTTATCTTTCCAAGCAGTCTCCTGACATTCATTTTAACATGCTCTTTGTTCTCTCTCAAATCATTCGTACCAATTAATACAATTAACTCTTTTGCTCGTTCCCGCCTCGTATTCAATGCCTCAATCACTCTACTCATTTTACCGCCTGGAAAACATACCTTGTGCATTTTATCCTCTAGCACACCTTTAATAATGGAGTCGCCATACAACGCCACTCGCTCATCTTTTGTTATCTCTTTCATGCCATCATGATTTATTTTAATAGTTTTGACCTGAATTCTCTTAATTTCATTCCACATCCATTTCATTTCTTGCTTCATCCAATCCAATTCACCTTCTGAACCTCGCGACACATTCACTCTATCATTAAATCTTTCTAACTTTCTAACTCTCGACCCCCTCTTCTCACTTTCCCTCTCATTCATCCTTGTTTGTTTCCGTACTTTCGGTCCAACATACGTCCAACTTTCACTATTATTCTTCTCACTTTCACTCTCACATATCTTTCTTTGTTTCCGTACTTTCGGACTAACATGCGTCCAACTTTCGCTATCATTCTTCTCACTTTTACTGTCATTCATCTTTCTTTGGTTCAGTACTTTCGTTCCAACATGCGTCCAACTTTCGCCATCAGTCATTCTTTTTTCGCTATCATTCATTCTTTCGATTTTTTTTACTTGCGATTTCTGCACCATGCCATTTCTACTTTCATTCACTCTCTCAATTTCGTTTCTTTCCAACTCACTTTCATCCCTTTTAACATCCGTTACGGTTGTCAAATCGCTCTTTTTCTTTTTTCCTGATTTTTTAACATTTTTTCGCCTGTCTTCCTCACCATCCTTCTCTTTCAAACGTGCACTCGCGACACAATCGGTACTAGCACTTTCTGTCATCAACTTCATATTCGCATTCATTAATTCCTCGTTCAGGTCACATTTCGCACACACCCTTCTTCCATCCGCACTAAACATCCACAAATCATTTATGTAGTCGAAGGAATACATATAACAGACCTCACACTTAACGAACCGACTGAAATCCAAATTAAAATCATGGAATGACAATGCCGCCGCCATTTTTTTTTTTTTTCTCTGCAGGTTACTAGGTCTAATATTAACGTTTTCGTATTTAGTTTAAGCAAGAAAAAAAAAACCCACACTAATAATATCGGTAGCGTACAACGTTTACAGCCGCTCTTACTTAAACAATTACACATATATACTTAATTATTCCTAGTAAAACTTATCTGAATCAGGAGCTCTTCAAAACACGTTTGTAGCGCTTGACCCACTAGCGCCCCCTGATCAATATACTTCCCATGCCAGGAATCGAACCCGGGCCTCCTGGGTGAAAGCCAGGTATCCTAGCCACTAGACCACATGGGAAGCTTATGAACTTATGAACTTATGAACAGATGGACGGTCCATGCATTCTAAGATCAGAGGTAGAATGTGGGCTGAACTCAGCTAAAAATGGTAAAGCCTTAGGCCCGGATAGAATACCAGCAGAAATAGTAAAGTTATTAGAAGGTGACAACATTGCTATATTAGTAAAGCTATTTAATAAGGTATAGGATACAGGCATATTCCCACAAGTTACAGTCGACCTCAATCATGCTACCTAAAAAAGCAAATATGAAAACTTGTAATGACTATAGAATGATCAGCCTAATGAGTCATGTTCTCAAAATGTTCCTGAAAATAATTCAAAAAAGAATATACAGAAAATGTGAAGACACCATCAATGATAACCAGTTTGGCTTTAGAAATGGTTTGGGAACAAGAGAGGCTCTTTTCTGCTCTCAAATCTTATTCCAAATACTGAGGAAAGATATAATACCATTTGATTCAAGTTCTATAGTGAAATTGACTCTGTGATGAGAATAATTGATATTTTGTAGGAACATTTCTAGTTGGTCATGTAAATTATTCCAAACAGCAAAAATATCATAACCTTAGTATCACCTCCGGGTCGGGTTCCCTCTGAAGAGACCTCAATAAAGGTTGAAACCGGTCTGGGTAGTGACCCTTCCCATAATGCATAGCATTATACATGTCTGCAAGGAGATGTGCTTTGCATTATGGGATACTAAGGCAAGTGATGTGGTCTTAGCTTCCTTATACAAGTTGCCCTAGTCCTGAAAACACTTTAGGTGCAAACTTTGTTTGCTTACACTTGGATAAAGGATTAAACCAAGTATACAATTTCTTGGTATCTTTAATTTATTTTTAAAAATATCATCCATACTGAAGGTTTGGATTAAACAATGAAAATTTTAATTTCAGTTGTTCTAAATAGAAATTAGCAAGGATAGGAGAAATTGAAGAGACCACTGCAATGCATTCAATTTGTCTAGAAAACTTTTCATTCCAGAATTCATTATGAACTTGAAGAGGTCTAAAATATCCGATGAAAACATAATGATAAAACTTCCTTCCAGGGTGTCAGCTAGAGGAACATTTGTAAAACATGAAGCTATGATGAAGATTAACTAGTAATCTATGGGGCAAAGTTTCAAATCTTTAATTTTTGATATAAAGTCACTTGTATTTTTAGTATAAGAAAATAATGGCCAGATAAGGAAGACGAGAGATTTAAAAGAAACCTCAAACTTTTGTATGTAGTGCTACCTATGCAATCAACAATTGCTCAAAGAGGATATGATTTATGTAACTTGGGTAAGCCATAAATTATAAGTGGTCCTGCACAATTTATTTTTAGCTTTCAAGTGAAAATACATTATCTAATAAAGAGTTAAAAATTTTAGTTGACTCTTGGTAAGGGTCTCTACTGATTAGTGCTATTAGGTTTTTTGATTTCATAGCAATATATGAAAATAGAATATAGAATTTTTTTTCCAGAATTGAGACTTAAATGAAACAGACTAGTCAAAGGCATAGTCAGTCCCCTTGCACATTCTTGTTACACATGAGGCTATATCTAATCCTATGGCTGTAAATGCATTGAGATTCTGCAATAGCTTGAAGTATCTTAAATTTGTCAACCCTTGTTCATACATTAGTCCCAGAAGGGTATATAAGGAGACAGGTGATCAACAAACTCATGAGTAGTACACAGCTCAGGCAAGTCAGGTGACCAGCATAGTAAGGAAGGTAAAATTACATTACGAGAAGAATTTAGCCAATCAGGCCAAAAGAAATCCCAAAGAGTTCTTTCATTAGGTGACAAGAGAAAGAATCACTATGGACCAATAACTTTGACAAGTACTGATTGTAGTGAAATGATAGAAATAGATGAAATGGTTGAGTTACTGAGTGACTACTTTGAAAGGGCATATCATCCAAGTGAGGATACTGCCCTTTCAAAGTAGTCACTCAGTAACTCAACCATTTCATCTATTTCTATCATTTCACTACAATCAGTACTTGTCAAAGTTATTGGTCCATAGTGATTCTTTCTCTTGTCACCTAATGAAAGAACTCTTTGGGATTTCTTTTGGCCTGATTGGCTAAATTCTTCTCGTAATGTAATTTTACCTTCCTTACTATGCTGGTCACCTGACTTGCCTGAGCTGTGTACTACTCATGAGTTTGTTGATCACCTGTCTCCTTATATACCCTTCTGATACTACTCCTTGACTATCTTCCATGCATGCACTGCTAACATAATTCTCTTGCAGATTCTTACGCCTCTGCACTGCTTCAAATTGCCTCATGAGCTTGGTATAATCACCTGCTTTGTACTTCCACATATACTCTTTATTGACTGAAAATTCCACATTTTGCAACCTTTCCAGTCAAGATCATATGATCACCTTCCTCCATCAGAGACAATGTTGCCACTTTGGTTAAGGACAGATCTTCTGATCCTATGCCCAGATCAAACACTTTCACACCCCTGAGTCCCCTGCATCACATGCTGCTTCAAGTAATTATCTCTCTGTAGGTATATAAATTCCATTTCCTTCCTGCCATGTGATCTTTCATCTTTCCAAATTATGTCTTCATAGTTGAAGTTCCACATAATAATTACATGACCTTCACTCATTGCACTAATTTGCTGATGCATGTGTTCCACTCCATCCCTGGAACTCCCTGGCCTATAGCAGCAGCTAACTGTATATTTTATCCTATTGGCACTCTTTTGAGGCAATCTCACACTAGATTGCCTCAAAAAAACTACCATCTTGTCTTGCTTGTCTTGAACTATTTTGGCTGCCATTCATTTTTATATATAAGTACATACTCCAGATGATGACTTTGATATGAAGCTCGAAACATTGACTGATTATTTTGCTTTATATTAAACTGAAGTTTAACACGAAAATTATTTCCATATCTATTTTTTTTAATAATGAATGCTGATCACCATGTAACTATGAAGAAAAGGATGCCAATATCTTTTGGCGAGACTGCAATAACCAATGCCCCAAACTATTCCCTCTTATTCCTGATATTTCTACCATTAGTATATAGAAACTGTAGTATCCCCTTATGCTCTCAACTGTCTTTACATACTAAATTGACTACCTCATTTGATATTGTTGCTTAAGAGACTAGATTCTGCATTTTATCATAATTTTCACACAATCAATCGCTCATGGTTGCCTACACACATACTACCTGCATCCACTCTAAATGTTTCCACACACTCAGTGAATAAAGCAGTCCCTGGACATCTAATTCTAAATCGATTTAAGTGCAGCCCATCAGCATTACATAAATGCAATGAATTATCCAATTATTCACGTAATTGAATGACTACATCCATAATAAAATTTAATGGTAGAACTAATATGAAGAGAAGGAAAATACATTTATTAAACTCACTAATATTTAATATCCAGCATCATCAGAGTACAATGAAAGTGTAACAGGGCCATGGCACTAAATCAAGTAATTGTAGAAACAATTAAAATTGTAACTGATGCCTAATATACTTATGTGGTATCCTCTATGGATCAGATAACCTACAAAGTTAATTCAGAGAGGTTCGGATATTAGGTCTTAAAATGATAGTCTCCCAGATCTTTGGTAAATTTATGCAGCCATACTTGTTGAGGTTGGGAAATTGCTTCATAGCTGATGCTGATTCTAAGAATAGCCTCTCAGACCTGTAATGACTTCTATATAATAAAGATGTTATTTTCTATCTGATCCTATGTAAAGGAATATCCAGAGCATGGTCTGCCAATCCTGACTTGCCATTCATATGATCTTGGATGTCATTTTTATGTTCTTCAAAGTGTATGTTAACTGATCTACCAGTCTGTCCAAAGTAGACTAACTTGCAGGCAAAAGGAGCTTTATACACTCCTAGATGTTCAAGAGGTTGTAGTTGATCTTTAGGAGAACATATAAAAGTTACTTTGTCTGTTCATATGGAATATGAACATATGGAATGGGAATGGTTTTGCTGTGATCCTGTGTGTTGGGTGTACGAGGGATGTGGGTGCATGTAATATTTTATCTATTTTATATGGACTGTAGCCATCAGCTAAAAAGGTATTATACAGGAGCCTAAGCACAGTTTCAAGGGCTGTGTTATTTGAACAGATAGTTCTGGCTTAGTGAATAAGAGTTTTGAGGATGCCATGCTGTTGGAAAGGGTGGTGGTGGTGGCGTGATTGTTTGTGTAAATACCTATCATTAAGAGTGGGTTTTCTGTAGATAGAGAATGATAATGAGCCATTAGAGGATGCCACATAAGACCATTAGGTGTCAGTTACAATATAAATTGTTTCTACAATTACTTGATTTAGTGCTGTGTACCTCTCACAGTTTCATTGTGCTCTGATGATGCTGGGTAGAACACCAGGGAAATATTAGTGAGTTTAATAAACATATTTTTTCATCGCACCACCTAAGCTTTTCTGTACAAATTCTAATGACCATATGTGACATACTTCACAATTGACAAAACAACTAAATTTAAAAAAAAAAATGCAATTCACTAAGAGACATTGCAGCTGTTGTCTTGCTTTTGATGCCAAGGCCTCTGAGGGGGGGGGGGGGTCTTACCTGGGCCTAGGGTCAAAAAGGGGGCCCAGGGAGCCATAAAAACAATAACTAATGGAGACGGTAAAGGGCCCAAAACATACTTTGTACTCTCTGATAATATTATTCTCTGACTTTGTACCCTTGATAAAATTCCTCTCAGGGGATTCTGTTTGATGCCCATAAATATATGTTGATGTACCCCTAGACACTTTGGAGCAGAACTAAAACAATATTAATGCAGAACTTCTAAAACAGCTCTAACACAAATACATATCAAAAAACCACAGTTAATTAATAAAAAAAAAAGAAATATCTAAACCAACAGACTTCTCAATCACAAATTCATCCACAGTGCACTTTATGGCAGGTAACTCAAAAAAAAAATGGGGAGGACAAATAATTCTGTTCAAATAACAATACAAAATAATAAGTTAAATAATGATTCTACTAATTTCTCATTATATAACGGTTAGAGGTGAGACTCCAGCATAAAGGAGGTGATCGAACTCAAGCATCAAACTATATCCCTATCTGTGTGTCAGGTGTTGTGGTTAAGTTGTTGGAGAAGCTTGTGAGAATTAGGATTCAGAGTTGGGTTGACAACAATGGTATTATCTTTGATGGAGAGCATGGATTTGCTAAAGGGTGGTCATGTTTTAGTAATCTACTTACTTATTACAATTACAATAAAGTGACTGCTTCCTTGGACAGAGGAGAGGGATACACAGTAATATACTTGGATTTTGCAAAGGCTTTTGATAGAGTACCTCATGATAAGTTGACAGTCAAACTAGAGCAGATGGGGTTGGATATTAGATTAGTGCATTGGATTGGAGACTGGCTATCTGATAGGTATCAACAAGTTGTGTATGGGGAGCGATATCCAGGAAAAGGAAAGTCACTAGTGGAGTGCCTCAGGGGTCAGTTTTGGGGCCATCACTGTTTAACTTGTATATTAATGATAATGGTGAAGATTTGGATGGAGATATTCAGTTGTTTGCAGTTGATGCAAAGTTGGGATGAACCATGAAGAGCAGTGAAGATGTTGTGGCCTTGCAAGAAGACTTGAAGAAATTGAGCGATTGGGCATGGAAATTTAGATGCGAGTTTAATATTGCAAAATGTAAGGTTTTAAAATTTGGAAAACAAAGATGGGATGCAGAATTTATGCTTAGTGAGGATATATTGTTGGAAGTGGAGGAAATAAGAGATCTGGGGGATGATAGTGGATAAGGATCTGAAATTTAGGGGACACATAGACAAAATTGTGAAGACAACACAAAGGCTTCTGAGAATGATGCGGAGGACACTGATGAGTAGAAGTAGGGAGATTCTTGTTCCGTTGTATAAGGCTTTGATTAGGCCACACATGGACTATTGTGCCCAGATTTGGTCAGTGGGTTTTCAGAAGGATGAAGAGATGTTGGAAAGGGTCCAAAGGAGACTAACTAAGATAGTTTCTGACCTCTGGAATGTCGAGTATGAGGAATGATTGAGAAGATGTAATTTGCAGAGTCTGGTGGGCAGGAGGAAGAGGGGAGATATGATAGAGACCTACAAGTTGGTAAGGGGTTGTTATAGGATCAATGCTGCAGAAGTTCTGCAGAAAATAGTGGGAGATAGGAGAAGAACCAGAGATCGTCCCTGGAAACTGTATAAAGAGGGTGTGAGTAGTGGAGTGAGAGGCAGGTTTTTTAATGCAGAGTTGTAAATAATTGGAATGTCTTGCATGAGAGTGTGGTGTCTGCAAGGAATTTGAGTGTGTTTAAGACATGGTATGATGAGCTGTGTGTGTGTGTGTGTGTGTGTGTGTGTGTGTGTGTGTGTGTGTGTGTGTGTGTGTGTGTGTGTGTGTGTGTGTGTGTGTGTGTGTGTGTGATAAAAGGACCTCCCAGATGAGTCTTTGACTCCATGAGGTCGGGGTAATAATAATAATCTTACAACATCATCTCGTACTTCACTAAAATTATTAGTTTTAACAATATCTACAATTTCTTTAAGCATTTCAATTAAACTCTTCAAAGGCTTTTCATTCATTATATAGTATATATATCATTTCAAATCTGATTGATCAATGATCAGACTTGGAATCAATTAAGGGGAATTAGTGAGAAAGAAATACTCTTATGTAAGGTATGCAAATAAAAAAAAAAAGTTCAGGATTCCTGCTAACAAACTATCAGTATCTCAGAAGTAGTGGTGATAATTTTGAAAATGTTGGTAAGAGATGGCATAAAGAAATGGGTTGACTGAGAATCTATACTTTGTAAAGAACTTGTGTGTGTGTGTGGGCAATCTTACCTGGACTATATGCACAGATCTAGTCTCTGGCTTCAATGGTGATTCAGATATAGTGGGGAGAGAGAGAGAGAGAGAGAGTACAAAGGAGAGTATTAAAGATTATGTTGGTCTATGGAATGCAGACTTTGATTACAGATTGAGAATTTGCAGACTAAGGGAAGGTTATGTTTGAACAACTTATGTTTTATAATAATGTTACAACTGAGTTAGACAAGAGGAATGGATACACCATGATACTTTTGGACTGTTGTATAAGTTGGAGGATATGGTACTGGATTATAAACTATTAGCATAGATAACAGGGAGCTAACTGACAGATATCAAAAAGTGGTATCAAAAAGTTTTTTTTCACAGGACACAGCATGGAAAGCTGTTGTATAAATTGGAGGATATGGTATTGGATTATAAACCATTAGCATAGATAACAGGGTGGTGGCTAACTGACAGATATCAAAAAGTGGTATTTAGAGGATGTGAAGTCTGCAAAATTTAAGATTACCAGTGGTGTATCACAGGATCAGTCCTTAGTCCATTGTTATTTAATTTTCGCATTAATGACATTGGGAAAGATATGACAGGTAACATACAACTGTTTGTTGATAATGCAAAAATAAGCAGCATAATCAGGAAAGTGACAGACATGCCCCTCTTGCAGAATGGTTTAAATAGGCTGGAAATGTTGGCATGTGAAAATGGTGATCAGTTCAATATTAGTAAATGTAAAGTTATGCACTTGGGTGTAATGATATATCAAATGATATATTAAATTGGAAGGATTATGCTAAAAAAAACCAGATCAGAATTGGGATCTTAGAGTTTTAGTGCACAGGAAGTTGAAGGCAAATATTGTGAATACAATTGAGATGATAATTGCAATGCTGAAATTATCAATAATGTGTAAAGATAAGGAAGTAATTTTGACACTTTATAAGGCTTTGATGCAATCTTACCTGGACTATATGCACAGATCTAGTCTCCTGGTTTCCATGGTGATTCAGATACAGTGGAGAGAGAGAGAGTACAAAGGAGAGTATTAAAGAATATATTGGTCTATGGAATGTAGACTTTGATTACAGATTGAGAATTTGCCGACTACAGATGCAAAAACAGGTGCAAAAAGGTGAGATGATCTTCAAACATCTGAAAGGATCATACAGAACACCAATAGATGGAATTCTTAATTTTATGGAGGATGGAGAGAGGATGAGAGGGGTATCTTTGGAAGTTGAGAATGATAGCAGTCAAGAAACGGGTGAGAGCTAAATTTTTCTTTTATTAAAGTGGTATATGATTGGAACAGCTTGCCTCTGGAGATGGTGAGTACAAGTAGTGTAAATGAATTCAAGAAAAGGCATGACAGCTGATGTGGTGATATGTGGTCTCCCTTAGTAATAATAATAATAATATTCTCATGCACCCACTCCTTAATTCTCCAATACCTTAACCACCACTCAATTTTATATTATCTAAATTTGGTATAAGTTGCACCCTCATAATCAATATGCATTGAGTGGCCACTTTATTAAGAACTACATTTAATAATGAGTAGGTCCCCCCCCCCCCTTTTGGCCTTAAGAATGGCCTGTATTCTCTGTGGAATTAATTCAATAAGTGTCTAAATTTAGGATATTTGACCACGCTGTCAGTGTAGCATTTCCAGTTTTTGCAGATTGGATGGTGGCATATTGATGCTACAAACTGCCCATTCCACACAATCCCAGAGATTATTATTATTACGGGCAACTCCATGGAGTCCTTAGACTCATTGTGGGAGGCTCTAAACATCATGTCAAGAACTATATAGCATTTGCACAGTAACTATCATACTTAGCTTTGAACTCGTTCACAGTAATGGCACCCACAACAGACTCTGGCAACCTATTCTGCTCATTCACCACACTCCAAGCAAAAAACCAAGTTCTAACACCCTTGCTAACTACACTCTTACTTAGTTGCCATGGATGGTCCCTAGTTCTCCTACCACCACAATAAATGGGTTCTGAAAACCCATACAGAACCCATTTATTGTGTATCACACCTGTTCTGAAAAATTTCCTCTGAATTAATCTTGTAAAAACTCTTCAGTAGTTTGTATCTCTCAATCATATCATCCCTTTTCTGCATATCAATCGGTTTCTGTAACCCAAAAATTTCAACCTTTCTCGTAAGGTTAATTACATAGACCTGCCTACTATCTTGGTGACTTGCCTCTGGATCCTCTTCACCTCCTCCTAATCACCAAGAAAACCTGGCACCCAGATCTGCACACAGTAGTGAAGATGGGAGGTCTTATCAAAGCTTGATAAAGAGGAACAATAACCTGCTTGTCTCTGCTTGCCAAAGTATTCTTCAGTAACCAAGTGATCTGATGAACTGCTTTAGCCACTTTTGCTATGTGCCACCTAAACTTTAACTTCCTATCCACTAGCACTCTCAAGTCTGTGGCTTCATCTATTTCCTGGAGTATAGTTCCATCAGTGTGGTATACCACCGATAATATTTTCATTCTCCTTTTCCCAGTCTGCCAGACTATTTAAATCATCCTACAAAATTTTGACATCATGTACATTAACTATTGCTCTATCCCAACTTTTCATCATCGGCAAATAACTGAACAGTTCCTCTCAGATTCCTTCCTATATCGTTAATGAACAAATTAAATAGCAGCATTCCAAGAACAGAACCCTGCAGCATGCCACTAGTCACAGACCTTCTTTTGAACTCTACTCTTGAATAAACTACTATCTGATATCTCTACATCAACCACCCTCCGATCCATCTCACCAACCCTATATCCATACCCATTTGCTGCAGTTTACTGACTAGAATTCCATGTAGTATCCTGTCAAAGGCTTTTGCAAAGTCCAGCAGTATCACTGTAAACTCATTACCTTTATCCAATTCTTGACCAACTTCTCCAATACTTTGACAAAGACTCCTGATTGGTCGGTTATTTGATTGGTCGGTAATTTGCTACATCAGTCTTGGAGTCTCCTTTATGCAATGAAAGTATTTTCTCCTCATTCCATCCCCTTGGGACTAACCTAACGCTGAGACTTAGATTAAACAATATGGTAAGGGTCATGACAATTCCTTTGCTCCTTCACATATGAGAAGAGGGCATAGCTTAGATGGTAGAGCGCTTGCTTAGCATGCGAGAGGTACCGGGATCGATGCCCGGCACTTCCAGTTTTTGAGTATCAAAGACACGGGAACTTATGTGGAATTATAATGCAGGTGATTATAATAGTCTTAGACGTCAACTTCGGGAAGTTTCATGGAAGGAGGAATTGGAAGGCCGGGATATCATTAGTGCATGGGAAATTGTGAAAGAATATTTGTTAGCAGCAATGGTAAGTTGTATACCATGAGTGAAGAAGAGGACACAATTTGGAGTAAAGTGGATGACAAACAATATTAAACAGGAATTGCATGTGAAAAAGAGGCTATGGAAGAGATATAAGGAGACAGGTGAAGAGAAGATGCATGAAGAATATAAGACACAGGCCAGAAGAGTGACTAGTGTGGTAAGGAAACCGAAACTGGAATATGAGAGGAGACTGGCTCTAAGATCCAAAGAAAATCCTAGGGAATTTTTTAGCTATGTGGCCAGTAGGAGGAGAAATGACTATGGAAGAATGATATTGTGGGATAAAAATGGGAATAGAGTGACTGATGCAGAGGACATAGTGGAATTGTTCAATGAACACTTTATTGGAGTATTTCATCCTAGAAGAGTCAGTTTTAATGCTAGAGGGATAGGGCTGGTTCAAGGTTTAGAGGTACAGGAGGAGAGTGTATTTCAGATACCGAGTACTCTGGATGTCAGTAAAGCTGTGGGACTGGATGATATTTCACAACGAGTTTTGAGAGAATGCGCTAGGGAACTGACAGTGCCTTTAACCTGGCTTTTCAATGAAAGTCTGCCTTCGGCAAAGGTGCCCAGGGAATGGAAGGAAGGTAAGATAGTGCCATTGCATAAGGGTGGTAACAGACTGGAAGTGTCTAATTATAGACCAGTCTGTGTGTCATCAGTAGTTGTTAAGATCTTGGAGAAAGTAGTGAGGGACCGTATACAGCACTGGGCAGATGAAGGTAATGTTATCTGTGAGAGTCAACATGGATTTGTTAAGGGGCGCTCTTGTTTTAGCAATATGCTAGCCTTTTATGATAAAGTTACAAGAGCATTAGATGAGGGAAAGGCATATACTGCAATTTTCTTAGACTTAGTGAAGGCATTTGACAGGGTGCCACATGATAAGCTGATATTTAAGTTGCAGCACATGGGTATGGATGTCAGATTGGTCAACTGGATTCAGGATTGGCTGTCCGATAGGTATCAGAGAGTTGTGTATGGTGGGGCAGTTTCAAGGAGGCAGAGGGATATAAGTGGGCTTCCACAGGGCTCAGTACTGGGACCTATATTGTTTAACCTTTATATCAATGACATTGTCAGTGGATTGCAAGGGGATATTCAGTTGTTTGCAGATGATGCAAAGCTGGGAAGGATTATTAGTAATAGTGCAGATGTGGTATCCCTGCAAGAGGATTTAAATAAGCTAGATAGATAGGCAAATGAATGGGGATATCAGTTTAATGCAGCAAAATGTAAGGTCTTGAGGTTTGGGAAACATCGATGGGATGCTGCATACTCTATGGGAGGAGTTATACTGGAGGAAGTAGGGGAGACAAGAGATCTGGGGTTGATGATTGATAGAAACCTGAAGTTTAGGGGACATATCGCAAAGGTGGTGAAGGTAACACAGAGGATTGCTGCAATTATGAGAAGGACACTGACCTGCAGAGACAAGAGGGTTATCATTCCGTTGTATAAGTCTCTGATCAGACCACACTTGGACTATTGTTCTCAGATTTGGTCCCTAGGATTTGAAGGGGATAAATTAACTGTGGAAAGGATACAAAGACAGATGACAAAGATGGTTTCAGGACTGTACAAGCATAGTTATGACGATCAGCTGAGGGAATGTGGACTTCAGAGTTTGGTGGATAAAAGAAGGAGAGATGATATGATTGAGACTTTTAAACTGTTGAGAGGTGGTTACAGGGTTGACACCGGGAGTTCTTTCGCTTGGTTGAACAGCGGGAAGGAGTGATGACAAGAGGCCATCCCTGGAAGTTACCAAAGGAAACTGTGAGCAAGAGGTAAGGAGCGGTTTCTTTGTGTGGAGGGTGGTTGAACCGTGGAATGCATTGCCTGATGGAGTGGTGGGAGCGAGAACGGTCAATGAGTTTAAGGAGTGGTATGGTAGACTTTGTGTTTCTTAGGGGGGGCCTCCCCTCAATGAGTCTCGACAGACTTTATGTTCTTAGGAAGGACCTCCTACGATGAGTCTTTTGACTCCATGGAGGCCTGAATAATAATAATAATAATAATAATAATAATAATAATAATAATAATAATATAACTCGAGTTGGTATACCAGCAAATCCAACAGGAGCATTCACATTAAGTTTCTGTAATATGCCATTCATCTCCATTTCATTTACCTTAGTTCCCGTATGAGCCATTGGTTCCATCATTCCTGCAATATCACCACCCAGATGATATACTCTTGCAAAGTGTTCACTTAGTAATTCTATTATTTTGACTGATTCAGTTACCTCTCTACCATCAGCATTCCTTAAGATCATTCTGCCATATACATTCTTTCTTTTATTTGCAACATATCGAAAGAACTGTTTGGGATTTTCTTTAGCCTGCATTGTTAACTTCCTTTCATAATCTGCTTTTGCCTTTCTTACCACACTAGTTACTCTTCTGGCCTGTGCCTTGTACTGTTTATGTGCCTGCAGGTCACCTTTCTCCTTGAATTCCCTCCACAATTGTTTCTTTTTTTGCAGTTCCAGTGTGATTGTGTTATTCATCCATTTAACTCCCATTTGATTTACTCTCCTGACTTTAGGTATGCAGTCTACCATTACCTCCATCAAACACTCCTTTACTACTTCTCATGCACTATCAACATCTAATCCTTGCAGTTTTACATGCCATGGCACCGATCCAAGCAATCTCCTAAACTTTTCATACTTACCAGCCCTGTAATTCCATATATACCCCATCTTAACTGAAAATTCCACACAATTAGCCACCTCCCAGGTCAAGGCTATATGATCACTCTCACCAGTTGGTGGCAATGTGGTCATATTCATTATAGACAAATTCTCAGATGCAATTACTAGATCGAGCACTCTCGAATCCCTAGTATATTCCATTACATGCTGACTCAGGTAATTATCCCTTATTAACTGCATAAAATCCATTTCCTTCCTCTCATGTGTCCTCTCCTCCTTCCAGTCTATGTTACCATAGTTGAAATTCCCCATAATAATTACCTGTCCTCCACTCATTGAGTCCATTTGCTGATGCATACTATCTCCATCGTCTTTTCCATCCCCTGGTCTATATACAGCAGCATCCAACTCTATATTTTGTTCTGCTGGCCTCATTCTCACACTATATAATCTCAGATGTACTATTTTCACTGTCCTGCAGTCAAACTTCTACTCTCTTTAGTTACAGTTCATCGGCTATCATCAATAACACTGCTCCCCATTCTTTTCTCTCTATGTTCCCTGAACACACTACACCCTTCACATTCTATCCCACTAACTATATCATCTTCTATTAGCTGTGTCTCACTAATGCCAATAACCTTTGGTTGTGATGAGCCAACCAGTGCCAAAAATTCTTCTTGCTTGTTCCTAATGCTCCTGGCATTAGTGGGCCTAAGGGGATTTTTGCATAAAGTGCAAAAGTCCCCTTAGGCCCACCCCTATCCAGACACTTTATACTAACTATCCCATTCTAGTTTGTTACTAGTGGTACTAACTTAGGCATAATATACACATTCTTGCACTCAACTCCTCACTAATGTCTGGATATCCACTCAACAGCTCAGCCACCTCCCCTAAAAGCTCCAGTTTCCCTGATTCTGCATATCTCCACTTTCATTTCATTCAACAACACTTTTTTCCAGTCTCTGAACATGAAATCCATTCAGCAAATCATTCTTCTTGTGTAAGTCCTTTTGCCCATCAGACTCACTCCACACCACTCCTCTTGCACTCTCCTCTATCACTCTTTTTCTTTTGCTACTTCCAAGATGCAGTATTGGGTTTGGGTCTGTCAACTGAGATGGTCATTGAACTCAAGGGAACTTGCTGTCATGTTCCTCAACCCACTTCAATGCTTTACACAATTTGTGGTATGACACACACACACACACACACACACACTGTCTTGTTGGAAGTACCTATTTGACAATGGATAAACTACAGCCATGAATGGGCGAGCATGATTAGTGGTAATGTTAAGACAGGCTGTTTGACTCAGGCAGTGTTCAACTGGTATCAAGGGACCTAATATGTGCAAAGAAACCATTTCCCATCCCATTAAATCCCTACCACCAACTTGTGCTGTTGCTACTGGGCAGGAAGGGTCAATGACCTCAATTTGTTGCTGTCTTATTCTTTTTTATTTATTTATTTATTATTTTTTTTTATTATCTCATAGTATTATTACACCAGATCATAGAGGTCAAATTCATGTATTTTATATAGCACCTTCTCTGGGGTGTTATAAAGTTCACATTTGGAAATATTCATACAATTTAGTAAATGCACTGGCGATGCTTCCTCGATATTACAGATTTTGCATATGAGGAAGACTTTTATGCCCTTGCTAAACTTGATTGGTCTTGTGTGGCCGGTCTTGAGGCAAGATATCATGGTAGTGGCAAAGCGATTAAACTTGGAGTTGATGGTAGCTCCTGGTTTTTCTGCTGAATACTAGTGGTGAGTCATGTCCTGGAGAATCGTTCTTTTTATGTTTTCTTTTCAGTGGTTTTAAAAAGATCAAAAGATCTCTGGTATCACTTGATGATGCAGCCATTTTTGCTACTTCATCTGCAGTTTCATTTCCCTTTAATCCTACATGGGATGGGATCCACTGGAAAATTATTTCAGAATCCTTATGTCGTTTGTTTATGTTTTTTTGCTATGTCTCTAAGTATTTCTTGATGGCTAGTGTAGCAGTTCTTAATAGCTTGAAGGACAGCTAAGGAATTGGTGAAAAATATAAACCCCTTTGGGTTTTGTTTATCAAATGTTGCAGTGCTGTGTTAATGGCTATTAATTCTGCATGGTATGAGTTGCATCCAATACAACTATTGCATCCAATAGTTGTTTTTAGTTCGATATTTTGAGAGCCATAGATGAGGATGCCACTCCCAGAATTGCCATTTGGATTTTTGGAGCCATCTATGTAGCTCTTTATTGAGTCAGGTTCATATTCCATTATTTTTGAAAGAGCTAATGATCTCAAGATTTCAGGGTTTTTTGGGCTTTTTTTCTCATGTTTCCCTATTTCAAAGTTGATAACTATATTTTTCTTGTCTTGATTTGGAGGAAATGCTGGGTAGTTGGCTATTTTATTTGGACATTCTGAGGAAATTTTATTTTCCATGATTTCATGCATTGTTGATTTTTTCTTTATTCTGTTTGTTGGTTGCCAATTTTTGAAAAGTTCACTTGTTCTATGATGTGCAAGGTTGGCTTCTTTTTCTACAAATTTAGTAAGATTTTTTCATCCTGAAGGTTATTTTCTTGATCATAAATTAGTAAATAATAATATTTGGTTTACCGATCAAGTGTTGATCAATTTTATTAACTGAACCAATTAGTTTCGCCACACTTATCTGTTGGCATTTTCAGGGCACTGACATATAGGTTTAAACAATCTCACAATTATGCGTAACTGCAAAACTGACAAGAATAAAAAACTGACTAGAATAATTACAAATAAAATAGTATCGAACGTGAGTGAAATACGTATCGTGTGTACAAGATCAGCTAGCTGTTGCTGAGGAACTTTCTGTAGTTTGTATTAAAGTTCATTTCTTCCATTTTTAAGGTTCTGATTAGGGTTTTCCATATCTCTGGGAGTATTAGGCCTTGATTTCTGTTAAGGTTGACATTAGAACGAGCGACTGTGGTGGCTGCTTCTTTGAAAATTCTCGAATGGTAATCTTCCTCTATGTAAGGGGAACAGCTTTTGTCCCACTCGATGACATGGTTAGTTGTAGAGAAATGAGACGATAGGCCAGAAATGTCCTGTCTGTTGTTTTTGACATAGCCAATGTGCTCCTTTTGCCTGATTTCGAGGCTTCTCGAAGTCTGTCCGATGTAACTAGAGCCACATGAGCATGGAATATTATAAACTCCAGCATATTTATAGAAAGGATGGTTGTCTTTTGGAGATCTTAGGTTTACGAATAGATTCTATTGGTTTAAATGTTACTCTTATTTTGTGTTGTTTGAGGAGATTGGTGAGCTTGTTGGAGATACAACTTACAAACGGAATTGCAATCGTTTTTATATATTGAATATCTTCTCGTTCTCTTTGTGGTGGTTCAGAGAAAAGGAGGAAGATTACCATTCAAGAATTTTCAAAGAAGCAGCCACAGTCGCCCATTCTACTGTCAACCTTAACAGAAATCAAGGCCTAATATTCCCAGAGATATGGAAAACCCTAATCAGAACCTTAAAAATGGAAGAAATGAACTTTAATACAAACTACAGAAAGTTCCTCAGCAACAGCTAGCTGATCTTGTACACGCGATACGTGTTTCACTCACGTTCGATACTATTTTATTTGTAATTATTCTAGTCAGTTTTTTATTCTTGTCAGTTTTGCAGTTACGCATAATTGTGAGATTGTTTAAACCTATATGTGAGTGCCCTGAAGATGCCAACAGATAAGTGTGGCAAAACTAGTTGGTTAAGTTAATAAAATTGATCAGCACTTGATCGGTAAACCAAATATTATTATTTAGTAAGATTTTCTTTCCACCTAATTTTTAAAGGAACAAGGTTGGATTCAAATTCTGCTATTTTTCCAGGAGTTGTATTCCTTAGTCCACATATGCCGGCTGAGTGGCTAGCATATTTGCTCCCCAGCCAAAAGGCTGAGGGTTCGAATCCCGCTGGACATGGATGTTTGTGATTATCTGTGAAAATACTAGTGGTGGTGGTTGGTGGTAGATGGCATTGGTGTAGGTGATGAACGTAGTTGTAGTTGATAGATTGAGTGGTGGAGACGGAGAGTTGTGTAGTAGGTACCCTCCCTCAATGAGTCTTTGGACTCCCTGGAGGTGTTATGTAATAATAATAATATGATTCTAGCTGCATTTTTCTGAATTTTTATAAGCTTGTCTAAACTGGTTTGTGATGTTTGCATCCAGATAGGCGAATCATATTCCATTATGGGTTGGATAATAGAGGTGTATGTGACTTTTAAGGTTTTAGCATTGGCTCCCCTCTCTTAACCTGAGATACTTTTCATGATATTTAGTCTTCTTTTTACTCTGATTGCAACATGGTTGATATGTTTATTGAAGCTTAGTGATGGATCCAGAGTAACTCCAAGGTATTTGGGGTTTTCATTAAAGGTAATTAGGTGACTGTTTAGCTTAATCTTTGGTCTCCACTTTCTGAGGTGGTTATTAATGGTAAATACACACATTTCTGATTTAGTAGGATTAATTTTGATTTTTTGGTTTTCACAGTATGTAGATAAACTTTCAATGGTTTTGTTTAAGTGACCTTGTGCTGTTTCCAGGTTGTTGTGATCTGAGAATACGACCAAATCATCAGCAAACATAACTATCTTTGTTTCTTTATTTATATTTTTATCTAAGTCATTTAAGTAGATGGAAAAAAGGAGCAAGATCAAAATGCTGCCTTGAGGGAGTCCCTGTCTTATTTTTACTTTCTTGGAAAAGATATTATTTATTCTAACTCGAATTGTTAGAAATTCATAAATTCATCTATTTCTTAGAAAGTCATAAATCCAGTTCAGAACTTTCCCTTCTATTCCAATATGACAAAATTGAGAAAAGGGTTTCTGCCTCCACACCTTGTCAAAGACATTGCTAAAATCTATAAACACTGCAATGGTGGATTTGGTAGGTTTGGTCTGGAAGTTATCTTGAATTTTCTGGGTTAAGTAGAAAAGATGATAAATTGTTGAGTGATTTCTTCTAAAGGCAGCCTAAAAATGTGGTAGTATACTATTTTTGTTTAGATAGTAATTCAAATGTTGGAGTATCATTTTTTCCATCAATTTGCCTGGAATGGAAGTTAGTGAAATTGGTCTATAACTTCCTGGTTGGTCTTAAGGTTTGTTAGGCTTTAAGATTGGTCATATTCTGATTCTACTAACTGTAACTTAGTACAAACTGGGACTTGTTAGACCAGGTGACATTTTTCTAGTCATCAACTTTCCATTGTTGGTGATCACGTGCCCACCAAAGCCAAATTTTCCTGTTTGTAGCTGACAGCATTGGAACCTGTAATGGCTGTCTGCATCTGTACTCCACCAATGACAGCATGCAACCAACTGTGCACCCTGAGATGATGTTCTGACCACCACTGTTGTGCTGAGCTGTGATTTAACTAGTTGTGGCCCTACTGTCATGTTTCCAAATCCTCGCCATTCTTCTCTGACCCCATACATGAATGAGCTGTTTTTTGTCTACAGGACTACCATTGGCTTGGATTTGTCTGGTTATTGCACCACTCTCTGTACACGTTAAACACTGTTGTGCACAAAAATTCCAGAAGAGTAGATAATTGCAAGATGCTGTCACCGACATCTATGTGTTAAGGCTCAAGCACTGAGAGGACGTCATGTTGGAGATTTAATGGAGTACTGACAGTACTAGGAAATTATTAAAAACTACAGCTGCGAAATTTTCCAATATAAAATGTTTTTGCTTCTGATATCTTAGATCTCTTTTCCTCTGGTAACAATTCTAGTTATTTTTCTTGGAAGAATAAAATTTACAAACAGATAGAAGGAACTGCTATGAGTTCCTCCCCCTCACCCCCACTTGCCAATTTTTACATGCAAAATTTTGAAAAAACAAACGACAGACACAGCCCCTCTCAAACTTTCTATTTTGGCTAAGCTACGTAGATGATGTGATCTCTATTTGGCCTCATGGCCCAGACACATTAAACTCCTTCCTCAGTCACCTCAATAATCTACATCTAAGAATCCATTTACGATGGAAAAAGAAAATAACAATAGTTTACCCTTCCTAGACACCTCAGTGATGCACCTTCTGAAGGTAACCTCTCTTTTGCTGTATATAGAAAACCAACTCACACAGGCAGATACATTAATAAATCTCTTCAGAAGAATTTCAGAAATGATATCACCATCCCCTACATCCAAGGCACATTGGAAAAAATACGTCTTTAAAAAAAGTACAACTTACATACAGCTTTTAAGCCCTACAGGAAACCTGCTACCCTTATCCGGTCTACCAAAGATCAGCTCCTACCTCTCTCAGTGCGTGGAGTATATAAAGCACCCTGCTACTGCAAGTTAGCTTGCTTTGGACGGAGAGGTAGAACAGCCACTATCTATTAGATGAACACAAATCTTACATCTGTAATCATGACTATGGTTAATCTGGCCTTGCAAACCATGTATTGAATGCAACTCACAAGATCTTCTGGAAGAAAACAGCTATGCTCCACCATAGTACATTTAAAAAGAAAAGACTGTTTTTGGAATCTGGTTTCATATGGACGCATGAAACTTCCCAAAATTTGGGAAACAATAATTATCAGAGGTCCCAGTTTACTTTAGAGTCACCCACATGTTTCATTAAGTATTTGTTGTCTTTTATGTGTGTGTGTGTGTGTGTGTGTGTGTGTGTGTGTGTGTGTGTGTGTGTGTGTGTGTGTGAGAGAGAGAGAGAGAGTGTGTTATTTATACTTCCTGAAGATGTCTCAATGACTGAGATGAAATATTGAAAGCATTAAAATTAATTTTTAATCATTTCCTAGTGATGTCAATACTCCATTAAACCTCCAACATGATGGCACCAGTATGTCTGGCGCAAATAATCGTATCACGCTCAAAGTCACTTAAGCTAGGCCTCTTACCCATTTTGATGTATCAAACACAAAGGACAACATCAGATACCTGTCTGCCTGATTTATATAGTACACTGCAGCTACATGATCAAACATCTTCAGGAACGGTCTATTTTTCTGAATGATGAGGTGTTCCTAATAAAGTGACCATGCAGTGTAATGTTTAGAGAAGTCTGTATACAATAGTAAGGAAATTGTTTATCAAACAGTTCTTGTCAATTGGCATGCTTCAAGAAAAAATTCACTATCTCTGATATGGGTTAACCAACACTTAACTGTGAAACAAAGACTTAATTTTAAATTGTTTAAATTTATAACATACCGTAGTTATTGAACTTACCAAACTGATCATAATTGGAAACTTTTCCCTCTGATTTTCCTCTGATACGTCTTCCATGTGCATCAACTATTAAGTAAACAAAGAAATTAATTAAATACACCAGAAAACTGACAGCAAGAGATCAAATATTAATGCATTGCATGATTTTAATATAGTAATGAATTAGATACATAAATACCTAAAAGTAGCTTCATTTTCACCACTTAAATATTTAATTTTCAGTAGGGAAATCAATTCTATTTAGTAGCTAGAAAGCACTGATAACATAGAAGCAAGGAAGATGGAGACTTTTGCTATAAATACTTAGCAGAAGAATTCCAACATTTTTCAAAAATCAATAACATACAAAACAAAGGCAATCTTCAGAAATTATTATTATTATTATTATTATTATTATTATCTGGGTATCCCTATGTACAACAACTCATCAATCAGAGTTTACAATAATTATTGTAAACTCGGATTGATTACAAATATTATTCACACAATGTCTATCATACCACTCTTTAAATTCATTCAATAATAATGCACTCACAACTACCTCCTGGTAAACCGTTCCAATTTGTTCACCTCTTCCAAGCCAAATATGTAATGCTCCTATCCTCAATAACCATATTCAGTTTTCTCTGACCTCCTATCATGCATGAAAAAATTTCTTCTGCATCTATCTTATAAACCATTCAATGTAACTAAAATATCTCCATTACATCCTCTCTTTAGTTCCTATCAGCAATATTTTATAATTCACAAACCTTCAACTTTTCCTTATAAGAATTTGTTGTTTCAAGGATACTTGCGACATAAGACTGAATGATATAATCATGTAATCACAAGAAAGATATTTATTTAACCAAATATTTTGGTCTGGAAATAGCAGACCATCGTCAGTGGTATTACAAGAACAGTTTAAAAAATACAAGCTAGAATACTAACAATAGATCGTTAAAATTAGAACACGCCACGTGATGTTATATCACTAAGTATGAAACGGAATATTTTGAAGTAGAAACATGACCGAATTTGCTATTAAAAAAAAAAAATTAATTAATGAGTAATCTTGATTAGACTTTCCCAGATTTTTGATATAGATATACAGTCATTACGATTCAGGTTGGGGCGATGGAGCAAGGCCTCCACGCTTTCCTTGAACAAACGTTCGTACCTATAATGGGATCTATGTAAGAGGCGAGTCCTGGACCAAAGGATGCTGTGGTCAGTTTCAATCCCGTGTTGAGCCAATCCAGACTTTTCAGGTTTGTTATGAAGACTGGATGAATGATGTTCTTGGATTCTTTTTTCAAGATAACGTCCATTTTGTCCAAAATAAGAGAGATCACAGTTGCACGGAATTTGATAAACTCCAGGAAGAGATAAAGGTGAGCATTTGTCTTTAGGAGAAGGAAAATGAGAAGACAATTTGTTAATAGGTGAATACGTAGTTGTTAAATCATATTTCTTTAAAATTCTTGCGATAGGTTCTGAAATACTGGAGATATAAGGAATAGGCACTCGACGTATTGAAACTTTGTTGTTTTGTGGAGGATTATAAGAATTGAGAAGACGTTGAGTACTTTTTTCAGAAAAGCCATCGAGTTTCATGTGTTGTTGGACAGTAGAAAGTTCTTTCTGTAGATAATCAAAAGTAGAACAATTAGTTTCGGCTCTTCTGATGAGGCATTTTATAATTCCTGTTTTTTGACATGGATGATGGGCTGATTCTTTAAGAATATAATGACCTGTGAATGTTGGTTTCCTGCATACTGTAGTTGTAAGAATATTTGAAGGTGATCGGATGAGGAGAACATCTAAAAAAGATAACTGGTTGTTTTCTTCTAATTCCTTAGTAAACTTTATGCGATGATGCAAGGAATTAATACTGTTTAAAAAGGAAGGTAAAGCGTTTTTGCTGTGAGGCCAAATAGTAAATATGTCATCTATATATCTTACCCAAAGAGATGGTTGAGGGAAAATAGATGCGAAGAGGACTTTTTCTAAATGTTCTAAATAAAAGTTGGCTAAAGCCGGAGAAAGAAGACTTCCCATGGCTGTTCCTTCTACTTGGCTATAAAATTTGTTTTGACATACGAAATATCCAAAATGTATTACGAAATCTAATAGTTTTATAATATCTTGAGGAAAGATGTCAGCAAGTAATTTTAAAGTTTCCTTGAGAGGTACATTGCCATATAAAGATTCTATATCAAAACTAACCATAAGATCTGTAGGTTGTAATGAGACATTTTTTAATTTTTCTAAGAAATCTGAGGAGTTTTTTAAAAAAGATATATAGATGACATATTTACTATTTGGCCTCACAGCAAAAACGCTTTACCTTCCTTTTTAAACAGTATTAATTCCTTGCATCATCGCATAAAGTTTACTATGGAATTAGAAAAAAACAACCAGTTATCTTTTTTAGACGTTCTCCTCATCCGATCACCTTCAAATATTCTTACAACTACAGTATACAGGAAACCAACATTCACAGGTCATTATATTCTTAAAGAATTAGCCCATCATCCATGTCAAAAAACAGGAATTATAAAATGCCTCATCAGAAGAGCCAAAACTAATTGTTCTACTTTTGATTATCTACAGAAAGAACTTTCTACTATCCAACAACACATGAAACTCAATGGCTTTTCTGAAAAAAGTACTCAACGTCTTCTCAATTCTTATAATCCTCCACAAAACAACAAAGTTTCAATACGTTGAGGGCCTATTCCTTATATCTCCGGTATTTCAGAACCTATTGCAAGAATTTTAAAGAAATATGATTTAACAACTATGTATTCACCTATTAACAAATTGTCTTCTCATTTCCTTCTCCTAAAGACAAATGCTCACCTTTATCTCTTCCTGGAGTTTATCAAATTCCGTGCAACTGTGATCTCTCTTATTTTGGACAAAATGGACGTTATCTTGAAAAAAGAATCCAAGAACATCAATCATCCATTCTTCATAACAAACCTTTTTGGCTCAACACGAGATTGAAACTGACCACAGCATCCTTTGGTCCAGGACTCGCCTCTTATACAGATCCCATTATAGGTTCGAACGTTTGTTCAAGGAAAGCGTGGAGGCCTTGCTCCATCGCCCCAACCTGCATCGTAATGACTGTATATCTATATCAAAAATCTGGGAAAGTCTAATCAAGATTACTCATTAATTAATTTTTTTTATTTTTAATAGCAAATTCAATCATGTTTCTACTTCAAAATATTCCATTTCATACTTAGTGATATAACATCACGTGGCGTGTTCTAATTTTAACTGTCTAATGTTAGTATTCTAGCTTGTATTTTTAAAACTGTTCTTGTAATACCACTGACGATGGTCTGCTATTTCCAGACCATAATATTTGGTTAAATAAATATCTTTCTTGTGATTACGTGATTATATCATTTTCCTTATAAGGAGCATTCTGTACATCTGCAGTCATTTTAATCACCCACCTCTAAATCCTCTCCTTCCTCTTATCAAAGAAACCCAGGCAATTAAAACTGAATGCAGTAGTCCATATGCATTCAGATTTAATTGGATTAAGGATAAGGATTAATAATCTCCTTATCCTTAGTGATTTTTTGGTGCATCCTTCTCACTTCTGGAATATATTCTCCAAACATCAACTCCATACTGCCTGTAAAGCTCTGGCCTCATCAATTTCATGTAGTGACATCATCAATGTAATACACAGCTTATAATTTTCAGCCAAAAATCTTACTTCATGTGACATAACAATCATTTATTGTAAATTAAACACCATTAGAAATAACTTCTGCCCATCAGTGTTTCTGCTCTCTCTCCAATCACACATTCTCTCTCTCTCTCTCTCTCTCTCTCTCTCACACACATCCAAATAGCTTCATTATAAGAATATCTAATGAAGATGCTGAAATCCTGACATTTTTTTCTTGCACCTCCTACAAAAAATGATGATCAAAGGAAATCATCTCCTACAACATCAAGATGCAAGTGCAACATATGCCTTCTGTGATCTTTCACCAGAAAGACGTAAGACACATCCTAAATAACTAGATACCAATAAATTTCTGGTCTTGATGGTATCTACCCAAATGTACTCAAAAGTTGCAAAAGCTCTAGAACACTCTTTGAATCTAAGTGCTCTTTAGGCTATCAAACTGCTGACATACTGCACTACCCTCAGTCAACTTCTTCACTGTGTGGTTGCCAACCAATTAAGCAATAATCAGTATGGATTCTGTTGCTTGATCCATAATTGATCTCATAGCCTAGACAACACACACAGTACATGTTCCATGAAAAGGAAAAAATAAACTGCACTATTGCTCTTGATGTTTACAGAGCATTTGATTAGATTGAGCATTAAGGCATGTTTAATGAATTGCCATTCTTTGCTCTACCTTCCACTCTAAACTGATGAGATCTCAAAGATTGGAATCTTCCACAGCTAAGACTTCAAGTATGTTTAGGTATTCTTTAATGAGGAAAGGATAATCTAGTCACCCTTGAATGCTACCAAAGCACAGTCCATTTTTCCATACAAAAAAAAAAAAAAAAAAAATCTAAATTCACCATCCCATGCTTTTAGTAATGCACAAATCACTTGACAGGATCAGATCTCTCTCTTTCAGAATGAAATTAATCTCTAGACATTCCTGGCAGAAACATATCATGCTATCTCATTCACATCGGGATGATCGACACTCTCTCACCATCACTCCAACTGTCTAGTGGGGTAAGAGAAAACACAGTCTGAAGAAATTCTGTGCTTGTGTTTCGAAGGATGTGCCATATCTTAATGGTTCTTTGATTGTAACCAAATCCAGTGGAGGGACTAATGTATTTGTTTTAGGATATGTTAGAAAACAATAAGTAAACAAAAAACCATCCACAGTGAAGAACCAGAGAGAAAACTAGAGACTGCACTGTATAGGACAGAAAGCAGTTCAAAAGATGGTAAATCTGTTATGCCTGACCCAATCAAATGTTCTAGAAATGTTGACAAATCTTTATCTCTTGTACCCAGTGGTGTGTTGGGACTGGCTCACACCGGCTCGTGCGAGCTTTTTGTTAAAATTTTTCAAATTTAGTGAGCCGGTTGTTAAATTTTTAAGTCGGGCAAGCCAGTTATTAAAATTCTTTATGAAAGGATAGATGATGAATGGTAGTATATACTTTTTCTTGTAAATATTTTGAAATTGTATAATAAACACTTACATATATTATTATTATTATTATTATTAAAAATAAATGCATAAAGGAGAATTCACAAAACACAAACTCAATTTACGAACGGGAATTTGGAAACGATTTTATTTACTAAACAATGTCTGTATTCATTAAAACACAAACACATTATCAAAACTCCTGAACTGGGTATTTGAATAAATAATAATGCCTTGTTTTTCGGTGAATTTCCGAGAACTTGCAACATTAAGTTCTTGGAAATGCAACATTGTTGCACTATCGATAAATACAAAAATTTGTCACAACGGTTACAGTCTCTGGCAATTTGATCGACTATGAGTGGTAATATTACTGTTACATTCTTTTTGTTCAGGATTTCATTTGATAATAGGTAAGTTGTAGGTAATATAGAAAAATTTTCTTTAATATATGTTTTTATTTCAGTTTTTTATTTTTTTTTTAATAATTAAAATAATTTTAATCAGGGCTAGAGTTTTGCGGTCGAAAAAGCGGATAGCCATTAGTTGAAAAAATGAAATAGAACGAAACTTCTTAAACATTAAAAGGACAAAATTTGAAGAAGCAGAAACAAAGACATCTGAAATCAGAAGAGTTTTTCAAAAAAGAGTGTGATTTGCCTATATGTGATTTCAATAATTTTGCTAAATATTTGGCTATGCGGTAAGTAGGTGAATCAATGCAGTCAACTATAGAACAGAGAGGAATGTCTGTCTTGTGAATTTTTGGTAGACCATAAAATCTAGGAGGTCTTGCAAAATGCGTTTTTAACCTTTCTATAGTGTCTGCATCTAAACTTATACCTCACTGTCACTTTTCCTTTGTCTGCTTTAGTGATAACAAGGTGACTGTTGCTTCTTAAGGAATGTAGTGTTTTCTTTTCAGAAGGAGATATGTTGGAAGGAGGAAGCTTGGCTTTAAGTAGCTTAGAAGCAACTTCCAGGCAGAGAGAATTAGCCTTTTCACTGGAGAGATGACTTAGGTTCCGTTCGATGTTAACGAGGAAATCTAAATAAGGAATCTTTTTAGGAACTATAGCAAAATCTTTTTTTTTCAGTTGAGAGCATCTAATTCTTACATTAGTCTAATGTTATCTTTAATTGAATTTATAAATTAAGATTGTTATATGAAATTGTAAATTAATACCTATAATTTATTCATCACCCTGATAAAATTTACCTCTCTTTAGTGCTTAGCAATGTAACATCACATGGCTCGTTCTACTTTTGAATGATCAATTGTTTGTATTCCACCTTGTAAAAACTGTTCCTATCAAGCCACTGATGATAGTCTGTTAATTTCAGACTGAAATATTTGGCAAATATTAAAATTTGGCTAGAGCAGGTGAAAGTGGACTTCCCATGGCCATTCCTTCCACTTGGTTGTGGAATACTTAAGCAACTTCCAGATTGTTATATATGTAGCATCACCATCAAATCCTCTGATGCCATAATCAAATTAAAAAGTATTGATCCTTGTGTTTCCTCCAACACATGCTCTTTATGACATTTGTCTCTCAAAAATTCCAAAAATTAAGTTTCCTTAATCTGTCCAATCTATATTTCCATAATGAAATTCCCATAATGATCACCTGTTTTTCCATTCACCAAGCAAATTTGTTTGTACATTCCCCTCTACATTCCCTGGCTTTTAGCAACATCCAACTACATATCTGGTCCTGCCAATCTCTAATTCTCACCATACACCCTCAAAACCATGCACATTATATCTATCCTTAGAGGATGCATCTCATCAGCTACCGTAAGCAATACTCCTTCATCCCGTTTCTCCCCCTGTCCTGTCCTGTCAGAAAATAGTATATCCTTCTACCTCTATTCCCGTCATGACATCATTCTCTGTTAACCATGTTTTACTAATACCAATAATTTTAGGAGAGATTGACTCAATCAGTACTACTGATAGGCAATCATTTCAATTCAAGTTAGGGCACTGAAGTAAGGCCTCACCACTCTCTTTAAATAGGTGTTCTAATTTACAGTGACACCTGTTTTTACAAGTGTAGAAGGAAAATTTTGACAAAAGAGTGCGTATGTGCCAGCAAAGCCGTGGAGGCCATTTACCCGATATGCTATTCCATGCATAACCCTATACTGTATACTTTATGAATCAAAAGAAATTACAATTTTTAATTAAAAACCTGTGTTTTCTATCAAAATTACTTCTTGCGTGAATTTTGGGACACCCTGTATTTACAATATGATTATACATGTACATTCCGACCAGTTGGTAGTATGGAATGGTTTCTAATACTAGCTAGAAGTTGGCTAGAGTCCTGACTTATGTTGGATCTTATGTATGAGGTAGGCTGAATGTGTGCCACCCAGATTCTTGGAATGTTCATGCCACCATTGTTGTTGATATTTGGGTGGTTTATCAGAATTTCGCAGGCTTCCTTAAATTTCCTTTTGTACCAGGTTTTTGTATGGTGTAAAGAGCGGGTGCTTTTCCAGTCGATTTGGTGTAAGGTGTTGAGCACATGATCTGAGAGGCCTGTTTCACCAAAATGGTTATATTTAATGTGCCTTATGTGTTCTTTCATACGTATAGGGATTGTATGTCCTGTTTCATTTCACCAATGTACGGTAAGGTACAGGTACAGTGGATGCAACAGACTCCAGGATGTGCCAAGTGGAGGAGAGGATCCTTAGAGGAGTTGAATATGGTTTTAAGTTTAGTAGGTTGCTTAAAGGTGGCATTGAGGTTATAATGGTGTAGGATTTTGTTGATTTTTGCTGATAACCCTTTAATGTATGGGATGGCTATGGTTTTACTGTATTCTATTTTATTGATAGTATTTTTGTTATAGCCATTATTTATGAATGTGTTGCTGATGATTTTTAGTTCTTGCTTCAGGGCTTGCTGGTTAGAGCAAATTGTTATGGCCCTGTTTTTAAGGGTGTTAATGACTCCATATTTTTTTTATGGGTGGTGGTATGAATTAGCATCTGTGTGTTGGTGTTCGGTAGACCGTGAAGGATAGACTGCCTGAGGGGAGACGTGTGACTAGCGTGTCTAGGAATGGGAGCAAGTTCTAATTTACAATTTCGATGGTAAATTGTATGCGTTCATGTTGCTTGTTCAGGTGGCTAAGGAATGCGTTTAGTGTTTGTCGCCCATGCGGCCAGATAGCGAACACATCGTCAACATATCAAAGCCATATTATAGGTTTTAGAGTGGCGGAATCAACAGCCGTTTGCTCAAAAGATTCCATGTAAAAGTTAGTGATAGGGGGGGATAGTGGGGAGCCCATGGCTGTACCTTCTTTTTGTAGGTAAAATTCGATCCACACAAAGTAATTGGACTGTAGTATGTGGGCAAAGAGAGCCGTCATGTCGGGTGGAAATTTGTTCTGTAGTAAGAGAATTGTGTCATTGATGGGGACATTTGTGAAAAGGGTAGAAACGTCAAAACTGGCTAATAAGTCATCTTTGTCGAGTGTTATGTTTTTAATTTTGTTTATAAAGTTTGTGTGTTCTTTATGTAGGAGAGGGAATTACCTACCAACTCCTTGAGTGTCGACGCCAATTTCCTGGCTAAGTGATAACTAGGGCTATTTATTCCTTCCACAATAGGTTGGAGTGGCACATTTTGTTTGTGTATTTTTGGGACACCATATATTCTGGGGGAGGGGCAGGCGTAGTGGGGTATGAGTTTTGTAACCATGTCTGGTGGCCAAGAAGTGACGGACTTAAGTAGTTTCTCTGTTTTATTTTTTATCCTCTTAATAACTACAAGCTGGTAAACTATAACCCAACAAACGGGTTAAAAAATAAAACAGAGAAATTACTTAAGTCCGTCACTTCTTAGCCACACTGCATACTTTCATAGAGTATGCAGTGTCCCATCGATGTTTCCCAAACCTCAAGACCTTACATTTTGCTACATTAAACCAACACCCCTATTCATTTGCCCATCTATCTAGCTCATTCAAAATCTCTTGCAGGGCTGCCACATCTGCACTATTACTAATAATACTTCTCAGCTTCGCATCTTCCGCAAACAACTGAATATCCCCTTGCAATCCACTTAAATCCACTTAAATATCAGCTTATCATGTGGCCCCCTGTCAAATGCCTTTGCTAAGTCTAAGAAAATGGCAGTATATGCCTTTCCCTCATCTAATGCTCTTGTAACTTTATCATAAAAGGCTAGCATATTGCTAAAACAAGAGTGCCCCTTCACAAATCCATGTTGACTCTCACAGATAACATTACCCTCATCTGCCCAATGCTGTATACAGTCCTTCACTACTTTCTCCAAGATCTTATTAACTACTGATGACACACAAACTGGATTATAATTAGACACTTCCAGTCTGCTACCGCACTTATGCAATGGCACTATCTTATCTTCCTTCCATCCCATGGGCACCTTTCCTGCAGATTTTCATTGAAAAGTCAGGTCAAAGGCACTGTCAGTTCCCTAGCACATTCTCTCAAAACTCGTGGTGAAATACCATCCAATCTCTGAGCTTTACTGACATCCAGAGTACTCAGTATTTGAAACACACTCTCCTCCTGTACCTTTAAACCTCAAATCTGCCCAGTTCTTCTAGTATTAAAACTGACTCCTCCAGGATGAAATACTCCAATAAATCGTTCATTGAACAATTCCACTATGTCCTCTGCATCAATCACTCTATTCCCATTTTAATCACACAATATCATTCTTCCACAGTCATTTCTCCTCCTACTGACCACATAGCTAAAAAATTCCCCAGGATTTTCTTTGGATCTTAGGGCCAATCTCCTCTCATATTCCAATTTCGTCTTCCTTACCATACTTGTCACTCTTCTGGCCTGTGTCTTATACTCTTCATGCATTTTCTCTTCACCCTTATATCTCTTCCATAGCCTCTTTTTCGCATGCAATTCCTGTTTAATATTGTTTGTCATCCACTTTACTCCAAATTGTGTCCTCTTGTTCACTTGTGGTATACAACTTACCATTGCTGCCCACAGATATTCTTTCAAACATACAGCAATGAATACTAATATATTTGTTATACACAAATAAGTTTCTGATTTACAGTTGTGGTATTATGGGTGTAGCAATAAATTACTATGGAAACGAACAAATTACTTATTAACCTATAAACACTAATTATGCAAGTGCACATTGAAAAAATGATGGGAAGGGAAGCAATTTACAAATAAATAATATAGTGAATAAATTCCCTTCAGCAAACACAACTGCACTGCACATGCTAGCAAGCAAAACAAGGTTTTATTATAGCAGGAAATATAGTTAAATATAATAAAATATCAAAAAAAAAAATCAAATTAATACATATATTCCATTGTATAAAACCCTGATCAGACCACACTTAGACTATTGTTCTCAGATTTGGTCCCCAGGATTTTAAAGGGATAAATTAACTGTGGAAAGAGTACAGAGGTGGATAACAAAGACAGTTTCAGGGCTGTACAATGTTAGTTATGAGGAGCGGCTGAGGGAATGTGGACTGCAGAGTTTGGTAAATGATAGAAGAAGGAGAGGTGATATGATTGAGCCTTTTAAACTGTTGAGAGGTAGTTACATGGTTGACACTGGGGAGTTCCTTCACTTGGTGTAACAGCAGGAAGAAGCGATGACAAGGGGCCATCCTGGAGGTTATGAAAGGAAACTGTAAGCAAGAGGGTGAGGAGTGATTTCTTTGCATGGAGGGTGGTTGAACCATGGAATGCATTGCCTGATGGAGTGGTGAGAGCAAGAATGGTTAATGAGTTCAAGAAGTGGTATGATAGACTTTGTTTTTCCTAGAAAGGACCTTCTGCAATGAGTCTTTTGACTCCTTGGCCTAAATAATAATAATAATAAATTTATGCTACTTCACATCTGTTCCTTCTATTCTTTAACTCCAAGAAAGAAAAGACCTTTACTTTTGGAGTTTGATTTTCAAAAAATCCAAGTCAGTACTGGATAATCCTAAAAGATTGTCAAGCCTTATCTTGTTTTTGAATATTAACTGAGTGAAAAGGTGAAATAAAAAATCATGAAGCTTTATGCAAAATCTGCATTTTCAATCCTGAAGATATATCCAAGGCATTATCTGAGAGAGAAATATATAAGAAATGTCATATTACAGTATTTTCAATTTTCTCCCATAAATAATATAAAAAAAAGAAAGTATCTGATTATTTCAAGAGAGTACATAGTGAATGAGGAATGGGAACTTAAGCAATGGTATGATAAACTTAGTACTGCTTAAGATGGGCCTCCAGACATGAGGCTTTTGATGCTGTGGAGGTCAATACTACTGAAAATAATGAAACCAATTAAGAATCAAAGTCATGGCTTAAAACACATAAAAAAAATATGCATTCATAGAAAAGCAAAAACAAACATGGTAATCATCTAACCTAAATTCACAATAATATATTTAAATTAAGATTTCATCTTTAATTCATTTTCCTAATAAAGATATATAAAAAACAGAGAATAATTCTTATTTTAGGAAACTAATCCAACTTACCCATGTAAGGCTTTCTTTTAACACGTTCCTTTTGTGATGCTAAAAAATGGAGGCATTTATGTTAGTCTTACCAATTTATTTCAGCTGAAATCAGTACTTCATTTAAGTATTGATTCAATACCTAATCAATACTAGACATATGAAATTACAGAAATCATTACTTATCATTAACATATGAAGATAATATTTTGTAATAATTAGAAAATCATTAACATATAATAATTAGAATATGATATCTAATTATTAATAATAATTAGAAATCATTAACATATGAAGGTAATATTTTGTATTAAAAAACTTTTGCCTACTTTAGAAATTTAAAAAAAAAAGTGTGCATCCATCCACGCGCACAGGGTGGCCATGATTAAAGAGAGGTGTTCAGAGCCCTGTAGCGAAAAATGTATTGGACGAAGTTCAACCAAACTTGGTGTAAGTATACACTCTGGAACATGGGGTTTTTATTTACAGAAAATAAAAGAAATAGTACAAAAATTCTGCCATCAGGGTTAAATTTGGTGCTATAAGCACGTGATATTTTCATAATCTCACTGTTTCTACTGACGAGTTAGTGAATATAAGGAAGATCGAAATGGATTCGCGTTGTTCTGATAAGACTGAAGTGCTATGGACTATGGATCTCATTTTATCATGTAAAGTGAGTTGCTAGTCAAGCTTTACTATCAACAATACAGTAACACTAATACTATGCTTCAAGAATTCCAGCGTTTGAAGGATAGGAGAAAAGGCCTAATGACAATAACAAATCTTAGAAAGATTTTACAATTTGAAAATAGTGGATCTTTGGCAGTGAGGCCAGAAAGAGAGTGCAAATGAATTATTCTTCAACAAGTTAACAAATTTACAACTGCTGTTGTGGAATAGTGAATGAATAACACACAAGAGTCGAGCAGTGCTTGGGCAATATCAAGGCAACTGGACATGCCATGTTCAACTGTCTAGAAAATCCTGTATCAAAATGCTGAGATTTTTTTACCTAAAAGATCTCCCATACTCAAGCTTTGCTTCATGGTGAAACTCGACTGCAATTTGCCCTGACATTCTTAGCTTGATTGGAGGTAGATTATGCATGGCTGTGGAAGATCTTATGGAGGGACAGGCACATTTTTATCTGAATGGTTGTGTTAACTCACACAATTGCTGCAGTTGAGCTGCAAACAACCCTAATATGGTTCATCAGACCAGTTTACACTCACCAAAAGTCAGAGTGTTGTGTGTTTTTACTGTATCTTTTATTACTGGTCCATACTTTTTCAAAGAACTTCACCCGACAGGACCAGTGACTTGTACCATCTCTACTGTTAGGTTTCAAGAGATGCTGTGCAACTTTGCTGTTCTGCAACTGCAGCAGTGAAGATGTCTTGACTCTACCATATTCATGCAGGATGAAGCACCACCTCACATTGGATTGCCAGCACAGTGAATATTACGAAAACACTTCACAGAACACAGAGTGATTAGTCATGCATTTCTCACAGTATGGCCACATCATTTGCCTCATCTCAACCCCTCTCAACCTCTCAGCCTGTGTATGAAAAGAAACTGTCTGCAAGCTAAAGACAATCCCAAGGAATTCTATTGTTATGCTGCAAGTAAAAGGAAGAATGAATATGAAAGAATAATTCTAGTGAATACAGATGACTGATGAGATATCAGCACAGATGGTAAGAGAGTGTTCAGCTGAACTGGATATTCCTTTAACCAGGCTATATAATTCGAGTCTCAGAACAGGGAAGATTCCACAGGAGTGGAAAGAACGTATGGTAATCCCATTGCACAAGGGTGGTGCAAACACTGGTATATCCAACTATTGACCTATTAGTAATCAGATTAGCACAAGACCGCAGTTTGTTCGCCAAGATGGTCGCTGACCTTCGATAGAAGATAGCACAATAAGAAGAAGAAGACCTATTAGTATCTCTTTAGTAGTGGTGAAGATTTTCAAAAAGTTGTTTAGAAGTGATAATATTGTTTTATTCATGCACGAATAATTATTAAGGTGTTTTTTTTACATTTGCATTATAATAAATTACAAATATGTAAAACAATTTTTTTTATTAAATATATTTTTAATTATATAAATCCATTATATATACCATTAAAATAAAAAAAAATATGAAATTTAAATTTTTAATAATAAATAAAGTTCGTAGGGATGAATGAAATTTAGCTCAGAGTAATAACTGTGTGGGTCAGATTATTTCAATTTAAACTTTTAATTCAAAAAGATCCAACCATATAGTAAGAATGCAACCATGCTATCATGGCCATAATGGTGATGCATGCCAAGAGAGACACATTCTTAAAATTTCCATTAGATTTTTTTTAGTTATTGAAAAATTAATTATAGAAGAGAAAAGGGTAATCAAGATATCAAGATTTTAAAAAAGTGCTTTGTATCCTTACCCCAACACTGTTCTAGTACCCCTGAAGGTACATGCAGTACACTTTGGAACACTGTTTAAGATAATTTGATTACACACAAAAGATAAAATGTGAAGTAAATAAGTTTATATTAATTAATGTTCTTATTAAAGGTGACTTTAATAAGAACATTAAAGAGACAACTAAGCTACTGGGAGGGCTTCCCTAGCTGCACAGGTCAAGAGGCAGGTGCCAGACCAAGAGGGATACCCTGGTCCTCCAGGTTGGAAGTTTTGTGTAAGGATGGTTACCTTACCAACTAAAACATTTCTACAATTCAGGTGCTTACTGGAACATTCATCAGACAGAAACAATGGATTTCTTAGTTGTAATTCATTGTTTCTGTCTGATGAAACAATGGATTACAACTAAGAAAAGATAAAGGTACACAATTAAGAATCTCAGACGTTTTAAAAGTAGCTATGCGGAGTGTACAAAGCATAATAACAAAGGAATCAGAATTAGTAAGACAACTAAAAATATTAATACAGCTGTGATAACAAAAACCAAAAAGAAATTAAAGGAAACAAAAAGTATAAATGGTGATGTGGACCAACATATCAGAGCTTCTAGTTGAGTGGACATTTGAATTGATAATAAATGGAAAAATAGAATATGAAAGTACAATTTTGTAAATGATCGAATTATAACAGTCAAATTAAAAACAAGTAGAAGCTACTTAAATATCAGAGTGGTATACACCCATGAAAATAAGATTCTGAACAATTTTATGAGGAACTACAAAAACAGTTAAATATAATAAAAATGACTACATATTAATATCAGGAAATCTTAATGCTTGTATTACATGAACATTTATGGTGACCAGTGGTGTATCAGAAATATCAGTCCTTTTTTCTTTTTTTTCCATGGTATTATTACACCAGATCATAGAGGTCAAGTTCATGTATTTTATACAGCACCTTTTCTGGGTTGTTATAGAGTTCACATTTGGAAATATTCATACAGTTTAGCAAATGCATTGGTAATGCTTCCTCGATGTTACAGATTTTGCAGGTGGGAAGACTTTTATGCCATTGCTAAACTTGATTGGTCTTGTGTGGCTAGTCTTGAGGCGAAAGATCATGGTAGTGGCACTGCGATTAAACTTGAAGTTGATGGTAGCTCCTGGATTTTCTGCTGAGTACCAGTGGTGAGTCATGTCCAGAAGAATTGTTCTTTTTATGTTTTCTTTTTGGGTGGTTTTAAAAAGATCGAAAGCTGTGGTATCACTTGATGTTGAGGCCATTTCTGCTACTTCATCTGCAGTTTCATTTCCCTTTAATCCCACATGGGATGGGATCTATTGGAAGATTATTTCAGAATCCTTATGTCGTTTGTTCATGTTTTTTGCTATGTCTCTAAGTATTTCTTGATGACTAGTGTAGCAGTTCTTAATAGCTTGAAGGGCTGCTAAGGAATTGGTGAAAAATATAAACTCCTTCGGGTTTTGTTTGTCCAAATATTGCAGTGCTGTGTTAATGGCTATTAATTCTGCATGGAATGAGTTGCATCCGATACTGTTAGTTGTTTTTAGTTCTATATTTTGAGAGCCATAGATCAGTACGCCACTCCCAGAATTGTCATTTGGATTAATCTTTACACAATAATGACATTGGGAAGATGAAGCAGTAGCATTGGCATGCCTGTTTAATAAGAGTCTTATAACAGCAGTTCCAAGGGAGTGGAAGGAAGGTAAAATTGTTCTACTGCATAAAGATGGTGATAAGGCTGTAGCTTCCAATTATAGGCTAATCTGTATATCTGGAATTGTGGTGAAGGTACTGGAGAGAGAGAGAGAGAGATTGATGAGAAGTAAGATACAGAAATGGGTTGATAACAACAGTATTTTCTGTGGTTATCAGCATGGGTTTGTTAAAGGAAGATCACGTTTTACTAACTATATTATGTATTATAAAAGGTGACAAATACCTTGGACAGAGGAGATGCATATACAGTAATGTACTTGGATTTTGCAAAAGCTTTTGATAGACTGCCACAAGACAAAGTATTAAATAAATTGAAACAGATGGGATTGGATAACAGACTTCTGAGTTGGATCAGTGACCGACTGTCAGATAGGTATCAGAAAACTTATATGGGGATGCAGTGTCCCGAAAGAGGAAGATCACTAGTGGTGTACTACAGGGACCAGTTTTGGAACCATTGTTGTTCAATTTGTATATTAATGATATTGGGATGGGTTTAATTAGTGATATGCAGCTGTTTATAGATGATGCAAAATTGGGGAAAGTAATGCACAGTCAGGCTGATGTTAATGCCTTACAAGAGTACTTGAATCGATTGCATGAATGGACAGGTAAGTGGAACTATCAGTTCAATATTGCCAAGTGTAAGGTTTTGAGATTTAGTAAACAACGATGGGATGCAAAGTATACACTTGATGAGGAAACTTTAAAGGAAGTAGAGGATAATGGCAATGATGTGGAGGACCCTGACATGTAGAAATAGAGAGGTTATGATGTCATTACATAAGGCCTTGATCAGGCTGCATATGGATTATTGTGCACAGATTTGGTCGCTGGGTTTTCATGGTAATGAGAATATATTGGAAAGGGTTCAGAGAAGATTCACAAAGGTGGTCAGTGGTCTTTGGAATGTGGAGTATGAGGATAGATTGAGAGAATGTAAGTTGCAAAGCCTCGTGAATAGAAGGAGGGGGAGAAGATATGATTGAGACATACAAGATTATTAGTTGTTGTTATTAGGTTCACATGAAAGAGATTTTTCATAGAATGGGAGAAGGGCGGAGGTGGTAGAACAAGAGGGCATCACTGTAAACTGTATAAGGAGGGTGTGAGCAGAGGAGTGAGGAGTAAGTTCTTTGCATGGAGAGTGGGGTGAACAAACTGATTCAATGTAGACAAATTGAATCAGTTTAAGGCACGGCTGGATGAGCAATAGTGTGTATCTCTCTCTCTCTCTCTCTCGATGAGTCTATGACTTCATGGAGGTCAGATGAAAATAATCATAATAACAGTATCAAGATGTTATATGGGAGATGGAAAGATGCAGAAAGTTTTTTTACTTGGGTTTATTGTTAATGATCCCAAGAAATTTTATACTTAGTTTTAATTCTTTTCCCAAGGAAGCAAAACAAAGTTTTTGCATGTGAAATATATTCACGTCTGAGACACTTGTATATAGAGGTTAATGACTTTGTATCACTTGCCTTAGTATGTATCTCATAATGCAAAGCAATCCCCCCCCCCCTCTCGGACGTGTATAATGCAATGAATAATGAGAAGGATCACTACCCAGACTGGTTTCAACCTTATTGTAGTCTCATCAGTGGGAGCCAGACCCGGGATAGATACTATGGTAATGCAGAAGTCATAAGTTATTATTATTATTATTATTATTCGACACCTCCAAGGAGTCCAGATACTCATCGAGGGAGAGTACCTGTACTACAACTCTCTGTCTCCACAATTCAATCCACCGACTACAGCTACCTGCAACTCCCATCATCATCACCTACACCAACGCCATCTACTGCCCACCACCACCACTAGTATTTTCACAGACAATCTCATCCATTCCCATGGCAGGATTCGATCCTGCAGCCTTTTAGCTGGAGAGCAGATAGGCTACCCACTCAGCCAACCAGGCCGGCATCAATTATGAAGACATGAGAAGAGAGCTAGATATTTATAATGTAAATGAAAAGATATAGGAATACAGTGAGAAATGGAAAGAGCATCTACTTTAGGGTGGAAAGATATCAGCTACCAAAAGAGGTGAATAAATATAGACCAAAGGGAAAGAGAGAGAGAGAGAGAGAGAGAGAAGAAGACCAGCTGCGAAATGGAAAGACTAGTGAAGCCAGAACAGGCAAATGCCTAATTCTTGAGGAGAAGAAGATTCAGCAAGATTTATGGTGACCAGGTCCATTGTTATTCAGACTTTATACAATAATGACACTGGGAAGAATTTCAGGTAGTATCAATGTGTTATACAGAATGAAAAGATATCGACTATACAGGAAATATACAGCTATTTGCTGATGATACACTGATAGGAAATATGTGACTGACATGCAGTACTTGCAGAATGATTTGAATATGATGAAATTGTGGACCTACAAAAATCGCTATCAGTTCAATATTATGCACTTTGGTGCAATGAGATATCCAATGCCATATTATATAAGTGCAGTGTTTCTCAACCATCTTTCATGTGTGCCCCATTTTTTAATATCAATTTTTGTGGCACCCCACCTTATCCCCCTTACAATTCTTGTGTTGAGACACTGAAAAAAATCCATAAAAGTTAGCAAAACAATAACAACAACAACAAAAAAAACTATGAATTAATTAAAATTTTTAAATAATTATACAAATAGCCATTGTAGTGCAATTGGAAGAATTAGCAGAACATTGTGCCCTTCGATTGGAAAAGACCTGGGTTCAATTCTTGTCGTGCCAAGGGGAATCCTCATATGGGGTTTTTCAGTTGAAGGTGAGTTAGTCGATCACATATGGTGATAGGAGGGTTTTTTCTCCTGGAAACTCAGGTTTTCATCCTGCGTCCAGACAAATCAGCCTTCAGAACACACGTAATTTACAGATAAAAAATACTGTTGTTGGTGATGATGGGTAATGAATGGTGCTGATGGTAGTAGTGTCATAGCTGGATAATTAAGTTGTAGTGGAAAGGATGAGATGTATTTAGTGAAGTAGAGTAGTGTGCCCTCCCAAGATGAGTCCTTGGACTCCTGGGAGGTGTCCCGTAATAATAATATTAATAATAATAAATTTAAATATGTCATCAAATCTTTCAAAAATTGTATAGATCTGCCATCACTGCACAGACCATTGAATCATATCGGCCTTTCGGAAACATTCGCGATTTCATCATGGGAAGTCTCAAATGTTTCTGGAAATGTTTCTGTGAGTATAAATAAGGCTAGCAAGACGGCAGTGACCAACAGTGAGAAGGCAATGGTCACTGTTATTATACTCCTATTTGCAATTACTGTGATACATGGTATAAAAACAATCTTTCTAGTGTAGCAAAATGGATAAATTTTTAATTGGATGTAAGCAGGCATCTAATGACTGTGGAGCATCAACGTCAACAAATTCAGGTTCACAGAATATTATTCCGAAAGTAAAATCAAGTATGCAGCAGAATATTTAGATTTCGTTTTTACAAAGACTGAAGTAAATGATGAAGAACGACCACCTTGTGTTATTTGTTCGAAAATTTTGGCAGCTGATTGCATGAAACTGAATAAACTTAAGACATTTGGAAACACTTCATGAGGAGTATCTTAACAAAGCTTGAGAGGTCTATGCTGTCAAACTGAAATGTTTTGAAAAGCAAAAAAATCTAGCATTAAAAAGTTTTGTCAATAAATGAGAAAGCTTTACTAGTTTCTTACAAAGTTGCATATAAAATAGCTAGATGCAAAAAGTCCCACACTATTGGAGAATACCTAATTCTGTCAGCCGCAATTGATTCTGTAGAAACTATGCTTGAAGAAAGTTTTACTAAACAACTACAGTGCATACCTCTATCAAATGATACTGTTGCTCATCAAATTGGTGATATATGTCAAGATATGCAGCCACAACTTTTGTCGAAGCTTTGTGACCAATTATTCTCAATTCAGCCTTAATGAGGCAACAGATAGCAACAAGGATTGTCATTTAATTGCTTATGTTCGATTTTGCAATGGATTATTGGCAGTTAAAGAGTTATTGTTTTGAAAAACAATAGAAAGAAGAGCCACAGCACCTGAATTGTTCAAAATATTGGATGATTTTGTATGCAAGGCAAACATACAGTGGAAAAATTGTGTCAATTTTTCCACTGTAAGTTTACAAGCCTTTGTGAGGGAAAAATCCCACAATGTATTTGGCCACGTTGCATGATTCATAGAGAAGCTCTTGCTGCAAAGTAAATGAGTCCTGGTTTAAACATTGTGTTAACAACAGTTATAACTGTAGCAAATTATATAAAAATGAGACCTTTATTCAGCATTACTATTTTACTGCAAGACAAGATGATTATCACAGGGAAAATGTTTATGTGTTTACAAATTAAGAGACAAAATAGCAATCTTCTTGGAAGAGGAAAATCACAAAGAAGCAGAAAAGTTTAGAAATCAATTATTTGTGATGAAACTGAGCTACTTGGTGGACATACTCAAGAAACTAAATATATTAAACCTGCAATGCCAAAGGAAAATATACACAAATCTTAGATATGAGTGACAAAGTTAATGCTTTTTATAACAAACTAGTTATGGAACAAAAAAGGTAAAGCAACAAAAATTAGAAATGTTTGCAAATGTGGATGAATTTATCAAAACCTACAAGGAGAGGAGCAACATATCAAAGTTTTATTTGCAAATATTGAAAATCATTTAACAATGTTGATGAAGAATTTTAGAAACTATTTTATAACTGATGACAACATAATGGCAATGTAAGAGTGGGTTAGTAACCCATTTCAAATTATTCCTGAAGGTTTCTCAATTGAAGAAGAGGAACAATTTATAGACTTCACATCAGGCAGCGAAATCAAAAGACAATTTGTATCTAAATCGCAGTTTGAATTTTGGACAGGTGTTGATTATGAATTTTCTGCACTAAAGGCAAGATCTTTTCGTGCACTTTTGCCATTTCCAACATCTTATCTTTGTGAAATCAGTTTTCTGCAGTGGCTGTTTTAAAAATAAAATATAGATCTCAGTTAAATATAGAAAGATAACTAATAGTGTTAATTTCCAATGTATCACCATCGTATGAAAAGCTTTGCTCTACTACATAGGCCCAACGAAGCCAGTACTTTTTAGATTCATTGTTATTGTTTAGTTTTAATTAGTTGCTTGGTATAATTTGCAATATTGATATGTTCTCGTATGTGTAACTAGTTTATTCAATAGAGTTGATTACGTACAATTTATTATTTTATTTTCAGGGTGTATTTTATTATGTTTTTGTTTTTATATTGTTTTTGTTTCAATAAATAGTTTCATTAAATGCTTTTGTTTCAATAAAGTAGTTTTTCAGTTTTTCCTTTAATTTCCACTTTTTTGTGCCCCTCAAAGGAGGCATGCCCCATATGTTGAGAATCACTGTATTAGTGGGATTATACTAGAGGTAACTGATCAGGCTAGGAATCTTGAAGTTATAGGGAGTTGAAGTACAAGGGTCATATAGCAGAGACTGCAAATACAGTCTCAGAGGAAAATTGCAATCCTGAAATGAACCTTGATATGCAAGGATACGGAAGTCATTTTGCCTCACTTTGATATCACTTCGCTTGCACAGTAGGTCAAGTGAGGTGATAACATCTCACTTAGGCGACTGTACACAGTCTAGTCTTTTGGTTTCCTTGGTGATGTTGATACAGCTGAGTGAGTGGAAACAAGAGTGTTAAAGATGATATCAGAATTGCAGAATATAGATATTAAGACAGACTGCGAATTTTTGGACTACAGACAGAAGCAAAAAGGAGAAAGAGAGACATGATTGTTGACACTTACACACTTATGAACACTTCATACAAAATACCAGTGATTGAAATTTTTCATTTTATGAAGGACAGCAAGAGGATGAGAGGGCATCTATGAAAGTTGAGAATGCCATTAATAAGGGAATGGGAGTTCCACTTTTCTACTATCATAGAGTAATGTGTGATGATTGAAATGGATTGCCTTTGGAAGTGATGAGTTTAGGTAGTATGAATGAATTTAAGAAAAGGCATGACAGCTGGAGTGGTTAACATTATGCACCCTTGATGAGTCTCTGATTCTGAAGGCTTTTCTTAATAATAATAATAACATTCATGATATTGGATTGGGTTTAACTGGAGATATGAACTGTTTGCAGATGACGCAAAGTTTGGAAGAATGATGAAGAGTCAAGTGGAAGTTATAGCCTTACTGAACAGATTTGAACAGATTGTCTGAGTGGATAATTGAGTGACTATCAGTACAATGTTGCAAAGTATAAGATACTGAAATTTGGTAAGCAACAATGGGATGCAAAGTATACAATTGGTGGGGAAATTATAGAGTAAGGAGGTACAGGAGATGAGAGATAAAGACCTGAAGTTCTCAGGTCACACTGCAAAAGTTGTGATATCATCATATCAGATTGCATCAATGGTGCAGAGGATCTTGATGTGCAGAAATAAAGATGTTAGTTCCATTATATAAGGCCTTCATCAGGTCTCTTATGTATTATTGTGCACAGATTTGGTCATCTGGTTTGAATGGTGATGAGGATATTATTATTATTACCTCAAGACCTCATGGAGTCAAAGGCTCATCTGGGAGGTCCTTTTATCACACACACACACACACACACACACACACACACACACACACACACACACACACACACACACACACACACAGCTCATCATACCATGCCTTGAACACATTCAAACTCCTTGCTGACACCGCACTCTTAGGCAAGGCATACAAGTCATTTACAACTCTGCACGAAAAAAACCTGCCTCTCACTCCAATACTCACACCTTCTTTATAGAGTTTCCAGGGATGACCTCTGGTTCTCCCCAGATCTCACACTATTTTATGTAGAACTTCTCCAGCATTGATCCTATAACAACCCTTTACCAACTTGTAGGTCTCTATAATATATCTCCCCTCTTCCTCCTGTCCATCAGACTCTCCAAATTACACCTTCTCAATCTTTACTCATACTCGACATTTCAGAGGTCAGAAACTACTTTAGTCAGTCACCTTTGGACCCTTTCAAACATCTCTTCATCCTTCTGAAAACCATGTGACCAAATCTGGGCACAATTGCCCATGGTTGGCCTAATCAAAGCCTTATACAATGGAACAAGATTCTCCCTACTTCCCTACATCCTCCACATCATTCCCAGAAGCCTTTGTGTTGTCTTCACAGTTTTGGCTATGTGTCCCCTAAATTTCAGATCCTTATCCACTATCACCCCCAGATCTCTTATTTCCTCCACCTCCAACAATATATCATCACCAAGCATAAATTCTGCATCCCATCTTTGTTTTCCAAATTTTAAAACCTTACATTTTGCAACTTTGAACTCACATCTCCATTTCCATGCCCAATCACTCAATCTATTCAAGTCTTCTTGTAAGGCCACAACATCTTCACTACTCTTCATGGTTCGTCCCAACATTGCATCATCTGCAAACAACTGAATATCTCCATCCAAATCTTCACCTATATCATTAATATACAAGATTAACAGTATTGGCCCTAAAACAGACCCCTGAGGCACTCCACTAGTGACTTTCCTTTTCCTAGATAGCGCTCCCCCCATACACAACTTGTTGATACCTATCAGATAGCCAGTCTCCAAACCAATGCACAAATCTAATATCCAACCCTATCTGCTCTAGTTTGACTATCAATTTATCATGAGGTACTTTATCAAAAGCCTTTGCAAATAAGTATATTACTGAGTATCCTTCTCCTCTGTCCAAGAAAACAGTCACATTATTGTAATAAGTAAATAAGTAGATTACTAAAACATGACCTCCCTTTAGCAAATCCATGCTGTCCATCAAAGATAATACCACTGTTGTCAACCCAACTCTGGATCCTAGTTCTCACAGGCTTCTCCAACAACTTAACCACAACACCTAAAACACAGATAGGCCTATAGTTTGATGCTTGAGTTTGATCACCTCCTTTATGAAGTGGCACAATCTTGCCATCCTTCCACTCTTTAGGAACTTGACCGAGTGCAAGACTCATATTAAAAAAGTATGTCGAGGCAGGAGTCAACTCCCTGGCACATTCCTTCAGAATACATGGTTATATATTATCAAGTCCCACAGCCTTATTAACATCTAGTTTACTCAACTCCCCATACACCTCTTGCTCACTTACACTCAGTTTCTTCTCCCCATCATTTACTGCTCTCAATATTTTCATGTAGTCACATTCACAAGATTGAAAGACCTTTATGAACTGCTCATTAAGTATCTCCACCACACATTCTGCAACAGCTGTCTGTATACCATTTGCTCCAATCAATGTCATCCCTCCATAATCATTTTTTTTGCAGGCTACGTATCAAACGAACCCCTTAGGATTCTTTTTTGGCTTCATTAGCTAACTGCTGTTCATACCTCTCTTTAGCTACCCTCACTAACCAAGTCACCCTCCTTGCCTTGTCTTTGTAGTCCTCATGGAATTGGTTATTTCCACTTCTCTTATGCTGCCTCCATAATGCTTTTTTCTCTGGATTGCACGCTTAATCTCTTTGTTGTTTATTATTTTAACGGTATAATAGAACACAGAAACTAAGTAAATAATTAATTTATTAACTTAATGCTGATATTTCGCTGGTGTTATAACCAGCATCTTCAGAGCACAAAAACACTTTGTCACAATACGCGAGACTAAAACAACATGGTGTACTTAAACAAAATTGTAGCAGCAACACAAAGACTAGAGTCCTGATTTTGGCACCCTCTATCTGAAAAAAAAAAAAAAAGCTATCATATATTACTAGAGTCCTAGAAAAGTGCTAGTTTTTTCTTAATATGACTGTCTCCCAGATCTTTGGCAAATTTTTTTCAGATAGAGGCCGCCAAAATCAGGACTCTAGTCTTTGTGTTGCTGCTACAATTTTATTTAAGTACACCATGTTGTTTTAGTCTCACGTATTGTGACAAACAGTGTTTTTGTGCTCTGAAGATGCTGGTTATAACACCAGCGAAATATCAGCATTAAGTTAATAAATTAATTATTTACTTAGTTTCTGTGTTCTATTATACCGTTAAAATAATAAACAACATGTTCGACGAACACATAAGTCTGTCCACATGCTTAATCTCTTTATTCATTCATCTCACACCTACCTAATTTATCTTTATCATTCTTGGGATACGTTTAGACATTGCATCTACTAGATAGTTTTTGAAAATCCTCCAAGCTGCATTAATCTCTTTTCCTGTTAACTCTTCATTCCATGTTACACCTGTAAGCTGTCTCCTGAGCTCTTCATAATCATCCCCCTTGTAGTTTCACATATACCCTTTTTTCACAGGGGTCCTTGCACTGCTGGCAACCACCCAGGTAATCACCTCATGGTCACTCTCACCAACTGGTGGATGATTTGACCTCATTTAAAATTACATCCTCTGATGAGATGTCGAAACCCAAGACCCTCAATCCTCGCATGCCCTCTGTTACATACTGTCTGAGGTAGTTATTGCTCAAAAACTCAAGAAACTCATTTTCTTTACTTCCAGTTGCTATCTCATCATTCCGGTCTATATTGCCATAATTAAAATCGCCCATAGAGATCAACCTTTTCTTATTTGCTTGGCTAATTTGATTATACATTTCATTATCACCACCATCCACATTACCTGTTCTATAACAACATCCCACCAAGTATTTGATTCAATTCACCTCTATCTCACACCATACTGCTTTAAAACCACTGACACTATTTCCTTCTTGCAACTCCTGATGCAAGAAGGAAATAGTGCTTCTTTCTCTATCATCAACAGCGTTCTCCCTCCCTTTTTATCCTTTCTATCCTCACAAAACACATCATACCCTTCCATCTCTATTCCTATCAGGATGTCGTCCTCTTCCAACCATGTCTCACTTATTCCGACAATCTTTGGGTGAACAGACTCAATTAATGCATCCAATACATCTGCCTTGTTTCTTATACTTCTAGCATTTGTATACAAACATTACAGCTTATTTCTGGATCTACAGCTAGTTTCACTGATACCACCCACTCGATGTAATCTCTCCATGCTCGACTGGGGCCATTTCCCTTTCTGCTTATTCATTTTAAAACTATTTTCAATGCCAACTGTTTCCTCTATCCCAGGTCATCCCATTCCTGTCCTGTCTACACATACTTGCACCTCCTCTTGGAGCTTCCACCTTTTTCACAGTGTCCACCCTGAGTCTCCCCATTTCCCTGCTCCTCTTGCACACCCATTCTCTCATTTTCTATACTCATACCACTGACTTCCTCATTCATAACCACCTCTTCAATCTCTCCTGTATCTAACTCTCCTGCTCTTCCACATCACTTCCAGTTTGATCTGATTCATTCTCTCTCACTCTACTCACTTTTCTACCTTCCAGCAGCAATCTCTCCAAGCGACTCACACCATAACCACTTAAATGCAGTCCATCACTCCCATACAGTTTACTTTGTCCTTCAAACTCATTCCACACATTAACAAACTGTACTCCCATCTCCTCACACATTTCAGCCAGCATATCATTCATAATCCTTGCTCTCCACCTCATCTCACCACAGTCATACCTAGGCAACATGCTGAGTACCCTTCCTGTCACACTATTCTCTTTTATCCTTCTAAGCAGCCTCCTGATATCCATTCTAACGTGCTCTTTGTCCTCTGTCAAATCATTCATACTGATTAAAACCATCAACTCCTTTGCTCGCTCCCTCCTCATATCCAATGCCTCAATCACTCTACTCATTTTACCACCCAGAAAACATACCTTGTGCATCCTTTCATCCAGCATACCTTTAATAATGGAGTCGCCATACAACGCCATCACTCATCTTTCGTTAACTCTTTCGTGCCATCATGACTTATTTTAATATTTTTTTACCCAAGTTTTCTTAATTTCATTTTGCATCCATTTCATCTCTTTCCTCATCCAATCCAATTCAACTACCGAATCTCGTGTCACATTCTCTCTATCATTCAATCTTTCTAATTTTCTAACTCTCGACCCCCCCCTTCTCACTTTCACTGTCATTCATCCTTCTGTGCTTCCGTACTTTCGGTCCAACATGCATCCTACTTTCGCTATCATTCATTCTTTCGATTTTTTCCACTTTCGATTCCTGCATCACGCCATTTCCAGTTTCATTCGTTCTCTCAATTTCGTTTCCTTCTACCACTCTTGCCTCACCTGTTATGGTTTTTAAATCACTTGTTTTCTTTTTCACTGATTTTTTAACATTCTTTCGCCTCTCTTTCACACCATCCTTCTCTTTCGAACGTGCACTCATTTTCCACGCAAAATTCTCGCTACTAACACTTTCTATCATCAATTTCATATTTGTATTCATCAATTCCTCGTTCAGGTCACACTTCACACACACCCTCCTTCCATCTGCCCTAAACATTCACAAATCATTTATGTAATTGAAAGAATACAAATAGCACACCTCACAGTTAACGAAACGACTGAAGTCTAAATTAAAATCATGGAATGACAAAGTGGTCAGCATGTTTTTTCTGCCGATTACTGCTCTAAGATCTAATAATAATGAATTCGTAATTAAATTTTGGCAAATGAAATTCACCCACACTAATAATACTGCTAGCGCAAAACCTTTACAGTAGCTCTTACTCAAACTAATACTCATATATACTTAATTATTCCAAGGATACTTATCTCAATCTGGAGTTCTTCTTACACATGTCCGCCATGCTTCACAGTATTAACAATTTTTCATATATTAGAAAGGGATCAGAAAAGATTCACTAAGGTAGTAAGTAGTCTTTGGAATATGAGAAGTCTTTGGAACTATATAAGTATGTGTCACACGCATAGCCCATTGTCAGATGGGCTTTGTGTGTAACATATTCCTCCCATTTTGAGTCTTTTGACTCCATGGAGGTCTGGCATTATTAATAATAATAATAATATTAATATAATTTTAAGTGCACAAAATGACTGGGTAGACTATTTCAAATTAGCATAGTTTGCTATCTTAGAATTAAAGCTATTAATGAAATGCATGGTAGTAGTTTAACTAAGTTATTTAATAATGAATACTGACTAATGTGTAACAGCAAAGCAAAATATTAATTCAGATGAAAATTTACAATACTTGTTTTGAATTACAATTTACCTTTAGTTGTAATAGGTTGTGTTGCTTCGCTGGGCTCACTTCTGCCAAAAACATTTTCAGCATAAACTCTGAACTGGTATTCTTTACCAGCATTTAATCCAGTAATAAGATGGGTAGTGAATCTAAAATAAGATAAAATAAAACATATTATTATTATTATTTAAGATAAATGATGCATTACTAGCTGGAAAAGAGATCTAAGTTCAAATCTCTCTCTCAAAAAAAAATAGCAATTATTATTATTATTATTATTAACATCAGACCCCCGTGGAGTCAAAGACTTATCGCTGAAATCTTGCTTCTGTCTTCTCACCTGTACTCTTTTTTCTATATATCTCACCAGACTCAACTACTGCCCATGCATCTCAGGCTATTCTCAATCCTATGCTGATCATCCCATACATACGTAGGCTGTTCAATAAGTAATAAGACTATATTTATACAGAAAACAGATTACCTTTAATCATCATCATTTACATGGTCTTTTCGAAGTAACTAATGTGAGACGCAATGCATTTGTCCCAACGTTGCGTCCACTTCTTAAACACATGTGAGAGTTCTTTCAAAACTGCCTCTGCAGCTTTTACACATGCTTTGTTGCTTTCGAAATGGTGGCCTCTTAGTGGTTTCTTGAGCTGAGGAAACAGCCAGAAATCGCACGGTGCGAGATCAGGACTGTATGGAGGGTGTGGTAGGATATCTGTGTTGTTCTTCTGCAAAAAGTCCATTACACAACCAGCAATATGTGGCCTTGCATTATCGTGGTGCAATAAGAAGCTATTCTTCAGCAATGGACGCTTCCTTTTGATGTGCTTGATGATAATCGCTGCTGTGTTGATCATTGTCTCTGTGATGGACGTTGAAGGTCTTCCACATTTTGCCTTCCTTCCTTAAAAGTTTTATGCCAGCGAAAAACACTTGCCCTCGACATTGCTTCATCGTGGAAAGCTTTGCGTATCATATTAAAAGTGTCCGATGCCGATTTTTGCAAACGCAAACAAAATTTAATCGCATAACACTGTTCCAAGGACGCTTCCATTTTGAAGATTGGTAGTGCCTCGTAGGCGCTCCGAAACAAGCTTGCATTTAGTCATGTGACACTCTGGCACATCAGCCCGTATACGCCATCTATCAACCTCTTTTGCTAATACATACAGCAACGTTTCTTTATTCCACAGAAATTAATATTCTGATGAGTGGTTTCGCAACAGTAAAATTAGTCTTATTACTTATTGAACAGCCCACGTACATTTATTACTGCTTTCAGAATCCACTCTCCTTACACTGTCTTTCTGTCCCCCCCCTCCATTTTCTAACATTCTCATCTCTCACCCTACTCTCTTCTCCATTCACAATCATATTGGTCTATCTGATCCACTGTCCTGCTTATTTACAACACATATAACTTCTGCTCGTTGCTTGTTTGCATCACCCATTACACTTTCTTTCAGCAGCATTTCCAGCTGTCTCATGCCAAAAACATTCAAGTCACTTTTATACAGTCACAATCATTCCTCAAACTGATTCCATATGAGAGTTGTTTGAAAAGTTTGGTAAATTTCCAATAGACACCGACACAATTCATTCATTCATTCATAACAGTGTTGGCATGAATCATCTTTTTCATGAACCTTGGCAAAACTTTAGCCACGTGCAAGGCGCAGTTCTCGTTTGGCAAACACTTAAAATGACCGTTTTAGCATTTTTCATAAAAATGCAGAAAAATGAGTTTTGTGCAGTGATAAAACACTTTAATCTGAAGAAGTGGATGGCCACGCAGATCAAAGCCGAGTTAGATGCAGTTCATGGTGACTCTGCACCAGCATTAAAGACTATTATTTTTAGATAAATGAGTTTAAACATGGTCGTAAGTCCATCGAAGATGAAGAGTGCTCCGGATGTCTGACTGAGGTCACTAATGAAAGAAATGATTGACAAAATCCATGGTAGGATTATGAAAAACCGGCGAGTGAAAATGCATGAGATTACTGAGATTGTAGGCATCTCAACTGAATAAGTATATAATATCCTGCTGAAAAAGCTGTGTGCGCGATGGGTGCTGCAATTGTTAACTGTCAATCAACAACGCATGTGAAAAGACATTTACAGTGTTTCATGACTTTAGATGAAACTTGGATCCACCACTACACATCTGATTTCAAGCAGCAGTCGAAACAGTGGACAATGCCTGATGAAAGAGCACTGAAAAAAGCGAAGACTGTTTTGTCAGCTGAGAAGGTGATGGCCACTGTTTTTGGGATTCCCAAGGAATTATCATGATAGACTATATGGAAAAGGGTAAGACAATAACAGGAGTCTATTATGCATCATTGTTGAACAGGTTTAAAAGAAGAACTGAAGAAAAAAGATTGGTGCACAAAAAAGTGCTCTTTCATCAAGACAATACACCGTCCTACACATCGGCCATCACAATGGCAAGAATTGAGGTTCGAATTGGTTTCACATCCACCGTATTCTCTGGGACATGGCCCCATGTTACTTCTTGTTCCCAAACATAAAATTTTGGCTTGGTGGAAAAAACTTTTCTTCGAACGAGGATGTCATCAAGTCTGTCAATGACTATTTTGCACGATTTGACAAATCCTACTTTTTTAGATGGGATGAAAAATTGGAAACTCGCTGGACCAAATGTGTAGACCTTAAGGGAGACTATGTTGAGAAATAAAGGTGATGTTTTCCAAAAAAAAAAGTGTTTAACTTATTTTTTTATCAAACTTTTCAAAACAACCCTCGTACATTCACAAACTGCACTCCTTTCTCTTCACACATTTCCACCAACATAATGTTCATGATCTTTGCTCTCATTGTCATAACTGGACAACACACCAACTACTCTGTTTTCTTTCAATCTCCTCACTAATCTTCTGATATTGATCCTCACATCTCTGTATGCCAAAATAGGATTTCATAAGAAATCAAATTTTGGAACTGCTTGAGATCTTTTAGATCTCAAGTAGTTCCAAATTTGAATAAATTGAACTGCCTTGTCTCTGAAGAGAACCAACCAATACTATCCTGACAGCTGTTTTTAACCAGTTCGAAACAGCTGCCAAGACAGCAAAACCTTTATCAAAATGCACTAATAAAAAGCAAATATATCGATGCTTTAGCAGCATTCGTTTTTTTAAAAGTAGTACAAGTTATGGCAATTCCAATACCAAGGATTATATTCTCATAAGCTGTCTGGTTGAAATTTCGAAACTTCCTAAGTTTCCACATATATTCGGCTTTGAAATAATGTTGGACTTTAATATCCACTATTACTATATAATTTACATCATCGAAATGAAGCCATGTGGCTCTTTCCTTGATAGTTATTATAGTGATATTTTTATATCCAAACCTTAAATAAGAAACAAAAAAAAAAATAAAATAATATAGAAAAATAAATAACAGTGACTCTGTTGTGCAATTGGAAGAAGGACAGTAGTTTGTGCATTTTGAATGGAAAAGGCCTAAATTCGATTCTTGTCGTGACAAATGGAATCTTTGCATGGGTTTTTTAAATTGAAGGTGAGTTAGCTAATCTAACAGAGGCAGCTCGTACATAAGCACTGCAACACTGCAGCACACCCAATTAAAAAATTAAATTTTGTTTGTGTTTATAAATAATAATAATGCTTATAACATTATATAAACGCAATACAACATGTTAAAGGTTACAGCTTATGTTTTGACACTGATTGAATAGTTAATAATTGGAATTGTTCGATTTAGATTATGAAACAAATGCACTGCGATCTAATGCAGTGTCAGAATTATTGCGTTCAGCCAACTGCAGCTGGACTCCCCGATATTCCTTTGCGCTTGTGATTGCACGTTATAAGTGTTCCGACACTGCTCGTTTGGGCAGTGTCGCTTACAGATAAATTGTATGCATGCACGCGTTATTTCTGTGAGATACGAAACTTTTAGTATTGATGTTTGTTCGTGGTGAGGGTGAAATATTTTTAATAAAGCAATTTTTTAATATGTAAATTTATTTATTAATTAATTGGTTACTGATTAGGAAAAAAATAATTTTTTCTTTTATTTTGTATATGCAGCACCTCCACTTAAAATTTTCACTGGCCACCACTGCAATCTAATATGGAGCTAGCAGAGTTTTTCTCCCAGAAACTCAGTTTTTAAATCCCTCATGCTGGTAAATCAGGCTTACAACATGCAATTTACATCTCTTCCTTGGACTCCTTTGAGGTAGCATATAACAATAATAATAATAATAATAATAGTATGGTATTTATAACTCAACAAGTTCACACATCCACATTTATAATTGTAATATTAATGATATAGAACTATCACTTGAATTTTCTATTTTATTTTATTATTAAAAAAGGTTGAGTGTCAAAGAGAGAAACTTTAGCAGTGATTGTATATTTATTGATACTTATTTGCAGAGGGGAGGGGATACAAATCAGCATGGGACTACTGAAATTAGTGGCATGTATATCAGTTCTAAAGCTGGCACAAGAACTAAAGGGAATCTGCAATTTCTGAATACCAATGCAAGAAGCATTCGAAATAAGAGAGAAGAATTTTTGGCATTAGTCAGTGAAATCTCACCAAAAGTTGTAGGTATTAGTGAAACTTGGCTGTCAGCAGAAGATGTGGTCACTGTTATTGAATGTGATGGGTACAGTATTTTCAGGGAGGATAGAGAAGATAGAACAAGGGAGAGGAGTACTGTTGATGATAGCTGATGTGGTGCAGCCAAAGAAAGTAGTATATCAAGATGACATGTGAATGAGAGTTCATTTGAGGCAGTCTGGTGTGAAATAGTGACCAACGCAACCAAATATACAGTTGGATGCTGCTATAGGCCAGGGGTACAGGGGGAGATATTAAATTCATTCATCAGCAAATTAGTGCAATGAGTGCAGGTTTAGTGATTATTATGGGGGATTTTAATTATGGTGATATCAATTGGAAGGAGGAAATATCATGTAGCAAACAGGAAATGGAGTCCATAGATCTTCTACAAGATAATTCCTTGAAACAGCACATAACTGAAGGCATACGTGGTGTGAGAGTGTTGGACGTGGTTATTGGTTCAGAGGATATATGCATAAGTAAGGTGTCCTCTTTCCTCCAATTGGTGAGAGCAATTATGTGGTATTGACTTGGGAGGTTGAAAAATCTGTGGATTTTCTTAACATCCACAGATTTTTGCAAAATCTGTGGATGTTAAGAAAGGGTATATACGAAACTACAGGTTAGGCAATTATAACAAGCTTCGGAGTGAACTTCAAGCCATCCCATGGCAGAACATGTTACAGGGGAAAGATGTTAGCAGTGCATGGGATAAAATCAGCAGGTATCTGAGGAAACCAATATCAGATTGTGTCCAAAGGGTCAGGAAGACAAGCAAGGTAGGCGTTAGATGGATGAGAAGTAGTATCAAGCTTGATCTGCAAAAAAAGAAAATAGAATATACAAGGAGAAATGCGATCAGTACACCCATGATCAGTACAAGGCTCAAGCTAGGAAGGTTACCAGCATAGTAAGAAAAGCTAAATCAGATTATAAGAAGACCTTAGCCAACGAGATCAAGGGTAATCCCAAAGAGTTCATCTGCTATGTGACAAGTAAAAGGAGGAATGACTTTGGAAGGATAACTTTAGTGGATGCTGATGGTATTGAGTTGACAAAATCAGATGTAATAGTCGAGTTACTGAGTAATCACTTTTCAAAAGTCTATCACCTGAGTGAGGATATCTCTGTGACTGTAGCAATAACTAATGTGAGAACTGAGGTTAAGAAATCAGAGGTATATAATATATTGCAAAATTTAAATGCAAACACTGCTAGGTTTAGATGGAATATCAGCTCGGGTGTTGTGTAAATGTGCAAAGGAATTGTCAACTCCTCTTACTCGGTTATTTAACTTAAGTTTGAACTCTGGTATGGTCCCTTGGGAGTGGAAATTAGGCAAAGTGGTTCCTTCACATAAAGGTGGCTCTAAAACTGTGGTAGTAAATTACAGATCAATCACCATCTTGGGAGTAGTGGTAAAAGTATTGGAAAAGTTGGTTAAAGACAAATTCAAGAATGGGTGGATAAGGATATGATACTGTATAGGGGCCAACATGGTTTTGTTAAAGGTAGATCCTGCCTAGTAATCTATTAACTTTTTATAATAGAATGACATCTGGGTTGGACAAAGGAAATGGCTACACAGTGGTACTTCACGATTTTGCTAAGGCTTTTGACAGGATACCCCATGGAACACTGTTATGCAAATTGGAGCAGATGGGAATGGATACTAAATTGGTGATATGGATAGAAGAATGGCTCAGGGAGAGATATCAGAAGGTGGTGTATGGAGGAGCAGAGTCCAGGATGAGGCGGGTAACCAGAGGTGTGCCTCAGGGCTCTTCACTTCGACCGTTATTGTTTAATTTGTACATAAATGATATAGGAAATGGTATGAAGGGAGATATTCAGTTGTTTGCTGATGATGCAAAGTTGGGTAGCACAATAAAAAATCAAGCTGATGTTGAAAGTTTGCAGGATGATTTAAATAAGCTGGCAAAATGGACAAAACATAATGGATGTCAGTTCAATCTGGAAAAGTGTAAAGTTATGCATTTTGGGATTAAAAGATTACCAGCTGTGTACCACATTGATGGAACAGTACTGCAAGAAATTGATGAGGCTAGGGACTTAGGGGTGTTGGTAGATAGGGAGATGAAGTTCAGAGGGCACATTGCTAAGGTGTCCAAGATTGCACATAGGATTATGTGGTTATTGAAGAACACACTAACATCCAGAAATAAAGAGGTTATTATTCTCCTTTATAAGGTGCGGATACTTCCACATTTGGATTACTGTGCTCAGGTCTGGTCACCTGGATTCCTTGGAGATGAGAAGGCTGTGGAGAGGGTTCAGAGGAGAGTACTAAGTTGGTGAGTGATGTAAAAAATGCTACCTACACTGATAGATTGAGAGCTTGTAGATTGCAGAGGTTGGTTGATAGGTGGAGAAGAGGGGATATGATAGAAACATTTAAATTACTAACAGGTTTTTATAGGATTGATGCAGGGGAAATGTTTCAGCTGTGTGTGATAGTGATGGAAGAACAAGAGGTCATCCCTGGAAATTATGGAAAAGTGAGGTTAACAAGGGTGTGAGAACAAGGTTTTTTGCCTGGAGGGTGGTGAATGAGTGGAATTCATTGCCTGACTCAATTGTGAGTTCTCTGTAAATGAAATCAAGAAGAGATATGATAGATATTGTTTTGCTAGTTTGGGTCTCCTGAGATAAGTCTACTGACTGCATGGAGATACCCGTAATCTGTATAATAATAATAATAAATTATTATCATTATTGGAGATGATATGAACTAATACAGAAAACTTGAAACACATCATATGAACCTACCGAGTATTTCCACAACGAATCCAACTTGTCATGGGAGATTCCCTTTTCTCTAACATGTAATTTGTGATATGGCTTCCACCATCCCATAAAGGTGGTTTCCATGTGAGCGTTGCAGAATCATCACCAACATTTTCAACAACTGGAAATCTTGGTCGGTCAGGCTTATCTGGAATAACATATAAATATTATTAGTCAATAATAAATTGATATTCATATATAGTAGTAATATTTTTAGAGATGTGAATGAATTAATTAAATGTCTTTAATAAAAGATTTAAGTACAGAATATTTTTGAAATGATGCCTTCATCTATGGAATCAGAAAGCTTTAAATGCAAATAAATAAATAAATAAAACACACACACACACACACACACACACACACACACACACACACACACACACACACACACACACACACACACACACACACACACATATATTCTTTTAATAACTGATGATTCTTTATTTGATATTTAAACAGTCACATTTTGCTAATGTAGTTCAGGTCTCTAAATTGTTGGATAGAAGGACAGTTTGAGGGAATGTTATCAGCAAAGTACCACATAGTTTATAATAAAATACTGATACACTATAATAATTTACTAATAAAAGAGGGAATATTTGTTATTATCACCCAGCAACTCATCATTTAAGGTCCTCACTGTTACAAACATGACACTTATACAACTACACTTTAAATTCATTTCCATATTCACACTCACTCCACTCTTTGGCAATGCATTCCAATTGTTTTTCCCATCACTCTCCAAGCAAAATACTGTTCCCCAGTTCACTATATACTATCCTTAACTTTTAGGAATGCTTCTTGTTCTGCATTCTCTATCTACGGAAAATGACCTCTGTATTAATCTAGTACAAATCTTTCACCGATTTATGTGTCTTAGTCATAGTATTGCTCATCTTCCTTTCCACTAAGCTCTGCTGATCCCCTCAATCTGTCCTCACATCTAAAAATTTATTAATGTGAGTTACATTAGTCACTCTTCATTGAACCTTTCCAAAATCTCTCTATCTCCTTAAAAACCAGGTGACCCAATTTGCTCAGGTCTGAATGTGGCTGGATCAAGGGCTTGTGTAGTGGAAATATAACTTCTTTATTTATGTATATCAATATTCACCTTATTATTGCCCAAACCCATTGTGTTGTCTTCAGAATTCTTGAAATGTGGCCTCGAAATTTCTGTCCTTGTCTTTTGTCACCTCAGATCCTCCCTTGTCTCCACTCTTTCAATAAATATTTGTCAAATGAATACACATAGTTTGAAGACCTGAACTACATCATTAGTCATTTGTTTTTGAATCTTTCTAAAATCTTTTTATCACCTTAAAACCAGACAGCTAAATCTGCATCCCATTATCCTATTAACTGTCAACCTCGAACTTTCACAATGCTGATAGCAGTCCTATCAACATTGTGAATACATCATGAATCCTATCAACTGACTTCATCTGCCTACACAGATACTCTATTCATATCATGGGACCTCTTCAGTTCCCATGATATAATTCAGTCTATTGACTGAAAAAGGTAATCAAAACCAGTGGTGTAGATCATCAACATCCAACAGAATTCTACACCACCTAGAGGCCTACAGCTAATTACACAATCTGCCACTCTTCATCCGCAGCTGATCTTCGTATTCATCACCAACCTTCACATTTCATCCATGGAAAGATTTAGAGAACCTTTCATATCACCTTCTACATTTCTCAGGCATTTGATTGCATTTGGGAGTTCTGCTGAGAAAACTGCCATCCTCTGGAACTTCATCTTTCTGCAACTAGAAATGGATAGAAAGGCTTGCCTGTTGGTGTACCATGTTAAGTTTTTTATAACAGTTTTAATTCACAACACAGGAATAAATAAAAGCAAAAATAATATAATATTCTTCTTATTATTATCATTATTATTATTATTATTATTCAGGCCTCTTGGGAGGTCCTTTCTAAGAAACACAAGGCTATCAAAACTCATCGAGGAAGGCCCCTCCTAGGAAACACAAAGTCTATCATACCACTCCTTAAACGCATTGACCATTCTCTATCTCACCACTTGATCAGGCAATGCATTCCATGGTTCAACCACCCTCCATGCAAAGAAACCACTCCTCACCTTCTTTCTCACAGTTTCTTTCGTAATTTCCAGGGATGGTCCCTTGTCATGATTCTTTCCCGCTGTTCAACCAAGCAAAGGCACTCCCCAGTATCAACCCTGTAATCACCTCTCAATTAAAAGTCTCTTTCATATAGATTCTCCTTCTTCTATCCACCAAACTTTGTAGTTCAAGCTCTCTCAGCCGATCCTAATAACTAACATTGTACAGCACTGACATCATCTTTGTTATCCGCCTTTGTACCCTTTCCACAGTTAATTTATCACCTTCAAATCCTGGAGACCAGATCTGAGAACAATAGTCTAAGTGTGGTCTGATCAGAGTCTTATACAACGGAATGATAACCGTTTTATCTCTGCAGGTCAGTGTCCTTCTCATTATTGCAGCAATCCTCTGTGTTACCTTCACTAACTTGCAATATGTCCACTAAATATCAGTTTTCTATCAATCATTAACCTCAGATCTTTTGTCTCCCCTACTGCCTCCAGTATAACTCCTCCCATAGAGTATGCAACATCCCATCAATGTTTCCCAAACCTCAAGACCTTACATTTTGCTGCATTAAACCGACACCCCATACATTTGCCCATCTGTCTAGCTTATTCAAATCCTCTTGCAGGGCTACCACATCTGCACTATTACTAATAACCCTACCCAGCTCCGTATCATCTGCAAACAACTGAATATCCCATTGCAATCCATGGACAATGTCATTGATTAAAGGTTAAACAATATAGATCCCAGCACTGAGCCCTGTGGAAAATCAATTGTAACCGTCTGCCTCTTTGATACTGCTCCACCATACACAACTCTCTGATACCTATCGGACAGTCAATCCTGAATCCAGTAGACTAATCTAACATCCAGACTTAAATATCAGCTTATAATGTGGCACCCTGTCAAATGCCTTTGCTAAGTCTAGGAAAATGGCAGTATATGCCCTTCCCTCATCTAATGCTCTTGTAACTTTATCATAAAAGGCTAGGATATCACTAAAACAAGAGCACCCCTTCACAAATCCATGTTGACTCTCACAGATAACATTACCCTCATCTGCCCAATGCTGTATACGGTCCCTCACTACTTTCTCCAAGATCTTACTAACTGCTGATGACACACAAACTGGCCTATAATTAGACACTTCTAGTCTGCTACCACCCTTATGCAATGGCATTATCTTACCTTCCTTCCATTCATTGGGCACCTTTCCCACAGCCAGACTTTCATTGAAAAGACAGGTCAAAGGCACTGTCAGTTCCTTAGCACATTCTCTCAAAACTCAAGGTGAAATACCATCCAGTCCCACAGCTTTACAAACATCTAGAGTACTCAGTATGTGGAACACACTCTCTTCCTGCACCTCTAAACCTCGAACCTTCCCTATCCCTCTAGTATTAAAATTTTTTCCTGCAGGACGAAATACTCCAATAAAGTGTTCATTGAACAATTCCACTATGTCCTCTGCATCAGTCACTCTATTCCCATTTTTATCCCACAATGTCATTCTTCCACAGTCATTTCTCCTCCTACGGGCCACATAGCTAAAAAATTCCCTAGGATTTTCCTTGGATCTAAGGGCCAAACTTTTCTCATATTCCAGTTTTGCCTTTCTTACCATATTAGTCACTCTCCTGGCCTGTCTCTTATATTCTTCATGCATCTTCTCTTCACCTGTCTCCTTATATCTCTTCTACAGCCTCTTTTTCACATGCAGTTCCTGTTTAATATTGTTTGTCATCCATTTTACTCCAAATTGCGTCCTCTTCTTCACTCGTGGAATACAGCTTACCATTGCTGCTAACAAATGTTCCTTCACAATTTCCCAAGCACTAATGACATTCCAGCCTTCAAATTCCTTCCTCCACGAAACTTCACCAAGTTGACGTCTAAGACTATTATAATCACCTGCTTTATAATTCCACATACATTCCCATCTCTTTGATACTCCTGCATGTCTATTCATTTTCCAAGTCAAAACCATATGGTCACTCTCTCCAACTAGTAGGAGAGATGACATCTCAGTTATTATCAACTCTTCTGATGCTATAACCAAATCCAAAACTCTTGGACCTCTTGTTCCCTCTGTTACATGTTGCCTGAGACATTTTCCCTCAAGAATTCTAGAAATTCCATTCCCTTATTGCTACATGCATCTTCCTCTCCCCAATTTATACTGCTGTAGTTAAAATCTCCCATAACAATCATTCTTCTTGCACGTGCCATGCTCAACTGTCTCAACATCTCCTGGTCCCCACTCTCTGTGCTCCTTGGTCTGTAGCAACACCCCACTAAGTATCCTGCCTTTCCCACCTCCACCTCACACCATATGCTTTCAAAATCATTAGTGTCACAGCCTTCCAAAGCCTCCACTCTTAGAGGGCATAGATTATGATAGGTGCATAGTCACTTATCATAAGCAGTATTCCACCACCATGCTTTCCCTTTCTATCCTGCCGAAAAATGCTGTACCCAACTACTTCCATTCCTGTTATTATATCCTCTTCTGTCAACCATGTCTCGGTGATCCCAATATTTACAATATTTATTTACTTTATCTACTTATTCGCTGATATCATGCCCAGCATTTTCAGAGCACAAAACAGTTTGCCACACAACGTGAACAGCAACACTCAGTTAATAGTGGGACCAGTTTAAAAATTCTAACAAACAAACAGAAGGAACTAAAGTCCTAATTGGTGTCATCTATTGTTGGATAAAGATAGAGATAATAAGCATTAATTTGATCTTAAAATGACTGTCTCCCAGGCTGTATCAATTGTTCCAAGAAATTGATACAGCCACCATGCTTATTGAGGTCTGGAAAGTGTTTTAAAGCTGCTGCTGATTCCAAAAACAGTCTCTCTGAAATCTAAGTGTATTACTATGTATCCATCTCCTTTGTCCAATGAAGCTATCATCTTATTGTAATAAGTAGATTACTAAAACATAACTTCCCTTTAGCAAATCGATGCTGTCCATCAAAGATAATACCACTGTTGTCAAACCAATTCTGGATCCTGGTTCTCACCATCCTCTCCAACCATTTAACCACAACAACTGACACACAGATAGGCCTATAATTTGATGCTTGAGTTCTGTCACCTCCCTTATGAAGTGGCACAATCTTGCCTTCCTTCCATTCATTTGGAACTTGATCTAGTGCAAGACTTGTATTACACAAATATGCCAAAGCAGATGCCAACTTCCTGGAACAAAATAAGCGGCGATATATTATCAAGTCCCACAGCCTTATTAACATCAAGTTTTCTCAATTCCCCATATATCTCTTGCTCACTTACAGTCAGTCTCTTCTCCTCACCATGCTGGCCTGGTTCGCTGAGTAGTTAGCATATCAACTGTCCAGCAAAAAGGCTGCAGGTTCGAATCGCTGCGTGGATACGGATGTTTGTGATTGTCTATGAAAATACTAGTGTTGGTGGACAGCACGTGGTGTTGGTGTAGACGATGATGGTAGCTGAGAGTTACTGTAGTTGGCAGATTGAGTGGTGGAGACAGAGAGTTGTAGAGTAGGTGCCCTCCCTCGATGAGTCTTTGGACTCCTTAGAGGTGTCATGTAATAATAATAATAATAAATAATAAAAAACTCCCCAAAATGTCATGTTCACAAGAATGAAAGACCTTTATGAACTGCTCATTAAATATCTCAGCAATATCCTCTGCAGCAATTGTTCTTATATCATTTTTTCCAATCAATGTTATCAAGCCATAATCACTCTTTTTTTTTTTTGCTGGCTACATATCGAAATAAGTACCTAGAATTTTTTTTGGCTTCATTAGCTAACTACTTCTTATACTTTGATATTCTTACCTACTTCACTTTTGCTACTCTTACCAACCAAGTCACTCTCCTTACCTATTCTTTGTAATTCTCATGGAATTGATTGTTACCTATCCTTTTATGTTGCCTTCATAATGCTTTTTCCTCTGTATCACATGCTTAATCTCTTGATGTTGGAGGTTTAATGGAATATTATCAGCACCGAGAAAGGATTAAAACTAATTTTAATACTTCCAATATTTTGTCTCCGTCACAGAGACATCTTCAGGAATTACAAAAAGTTTTTTTTTGTAATAATACACACACAAAAATAATACAATAGCGAGTGAAACTAAAGTCCTATCTAGGTGGTGTGCCATCTATGGTCATTTGCAGTGGCCTAGCATGTGAAAAGGGATCTCTGATAATAATGTTTCCCAAATTTTGGGAAGTTTAATGCAACCATATTTGTTTAAATTCGTTTGATTCCTGAGTGCAGATGCAGATTCAAAGATAGTCTTTCTTTTTTTTTTAATTTACTATGGTGGAGCATGGTGGTTTTTTCCCAGGAGATCCTGTGGGTAGTATCCAAAACATGGTCTGCAAGGCCAGATTGACCATAATCATGATTGCAGATGTATGACTTGTGTTCTTCTAACCGGATGGTTGCTGATCTGACTGTCTGTCTGAAGTAAATCAGTTTACAGGCAAAAGGTACTCTATATACTCCAGGTACTGAAAGAGGAAGGAGCTGGTGGAACGGATAAAGGTAGCAAGTTTACGGTGGGGCTTAAAAGCTGTATGGAGGTTGTACTTTTTTAATGATCTGGCTATTTTTTCTGATGTACCATGGATGTAAGGTATGGTGATGGCATTTCTGAAGTCCTTCTGAAGAGATGGTCGGGGAATGGGGAAGGACTTGATTATTTTTTTAATTCTGTAGTCACTGTAGCCATTGGAAAGGAAGGTGTTGTGTATGTGTTTGATCGGTTGAAAGGGCAGTTTCACTGGAACAAAGATTGTGGGCTCTATTGGTAAGAGTTTTAATAATGCCATATTGCTGAGAGGGGTGATGGTGGGAGAGTTTGTGAATGTATCTGCCTGTATGAGTAGGTTTTCTATATACAGAGAAAGAAAGGCTACCATTAGGAAGGCATGTTACTAAAGTGTCTATAGGAAGGGTAAACAATTGTTATTTTCCTTTTCCATTGTAAACTAGATTCTTGGATGTAGACTATTGATGTGATCGAGGAAGGAATCTAATGTGTCTGGGCCATGAGGCCAAATAGAGAAAACATAATCTACATATATTAGCCAGATAGAAGGTTTTAGAGGGGAAGAATCTATGGCTTGTTTTTCAAAATTTTTCATGTAAAAGTAGCAGGGGGGGAGAGGGGGGGAACCCATGCCAGTTCCCTCTATCTGTTTGTAGATTTTCTTCTTCCAAGAAAAATAACCAGAGTTGATGGCAAAGGAAAAGAGCTGTAAGATATCAGAAGGAAAAACATTTTTTAAAAGTGTTAAGGTGTCAATTAGGGGAATATTGGTAAACAATGAGAAATATTGGTAAACAATGAAACAATTGTCAAAGCTGAACAATATATCTGTATTATTTAAAGAGTAAGATTTTCAATTAAGTTTTTAAAGTGGGTAGAGTTTTTTACATGACATGTGGTAAGACCAGTGAGGGGGGGGGGTCAAAGAGTTAGTGGTGGAATCTACTATTGGTCTTAGGGGAGAATTAGGTTTGTGGATTTTAGGTAAAGCATATATACGGGGGGGGGGGATGAGAACCAAATGGTTCGAGTTTTTTTTTGTAATGGCAGGAGACCAGGAGGACACTTTTTACCTACTTAAAAAAGTGTCCTCCTGGCCTACCGACATTATAAAAAAACTCAAACCATTTGGTTTGAGTTTGAGATTCAGAGTCCAGAGTGCTAACCATTACACCATTGGACCCCAATTAATAAAAAAAAAGGACAAAGACAATGAAAATAAGCAGAAACATTGAAAACCTCAACTGTATCCTGAATGGTGAACCTATAGAACATTTCAGCTACAACATTTCAGTTATTTAGGCATAATTTTTAGTGTAGATGGCAAATTAAATATGAAAATGGATAACAGAATCAGTAAAGCTGATAGAAAATCAATAAATTTATATGGAATAAATATGGAATAAAGAGTGCCGGCCTGGTTGGCTGAGTGGTTAGTGTATCCGCTCTCCAGCCAAAAGGCTGCGGGTTCAAATCCCGCCGTGGCATGGGTGTTTGTAATTGTCCGTGAAAGTGGTAGATGGCATTGGTGTTAGGCGATGAAGGTTGGTGGAGTAGTGAGACGAAGAGTTGTAGAGTAGATGCCCTTCCTCAATGAGTCTTTGGACTCCCTGGAGGTGTAATGTAATAATAATAATAATAATAATAATAATAATAATAAAAATAATAATAATAAATAAGAAAGAAATAAGTCAAAATATTGAATTAGCTGTATACAAGACAGTGTTCAAACCAATTTTAACTCATGAATTTGAGAGCTTGGTTAGAAATAAAATACTTGATCAAACACTAGAGACCACAGATACAAGAGTCATGAGAAAGATTAGGGATATGAACAGATGGCATCAGTGGCAATATCATATTAAAAATGAGGATATTAGGAAATAACTTGACATTGTTAGCAGAGCTAATCTCAGATGGTATGGTCACTTAAGCAGAATGGGAGAGGAAAGATTAGCAAAATTTGTAAAGTGTTCTTTACAAAGTTCACAGGGAAAAAAATTTTGGATTTGGTTATAGCATCAGAAGAGTTGATAATAACTGAGTTGACGTCTCTCCCACCAGTTGGAGAGAGTGACCATATGGTGATAAATTAACGTGGCTTTTCAATGAAAGTCTGGCCTTGGCAAAGGTGCCCAGGGAATGGAAGGAAGGTAAGATAGTGCCATTGCATAAGGGTGGTAACAGACTGGAAGTATCTAATTATAGGCCAGTCTGTGTGTGTCATCAGTAGTTGTTAAGATCTTGGAGAAAGTAGTGAGGGACCGTGTACAGCATTGGGCAGATGAGGGTAATGTTATCTGTGAGAATCAACATGGATTTGTGAAAGGACGCTCTTGTTTTAGCAATATGCTAGCCTTTTATAATAAAGTTACAAGAGCATTAGATGAGGGAAAGGCAAATACTGCAATTTTCTTAGACTTGGCGAAGGCAGTTGACAGGGTGCCACATGATAAGCTGATATTTAAGTTGCAGCACATGGGTCTGGATGTCAGATTGGTCAACTGGATTCAGGATTGGCTGTCTGATAGGTATCAGAGAGTTGTGTATGGTGGAGCAGTTTCCAGGAGGCAGAGGTTTACAAGTGGGGTCCCACAGGGCTCAGTACTAGGACCTATATAGTTTAACCTTTATATCAATGACATAGCCAGTGGATTGCAGGGGGATATTCAGTTGTTTGCGGATGATGCGAAGCTTGGAAGGATTATTAGTAATAGTGCAGATGTGGTAGCCCTGCAAGAGGATTTAAATAAGCTAGATAGATGGGCAAATGAATGGGGGTCTCAGTTTAATGCAGCAAAATGTAAGGTCTTGAGGTTTGGGAAACATCGATGGGATGCTGCATACTCTATGGGAGGAGTTATACTGGAGGAAGTAGGGGAGACAAGAGATCTGGGGTTGATGATTGATAGAAACCTGAAGTTTAGGGGACATATTGCAAAGGTGGTGAAGGTAACACAGAGGATTGCTGCTATTATGAGAAGGACACTGACCTGCAGAGATAAGAGGGTTATCATTCCGTTGTATAAGTCTCTGATCAGACCACACTTGGACTATTGTTCTCAGATTTGGTCCCCAGGATTTGAAGGGGATAAATTAACTGTGGAAAGGATACAAAGACGGATGACAAAGATGGTTTCAGGACTGTACAAGGATAGTTATGAGGATCGGCTGAGAGAATGTGGACTGCAGAGTTTGGTGGATAGAAGAAGGAGAGGTGATATGATTGAGACTTTTAAACTGTTGAGAGGTGGTTACAGGGTTGACACTGGGGAGTTCTTTCGCTTGGTTGATCAGCAGGAAGGAGTGATGACAAGAGGCCATCCCTGGAAGTTACGAAAGGAAACTGTGAGCAAGAGGGTAAGGAGTGGTTTCTTTGTGTGGAGGGTGGTTGAGCCGTGGAATGCATTGCCTGATGGAGTGGTGGGAGCGAGAACGGTCAGTGGGTTTAAGGAGTGGTATGATAAACTTTGTGTTTCTCAGGGGGGGACCTCCCCTCGATGAGTCTTGACAGACTTTATGTCTTAGAAAGGACCTCCCTCGATGAGTCTTTTGACTCCTTGGAGGCCTGAATAATAATAATAATAATAATAATAATAATAAAAAAAACCCAGAGGAATACCCAGATGTAGGTGGATTATACAGTAAAAAGTACCTTAGAAAACAGAAATATAAGATCTGGTAATATTGGAGTCTTGACAGATAAGAGATTAATTTGGAGGAAAATTGTTGATGAGAAGTTAGTAATGGTGTAACTTTTTTAATGTAGTAATATCGTAATTACCCTGTGCATTTCCTGAGCATACATATCAGGAATAAACCCAACATCAAAAGAACTGAAAATGGGAACCATCAATATAAGGAGTATTATTGGAAAGGAAATCGAACTTACAGAAGAATTGAAAAGTACCATGTGGACATAATTGGCATTACTGCTACAAAGTAGACAAAAACAGGTGAGATATTATTCCTAAATAATAAGTATAGGATGCTATTTTCAGGCAATAATGACTAAGGAAAGGAAGTAGTATTGATAGCATTCAACACTGAACATGAAGATAAACTTCTTGATTGGAAAACAGTTTCAAGTAGAGTTATGTGGGCAAACTTCAAAATGGGGAAATGGACAATGAAACTTATTTCTGCCTATGTCCCACAGAAGGTTCTTCTAAGTAATAAGTGGAGAAGTTTTTTTGAGTCATTGGAACAGGCAGCTGATATAAAGAAAATGAAATTTTTGGAGACCTTTCACTAAAGGTCTCCAAAATTTTGGAGAAAAGGGCAAAGCTAATAATAATGATAGGTAGTTGCTGAACTTCTGTTCAGCACACGGACTAGTCATTACTAATACCCTGTTTCAACATAATGATGTGCACAAGTTCACATGGAGAGAAGACACAAGAAATAAGAAATGCTTCATTGACTACATCACCATGGATATTGATACCCACGGTGATATCCTGAATTAGCATAAAGCCAGTTCAGGTACAAGAGTGTACAGAGGATGCGAAATTGGAAGTGATCATTACTTAGTACTAAGCAATGATCACTTAGTACTAAAGAACAGTATGTAAGAAAGTTTTCAAAAGAATTAAAGTTTAGCACTTTTACAGGTAAATTTTAGACTCAACTATGCAAACTTTATTGAAGAAAAGTTGCAGGATAGAAAAATAAGAACACCACTGTGGGCACAAGAAGCTAAAGAAAAGCTCCAGGAAAAGAAGAAAGCAAACCAAAAATTTCTAGCAAATGAGTCATCAGATGCCCTAAAAGAATACAGAAAAAAATGTAAGTGAGCAAAGCTATGAATATTGTTTGAAAAGTTTGGTAAAAAATAAGTTAAACACATTTTTTTTGGAAAAAATCACCTTTATTTCTCAACAGTCTCCATCGAGGTCTACACATTTGGTCCAGTGAGTTTCAAATTTTTTCATCCTATCTAAAAAGTAGGATTTGTCAAATCATGCAAAATAGTCATTGACAGCCTTGATGACATCCTCGTTCAAAGAAAATTTTTTCTCACCGAGCAAAATTTTTAAGTTTGGGAACAAGAAGTCATACGAGGCCAAGTCCATTGAATACGATGGATGTGGAACCAATTCGAACCTCAATTCATGCAATTTTGCCATTGCAATAGCTAACGTGTGGGATATGTATTGTCTTGATGAAAGAGCACTTTTTTGTGTGCCAATGTTGGCAGTTTTTTCTTTTAAATGTTTTTCTTTTAAATGGTCCAACAACGATGCATAATAGACTCCTGTTATTGTCTTACCCTTTTCCATATAGTCTATCATGATAATTCCTAAAAACAGTGGCCATCACATTCCCAGCTGACAAAACAGTCTTCGCTTTTTTCAGTGCTCTTTCACCGGGCATTGTCCACTGTTTTGACTGCTGCTTGGACTCAGGTGTGTAGTAGTGGATCCAAGCTCAATCTATAGTTATGAATTGACACAAAAAATCCTGCAAATTGCAATTAAACATCACCAAATACTGTATTGAAATGTCTTTTCACATGTGTTTTGATCGACAGTCAACAGTTGTGGCACCCATCGCGCACACAGCCTCTTGATGTGCAATTTTCTGTGCAGGATATTGTACACCCATTCGGTTGAGATGCCTAGAATCTCAGCAACTTTGCACACTTTCACTTGGTGGTCTTCCATAATGATACCATGGATTTTGTCAATCATTTCCTTCGTAGTGACCTCAGGCGGGTGTCTGGAGCGCACTTCATCTTCAATGGATTTATGACCACGTTTAAACTCATTTATCTAAAAATTAATAGTCTTTAATGCTGGTGCAGATTTCCCATGAACTGCATGTAACTCAGCATTGATATGCGCACTCATCCACTTCTTCAAATAAAAGTGTTTTATCATTGCATGAAACTCGTCAGTCTCCATTTTTATGAAAAATGTGAACACGACCACTTTAAATGTTTGCCAAACAAGAACTACACATCGCACGTGGCTAAAATTTTGCCAGGGGTCATGAAAAGATGATACGTGCCAACAGCGGTATATATGAATGAATTGTGTTGCCGTCTATTGGAAATTTACCAAACTTTTCAAATCGTATGTGTAAAAGTAGCTAAACAATAGTCATGGGAAGATGGTAAGAATATGGAAAATAAATATCAGGCAGGTGGCAAAATGTTCTGGAGGCTATTGAAGAAGTTTATCAATGGAGAAGATACTACTGTAAAAGGATTCAAAGATGATAAAAGTGACATTAAAACTGAAGAGAGGGATATCCTAGATATCTGGAGTGATTACTTTGAAAGACTGTTAAACAAACCAAGCAGCGACAAAACCATACTAGAAAATTTTCAAGGAATTCAAAGAGTACATATCAATACTTTGAGGCAGAAAAAGCCATCAAAACCCTGAAATGTGGAAAGGTAGCTGGAGTAGATGATATTCAACCAGAAATGCTTAAGTATGGTGGTATAAAAGTTTTGCAGTGTCTACAGTGCATAATCAGAGAGGCTGGACAGAATGTCAAATTCCCAATGATTGGAATAGAGCTCTCATAGTACCATCTATAAAAAAGGGGACAAATGCTGAATGTGAGAATTACAGAGGAATTTCTCTACTGCATATTCAGGTAAGATTTATGCAAGAATACTTGAAAAGAGGTTGAGAAAATTTGTGGAAGAGAAACTTGGAGAAGAATAAGCAGGGTTCAGGCCAAATAGAGGTTGTCAAGATCAGATTTTCACTTTAAGACAAATAGTTGAGAAGTCACAGGAATGTGACAAGGATCTGTCACATGTCTACTTAAGTTTACAGATCTGGAAAAGGCATACAACAAGGTGTCCATAGAAAAGCTTTTCAAAACACTACAATTATATAGGGTCAATGGAACATTATACAGAGCAATCCATAGTTCTGTATTTAAGTTGTCAGTCAGCAATCAGAATTGAAGGAAATACAGGAAGGTTTGATGTCAAATCAGGGGTAAGACAAGGATGAACATTATATCCACTCTCATCCATCATCTATATGGATCACATTATGAAAGAAAGTAGCATTAGGCCTGATATTAGAATTGGAGCTGTCAAACTTAGCTTTTTGCAGATGATGTACTCCTAAATACATCTATAGATACAGTCATTAGACAGACACCACATCTGTCTAATGACATCTCATGTATGATTTTATAAATTAAGTTTTTTGTATGACATTGTAAATTTATACATATAATTTATTCTGCACTCTTATATTTACATTTCTTCAGTGAAATGATATTGTGATTAGCAGTGTAACATCATGAAGCATGTTCTAATTTTGAGTGATCACTTGTTTGTATTCTATCTTATAAGAAGCTGTTTTCTGTCAAGCCATTGATGATAGTTTGTTATTTTCAAATTGAAATATCTGGCAGTATATTTAAATATACTTTTTCTTGTGCTAATGTGTAAATAAGCCAGCCTGGTTGGCCGAGTGGTTAGCATATCCGTTGCTCTGTGGGTTCGAATCCCGCGATGGGCATGTATGTTTGTGAAAATACCAGTGGTAGTGGTGGGCGGTAGATGGCGTTGGTGTAGTTGGTGGATTGTGGGTGGTGGAGATAGTTATAGAGTAGGTGCCCTCTCTTGATGAGTCTTTGGATTCCCTGGAGGTGTCAAGTAATAATAATAATAATTCTTAGTAACCTGTTGCATTGTTCTAACTCTGAAATATGTAAATGATAAATGTTGTGGGTTTTTCAATTCAGAAGAATCAATGCCTTCTTTTGGGCAGAATGGCTATAAAGTGCAGATTCCATTCCTCTAGGACATGAGAGTCTCAGAAAAGAGTTTAGATACAATGTCTGAAACTAGCATTGCATATATATATATATCTATATATATATATTAGAATGTCAAACTTATAAATTGTGTCATCTGTTTATTTATTTTTAAAATCATCTCATTAAAATCATCTCTGATTAAGTTTCCAGTTGAATAAAGTGAGCTAGAAACATAATCAAAGATGATCAGAGCTAATGTACAGATGCCTTTAGAAGCTACTCTGAAGTTTTTTTTTTTTTTTACTCCATGAAGATCTGTTAATAATAATAATAATAATAATAATAATAATAATAATAACATAACACTTGTTTATCATAGGCAAATCTGTTTCTAAAAGTTCTTTCTAGTGGTGTTTGTCTGTTGTTCTGTTCCAGGCAAAATTAAGGAAATATTTTCTTTCTTTTCCAGTCAGAAGTAGCTACAGAAGCTAATGCCAATGCTCATAGCATTATTATTATTATTTGACACCTCCAGGGAGTCCAAGGACTCATCGAGGGAGGGCACCTACACTATAACTTTGTTGTCCCCATTCAATCACAACTGACTGCAAGTACATCAATGCCATCTACCGCAAACAACCACCACTGGTATTTCCATGCCCACAGCGGGATTCAAACCCACAGCCTTTGGGCTGGAGAGCGGATACGCTATCCACTCGGCTAACTTCTTAGCATTCTAAGAAGTTAGCCGAGTGCTTCTTAAGCAGGGCTTCAACTGAAATCCATTATGGTCCAAGTTTGATGTATAAAAAAATGTGCCTACCTTCCTTTTTCATAATTTTTAGAACAACTTTGGTGATAGTTAATCTGGTTATAGATGAAACAATTTGGATATCATAGAAAATCTTGCATGTATTGCAATGAACCAAGTACAGAGAAAGCAAGAAATAGAGAAATTCCCTATCCATATCATAAACATTCTTATCATTAATACAAGCATAAAAAATGTGCATTATCACTCACATGCATCTAATCAGAGACCTATTATTTTTACAGAATCTCAACAGTCAGGTTGCTTATCAACTATATATCTTGAGTGGAACTGAAGTTAATGGATATAGTATTTTTAGGGAAGACAGAAATTATAAAAAAGGAAGGTGTGTGTTACTGATGATAGCAAATGAGTTGTGTCCATGTAGGTCTGTGGAAGGAGGGGATAAAAATGAGAGTATTTGGAAAGTATATGGTGTGAAATAAGTGTTACTAGAGAGAGAGAGAGAGAGATTTAGTGGCGGTGTGCTACAGATCTGGGAATAATGAATGAGATGAGAAAGAAATGTAGAGGCAAATTAGTTGAGCTAGGAAAAAAGTGTTTGTAATGATGAGGAATTTCAATTTTTGAAATATAAATTGGAAAGAAGAAATAGCTTATGGGAGAAAGAAAAAAGAATTTCTTGAGTTCTTAAGGGATCACTATCTCATGTATTTGGTGATGGAAGGAACTCGTGGGCATAATATACTAGATTTACTGAAAACATTGGATAATATAATTGTTAACAACATATCAACATTGCCACCAGTTGGTGAAGTGATCATATAATCCTGACCTGGGAGGTGTGAAAGCATGAAGAGGCATTCAGAGTAAAAGGATACATGTGGAACTACAAGGCAGGAGATTATGGAAAATACAGAAAGCAGCTTTGAAGGAGTTCCATGGGAAAAAGAACTTGAAGAAAAAGAAATTAATATGGCGTGGATCATAGTTGAGAAGTATTTGATGATGGCAATAACAGACTGTGTCCTAAATCAAAAACGATTAACAAAATAGGTGTTAAATGGATGAATAGGGAAATTAAGCAGGAATTGCAGCAGAAGAAGCAGATTATGGAGAAAATATAAAAAGTTCAAAGATGTTAGCAGTTGCATGAAATCTATAAAGTGCAGGCAAGAAGAGTGACAAGCATAACAAGAAAGGTGAAATTAGATTATGAAAGGAGACTAGCAAAACGGGCTAAGAAAAATCCCAGAGAGTTTTTCTATTATGCAGCTAGCAAAAGAAAAAATGATTATGGGAAGATAACTCTGCTGAATAGAGATGGCACAAGGAAGGAGTTATTGTGGAGTTCTTCAGTGATCATTTTGCTAAGGTTTTTTCATACTGATGGTAATGATACTATTCTAAGGAAACAGGAAGTTGAGAAATCAACACTCGAACCCAGTTCCTTGAAGGTGAATGAGGTAGAGGTCTATGATTGTTTAAGTCATCTTGATGTGAATGAGACTATTGGACTAGATGGAATTTCACCACATGTTATGAAAGAATGTGCTAAGGAACCAACATTTCCATTGAGATGGTTGTTTAATGAGAGTGTAGTGTCCTCAATAATCCCTAATGAGTGGAAAGAGGGCAAGATTGTTCCATTGCATAAAGGTGGAAACAAAACAGATGTTTCAAATTACAAAACCAGTTTGCATTTCTGGAGTGGTTGTTAAGATCTTGGAGAAATTAGTTAGGAAGAGAATACAGGACTGGGTAGAAAAGGAAAGGATTCTGTATAGAGGTCAACATAGATTTGTTAAAGGGAGTTCTTGTTTTACAAATCTACTTATATTTTATAATAAGGTGACTGCAGTTCTGGATAGGAGTGATTCATATATAGTGCTACTTATGGATTTTACAAAGGCATTTGACAGGCTGCTGCTATAGGCGAGGGGGGTATAGGGGAGATATTGGTTGCTGCTATAGGTGAGGGGGGTATAGGGGAGATATTGAATTCATGCATCAGCAAATTAGTGCAATGAGTGCAGGGTTAGTGATTATGGGGAATTTTAATTATGGTGATATCAGTTGGGAGGAAATATCACGTGGCAAAAAGGAAATGGAATTCATACATCAGCTATGCGATAATTACTTGAAACAGCACATAGCTGAAAGGACACAGGGGTATGAGAGTGTTGGACCTGGTCATTGGTTCAGAGGATATAGGTGTCATCATTACCTATATCCTCTGAACCAATGACCAGGTCAAACACTCTCCATAATTCTCCATAATGTTTTCTTTTTTTGCAGATCAAGCTTGATACTACTACTCATCTATCTAAAGTCTACCTTGTTTGTCTTCCTGACCATGGGGAAAAAATCTGCTATTGCCTTCCTCAGATACTCACTGATTTTATCCCATGCACTGCTAATATCTTTCCTCTGCAATATATTCTGCCGTGGGACTGCTGCAAGCTCACTCTAAAGCTTGTTATAATTGCCTAACCTGTAGTTCCATATATACCCCTTCTTAAGAGAGAGAGAGAGAGAGAGAGAAATCCACAAATGTTGCAACCTCCCAAGTCAATACCTCATGATTGCTCTCACCAATTGATTTGAAAGGTTGCAAAATTTGTGGATTTCTCTCTCTCTCTCTTAAGAAGGGGTATATATGGAACTACAGGTTAGGCAATTATAACAAGTTTTGGAGTGAGCTTGCAGCAGTCCCACGACAGAATATATTGCAGGGGAAAGATGTTAGCAGTGCATGGGATAAAATCAGTGAGTATCTGAGGAAGGCAATAGCAGATTTTTTCCCCATGGTCAGGAAGACAAACAAGGTAGACTTTAGATAGATGAGTAGTAGTATCCAGCTTGATCTGCAAAAAAAGAAAACGTTATGGAGAATTTACAAGGAGAAAGGTGATCAGTACACCCATGAGCAGTACAAGGCTCAAACTAGGAAGGTTACCAGCATAGTAAGAAAAGCTAAATCAGATTACGAGAAGACCTTAGCCAAGGAGATCAAGGTAATCCCAAAGAGTTCTTCCGCTATGGGGCAAGTAAAAGGAAGAATGACTTCGGAAGGATAACCTTAGTGGGTGTTGATGGTATCGAGGTGACCAATTCAGATGTAATAGTAGTGTGAGTGATCACTTTTCAAAAGTCTATCACCCAAGTGAGAATATCTCTGTACCTGTAGCAATAACTAATGTGAGAATTGAAGTTAAGAAATCAGAGGTACTTAGTATATTGCAAAATTTAAATGCGAACACTGCTGTAGGTTTACATGAAATATCAGCTCAGGTGTTGCGTGAATGTGCAAAGGAATTGTAAACGCCTCCTACGTGGTTATCTAACTTAAGTTTGAACTCTGTTATGATCCCTAGGGAGTGGAAGGAAGGCAAAGTAGTTCCTTTGCATAAAGGTCTATCACCCAAGTGAGAATATCTCTGTACCTGTAGCAATGTGAGAAATGTAAGTTAAGAAATCAGAGGTACTTGGTATATTGCAAAATTTAAATGCGAACACTGCTGTAGGTTTAGATGAAATATCAGCTCGGGTGTTGCATGAATGTGCAAAGGAATTGTCAACCCCTCTTACGTGGTTATCTAACTTAAGTTTGAACTCTGTTATGATCCCTAGGGAGTGGAAGGAAGGCAAAGTAGTTCCTTTGCATAAAGGTCTATCACCCAAGTGAGAATATCTCTGTACCTGTAACAATAACTAATGTGAGAATTGAAGTTAAGAAATCAGAGGTACTTAGTATATTGCAAAATTTAAATGCGAATACTGCTGTAGGTTTAGATGGAATATCAGCTCTGGTGTTGCGTGAATGTGCAAAGGAATTGTCAACGCCTCTTACTTAGTTATCTAACTTAAATTTGAACTCTGGCATGGTCCCTAGGGAGTGGAAGGAAGGCAAAGTAGTTCCTTTGCATAAAGGTGGCTCTAAAACTGTGGTAGTTAATTACAGACCAATCACCATCTCAGGAGTAGTGGTAAAAGTATTGGAAAAGTTGGTTAAAGGCAAAATTCAAGAATGGGTGGATCGGGATATGATACTCTATAGGGGCCAACATGGTTTTGTTAAAGGTCGATCCTGCCTTAGCAATTCATTAGTTTTTTATAATAGAATGACATCTAAGTTGGACAAAGGAAATGGCTACACAGTGGTACTTCTGGATTTTGCTAAGGCTTTTGACAGGATACTCCATGGAAGACTGTTGTACAAATTGGAGCAAATGAGGATGGATACTAAACTGGTGATATGGATAGTAGAATGGCTCAGAGAGAGATACCAGAAGGTGGTGTATGGAGGAGCTGAGTCCAGGATGAGGCAGGTGACCAGTGGCGTGCCTCAGGGCTCTGTGCTTGGGCCATTGTTGTTTATTTGTATATATAGGAAATGGCTTAAAGGGAGATATTCAGTTCTTTGCTGATGATGCAAAGTTGGGTAGTGCAATAAAAAATCAAGCTGATGTTGAGAGTTTGAAGGATGATTTAAATAAGCTGGTAGAATGGGCAAAAGGAAATGGATGTTAGTTCAATTTGGGAAAGTGTAAAGTTATGCATTTTGGGATTAAAAGATTACCAGCTGTGTACTACATTGATTGACCAGTACTCCAAGAGATTGATGAGGCTAGAGACTTAGGCATGTTGGTAGATAAGGAGATGAAGTTCAGGGGACACATTGCTAAGGTGTCCAAGACTGCACATAGGATTACTTGGTTATTGAGGAACACACTAACATCCAGAGATAAAGAGGTTATTATTCCCCTTTATAAAGCATTGATACTTCCACATTTGGATTACTCTGCTCAGGTTTGGTCACCTGGATTCCTTGGAGATGAGAAGGTTGTGGAAAGGGTTCAGAGTAGAGTGACTAAGTTGGTGAGTGATGTAAAAAAATGCTCACTACTTTGATAGATTGAGAGTTTGTGGATTGCAGAGGTTGGTTGATGGGTGGAGAAGAGGAGATATGATAGAAACATTTAAATTACTAAAAGGTTTTATAAGATTGATGGAGGGGAAATGTTTCAGCTGTGTGATAGTGATGGAAGAACAAGAGGTCATCCCTGGAAATTATGGAAAAGTGTAGTTAACAAGGGTGTGAGAAAGAGGTTTTTTGCCTGGAGGGTGGTGGATGAGTGGAATGCTTTGCCTGACTCAGTTGTGAGTTCTTCGTCTATAAATGAATTCAAGAAGAGATATGATAGATATTGTTTTGATAGTTTAGGTCTCCTGCGATGAGTCTACTGACTCCATGGAGATACCTATAATAATAATAATAATCAACTGGGAAAAAAAAGGAACAGCAGAAAAATTTTATTTTTTCAAGAAGGAAAAAAAAAATTGTGATCTAGTTCTACATAGTATAATTCACTGTTTAGTGATCAGTTTATACCCTGTCCATCTGTACTCATTTTTATATTGCTTTGAAAATGCTCCAACTCTCTTCAGCTGCATCAGAAAACTAATCAAATCAGTCAGGCGTATTCTTAATTTTTATGTATACTGCATATTGTATATTGGAGATGTTGTATTACAGGTGGAGAAAGTGTGTGTGATCTTAGGATATTGGTGAATAAAGAATTGAAGTTCAAGGGACATATTTCAAAAACGATAAAAACACACAAAGAAATGCCAGTATACTAAGGAAAACACTGACAATTGATAAAGATGTACATTACACTGTACAAAGTATTGTACAGTGAATGATCTGGTCACCCAGGTTCCTAGGTGTTTCTAGGTGAGAAGCAAGCTCTTGAAAAAAATTCAGAGATGAATAACAAAAGCAATATTGGGATTATGAAATACTCACTATGAAGACAGGTTGAAAGAATGCAATATCTGCAAATTACAGATATTATTATTATTATTATTATTATACCCCTGAGACCTCATGGAGTCAAAGACTCATCTGGGAGGTCCTTTTATCACACACACACACAGCTCATCATACCGTGTCTTAAACACATTCAAACTCCTTACAGACACTACACTCACAGGCAAGGCATTGCAATCATTTACAACTCTGTATGAAAAAAACCTGCCTCTCACTCCCCTACTCACATCCTCTTGTAGGTCTCTATCATATCTTCCCTCTTCCTCCTGTCCACCAGACTCTGCAAATTACATCTTCTCAATCTTTCCTTATACTCGACATTCCAGAGGTCAGAAACTTAGTCAGTTGACTTTGGACCCTTTCCAACATCTCTTCATCCTTCTGAAACCAGGTGGCCAAATCTGGGCACAATAGGCCATATGATTGAGACTTATTGTTAAGGGGTGCTTATCAAATAGATACCAAGGATATTTTTCAAAAGGCTGAAGAAGAGAAGGGGATAGAGACAAGAGGTCATTCTTGGAAGTTGTATAAAGGTCATAAAGAATTGATCAATGAGATTTGAAGAGCATAAGATGGAGAAGGTACAGAGGCAGATCATCAAATATCAGGACTCTACAGTCTTAGTTATGAGGATAGATAACTGAGGGCAAGCAAACTACAGAGTTTGGTGGATAGAAGACAAAGGAGTGATATTATTATTATTATTAACATCAGACTTCCATGGAGTCAGAGACGCATCATGGGAGGAACACACCAATGCACACAATGCTTATCCAACCATGCCTTAAAATGATTCGATGTCACTACATTCACAACACACTCAGCAATGCATCTCACTCACCAACCACTCTCTAAGCAAAGAACCTTTATCTCACTCCTCTGCTCAAAACCCTCTTTATACAGTTTACAGTAATGGCATCTTGATTAGACATTTTAACCATTGAGAGGAATTTACAGGATTGACAAAGAAGAGATTTTTCATATAGTAGAACAAGGGAGATGAGCAAAGACAAGAGGCCATCCCTGGAAGCTACAAAAGGAGGTCATGAGTAGGAGGATAAGAAGTGGCCTTTATGCATGGAGAGTGGATGGACCATGAAATTCATTGCCTGATAGAGTGGTAAATGTGCAGATGGTAAATGAGTTTAAGGTGTAGTATGATAGATTACGGTCTAAGATGGGCCTTCCATGATGAGTCTTATGACTCCATGGAGGTACAGAATAATAATAATAACAATGCTCTGTTCTTGTCTTATGAATTGTCTTCAGATATTTTCATAGGTGCTGCTCTACTAGCTGGCTACCATAATTTTCTTCCATATTCCTCTTAGAATGTAAAAACAAAAGCATCTGCTGTGTCAACATTGACCCATCATTCAGCTTCAAATTAATAGAATCAGCTTTGCAAATTCGTAATGGCAAATTCAATAAACACTGATATGCTTTATTTTTTTCTACCTAAACACCACCTGACACACTGACAACATTTTTGTGCTATAGATTTCTTGTATTATAGATTTGGAAAATTAAAAATTTTCTCACCTTAGAGTTTTTAAAAACCAGAAAGAAAATAAAAAGTGTACTCCATTATTAGCATTATTTCTAGGAGTTGTTTGGTTTTTGCTGATGTTACTGCCTGTTTCAAAGATGCATTACATGCTGAAAAATGAAAATGAAACTGAAACTGAAATGAAAAATGAGACCTGACTAACAGAAGATTTTTTTAGGAGTAAAAAGTAGTGGGTGCAATCAGAGAAAAAAAAAAGACAGAATGGGTAGAGGAGTATTGCTAATGACTGCAGTGGAATTATATACAGCCAGAATTGGTCTCCACTGAAGGTGGTAGCATTAATAATACAGGCAATAAATTATTATTATTATTATTGCACCCTCCATGGAGAAGGTAGACACATCATAGGAGATTCATTCAACTGACAATATATTTATCATACTGAATTGTAAAATCGTTAACATTCCATGCATTAACAACATATTCTGGTAATGCATTTCATTCGCTAACAATTCCGCACGTAAAAATCTACTTCTCACACTCCTCTTCATAACACTCTTACATAACTTCCAAGGATGGCCTCTGGTTTCCCCCCCACCCTCTTCCCTTCGAATCTTTTTATATTCCATCTGGATTAATCTGATAAAATCCTCTCACTAACTTAAATCTCTCTATCATATCATATCATATCACCTCTTTTTTTGCAATCACTGAAAACCAGGTGACCAAATTTGAGCACAATAGTCTGGGTATAGTCTTACTAGTGCTTTATATAGTGGTACAACCACTTCTTTATCTCTATGTGTTAGAGCACTTCTTATCATAGCAAGATTATGATTATGCAGTCTTTGCAACACTAGCAATATGCCTTCTAAACTTCAGTCTACTATCAAGTATCACTCCCAAATCTTGAATCTCATCCACTTTCTTCAGTACAGCATTGTCAATATAGTACACAGCCTTATATTTCTGCACTCCAAAATGCAACACCTTGCACTTATTAATATTAAAATTATAACCCCACTCCTTTGTTCAAGTTAAAAGTCTATTCAAATCTTCATGAAGGGAATTAATATCAATAGTACTACTTATAATCTCCCCAACTTTGCATCATCAGCAAACAACTGAAGATCCCCAGTTAGTCAACATGATATATAATTTACAAACAAGCTAAACGGCAGGGGAAAAAGAACAGATCCTAGGGATGCCACTGGTTATCCTCCTTTTTTGAGACACTTTCTTAACAATATGTTAAGAAAGCCAATCTCTGGTCCATTTAACCAATATACTTTCTATCCACATCCTCTGCAGCTTGCACACCAACTTATCATGTAGTAATCTATCAAATGCTTTTGCAAAGTCCAAGAATATCATTGTATATGATTCTCCCTCATCTAACACACTCGTTATCTTGTTATAAAATGCAAGTAAATTGCTAAAACAAGACCTACCCTTTACAAATCCATACTGACTATCATAAAAAATACCAGGCCTATCAACCCTATCTTGTATTCTGTTCCTAACCAATCTCTTCAACACCTTGACTACAACTGTAGTTATACAAACTGTTTCATAATTGAAACTTCTGTCCTAGAACCATGTTTATAGAGTGATAATATTTTGTCTTCTTTCCACTCCTTAGGAACCCTACCCATTGGCAAGACTTTCATTAACTAACCAGGTCAAGAGCATAGCTAACTATTGTGCACATTCCTAACTATATAGCTAACTATTGTGCACAATGAATGACACATTCCTTAAAATACATGTCATCCATTCCCACAGCCTTATTAACATCTAACCAATCAATTGCTGATTACCTTAGATTCTTTTGCTTACAATCTTGTGATACTTGCCTCCCATCTATATATTGCCCCGCATCATTTATACCAGTATGATATACACTGATAAAGCGCTCATTCAATAATTCCAGTATATCCTTTGCAACTGTTAGTCTGCTGCCATGAATATCCACCAGTATCAACCAGCCATAATTATTCTTCCTCTTTCTTGCCATATAGCAGAAAAATTCCCTTGAGTTAACCTTGGCCTGACCAGTCAATCTCCTCTCATACTGCACTTTTTCTTTTTTTATCATGCTTGTCATCTTTCTAGCCTGTACTTTATACTTTTCATGGTGGATCCGATCACAAGTCTTGTACCTCTTCCACAGCATTTTCTTTCTAACACACACACCTACTCTATTACTATAACCAAGTGAAAAAACTTTCAACTTCAATTTCTACTCTTGATATCACATTCTCCTCAGACAACCAAGTTTCACTTATTCCAGTTATCTTTGTCATACTGACTGAGGCTAATTAGTAGGAGTCAGAGACAAGATAAAATACACAGCTAGATGCATATTGAGATCAGGATCATCTTAAGAGGATCAAACTAATCAAAAAGATAACTCTTATGGACACGTGTAGTAGTAGTATTATAAGCAATTTCAGTTAGTGGATATTTGAATGGAGGAGGAGAAAGCAGACACAGTGAGAAAAAGAGAATTTATAGACTGTGGGATAACTACCTCAGGAAAATAGTTTGATTTCATTTATAGTCTCAACACATGAATGATTTCTTAGTAGAGGAATAACAACATAATTCCATGATGCATTGGCATAGCTAAGACTCTTCTTAGCTGTGTCAAAATGATTTGTATTTCCAAGTATTTGTTGATGTTGACTAGTTGGGAATAATGCAATTCCCAACCAGTTTTCCCAGTATCTAGATGATCATACAGACGAATCAGTATTTATTTGTATGGTCATCTAGATATTGGGAAAACTGGTTGGGAATTGCATCCAAAGGTTTGGGAAGATAGCACTATGATCCTCAATAGAGAGCAGTATAGTTTTGTTATGGGTAGATTTAGAATGACAGCAGAGCTGAATAAGGGAAATGGATATACCATGATACTTATGAAATCTGAAAAGGTATTCAACTGGTTTCCACATGCAATTTGTTATACAAACTCAAAGCAATGGTTGTGCAAAATAGATTTATAACATGAATAGGAGCATGACAAATTGCCAGGTGTCAGATCAAGTAATGAGTATAAGAGAAGGAAGTTGACCAGTGAAGCACCTTAGGATTCAGTACTTTAGCTATTTTTGTTTAACTTTTTATGAATGATACTGTGCCGGCCTGTTAATGATACTATGATCCTGGAAGGGGGGGGGGGGTTGGAAGGAAGGATTTCCAAGTATTTGTTGATGACACTAAGTCAGGGAGATTGTTAAGAGATATAGATGATATAGAATTTCTGCAAGCTGACTTGCACAGATTACTATTATTATTATTATTACATGACACCTCCAAGGAGTCTAAAGACTTATTGCAGGAGGGCACCTACTCTACAACTCTTTGTCTCCACCACTTAATTCACCGATTACAGTGACCCTCAGCTACCATTATCATCTATACTAAAGCCATCTACTGCCCACCACCACCACCAACACTAGATTGTTCTCAAGATTTGTCTGTATGTGGGATGAAAAACCCGAGTTTCTAAGAGAAAAAAACCCTACTACTTCCATATGAGATTGGCTAACTCACCTTCAGTTGAAAAAAACCCACATAAAGATTCCTCTCATCACAACGAGAATCGAAATTAGGCCTTTTCCAATCGAAGGGTGCAATGTACCATTGTTCTTCCAATTGCACTACAGAAAGTATAATAAATGTCAGTTTAATGCTGCTCAACATAACATTATTTTTGCATTTTGGAGGGAGAGCAATTCAGGCAATGAAGGTCTGAATTGCTCTCATTAACATTAGATTAACTGAAGACAGGTGCCATCAACATAAGAAGTGGAAAGAAAACTGAACTGGTAAGAGAAGTAGAGAAGTACCACATGGACATGATATGGTTACTGTAAAAAAATGATTTCTCTTATATGTCTAGCTCCCATTGATGCGGAAGCTGATTATTCTGTTTTTGGTGATTCTTGTCTCCATGACAGCACAAGTTCCTCAGTGTTCCCTCCCCACTTTCCTGGAAGCTCTCCATCAGGCACAGTAAGTTGATTATTTCCTTTCTTTTTGCTGTGATTGTGAAGCCACAGACTGGATGCACCCAGTCTGTGACCCTTTTTTGAGCAGGATTTCTTTGCAGGCACTTCTAGTCTGGGATCTTTCTTTCTCTCTTCTTGCTGGCACTCTCAAACAGACAGTGCAAGATTACTTTGCTGGCACTAAAATTTTCTTAGTGCGAGATTTCTTGTTGGCACTACTTTCTAATTTAGTGCAGGATATTCGGAGACACTTCTAAAGTATGGAATTTAATCTTTCTTCTTAGAATTTCTTTCAATGCTAGTAGTGAGACATTGACACACTATAGGATTCCAAGGTTTTCAAACCTTTTGTTCAATTTTATTCAAACATAGAGTACATTTAAAGATTTTCTGCATTCCATCCAGAATGAGAACTCTTGAAATTGAGATTCCTGAATCAGAAGAGCCCTGTAGATGTCACTAAAGTAAAAGTTGTAGTTGTAAAGTAAAGTAAAAGTCATGTGTAAAAGTTGGAGTGGAAAACATATGCCTTACAGAGGTGGAAAATACATGGTGGTTGTAACAGATGTCGAAACATGATACAGGCTTTTAAAAGGTTTTGATTCCAAAGACAAGAAATAATGCTGCTCATAATGGTGCAAACGTTTTCTAAATGGGGCAAGATCTCGAACATAAACATATCTTTAGAAGATCCCAAATGGCATTTATAATGATACTATAATGTTAGGGGTAGGGATTTCTAAGTATTCAAGAGAGGTCATGCTTACCATGGAGATGAAGATCTTGTCCCTAATTTGTAGATATTGAGACCCCATGAGTCACTGTGAACTACTCAGGTATCCAGGAGATTTTCTGAATATCATAGTACTGCTTGTCAGATCCTGTGCCTGCATGAGCAGGCACAGGATCTGACAAGCAGTACAAGTACCTCCAATATAAGCAGTAACAAACAATGATATGAAGTTTTATTCCAATTTTTACATCAAGAAGAAGAACTCAACTAGGAATAGGTAATGATACTCTGTTCACAAACCTATTAAAGCTCAACAGATACCCAAGTAGGAGGGATCTTGCCTGGAGGGTTGCTTGTAGTAGCAGGTAGGCTCCTTTATGTGACATATGCCAAAATGTCGACACTCCAGAACATGCCATCTATAGCTGTCCTCTGGTCACAAAAATTTGAGCAAGATTCAGTAAAAAAACAAGAATCCTCACCACTAACAGCCAAAAAAGTGATATCTTTACAGTTTCCTTGATTGATCAGTAAAGCTAACAAAATTTGGATGTTTGATATCAATGAACTTAAAGTTCACTTGTGGAAGGTGAGGAAGGTGAGGAAATCTTCTATACTAAAAAGTTTAACAAAACTGTGATATTCAACACTGTCTTTTACCTGTTTTATTGTTCAACATGAAGGTTTCTCCATACAGAAAGATACACTTGGAGATGAAAAATTCACACAGAAATGGTGTATCCTTCCTATGTTGTGCACCATTCAACAGGGAGAGACCAAATTCTGCCTACACTTGTTCTATCAAACATTCATTTCTCTATTTCTAGTTCATAGGATAACTTCAAGGATGTGTGGATAACAAATCCAGGCAGTGCAGGCCTACTCAAGGCAGTCCGTCCAGAAGCGATTGATCACTCTGGAGACAACCATTCTCAGTTTAGTAAAGAACAAATGCAGTAGAAAACGAAAGGAAATATGAGGAAATGAAAGAATAATTGTGAAGTTTAGTGAGTCAAGTCAAGTTGAGGTGTACACTGGAAATATGAGGAAATGAAAGAATAATTCTGAAGTTTAGCTGAGTCAAGTCAAGCTGAGGTGTACAGCATGATTCAGAATAGATGGGTAACCTCTGTACTAAAACAGCATGGTTTTTCTAGATCAAATTTGTATCGTATCGTTTTCTCTTTTAGCAAAGCACAAACAGAGAAGGAAAGTAAATATGATGAAGTGAAAGAATAATGGTGAAGTTTAGATAAATCGAGTCAAGTTGATGTGTATTGTGTGATTAGAAACAGATGGGACTAAAACAACTTGTACCTGGGAAGTAGAATGACTGTTTTCAGTGGTGGGTTTTTTTGTCTTTCACTGAGACAAGCCACTACTAAATTTCCTGTCCTGGAATGATTCAGGTCTGGAGTGATGAGTTTAGTAGCGATTTTTTATGATCATTCCTCAGTGAGATTTAGTCATCTTGTAGATCATTTAAAGTTTTTGGAATGCTATCTTTGCATATTAACATCCATGAATAAAAGTCAAAATTGGTCTAGGTAGTAGCATTCCTATAATGCATAGTATTATACACACCTGAAAGGATGTGTGCTTTGCATTATGGGATACTAAGAGGTAATTAATGTGAAGTCACTAGCTTCTATATACAGGTAGCCTAGTTGTGAAGTGACTTCATGTGCCAACTTTGTTTGCTTACACTTGGATAAAGGATTAAACAAGAATATAATTTTTTGACATTGTTGATTTAACTTATGACTAAGTGAAAAAACTTTCAACATCATTTCTATATGTCTGATCTTCATTTCCAACTTTGCTGGTTAGATCTCCAACAGGGATCAACTTTTACATTTTTATTGTGTTAGCTTCCTTCCAAAAAATTCCTCATCTTCTTCCTTAGTAGAACTGTCTGTGGAACCTCATAGGCACAAATAAATCTTGTTGTTCTGTGCTGTTTCCCATTTTAATATTTGCCTTGTCATTCAAGAAAATGATCAACATATTTAGTGTTGAATACCATAGCCACTCCTTCTTTTCCCTGAATATAGCAAGATGTATTTGTTGCTCAGAAAAATCATACCTATCTTTGTCTTGGTAATGCCTATAATGTTGATCTGGTACTTATCCAATTCTTCTGCTGGTTTTCCAATGATTTTCTTATGCTGATGATTTTCCAATGATTTTTCTTATGTTGATTGTGAGATCTTGAACTGATGTTGAGTTGGAATTGTTCTGGTAGCTGACTTTTCACTATTCATCCTGGTTCTATAAACAAGGGCCTTGTTTAACTGGGTAATGTTCCAGCCAGCATGAAAATTTATCATGTTGTACCATCATTTTGGGTTTTGGTTTAAGGCAATAAGCAGTGGTATAGCTACAGAGGTGCAGAGGGGGGGGGGGGGCAGTCCACCCTGGGCAGCACTTTGAACTTTTTTGAACTTTTGCAGTTAATTCTAAAATACAGTCTCGAGAACTTGTAATACTACTTGTAATACCAAATATTGTAATACTACTGCGAATTTTCCTCACAATTGCTGTAAGTGTTGCTAGTTGTGAAAGGAGTTTTTCTAAATAAAATTTGATTAAGAATTACTTACATTACTGTGAAATATACTTCGCCAATGTCATCAATGATTTTGCTAACAGAAAAGCAAGAAAAATAACATTTTAGAATGTTGAAATTAAAGTTTTACTTCAAAAATAAACATATATATAATATTGTGTTTTAATTTATTTCCCTATAAAACACAATATTATATATTGTGTTTTAATTATATACGTCGTTTTGACTTTTTGTAATATTTTTATGTATTGAGAGGGGTGGCAAACTCTGGGAATGCCCCAGGTGGCAACAGCTCTAGCTACACCACTGCCAATAAGAATATAATTTGGTCAGCTAAATTCCAAATTGCCAGTCCATCCTCATTTGTTCAGTATACTGATGGAAAATTCTATTCTTGTTTTATTCCTTTATCTAAAAGTAAGAAAACAAAGTTTGTACATGAAGTATCTTCATGTCCACATAGAGACAGTATTGTACACATATAGTATGGGAATTGTAAAGTACAATAGATGCAAGTGAGATTTTACATCATATAGAACTTATAGTATAAGCAGGTAGACTTTGGTTATAAGATTTGTGAGGTTTAATTTTTACTCATGACATACTGTTAGTATACAGAATTGGCTACCATTGCATGTTCTGAGTGCATGTTTACTAAATGTACTCAAAGAGAGATATGATAGTTATCTATATATGAGTGACTAAAAATGATCTTCCATTGATGAGTCCTTGGACTCCCCCTAGAGGAGCCATAAAGTTTTTTTCTTCTTTCCTAGCAGAAGATACATAAATACATATGTATTTTAATTTAGTTATGTAGTTCAGGAATCACAGATTCTTCAAAATATCTTTATTAATAACTGATTTCACACAAATATTCAAGGATATTATACACACTACCTGTTATTCATTATTATACAGTTTATACTAATTATCAATCTACTTAAAATATTTTTCTTTGTAACTTACCACTTATTTGGACTTTGATAATTGCAGAATCTACACCTAATTCATTTTCTGCTACAAGTCTGTAAGGACCACTGTCCATATTGGTCACATCACGAATTGTCAAAATTGCATGGCGCTCTGCAACTTGAACATCATAATGACTTCCACTTTCAATCTCTTCACCTTCTCGAGACCACTTCAGTTTAGGTTTGGGAAATCCAGTAAATGGAATTTTCAACGTAATGTTTTCTCCTCGTTCAAAACAGGCAAGTTCACGGAAACGTGGTGGCACATTTATATGTGGTGGTCCTGCAATTAAAAAAAGTGCAATGAGTGTAATTAAGCTTACTGAACTACACATTTTACATAATGTAATTACTCAGCAATGAAAGCACAACATGCATTTTCTGAATACACAGAAACTAATATACAGTACCACAATGTCCAGTGTTATAACACAAAAATAAATAAGAGCAAATGTATAGCAATGCATGAGCAAGCAAGCAAGTAATATACATTACAATGCTTTGCTTTATGAAAATCTGCTCATATGATGAAGATTTATATGATGCAGTGTTCGCTCATTTGACAGTTTTAGCAACATGACACTGTCTAAATCAACAGATATGCAGTATTCATGAATTCAGCTTATTTATGTCTTTGCTCGCTATATATCTCTCTTTCTGTTTCCGTGTGAATTATAAACTGTTTATTACTATTATTATTATTATTACGTGAACCTCCAAGGAGTCCAAGAGCTCATCACTGGCGGGCACTCTACTCTGCTACACACATATCACCATCTCCCTTACTGCTTAATGCTTATAGCTATCGTTTTATTTTATTGTTATTAATAACTGCAGATAAAATTTAAAGTAAGGGTGCTTTTGTTCCAGTGAAAAAAAAAAAAGGAGTAAACCTATTACTATTACATTATATGCTAAGATTAAAATTATTAAATTTAGTGAAGATGGTGCATTGAGCACTGAGAAAGGCTGTAAGCTAAGTTTACCTCACAATACTGTTGTTGCAGTTGTTTAAAAAAAAAAATAAAATAAAATTCTTTGTGAAGTGAAGAGTGTGCTACACTAGTTAATATACAGTTATCCGTAAACGTGACAATTTTATTGCCAAAATGGAAAAAAACTTTTAATGGCATACATTAATGACCAAATTGGTTGGTTTGATTACAGTTCCACCACATTGGTGGAACTGTACTCCTGGAAATAGACAAAGCTAGAGACTTGGGAGTATCATTGAATAGGGAGTTAAAGTTTAGGGGGCACATAGCAAAAGTGGCTAAAGCAGGTTATTGTCTCTTTATCAAGTCTTGATAAGATCCTGTTTTGACTGTGCGCAGATCTGAGCAGCAGATCTACTGTGCGCAGATCTGAGGAGCAGGATTTCTTGGTGATGAGGAGGAGGTGGGGAGGATCCAGAGGTGAGTGACCAAGATGGTAGCAGATTTATGGAATGAACCTTACATGAACAGGTTGAAGATTTGTGGGTTGCAGAAATTGGTTGATAGGCGGAAAAGGGATGATATGATTGAGACATTCAAATTACTGAAGGGTTTCTATAAGATTAATTCAGAGGATATTTTTGAGAACAGGTATGTTGGTGGGAGAACTAGGGGCTATCCATGGAAATTGCGTAAGAGTGTAGTTAACAAGGGTGTTAGAACTAAGTGTTTTGCTTGGAGAGTAGTGAATGAGTGGAATAGGTTGCCAGAGTCTGTTTTGGGTGCTATGACTGTGAATGAGTTCAAAGTAAAGTAAAGTATGATATATATATACTGTGCAAATGTTGAATATTTCTTGACATGATGTTTAGGTCCTCCTTAGATGAGTCTAAGGACTTCTTGGAGTTCCCCATAATAATAATAAAAGTATAATTCCAAGATGGTATAATGCACCAAGTATAATGCCGGTCTGGCTGGCCAAGTGGTTACGCTTTCCAGCCAAAAGGCTGCAAGTTCGAATCCCGCCACGGGCATGGATGCTTGTGAGTATCCGTAGAAATACTAGTGATGGTGGTGGGCGGTAGATGGCGTTGGTGTAGTTGCAGTCAGTTGGTGGATTGAGCAGTGAGACAGAGCTGTAGAGCAGGTACCCTCCCTCGATGAGTTCTTGGATTCCCTGGAGGTGTCAAATAATAAAAATAATAAAAGATCTAGTTTAAATGCTAGTTTTATATTTTTCTTACATTTCTTTATATTTCATCTATGTAGTAGCTATTTGGTATTTTGATATATGTTAGTTACTGCAGCAAGCAGCTGATTTGGAATGTTTAGCTTCTTGAGTGTGGTCCACAGCTTGTTCCTTAAGACTCTATCAAAGGCTTTCTGGTAATCTACAAATGTTATATGTGTTTATTATTCACAAACTTTATCTTCTACATATGATTTAAGTTTCGAAGTTAGTATTTGTGCATATAACTTATAACCAGTATTTAGATGACTTATTTCTCTGTAGTTCTCACAGTTGCATTTATTGCTTTTTTGATACTCGTATATGTATGTTGGAACAATAATTGCCTTATTCCAAATTTCTGGGAATTTTACGTAATGCCAGATCTTGTTAAATAATTTTAAAGGTAATATTTGAACTATACGGATGCCTACATATTTATCAAGTTCTTTATTTATTCCATCTTTTCCAGGAAATTTTCTTGATTTACTCTGCTAATGGATTGCTTGTTGAATTACTTGTAATGTTATTTCTTCCACTGTATAGTTAATAGTTAACATTATATCAGTTTTAGTTTCATTACTATCTTGCCATAAGTTTCTGAAAAAGTTAAGCCAGATTTTCTCTTTGACTATTTCATTTTCCTTTACCTCTTTATTCATGTTTCTTAGAATTTTGTATGTATTTGGTCTCTTCATTGTAAAATCTCTTTCTACTTTTACTATAAAGTAATTCCATGTTTCTCTATTATTTTTTCTGCATACTTTTTTTCTTTATAATTAATTTCTGTTTCTAGTGATTTTGTGTTTATCTGCTGTTTATGTTTCTTGTCTTTGATTATTATTGCAATGTCCTCAACCCAGTTTCTTATTCCTTTTCTCCTCTTCCATTTACTTTTTTGTTCCAGTACTCAATGTTTGAAATCTTCCCCCTTTTGCCTTCATGCCAACATGCCTGAAGTCTACAAGGCCACATATCAATGGTGGTATGCACAACATCCAACGGAAATGCTGCCACTGATCAGCATTTCCGTTGCAACTTCAGGCTGGCAAGTCATTTCTTGCAGGCTACTCTCTCTTTCTCTCTAGTTCTGATCATAATCCAAATTCCAATGGATTCAGATCAGGACTTCCAGATGGCCAATCAGATGGTGATATATAGTTAGACACATTTACCTCCAACCACTATTGTGCAGTTCTTACCTTGTGTGCAGGAGCTGAGTCCAGTTTGAAGGTTCACATTTACCGTGAAATGAGGTGTTCAGGGGCCATAATCACAGGTTCCAGCACAATGTCTTGATGCACTTTGAGAGATTTTGATCCCTTTCTCACAGAAATGCAACTTGGATATCCCCCCTGCAATATGTCACCCCTCACCAAACCATCACTGATGGAGAGTGATGATCTCTCCGAATCTTGGTTACTACAGCATGTGCTATGCAACCATCTGGGTCCATATATCCAGTTGTTTTGGTCTTTAAATGACTCTTCAGTGGTGAAAATATTCTCATCTGTAAAGAAGATGGGCTTTTGATTTCATCACCTTCTGCCGCATAAGTTGTGGTACTAGGAAATGTTCAGTAATATGAGAATAAGCTTTCATCCTCAGGTCATCAGGTAGCACACCTGATATTGTTCTCTGTGAGACATTCATCTCATGACATCACTCTCTGCATTCTCACAGGATTACGATGAAGGCATGCCTTCACTGCCCTCACAATCTGTTGCATCCTAACACAGCATGGTCTACCTGTTCTTTGGCAGTCATATACGTCTTCTGTATCATTATTATTATTATTATTATTATTATTATTATCTGAGACCTCCAGGGAGTCAAGGACTCATCGAGGGAGGCTGTAAATTACCCAACCCAGCTATCATACCTTCCCTTAAATTCATTTACACTAGATGCACTCACTAACCCTAAGGACAAATTATTCCACTCACTCACTGCTCTCTGAGAGAAAAACGTAGCTCTTACCCCTTTCTTGACTGAGAACAACCTTAACTTCCATGGATGCCCCAGTGTTCTCTCCCCGCCTTCCCTATAATGAAAAATTTCATCATTTGAAATGCTATAACACCCATTCAAAAGTTTATAGACATCTATCATATCACCCTTCTTTCTTCTGTTAACCAGTCTGTAATCCACATACTCGCAATCTGTCCTCATAATCTAAATCCCATTATCTGGATATAATCTTTGTAACTCTTCTTTGCACCCTTTCCATAGCTTCTTTATCTCCTTGAAACCCGGGAGACCAAATCTGCACACAGTAATCCAAGTGTGGTCTTATCAAAGCCTTATAAAGAGGCAAAATTACTTCCTTATCCTTACATGTCCAGGTTCGCTTCAGCATAGAAATTATCCTCTGAGTTGTATTTGCAACTTTTGCTATGTGATCTTTGAACTTTAAATTCTTATCCACCGATACACCAAGATCCCTTGTTTCTTCAGTTTCTTATAGTATAACCCCGCTAATATAATATGCCGCTAGATCTCTAATCATGCCAAAGTGCATAACTTTACACTTACTAACGTTAAACTGAGAGCCATTTTTGTTTGCCCAGATTTCCAGTCTATTGAAATAATTTTGTAATTGCTGAATATCAGTAGCATCCCTGATTGCCCTGCCTATCTTCGCATCATCAGCAAACAATTGCAAATATGATGATAGACCCTGCTTGAAGTCATCAATGTATAGATTGAATAATAATGGCCCATGGACTGAACCCTGAGGTACACCACTTTTTGATATCTGTCTGTTAACCATTCCCTGATCCAAATCAATAGATTATGTTACAGTCCCATATTCTCCAGTTTATGCAACAGCCTATCGTGTGGTATCCTATCAAATGCCTTAGAAAAATCCAACATTATCATAGTGTATCCATTTCCTTTATCCAACTTGGCCATAACATTGTTATAAAATATGAGCAAATTGCTAAAACATGACCTTCCTTTAGTAAACCCATGTTGTTCCCTGCAGAGTATAGAATGATTGTCTACCCATTTCTGTATGCGAGTTCTTACTAACTTCTCTAAAATCTTCACTACCGCACCAGAAATACTAATAGGTCGGTAATTAGACACATCAGTTTTTGCACCACCTTTGGGCAATGGAACTATAATACATTCCTTCCATTCCTGAGCTGAGTCTCAAGTTATACAAATGTGTGAAAGGCCTAGCCAATTCAGCTGAACATTCCTTTAACAAATGGGCAGATATTCCATCTTTCCCTATTGACAAATTCTTATCCAGGTTATGCAAAAGCTCTTCAACCTCATTTTCATGAACCTTTAAATCTTCATCCAACATGGCAGTTGCACTGTGCATCATACTACATACACCTGGTTGATATGTCTTAGTAAAGTGAGCACTCATTAACTGAACAATCTCCTTAGCTTCTGACACTCGTGTACATCTGCATTCAATAAAGTTATTCTTCCACATTCATTCTTTCTTTTGCTTGCAGCATAATGATAAAATTCTTTTGGATTGCCTTTAGCTTGCATGGCCAATTTCTTTTTATACTCTGTTTTAGCTTTTCTCATAATACTCGTTACTTTTCTGGCCTGAGTTTTATATATTTCATAACCCTCTCACTCTTATTCTCACTTGAATGAGTGGCGCTACCGTCGCCGTAGCACGTGGCGGTGAATTTGAGCTGTGCAGAAGAAAGTGATTTTTAATCGGTGAATAGTCCGTTTTTTTCCCGTTTTTATAAGTTTTTGAGTGCTGAATTGTTTCTCTGAATACGAGTGTACTTCAGTGGTTGTTTTTCGGAAGTTAGTTGCTGTCGCGATATAATATATGTTGGTACCGTCAGAATCGAACGCGTAACGGTGGAAGACAAAACGAAGCTAAGTTACTTTGTATTTAGTTATATTTCATTTTATTTAATTATATTAGTACTTAAATGTTCTGATGTTTGTACTTTTTCCCCCTCTTATTTATTAATTGAATAATTATTAAGGATTACGCTACTCGGCAGTAAGGAATGATGGTGGATTCACCAGCAGTCACAAGTGGCGTAACGCCAAGTCCTCCGCCATTTAAGAACTCGATTATTAGCAATATCATAAGGGACTTTGTGGCATGCAGTACTTGCGGCATGTATGCTTCTAAGGAATTACATATGTGGTTTGTTAAAGAGAGTGGAGAGCGTATGTGCGCAAAATGCAGGCAGTTGGAGGAAATAACTACATTAGATATATCGATATCCGACTTTGTTGCTCCAGGAACGGAGAATGAATGTAGGAAGACGAGTAGTATGATAGGAGAGAATGAGAAAATAATGGTTGATAGTGTGGAAGGTGTGAGTGACTGTGGAAGTTTAGGAGATGGTTTTGTTTGGGAGAGTGAATTTAGATTAAGAGTGACTGACCTGCAGCGGGAGATAGATGAGTTGAAAGAGGAGGTGGAATGTCTAGTGAATGAGAGCAGAAGTATGAAAGATAAGATTAGGAGAATGGAAGAGATGAATGCAAGGCGAATCAGAGTAGGAGAGAGAGAGAATTTAAGGAGTATGAGTGAGAGGTATGGGGGTGCTAGAAGAGGAGAGATTGGAAACAGTAGAAGAGAAGGAATGAGAGAGAGGTATGGGAATGCTAGCAGACGAGAGGATGAAAACAGCAGGAGAGACGGAATGAGAGAGAGATATGGAAGTGCTAGAAGAGGAGAGAATGGAAACGGTAGGAGAGATGGAATGAGAGAGAGGTATGGGAATGCTAGAAGACGAGCGGATGGAAACAGTAGTAGGAGAGACAGAATGAGAGAGGGATATGGAAGTGCTAGAAGTGGAGAAAATGGAAACAGTAGGAGAGAGGGAATGAGAGAGATGTATGGGAGTGCTAGAAGAGGAGAGAATGGAAACAGTAGAAAAGAGAGGTATGGGAATGAAAGAAGAGGAGAGAATGGAAACAATAGGAGCGATGGAATGGTAAGAGGTATAATGTATGGTGACTCAATGATCCGTGGTGTTCAGGATAGGATGCGTGAGGAGTGTTTGCCAGGAGGAACAATAGAAAGGGTGGCTATGGCAATTAAGAGAAGTGAAAGGGTGGATGAGATGATTGTGATGGTAGGAACGAATGACTTGAGTGGTAATGTAAGTCGGGCAGCGAGAGATATGAGATTTTTGCTTGAGACTGTACGGAAGAAGACAGAGAGAGGAAAAATAGTGTGCGTGTTGCCTAGGTATGATAATGACGAGCTGAGCAGAAGAGCGGTGATATTGAATGGCATAATAGCGAGAATGTGTGACAAGAGAGGACTGGTATATGTGGATGCTTGGAGTGCGTTTGAGGAAAGAGAGGAGTTGTTTGCGAGAGACCGTTTGCATTTGAATGAGGAAGGACGTAGGCATCTGGAGAGATTGCTGTTCTGAACGAGTCAGTGTGTCCCAGGGAGGATGATAGCAGGGGTGGCCTCTTGTGGGAATGGATACTTGGGAGAAGGGAGACAATGTCAGGTAAGACTGAGCCCAGTGGAGTCTAGAAGGGATAATGCTGGGTATAGAAACAATGGCATTTATATGCTGTATACTAATGCCAGGAGTATCCGGAATAAGGGAGAGGAATTGGTGGTGCAGATAGCATCAGCCTGGCCAAAAATTATTGCGATCACTGAGACGTGGTTGACAGAAGGGGATATAAAAACAGATATAGAAGTCGCTGGGTATAGCATTTTTCGCCAGGATAGGAGGGGAAAGCGTGGTGGTGGGGTGCTGCTTATGATAAGTGATGACCTATGTCCTCTAAGAGTGGAGAATTTGGAAGGTAGTGAGATAAATGATTTTGAGAGCGTATGGTGTGAGGTAGAGGTAGGCAAGACAGGATATTTAGTGGGGTGTTGCTACAGACCCAGGAGCACAGAGGATGGGGACCAGGAGATGTTTAGACAGCTAAGTTTGGCAAGTGCAAGAAGAATGATTGTTATGGGAGATTTTAACTTCAGTAGTATAAATTGGAGAGAGGAAGATGCATGTAACAATAGGGGAATGGAATTTCTAGAATTCTTGAGGGACAAATGTCTTAGGCAACATGTAACAGAGGGAACAAGAGGTTCAAAAATTTTGGATTTGGTTATAGCATCAGAAGAGTTGATAATAACTGAGTTGACGTCTCTCCCACCAGTTGGAGAGAGTGACCATATGGTTTTGACTTGGAAAATGAATAGACATGCAGGAGTATCAAAGAGACGGGAACTTATGTGGAATTATAAGGCAGGTGATTATAATAGTCTTAGACGTCAACTTCGGGAAGTTTCATGGAGGGAGGAATTGGAAGGCCGGGATATCACCAGTGCGTGGGAAATTGTGAAAGAATATTTTTTATCAGCAATGGTAAGTTGTATACCACGAGTGAAGAAGAGGGCGCAATTTGGAGTAAAGTGGATGACAAACAATATTAAACAGGAATTGCATGCGAAAAAGAGGCTATGGAAGAGATATAAGGAGACAGGTGAAGAGAAGATGCATGAAGAATATAAGAGACAGGCCAGAAGAGTGACTCGTGTGGTAAGGAAAGCGAAACTGGAATATGAGAGGAGATTGGCCCTAAGATCCAAAGAAAATCCTAGGGAATTTTTTAGCTATGTGGCCAGTAGGAGGAGAAATGACTGTGGAAGAATGATATTGTGGGATAGAAATGGGAATAGAGTGACTGATGCAGAGGACATAGTGTAATTGTTCAATGAACACTTTATTGGAGTATTTCATCCTAGAGGAGTCAGTTTTAATGCTAGAGGGATAGGACTGGTACGAGGTCTGGAGGTACAGGAGGAGAGTGTGTTTCAGATACTGAGTACTCTGGATGTCAGTAAAGCTGTGGGACTGGATGGTATTTCACCACGAGTTTTGAGAGAATGTGCTAGGGAATTGACAATACCTTTAACGTGGCTTTTCAATGAAAGTCTGGCTTTGGCAAAGGTGCCCAGGGAATGGAAGGAAGGTAAGATAGTGCCATTGCATAAGGGTGGTAACAGACTGGAAGTGTCTAATTATAGGCCAGTCTGTGTGTCATCAGTAGTTGTTAAGATCTTGGAGAAAGTAGTGAGGGACCGTGTACAGCATTGGGCAGATGAGGGTAATGTTATCTGTGAGAATCAACATGGATTTGTGAAAGGACGCTCTTGTTTTAGCAATATGCTAGCCTTTTATAATAAAGTTACAAGAGCATTAGATGAGGGAAAGGCATATACTGCAATTTTCTTAGACTTGGCGAAGGCATTTGACAGGGTGCCACATGATAAGCTGATATTTAAGTTGCAGCACATGGGTCTGGATGTCAGATTTGGTCAACTGGATTCAGGATTGGCTGTCTGATAGGTATCAGAGAGTTGTGTATGGTGGAGCAGTTTCCAGGAGGCAGAGGGTTACAAGTGGGGTCCCACAGGGCTCAGTACTAGGACCTATATTGTTTAACCTTTATATCAATGACATAGCCAGTGGATTGCAGGGGGATATTCAGTTGTTTGCGGATGATGCGAAGCTTGGAAGGATTATTAGTAATAGTGCAGATGTGGTAGCCCTGCAAGAGGATTTAAATAAGCTAGATAGATGGGCAAATGAATGGGGGTCTCAGTTTAATGCAGCAAAATGTAAGGTCTTGAGGTTTGGGAAACATCGATGGGATGCTGCATACTCTATGGGAGGAGTTATACTGGAGGAAGTAGGGGAGACAAGAGATCTGGGGTTGATGATTGATAGAAACCTGAAGTTTAGGGGACATATTGCAAAGTTGGTGAAGGTAACACAGAGGATTGCTGCTATTATGAGAAGGACACTGACCTGCAGAGATAAGAGGGTTATCATTCCGTTGTATAAGTCTCTGATCAGACCACACTTGGACTATTGTTCTCAGATTTGGTCCCTAGGATTTGAAGGGGATAAATTAACTGTGGAAAGGATACAAAGACGGATGACAAAGATGGTTTCAGGACTGTACAAGGATAGTTATGAGGATCGGCTGAGAGAATGTGGACTGCAGAGTTTGGTGGATAGAAGAAGGAGAGGTGATATGATTGAGACTTTTAAACTGTTGAGAGGTGGTTACAGGGTTGACACTGGGGAGTTCTTTCGCTTGGTTGATCAGCGGGAAGGAGTGATGACAAGAGGCCATCCCTGGAAGTTACGAAAGGAAACTGTGAGCAAGAGGGTGAGGAGTGGTTTCTTTGTGTGGAGGGTGGTTGAGCCGTGGAATGCATTGCCTGATGGAGTGGTGGGAGCGAGAACGGTCAGTGGGTTTAAGGAGTGGTATGATAAACTTTGTGTTTCTCAGGGGGGGACTTCCCCTCGATGAGCCTTGACAGACTTTATGTCTTAGAAAGGACCTCCCTCGATGAGTCTTTTGACTCCTTGGAGGCCTGAATAATAATAATAATAATAATAATAATACTCTTTCCACATCATCTTCTTCTTGTGGATCTCTAGCTTAATAAGGCTGCACATCAATTTCACTCCCAACCTATTTATTCTTCAAACACTAGGGATACATTCAGATACTGCCTCATTCAAGCACTTTTTCAAAGATTCCCATGCATTGCTGACATTTTTTCCATTCAGTAACTGATACCATGGGACCAAAGATAATATTCTTCTAAGTTGCTCATAATTTCCAGCTTTGTAATTCAGCGTGTAACCTGATTTAATTGGAGTTTCAATACAAGTAAATACTTCCCAAGAAAGAACAGCATGATCACTGTCACCAATTGGTGGTAAAATAGCTATATTCTTGGCAGAGATCCCTTCTGACGCTATGAGCAAATCCAACACTCTTTGACGTTGAGTTCCTTCTTTCACATGCTGCTTGAGAAAGTTATCCCGCAACAATTCAATAAATTCCTGTTCTTTCTGATCATGAGATTTCTCTTCTACCCAATCAATGTTTGGAAAATTAAAGTCACCCATAATGATCATTCGCTTGGTACCCATAAGGCTAAATTGGCGATGCATTTCTTCATCCCCTACAACTGAGCTGCCAGGTCTGTAGCAACACCCCACCATTTATTTCATTCTGTTAACCTCCACTTCACACCAAATAGACTCAAACTCATCGCTACATGGGATATTGTTACCATCATTGTTTTCTTGTATTTCTACCCTAACTGGACTTAAGTCATCTGATATCATTAGTAGCACTCCCCCTTCTCTCCTATCTCTTCTGTCATTCCTAAAAATAGTATATCCATTACACTCCTCGATCCCACTTACCATATCTGATTCTGATAGCCAGGTTTCACTAATGCCAACAATCTTAGGCCACATCGTATTCAATAAAGCAACAAACTCAACCCCTTTGTTTCTAATGCTCCTGGCATTTGTGTATAAACATAATAAATTACAACCTAGCCTATTCTTATAATTAGATATGCAATGTATTGGGTTTTGTTCTAGAATTTTCTCTTTTCTCTCCCCAGGTTAACTGTTAATAGTCCAATATAGAAACATTCTACTGATCCTGAGTATTTTTAGCGTGTTGAAAATAACAGGTGGTTACATTCCAACCTTGTGAAGTGCTATTTTACAGCTACATGGTTCTCATTATCTCCCTACTGCATGTTCATGTTAATCTCTACAGCTAGAAAACTCTCTCTCTCTCTCTCTCTCTCTCTACTGATAAATACATGAATGTGTTGGCCGTGCAAAGTGCCACTAACGAAACTTGGCTCACAGAATTCTGTGAGTGGTGTGGACCAGTGCAGAAGTTGTAACATTATTTATGGTAAGACTGTGTATACCACACTGAACAACAAAATTTTACAAAAGTCCTGCCCCCCCCCCCCACTTCCAGATTAATTTAGTCATTTCTTATAGATTTTGAGGTGCTGAACATGAATATGACAATGAAAATGCAAAATTGGCTATGATTTGTGAGAGATCTGCAATAGTTTATTATATAATAGAGTAAAACACACATCACATATACCAGTAAATGTCTACTGCTATGTCTAACATTGCTTTGCCTGTACTTGTATATCTGCTGAGGATCATCTCTAGTGAGCATTTAACAGTAATCAGCCAACATGGAAGTGGACCACTTTCCCAATTTCTCCATCATTGTAATTTCCTGATGGAAATGTTCTCCATGCTCATCACTAACTATGCCACAGTTGTTGGGGAAGAAATCCAAGTGGGAATGGAGCAAGCATAATTTTGAGGACATACTGCAGACAAATTTGTGATATAGAGACATCAAGTCCTCAACTAGTGCCTTGTAGTTTTCTGCCCTGACATTTCCAAGTAAGCTGATTGCATACAAAATGTGTTCCCCAAGCTTTTTTCTCATCACCTTATAGCAGGTTGTCAAACATCTTGTCAATGAAGCTCTTGGATCTGAGGAGACACAAAATCTCCCTCTGTAATTTTCACTTCACTGAGTCAAAGGAATTTGTCAGACAGGTACTTGAAAGCTGATCCAGTCCAGTCCATGGCTTTTACAAAGTTTTTTACCTGACTAAGTTAGATGTGTAGGGGCAGTAGCAGAATTTTGTGCATTTTTGGGAGTGCTGGGTGTTGCACATTCTTCTTTCTGACCTTCAGAGATTTCCTTGCAGGCTAGTCTCTCTTCACATAGTGCAAAGTCCTTGCTTGGCTGTCCTGTTCACCCAAAAAACAGCAGTACTTCTTATATTTCAGCTGCAAACCCATCAACACAGACACTACCTTCGAGTCACCACAGAGATAACAGCCGTGTAGACAGCATGTCCAACTGGAACGAATGGAAGCTGGTTTCCATTATGCAGCAACACTGCCTTGAGACTCAATTTTGATAAGTCTATGAATAGTCGCCATTCATACAGGTCATGTTTGATTCAAAGGGTATTCATCAGTCCATCTACATTGTAGAAGAAACAAGGTCATCTTCCTTTTGGAAGTAAGGAGCAAACTCACGATGAGTGCGAAATGAAGTCACTCGGACATTTTCCTTGAAAAGATTCCATTTAATGGAACGAAATAAAGCAGATAAGTCTTTTTCACTAAAGTGATGGTCTTTTTCTGACTTGCAAACATCACTTCCCTGCAAATGTAATAAAATGTCATGACTGAATTGCATTGCATCAGCTGATGATGCAATAGCTTTGGGGGGGGGGTCATGTATGATTGGCTGATGCAATGTGACACGATATGTTGCAGACTGAGTCTCTCATAAACAAGAGCCAATTGACAGATTTTACTGTCATTTTCCTGTTCAGCACATTGAAACTAGTAAAGAATCATGATTTTCATTTCAGAGGCAAATTGTGTGTGTTGTCCAGTGTTATCATTATTTTCATTGTCCGTGCGGTTAGCCTAGTGGCTATGCACTTCGCAACTATATGCCTGGGGAAGGAGTGTCCTAGGTTCGATTCCCGTCGACGATGCAAGGAGCTTAAGGATCTTCCTCAGCCATAGCCAAGTTAGCCGGTCTTGGGTGTAGACAGCAGGGTTTATCTGGGGGTTTTCATCCCACAAGCAGGCAAACCGGTCGAGTGAACACACATGGATTACATTCAGGAATACTGACCCAGCCATAGGTCTGATTCATCAGCTATGCCGGTTCTGGAGCCTGGATAAAATTTGGGGGGACTGAGACTTTTATTCCTGTACCTCCCCGTAAAGGGGACTCATGGCCGTGTATCATCATCATACTATTATTATTATTATTTTCATTTGCTCTAATTTTTCATTTATTCTTTGCAAATAAATATAGTTAATACCAAGAGCTGAACTCTAAAAGTTCCTGGGAATTTCTCTTTGCACTGATCTGGTTAATTTTAAACTATCTTGGGCAGGGGGATATTCTTGTAACAGATAATGCTCTGATTCTGTTTCTGTGATTCTAAATGACCAGCTATCTAATATTATATTAGCTATTATATAGTCTATTACATAATTTGATCATTAGTTAGTGGGTTGGGAGTTAAAATTTAGGGGGACACATAGCAAAAGTGACTAAAGCAACTCATCAAATCACTTGGTTACTGAAGAACTTTGATGAGCAGAGACAAGCAGGTTATTGTTCCTCTTTATCATTGATGATATTAATTATTTTATTCCTGTAATCTAATCTAACAATAAGCACCATAATGTGATCTTTATCAGCTTTTGTGATTATTATATCATGATTGTTTTTGAAGGATATAAGTTGCATGTATTTATCACATTTAATAGATGTGAAGGATTAGGTTTGATGATTAATTTACTATTGATGATGTTATTAATCTTTCTGAAGTAGATGTCTTTGTCAGGATCATTCTCTAATTTAGCTTGTGATTCTACAGTAAATGATGTTTAGGGCCTCTCTCGATGAGTCTGAGGACTCCTTGAAGTTGCCCGTAATAATAATAATCATCATAATAATAATAATTAATGCTATTATATGGTTTGATCATTAATGCTATAAGATAGTTTTCATCATTGATGATATTAATAAATTATTTTATTCCTGTAATCTAATCTAACAATAATCACCATAATGTGATCTCTATCAGTTTTTGTGATTATTATGTCATGGTTGTTTTTGAGGGATGTAAGTTGCATGTATTTATCACATCTAATAGATGTGGAGGATTAGGTTTGATAATTAATTTACTATTGATGATGTTATTAATCTTTCTGAAGTAGACGTCTTTGTTACGATCATCCTCTAATTTAGCTTGAGATTCTGTAGTAAATTCTGCACAGGGGACCAACTTGGGTGACACAAGAAAATTTAGGCCTTTTTCTAGTACTGTTTCATTAGGAGAATGATGGTAGTTGGAAGGGTTCACTATTGTGCTGAAGATATTTTTAATAGCATTCTCAAGAATTTCAATAGAGGTCTTAGAAGCTCATTACTAATTGAACATAATTCCAAAGCTCTAATTATATTAAAAACATGTGTGTGGATATATTATTTATGACACCACATAATAAATATTAGCATAATGAAGTATACTAACTTTTAATGAACAATTCAGCACGACTTGTTCTGGCACCACCTTTGTTTACAGCACGGCAAGCATATTCATCAGCATCTTCACCATATACCTGAGATATAACGAGTGTGTGGTTATCACCCTCTCGCAACATTACATATTTTCCACCTTCGAAAAGTTCTCTCATGCCTTTGTGCCTAAATCAGGAACAAAAAATCGGTATAAGAAAAAAGGATCTTCCTTTATTAGCTGTTTTTGAAATCATATAGCATTTGCACATTTTATAAACTGATTTAAAAATAAGCCTCATAAACACAAAAAAACTATAGTCTTATCCAGAGCAGGTTTTTATTAAAAAAAGTTTCTGCTTTAAATTGAATGTGATAGTTCATTCTTTGCATTAAGCAAACAGTGTCAGTTACCAACTGAGCTACTCAGGTAGATTTTGATAAGCAAAGTTAAGAGAATGTTTTAATTGCTGTGACAAATACACTCATGAGCCAAAACATCAACAACCACCCACTTACTCGTTGTCATGTTGGGCATCCTTCAGCTAAAATAACAGCTTGCTCCCATCTTTGCATTGACTCCACTGGGTAACCAAAAGTATCTTAAAGTATTCTGGACCAACTAGACAGAATAATGTTCCAGAGTTCAGTGAACAAGTTTGGTACTGATGTTAACTGGCAGATACTGTGTTTGACTCATGATCGAACAAATGTTTGATGAGATTCAAATCATGAGAATTAGACAGGTGAGGAAGATACCAGAATGCTTGGATATCCTCTTCAAAACATTCTTGCACAATGTAAACCTTGTGACCCTAGGTTATCTTGCTGGGAGAGATTAGATTCATCAGGCCATGTTGTGGCCATGTAAGGCAGTACCTGGTCCAAAACAATTCTCAGGTAAGAATTAGCAGTCAAGGTGTGTTCAATGGAGATGAGAGGACCCAGTGATGTCCATGAGAACAATACCAAGATATTTTCACCACCACCACCAGGCTGCTTTTAGCCAACCATCCAATCTGGTTGGCAGAAACAGATTGCTGGTCATAATGTATTGGCTTATGGGTATAAATCACTATAGATAACAAAATGAATTAGAGTAATTCCTTGCTATTCAAGATTTTTTATTTGCAGTTAAAGTGTAAAGTGACAATTTGAATGTGCTGTGATCTATTCTTGCAACCAAAAGGATGGGCATGGAAAGAATCATGAGAGAGGTCACAGGAGCTGACTTTTACTTAGTGTGTGCTGTATACTTGAACCGAGAGCATACATTTACAAGTTAAAGAAGTATCTGTTTTCTGTTAGAAAGCTTAAAAATTGGATAATCAATCCTACGAAAACATGACTTCTCATATTAAGGGATTCACTAAAAGATCGAAGACTAAGCTATTAGATAAGCTTCCATAATGTGAGCATTTAGTATAGTGGCAAACAATGCCTCTATAGCATAACTAGAAGAAAGAGAGGATATTACTCCTTCAATAGGAAAAGACCCAACTTTGATAATGATGAGAGCAATCTTTAAAATGGCCTTTAAAACTTGAGTTTTTTCTTGGTTTTATTCATTGACCATATATTAATAAATGATATACACAAATTGTCAACAAGTTTCACCAGCTATTCTGGGTGGAAGAAGGGGAAAATAGTTCCACTGCATAAAGGTGGTTCCAAGACTGCTGTTGTAAATTCATGACCGATTAGCATATCAGGAATCATTGTCAAGGTCTTAGAGAAATTAGTCAAGAAAAGAATACAGGATTGGATAGATGAAAATGGGATATTGCATGGAGGACAACATGGTTTTGTGAAGGGTAGATCAGGCCTCAGTAACTTGCTCACATTTTATAACACAGTGATGGCTGAACTGGATAGGGGTAATGGGTTTACAGTGATACTACTGGACCTTGCCAAAGCCTTTGACAGGTTACCACATGGAACCCTAATCAGTAAACTGGAGCAGATGGAGATAGATATAGGGATGGTGAGATGGATAGGAGGGTGGTTGAAGGAGAGATACCAGAGAGTGGTTTATTCAGGAGTGGAGTCAAAAAGACGTCTTGTGACTAGTGGAGTGCAGCAGGGCTCTGTTCTTGGACCACTGCTTTTCAATTTGTTCATCAATGATATTGGAAAGGATTTGAGAGGAAGTGTTCACTTGTTTGCTGATGATGCAAAGTTGGGTAGAGCACTTGTGAGTGCACAGGATGTCAAAATTTTACAGGATGATTTGGATATTTTGGAGGACTGGGCTAGGAAAAATGGATGTCAGTTTAATGTGGCAAAGTGTAAGGTTATGCACTTTGGAGTGAAAAGAACAGCAGCAGTATATCGCATTGGTGGAACCGTACTCCAGGAGATTGATGAGGCCAGGGATTTGGGAGTGCTGGTGGATAGGGAGTTGAAGTTTAGGGGACACATTGCAAAAGTGACTAAAACAGCTCACCAAATCACTTGGCTTATGAAAAATACTTTAACATGCAGAGACAAACAAGTTGTTGTTCCTCTGTATCGAGCCTTGATAAGACCCCATCTGGATAACTGGGCACAGAAGTCTTCGTGATGGGGAGGAAGTGGAGAGTGTCCAGAGACGAGTGACCAAGATGATAGCAGGTCTGTGGAATGAACCTTATGAGAATAGGTTGAAGATTTGTGGGTTGCAGAAATTGGATGATAGGCGAAGGAGGGGTGATATGATTGAGACATTCAAATTACTGAACGGTTTTAATAAGATTGATCCAGAAGATATTTTTGAAAATATGACTGGTGGTGGGAGGACTAGGGGCCATGCATGGAAGCTGGGCAAGAGCGTGGTTGACAAGGGTGTTAGAGCTAGGTTTTTTACTTCGAGAGTGGTGAATGAGTGTGGAATAAGCTTCCAGAATCTGTTGTGGGTGCTACGACCGTGAATGAGTTCAAGGCAAGATATGATGTTAGGGCCTCCCTCGTGAGTCTGTCGACTCCTTGGAGTTTCCCAGAACAATAATAATAATAATAATAATAATAATAATAATAATAAAGTTACAAGAACATTAGATGAGGGAAAGGCATATACTGCAATTTTCTTAGACTTGGCAAAGGCATTTGACAGGGTGCCACATGATAAGCTGATATTTAAGTATAACTCCAGTATAACTCCTCCCATAGAGTATGCAGCATCCCATTGATGTTTCCCAAACCTCAAGACCTTACATTTTGCTGCATTAAACTGATACCCCCATTCATTTGTCCATCTATCTAGCTTATTTAAATCCTCTTGCAGGGCTACCACATCTCCACTATTACTAATAATCCTTCCCAGCTTCGCATCATCCGCAAACAACTGAAAAACCCCCTGCAATCCACTGGCTATGTCATTGATATAAAGGTTAAACAATATAGGTCCTAGTACTGAGCCCTGTGGAACACCACTTGTAACCTTCTGCCTCTTTGATACTGCTCCACCATACACAATTCTCTGATACCTATCAGACAGCCAATCCTGAATCCAGATGACCATTCTGACATCCAGACCCATGTACTGCAACTTAAATATCAGCTTATCATGTGGCACCCTGTCAAATGCCTTCGCCAAGTCTAAGAAAATTGCAGTATATGCCTTTCCCTCATCTAATGTTCTTGTAACTTTATTATAAAAGGCTAGCATATTGCTAAAACAAGAGCGTCCTTTCACAAATCCATGTTGATTCTCACAGATAACATTACCCTCATCTGCCCAAAACTGTATACGGTCCCACACTACTTTCTCCAAGATAACAACTACTGATGACACACAGACTGGCTTATAATTAGACACTTCCAGTCTGTTACCACCCGTATGCAATGGCTCTATCTTACCTTCCTTCAATTCCCTGGGCACCTTTCCCAAAGCCAGACTTTCACTGAAAAGCCACATTATTATTATTATTATTATAATTATTATTATTATTATTATTTCGGGTGACTCCGGGAGTCCTTAGACTCATCGAGGGAGGCCCTAAACATCATGTCCACACAACTATGCAATTACATTCTCACAGTATCTATCATACCTTGTCTTGAACTCGTTCACCGTCATAGCACCCACAACAGACTCTGGCAGCTTATTTCACTCATTTACCACTCTAAAAGTAAAGAACCCAGCTCTAACACCACTGCTAACCACACTCTTGCCCAGCTTCCATAGGTGTCCCCTAGTTCTCCCACCACCAGTCCTGATCTCAAAAATATCCTCTGAATTAATCCTATAGAATCCCTTTAGCAATTTGAATGTCTCAATCATATCTCCCCTCCTCCGCCTATCAACTAGTTTCTGCAACCCACAAATCTTCAACCTGTTCTCATATGGTTCATTCCATAGACCTGTTATCATCTTAGTCACTCGCCTCTGGATCCTCTCCACCTCCTCCCCATCAAGAAGGAACCGAGGTGACCAAATCTGGGCACAGTAATCGAGATGAGGTCTTATTAAGGCTCGGTACAGAGGTACAATAACTTGCTTGTCTCTGCTCGTCAAGGTATTTTTCAACAACCAAGTGAGTTGAGCTGATTTAGCTACTTTTTCAGTGTGCCCCCTAAACTTCATCTCCTTATCCACCAACACTCCCAAGTCCCTGGCCTCATCAATCTCTTGGAGTACAGTTCCACCAATGTGGTATACTGCTGCTAATCTTTTCACCCCAAAATGCATAACCTTACATTTTGTCTCATTAAATTGACATCCATTCTCCTTAGCCCAGAACTCCAATCTATCTAAGTCATCCTGCAAGACTTTGACATCTTCTGCATTCACTATTGCCCTACCCAACTTTGCATCATCAGCGAACAAATGAATTGTTCCACTTAGATCCTTCCCTATATCGTTAATGAACAGATTAAACAGCAGTGGTCCAAGAACAGAACCCTGCGGTACACCACTAGTCACAGGCCGTCTTTTGGACTCTACTTCTGAATAAACTACTGTTTGATATCTCTCCATCAACCAACCACCTATCCATCTCACCAACCCTATATCCATTCCCATATGTTGTAGTTTCCGAATTAGTATTCCATGTGGTATCCTGTCAAACGCCTTTGCCAGGTCCAGCAGTATCACTGTAAATCCATTTCCCTTATCCAGTTCAGCCGTCACCTTGTTATAAACTTTGAGCAAGTTACTAAAGCATTATCTACCCTTCACAAAGCCATGCTATCACCTGTACAGTATCTTGTTTTCATCAATCCATTCCTATTTTTTTCCCTTGACTACTTTCTCTACGACCTTGACAACGACTCCTGATATGCTGATCAGTCGGTAATTTGCAACCGTAGTCTTGGATCCTCCTTTGTGCAGTGAAACTATTTTCCCCTCTTTCCACACCTTCGGGACTAAGCCAGACCTGAGACTCAGATTAAACAACATGGTCAAGGGCATTGATAATTCTTTAGCCGCTTCACTCAAGACCCGTGCCGGTATACCATCCAATCCCACAGATGCATTCACATTAAGGTTCTGTAATAAATTAGTCACTTCCACTTCATTCATCACTATTCCCGTATAAACTAATGGTTCCTTCACTTTTTCAATGTCACCACCTGGATGATATGCTTTTGCAAAGTGCGCGGTCAGTAACTCCACTATATAGACTGGTTCAGTGAACTCTTTGCCATCGTCATTCCTTAAAATCATTTTACCGTGTACAGTTTTTTTCTTGCTTGTAGCATATTGAAAAAACTGTTTTGGATTCTCTTTTGCTTGCAAAGCTAGTTTCCTTTCATAATCGGCTTTTGCTGTTTTTACCACACTTGTTACCCTTCTGGCCTGCACTTTATACCGCTCATGTGCCTGCAGTTCACCCCTTTCTTTAAATTCCCTCCATTGTTTCTTTTTTTGCAGCTCAAGCTTAATGGTGTTATTCATCCATTTAACCTCTACTTATTTTACTATTCGGACCCTAGGTATACAATCAGCCATAACCTCCTGTAAATGCTCCTTGACCACTTCCCATGTTCTATCGACATCCAGCCCTTGCAACTGTACATGTCATGGCACTGATCCAAGCAATCTCCTAAGCTTGTCATACATGCCAGCACTTTAATTCCACATATACCTGTCTGAATCAAAAATTCCACACCTTTAGCCACCTCCCAGGTCAAGACCTTACGATCACTCTCACCAATAGGTGGCAACATGGTCATATTCATTACAGTCAAATTCTAAGATGCTATTACCAGGTCAAGCACTCTCACACCCCTAGTATTTTCAATTACATGCTGTCTCAGATAGTTATCCCTTAATAATTGAATAAAATCCATTTCCTTCCTCACATGTGTCCTCTCCTCCTTCCAATCGATGTTACCATAATTAAAATCCCCCATAATAATTACAGTCCTTCCACTCATTTCATCAATTTGTTTATGCATACTGTCTCCACCCTCTATTCCATCACCTGGTCTATAGCAGCACCCAACTGTATATTTTATTCTGCCAGTCTCAATCTCACACCAAATAGCCTCAAATGAGCTCCTTTCACTATCCTGCGATACAACTTCAATTCTCCTTGGCTGCAGTTCATCAGCTATCATCAATAATACCCCTCCCCCATTTTATTCTCTCTGTCCCTCCTAAACACACTATAACCTACACATTCTATCCCACTAACTATATCTTCTTCCATCAGCCATGTTTCATTTCACTAATGCCAATAACCTGTGGCCAGGAAGAGCCAATCAAGGCCAAAAATTCTTCCTTCTTGTTCCTAATACTCCTGGCATTAGTATACATGAAATGCAGTGATCCCGTAGTCCCACCCCTATATTGATAAGTTATTCTAAATGACCCATTCCCATTTTTTGTCCTTAGTGTTGGCTCGGGTACATTATATACATTCTTACACTCAATTGTCTCACTGATGTCTGTATATCCATTCCCCCCCTCCTGGTAGTTCTAGTTTCCCTGGTTTTGCACATCCATTTTCACTTCATTCAGCAACACTCTTTCCAGTCTCCACACACCAAGTCCATTCAAATGCAAGCCATCCATCTTGTATAAGTCCTTTCGCACTTCAAACTCATTCCACACGTCCACGAATTCCACACCACACCGTCTGCATAACCTACGCATAATGTCATTTGCGATTATGGTCCTCCTCCTAAACTCCTCTGTGTCATACCGCGGCAACAGACTAACCATTCTAACTCTGTCACTCTTTTCTTTCACTACCTTTAACAATACTTTCAAGTCCTCTCTCATAAAAAATTTATCACCTTTCAATTCATTCGTACCCGCCACAATTATTAATTCTTTCACCCTCTGTTTTTGCACTCTAATACTCTCACTTACATCCTTAAATTTTGCACCCGGTAAGTACGATTTAGTTACACTGCCATCTCTCACCCCTCTTAATAACGAGTCACCATACAACACTCTTTCCTTCATTTCAGAAACTCTCTCATTCTTGCACTGTTTGTTTACGTTAGCCGAATCACTCTGGAAAGAGTTTTGCAGGTACTCTAATTGCCGCTGCGCATTTTGTATCACTGCGCGCAACCTAGCGATCTCACTTCCTACAAATAATTCCTCATTATTTTTATCATTTAAACCATTTTCTCTCTCAGTATGGTTGCTTTCACTCTTTCTTAGATCACCGCTCTCATTGCCATCTTGTACATTGCAATTCTATATCAAGCCACTATTTTCACTCACATTCTGGCAATTCTGGCTTTCTTCAACCATAACTATCTCACTACCTGACACATACTTCAACTCCTCACTTTGCTTACACTTTCTGCACATTCTCCCACCACTATCACTTTCAATCCAAATTCCAGCCTCATTCAGGAATGCATACATTCCACACACATCACATTGGACAAACGCTCTCACATTAAAGGCACTGTCAATTCCCTAGCACTTTCTCTCAAAACTCGTGGTGAAATACCATCCAGTCCCACAGCTTTACTGACATCCAGCGTACTCAGTATCTGAAACACACTCTCCTCCTGTACCTTCAGACCTCGAACCAGTCCTATCCCTCTAGCATTAAAACTGACTCCTCTAGGATGAAATACTCCAATAAAGTGTTCATTGAACAATTCCACTATGTCCTCTGCATCAATCACTCTAATCCCATTTTTATCCCACAATATCATTCTTTAACACTCATTTCTCCTCCTACTGGCCACATAGCTAAAAAATTCCCTAGGATTTTCTTTGGATCTTAGGGCCAATCTCCTCTCATATTCCAGTTTCACTTTCCTTACCACACTAGTCACTCTTCTGGCCTGTGTCTTATATTCCTCATGCATCTCTTCACCTGTCCCCTTATATCTCTTCCATAGCCTCTTTTTCGCATGCAATTCCTGTTTAATATTGTTTGTCATCCACTTTTCTCCAAATTGCATCCTCTTCTTCACTCCAATCATTCTTCTTGCACTTGCCACTAGTGCGTGGGAAATTGTGATAACAAATATTCTTTCACAATTTCCCACGCACTAGTGATATCCCGGCCTTCTAATTCTTCCCTCCATGAAACTTCCCGAAGTTGACGTCTAAGACTATTATAATCACCTGCCTTATAATTCCACATAAGTTCCCGTCTCTTTGATACTCCTGCATGTCTTTTCATTTTCCAAGTCAACACCATATGGTCACTCTCTCCAACTGGTGGGAGAGATGTCAACTCAGTTATTATCAACTCTTCTGATGCTATAACCAAATCCAAAACTTTTGAACCTCTTGTTCTCTCTCTTACATGTTGCCTAAGACATTTGTCCCTCAAGAATTCTAGAAATTCCATTCCCCTATTGCTACATGCATCTTCCTCTCTCCAATTTATACTACTGAAGTTAAAATCTCCCATAACAATCATTCTTCTTGCACTTGCCAAACTTAGCTGTCTAAACATCTCCTGGTCCCCATCCTCTGTGCTGCTGGGTCTGTAGCAACACCCCACTAAATATCCTGTCTTGCCTACCTCTACCTCTCACCATATGCTCTCAAAATCATTTGTCTCACTTCCTTCCAAATTCTCCACTCTTAGGGGACATAGGTCATCACTTTTCATAAGCAGTAACCCACCACCATGCTTTCCCCTCCTATCCTGACGAAAAATGCTATACCCAGCGACTTCTATATCTGTTTTTATATCCCCTTCTGTCAACCACGTCTCAGTGATCGCAATAATTTTTCGCCAGGTTGATGCTATCTGTGCCACCAATCCCTCTCCCTTATTCCGGATACTCCTGGCATTAGTATACAGCATATAAATGCCATTGTTTCTATACCCAGCATTATCCCTTCTAGACTCCACTGAGCTCAGTCTTACCTGACATTGTCTCCCTTCTCCCAAGTATCCATTGCCACAAGAGGCCACCCCTGCTATCATCCTCCCTGGGACACACTGACTCATTCAGAACAGCAATCTCTCCAGATGCCTACGTCCTTCCTCATTCAAATGTAAACGGTCTCTCGCATACAATTCCTCTCTTTCCTCAAACGCACTCCAATCATCCACATATACCAGTCCTCTCTTGTCACACATTCTCGCTATTATGCCATTCAATATCACCACTCTTCTGCTCAGCTCATCATTATCATACCTAGGCAACACGCATACTATTTTTTCTCTCTCTGTCTTCTTCCGTACAGTCTCAAGCAAAAATCTCATATCTCTCGCTGCCCGACTTACATTACCACTCAAGTCATTCGTTCCTACCATCACAATCATCTCATCCACCCTTTCACCTCTCTTAATTGCCATAGCCACCCTTTCTATTGTTCCTCCTGGCAAACACTCCTCACGCATCCTATCTTGAACACCACGGATCATTGAGTCGCCATACATTATACCTCTTACAATTCCTTCGCTCCTATTGTTTCCATTCTCTCCTCTTCTTTCATTCCCATACCTCTCTTTTCTACTGTTTCCATTCTCTCCTCTTCTAGCACTCCCATACATCTCTCTCATTCCCTCTCTCCTACTGTTTCCATTTTCTCCACTTCTAGCACTTCCATATCCCTCTCTCATTCTGTCTCTCCTACTACTGTTTCCATCCTCTTGTCTTCTAGCATTCCCATACCTATCTCTCATTCCATCTCTCCTACTGTTTCCATTCTCTCCTCTTCTAGCACCCCCATACCTCTCACTCATACTCCCTAAATTCTCTCTCTCTCCTACTCCGATTCGCCTTGCATTTATCTCTTCCATTCTCCTAATCTTATCTTTCATACTTCTGCTCTCATTCACAAGACATTCCACCTCCTCTTTCAACTCATCTATCTCCCTCTGCAGGTCAGTCACTCTTAATCTAAATTCACTCTCCCAAACAAAACCATCTCCTAAACTTTCACAGTCACTCACACCTTCCACACTATCAACTATTATTTTCTCATTCTCTCCTATCGCACTACTTGTCTTCCTACATTCATTCCCCATTCCTGGACCAACAAAGTCGGATATCGATATATCTAATGTACTTATTTCCTCCAACTGCCTGCATTTTGCGCACATACGCTCTCCACTCTCTTTAACAAGCCACATATGTAATTCCCGAGACGCATGCATGCCGCAAGTACTGCATGCCACAAAGTCCCTTATGATATTGCTAATAATTGAGTTCTTAAATGGCGGAGGACTTGGCGTTACGCCACTTGTGACTGCTGCTGAATCCACCATCATTCCTTACTGCTGAGTAGCGTAATCTTTAATAATTATTCAATTAATAAATAAGAGGGAAAAAAAAATACAAAAATCAGAACATTTAAGTACTAAATATAATTAAATAAAATGAAATATAACTTAATACAGTAACTTAGCTTCGTTTTGTCTTCCACCGTTACGCGTTCGATTCCGACGGTACCAAAATATATTATATCGCGACAGCAACTAACTTCCAAAAAACAACCACTGAAGTACACTCGTATTCAGAGAAACAATTTTGCACTCAAAAATGTAGAAAAACGGGGAAAAAAGCGAACTATTCACCTATTAAAAATCACTTTCTTCTGCACAGCTCAAATTCACCGCCACATGCTCAATGGGACGTAATATCCCTTAACTTAAATAAAATCTTACTTTCTTTTCACCACTTTGGGACTTGCTGTTGCAAGACTCTTTAAACAAGTAGGCCATATCATCATGTGTCTTAAGGGAATATTAGGAAGCTACCTTCCTAATATTCCCTTAAGACACATGATGATATGTTGTCAAATTCTATTTCCTGATTGACATCCAGCTTAATTAACTCATCATACCTCTCGCTCACTTACCAGTAAGTCTTCTCTCATTTGATTCATTACACTTGAGCTTCTGGTTTCACAATGAGGATGAAACACCCTAATGAATTGCTTATTGAATACCTCGAATATGTTCTCTGTAGCAATTAACAATCTGTCACTTTCATCCATTAACATCATCTTGCCTTGATTATTCTTCTTTATGCTTGCCACTTATCAAAAAAAAAAAAAAAACTGTGTAGGGTTTTCTTGGTTTTGATTTGCTAATTTCTTCTTATACTGTCTTTTCTATAATTTCCAACCAAGTCCCTCCCCCTGGCCAGCTCTTTACAATCTTTGTGTAACTGATTATTAATATTATTCATCTGTTACCTCCAAAGTGTCTTCTTCTTCTTCTTCCAGATTTAATGCTTAATCCCCTCATTCATCCATTTGACACCCCTTATTCAGCCTTTTTGACTTTTACAATACATTCACACATTGACTGTTAAGTACACCTTTTTTAGTTCCCAAGCATCATTTATTTCTTTTCAACTCAAATTCTCATTCCATGCTATGGCTCCAACGTATCTAAGCTTCTCATAATCACAAGCCTTATAATTCCAGATATATTATCCAGACAACTTTCTGATATAGTGTTCAAGTTGTATCCAAATATGCAAAGACAAATCAAGTGTAAAAGTATAAATTAAAGATGCCAAGAAATTATATTCTTGGCTTAATCCTTTATCCAAGTGAAAGCAAACAAGGTTTGTGCATGAAATCACTTCAAGAGTGGGCAACTCGTATATAGAGGATAATGACATTACATCACTTGCCTTAGTAACCTATATTGCAAAGCACATAATTAAGGGTAAGTAACTGCATTACTTAATGCAATTACTTATCCTAAAAGTAATAAAAAATAAAAATTAATATAAGTAATACAGAAGTCATGACTTCTGCATTACTTCAACCTTGGTATCACTTCTGGGCCTGGCTCCCACTGATAAGACCTCAGTGAGGGTCAAGACCACTCTGGATAGTGGTCTTCCCATAGTGCATGTATTATACATGTATTATACAGTATTATACATGTCTGTAAGGATATGTAATTTGCATTATGGAATACTAAGGCAAACGATTTGAAGTTTGTATTCTCTACATATGAGTTGTCCAGTAGTGAAGTTACTTCACACTTTGTTCATGTACACTTTGATAAAGGATGAAACCAAGAATATAATTTCTTGGTATCTTTAATTTATAGTATAACCAAGCAGAAAATCTTTAAACAAGTATAAAAGTAAACATGATTGATTGATTTTGCCTTATAAAGACATCTGCAAAGAAGTTGAAAAACAAAAGAAAATAGATATTCATCCATCAAGAACTATTGCATTCTCTTGAAATATCAAGCACTAGCAACCAACTATGTGTATGTGTCTGTGTGTAGAAAAAGAAAATGTGTGGGAATTTTCTCAAAGCATTCTGTTCATTTTGTGTTTAATGAAAGTTAAATGAAAGTGGTTGTGTGTGTGCTCGAAAGTGGCAGTGAATGTGTGTATCAAGATGGAGTATATTGCGATGTGGGTGGGGAAGTTGAAACTGAGCAGTTATATGGGGTTAATGGTGATAAAGGTGATTTTGCAGGTATGGTGGAGAAATTACAACCAAGTGGTTTGGATAGGACTGGTTATAAACTTAAAAATGAACTGCTGTATTTGTTTACAAATACCAGAAGAATCAGGGATTAAATGGTTTCAGTGATTGAGTTTATTCAGCCCAAAATCAGCCAAGAATAAGTGAAACATGGTTGAATGAAGATGATATAATAAAGGGAATAGAGATGGAAGGATACAGTATTTTTCATGAGAATAGAAAGGGCAAGAAAGAAGGGGGGGTGCTGGTGATGATAGCAGGGAAATTAAGTATACATAAGGTAGATATAAAAGAGGGAAATAGTGGCAGTGGTTATGAGGCAGTGTACTGTAAAGTAGAGGTTGAAAGGAAGACATATTTAGTTGGATGTTGTTATGGCCTGGGAATGTGGAGGGTGGTGATGAAGAAATGTATAAATAACTTGGATTAGTGAACAAAGGAAGGGTAATTATTATTGCTGATTTTAATTATGGATGCATAGATTGGAATGAATAGAAAACATTTGGGAATAAGGAAAATGAATTTCTAGAGTCCTTGAGAGATAAGTATCTCAGGCAGAATGTGAAGAAGGGCATGTGAGAATTGAGAGTTCTAAGTCTGATCATTTCATCAGAGGATGTAACTGTGAGAGGGGCTTCACACTTTCCTCCAGTTGGTGAAAGTGATCATGAAGTGACCACCTGGGTTGTGGCTAGTCATATGCAGACCTTGGTGAGGAAAGGATATATGTGGAATTATAAGGCTGGTGATTATGACAAACTTAGGAGACAGCTTGGAGCCATAAAATGGAACAAGGAGTTGAGCGGTAAGGAAATAAATGATGCTTGGGAACTGACAAAGAAATATAAAACAGCATCAATGTGTGAATGTATTCCAAAGACCAAAAGGCTGAATAAGGTTACGCATGGCCTGGTTGGCCGAGTGGTTAGCGTATCTGTTCTCCAGTCAAAGGGCTGCAGGATGTTCGAATCCCGCCGTGTCACGGGTGTATGTTGTCTATGAAAATACTGGTGGTAGTCAGCGGTAGATGGCATTGGTGGAGTGATAAAGATACAGAGTTGTAGAGTAGGTGCCTTCCCTTGATGAGTCTTTCGACTCCCTGGAGGTGTTACGTAATAATAATAATAATGAAATCTGGAAAAAGAAAGTACTTTGGAGGAAGTACAAGATGAATAATGGTAATAATCAGTTACATGAAGAGTATAAAAAACAAACCAGGAGAGTGACTCAGTTAGGAAGGAAAGCAAAACTGCAGTATGAGCAGAATTTGGCAAACCAGGTGAAGAAAAAAACCTAGAGTGTTTTTTAGATGTGTGACAAGTAGAAGGAAGAAGGATCATGGTAAATGACGTTAATGGATGAAAGTATAGAATGGTAACTGCTGCAGAAGATACTGTTGAGGTATTCAGTGATCAATTTATTAGGGAGTTTTATCCTAATCAGGGTGGAATCACCAGGAACTTAAGAGCAGAGGACATATGAGAAGTTGGCTTAATTGTGAGTGAGCAGGAGGTATTTGATGAAATAAATAAACTTCTTGTCAATAAGGTGATAGGGCTTGATGACATATCACCATGCATCTCAAGGGAATGTTCCAGGGAAATGGCTGCAGCATCGTCATGCCTCTTTTATAATTAAATTGCAACATCACAGGTTCCAAGGGAGTGAAGGAGCGTAAAATTGTTCCACTGCATAAAGGCAGTGATAAGGCTATAGCTTCAAATTATAGGCTAGTCTGTATATCTGGAGTTGTGGTGAAGGTCCTGGAGAGATTGGTGAGAAGTAGGAAACAGAAATGGTTGATAACAGCAGTATTCTCTGTGGTTATCAGCATGAGTTTGTTAAGGAGGAGGTTATGTTTCACTAACTTACTTATGTACTATAACAAAGTGACAAATACCTTGGACAGGGGGTGCATATACATTCGTGTATTTGGATTTTGCTAAAGCTTTCGATAAATGCCACATAACAAGCTGGTAAATAAATTTAATCAGATTGGATTGGATAACAGACTTGTGAATTGGATCAGTGACTGACTGGCATTGACTGACTTGAGTTGTATTCACAACATCTGTAAATAAAGCTCAAAGCAATTATAATGCTGAAATAACCATTGATATGTAAGGATTCTCATGGAATAAAGAAACTGTGGAAATGTTTTAAGAAGAGTTACACAGCTGATATGAGGATTATTTTTATTATTATTATTATTATTATTATTATTATTATTATTATTCAGGCCTCCATGGAGTCAAAAGACTCATCGTGGGAGGTCATTTCTAAGAAACATGTCTATCAAGACTTATCGAGGAAAGTCCCTCCTAGGAAACACAAAGTCTATATACCACTCCTTAAACGCATTGACCGTTCTCAATCTCACCACTCCATCAGGCAATGCATTCCAAGGTTCAATCGTCCTCCATGCAAAGAAACCACTCCTCACCCTCTTTCTAACAGTTTCCTTTCGTAACTTCCAGGGACGGCCCCTTGTCATGACTCCTTCCCGCTGTTCAACCAAGCGAAGGAACTCCCCAGCGTCAACCGTGTAAACCACCACTCAACAGTTTAAAAGTCTCTATCATATTGCCTCTCCTTCTATCCACCAAACTCTGCAGTCCACACTCTCTCAGCCGATCCTCATAACTAACATTGTACAGTCCTCACACCATCTTTGTTATCCGTCTTTTTTTACCCTTTCCACAGTTAATTTATCCCATTCAAATCCTGGGGACCAGATCTGAGAACAATAGTCTAAGTGTGGTCTGATCAGAGTCCTATACAACGGAATGATAACCATTTTATCTCTGCAGGTCAGTGTCCTTCTCATTATTGCAGCAATCCTCTGTGTTACCTTCACTACCTTTGCAATATGTCCCCTAAATGTCAGTTCTATATCAATCATCAACCCCAGATCTCTTGTCTACCCTACTTCCTCCAGTTTAACTCCTTCCATAGAGTATGCAGTGTCCCATCGATGTGTCCCAAACCTCAAGACCTGACATTTTGCTGCATTAAACTGATATCCAACATTCATTTGCCCATCTGTCTAGCTTATTCAAATCCTCTTGCAGGGCTACCACATCTGCACTATTCCCGGCTTTGCATCATCCGCAAACAACTGAATATCCCTTTGCAATACACGGACAATGTCATTGATATAAAGGTTAAACAACATAGGTCCCAGCACTGAACCCTGTGGAACACCACTTGTAACCTTCTGCCTCTTTGATACTGCTCCACCATACACAACTCTCTGATACCTATTGGACGGCCAATCCTGAATCCAGTTGACCAATCTGACATCCAGACTCATGTGCTGCAACTTGAATATCAGCCTATCATATGGCACCCTGTGAAATGCCTTTGCTAAGTCTAGGAAATGGAAGTATATGCCCTTCCCTCATCTAATACTCTTGTAACTTTATCATAAAAGGCTAGCATATTGCTAAAACAAGAGTGCCCCTTCACAAATCCATGTTGAATCTCACAGATAATGTTACCATCATCGCACCAATGCTGTATACAGTCCCTGACTACTTTCTCCAAGATCTTGCTAACTACTGATGACACACAAACTGGCCTATAATTAGACACTTCTAGTCTGCTACCACCCTTATGCAATGGCACTATCTTACCTTCCTTCCATTCCATGGGCACGTTTCCCACAGCCAGACTTTCATTGAAAAGACAGGTCAAAGGAGCTGTAAGTTCCTTAGCACATTCTCTCAAAACTCATTGTGAAATACCATCCAGTCCCATAGCTTTACAAACATCTAGAGTACTCAGTATGTGGAACACACTCTCTTCCTGCACCTCTAAATCTCAAACCTTCCCTATCCCTCTAGTATTAAAACGTTTTCCTCCAGGATGAAATACTCCAATAAAGTGTTCATTGAACAATTCCACTATGTCCTCTGTATTAGTCACTCTATTCCCATTTTTATCCCACAATGTCATTCTTCCACAGTCATTTCTCCTCCTACTGGCCACATAGCTAAAAAATTCCCTAGGGTTTTCCTTGGATCTAAGAGCCAATCTTTTCTCATATTCCAGTTTTGCCTTCCATACCATACCATACTAGTCACTCTCCTGACCTGTCTCTTATATTCTTCATGCATCTTCTCTTCACCTGTCTCCTTATATCTCTTCCATAGCCTCTTTTTCGCATGCAGTTCCTGTTTAATATTGTTTATCATCCACTTTACTCCAAATTGTGTCCTCTTCTTCACTCGTGGAATATAGCTTACCATTGCTACTAACAAATATTTGTTCATTAAATTTTTCATTATATGGAAGGTGGGGCAGTGGAGAAAGGGGGGGTATGTGTGTGTATATGTGTATTTGTGTATAGCTAAGAAAGGGGTAAGAGTTAGATTTTTCTCTCACAGAGCAGTGAGTGAGTGAATGGAACAGTTTGCCTATTGAAGTAGTGAGAATATCTGGTGTGAATGGATGTAAGCGAAGGTACAATAATTGGTGTGGGATTGTATGGCTTCCCACAATGAAGCATTAACTCTTTGTAGGTCTCTGATGATGATGATGATAAAATACTCCTCCTTAAACTTAAAATTCCACATGCTTGGCAACCTCCCAAGGTCTTGGCACATGATCACACTTCCCAATCAGGGCAATCTAGCTAAGTTCATTATGGACATGTCATCTGTTCTTATCACCAACTGCAACACTCTCAACTTTGACCCCTCTCTATTACATGCTATTTCAAGTGATAATTTTTTATTAGATGAATATACTCTATTTCCTTCCAGCTATTTGATCGTTCTTCCTTCCAATCTATGTCCCTGTAGTTGAATTCCTCTGTAACAATTATGGTACCTGCACTCATTGTGCTAATTTAAAAATACATGTCTTCCCCACCATCCCTTGCACTCCCTGGCCTATACCGGCAGCCAGCAATATATTTTATCCTATCTCTATCTCACACCACATTCCCTCTAATAAGTTATCCACATCATTCTGTCTTCCTGATCTACTCTTTTTGGCTGCAATTTATCTGCTTTCAGTAGCACCCTTGTCTTATTTTCTCTATCCTTCCCGAAAATATTATACTTCTAACATTCTATACTTATAATTGTACCATTCACACATATCTTACTGATGCCTACAAATTCTGATAAGGGTGCACCTTATTTTGCATGTTGGTGACAAATACAACACCTTATTCTTTTCTCTCTTTCAATATGAATTGATTCTTCTTGGCACTGTGCCAGCTATGATTCTCTCAACTGTGGGCAGACTATATATATATATATGTCCATAAAATTCATTACATTATTATTATTATTATTATTATTATTATTATTCAGGCCTCCAAGGAGTCAAAAGACTCATCGAGGGAGGTCCTTCCTAAGACAAAGTCTGTCAAGACTCATCGAGGGGAGTTCCCCACCTGAGAAACACAAAGTCTATCATACCAATCTTTAAACTCACTGACCATTCTCGCTCCCACCACTCCATCAGGCAATGCATTCCACGGCTCAACCACCCTCCACACAAAGAAACCACTCCTTACCCTCTTGCTCACAGTTTCCTTTCGTAACTTCCAGGGATGGCCTCTTGTCATCACTCCTTCCCGCTGTTCAACCAAGCGAAAGAACTCCCCAGTGTCAACCCTGTAACCACCTTTCAACAGTTTAAAAGTCTCAATCATATCACCTCTCCTTCTTCTATCCACCAAACTCTGCAATCCACATTCTCTCAGCCGATCCTCATAACTATCCTTGTACAGTCCTGAAACCATCTTTGTCATCCGTCTTTGTATCCTTTCCACAGTTAATTTATCCCGATCAAATCCTGGGGACCAAATCTGAGAACAATAGTCCAAGTGTGGTCTGATCAGAGACTTATACAACGGAATGATAACCCTCTTATCTCTGCAGGTCAGTGTCCTCATAATAGCAGCAATCCTCTGTGTTACCTTCACCACCTTTGCAATATGTCCCCTAAACTTCAGGTTTCTATCAATCATCAACCCCAGATCTCTTGTCTACCCTACTTCCTCCAGTATAACTCCTCCCATAGAGTATGCAGCATCCTATCAATGTTTCCCAAACCTCAAGACCTTACATTTTGCTGCATTAAACTGACAGCCCCATTCATTTGCCCATCTATCTAGCTTATTTAAATCCTCTTGCAGGGCTACCACATCTGCACTATTACTAATAATCCTTCCCAGCTTCGCATCATCAGCAAACAACTGAATATCCCCCTGCAATCCACTGGCTATGTCATTGATATAAAGGTACGTGTACAAATTGCATGCAAATTTCTACTGCATAACGTATGCATGAATTTCATTTGCAATCATTGCTCTCTCTCTTAAACTTGCTTCTTTCATAGTGTGGCATCAGACTTTTACAATCTTTATACTCACTTGTTGTTCTATTTTGTTTCTTCAAATAACTCTTTCTTATCTTCTCTCAAATCATTTTTTCACCTTTCAAGTTATTGATTTCAGTCCAAAATGATAAATTCTTTCATCTAGTGGTGGCTTGTCCATAAATGCTGCAGGGCTGCATTGAGTGCAGCTCCATTGAATATACTAGCGAGTAGTACTGGCTAGTATACTCAATGCTGGAGCTGCATTCAATGTAGCCCTGCATTCCTTATGGATGAACCACCACTGCTTTCACCCTACCTTTTTGCATCCTGACAGCTTCACTAATATTGTTAATTTTCACACCAGGGAAACAAGATTTAGTCATACCCTGTACTCCTTGTATCACAGAATCACCATAAAAATATTTCTCCTTATTATTATTCTTCTCTTGCTTAATCATAATTTCTCATTTCTTACTTCACATCTTGTGCTTTTTTCCCCTTCTCAGCGCTACCAATTACTTGAGTTTCTCCAAGCTTTCATTCTCATGCTCTGTCCTTAGAAGGATGCCATGCAATGTACGCATGCTGTTTCTTGTATGGGGTATTTTTTATTTTTCATTTTTACCTGATCCTTCACCACTGCACTTTAAAAATATCTGAGACAAATATTTTCCCATCTATTGAAAATATTCTGTACTTCACTATCATGTGATTTACTTTAAGGACAGTGATGTGTAAACAGAGGTTATAGTTCCATTGTACAAGAGATTTATTTAAGCCAGGTGTAGTGTAGTGTGCTGTGACCTAATTGGGCTAATTAGTATTAAAGAATTAAGGTAGTGTCAGATTTCTGGAATAGTTGGGGATAATTTATCATAATGATAAAGGCATAATGATAAAAACAGAATTGTCCTATTATTATTATTATTATCTCGGGCAACTTCAAGGAGTCGACAGACTTATCGAGGGATGCCCTAACATCGTGTCAAGAACAACTATTCGACATTCACACAGTACCTATCATCCTCGCCTTGAACTCATTCACAGTCATAGCACCCTAAACAGACTCTGGCAGCTTATTCCACTCATTCATCATTCTCCAAGTAAAAAAACCTAGTTCTAACACCCCTGCTAACCACACTCTTGCCCAGATTCCATGTATGGCCTCTAGTCCTCCCACCACCAGTTCTATTCTCAAAAATATCTTCTGGATTAATCCTATAGAAACCCTTCAGTAATCTGAATGTCTCAATCATATCACCCTTTTCTGCCTATCAACCAATTTTTGCAACCCACAAATCTTCAACTTGTTCTCATAAGGTTCATTCCACAGACCTGCTATCATCTTGGTCACTCGTCTCTGGAGCCTCCCCATCTCCTCCCCATCAAGAAGAAACCTTGGCACCATATCAGGGAACAGTATTCTAGATGGGGTCTTATCAAGGCTTGATATAGAGGAACAATAACTTGTTTGTCTCTGCTTGTTAAAGTATTTTTCAGCAACCAAGTGATTCGATGAGCTGATTTGGCCACTTTTGCAATGTGCCCCTTAAACTTAAACTTCCTATCCACCAACACTCCCAAATCCCTGGCCTCATCAATCTCCTGGAGTACGGTTCCAAAAATGTGATATACTGCTGCTAATCTTTTCACTCCAAAATGCATAACCTCACACTTTGCCACATTAAATTGACATCCATTTTCCCTAGCCCAGTCCTCCAAACTATCCAAATCATCCTGCAAAATTTTGACATCCTGTGCACTCACAATTGCTCTACCCAACTTTGCATCATCAGCAAACAAGTGAACACTTCCTCTCAGATCCTTTCCTATATCGATAATGAACAAATTGAAAAGTAGTGGTCCAAGAACAGAACTCTGCGGCACACCACTAGTCACAAGCCATCTTTTGGACTCCACTCCTGAATAAACCACTCTCTGGTATCTCTCCATCAACCACCCTCCTATCCATCTGAGCAACCGTCAGTGTCAGTGTCATCATTTTTATTCTCTGATGATTCATTCAATCATTTTGTACATTTACCTTCATTCTCACTTTCAACGCCACTCTCACAGCTATCAGGTACTACCTCGCAAACACCATTCATACCTCGAATACTGTTATCTAGATTCTCACTTTCATCAATGATATCACTCACACGACCTGAAGCACTCTTTAAATCCTCACATTCTTTACACTTTTTGCACACATTCACTCCACTATTGTTGTTTAACCAGACTCCAACCGCTCTCCTCAATGCATACGTTTCGCAAATGGTACACTGAATCAAATTATGAACTATGAACCTAGTATGTTTCAGTTTTTCATTACAGTGAGCAAATCTGTTATAATAGTTCATATAATAAAAAGTGACTATATGCAGTATTATCTAGACAACTTTTCTTTGGTTGAGGTTTTATTTTATGGCATGCAACACACTAAGATGGCTAGCTAAAACAATAAAGACGTGAACATGAATACCTACATGTGTGTGTGTGTGTGTACACATGGTGTTCAACTCCACGTACACACACACACACACACACACACACACCTATGTAGGTATTCATGTTCATATATATATATATGAAATATATATATCATGTGTGTGTGTGTGTGTGTGTGTATATATATATATACAATGGGGTCTGAAATGTTCTCGGCCTCGACCACAGATGGCAACACTATTGGCAAGAGATTTTTTTTTCTAAGTTGGTAAATCTGTCATAAGCATCCATGTAAAATTGCAAGCCATTCTATTGAGTATATTGTTTTATACAGCTGTCTGAAACAAAAGTGTTGTCTGTATCCACTGAAATGGATAAAATTAAGTATCATGTGGTTATAAAATTCTTTGTAAAAGAAGGTTTAACACTAAAAGAAATTCATTTGCAGTTCATGAAAGTTTATGGGCACTCTTCTCCTTCATTTTCGACAATTAAGAAATGGGCTGTTTATAAATAGCAGGTACAGCTATGTATAAACATTGCAGTACCTGCCTTGAAGATGATCCTTATGAAGGATGTACAAAAAACGTAACAACACCAGAAATCGGTGATCAAGTGCACAATATGGTATTGGAGATTAAAAGTTTTTTCACTTGGTTATACTATAAATTAAAGATACCAAGAAATTATATACTTGGTTTAATCCTTTATCCAAGTGTAAGCAAACAAAGTTCACGAATGAAGTATTTTCAGGACTAGGGCAACTTGTATAAGGATGCAAAGACTTCACATCACTTGCCTTAGTATCCCATAATGCAAAGCACATCTCCTTGCAGACATGTATAATGCTACGCATTATGGGAAGGGTCACTACCCAGAGCGGTTTCTCTGTTTAAGTGTGGGGTTACCTCTCCAAAAACTCATGCGATCACTCAGATCACCCAACAATGAACGACCTGAGTGATCATTTAACTCAGTGGTGGCTCTGATCAGTGACAGGCTCCCCTACCACCAAGCAGAACCGTTCATATTCTAGGAAAAGCATGAACCAAGGAAGCCCTAATACAGTCCACCCCAACGATCCAAATCCCTGGATGCTCAAAAGCTCCCTACAGCAAAAATCTTAAGGGAGCAAAGCCTCTCCCCCCCCCCCTGGAATCAAACCACCAACCAGTTTCGACCTTCATTTAGGTCGCTTCAGTGGGAGGTAGACCCAGAGGTGATACTAAGGTTTGCTTACTGTTTGCTTACTCGGATAAAGGATTAAACAAAGTATATAATTTCTCGGTTTCTCTAACTTCTGGTATTGGATGACCAGCGAGTCAAAGTGCATGAAATTGTTGAGACTATAGGCATTTCAAAAGAACGTGTAGGATATATTTTGCATGAAGAAAGGGGGGATATTGAATTTATGCATCAGCAAATTAGTGCAATGTGTGCAGGTTTAGTGATTATTATGGGGGATTTTAATTATGGTGATATCAACTGGAGGGAGGAAATATCACATAGCAAAAAGGAAATGGAGTTCATACATGATAAAGAGCCAAGAAACTATTTTTTTCCGGCAGCATAAATTAAGTTAAGGGGATAATAAATTTCTCATTATTGACTTGAAAGTATTGTTAAAGGTACTTGAAAGTATTGATAAAGGTAGCGAAAGAAAAGAGTGACAGAGTTAGAATGGTCAGTCTGTTGCCGTGGTATGACAGAGAGGAGTTTAGAAGGACGGCTATAATCGCAAATCACATTTTTTTTTTTTGGCCACTAGAGGGCCAGACGATTGGTCATGTTTTCAGGGAGCTTCCGAAAGCTAAGTATAATTTTGAACGAAAATTAGAATATAGGTTAAAATCATAACGTAATATTGTCTAATTTTGGTAGCTTGTGGTGTCTGTGTGATTTTGGTGTAAATTCCGTTATTTAATTTAGTATTTAACGATACGTTTCATAGATTTGAATATGGCGCCAATGCGACGTAAGATAATGGCGTCCAAAAATACGACGCCATTGTTCAAAAACTATAATGTGAGAGAATTTGTCAAATGTGATGTGTGTGGAATGTATTGCATTCCCGAATGAGGCTGGAGTTTGGATTGAAAGTGATAGTGGTTGGGAGAATGTGCAGAAAGTGTAAGCAAAGTGAGGAGTTGAATTATGTGTCAGGTTGTGAGACAGCTATGGTTGAAGAAAGCCAGAAGGTGAGTGAAAATAGTAGATTGATAGGGAATTGCGATGTACAAGATGGCAATGAGAGCGGTGATCTAAGAAAGAGTGAGAGCAACTATACAGAGAGAGACAGTGGTTCAAATGATAAAAAAAATGAGGAATTATTTGTAGGAACTGAGATCGCTAGGTTGCGTGCAGTGATACAAAATGCGCAGTGGCAATTAGAGCACCTGCAAAACTCATTCCAGAGTGATTCGGTTAACGTAAATAACCAGCTTAAGGGTGGGCGAGTTTCTGAAATGAAGGAAAGAGTGTTGTATGGTGACTTGTTATTAAGAGGAGTGATAGATGGGAGTGTAACTAAATCGCACTTACCGGATGCTAAATTTAAGGATGTAAGTGAGAGTATTAGAGTGCAAAAACAGAGGGTGAAAGAATTAATAATTGTGGCGGGTACGAATGAATTGAAAGGTGATAAATTTTTTATGAGAGAGGACTTGAAAGTATTGTTAAAGGTAGCGAAAGAAAAGAGTGACAGAGTTAGAATGGTCAGTCTGTTGCCGCAGTATGACAGAGAGGAGTTTAGAAGGAGGACCATAATCGCAAATGACATTATGCGCAGGTTATGCAAACGGTGCATAACTGTTTGCATAACCTGCGGAATTCGTGGTGTGGAATTCGTGGACGTGTGGAATGAGTTTGATGGGTGAAAGGACTTATATAAGTTGGATGGTACTGCATTTGAATGGACTTGGTGTGCGAAGACGGGAAAAAGTGTCGCTGAATGAAGTGAAAATGGGTGTGCAGAACCAGGGAAACTAGAACTACCAAGGATGGGGGGGGAATGGATATGCAGACATCAGTGAGACAGCTGAGTGTAAAAACGTATATAATGTACCTGAGCCAGCACTAAGGACAAAAAATGGGAATGGGACATTTAGAATAACGTATCAATATAGGGGTGAGACTACGGGATCACTGCATTTCATGTATACTAATGCCAGGAGTATTAGGAACGAGAAGGAAGAATTTTTGGCCTTGATTGGCTCTTCCTGGCCACAGGTTATTGGCATTAGTGAAACATGGCTGATGGAAGATGATATAGTTAGTGGGATAGAATGTGTAGGTTATAGTGTGTTTAGGAGGGACAGAGAGAATAAAATGGGGGGAGGGGTGTTATTGATGATAGCTGATGAACTGCAACCAAGGATAATTGAAGTTGTATTGCAGGATAGTGAAAGGAGCTCATTTGAGGCTATTTGGTGTGAGATTGAGACTGGCAGAATAAAATATACAGTTGGGTGCTGCTATAGACCTGGTGATGGAATAGAGGGTGGAGACAGTATGCATAAACAAATTGATGAAATGAGTGGAAGGACTGTAATTATTATGGGGGATTTTAATTATGGTAACATCGATTGGAAGGAGGAGAGGACACATGTGAGGAAGGAAATGGATTTTATTCAATTATTAAGGGATAACTATCTGAGACAGCATGTAATTGAAAATACTAGGGGTGTGAGAGTGCTTGACCTGGTAATAGCATCTCACAATTTGACTGTAATGAATATGACCATGTTGCCACCTATTGGTGAGAGTGATCGTAAGGTCTTGACCTGGGAGGTGGCTAAAGGTGTGGAATTTTTGATTCAGACAGGTATATGTGGAATTAAAGTGCTGGCATGTATGACAAGCTTAGGAGATTGCTTGGATCAGTGCCATGACATGTACAGTTGCAAGGGCTGGATGTCGATAGAACATGGGAAGTGGTCAAGGAGCATTTACAGGAGGTTATGGCTGATTGTATACCTAGGGTCCGAATAGTAAAATAAGTAGGGGTTAAATGGATGAATAACACCATTAAGCTTGAGCTGCAAAAAAAGAAACAATGGAGGGAATTTAAAGAAAGGGGTGAACTGCAGGCACATGAGCGGTATAAAGTGCAGGCCAGAAGGGTAACAAGTGTGGTAAAAACAGCAAAAGCCGATTATGAAAGGAAACTAGCTATGCAAGCAAAAGAGAATTCCAAACAGTTCTTTCAATATACTGCAAGCAAGATAAAAACTGTACATGGCAAAATGATTTTAAGGAATGATGATGGTAAGGAGGTCACTGAACCAGTTGATATAGTGGAGTTACTGAGCATGCACTTTGCAAAAGTATATCATCCAGGTGGGATGTAACATTGAAAAAAATGAAGGAGCCATTAGTTTATACGGCAAATGTGATGAATGAAGTGGAGGTGAATAGTCTATTACAGAACCTTAATGTGAATACATTTGTGGGATTGGATGGTATACCGGCACGGGTCTTGTGTGAAGCGGCTAAGGAATTATCAGTGCCCTTGACATTTTGTTTAATCTGAGTCTCGGGTCTGGTTTAGTCCCGAAGGCGTGGAAAGAGCGGAAATTAGTTTCTCTGCATAAAGGAGAATCCAGGCTATGATTGCAAATTACCGACCGATCAGCATAACAGGAGTTGTTGTCAAGGTCTTGGAGAAAGTAGTCAAGAGAAAAATAAAGGAATGGATTGATGAAAATGAGATACTGTACAGGGGACAGCATGGCTTTGTAAAGGGTAGATCATGCCTGAGTAACTTGCTCAAGTTTTATAACAAGATGACAGCAGAACTGGATAAGGGAAATGGGTTTACAGTGATACTGCTGGACCTGGCAAAGGCGTTTGACAGGATATCACATGGAATTCTAATCCGTAAACTACAACATATGGGAATGGATATAGGGTTGGTGAGATGGATAGGTGGGTGGTTGATGGAGAGATATCAAAGAGTGGTTTATTCAGGAGTGGAGTCCAAAAGATGGCCTGTGACTAGTGGTGTGCCGCAGGGTTCTGTTTTTGGACCACTGCTGTTTAATCTGTTCATTAACGATATAGGGAAGGATCTAAGTGGAACTGTTCATTTGTTCGCTGATGAAGCAAAGTTGGGGAGGGCGATAAGGAATGCAGAAGATGTCAAAGTCTTGCAGGATGACTTAGATAGATTGGAGTTCTGGGTTAAGAAGAATGAATGTCAATTTAATGTGACAAAATATAAGGTTATGCATTTTGTGGTGAAAAGATTAGCAGCAGTATACCACAAAGGTGGAACTGTACTCCAAGAGATTGATGAGGCCAGGGACTTGGGAGTGTTGGTGGATAGGGAGATGAAGTTTAGGGAGCACATTGCGAAAATAGCTAAATCAGCTCATCAACTCACTTGGTTGTTGAAAAATACCTTAACGAGCAGAGACAAGCAAGTTATTGTACCTCTGTACCGAGCCGTAATAAGACCTCATCTTGACTACTGTGCCCAGATTTGGTCATCTCAGTTCCTTCTTGATGGGGAGGAGGTGGAGAGGATCCAGAGGCGAGTGACTAAGATGATAACAGGTCTATGGAATGAACCATATGAGAACAGGTTGAAGATTTGTGGGTTGCAGAAACTGGTTGATAGGCAGAAAAGGGAGATATGATTGAGACATTAAAATTGCTAAAAGGATTCTATAAGATTAATTCAGAGGATATTTTTGAGATCAGGACTGGTGGTGGGAGAACTAGCGGACACCTATGGAAGCTGGCAAGAGTGTGGTTAGCAGTGGTGTTAGAGTTGGGTTCTTTACTTTTAGAGTGGTAAATGAGTGGAATAAGCTGACTGAGTCTGTTGTGGGTGCTATGACAGTGAGCGAGTTCAAGGCAAGGTATGATAGATACTGTGAGAATGTCGTATAGTTGTGTGGACATGATGTTTAGGGCCTCCCTTGCTAAGGACTTCCTAGAGTAGCCTGAAATAATAATAATAATAATAATTATTATTATTATTATTTTAAAGCCGAATACAAAACTCGGAGATCGAAATCTATCAAAATCTAAAAGTTTCATGCCAAAGAACTATCGGCGAGTCCAAGCATAAGTCAACACCTGGGTGGTACAACACTAGGGCAACTCGAAGCAAAGGTGGAGCAACATTCATCACTATCCTTAATATTTTCTCATAATGTGAAACGCAGCTCCAAGGAGATGTATTATGTGTTACGTATTAGAAGATGTATTACACTGCCGGAAAAAAATAGATTCTTGGCTCTTTATCTCATAGTAATAATAATATATGGGTACACCTGTCTGGCAATTCATAGTAAGGGTGCATGCAAGCTCTGTTCACTTAAACCTTGGTATTATCCAGTTCCACCTAATCACTGATGAGATCTCAATAAAGGTCGAAACCGGTCTGGGTAGTGACCTGTCCTCATAATGTAAAACAGTAATACATCTACTAGGAACTGCGTTTTACATTATGAGAAAATATTACGGATAGTGATGAAGCTTGCTCCACCTTTGCTCCGAGTTGCGCTAGTGTTGTACTACCCAGGTGTTCACTTATAGTTGGACTCGCCAATAGTTCTTTGGCATGAAACTCTTCGAATTTGATAGATTTCAATCTCCGAGTTTCGTATCTGGCTTTACAATAATGAGGGGTTTATTATCCCCTTAATTTAGGAGTTCATATACCTTCTATGAGATAATTACTTGAAACAGCACATAACTGAAAGCACATGTGGTGTGAGAGTGTTGGACCTGGTTATTAGTTCAGAGGACATCTGCATAATTAAGGTGTCCTCGTTACCTTCAATTGGTGATAGCAATCATGTGATATTGACTTCGGAAGTTGCAAAATCTGTGGATTTTTCTGTTAAGAAGTGGTATATAGAGAACTACATGTTAGGCAATTATAACAAGCTTTGGCATGAGCTTGAAGCCATCCCATGGCATAACATATTACAGGGAAAAGATGTTAGCAGTCCATGGGATAAAACCAGCAGGTATTTGCGGAAAGTAATATCAGATTGCGTCCCCATGGTCAGGAAGACATGCAAGGTAGGCGTTAGATAGATGAGCGGTAGTATCAAGCTTGATCTGGAAAAAAAGAAAATAGAATGTACAAGGAGAAATGCGATCAGTACACCCATGATCAGTACAAGGCTCAAGCTAGGAAGGTTACCTGCATAGTAAGAAAAGCTAAATCAGATTATAAGAAGACCTTAGCCAAGGAGATCAAGAGTAATCCCAAAGAGTTCTTCTGCTATGTGGCAAGTAAAAGGAAGAATGATTTCGGAAGGATAAATTTAGTAGGCATTGATGGTATTGAGGTGACAAAATCAGATGTAATAGTCAAGTAACTGAGTGATCATATTTCAAAATAAATTTAAATGCAAACACTAATGTAGGTGTAGATGGAATTGCAGCTCAGGTGTTGCATGAATGTGCATAGCAATTCTCAACCTGTCTTTCTTTATTATTATTATTATTATTATTATTAATGGAGAGGGCACCATGTAGGCATATGAAGGGTTGCATGGCTGTATCGCTGGTCCCGTTTTTATAGTTTTAATGTGGTTCTAACTTCTATTTTTAATTTAAAAGTGTCATAAAGTAATCTACTTGTCACGCTGAAGACAGTGACATATAATTCATCGAAATCGGCAAAGCGGAATCCAAGATCTGAGTCTGCTAAAAATTGAAGCGTACACCGCGGTTGATAACGAGTATAGAACAAAGGATGTCACCATCTTTGCAGCTGTCCAAAGGAAGAAAGGTGAGTCATGAAGTGCAACAAGTGCCTGAAGGAATTACCGTCAGACGGATGTCATATAACCTGCAGGAAATGCCATAGGAATCTTCACTTTACATGTTCCGGACTTTCAGAAACAACTTGGCAACGCAAATCCAATGCCAAACGAGAAGAATGGAAGTGCTAAACTGTAGAGAGAACAAAGAAACGCCACCACCCACGACGCAACTGATTACGCCGGAGGCAGAATCGGACGATGAACTGAACAGACAACAAAATACCGGTGAGTCTTATAATTTGAGTTCCGTAAATTTATTACTAGAAAAAGGTTTAGAAAATATAAAAGCCAGCTTGGTAGATCTTGTCCAAGAACTATTTGATAAACAGAATAAAGAAATAACAAAAAAAATTAGCGAATATGAAGAGTTTGTTAAATTTAATAATTCAAAAGTCGAAGAAGTCTTACAAATGGTAAAAGACATTAAAACCAGCATTAACTGACAGGCAGCACAAATTGATAAGACACATCGAACTCTGTCAAGAATTTAATTCCTGAAACTACAATACGAAATTTTAAACCAACAACAATATAAAGAAGACCTTGTCATAAACGGTCTTCCAGAAACCGAATCTAAAGAAAATCTCAGAGACGTAGTTTTAAAGTTAGGCCATGCAATTGACATCCCCCCCCTAGAGCATAATGATATTCAGACCATAAATCGGTTTCCCAGGAAGAACAGAAAACAAGGCTCCACACCAGTCATAGTTCGTCTGACAAGCAAGGCTACAAGAGACAATCTCATAAAAGCCAGCAGACTGAAAAACCAGTAGTCAAGGATTTAAATGCATCGCTAGACAATACGCCAATCTTTCTATCTGAGTATTTAACACCTTTCAATCAGAATCTTTTGTACCAAGCAAGAAAAGAAAAAACAGGAAAAAAGTATCAATTTTTATGGATCAAAGACGGCAAAATATTCTTGAGAAAGTCACAGACTTCAAATTCTATACAAATAAAAAGCTCGGAAGATATAGACAGGTTGCCAGAGTGAAACAAAAGACTCCAACTTAGTTCAATAAGAAAATCTCATCACAACAAAAATGAATGTGAACCATCAGATAGATGTAATTACACCAGAATACATCAGTAATTGTACTTTCGAAACGCTTGATGCATGGAAACAACAAACAGTACAAGCGACAAGCGAGAGGTCTTTCAATCCTGAATATTAACATTAGAAGCATCCAAAACGCAACCAAATATAGAGTTGGATGCTGCTATAGGCCAGGGAGTACGGGGGAAGATATTGAATTCATGCATCAGCAACTTAGTGCAATGAGTGAAGGCTTAGTGATTATTATGGGGGATTTTAATTATGGTGATATCAATTGTAAGGAGGAAATATCTCGTAGCAAAAAGGAAATGGAGTTCATACATCTTCTACGAGATAATTACTTGAAACAGTACGTAACTGAAGGGACACGTGGTGTGAGAGTGTTGGACCTGGTTATTGGTTCAGAGGTTATATGCATAAGTAAGGTGTCCTCGTTACCTCCAGTTGGTGAAAGCGATCATGTGGTATTGACTTGGGAGGTTGCAAAATCTGTGGATTTTTCTATTAAGAAGGGGTATATACGGAACTACAGGTTAGGCAATTATAACAAGCTTCGGAGTGAGCTTGCAGCCATCCCATGGCAAAACATATTGCAAGGGAAAGATGTTAGCAGTGCTTGGGATAAAATCAGCGGGTATCTGAGGAAAGCAATATCAGATTGTGTCCCTATGGTCAGGAAGTCAAACAAGGCAGGCATTAGATGGATGAGCAGTAGTATCAAGCTTGAACTGCAAAAAAAGAAAATGTTATGGAGAATTTACAAGGAGAAGGGCGATCAGGACACCCATGAGCAGTACAAGGCTCAAGCTAGGAAGGTTACCAGCATAGTAAGAAAAGCTAAATCAGATTATGAGAAGACCTTAGCCAAAGAGATCAAGGGTAATCCCAAAGAGTTCTTCCGCTATGTGGCAAGTAAGAGGAAGAATGACTTCGGAAGGATAACCTTAGTGGGTGCTGATGGTATTGAGGTGACAAAATCAGATATAATAGTCGAGTTACTGAGTGATCACTTCTCAAAAGTCTATCACCCAAGTGAGGATATCTCTATACCTATAGCAATACCTAATGTGAGAATTGAAGCTAAAGAATCAGAGGTATTAAATATATTGCAAAACTTAAATGCAAACACTGCGGTAGGCTTAGATGGAATATCAGCTCGGGTGTTGCGTGAATGTGCAAATGAATTGTCAACCCCCTCTTACCTGGATATTTAATTTAAGTTTGAACTCTGGTATGGTCCCTAGGGAGTGGAAGTTAGGCAAAGTGGTTCCTTTGCATAAGGGTGGCTCTAAAACTGCGGTATTGAATTACAGACCAATCACCATCTCAGGAGTAGTGGTAAAAGTATTGGAAAAGTTGGTTAAAGACAAAATTCAAGAATGGGTGGATCAGGATATGATACTCTATAGAGGCCAACATGGTTTTGTTAAAGGTAGATCCTGCCTTAGCAATCTATTAACTATTCATAATAGAATAACATCCAAGTTGGACAAAGGAACTGGCTACACAGTGGTACTTCTGGATTTTGCTAAGGCTTTTGACAGGATACCCCATAGAACACTGTTACGCAAATTGGAGCAGATGGGAATGGATATTAAATTGGTGATATGGATAGGAGAATGGCTCAGGGAGAGATACCATAAGGTGGTGTATGGAGGAGCCGAGTCCAGAATGAGGCAGGTGACCAGTGGTGTACCTCAGGGCTCTGTGCTTGGGCCAATGTTGTTTAATTTGTATATAAATGATATAGGAAACGGCTTAAAGGGAGATATTCAGTTGTTTGCTGATGACGCAAAGTTGTGTAGTGCAATAAAAAATCAAGCTGATGTTGAAAGTTTGCAGGAGGATTTAAATAAGCTGGTAAAACGGGCAAAAGAAAATGGATATCAGTTCAATGTGGAAAAGTGTAAAGTCATGCATTTTGGGATTAAAAGATTACCAGCTGTGTACTACATCGATGGAAAGGTACTCCAAGAGATTGATGAGGCTAGGGACTTAAGGGTATTGGTAGATAGGGAGATGAAGTTCAGAGGACACATTGCTAAGGTGTCCAAGATTGCACATAGGATTACTTGGTTGTTGAGGAACACACTGACATCCAGAGATAAAGAGGTTATTATTCCCCTTTATAAAGCATTGATACTTCCACATTTGGATTACTGTGCTCAGGTCTGGTCACCTGGATTCCTTGGAGTTCAGGAGGCTGTGGAGAGGGTTCAGAGAAGAGTGACCAAGTTGGTGAGTGATATAAAAAATACTCCCTACATTGATAGATTGAGAGCTTGTGGATTGCAGAGATTGGTTGATAGGCGAAGAAGAGGTGATATGATAGAAACATTCAAATTACTAAAAGGTTTTTATAGGATTGATGCAGGGGAAATGTTTCAGCTGTGTGATAGTGATGGAAGAACAAGAGGTCATCTCTGGAAATTAAAGAAGAGTGTGGTTAACAAAGGTGTCAGAACAAGGTTTTTTGCCTGGAGGGTGGTGAATGAGTGGAATTCATTGCCTGACTTAGTTGTGAGCTCTTCGTCTGTAAATGAATTCAAGAAGAGATATGATATTGTTTTGATATCACTGACAGATATTGTTTTGCTAGTTTGGGTCTCCCGCGATGAGTCTACTGACTCCATGGAGATACCCGTAATAATAATAAAAAAAAAAAAAATAAATAATAAAAAACATTGGTTATTGTTACAGGCTTATCTGAGGAATTACACTGATATTATTGATATATTGATTCTTACAGAAGTATCCATAACTAATGACGAATCAACTGCTTTCCAAATTCCAGGCTTCCAACAACACAGATCATGCCGCCAAACAAAAAGAGGGGGTGGAATATTAATATTTATCAAACAAAAATTAATAGCAAAAGAAATGGCCTATCAGTTTGAGCATGCTGAAATCCTTTGCCTCGAAATCACTAATACCACCAATACACAGCATCCCATAATACTACATGCTATTTACAGGCCACCTAACCTAAACATGATAAAATTCTTGCACGAACTCAATTGCTGGCTTTCAAGCCAAGAAATATGCTCAATCGAACACCTAATGATAATTGGCGACATAAACATAAATATTGCAAACGAAAACCAGAACAACACTGTACAATACCTAGACACACTATCTATGTATAATCTAATACCAACAATAACATCATGTACTAGAGAAGAAATATTCGGAAATACTATCACTGCCTCCTGTCTCGATCATATAAATGTCCGAGCACCACCAAATAGTTACACTGCATCAATCATAAAGTGCAAAGTAGCAGACCATTACTTCACCGCTCTAAACCTGCACACACCAAGACAATATCCATGCAATGTCCCACAGAAGGAAAGCAACAGAAAACAATAATAGACAAAGAAATAGTCAACCACGAAATAAGAAAAACAGACTGGGAACACCTGGCATCACATTCAGCAGATATCTTATACAACAACATTAAACTCACACTGGAGGAAATATATAAGAAAGCTACAAAGAAAGTCCGAATTCGTTCAAAAACAACACAAAATCCTAGCAAAACACAAAACTTAACACAAAACTTAATCCTAGAAATACACAGAAAGGAAGCTTTATGGAAAGAATTAAAGTGATATCCAAATAACACAGATTTAAAAACTGAATATAAGATAACAAGGAATCGCCTTACAACACAAATCAGAAATGCAAAAAGAAGCTATACAGAGACAAACTAACCTCCACACAAAACAACATAAAACAAACCTGGCATCTGATCAATGAGATGCTAGATTTTGTTCCCAACACCACTGCCTCCGAAACCATAAAACACAGCTTCATGAAAGACGCAAAACCTATCCAACAACTAGCAAATGACTTTAACCAATACTTTGCAGACTCCATCCAAGAACTGCAAAGAAATATTCACAATCACAAAACGAGACCCTCCACTTGGACCACAATCAAAACAGACACTATGGTTCCAAACCATAAAAGAAGCAGAACTTCTCTCTGCAATACATCAAATCATACCAAAGGCCCAGGAATAGATGGTATCAGACCTAAAGATATAAAGCAACATGCAATTAGTTTAAGTCCTATCCTACTAAAACTAATAAATAAAACATTTAAAACAGGACAGATACCAAGTATGCTAAAGACCGCCATAATAACACCCATATACAAACATGGAAAAAGAAATTTAATCAGCAATTACAGACCCATAGCAACATTACCAATTATTAATCAAATTATGGAGAGGATCATATTGAGGAAACTCACAGCATACACTGAGATCTTTCATATTATCCCCAAAACACAATATGGTTTTCAGAAAAATAAGGGAACAACATCTCTCTTGGAAGACTTTACAGACGTAATTAATATCGCCTTAGACAAAAACAAAATTGCCATGGTAGTCTTTATTGATCTAACTAAAGCATTCGATACACTTACACATCAAACCTTGTTAGAAAAGCTGAGGCATGTTGGAATAGACGGGCCTCTTCACAGGTGGTTTACAAACTACCTTCAAAATAGAAAGCATATCACATGTATCGGAGCAAACCGAAGCAGAGAGCTACCAGTCACCTGTGGAGTACCACAGGGAGCTGTACTCTCCCCAACTCTATTCAACATTTACACACATGATATTAATCAGCTACCACTCAAAGGTAAGATATTCCAATATGCAGACGACACAGCAATAATATCCATCCATAATAACGCAAGTATAGCCCAAACAAATATGCAACATGACATAAATCTGATCATAGACTGGCTCACGAAAAACTCCATACACCTAAACTCAGAAAAGACAAAATTAATGATATTCAGAAATCCACTGACTCGACCAGTTGATAACAAATATATAACCATCCAACATCCACTTTCCAACATAAAAACACACAGAACAGCAAAACCACTACAATCACTCAGGTTGAAACAATACGATACCTTGGAATTTACTTCGATGCAGATATGAACTGGAATAGCCACATAAACCATCTACACAACAAACTCCGAACAATAAGTGGCAAACTCTACAGGTTAAAAGACATAGTTCCCATATGCCTAAAAACACTAACATACAAAGCACTATGCCAAAATATACGAAGATACGCTATAACAACGTATGCTTTCTGTGCACCCTACAAATTAAATAGATTAATGTCGCTACAGTACAAAATGATAAAACTGATCTTTTGGGAACAAAAAGAAAATCACGACCTTATATACATTGTAATGTCAGAACACAAAATACTGACAGCAAAACATTTATGTCACTATGCTGCTTTGCTAAAACATTATTTCGATGCCAACTACAGGACAGTTAGAAATACATACCGTAAAAACAAGACCTCAGACTACTAATTATATCACATATAAATACAATAATCACAACGGAAAGGCCACGCGAAACTTCTACATCCCAGACATGATAAACAAATTACCTTTTGAATACAGAAACCTTCCAAACTACAATAGCCTAAAAAGAGCTCTAAGGACATACTATGAACAAGAAACTCGTACCCAACATACCATACAAACTTAATGAAACACAATATATTTGTTCAGGCTTCCAGTTCAGCTACACATCAATACATTCCAAGTTCTAGTGTGTGTGTGTGTGTGTGTGTGTGTGTGTGTGTGTGTGTGTGTGTGTGTGTGCGTGTGTGCGTGCATGCGTGTGTATGTGTGTGTGAGCGCAAATTTCTCAATCATAGATTTCGTAGCTTCCCAAGCGCAGCAAAAAAAAAACAAAAAAAAACGATACATAATAACCTACCGGTGTCATCCGGTAGGTTATTATGCTTATTATAAGGTTATTATAAGCTTACATATAAGCTTCGAGGATGAAAGCAAAGAAATTAGTTCTCATACAAGATGTATCGTATGTAACCAAATGTGATACGTACATGTAATGTACGTATCACATTTGATCACATTTGATACGTATTTTCATGTGATACGTATCACATGAAAACCAATGTATTTAATGTATGTATTATACGTAAACAAATGTACGTAATGTATCACATGTAAACAAATGTAAGTAATGTATCATATGTAATCAACTGTTTCTAATGTATATAATAACAGTAACAAATGTATGCAATGTAATAAAAAAAAATTTCTTTTAAATGTAAATAATGAGCTTACACTGTATGTTTGTGAAATTAAGAAATATAATATTTAGATTGCATATGTGTAAATACCGTTGTATAATCACACCTTTTGAAACTTGGAAAAAAAAACATAGTAAACTACAACATGTAATATTATGCAACTTATGTAACTCTGCTGAACAACATAATTGTAAATAATTATTATGATTGCTATTAGAAAAAAAAAACTGTTAACATCATTACTATTTAAATCCCATTATATGTAGCACAAAGTGCTGAACCTTGTAAAATAATATACTGAAGAGATGATCATTGTACATTTGTAAATATTTGAAAGAACATTAAAAAAAAAAATTAAAAATTAAAAAAAAAATTATCCAGGCCTCCATGGAGTCAAAAGACTCATCGTGATAGATCCTTCCTACGAAATACAAAGTTAATGAAAACTCATCGAGGGGAGCCCCCCCCCCAAGAAACACAAAGTCTATCATACCACTCCTTAAACTTATTGACCATTCTCACTCTAACCACTCCTTCAAGCAATGCATTCCATGGTTCAACCACCCTCCATGCAAAGAAACCACTCCTCACCTTCTTTCTAACAGTTTCCTTTCATACCTTCCAGGGATGGCTCCTTGTCATCATTCCTTCCTACAGTTCAACCAAGCGAAAGAACTCCCCAGTGTCAACCCTGTAACCACCTTTCAACAGTTTAAAAGTCTCAATCATATCACATCTCCTTCTTCTTCTTCTATCCACCAAACTCTGCATTCCACATTCCCTCAGCCGATCCTCATAACTAACATTGTACAGTCATGAAATCATCTTTGTTATCCGTCTTTGTACCCTTTCCACACTTAATTTATCCCCTTCAAATCCTGGGGACCAAATCTGAGAACAATAGTCTAAGTGTGGTCTGATCAAAGGATAACTTTTTTATCTTTGTAGGTTCGTGTCCTTCTCATTATTTCAGCAATCCTCTGTGTTACCTTCACCACCTTCGCAATATGACCCCTAAATTTCAGGTTTCTATCAATCATCAACCCCAGATCTCTTGTCTCCCCTACTTCCTCCAGTATAACTCATCCCATACAGTATGCAGCATCCCATCGATGTTTCCCAAACTTCAAGAGCTTACATTTTACTGCATTAAAGGTTAAACAATATAGGTCCCAGTACTGAGCCCTGTGGGAACCCACTTGTAACCCTCTGCCTCCTTGAAACTGTCCGACCATACACAAATCTCTGATACCAATTGGACAACCGATCCTGAATCCAGTTGACCAATCTTACATCCAGATCCATGTGCTACAACTTAAATATCAACTTATCATGTGGCACCCTATCAAATGCCTTCACTAAGTCTAAGAAAATGGCAGTATATGTCTTTCCCTTCTAATGCTCCTGTAATTTTATTATAAAAGGCTAGCATATTGCTAAAACAAGAGCACCCCTCACAAATCCATGTTCACCCTCACAGATAACATTACCCTCATCTGCTCAATGTTGAATACGGTTCCTCACTACTTTCTCCAAGATCTTAACAACTACTGATGATACACAAACTGACCTATAATTAGACACTTCCAGTCTGCTACCACCCTTATGCAATGGCACTATCTTACCTTCCTTCCATTCCATGGGCACCTTTCCTGCAGCCAGACTTTCATTGAAAAGCCAGGTCAAAGGCACTGTAAATTCCCTAGCACATTCTCTCAAACTCGTGGTGAAATACCATCCAGTCCCACAGCTTTACTGACATCCAGAGTACACAGTATTTGAAACACACTCTCCTCCTGTACCTCTAAACCTCGAACCTCCCTATTCTTCTAGTATTAAAACTGATTCCTCCAGGATGAAATACTCCAATAAAGTGTCCATTGAACAATTCCACTATGTCCTCTGCATCACTCACTCTATTCCCATTTTTATCCCACAATATCATTCTTCCACAGTCATTTCTCCTCTTACTGGCCTCATAGCTAAAAAATTCCCTAAGATTATCTTTTGATCTTAGGGCCAATCTCCTCTCATATTCCAGTTTCGCTTACCTTATCATACTAGTCACTCTTCTGGCCTGTGTCTTATATTCTTCATGCATCTCCTCTTCACCTGTCTCCTTTAATATTGTTTGTCATCCATTTTACTCCAAATTGTGTCCTCTTCTTCACTCGTGGTATACAACTTACTATTGCTGCTAACAAATATTCTTTCACAATTTCCTAAGCACTAATGATATCCCGGTCTTCCAATTCCTTCCTCTATGAAACTTCCCCAAGTTGACGTCTTAGACTATTATAATCACCTGCCTTATAATTCCACATACGTTACCATCTCTTTGATACTCCTACATGTCTATTCATTTTCCAAGTCAAAACCATATGGTAACTCTCTCCAACTGGTGGGAGAGATGTCATCTCAGTTATTATCAACTCCTCTGATGCTATAACCAAATCCAAAACTCTTGAACTGCTTGTTACCTCTATTTCACGTTGCCTAAGACATTTGTCCCTCAAGAATTCTAGAAATTCCATTCCCTTATTGCTAAATGCATCTTCCTCTCCCCAATTTATACTACTGTAGTTAAAATCTCCCATAACAATCATTCTTCTTGCAGTTGACAAACTCAACTGTCTAAACATCTCCTGGTCCCCACCCTCCATGTTCCTGGGTCCATAGCAACACCCAACAAAATATCTTGTCTTGCCCACCTCTACCTCACTTAAAAATCATTAGTATCACTGCTTTCGAAAGCCTCCACTCTTAGAGGACATAGGTTGTTACTTATCATAAGCAGTACTCCACTACCACACTTTCCCTTCCTATCCTGCCGAAAAATGCTGTACTCAGCCACTTTTATTCCTGTTATTATATACTCTTCTAAGATTAAAAGCCAAACAGCTATTTTTTCTGGCGAGATTGAAAAGTAAAGGGGATAAAAATCCCTTATTGTTTTTCAGCCAGTATGTGAAACTCTAAGATCGAAAACTACGATCTAAACATTTCATGCTGACGTACTGTCGGCTGATCCAAGCGTAAGTGACCACTTTGTCATCGAGTTACCTTGGTGTGGCACTACCAAGTGGTCACTTAAGCTTTGATCAGCAGACAGTTCGTCAGCATGAAACATTTAGATCGTAGTTTTCGATCTTAGAGTTTCGCATATTGGCTGAAAAACAGTAAGGGATTTTTATCCCCTTTACTTATATACTCTTCAGTCAACCAAATCTCAGTGATCCCAATAATTTTTGGCCAGACTGATGCTATCTGTGCCACTAATTCCTCTTGCTTATTCCAGATACTTCTGGCATTAGTATAAAGCATATAAATGCTGATATTTCTATACCCAGTATTATCCCCATCTAGACTCCACTGGGCTCAGTGTTACCTGATGCCGTCCCCCTTCTCCCAAGTAGCCATTCCCACATGAGGCCATCCCTGCTACTATCCTCCCTGGGACACAATGACTCGTTCAGAACAGCAATCTCTCCAGATGCCTACATGCTTCGTCATTCAAATGTAAGTGGTCTCTCGCATACAATTCCTCTCTGTTCTCAAATGCACCCCAAGCATCCACATATTCCAGTCCTCTCTTGTTACACAGTCTAGCTATTATGTCATTCAATATTACTGCTCTTCTGCTCAGCTCATCATTATCATACCTAAGCAACATGCACACTATCTTTCCTCTCTCTTTCTGTACAACCTCAAGCAAAAATCTCATATCTCTCACTGCCCAACTTACATTACCACTCAAGTCATTTGTTCCTACCACCACAATAATGTCATCCACCCTTTCATTTCTCTTAATTGCCATAGCCACACTTTCTATCGTTCCTCCTGGCAAACTCTCCTCACGCATCCTATCTTGAAAACCACAGATTATTGAGTCTTATTTCCATTCCCTCTCTCCTATTGTTTCCATTCTTTCCTCTTCTTTGATTCCCATATGTCTCTCTCTCTCATCTCCTCTCCTCTACTGTGCCTATTCTCTCTTCTAGCATTCCCATACCTCTCTCTCCTACTGTTTCCATTCTCTTCTCTTCTAGCACTCCCATACCTCTCTCTCATTCTGTCTCTCCTATTGTTTCCATTCTCTTCTCTTCTAGCACTCCCATACCTCTCTCTCATTCTGTCTCTCTTCTACTGTTTCCATTCTATCCTCTTCTAGTACTCCCATACCTCTCTCTCCTACTGTTTCCATTCTCTCCTCTTCTAGAACTCCCATACCTCTCTCTCTCTCCTACTGTTTCCATTCTCTCCTCTTCTATCATTCCCAAAATTCTCTCCTCTTCTATCATTCCCAATACTCTCTATCCCCTACTCTGATTCACCTTGCATTTATCTCTTCCATTCTCTTAATCTCATATTTCATACTTCTCTCATTCACAAGACATTCCACCTCATCTTTCAGCTCATCTATCTCCTTCTGCAGGTCAGTCTCTCTTAATCAAAATTCACTCTCCCAAACAAAACTATCTCCTAAACTTTCACAATCACTCATGCCTTCCACACTATCAACTATTATTTTCTCATTCATATTTTTTTCTCTCCTATCACACTACTCATCTTCCTATATTCATTTCCCATTCCTGGAGCAAAAAGGTCGGTTATTGATAAATAAATGAATTTATTTCCTCCCACTGTCTGCACTTTATGCAAACACGTCCCCCCCCCCTCTCACAAGCCACATATCCAATTCCCGAGACGCATACATGCCGCAAGTACTGCATGACAGAAAGTCCTTTATTATATTACTTATAATAGAGTTCTTAAATGGTGGAGGACTTGGTGACATGACATTTGCGACTGCAGCAGAATCCACCATCATTCCTTACTGCTGAGGAACTACTAGCATAATCGTTAATTATTCAAAATAGTGTCAAAACAAGATGACACACAAAGTTAAAATAAAAGAAAAAGTACAAACAATTACAAGCAAAACAAAACATTTAAGTACACTAAATATAAATAAATAAAATGAAATAAAACTAAATACAGTAATGAAAACTTAGCTTCATCTTGTTTTCCACCATTATGCATTCGATTCTGACCCCATCCTCTCTGTAATCAAAATACACAATATCGCGACAACGACTAACTTCTAAAAAATCAACCACTGAAGTACGTTCATATTCCAGAGAAACAATTTAGCACTCAAAAACTTAGAAAAATGGACTATTCAAAAATTAAAAGACGATTAAAAATCACTTTCTTCAGCACAGCTGAAATTCACTGCCACATGCTATGGCAGTGAATTTCAACTGTGAAATTCACTGCTGAAATTCACTAGCACCCTCGAATTCCAATACTTGGTCATGTAAAGTTACACTTGGTTATGAACCACTTTATGCGAAGTGGTTCCTCTGCATAAAGGTGGCTCTAAAACCGTGGTAACAGACCAATCACCATCTCAGGAGTAGTGGTAAAAGTATTGAAAAAGTTGGTTAAAGACAAAATTCAAGAATGGGTGGATCAGGATATGATACTCTATAGGGGGCCAATATCGTTTTGTTAAAGGTAGATCTTGACTTAGCAATCTATTAACTTTTTATAATAGAATGATATCTGAGTTGGACAAAGGAACGGGCTATACAGTGGTATACTTCTGTATTTTGCTAAGGCTTTTGAGGATACCCCATGGAACACTGTTACGCACATTGGAGCAGATGGGAATGGATACTAAATTGGTGATTTAGATAGGAGAATGGCTCAGGGAGAGATACCATAAGGTGGTGTATGGAGGAGCCGAGTCCGGGATGAGGCAGGTGACCAGTGGTGTGCCTCAGGCTCTGTGCTTGGGCCAATGTTGTTTAATTTGTATATAAATGACATAGGAAATGGCTTAAAGGGAGATATTAAGTTGTTTGCTGATTATGCAAAGTTGGGTAGCGCAATAAAAAATCAAGCTGATGTTGAAAGTTTGCAGGATGATTTAAATAAGCTGGTAGAATGGGCAAAAGGCAAAAGATAATGGATGTCAGTTCAATGTGGAAAAGTGTAAAGTTATGCATTTTGGGATTAAAAGATAACCAGCTGTGTACTACATTGATGGAGCAGTACTCCAAGCAATTGATGAGGCTTGGGACTTAGGGATGTTGGTAGATAGGGAGATGAAGTTCAGCATGCACATTGCTAAGGTGTCCAAGATTGCACATAACATTACTTGGTTGTTGAAGAACACATTGACATCCAGAGATAAAGAGCTTATTATTCCCCTTTATAAAGCATTGATACTTCCACATTTGGATTACTGTGCTTAGGTCTGGTCACCTGGATTCCTTGGAGATGAGGAGGCTGTGGAGAGGGTTCAGAGGAGAGTGACTAAGTTGGTGAGTGATGTAAAAAATGTTCTCTATGCTGATAGATTGAGAGCTTGTGAATTGCAGAGGTTGGTTGATAGGCGAAGAAGAGGAGATATGATAGAAACATTTAAATTACTAAAAGGTTTTTATAAGATTGATGCAGGGGAAATGTATCAGCTGTGTGATAGTGATGGAAGAACAAGAGGTCATCCCTGGAAATTAAAGAAAAGTGTGGTTAACAAGGGTGGAGAGCAAGGTTTTTTGCATGGAGGGTAGTGGATGAATGGAATTCATTGCCTGTCTTAGTTGTGAGTTCTTCATCTGTAAATGAATTCAAGAAGAGATATGATAGATATTGTTTTGCTAGTTTGGGTCTCCCGCGATGAGTCTACTGACTCCATGGAGATACCTGTAATAATAATAATAAGAAGAATTACATATGAAAAAGCTTTGCACAAGATGGGTGCTGGCTTGCTTATAGCAGATCAAAAACGCACTTGCATGAAAATCTCTGAACAGTGCTTGGAGTATTTTAACAAGAATAAAACTGATTTTGTGTGTTGATTTATTACTATGGATGAGACTTGGATTCACCATTACACACAGAATCCAAACTGCAGTCAAAACAGTGGACAGAAGCCAATTGTTCAGCACCAAAGAAGTCAAAGTCAGTTCCATCAGCAGGAAAGGTCCTGGCATCAGCGTTTTGGAATGCTAAAGGCATTTTGTTCATTAATTATATTGAAAAGGGTAAAACAATAACCGGGGATTATTATTCAGATCTTTTAACCAGACTAGACAAAAAAAATTTGTGAGAAAAGACCATGTTTGCAGAAGAAGAAAAAAATCATCTTTCATCAGGACAATGCACCTGCCCAAATGTTTTGGCAAAGGGAAAATTAAGGGATCTGCACTATGAATTGTTGGAACCACCACCAGATTTGACTCCCTCTGACTTCTATCTGTTCCCTAAACTAAAACTCTTCCTTGTTGGTCAGCGTTTTTCTTCAAATCACGAGATGATTGCAGCTGTAGATGGGTATTTTGCAGATCTTTCCGAGAATCATTACAGGGCCAGGATAATGGCACTGCAGCATCACTGGAATAAATGCGTTAGTGTTAAGGGAGATTATGTTGAAAAATAAAAATAATTTTGAAATTATAAATTCGTTTTTTCATTGTTAAGACAAAAACTTTTCAGACCACCCTCGTTTTATATATATATATATATATGAAATAAATTACCATGTAACATGTGGCTTTGGGTTTCCTGTCACCGTACAAGAAAATTCAGCAGTTTTATTTTCAATAGCCATGACATCCTTTAATGGACTCACAAATTCTGGAGGAACAGCAGCTATAAAAAAAAAAAAAAATAGTGAATATTTGAAGGGGAAAATGTTATATTAACTCCTACAAATATGATAAAGAATTGAATTTTTACTCAAACAATAATGAGATGCATACATTAAACTGTTACTGAAATAATTATCTATGCGAATTGCATGGTATCATCATATTTCTACTGGAAAATATAGCAATTTTATTTATTTATTTATTTTTTTTGATTGTCCCAACAAAGAGAACAACTACATGTTCAAGTTTGCTGAATACACAGGCTACATGCAAAGGTTTTCGTTTTGTTATCAAACAAGAAAACTTAACAATGTCAGTTAAATTTGTTAGCACTCAAAGTGTGATAACAACATTGTTTTTATCACTATCCTTTAATCATTTTATAAAAATTATAAAAACTTACCCTTGAGTTTTTCTTGCTATTTTTTTTTTTAAACAGCAATAACTTATGCAATCCAGGAAATTTAAAGCATATATGTAACAGAAGGCAGTATGTGAAAATTCAGAGTCAAGAGTCTCACATTCAATCATTTCGTCAGTGGATATTATAGTGAAGAGGATGTTGATTCTCCCTCTAGTTGTGATTATGGAAAATGTGTACAAATTAAAAACTATTTAACAACAATAATATCTGAATATATTCTGCAGGTATGAGATGTAAACTGGATGAATGAAGAGATTACGCATATAATCTGAAAGAAGGAGAAGAAGAAGAAGAAAGCATTATGGAGGCAGTTTAAGTAAACAGTAATAATCAACTGCTGGATGATAACACCATCCTGCAAATGAATATCACCACTTATCTCATGCTGTAATATTACCCTACAAGGGTAATAATCAAGAGCAGTTCATGAAATATTTTTGCTGTACAATGAAAACATACACACAGTAAATTTGTTAACTCTATTGGAATAGATGGATGAGATAAGATAACAGATTAGTTGGATAGACCATTGAGTCTAAGATAGGTATAAGCAAACTGCTGGGGAGGGGAAATTGTTTTTGAACTGAAAAATCAGGTGTGGCATGCATTGTAGTCTATTTTGGGATGTTATTGTTTGTTAAATGAATTTTTAATGGAACTTGTGTAATTATAATATTTATTACACACATGTATTCACAAGAATACAGCAATTTTATTACTGCAAATATTTCAACCAGAAACTAACTGGTCATCATTAGTGCATCAGCATAATCATAAGGTGAAGCTACAATAAAGAATGTTAATTCTATTTACAGAGCTGAGCCATGTGCCAGGATGCTACCTAATGGTTGGTTACAATAAAATAAGATTACAATTAAGACCCAAATTTAAAATTAAGTTATTTGAAATAAAATTAAGTTTAATTACATAATGAAATGACACAGCACTAAATTAAATTAAATTTAAAAAATTATAATAATTAAAATGGAGAAAAAATATTATTGCTTGCCTTTTATGAGGATGAGACTCTCCCAAGTCTTGGTAATAGAGAGACAGTTATTCTGATTTAAATTTGGGCAGTATAAAAGTGCTTCAGCACTCTCTTTAAATAACCACTCAAACTTAAACCTGCACTGATGTAAAAGGCAAGCATTGAACCATAGGATATTCATGGTCATGTCCACTCTATACTAAGCAAGGCCAGATTTTTCTGGTTTATTGTTGTTAATATAAAATCGATGTTCTTGTAATCATTTTCCAACAGAATCTACTATTATTCCAAAGTATGAGCAGAGGTACTCATATTGAACTTGATAAACACCAGGGAGAGAGCTAGAGGGGGGGGGAGGGCTGTTTATCTTTTGTGGATGGTAACCAAGAGGAGAATTTGTTGATAGGGAAAAAAGTAGGAACTAAATTATATCTTTTCAGCATCTTAACAATCACTTCAGAGATGCCTGCAATATATGGGATAGGGACATGCTGTCCAGGTTCAAGATTTTTAGAAATGAGCTTGTAAGAGTCCAGGATCATTAAAACTTCCTTGAGATGAAACTATTCTGTAGTAAAATGCACTGGAGGGTGTTTGGGTGTTCAGTTCTTGTTGGAGAGCTTGGGAATGTTTCGACCTTCATATTAAGGTCATCATCTGGAATATACACATATATATATATACAAAAAAAAAAAATCTCTGCACTACAATCTACATGATATGCTAACGTTGCATTGATTTGGTCAACCATTAAAACTATTGGCTTGACCTGTGGTGGGAAAAAAAAAACTTGCTACATCAATGCTAGAGTCCTATTATTATTATTATCTATTTAGTTACAAAAATAAATTAAGCCAGAGAGCAACATGTTTACACAAAGTTACTCATATAAGTATACATATAAATTAAAACAAAACAGTATGGATGGTGGCCAATAAAAGCTGAAATAATTGCTTAGAGTCCTAAAGTCATGGTTTGCTGTAAAACTTGAAGAACTAAGAGGGCTGAATGTGTGCCATCCAAATTCTTATAAATTTTATGCCACCGTTATTGTTAAGATTAGGATGATTAATCAAAATTTCACAGGCCTCTTTAATTTCCGTTCATACAAGTTTTTGTATAATGTAAAGAATACATACCTTTCCAATGAATTTGGTGTAGGGTGTTAAGAGTGTGATCTAAGAGGCTTGCTTCACTAAAATTGTTAAATTTAATGTGTCATTTATGTTCTTTTTTACAGATAGGATTTATGTTCTTTTTTACATCCAGTTTCGCCAATATAAGGTAAGTTACAGGTGCAATTGATACGTTAAACTCCAGGACAAGCCAATGGGGGGGGGGATCCTTAGAAGAGTTGAATATGTTTTTTAATGTTAGAGGTGATTTAAAAGTTGCATTAAGATTATAATGATGTAGAATTCTATTTATTTTTTTCTGACAACCCTTTAATGTATTATTATTATTATTATGTGATAAAGCATTTGACAAAGTTAAAAGAAACATATTATTTAACATATTAAAAGAAAGACAAATACCAAATAATATTACTTAAATTAAGGGGATATTAAATCCCACATAGTTTTAAAACCGAATAAGAAACTCAAAGATTGGAATCAGAGAGTTTCTTGCCGAATATAGTAAACTTAATATCCCCTTAATTTAAGTAATGTTTTCATTGCCGAAATGAAGCTTATTAGCTCTTTATATTTAAGTAACCAAATAATATCCTAAAAGCTATCACAAGTATATATGAAAATAATCAAATACAAATAAGATTAAATCACGAGCTATCATATACAAGAGAGATAAACCAAGGGGTCCGACAGGGATGTCCCCCTCTCAGCAACTCTTTTTAATATCTACTTAAATGAAATAATAATAAAATGGAGTAATAATCTACATCAAGGAATTAAACTTTCACCTACAGTTAACTTAAACACTCTCCTCCTTGCAGACGACCAAATAATAATTACAAATTCTGAAGATAACTTACAGAAAGCTATTTTAAATCTAAATGAGATATCCAAAGATTATGGTATGATAATATCAACAGGCTAAAAGTATACAATACATTAGCCTTACCGGTCTTAATGTATGGAAGCGAAATCGACAATAAAACAAAAAGACAAACAAAGATTAACAACAGCAGAAATGAAGTTTATGAGAAAAACTACAAAGTATACCCTATTTGATCACAAAAGAAACGAAGATATTATGAAAGAATTAAACCAAGAACCAGTAATAGAAAAAAATAAAAAATATAAACATAAATGGATGGAACACGTTCAAAGAATGAAAACAGAAAGATTACCAAAACAAGCCTTAAAGTACAAGCCATTAGGAAAAAGAAAACCAGGACGTCCTCTTAAACGATTCAACGATGACTTCTAACAGGCCATGCTAGGCCTAAATCCTTGATATGTATGATGATGATGATGATGATTATGTGACACCTAGTCACATAATCATCAGGGAGTCCAAGGATTCATCATGGGAGGGCACACTACTCTACTTCGCAAAATACATGTAATCATCTTCACTACTACTTAATTCTCCAACTATGACACTATTACCATCAACACCATCTATCGCCCATAATCACCAACAACAGAATTTTTTGTCTGTAAATTGTATGTGTTCTGAAGGCCGATTTGTCTGTACATGGGCTGAAAAAACCCTAGTTTCCAGGAGAAAAATACCTTGCTCCCACCGTATAAGATCAAGTAACTCACCTTCAGCTGAAAACGCCCATATAAGGATTCCCCTCATCATGACGAGAATCGAACCCAGGTCTTTTCCAATTGAAAGGTGCAATGTTCCGCTATTCTTCCAATTGCGCTACGGTTGCTGCTTTTTCCATAATCTATATTATATGCATCTTTTAATGAAGTTTTCTGAAGAATGTTTTGATGGTATTTTTGCTATAACGATTATTTATTATTTATAAATATATGGCTAATAATTTGTAATTCTTGTTTAAGAGCTTGTTCATTAGAACAAATTGTTTTAGCTCTGTTTTTGAGGGTGTTAATGACCCCAAGTTTTTGCAAAGGGTAGTGATATTAGTCAGCATGTATATATTGGCTGGTATGTGTAGGCTTTTGGTAAACAGTGAAGGATAGACTTTCTGAGAGAAATGTGTGTGTGACCAGTATATCCATGAAAGGAAGCGAGTTCTGATTTTCGATTTCAATGGAAAATTGTATACACTTATGTTGTTTGTTCAGGTGGCTGAGGAAGGTGTTTAATGTTTGGCAGCCATGTGGGCAGATCCTTAAACAAGAATTACAAATTATAACAATACATTTATAAATGGGCTCTCCAGCCAAAAGGCTGTGGGTTCGAATCCTGCCTTGGGAATGGATGTTTGTGAATTGTCAGTGAAAATACTAGTGGTGGTGGTGATGGGCAGTAGATGAAGTTGGTATAGATGATGATGGTTTGTTGTAGTTGGTGGATTGAGTGGTGGAGATGGAGAGTTGTAGAGCAGTACCCTCCCTCGATGAGCCCTTGGCCTCCCTGAAGATATCACGTAATAATAATAATAATAATAATAAATACTATCAAAAAATACTATAGCAAAAATAGTATCATAAAACTTCATCAAAAATACATATAATATAGATTACAGTAAAACCATAGTTATCCTGTAAATATATTTATGTAGCTATAGCAAGTCTAAATCTTTTTACATAAGGTTTACCAAGGTCGAGCCCAGTAAGACCTGTAACTTGTAAATAAGTGTATGTTATATGTAAATAATCCCAATGGGAATTTGTATGTGCTCTATGCCAAATAAGGGAATATTCTAGAAGGTATAGTATTAAGGCAATACCTTGCCAGTAGTAAAGCAGTATATTTTTAGATTTTGTAAAGATGTCAAACTTTGTGCACTGACCCAACAAAAGCTTCAAACGAATGTCTGCTGCCAGATCTAATAGGATTTAGGGAGTATAGGAGAAAAACAAAGGAAGGGTCAGTCAAAGAAAAGAATCAAGGCATTTCGCTGAAATGTTCGGGGTTCACATATCTCCGCACAAGGATTCGGAAGTGACTGAATAAAAGGCATAGGTGAAAAGATCACATGATGGGTTCGAGAAATTTTCGTCAAAGATCCAGAGGTCAGGATCGAGAAGTTGCCAACCATCGTCCAGCTGATGTAAGCCGTTGAAGATGGGGCATCGGTTTGAGAAATTTTCATCAGGATCCAGAGGTCAGGATCGAGAAGTCGCCAATGGTCATCTGGCTGATGTAAGCCGTTGAGGATGTGACATCGGTTCGAGAAATTTTCGTCGAGGATCCAGAGGTCGTGATCGGAACGTTGCTGACAGTTGTCTGGCAGATGTAGGCCATCGAGTAGGCGACATCTGGAGAAATCATACTAGTGATCTGAAAGAAAGATGAGAGGAACTGATCTGCCAGGCAAAACTGATAGTTGAGACGAATTAACGAGTCTTCACCGGGAGCTGTTGTCAGAAGGAAGAAATTGCTCTGTTGATCCAACGTGCATGCAAGCATTCCACAAGCCGATAATCTTCGCCCGAAGTGCGGCAGGACAGAGTATCCTAGAAACATCAGTAGATCTAACGCCAGCATAAAGAGGGATTGAAAAACCTGACACGGAAGAAAGAGAGAAAAGAAGTCCAGCCAAGCACACTTATAAAGCAGCTTATAAAGTAAGTTGACCCGTTTGTTAAATTTCCTTGAGCTTTTAAGAGAACTCTTATTAGTGGACTGTAAATAGAAGTTGATCCAAATAGGCATATTTAACAGTTAAAGATTATAAAGTAATTAAGTGTCAGGAATCGTTTAGTTTGAAATAAGTCTTAGTGTAACTGTATGCTGAAACTTGCCTATAGAATATTCCCTGCATAGAAAGGAAAGAGCAATTGTGTGTAAAGGATATTGTTTATGTGTTCAATGAGTAAGATTTAATAATTTAGTAACAAGTACCATTGCTCAGTATAAATGACTTACTTATGTTGCATTAAGAAAATTAGTTATATGTGTGTGACATGACTTTGTGTGAGATAATGCAGGAACTTATTAGTCTATTTATGCAGATTTAAATTGTGATGTTTCCTTTTATTATTGAAAATGCAGTGTAAAAATGTGTCTTATGTGAATTAAATTTTTGTTGTTTAAATATTAATTGAGTGTTGCTTGATAATTTAATTCTTTGATGCACTGTTCTAAAAAACAACCGAACTTGTGAGCAGGGAGGATAGATAATTAAGACGAGAATTAGATAAAGGGATAGCCACGACTGTATATTAGAGCAAGGAATGATATCTACCGAAAGTAGTAATATTTAATACCATAAAAGGATTTTAGGAGGCGCAGTCACTAATTCACAGTCACTCACGCCTTCTACACTATCAAATATTATTTTCTCATTGACATTTTTTTTTTTCATTCTCTCCTATCACACTACTTGTCTTCTGTATTCATTTGCCGTTCCTGGAGCAACAAGGTAAGTTATTGAGATATCTGTTGCATTTATTTCCTTCCACTGTCTGCACTTTAAACACACATGCACCCCCTTCTCTCTCACAAGCCAGATATCCAATTCCCGAGATGCATACATGCCACAAATACTGCATGCCACAAACTCTCTTATTATATTGCTTATAATAGAGTACCTAAATGGCAGATGACTTGGCGACATGCCATTTGTGACTGCAGCTGAATCTGCCATCATTCGTTACTGCCGAGGAACTACTAGCATAATCGTTAGTTATTCAAATAGTGTCAAAAATAAATGCTAAATAAGTATTAGCGAGTATAAATAAATAAGAAAAGTATAAACAATTACAAGAAAAACAAAACATTAAGTACACTAAATAAATGAAATAAAACTAAATACAGTAATGAAAACTTAACTACGTCTTGTCTTCCACCGTTATGCATCCGCCCCGTCTTCTCGTAAACAAAATACACAATATCGCGACAGCACTAACTTCAAAAAACAACCACTATAGTATACTTGTATTCCTGAGAAAAACAATTTAGCACTCAAAAACGTAAAAAAATGGACTATTTACAGATTAAAAAATCACTTTCTTCAGCACAGCTCAAATTCACCGCCACGTGCTGATGTATTGTTGCCAATCATAGTATCCTTTGGAATATGACTTATCTTCTCCATAAAAGTGTTTTAAATATGAATGTCTCCTCAAAGAAAGTTCAAGCCTAATTGAATGTCAATGACTGCACAGTCTCAAAAGTTAGGGGGATTCTGATCATATGTGAATTATAAGAAATTATTTATTTATTAATTATTTTATTATTATTATTTCCCATGACCCCATGGAGTCAAAGACTCATCTGAGAGGTCTTTTTATCATACACACAGCTCATCATACCGTGCTTTAAACAAACTCAAATTCTCTGCAGACACCACACTCTCAGGTAAGGCATCCCAATCATTCACAACTCTGCATGAAAAAAAACCTGCTTCTCATTCCCCTACTCACTCCCCTGATCTCCCACTGTTTTTTTGTAGAACCTCTCCAACATTGTTCCTATAACAACCCCTTACTTACTTGTAGGTCTCTATCATATCTCCCCTCTTTCTCCTGCCTGCCAGACTCTGCAAATTGCATCATCTCAATCTTTCCTCATATTTGTTCTACATATGATTCTTCTAGCACATTTCATTGGATAACTGATTGTTGTATTTAACTTGTATTCTGTCTCTGAATTGATTGTTTGTTCCATACGCTGATGATGTACTTTAATATCAGTAAGAAATATTGTGCTATTTTCATTAAAATTATTCACTGTGTCTAAGTGTTTGCTGTCATCATTGCAGTGACACAGGTGCCATTAAAAATTGATATCAGATATGCAGACTAATGGTTTTAAAGCTTTAACCACAAAAAATGCAGGTCTCTCCATGATATCTGACTGAATAACTCCAAAAAACATTATTCACACTGCATATTAGAAGAAATGAGAGGGTAAAAGAAAATAACAGGAAAGTTACTTACTCCAAAGTGAAGTTCCTGCTTAGTTTCAAATGGTTGGAACTTCACTGTTCAAATGTTTGGACTTTTTTTTTCTGTTTCAAGAAACAGGAAAAGTGGCTATGACTAAACATGATTTTTAGTAATTTAAATCCTTTAATAAGCAAAGTGATGGTGTGATACCATTTAATAAAATTCATCTCATCTACTGAAGTCTAATAAATGTATGATAGGTATTGTGTTGATGGACAGTGTGGATCTCTTGCAATGAGTCATTTGACTCCATGGAGTACCATATAAATAATAATAAAATAACACCAAACACATGTTCAGCTTTTTTTCTGTTATGATGAATCATGTTAATTCATACAGCCTGTTTGTTTAACCGCCAACTGGCCATGACATCTATAGAGGTCCAGCTAAATCTGGGTACGATTCTGTATCACCCATTGAATAACATGGATAAGAAGTGCAATTTGGTCTCACTTTGGTCACACATCCACCTCGCCAGTAGGGAGGTTAATGCATTGATTGGGATATGATCTAATTTGGCAAAATCAAAGTGATGTGAAGGTTACCAAAATTAGTTCATTCTAAGAAATGTATTCACAAAAATTGCATATGAATTCTTTACATTTCAAAAGAATTAGGAAGATATAACTAATTTTCCTTAATATCAATATTAATTACATTATTATTATTATTATTATTATTATTATTATTATTATTAGATAGGCAGCTAGATGGAATCCAAAGACACATTGCAGTAGGCCCATACTAATCTTTATTCACAGAATACTTATCACTCCTCGTTTTAAACTCATTCACTAATAAAGATTCACAACTCCTATGGCAACCCATTCCACATACACCTATTCACTAACCTCTAAGGAAAAAATCTAGTTTTCATACCCTTAACAAAAATACTGTTACCCAACCTACAGAATAACCTATTGTTCTCTACCTTGTCCTATAGCAAAAAATTGCTTCTGCACCAATCTCATAATAATAATTACTATTTCAATATAATAATAATAATTATTATTATAAAACTTCATTAGTAACTGAGCATGCTTCCACCATGTCTTATCTTTTCTGCCTATATGCCAAACTTTGCAACACATACACCTTCAATCTATCATCGCAGGAGCATTCCATTGACCAGTCACCAGCTTCATCAGTCACCTCTAGATCCTCTCTATCATTTTCTCATCCCCAAGAAAAGCCATACCACCAAGCCTGTAAAAAACAATGAAGATGTAACTGCATGAAAATCCATATAAGGAAGGATGATAACTTCATTATTTATAACATCAATGTGTTCTTCATCATACAAGCTATTTTTCCCACTTTTCAAATATGTCATCTGAAATTCACCTTCTTGACAATCATCCCCAAAAAGAACCTCCATAGCTAAGTTGGTATAAATGAACCCCTTTGGTTGATAAGACCTGGGTTTGATTCCAGTCTGTGACATGAGCAACCTTTATCTGGTCTTGTTCAATGAAAGGAAAGTTAGCCAGTCTCATATTGAGGTAAGGTTTTTTTTTCACCCAGAAACTTAGAATTTTTGTCCCCCAGAACAAACAAACTGCCACCATGAACACACACACACATAGATGGATTACAGTCAGGAATACTTATGACCCAGCCATAGGCCTGATTTGTCAGCTATGCCTGTCCCGAGTCCGGATAAAAATGGGAGGATTGAGATGGTGCCATACCTCCCCGTAAAAGGGGCTCATGGCTGTTGTATCATTATATGAAATAAATAAATTCCCAAATGTCTGGTCTCATCAAATTTATTGCAGTTCAGTTCAATCTTGTAATAAACACCATGTACCCTTTTTATTCCAAAGTGAATAACCTTACTTGTTGCAATGTTAAACTGATAATATTATATTTTCTTGTATAATGATACCTGTGGAGTGATGGGACATTAATAGTCGGAATATTAGAAAAATTGGAGAAGAGGTGCTTGGTATAACATCAGGAAAGGGACCACCTGAGGATAAGGAGGCATGGTGGTGGAATGAGGAGGTGCAGTTGGAGATCAAGGAAAAGAAAGAGGCAAAGAAAAAATGGGACATGACTGGAACTAGAGCCGACAAGGAGGCATATAGATTAGCAAAGAAAAATGCAAAAAGAGCTGTGGCAAGGGCGAAAGTGAGGGCAGTTGATGAGGTTTATGAAGAACTGGAGAGAAACGGTGGCGAAGCTTAGTTGTTGAGAATAGCGAAAGCCAGAGATAAGGCCTCGAAAGACATAACATCAGTCAAGCAGATAAAGGATGCCTCAGGAGTAGTATTACAAGACGAGGACAAAATCAGAGGAAGATGGAAAGAATATTTCCAAAAACTACTAAATGAGGAGAATCCAAGAGAGAGGTGCGAGGATGGAGAGGTAAATGAGAGACCGGTGCAAGACATAAGTAGAGAGGAAGTGGTTTGGGTACTGAGAAAAATGAAGAATGGAAAGACTGCGGGAGCAGACCAGATACCTGGGGAAGTGTGGAAAAGTTTGGGCAGTGAGGGCGTGGATATGTTATGGGATCTGATGTGTAAAATAGGACAACAGGAAAAGATAACAGAGGAATGGAGGAAAAGTATTCTCGTCCCAATCTACAAAGGAAGAGGAGATGTTCAAGACTGTGGCAACTATAGAGGAATCAAGCTGATGTCACACACATTAAAAATATGGGAAAGAGTAATTGAAGCAAGGTTACGGCAGGAAACGAAAATTGGTGAGGAGCAGTTTGGATTTATGCTAGGAAGAGGGACAACGGATGCAATATTTGCGCTAAGGCGATTGATGGAGAAATATAGAGAGATGTAAGTGGATCTGCACATGGTGTTTATAGACCTGGAAAAGGCATACGACAGAGTGGCCTGGCCACTCTGTCGTATGATAGAGGAAGTATGGAGGTGTATGAGGAAGAAGGGGGTGTCGGAGAAGTATGTGAGGTTGGTGAAGGAGATGTATGAGGGAACAGAAACTCAGGTCAGGTCTAGTGTCGGCATGACAGAAGGGTTCCCTATTGTTGTAGGGCTACACCAAGGGTCAGCTCTGAGCCCCTACCTCTTTGACCTGGTCATGGATGTACTAGTGGCGGATGTCAAGAAGGAGGCACCATGGAGCACATGCTGTTTGCCGATGACATTGTTCTATGCGAATTATCCCAAGAGAAGCTTGAAAATACCCTGGAAGAGTGGAGAAAGGCATTGGAGGAGAGCGGCATGAGAATTAACCGGGTGAAGACTGAATATATGTCAATGGGGAGTAACGAGGATATCGTCATACGACTCCAGGGTGAAAGGCTAATTTCAGGGAAGAAATTTTCAGGGAAGACAACCGACCCAAGTACCTTGGGTCGGTTGTCGAGAGAATGGTGACCTCGATGAGGAAATACAGCACCGAATAACATGCGGTTGGATGAATTGGAGGAAGATGAGCAGGGTCCTGTGCGACAAGAAAGTGAGTTGTAAGAGGAAAGGAAAGCTCTATAAGATGGTGGTGAGGCCGGCGATGCTCCATGGTGTGGAGACGTGGCCTATAACCAAGGCACAGGAGAGGAAGATGGAGGTAGTGGAGATGTGGATGTTGAGATGGATGAGTGGTGTGACAAAGAAGGACAGGATAAGGAATGACTATATCAGAGGGACGGTTAAGGTGGGAACAATTGGCAAGAAGATACAAGAAAGTAGGCTGAGGTGGTTTGGACATGTTGAGAGGAAGGGTGAGGAGTATGTTGGTAAACGAGTGGAGTATATGGAGTTGGAGGGAAGGAGGAAAAGAGGCAGGCCCAAGCTCAGGTGGAGGGATAAGATGACAGAGGATCTTATGTAGAAAGGATGGAGTCCGAAGGATGCTCTGGACCGGAGAACTTGGAAGAGGAAGGTTAAAGATTGGTGCGCCGACCCCGTTTAACATGGGATAAGGCAGAGTGAAAGAAGAAGAAGAAGAATGATACCTGTGAAGTACCTATAACCTAGTAATGTGGATGGTAGTGACTATGAAATGTATAATCAAATTAGCCAAGCAAATAAAGTGATCATTATAAGTGATTTAAATTATGGCATTTGGGATGCTGAGATGGCAACTGGAAGTAAAGCTAATTGAATTTCTTGAGTTTTTGAGGACGAATTACCTTAGACAATATGTAACAGAGGGCACATGAAGATTGACAGTCTTGGATTTCACCATCTCAACAGAGGATGTAATTATAAATTACAAATCACCCTCCAGTTGGTGAGAGCGACTAAGAAGTGATTACCTGGTGGTTGCCAGCAGCGTGAGGATCTCTGTGAGAAAAGGATATGTATGTGGAACTACAAAGCTGGTGATTATGAGGAGCTCAGGAGAAGATTGCAGGTGTAGCATGGAATGAGGAGTTAGCCGGAAAAGAGATCAATTCAGCTTGGGTGTTATTCAACCATAGACATAGGATGACATGACATTGATTGGAGAAAATAGTATAAGCACAACTGCTGCAGAATATTTAATGTGCAGATCATAAAGGTCTTTCATTCTTGTGAATGTGACATCATGGAGAGATTGAGAGCAGTTGATGATTGGGAGGATCAACTGACTGTAAGTGATCAAAAGGTGTATGGGGGAATTGAGCAAACTTGATGTTAATAAGGCTGTGGGACTTGATAATAAATCACCACGTATTCTGAAGGAATGTGCCAGGGAGTTGACGCCTGCTTTGACATTTTTTTTTAATAAGAGTCTTGCGCTTGGTCAAGTTCCTAAGGAGTGGAAGGAGGGCAAGATTGTGCCACTCCATAAAGGATGTGATCGAATTCAAGCATCAAACTATAGGAATATCTGTGTGTCAGGTGTTGTAGTTGAGTTGTTGGAGAAGCTTGTGAGAACTAGGATCCAGAATTGGGTTGACAACAATGGTGTTATCTTTGATGGACAGCATGGATTTGCTAAAGGAAGGTCATATTTTAGTAATCTACTTACTTTTACAATAAGGTGACTGCTTCCATGGACAGAGGAGAAGAATACCCAGTAATATACTTAGATTATGCAAAGGCTTTGATAGATCACCATAATCAAATATCCAACCTCATCCACGTCAGTTTGATAGTCAAACTGGAGTGGATGAGGTTGGATATTTGATTAGTGCATTAGATCAGAGACTGGCTATCTGATAGGTGTCAGCAAGTTGTGTATGGGGAGCAATATCCCTGAAGTGGAATGTCACTAGTGGAGTGCCTCAGGGGTCTGTTTCAGGGCCATTGCTGTTTAAACCTGTATGTTAATGATATTGGCAAAGATTTGGATGGGGATATTCAGTTGTTTGCAGATGATGCACAGTTTGGACAAACTATGAAAAGTAGAGAAGATGTTGTCTTACAACAAAACTTTAATAAATTGAGTAAATGGGTATGCAAGTTCAATGTTGCAAAACGTTAGGTTTTAAAATTTGGGAAACAAAGATGGGATGTAGAATTTATGTTTGTGGGGATATATTGTTGGAGATGGACATCTGAAATTTAGGGGACACATTGCCAAAATTGTGAGGACAACATAAAGAATTCTGGATATGATGTGGAGGACACTGACTTGTGGAAGTAAGGAAATTCTTGTTCCATTGTATAAGGCTTCGATTAGGCCACACATGGAGTACTGTGCACAGATTTGATCACCTGGATTTCAAAATGACGAAGAGATGTTGGAAGGTCCAGAGTTCACTGAGTAAGTAGTTACTGATCCTGGAATGTCGAATATGAGGAAAGGTTGAGAAGATACAATTTACAGAGTCTAGTGGTTAGGAGGAAGAGTGGTGATATGACAACAACCTACAAGTTAGTAAGAGGTTGTTATAGGATCAGTGTTGGAGAGGTTTTGCAGAAAACTATGGGAGATCAGGGGAGAACCAGAGTTTATTCCTGGAAGCTGCACAAGAAGAGTGTAAGCAGGGAAGTGAGAAGCAGGTTTTTTGCATGCAGAGTTGTGAATGATTTGAATGCCTTGCCAGGGAGTGTGGTGTCTGGAGAGAATTTGAGTGTGTTTAAGGCATGGTATGATGAGCTGTGTGTGTGACAAAAGGACCTCCTAGATGAGTCTCTGACTACATGGGGTGTTGAGATAATAATAATAATAATAATAAAACTACAGAATAACACGTATGCCACAGTAAAATAAATTTTTAATTTTATGATGTAAATATTTCGTCTTATGTATCGTAAGACATTATCAGTGCAATTACCAAACAGCAATTGTAAGTGAATTAGAAAATAATACAGCTAATGCTTAAATTGGAATCCCTCTAGGTATACAGTCAAGCATTAATGGGTTAAAACTAAAGGGCTGAAATTAAAATTACTTAAATTAAAATATATAAGAGATAAATGTATTTAATATTGGGTTGGCAAATAAGTTCATTTGGATTTTCAGAGTGGAATGAAACACATTTTATTTAATATATATAATACATGCTAGTCAGTGATATATTGACCCTCTTTATCAATGACCTCTTGCCATCTGTCCACCAACTTCATTATGCCGCGTTCATAAAACTCTGGAGGTTTACTGGCAAAAAACTGATTCAGATGTCTTTTGACAGCCTCCTCATTAGCAAAGGTTTTTCCCATTCAGAGAATTCTGCAACGATTGGAATAAGTGGTAAATGCAAGGTGCCAGGTCGAGTGAATATGGAGGATGAGATAAAATATCCCAGCCAAGACATATAACAATTTACTCCGGGTTGTTAATGATGTGTGTGGGTTCTGGAGTTGTCGTGGTGAAAGACAACTCCTTTCCAATTTGCCAATTCAGGACATTTTGTGCTAATTGCACAGGCCAGTCGTGTTAACTGTGAGCAATAGACAGGTGAATCAATCGTTCTGCATGACGGTAACACCTCGTAGTGGACAACACCTTTATAATCCCACCACACAGAGAGCATGATCTTCTTTCGGTGCAATCCCGCTTTCGAGGTTGTTTTCAGCGGTTCGCTCTTGTGTCCCCATGTTATCGTACACAACCCATTTTTCATCTCCTATAATCACCTGCTTCAAAAATCCGTTTTCTTGATGACATCGCAGCAAATCACAAATGGATATGCGAGCACTCAAATTCATGCGGCACTCAAACATTGAGTTTTGAAACATATCCCAGCTTGTGCAATGTTTTTCAATGCTTGTATGGGATATGTTCAGTACTGCAGCAATCTCCCACACTGTTTGTGATCGATTTTTGTTGACAATATCCTTCACAATACTCGAATCAACCTCAGTTGGGCGATCGGTGTGAGGTGCATCACTGATGTCGAAATCTCCAGAACGGAATTTGGCAAACCAATTTTGGCATATGCGTTCTGTTAATGCACCATTCCCATATACGCTGCATATTTTTTATGGGCCTCCACAGCTCATTTGCCTTTTTTGAAATAAAAAAGCAAAACATGCTAGTAATGTACATTATTTTCTTCCATTTCTAAAAATATGTTACACACATGCAACTGAAGTAGGCCGAATGAAAACTCACTGAAAGGTTGTGTGAAATGTCACCTTTCAACTGCACAATAGCGGTGTGCTGCAGTGCAACAGCAGCAACAGGCGAAGCAGCGTAAACTTGTTCTAACGCATAAACTGAACAAACTTATTTGCCAACCCAATACATTCAGGATAACAATTTCCTATACTTGAGGAATAGTGAGGAAGTCGCTATCATTGAGATTAGGTCTATGAAGTAGGGCTTCAGCATTTTATTTATATAAATGTTCATGTTTATATATGGATCTATGTAGCAGCTTAGTGTTTTGCCACTGATCCAGGTGCTGGTTAGTGTTTTCAATTCCATGTTGTGCAAGGACAGATTTGTGAAGTTTGATAAGATGGACGTGGTCTTGATGTTCAGAGATACATTTATATACAGATCTTCTTGTTTGTCCATGGTAAGACAAGTTACATGAACATGGTACTTTGTATACATGTAGCATCATTGGTACCTTCTCCAAAAGACAAATGCTCACCAACTACTCTTATATACAGTGCTGATGATGATGATGACAATAGAGAGAGAGAGAATGATTACAGATTGAATACAAACCTAGGTTTATGAGAATTTTTAAGAGAGAAGCATGGGTTTGTTAAAGAAAGGTATAACTTTGGCAGCTTGGTTACATTTTATAATAAAGAGATGAGTATATTGGAAAGAGATTCAACAACTTGTTTGTTTTACTGCTTAGTTACATCTACTTCTATTATTAAATTACTTTTAATAATAATAACTGTTAGAAAGGTATGTTTCATACCATTGGGATCTTGAATACGAACAGAAGAGGAATTTACAGATGGTGGGCTCAGACCTGCTTCATTCATTGCAAAAACCCTAAATTCATATTGCCTATCTTCCACTAGATTAGATATGTTGATCTGTGTTGTGATACAGATATACATATTTACTTTCTGCCATGCTTGGGTTCCAATTTCTCTTTTCTCAATCCAGTAACCATGAATACGACTGCCTCCATCTGATTCAGGCTTTTCCCATGATAAGTTAACAAAGTCTCCACCAACTTCTTTAACCACAGGAATTCCAGGTGCTGAGGGTGGATCTGAAAGACAAAATTTTTAAATAATTTTAATTGATATCAAGGAGAGATTAGTCAAAATTGAATAAATCATATCATGCAATTCAAAGTATTGTTGAGTTAGAGATGTGTGGAGTATTAGGAAAATGGTAGTGTCAAAGAATGAGAATGAGATAGAATAAGAGGAACTAATGAGTCATGTGAATATGGAAGTGCAGATGCAGTAAAAATTATTATTATCATTATTATTAAGAGAGAGACCTCCAGGTAATCAGGAACTCATTGAGGGAGGTCACATACAACAAGCACCAGCTATCATACTTATTCGTGAATTCATTCACACTGCTTGCACTCACAACATTCAATGCAATTCATTCCAATTACGCACCACCCTATGAGAGAAAAATCTACCCTCCCCCCCTTTCTTAGCAGCATTCATTCTCAGCTTCCAAGGATGCTCTCCTGTCCTTTCCCCACCCTCCATAAATTGAAAAATTCCATCAACTGAAATCCTGTATGACCCTTTCAAAAGTTTGCAAGTTTCAATTATATCAACCCCCCCCCCTTCTCTTGTTTGCTAGTGTCTACAGTCTACAAATTCATAATCTGTTTTCATAATCACTATTATTCAATCCTGATATCATTTTTAACACTTTCTTTTGCACTCTCTCTCTCTCTCTCTCCACTACATCAGAATCACAATGGAAACCAGGAGACCAGACCTGCGCAAAATAGTCCAAGTGAGGTCTTATCAAGGCTTGTAAAGAGGCTAAATGACATCCTACTCTTTACATGTGAACGTTTGTTTCAGCATTGCAATTATCTTTTGAGTTGTATTTGCAATCTTTGCTACATGGCCCCCTGAACTTCAACTTCATTTTCTACTAACACTCCAAGATCCCTAGCCTCATCAATTTCTTCTAGCATAATTCCATCAATATAATACAACATTGGATATCTAATCACACCAAAGTGAATGACCTTCTATTTACTGACATTGAACTAATATCCATTTTCCCATCCCCACAATTTCAGCCGAATCGAATTGTTCTGCAAGTACTGCATATCAGCAGCATTCCTGATTATCCTAACTATCTTTGCATCATCAGCAAACAGCTGTATGTCGCTTGTCAAATCCTTCCCAATATCATTAATGTACAGAATGAATAACAGTAGATCAAGAGATCAAGCACTGATCCTTGTGGTATGTCACTGGTTATCTTAAATCTTGCAGACTCACATCCCCTGTATACCACTTTTTGATATCTGTCAGTTCAGTCAGCCATCCTCTTAGCCATGATACTATTTTATAATCCAAACCCATATTCTCCCATTTATGCAAAAGTCTTCCATGCTGTATTCTGTCAAAAGTCTTAGCAAAATTCAAAAGTATTATGGTGTATCCATTTCCCTTGTCTAGTTATTGATAATATTGTTATAGAATGTGAGCAAGTTGCTAAAACATGACCTCCCTTAGTAAACCCATGTTCTCATTGCAAAGTAGAGATTCACTGTCAACTCATTTCTGTATGCAAGCAGTACCCAATTTTTCCAAAATCTTCACCACCACCACTCCTGAGATACTAATGGTTGATAGTTAGATACATTGGTTTTTGCACCACCCTTGTGCAATGGAATGGCCATGCATTCTTTCCATCCCTGCTGAATCTTCCCTGTTCTGAGACTCATATTAAACAGCCTGGTCAAAGGAATAGCCAGTTCAGCTGAACACTCTTTTAGCACACGTGCTGACATCCTATCAGTCCTTATTGCTGAATTCTTATTCAGTTTGTTCAACAGCTCTAATACCTCATCCTCATACACCTCAGTTTCTTCATCCAGTGAAGAGGTAACAGTGAGCTCGATGTTGCGTACACCAGGTTGATAGCTTTTAACAAACACTCCACACATAAAAAAAACTCAGCCTGCTTTAAAGGCTATATAGAAAATCTCACACTCCAATGCACTGACATAATGGTCAGTTTCAACGTCTCCTCTCTATTCACTTATGTCACACTTAAACACAACTTAGACCTTATCCAAGCTACATTCCCTTCTGATATCTCAGTCATGTTTCGGTTCACAAACAGGACTGAGATATATCTACCAACAAAGAAAATTCTACAAAACGATCAAGGGGACAGCCATGGGTTCTCTGCTTTCTCCACCTCTGGCCAACTACATCATGGAGACCTCTGAGGTGAGAGCGTTAACCTCTGCTCCACATAAACCACTGTTGGTTACACTATATATATATTCAGGAACATCTGAAACATTAACAAAAATCCTACAAAGAAATGCAACCTTACCATCAATAACAGACCCCATAAAAAATGCACATCTCTATATGTTCTACCAAAGACTTCCCACATTCCCAACACATGTCAAGTGTTTACCGGGTTCTTGCGGTTGCAAACTGTCCTATTAGAGCCAAACAGGCAGGACAACCTATATCAGAATTTCTGAACTTATAAGCTACATCCTGTTCCATGATTACGGCCACTCTGGAAGCCCACCACAGATTTATTTTCATTTACTGGAAGAAGGCCACTGTACTCCACTGCAGCAAATACAAATATGAGAGGATATTCCTGGAATCTGCATGAGAAAATTTCCAAACCTCAGAAAATTTGAGTGCAGGAAACTTCCTGAAATTTGGAAAGCACTCATCCTTAGATTCATCCCAATGGGTGAGACCACCCAATTTAGTCCAGTAGGATAGGACTTTGGGCCCAACTTCAGTTGCCTTTCTTCAGCCTCATTTACTCAATTGTTAGTGCCTCCATGCACATGTCATTGTTCTTTGTTCCCTGGCGATAGCAATTTGACTTTGCTGAAATATCAGAAGTATTAATTAAAGTTACTGTAATTAACATTCGATATACATTGTAATTTCCTCAAAAATAATAGGTATTCTTCTTCATTGTTATTATTATTATTATTATTATTATTATTATTCAGGCGTCCATGGAGTCAAAAGACTCATCGTGGGAGGTCCTTCCTAAGAACATAAAGTCTGTCAAGACTCATCGAGGGGAGGTCCCCCCCTAAAAAAAAACACAAAGTCTATCATACCACTGCTTAAATTCACTGACTGTTCTCGCTCTCATCACTCCATCAGGCAATGCATTCCGCGGTTCAACCATCCTCCACGCAAAGAAACCACTCCTCACCCTCTTACTCACAGTTTCCTTTCGTAACTTCCAGGGATGGCCTCTTGTCATCACTCCTTCCTGTTGTTCAACCAAGCAAAAGAACTCCCCAGTATCAACCCTGTAACCACCTCTCAACACTTTAAAAGTCTCAATCAAATCACCTCTCCTTCTTCTATCCACCAAACTCTGCAGTCCACATTCCCTCAGCCGATCCTCATAACTATCCTTGTACAGTAATGAAACCATCTTTGTCATCCATCTTTGCATCCTTTCCACAGTTAATTTATCCCCTTCAAATCCTGGGGGACCAAATCTGAGAACAATAGTCCAAGTGTGGTCTGATCAGAGACTTATACAACGGAATGATAACCCTCTTATCTCTGCAGGTTAGTGTCTCTCTCATAATTGCAGCAATCCTCTGTTACCTTCACCACCTTTGCAATATGTCCCCTAAACTTCAGGTTTCTATCACTCATCAACCCCAGATCTCTTGTCTCCCCTACTTCCTCCAGTATAACTCCTCCCATAGAGTATGCAGCATCCCATCGATGTGTCCCAAACCTCAAGACCTTACATTTTGCTGCATTAAACTGATATCCCCTTTAATTTGCCCATCTATCTAGCTTATTCAAATCCTCTTGCAGGGCTACCACATCTGCACTATTACTAATAATCCTTTCCAGCTTCATATCATCTGCAAACAACTGAATATCCCCTTGCAATCCACTGACAATGTCATTGATATAAAGGTTAAATAATATAAGTCATAGTACTGAGCCCTGTGGGACCCCACTTGTAACCCTCTGCTTCCTTGAAACTGCTCCACCATACACAACTCTCTGATACCTATCAGTCAGCCAATCCTGAATCCAGTTGACCAACCTGACATCCAGACCCATGTGCTGCAACTTAAATATCAGCTTATTATGTGTCACCCTGTCAAATGCCTTCGCTAATCTAGGAAAATGGCAGTATATGCCTTTCGCGCATCTAATGCTCTTGTAACTTTATTATAAAAGGCTAGCATATTGCTAAAAAAAGCCCTTTCACAAATCCATGTTGACTCTCACAGATAACATTACCCTCATCTGCTCAATGCTGTATACGGTCCCTCACTACTTTCTCCAAGATCTTAACAACTACTGATGACACACAAACGGGTCTATAAGTAGACACTTCCAATCTGCTACCGCCCTTATGCAATGGCACTCTCTTACCTTCCTTCCATTCCCTGGGCACCTTTGCCGAAGCCAGACTTTCATTGAAAAGCAGGTTAAAGGCACTGTCAGTTCCCTAGCACATTCTCTCAAAACTCATGGTGAAATACCATCCAGTCCCAAAGCTTTACTGACATCCAGAGTACTCAGTATCTGAAACACACTCTCCTCCTGTACCTCCAAACCTCGAACCAGCCCATATATATTATGATGATAAAGATGACATTCACGTACACATGCATACATGCATGTATGCGTGCGTGAGTGCACACACACACACACACACACATGCATCTTACACTATAGATAAACAGCTAACACATCTTACCAAATGGTAGTTTTGCAATGATAGGATTACTTCCTTCTAATGGAGCACTTTGACCATTTTCATTTACTGCCATGACACGGAACAGATATTCACCATTTTCCATTAATCCTTGCACAGTAAATGCTGTATCCTGAAATGAATAATAATAATTATATTCATACTCCTCAGTATCAATTTATGAAGTAATACTTAAAAATATATAGCTATTATTATTATTATTATTACTCCAAAACCTCATGGAGTCAAAGACTCATCTGGGAGGTCCTTTTATCACATACACAGCTCATCATACTGTGCCTCGAACACATTCAAACTCCTTGCAGACACCACACTCTCAGGCAAGGCATTCCAAACTGGAAAGCAAATTATTATTATAAATGGAATAAATATTATTATTATTAAAATTATTAATGGAAAGCAAATGTATAAAATAATTACATGTTACTGAAACACATTTTGGCCTCTATCCTGGGTATCATTATGCCAAAAGAATGATATTGTATTTTAATTTTGGTTTAGACTGATAGAAGCATGTGTACATGCATCCAAAGACCAGTTACAACTGTCAGTTTTCTCTGGACCCTTTCAGACATATCCTCATCATCATGAAAACCAAGGGCCAAATCTGTGTATAATGAATCCATATGAGGTCTGATCAAGGCCTTATGTAATGGAACCAGAACTTTTTTATTTCTACAAGTTAAGTTAATGATGCAGTGGACCTTAACTTGTAGAAATAAAAGTTATGATGAAGTGGACCTTAACTTTATTTCTACAAGTTAAGGTCCACCACATCATTTCTATAATCTGATGTAATATCTTCACAACTTGTGCAATGTGACCTCTGATCTTAAGATTCTTATCCACCACCACTCCAAGATCTCTTATCTCTTCAAATTCCTCCAAAATTTTGACCAAGTGTATACTCTGCACCTTATTGTGGCCTACCAAATTTCAGAACCTTACCCTTGGCAATATTGATATGACAAGCTCCGTACTGTTGCCCACTCATCCAATCTATTTAAGTCTTCCTTATAAATAACGTTTTTTTTCAAATAACATTTATTGATTTCTTATGTAGAGGCTTAAGTGCTGTGAGGACATTATGTTGGAGGTTTAATGGATTTTTTACAACACTCAAAAAGAATTAAAATAGAATTTAATACTTCCTATATTTCGTTCTAGTCACTAGGACATCTACGGGGATTACAAAGACAATTAATGTAACATGCACACAAAAACTTACAATACTAAGCCCAACCACGTGGGTGACAATACAGTCCTATCTAGGTGGAGCGCCCTCTAAGGGCAGTTGTAGGTGGCCTGGAATGTAAGGTGGGACCTCTGGTGATGACTGTTTCCCAAATCTTCGGAAGCTTAATGCAACTGTATTTGTTAAGATTTGGTTGGTTTTTGAGAGCTGCTGCTGCTTCTAAGAAAAGCCTCTCTTTCTTGAATTTGCTGTGGTGGAGCATGGCGATTTTCTTCCATGATACTCTGTGGGTGGTGTCCAAAACGTGGTCAGCCAAGCCTGAATGGCCATAGTTGTGTTTAATGATGTACGACTTGTGTTCCTCCAGGCGGATGGATGCTGATCTGCCTGTCTGTCCAAAGTACGCAAGCTTACAGGAACAGGGTACTTTGTAAACTCCAGGCAGAGAGAGAGGAGGGAGCTGATCTTTTGTAGAACGGATAAGGGTAGCCAGTTTGCGGTAGGGCTTATATGCTGTGTGTAGGTTATACTTTTTTAGTATCTTGGCTATTTTTTCCGAAGTGCCACGGATGTAGGGTATGGTGATGGCATTTTTGAATTCTTGTTGAAGAGAGGGACAGGGAATGGGGGAGGAATTTATTATTTTTTTGATGCTGTGTTAGCTGTAGCCATTGGAGAGGAAAGTTCTGTGTATGTGGTGAAGCTCAGTAGTGAGGGCGGTTCCACTGGAACAAAGATTGTGGGCTTAAAAATTAAAACCCTTACCAAGAGAGCCCACAATCTTTGTTCCAGTGGAACCGCCCTCACTACTGAGCTTAACCACATACACAGAACTTTCCTCTCCAATGGCTACAGCGAACACAGCATCAAAAAAATAATAAATTCCTCCCCCATTCCCCGTCCCTCTCTTCAACAAGAATTCAAAAATGCCATCACCATACCCTACATCCGTGGCACTTCGGAAAAAATAGCCAAGATACTAAAAAAGTATAACCTACACACAGCATATAAGCCCTACCGCAAACTGGCTACCCTTATCCGTTCTATGAAAGATCAGCTCCCTCCTCTCTCTCTGCCTGGAGTTTACAAAGAACCCTGTTCCTGTAAGCTTGCGTACTTTGGACAGACAGGCAGATTAGCATCCATCTGCCTGGAGGAACACAAGTCGTACATCGTTAAACACAACTATGGCCATTCAGGCTTGGCTGACCACGTTTTGGACACCACCCACAGAGTATCATGGAAGAAAACCACCATGCTCCACCACAGCAAATTCAAGAAAGAGAGGCTTTTCTTAGAAGCAGCAGCAGCTCTTAAAAACCAACCAAATCTTAACAAATACAGTTGCATTAAGCTTCCGAAGATTTGGGAAACAGTCATCACCAGAGGTCCCACCTTACATTCCAGGCCACCTACAACTGCCCTTAGAGGGCGCTCCACCTAGATAGGACTGTATTGTCACCCATGTGGTTGGGCCTAGTATTGTAAGTTTTTGTGTGCATGTTACATTAATTGTCTTTGTAATCCCCGTAGATGTCCTAGTGACTAGGACGAAATATAGGAAGTATTAAATTCTATTTTAATTCTTTTTGAGTGTTGTAAAAAATCCATTAAACCTCCAACATAACATTTATTGAAATTAACTTTTTTCCTTCATTTCATGCAATATGGATCATCAGAAATTAGTTTTTCTGTTTTTATGAACAACAAATGATGTTAAATTGAATTACTCACTTTCCAATTGTGAGATATTTCTAATATCAAAATTTTATATCCCAGAATATTTCAGTAGAAACTCAACTTTTTTTATTTTTTTATTTTTTTGGAGAATGTTAATTCCAATAATATCCAATGCTTAAATGTAGATAGGCTATGATGAAAACTGAAAAACATAGCTATTGATCATTAAAAATGAAATGAGTAATATGTGAAGTGATGTTAGACATCTAGTGGAAACTAATGGAAGTGGGCAAGAAAACAGAATAAAAAAAAAAGAGTAAAAGAAGTGGCAAGTGATTCCAGGATAGTAGTATATGGAGACTCCATAATTAGAGGACTAGTTACTGAGAGAGAGTTCATAAGGTCTGCTATCCAGGAGTGAGAATAAGTAGGATAATTAAGGCGTTAGACATGAGTTAGAAAGGATCAAGAGAGTTAGTTATAATTGCGAGGACAAATGATCTAAGTGGACATAAGGAGGATGTGAGGGCCAATATCAGGCGGCTATTGAAAAAAGTGAAAGATAACAGTGTAGTAGGAAAGGCTGTCAGTGTGTTGACAAGGTATGACGATGATGAGTTGCGATGGAGAGACAAAATTGTGAATGGTATGCTAGCGGAGCTGTGTGAGGAGAAGGGAGTAGAGTTTGTTGTATAGCATGTGTTTGAGGGAAGAATAAAATTATACAGGTGTGATGGGTTGCATTTGAATGGCTTTGGAGTGAGTGCACTGGAGAAAGTGTTGCTGGATGGAAGTACAGTGTGTGAAAGTACAGAGTCTGATGCGTGCAAGAGATCAGTACAAAGAGATCAAGGGAAAATTCAGGTGAGTGTTATTGAAGAGACAGAAGTTCATAGCAGTGGAAACAGTAGTAGTGTGAGAGATGAACAGAGAAGAGGAATGCAAGAAGAACAGAGAAATGGGAGAGAGCCCAGGTAGACAGGGAGACATGGCATAGGGACAGTGGATGTTGAAAGTAACAGTGAACGTGTGTATGAAGATGGCGTATATATATTGAGATGTGAATGGGGAAGTTGAGACTGAGCAGATATATGTGGTAAGCGTGATAAAAGTGATTGGGCAAGTGTGGTGGGGAAATCACAACCAACAAGTGGCTTGGATAGGACTGGTTATAGACTTAAAAATGAACTGCTGTTTTTGCTTAACAAATGCCAGAAGAATCAGAAATAAGGGGAATTAAATGGTTTTAGTGATTGAGTTTATTCAGCCCCCAAATTATTGGAATAAATGAAACATGGTTGAATGAAGATGATATCGTAAAAATCTATAACAGGATGCTTCTAAACCAAACTGAGTCATAACATCTCTTCTAATCAAAAATAAAGCAGGTTTCTTGGAAAATAGAAACACTGTTGAACACATACACTACCTTAGAAGGTTTCTAGAAGGATCAAGAGATAAAAACCTTCATTAATCTTAAACTTCACAGATTTCTCAAAAGCTGTTGATTCAATGAACAGACAAAGGTTCTTCAACAGTCTCTGTTATTGTTGTAGAAAGGCTTATACACTGGATAAACATGATAATTAATACTTAAGGAATTGACAGTGTACACTCGAAATATAAATTAAATCAACTTTAATATATACTTTCCAATATTTCGGCAACATCACATTGCCATCTTCATGGGGAACTTAAGAAAAAGACACATGCACGCAAGTACTACATAACAGCAAATGAAAAACGAAGCGAGGAAGCTACCGTTTTCCTAAAGTCCTGAAGGTGCCCCCTGGCAGACTATATTAGGTGTTCTTGGCCTTTGGGCTGAAGTTCTTCTGATGTATGTTTCCCAAATTTGGGACAGTCTCATTAATCCAAATTTGTTGAGGTTTGGCATGTTCCTAAGGGCTGAGGCTGATTCCATGAATAGTCTTTCATATTTGAACTTGCTGCAGTGTATTAATGTGGCTTTCTTCTACCTTATTCTGTGGCAAGTATCCAGAGCATGGTCTGCAAGCTCAGAGTGGCTGTACTGGTGAAATCAGATGTAGTCCCTGTGTTCTGAGATTCTGATATTTGCTGTCCTGCCTCTTTGGCCAAACTAGGACAATTTACAGCTGCAAGGGACTTGGTATATACTAGGTAGGTCTAGGGGAAGCGGTTGGTCTTTAGTGGAGCGGATAAGGGATGCAAATTTTCTATATGGTCTGTAACAAGAGGTCAAGTCATGTATTTTTAGCATTTTGTTGATTTTTTCCGAGGTGCCTCGGATGTAGGGAATGGTGATGGATTTAGAGTAATCTTTTTTGTGAAGGGGGGAGGTGAGTTGTGGATAACTGGTTTTAGTATTTTTTGGATTTTTTTTTTTGGGGGGGGGGTAGCCATTGGCTGAAAAATTGTTAAGGATGTGATTTAGGTCAGTGGTTAGGGCATTGTCATTTGAACAGATTAGTTTAGCCCTGTTGTATAGTGTCTTAAAAACTCCATATTGTTGTGAGGGGGGGGGGATTGTTGGTGAATCTACCTGTATGGGTGGGCTTTCTATAACTGAGAAAACCAAGGTACCATCAGGTTGGCGGGTGACTAGTGTGCCTAGGAAGGGGAGGCTATTGTTTTTCCTCTTTTTCAAGGGTGAACTTGATTCTAGGGTGTTGGTTGTTTAAGTGTGTTAAGAAGGAGAGGAGTGTATCCAGGCCATGTGGCCAAATAGCGAACACATCATCAATGTAGCAAAGTCATATGGTAGGTTTTTGTGGGGCTTCTCTCCATAAAGAAGTTGGCCAAGGGTAGGGAAAGTGGTAAACCCATGGCTGTCCCCTCTATCTGTTTGTAGAATTTTTCCTGCCAAACAAAATAGCCTGAGTTAATTGTGAACTGAAATAGGTCTGAGATACTTCTCTATCTTTCCTCCTTATTCACAAATGTCCCCCTCAAAGAAACCTTAGAGCTAATCCTAGCTAAATTTCCTCCCGATATCTCAGCCCTATTTCAGTTCACAATGAATTCAGGCTATTTCGTTTGGCAGGAAAAATTCTACAAACAGAGTGACAGCCATGGGTTCACCACTTTCCGCACCCTTGGTCAACTTCTTTATGAAGACTTTTGAAGAGAAAGCCTTAAACTCTGCCCCACAAAAACCTACCATATGGCTTCACTACGTCAATGATGTGTTCGTTATTTAGCCACATGGCCCAGATACACTCCTCTCCTTCTTAACACACTTAAACAACCAACACCCTTGAATCAAGTTCACCCTGGAGAAAGAGGAAAACAATAGCTTTCCCTTCCTAGGCACACTAGAACCTAAACCTTGGTTTTCTCAGTTTATAGAAAACCCACCCATACAGGCAGATACATTCACCAACAATCTCCCCCTCCCCTCACAATAATATGGAGTTATTAAGACACTATTCAACAGGGCTAAACTAATCTGTTCAAATGACCAAGCCCTAACCACTGAACTAAATCACATCCTTAACACGTTCTCAGCCAATGGCTACCCCCCCTCCCTCCAAAAAAATCCAAAAAATACTACAACCAGTTATCCACAACCCACCTCATCCCTTCACAAAAAAGATTACTCTAAATCCATCACCATTCCCTACATCCGAGGCACCTCGGAAAAAATCAACAAAATGCTAAAAAAACATGACTTGACCTCTTGTTACAGACCATATAGAAAATAGGCATTTCTCATCTGCTCCGCTAAAGACCAACCACTTCCCCTAGACCTACCTGGTATATACCAGGTCCCTTGCAGCTGTAAATTGTCCTACTCTGGCCAAACAGGCAGGACAGCAAATATCAGAATCTCAAAACACAAGGACTACATCCAATTTCACCAGTACAGCCACTCTGGGCTTGCAGATTATGCTCTGGATACTCGCCACAGAATAAGGTGGAAGAAAGCCACAGTAATACACTGCAGCAAGTTCAAATATGAAAGACTATTCATGGAATCAGCCTCAGCTCTTAGGAACATGCCAAACCTCAAGAAATCTAGATGCATGAGACTGCCCCAAATTTGGGAAACATACATCAGAAGAACTTCGGCCAGGGGACACCATCAGGACTTTAGGAAAATGGTAGCTTCCTCGCTTCGTTTCTCATTTGCTGTTATGTAATACTTGCGTGCATGTGTCTTTATCTTAAGTTCCCATGAAGATGGCAATGTGACGTTGCTGAATTATTGGAAAGTATATGTTAAAGTTGATTTAATTTATATTTCTAGTGTATGCTGTCAATTCCTTAAGTATTAATTATCAAGTCTCTGTTATTATGACATGCCTTTGAAAATAATCAAAGCAATAGCAGAACCACATCAGAATAATCATGCAAGAGTATTGGTTAATGGATATATGGCATGTGTTTGAGAGAAGAATAAAATTATACAGGTGTGATGAGCAGGGCCAGTTTTATCATCAGGCGAACCTAGGCAATCGCCTAGGAGTGCTAAGACTTATTTAAGATGTAATAATTTTCTTGCTACACAGATATTAGGAGTAATCATATATGTATATAAATGTATTGGTTTTGATTAATAAATTCTTTTAATGTTCATAATGATATTATTTTTATAAATATCCACATGTGTATGTGTGGTTGTGTGAGTATGGCAAAATATATATAGAGAGACAATGTATAGGGGCGGCTAAATTTTCTTTGATTAAGGGCGTCAGGTACTCTCGGACCAGCCCTGGTGATGGGTTGCATTTGAATGGCTTTGGAGTGAGTTTTTCCTATTTTTACTGGAGCTCTTTAAGGAGATTCTTGGTCCCAATATATTTTTATTATTACCCTTGATTATGTATTCAGACTAAGAGGAAATAGGTATGGAATATCTCCCAAAAATTCAGCAGGAGAAGTCCACATAAACAGTTTCTGTATTTAGATAATGTTGTACTGATTCTAACTGCCCCAAAACTACCTAGACTACCTAGATAATTTATGTAAAAATGCAGAACTGATTGGGTTGGCAGACAATAGAAGTAAAACTAAAGTTCTAAAGAACAAGGTAGAAATAAATATTAAGTTAAATGACCACATTCTTGAAGAAGTAAATGATTTTCAGTACACTGGTTATACATCGTTACTCTGACATAGTGAAGAGAAAACACAAAGCTCTTCAATTCCATAAAAGTCTAACTAATATCTAGAAATCGAATCTAATCACTATAAATCTAATGACATTCCTAATACTGTCATTCTTGAAGAAAAGCAGCAAATATCCCTAATAAAAACCATTCAAAAACATCATTTGAGATGGTTGGGACACCAACTTATTCATCCACCTTCACAACATTTAGTGCTCCATACAGGCCAACTAATGAACACAGAGGAGGAAGACTAAGAAAACAATTTTGGCAATACATAAGCAAACTTCTTTTTGAAGATAAGGCTCATGATTCATTATTATTATTATTATTATTAACATTTGACCTCCATGGAGTCAGAAACTCATCGTGGGAGGTACTCACTATTGCATATAATGCTCATCCAACTGCATCTTAAACTGATTCAATGTGTCCACATCCACAACACACTCAGGCAATGCATTCCACTCACCAACCACCCTCCATGCAAAGAACCTGCTTTTCACTCCTTTGCTTACACCCTCCTTATACAGTTTCCAGCAATGGCCTCTTGTTCTACTCCCCTCACCCATGCTATGAAAAATCTCTACCTGATAACAACCCCTGACCAGCTTATATGTCTCAATCATATCCCCCCCTTCTCTTCCTCCTTTTCACAAGGCTCTGCAACTTACATTCTCTCAATCTGTCCTCGTACTCCACATTCCAAAGACCATGACTACCTTTGTGAATCTTCTCTGTACCCTTTCCAATATATCCTCGTCATCATGAAAACCAAATTTGTGCACAATAATCCATATGAAGCCTGATCAAGGCCTTATACAATGGAATCATAACCTCTCTATTTCATCAGACATTTACTATTTGGCACAAAACAGAGCAACTTGGCTCACTTTCATTTAATAAACTATATCTCTATGAATTTTTGTTAATAATGATGATGTTTCATATGTGTATGTGTATGTGTATTCTTCTACATCCATGAGATCCCTTTGGAATATACCCTCTGAACCTCAACTGCCCAGTGATGCACCCAGGGAGGGGGCAAGAAGCCCTGCCCTTCAACGAAAAAGGAAAAAAAAAAAACACTAGAAAAATTTCCCAAAATATTTTCCTAATTAATTTTTTTAAAAAATTTATGTTATGTTGTGTCTTCTATTTCTATACTACTTATGAATTAGCAAACATTGCAGATGCTCAGTCATAGGTCATATGCGATGTGTTGTGTGTATTCTCAAATCATCTACTTAACTCGTCCCCCCCCCACCCCAAGATTAAATCCTGAGTGTGCTACTGCAACTGTCTATCTGGCATTATGTCCAAATCCCCTAGACTCATCAATTTTCATAGTATCATTTGATATCATATACAGCTTGTAATCTTTCTATCCGAAAGAGCATAATCTTACAAATTGTTACATTAAACTGGCAACCATTATACTTTTAGCGATAGTGTCAGGCTCTTTACATTATCATGCATCATCTTTAAATACTCTTATATTAAAATTATGGAGGCAACTACTGTATTAGAGTAATAACTTCACTTTAATATAAACCAAAATAATTACCCAATGTTTCAACCTTCACATCAAGGTCAAAATCTGGAGTACACATATGCATGCACTAAGAGACAAGCTACACCACAATTATTATTATTATTATTATTATTATTATTATTATTATGGGCAACTCCAAGGAGTCCCTAGACTCATCGAGGAAGGCCCTAAACATCATGTCAAGAACAACTATTCACTATCCACACAGTATCTATCATACTTCATCAAGAACAACTATTCGACATTCACACAGTATCTATCATACTTCACCTTGAATTCATTCACAGTCATGGCACCCCACAACAGACTCTGGCAGCTTATTCCACTCATTCACCACTCCCCAAGTAAAAAACCTAGCTCTAACACCCTTTTTAACCACACTCTTGCCCAGTTTCCATGGATGGCCCCTAGTCCTTCCACCACCACCAGTCCTGTTTTGAAAAATATCCTCTGAATTAATCTTATAGAAACCTTCAGTAATTTGAATGTCTCAATCATATCACCCCTTTTCTGCCTATCAACTAATTTCTGCAACCCACAAATCTTCAACCTGTTCTCATAAGCTTCATTCCATAGACCTGCTATCATCTTGGTTACTCGTATCTGGATTCTCTCCACCTCCTCCCCATCCTCAGATACCTGCTGATTTTATTCCATACACTGCTGACATCTTTCTCTTGCAATATGTTCTGTCATGGGACTGCTGCAAGCTCACTCCGAAGCTTGTTATAATTGCCTAACCTGTAGTTTCATATATACCCCTTCTTAAGAGCCAATTGGAGGTAACGAGGACACCTTACTTATTCATATATCCTCTGAACCAATGACTAGGTACAAATATAGTGATATGCCATTTACTAAAAAGTACTTTAATAATGTGACTCCAGCTATAGAGCTGCTTCAAGTATCTTGGTGGGTGTTGTTCCCATGTTTCACAACATCGCATACTATGGTGCCACATGATAGATTGATGTTTGAGTTGGATTTGGATATAGAGTAAGCAGATTAGACTGGTAATAATTGGCTTTTTGTTATATATCAGAGACAGTTGTATGTAGGAGAGCAGAATTGGAGAGTAGTAAGGGTTGCAAGTGGAGAGCCAAAAGCTTCAGTGCTGGCACCATTACTGTTCAGTCTTTATGTCAATAATAGTGCTACCTGACTTTAGGGAGATATTTAGGCATTTTCAGATGGCATGAAGACTTGGGAGGTTACTAGTAATTGTGCTGATGTTTTGTCTCTTCAAGAGGATTTATTATTATTATTATTAACATCCGACCTCTATGGAGTCAGAGACTCATCATAGGAGGTACACACTATCACACACAATGCTCATCCAATGAATTAAATAACTGAAATGTGAGCAGATGAGATGAATGAGGTTATCAGTTTAATGCTGCTAAATGTAAGGTTTTGAAATTTGGGATCCACAAAATGGAATGCTACATACTTGTTTGTTGAGTTATATTGAAAGAAGTGGACATAATGCAAAGGTTGTGAAGATAATGATGAGACTGCTGTAGTATTGAGGAGGACATTGATCAGCAGAGATAAAGGAATGGTGGAGGATATGACTGAGATATTTAAGCTGTTGAGATGTATTTACTGGAGGGAAGGAACAAGGAAAATTGGGCCATCTCTGGAAGCTGCAAAAGGAAGTAGCATAAAAAGGTAAGGAGCAAGTTTTTGGCATGAAGAGTAGTAGGAGAATGGAATGCATTATCTGAGAGGATGGCGAGAATGCAAAAAGGGGATGATTTTAAGGAGTAGTATGCTTATGACCCTATTGAGATAAAAATAATATTAATAATAATAAATGATAATAATAACTTTTTTACAGATTCTATTACCAAATCAAGTCCTTCTTCGTTGTATTTATTGTAATGAAAGCTATTTTTCTTATATCATTTTTTGAAAGAAATCCTCAAACATATTTTTAGAAAACAGTCTAGTATACGGGAAGACAATTATATATCATAAACAACAAATTACACAATAACCAAAGTTGTGTAATTTGTTGTTTATAGTCATGCTACAGGTACCTTTAAATAATAAATTTAGTTTAATCCTTTATCCAAGTGTGAGCAAACAAAGTTTGTGCCTGAAAGTATCTTCAGGACTGGGGTAAGGTGGTACAACACCAGGCGACTCCTTGCAAAGGTGGAGCAAGCTTACATCACTCCTATCTCAGTATCTCCCATAATGCAAAACACATCTCCTTGCGGATATGTATGATGTTATGCATTAAGGGAAGGGCCACTACCCAGACTAGTTTTGACCTTTATTGAGATCTCTTCAGTGGGAGCCAGGCGCATATGTGGAGATACCAGGCAGAAGCAGTAGCAAGGTCATCTCCACCTATAGGAGTTGCCAAAAGGTGTGCCACCTTTTTTTTTATTAAATTGCTCTGGATTTGGAGAAAGATGATGAAAGTTTATTTTTCACTGTTAGGCTATAATAAATTTAGTTTAATCCTTTATCCAAGTGTGAGCAAATAAAGTTTGCCATGTTTGCTCACACTTGGATAAAGGATTAAACTAAATTTATTATAGTCTAACCAAGTGAAAAATAAACTTTCAACATCAGGTACCTTTAAAGATCAGAATTACATAACATAAATCCAAAAATTCCAAATACTATATATTGCTTGAAAAATGATCTAACCCTGCAATAACTGGTGGCAATGACCCATTGTGCATGACTGGTTTCCTTTCTTTCCACTATATAATGAGTAATTTTGCTGCCACCATCATAACTAGGAGGTCTCCAGATCAATGAAGCTGTATGCTGAGTAATATCTGATACTTCCAGTGGGGGCTGTGGTGGTCCTGGAAGTCCTAATAATGTGTTGAAAAATAGGATTAATTAATTAATTGGGAATAAAGCTTATACACAAAAGCATAAGCAATGTGAAATTTAATTATATATATATATAATTGCCAATTATATAATTGAATTGCTGACTCAATGAACCTACTACTTCCATTCATCATTCATTTCTGTTATGATGAGTAGCCTTCCCTATATGTTTTATCTGAGTACTACAACCTCTAGCTTTTCCAAAAGGATATCAACAGATTACTTTTTTATTTTCTCTGGATCCCTTCCCACATAGGGCACTGATTTGATACAGGTCTTGTGATCAGTATACCCACATGCACACACAAATTAAAACAACCTGTAATGGTCTTCCTGAACAGAGAAGTTCTAGAGGTAGCCAGTGAGCTGAAATACTTAGGAGTAACAATAGATGAAAAATTTACCTTCAATAAGTACATCTCATATGTTGCCTAAAAAAGCTTACAAGTAGTACACCTCCTAGCTAAGTCTGAAAAGATTAAGTGAGGATTAGGCCAACGAGCACTGAAAACAATATATATATATATATATATATATATATATCGGAGCTATAATACCATTGGTATCTTATGCTGCACCTGCCTGGAAACATATACTAAAATTAAAGATAAACTGACAAAAATGAAACTAAACAGAGTTCAAGCCATTATAGCCATATGTATAATTAAGGATACAGGACAATATCTTTCGAGGCAGCTTGCATTATTGCAGCTCTAACACTGATCTACCTGAAAATACAAGAATTATCTCTTATATATGACATCACTTCCAGAAGATATAATGAAAGTTACAACACTGATCCAAATTGCTACGAACGCCCACTTCACTAAAGCAGGTGGCCTCACCCAGCAAAGAGAACATACATTAAGGAGAAGGAAAGCTCTGAAGGCGACGATTTCCAAATATACACTGACGGAAGCAAAACTGAAGGGAACATTGGTTGTTCTTTCATTGCATACAACAGACAGTCCATTATACAGTAATGCTGTTCTAGACTGCATTCTCTCTCTATCTCTCTCTCTGTTCCAAAAGAGAGAATGCAGTTTAGAGCAGAACAACTTGTTATTATTATTATTATTACCACGGGCTACTCCAGGAGTCCTTAGACTCATCAAGGGAGGCCCTAAACATCATGTTCACACAGCTGTTCAACATTCTCACAGTATCTATCATACCTTGCCTTGAACTCGCTCACTGTCATAGCACCCACAACAGACTCTGGCAGCTTATTCCACTCATTTACCACTCTAAAAGTAAAGAACCCAGCTCTAATACCCCTGCTAACCACGCTCTTGCCCAGCTTCCATGGGTGTCCCCTAGTTCTCCCATCACCAGTCCTGATCTCAAAATTATCCTCTGAATTAATCCTATAGAATCCTTTTAGCAATTTGAATGTCTCAATCATATCTCCCCTTTTCTGCCTATCAACTAGTTTCTGCAACCCACAAATCTACAACCTGTTCTCATATGGTTCATTCCATAGACCTGCTATCATCTTAGTCACTCGCCTCTGGATCCTCTCAACCTCCTCCCCATCAAGAAGGAACCGAGGTGACCAAATCTGGGCACAATAGTCGAGATGAGGTCTTATCAGGGCTCGGTACAGAGGTACAATAACTTGTTTTTCTCTGCTCGTCAAGGTATTTTTCAACAACAAAGTGAGTTGATGAGCTGATTTAGCTACTTTCGCAATGTGCCCCCTAAACTTCATCTCCCTATCCACCAACACTCCCAAGTCCCTGGCCTCATCAATCTCTTGGAGTACAGTTCCACCAATGTGGTATACTGCTGCTAATCTTTTCACTCCGAAATGCATAACCTTACATTTTGTCACATTAAATTGACATCCATTCTCCTTAGTCCAGAACTCCAATCTATCTAAGTCATCTTGCAAGACTTTGACATCTTCTGCATTCACTATCGCCCTACCCAACTTTCCATCATCAGCGAACAAATGAACTGTCCCACTTAGACCTTTCCCTATATCGTTAATGAACAGATTAAACAGCAGTGGTCCAAGAACAGAACCCTGTGGCACACCACTAGTCACAGGCCGTTTTTTGGACTCTACTCCTGAATAAACTACTCTTTGATATCTCTCCATCAACCACCCAGCTATCCATCTCACCAACCCTATATCCATTCCCATATGTTGTAGTTTACGGATTAGAATTCCATGTGGTATCCTGTCAAACGCCTTTGCCAGGTCCAGCAGTATCACTGTAAACCCATTTCCTTTTATCCAGTTCAGCCGTCACCTTGTTATAAAACTTGAGCAAGTTACTGAGGCATGATCTACCCCTTCACAAAGCCATGCTGTCCTCTGTACAGTATCTCATTTTCATCAATCCATTCCTGTATTTTTCCCTTGACTACTTTCTCCAAGACCTTGACAACGACTCCTGATATGCTGATCGGTCGGTAATTTGCAACCATAGTCTTGGATCCTCCTTTATGCAGTGAAACTATTTTCCCCTCTTTCCACGCCTTCGGGACTAAGCCAGACCTGAGACTCAGATTAAACAACATGGTCAAGGGCACTGATAATTCCTTAGCCGCTTCACGCAAGACCCGTGCCGGTATACCATCCAATCCCACAGATGTATTCACATTAAGGTTCTGTAATAGACTATTCACCTCCACTTCATTCATCAAAATTCCCATATAAACTAATGGTTCCTTCATTTTTTCAACGTCACCACCTGGATGATATACTTTTGCAAAGTGCGCGCTCAGTAACTCCACTATATCGACTGGTTCAGTGAACTCTTTACCATCGTCATTCCTTAAAATCATTTTGCCATGTACAGTTTTTTTCTTGCTTGCAGCATATTGAAAGCACTGTTTGGGATTCTCTTTTGCTTGCATAGCTAGTTTTCTTTCATAATCGGCTTTTGCTGTTTTTACCACACTCGTTACCCTTCTGGCCTGCACTTTATACCTTTCGTGTGACTGCAGGTCACCCCTTTCTTTAAATTCCCTCCATAGTTGTTTCTTTTTTTGCAGCTCAAGCTTAATGGTGTTATTCATCCATTCAACCCCTCCTTGTTTCACTATTCGGACCTTAGGTATACAATCAACCATAACCTCCTGTAAATGCTCTTTGATCACTTCCCATGCTCTATCGACGTCCAGCCCTTGCAGTTGTACATGCCATGGCACTGATCCAAGCAATCTCCTAAGCTTGTCATACTTGCCAGCACGGTAATTCCACATATACCCTGTCTTAATCACAAATTTCACACCTTTAGCCACCTCCCAGGTCAAGACCTTATGATCACTCTCACCAATAGGTGACAACATGGTTATATTCATTACAGTCAAATTCTCAGATACTATTACCAGGTCAAGCACTCTCACACCCCTAGTATTTTCAATTACATGCTGTTTCAGATAGTTATCCCTTAATAATTGAATAAAATCCATTTCCTTCCTCACATGTGTCCTCTCCTCCTTCCAATCAATGTTACCATAGTTGAAATCCCCCATAATAATTACCCTCCTTCCACTCATTTCATCAATTTGTTTATGCATACCATCTCCACCATCTATTCCATCACCTGGTCTATAGTAGCACCCAACTGTATATTTTATTCTGCCAGTATCAATCTCACACCAAATAGCCTCAAATGAGCTCCTTTCACTATCCTGCAATACTTCAATTCTCCTTGGCTGCAGTTCATCAGCTATCATCAATAACACCCCTCCCCCAATTTTATTCTCTCTGTCCCTCCTAAACATACTATAACCTACACATTCTATCCCACTAACTATATCATCTTCCGTCAGCCATGTTTCACTAATGCCAATAACCTGTGGCCAGGAAGTTCAGTCACTTACAGTTGTTATAGTTCAGTCACTTACATATCTCCAGGAATTAGAACTCAACACTCTCATCAAAAGACAGCAAATTTACAGTGATAGTAGGAGCACTATAGACGGCATAAAAAACCGGAACAACCATATAGCATTAATAGAACAAACAAGAAATCTCACTCTAGAGGGATAGAAAATTGAGTTCTGCTGGGTGAACGCACATACTGGGGAAGCAGGAAACAAGAGCGCTGACCAGCTGGCTAAAGAAGCAGCTAGAAATGAACAGCTAGAAACCCCAAAAGTACTCAAAATCTGCTATAAAAACACTTGCAGAAGAGAAAAGCCTAGACATGTGGGAAGAAGAATGGAAAACATCAAAAAATGGATCAACAACAAAAGAATTCTTGCCAAACATCAGATGTAGACTCTAGCTGAAAAAACATGCCATTTCTCCACGTTTAACAACACTGCTAACAGGACATGGAAAACTAAGACACACATATTCCATATCCTGGAATCACCATTATGCATTTGTAATCCACACCTTCAACAGACTATTGACCACATACTTTACAACTGTCAGCTATTGGACTCCATCCAGATGACCCTAATACAACACATCATCACTTCCGGAGACAAGTGACCAGTGTAAAAACAGAGACTTATCAAAAAGTATTACTCAGAATTAATTAAATTTGCCAATAAGATCAACGCTTCTAGTCCTTGAAATCTAACATAATTACTGATATTGTGTGAATTATATAGTGTTAATCTATGTATATATAAAAATATAAATGTAGATATGAAAATTGATACAGAAATATAAATACAGATGTTAATCAGTACTTGCAAGCTACATGTAATATAAGCATTATATGCAATGGAGCATGTAGGAATAAATTACCTCCTGGTAGGGTTACTATTGGGAGGAAAACGCACGCACGCACGCGCACGCGCACACACACACACACACACACACACACACACACTTTCGTGTATCTAGTAAAGGTTTTTGGCAACTGAATATGTGATTAGCACCGTAAGTAATTTATTTTATGCTAGAAGAAAATAAAATAACTGGTAACTATGACCTGATGCAATTAGCGGCACCCTGTATTCTGATGGATGTTTGCTTTAGGTGTGGATTTACAAAAAAAAGAAAAGAAATTCATAGATGCAAAGGTACAGATATCATCAATTACAAGATATCATTGAAACAAGAATGCAGCTATTTGAATTAAACTCTATGCCCATGTTATCATAGTAATGGAAGTTAAAATAAGTAGTTTAGTACTAGTTATATAGAGGAATAGCAGAAGGAAAATTAAATAAGTGTTGCATGACCAAAGGATAATGAGTAAGTGACATGGTCCTACCTCAATTCTGTCATGGTGATTATCACAACTTTTCAGCACACCATCGTAAATATACACACACACACGCACACACACACACACACACACATATTATAGAATGTAAACTTTATAAGTGTGCATGAATATAAATGGATATGTTCATTTGACTAATTCCCATTTCAGTCATATAAATACCCCCCCCCCCAACACATACACACAGAAATCTCTCAGTTATAATTGCTTTGAGAAATTACTGATCTGCTGATTGGTTTACTAAGGGCAGATTAATTGAATTCAGAGAAAAGATGATATAGTAGTCTATTCAATGACTGGATAATTTAGGGTTCGGTTATTTGCAGGTTGGATAATTGAGAGATGTTTGTGTAGCAGTTTTATGTAGTTCAAAATATTTCTGTATTATTATTATTCAAGCCTCCATGGAGTCAAAAGACTCATCGTGGGAGGTCCTTCCTAAGAAACACAAAGTCTATCATACCACTCCTTGAACTCATTGACTGTTCTTGCTCTCACCGCTTTATCAGGCAATGCATTCAATGGTTCAACACCCTCCATGCAAAGAAACCATTCCTCACCCTCTTGCTCACAGTTTCCTTTTGTAACTATCAGGGATGGCCCTTGTCCTCACTCCATCCCGCTGTTCAACCAAGCGAAAGAACTCCCACCTCTCAACAGTTTAAGACTCAATCATATCACCTCTCCTTCTTCTATCCACCAAACTCTACAGTCCACATTCCCTCAGCTGATCCTCATAATTAACATTGTACAGTCCTGAAATCATCTTTGTAATCGCATCTGTACCCTTCCCAAAGTTAATTTATTTCCTTCAAATCCTGGGGACCAAATTTGAGAACAATAGTCTAAGTTTGGTCTGATCAGGGTCTTATACAATGGAATGATAACTCTCTTATCTCTGCAGGTCAGCGTTCTGCTCTGTATTGCAGGCAACAATCCTGTGGGTTACCTTCACACCTTTGAAATATGTTCCCTGAATTTCAGTTTTTTATCAATCATCATCCCCCAGATTTCATGTCTCCTCTACTTCCTCCAGTACAGCTCCTCCAATTGAGTATGCAGCCTCCCATCGATGCATCCCAAACTTCAAGACTTTATGTTTTGCTGCATTAAACCGATACCCCTATTCATTGGCCCATCTGTCTAGTTTATTCAAATCCTCTTGCAGGGCTGCCACATCTGCAATATTACTAATAACTTTCCCAGCTTCACATCATCTGCAAACAACTGAATGTCTCCCTACAATCCATTGACAATGTCATTGATATAAAGGTTAAACAATACAGGTCCCAGTACTGAGCACTCTGGGACTCCACTTGTAAACTTCTGCCTCCTTGATATTGCCTCACCATTTACAACTCTCTGATACCTATCAGACAGCAATCCTGAACTCAGTTGACAAACCCGACAACTAAACCCATGTGTTGCAACTTAAATATCAGCTTATCATAATATTCTTTCATAATTTCCCACACACTAATGATATCCCGGCCTTCCAATTCCTCCTTCCATGAAACTTACCCAAGTTGATGTCTTAGATTATTATAATCGCCTGCCTTATAATTCCACATACGTTCCCGTCTCTTTGCTACTCCTGCATATCTATTCATTTTTCAAGTCAAAACATGGTCACTCTCTCCAACTGGTGGGAGAGATGTCATCTCAGTTATTATCAACTCCTCTGATGCTATAACCAAATCCAAATCTCTTGAACCTCTTGTTCCCTTCATTCTATTACATGTCGCCTAAGACACTTGTCCCTCAAGGATTCTAGAAATTCCATTCCCTTATTGCTACATTCATCTTCCTCTCCCCAGTTTATACTACTGTAATTAAAATCTCCCATAACAAGCATTCTTCTTGTACTTGCCAAACTCAACTGTCTAGACATTTCCTGGTCCTCACCCTCTGTACTCCTGGGTCTGTAGCAACACCCCACTAAATATCCTGTCTTGTCCACCTCTACCTCACACCATATGTTTTCAAAATCATTAGTGTCACTGCCTTCCACAGTCTCCACTCTTAGAGGACATAGGTCATCACTTATCATAAGCAGTACTCTACCACCACGCTTTTCCTTCCTATCCTGCCGAAAAATGCTGTACCCAGTGACTTCTATTCCTGTTATTATATCCTCTTCTGTCAACCACGTCGCAGTGATCCCAATAATTTTTGGCTAGGCTGATGCTATCAGCAACACCACTTAATCTCCTTTTTTTTCTGGATACTCCTGGCATTAGCATAAAGCATAAAAATGTCACTGCTTCTATACCTATCATTATCTCCTCCAGACTCCACTGGACCTGTTACCTGATGTCATCCCCCCTTCTCCCAAGCACCCATTCCCATAATAGGCCATCCCTACTATCATCCACCCTGGGAATTCTAATTTCCCAGCATTGACTCACCTACTCGTTCAGAAAACAGCAATCTCTCCAGATGACTATGTCCTTCCTCATTCAAATGCAAGTGGTCTCTCGCATACAGTTTGTTTCTATCTTCAAATGCCCTCCAAGCATCCACATATTCCAATCTTATCTTCGGACACATTCTGGCTATTATGCTCTTCATTATTACTGCTCTTCTGCTTAGTTCATCATTATCATACCTGGGTAACACACACACACACACATACACTATCTTTCCTCTCTGCGTTTTCTTTTGTACAACCTCAAATATGAATCTTAGATCTCTCGCCACCCGATTTACATTGCCTCTCAACAGCATATATGTTTATTTCAATTAATGTTCTTGATTACGATGTTAGAAACATAGATGCCACTAAAACTTCAACTCTATATGGTGCTGCTACTTGGAAAGGAATGCATTAATTCAAGTTCTGTATAAATAATAAAACATCTTATGTATACTAATAAAAATTAAAAAGAAAAATTAATTCTACATTACTATCCCAATAAACAACAAATTACATGATAACCACAGTAATTAACTTTAATGAAATGAAAGTACAGATATTTCTTACTGAAAATAACAGCACATTATCAGTGCATAGAAACAAGCAAATCAAAGAAACAGGATTGGTAATTGGTAATAACTGGTTAATAGATTGTTGTAATGTACCTCGTATTTCCATTTCTTTGATTTGCTTGCTTTCAAAGCAAGTTAATTTCAGCACGAAATATCTTTACTTTCATTTCATTAAAATTAATTACTGTGGCTATTGTGTAATTTGTTGTTTATAGTTATGCCACAGGTATCTTTAAAGATTAGAATTACTATCCTAATGCGGTAGATTTGGGAAATAATCATTGGAATAAATCATTCTTGTTCAGGTACTGATAAAAAACAGCTTCACATGATTTTTTGGTAATAATATTTATAGTGATATTACTGAAGTGTCATTATTTACCATTTAACATGGTGGTCTATGCACAAGAGGAATTACAATGACTAAAAGCACAAGTGTAAGACTAGATGTTACTAAGACAATAGAGTTAGATACCATATCAGCACATATTTTTAGGAAATGCCCAAAAGAGCTAATTTTGCTCTTGACCTTGTTTAATTCAACAGGGAAGATCAAAAACAAGAAGTAGAGTAAAGCTAAAACAGTGTTAAAAAAAGAGTAAAATAGAGTTTAAGGCAGGCATGGCCAATTATAAATCAATTTGTATATCTGAAGTGATTGTTAAGATATTGTGAAGGTAAGTTAGTACTTTCTTTTCTAATGTTTGGACACCAGAACAGAGAATTGAGATGAGAGAATTCTCTATGATGGTCAGCATGGGTTTGTGAAGGTTAGGTCTTACTTTAGAAATCAACCTGAATGGGAGACATTCTTTCTTTCTTAATCTTTTCCTCTTTTACATTTATGGTGTTGAGGGGTTCTATTCCTGATAACCACAACCGTTATATGAGGATAAGGTAGTTGGCCCTATGCCTCCTGGCGTATCCTATGTCTGTAGAAACATAATGTTCTCAAGGGTGGTTTACATGCTTGCAGAAGAAAAAACCCCAGATAAACCTGGGAGAAAAGCCTTGCAGTCCATGCTCAAGACCAGCTAACTTGGCTATGTCTGAGAAAGATCCTAAGCTCCTCACATCAGCGACAGGAATCGAACCCAGGACACTCTTTTCCCAGGCATATGGTTGCAAAGCGCATAGCCACTCAGCTAACTGCATGGACCATGGACCATAAATGGGAGACATTTATGTATGGTATTCTCAGATTTTGATATAGAAAATTGGGGTAAGGTAAAAGTTGAGGGGGTATAACTCTTTGCTGACCAACAAACTGATGAAGTGCATGTGTGGAGGGGAGAGCATCCATGAATATGAAGGTAACAGAGTATGCTAAAGGGTTCTGTTCTTCAGCTCCTATGATTTAACTTATTTGTTTAATATATGTACCATATGGATTGATAGGGGATATTCAGTTTAACAACTGAGGAAAAAAACCTGCTATCCATGCCCAAGACCGGCTAACTTGACTATGGCTGAGGAAGATCCTTAAGCTCCTCAGGTCTCTGATGGGAATATATATATATATATTAGCCTTTATTCATTGACATATTACACATCCTTCCTTGTATCAGTCTTTATTCTATTTTTTTAACAATAAACTACAAGTAATTTATATCAACAATGAATAATTAACTGAGTTTAACTAGCATACATTTTACTGATTAAAACTGAATGTTATTCTGAGATGTTTCATTCACTTTGGGTGTATCAGATGTTGGTTGGATTAGATGTAAATAAGGCTGTGAGAATGGATGACATATCACTATATATGCTAAAGGAATGTGCTCCATAGTTGGTTATGCCGTTGACCTAATTATTTAATGAAAGTCTTGAAGGGGATAGAGTTTCTAAGGAGTAGAAAGAAGGCAAAATAGTACCACTCCACAAGCATGGTTCTAAGACATTAGTTTCCAACTATAGGCCAGTCTGTATAACTGTAGTTGTGGTCAAGGTGTTGGAAAGATTGGTAAGGAATAGAATACAAAATTATGTTGATGGACATGGTATTCTTTATGAAGGTCAGCAGGATTTGTAAAGGGTAGATCCTGTTTCAGTAATTCATGTGCATTTTATGATAAGGTGAAGAGTGTGTTATATAAGTGAGAATCATATACAGCAATATTCTTAGACTTTGCAAAAGTGTTTCATAAATTACCATATGATAAGTTGGTGTACAAGCTGCAGAGAATGGGAATAGACAGTATATTGGTTACGTGGATCAGAGATTGGCTCTCTGAACAATACCAGCAGACTGTGCATGTACTGTTCTTGGGCCCTGCTATTTAACTTGTTTGTTAATGATATATCATGTGGACTGACTGGGGATCTTCAGTTATTTGCTGATGATGCAAAGTTGGGAAGAATTATAAGTAGCATTGCTGATGCTGAATCCCTTCAGGAAGATATGAATAGACATTTTACTTGGACAAAAGAGTGGGATTGTAGTTTTAATAATGATAAGTGCAAGGTGTTGCATTTTCATCATCATCATCAAATTCCTGCCATGTTCCCTCAAAGGGTGTACAGCATATGATAGTATTACATGAAAAATTTACATCATTACTAACTTCCTATCTACAATTTTCCTCCAAATCAGTCTGTTACTTGTCAAGACTCCAACATTATCAGATCTTATCTTTCTATCGTCTAAGGCACTTTGTACCATATCAATTCACCTATATCTTGGTCTTCCTCTGGGTCTTTTTCCTGCCAACCTGGCAGAGAATACTCATTCTGCTAATCTTTTTTCTCCCATTCTGTTTAAGTGACCATACCACCTGAGATTAGCTCTGTTAAGGCATTCCTAGATGCTGACAATGTCAAGTTCTTTCTTAATATCCTCGTTTTTAATATGATATTGCCATTGATGCCATCTGTTCACACCTCTAATCTTTCTCAGGACTCTCATATCTGTGGTCTCTAGTCTTTTCCAAGTGTTTTACTTCTGACCCAGCTCTCAGATCCATAAGTTAAAAATGGTTTGAACACTGTCTTGTATACTGCTAATTTAGTGTTCTGACTAATTTCTCTCTTATTCCATATGAATTTATTCAAATGACTTCCTACCATACCAGCTTTGTTCCTTCTGTTGTCTATTTCCATATTTAATTTACCATCTTCACTAAAAACAGTGCCTAAGTAGCTGAAATTTTTACTTGTTCCACGGGTTCTCCGTTCACAACGCAGTTGACATTTTCAACGATTCTGCTTATTCAATTTACTCAGGGAATCTTGCAGACTTGTAGCGGATTTATTTAGAAGTATAATATCGTCTGCATAAAGCAAAGAGCTGACATTAATATCTCCAATTTTGATATCATGTTTAATACCACTTTACTTCATAACGTGATCCATATCTTCTTCTTATTGTGCTATCTTCTATCGAAGGTCAGCGACCATCTTGGCGAACAAACTACGCTCTTGTGCTAATCTGAGCAGTTGTGCACTGCTCTTTCCTGTCCACGTCTTGATTTTGTCCATATAGATAATGAATAACAAAGGGGATAATGTACATCCTTGTCTCACACCAGATTTAACATTAAACCATCTTCCTGTACTTCCTTCAATTCTAACTGCTGACTTACAACTCAGATATAGACTAAGTATTGCTTGATATAATGCTCCATTGACCCCATATAACTGTAGCGTATTGAATAGCTTCTCTCTTTGCACCTTGTGATATGCCTTTTCCAGATTGACAAAACTTAAATACAGGTCTTTGTTATATTCCCATGATTTCTCAACTATTTGTCCTAAAGTGAAGATCTGATCCTGACAGCCTCTATTTAAACTGAATCCAGCTTGTTCTTCCACAATTTTTCTCAACCGTTTCTCAAGTATACTTGTATAAATCTTGCCAGGGAAACACTCAGTAGGTAAATACTTCTGTAATTCTTACATTCACTTTTATTTCCCTTTTTATATATGGGTACTACAAGAGCTGTACTCCAGCCATCAGGAATTTGTCCCTCAGTCCAGGCTTTCTGAACTATGCAGTGCAGCCATTATAAGACTTTTATACCACCATACTTCAGCATTTCTGGTCAAACAGCTCTACTTCTGCTGCCTTTCCACATTTCAAGCCTTTGATGGCTTTTTCTACTTCAAGCATGGATATGTATTCCTGACTGTATGCCTGTTGAGTGTTTTTTACCACTGTGCTATCACTGCTTGTATCATTTAGCAATTTTTCGAAGTAATTACTCCAAATCCTTTCTTTTAGAGTTACACGGTGATCAGCATTCATTTTAAAAATTTATGGAATTTACAACCTGTTAAAAAAACGTTTTTATTATCAATAAAGTGACTGCTTCCTTAGACAGAGGAGAAGGATACACAGTAATATACTTGGATTTCGCAAAAGCTTTTGATAGAGTACCTCATGATAAGTTGACAGTCAAACTAGAGCAGATGGGGTTGGATATTAGATTAGTGCATTGGATTGGAGACTGGCTATCTGATAGGTATCAACAAGTTGTGTATGGGGGTGCAATATCCAGGAAAAGGAAAGTCACTAGTGGAGTGCCTCAGGGATCTGTTTTAGGGCCATTACTATTTAACTTGTATATTAATGATATTGGCGAAGATTTGGATGGAGATATTCAGTTGTTTGCAGATGATGCAAAGTTGGGACGAACCATGAAGTGTAGTGAAAATGTTGTGGCCTTACAAGAAGACTTGAATAAATTGAGTGTTTGGGCATGGAAATTGGGATGTCAGTTCAATGTTGCAAAATGTAAGGTTTTAAAATTTGGAAAACAAAGATGGGATGCAGAATTTATGCTTGGGTAAGTAGCAGAAATAAGAGATCTGGGAGTGATAGTGGATAAGGATCTAAAATTTAGGGGACACATCGCCAAAATTGTGAAGACAACACAAAGACTTCTGGGAATGATGAGGAGGACACTGACGTGTAGAAGTAGGGAGATTCTTGTTCTATTGTATAAGGCTTTGATTAGGCCACACATGGACTATTGTGACCAGATTTGGTCACCTGGTTTTCAGAAGGATGAAGAGATGTTGGAAAGGGTCCAAAGGCGACTGACTAAGGTAGTTTCTGACCTCTGGAATGTCGAGCATGAGGAAAGATTGAAAAGATGTAATTTGCAGTCTAGTGGAGAGAAGGAAGAGGGGAGATATGATAGATCCTACAAGTTGGTAAAGGGTTGTTATAGGATCAATGGTGGAGAAGTTCTACAGAGAATAGTGGGAGATCAGGGGAGAACCAGAGGTCATCCCTGGAAACTGTATAAAGAGGGTGTGAGTAGGGGAGTGAGAGGCAGGTTTTTTTCATGCAGAGTTGTGAATGATTGGAATGCCTTGACTGAGAGTGTGGTGTCTGCAGGGAGTTTGAATGTGTTTAAGACCCGGTATGATGAGATGTGTGTGAGATGAAAGGACCTCCTAGATGAGTCTTTGACTCCATGAGGTCTTGTTTAATAATAATAATAATAATAATAATAATAATAATAATAATTATCCAGACATTTCGATTTTCACATCAAGATCAGCATCTGGAGCATACATCAATATACAAGACAAGCTGAGTTACATTATTAACTGTAAGCTAAAGAAACAATGATTTGATCACATGTTATTCTACTGGCATGACCTCTAGTGAAAAAAAAAAAAAATTACATCAAGCTAAATTCTATTTACAATGACAGGAATGAACATTCTTTCAGATGGTTTTCTTTCAGAAACAATGATGTCCTATTTTTAGTATTACAATTCTTATTTTTGCTTTTAAGTTACTGGATTTTTTACAGTCCTGTTTATAGTCGTTCTTAGTGAGGAACGTTTCGTGGGTCGAATATATACCTTCCATATGTTTGGGATTTTTATACCATCATTATTGTTCAGATTGGGGTGATTGATAATAATCTCACATGCTTCCTTAAATTTCCGTTCATAGCATGCTTTAGTGCATGTAGACAGCTACATGGAAAAGCACTAGCTTTTGTTTAGCTAGTTTTACACAGTATTTAGCTTTCTCACATTTGTCTCTGTATTCTCTAAGAGCACAAGCTGACTTATTTGCCAGGCACTTTTGATATGCTTTCTTCTTTTCCTTCACTGCCTCTTTAACTTCCTGAGTCCACCATGGAGTTCTGATTTTTCTATCCTTGCAGACAACCTCACCACATGCTTCTCTGGCTGAATCAATCAGGGTTTTCTTCATGGCTTGCCACTGAATCTCCAAGGTTTGGTTCCTGTTCTCAAACTCTTTCATAAACAGGACTGTAGAAAATCCAGTAAATTAAAAGCAAAAATAAGCATTGTAATACTAAAAATCATTGTTTCTGAAAGAAAACCACCTGAAAGAATGTTTATTCCTGTTATTGTAAATAGAATTTAGCTTGATGTAATTTTTTTTTCCTTTTTCACTAGAGGTCATGCCAGTAGAATAACATGTGATCAAATCATTGTTTCTTTAGCTTCCAGTTAATAATGTAACTCAGCTTGTTTTGTCTATTGATGTATGCTCCAGATGCTGATCTTGTTGTGAAGATCGAAATGTCAGGATAATAAAAAAGTTTTTTTAAAATGGTTGTAAATTCCGAAAATTTTTAAAATGAAATAATTACTCCAAACTTCAAGGATATCCCTTTCTCCCATTTTCATGTCACCTTAATCATCTCTACCTCCTTTTACAACACTCTTTCCTCCATTTCTAAGCTTCTTCAACAACCTCCAGAATATCTTACCACCTTCTTGAAATTTATTTTCTGAGTCTTGACAGACTTTATGTTCTTAGGAAGGACCTCCCACGATGAGTCTTTTGACTCCATGGAGGCCTGAATAATAATATTAATAATAATAATAATAATATTCTTGCCAAAGTCCTCCCGTGACTTTTTTTTAGCTAGTTTTACACAGTGTTTAGCTTTCTTACATTTGTCTCTGAATTCTCTAAGAGCACAAGCTAACTTACTTGCCAGGTACTTTTGATATGCTTTCTTCTTTTCCTTCACTGCCTCCTTAACTTCCTGCGTCCACCATGGAGTTCTGATTTTTCTATCTTTGTAGACAACTTCACCACATGCCTTTCTGGCTGAATCAATCAAGGTTTTCTTCAAGGCTTTATGTTGGAGGTTTAATGGATTTTTTACAACACTCAAAAAGAATTAAAATAGAATTTAATACTTCCTATATTTCGCCCTAGTCACTAGGACATCTACGGGGATTACAAAAACAATTACTGTAATATGCACACAAAAACTTGCAATACTAAGCCCAACAATGTGGGTGACACTAAATTCCCTCTCGTCAACAAGATTTTAAAAATGCCATCACCATACCCTACATCCGTGGTACTTCAGAAAAAATAGCCAAGATACTAAAAAAGTATAACCTACACACAGCATATAAGCCCTACCGCAAACTTGCTACCCTTATTCGTTCTATGAAAGATCAGCTCCCTCCTCTCTCTCTGCCTGGAGTTTACAAAGTACCCTGTTCCTGTAAGCTTGCGTACTTTGGACAGACAGGCAGATCAGCATCTATCCGCTTGGAGGAACACAAGTCGTACATCGTTAAACACAACTATGGCCATTCAGGCTTGGCTGACCATGTTTTGGACACCACCCACAGAGTATCATGGAAGAAAACCACCATGCTCCACCACAGCAAATTCAAGAAAGAGAGACTTTTCTTAGAAGCAGCAGCAGCTCTCAAAAACCAACCAAATCTTAATAAATATGGTTGCATTAAGCTTCCGAAGATTTGGGAAACACTCATCACCAGAGGTCCCACCTTACATTCCAGGCTACCTACTACCACCTTTAGAGGGCGCTCCACCTAGATAGGACTTTAGTGTCACCCACGTGGTTGGGCTTAGTATTGCAAGTTTTTGAGTGCATGTTACAGTAATTGTTTTTGTAATCCCCGTAGATGTCCTAGTGACTAGGACGAAATATAGGAAGTATTAAATTCTATTTTAATTCTTTTTGAGTGTTGTAAAAAATCCATTAAACCTCCAACATAATGTCCTCACATCACTCTACACAAGAATTCTAATCATCCATGGAGAAGATTTAGCACGCAAATCCAAGCAATACGGTAAGTCAAAACTACGACTATCTAGACAACTAAATAGGCTGGCCTTTTTAAAAAGATGTCGGGATTCAAGAGTAATACCGAACTGCATTAAAATGAAGATCAATTTCCATTCCAAAAAAGCACTCCGTATATATAAATGTGCCAGCCTGGCATTACTACGTGAGCAAATTGCCTCTACTCGTGCCGCCCTCGCAGTGACGAACGCCACCATTGGCTCCTTACTCTCAGAGCTCTCCACCGTTCTTAACCCTGAACTTTGGTCGATTCTCTCTGACATTTCGGAACCTTCCGCACAGAGAGAATTTCAAAAAATAAAAAACAAACACGTCAAGAAATACAGCAACCTGGTTAAAGACAAACCACAAACACAAATTCAACCGCTCCAGACAGTAATAAACCTATCTTCCAAAAGGCTCAACGATGATGCCGTCAGCGTCCTTTGCCTCAGCTGTAATTTTGCCGTCACCCCGAAAGAAGTGCCGGTGCTCGATGTAATGGTTAATGTCGAACGGGGGATTGGTCGCTTACCGTCGGAGGTAGCCAACAACATCAGATTCAACGTAGCCAACATCCTCGCTCACTCTTCGCCTCCAAAAAGTAACTTATCGTGTGCCCAACGCATGGCTCTCCTGAAACTATGCAAAGAAAAAAGTATCGTCATCACCAGAGTGGATAAGGGTAATGCCACAGTCGTTCTTAATACCAGCGAATACAATCGTAAAATGAACATTATCCTCCGCGATCGCGCTACCTACATCCCGCTAGAACATGACCCCACAAAAACACAATTTAAGAAATTAAAAATCTTACTTAAAAAAGTAACCTCCTGGCCCCCTGACATCACAAAAAAACTTAAACCTTTCTGCTTCCGTCCACTCTGAATATTCGGTTTACCAAAAATCCACAAACCCAATTCCCCACTCAGACCTATAGTAGATGCAACCAATGTACCTTGTTACAGACTGTCTAAACAGCTGGCCAACTCTCTGTCCCCCCTCACCGGAAATTCCGCTTCCTATATAAAAAGCTCGAACCACTTTAAAGCCCTCACAGAAAATTTAACCTTGAATAATACAGACATATTAGTAAGCTTTGATATCTCCTCTTTGTTTACCAATATTCTCTTAACTGACAATTTATCTCTCTTAGAAAACGTTTTTCGCTCTGACATCTTAGATCACTTTTCCTTTGCCATCAACTCTGGGTATTTCTCTTGGAAGAACAAAATCTACAAGCAGATAGAGGGAACCGCCATGGGTTCCCCCCTCTCACTCCCCCTTGCCAATTGCTATATGGAAGACTTTGAAAAATGAGCCATAGACTCAGCCCCACTCAAACCTTCTATCTGGCTAAAATATGTAGATGATTTGTTCTCTATTTGGCCTCATGGCCCAGACACGTTAGATTCCTTCCTCAGTCATCTCAATAGCCTACATCCAAGAATCCAGTTTACTATGTAAAAGGGAAAGAACAATTGTTTACCCTTCCTAGACACCTTAGTCACACGCCTGCCTAATGATACACTTGCCTTCACTGTATACAGAAAACCCACACACACAGGCAGATACATTCACAAACTCTCCCACCACCACCCCTCGCAACAATATGGCATCATTAAAACTCTTACCAAGAGAGCCCACAATCTTTGTTCCAGTGGAACCGCCCTCACTACTGAGCTTAACCACATACACAAAACTTTCCTCTCCAATGGCTACAGCGAACACAGTATCAAAAAAATAATCAATTCCTCCCCCCCATTCCCCATCCCTCTCGTCAACAAGATTTTTAAAATGCCATCACCATACCCTACATCCGTGGTACTTCAGAAAAAATAGCCAAGATACTAAAAAACTATATATACCTTTATCCGTTCTACAAAAGATCAGCTCCCTCCTCTCTCTCTGCTTGGAGTTTACAAAGTACCCTGTTCCTGTAAGCTTGCGTACTTTGGACAGACAGGCAGATCAGCATCCATCCGCCTGGAGGAACACGTCATACATCGTTAAACACAACTATGGCCATTCAGGCTTGGCTGACCGTGTTTTGGACACCACCCACAGAGTATCATGGAAGAAAACCACCATGCTCCACCACAGCAAATTCAAGAAAGAGAGACTTTTCTTAGAAGCAGCAGCAACTCTCAGAAACCAACCAAATCTTAATAAATATGGTTGTATTAAGCTTCCGAAGATTTGGGAAACACTCATCACCAGAGATCCCATCTTACATTCCAGGCTACCTACTACTGCCCTTAGAGGGCGCTCCACCTAGATAGGACTTTAGTGTCACCCACGTGGTTGGGCTTAGTATTGCAAGTTTTTGTGTGCATGTTACAGTAATTGTTTTTGTAATCCCCGTAGATGTCCTATTGACTAGGGCGAAATATAGGAAGTATTAAATTCTATTTTAATTCTTTTTGAGTGTTGTAAAAAATCCATTAAACCGCCAACATAATGTCCTCACAGCACTTAAGCCTCTACACAAGAATTCTTCAAGGCTTGTCACTGAATCTCCAAGGTTTGGTTCCTGTTCTCAAACTCTTTCATTTTTTCTTCAATAATTTTTGTGTATTTTAGTCTACAGTTCATGTCTGAGAGCTGCTCAACTTTTATTCGCTTTAAAACTTTCTTACATGTGATTCTTTTCAACATGAAATTCAATTTTATCCTGCTCAACACTAAATAATGATCACTTCCAATTTCAAATTCTCTATACACTCTGGTGTCCTGCACCAGGGAGAAAACATCACTATCAACAATAACATAGTCAATGAGACTTTTCCTATTCTTTGCCTCTTCTCTCCATGTGAATTTGTTCACATTTTTATTTTGGAACATGGTGTTAGTAATAACCAGTCCATGTCCTGAACAAAAATCCAACATGTATTTGCCATTATTATTGGCTTTACTCTATTCTCCAATTTTTCTCAAAATATTTTTGTATGTCTGACAATCATTTCCTACTCTGCTATTTAGATCCCCAACTGGACCAACGTTTCCTTTTTCATTGGAGCTGTGCTGAAGAAAGTGATTTTTTTATGTTTTTGAGTGTTAAATTGTTTCTCAGGAATACAAGTGTACTATAGAGGTTGTTTTTTGAAGTTAGTGCTGTCGCGATATTGTGTATTTTGTTTACCAAGAAGACAGGGCAGATGTATTAGGTGTAAGACAAGACGAAGCTAAGTTTTCATTACTGTATTTAGTTTTATTTCACTTATTTAGTGTACTTAATGTTTTGTTTTGCTTGTAATTGTTTATACTTGTCTTATTTATTTATACTCCCTAATAATTATTTAGCGTTTATTTTTGACACTATTTTGAATAATTAACGATTATGCTAGTAGTTCCTTGGCAGTAACGAATGACAGTGGATTCAGCTGCAGTAATAAACGACGTGTCGCCAAGTCTTCCACCATTTAGGCACTCTATTATAAGCAATATAATAAGGGAGTTTGTGGCATGCAGTATTTGCGACATGTATGCATCTCGGGAATTGGATATCTGGGTGGGAGAGAGAAGGGAGTGCGTGTGTGTTTAAAAGTGCAGACAGTGGGGGTGCAGCAGACATCTCAATAACCGACCTTGTTACTCCAGGAATGGGAAATGAACACAGGAAGATGAGTAGTATGATAGGAGAGTATGAAGAAAAAAATGTGAATGAGAAAATAATAGTTGATAGTGTAGAAGGTGTGAAAGACTGTGAGAGTTTAGGATATGGTTTTGTTTAGGAGAGTGAATTTCGATTTAGAGTGACTGACCTGCACAGAGCGATAGAGGACCTAAAAGAGGAGGTGGAATGTCTTGGGAGAAGTATGATAAGTATGAAAAATGAGATTGGGAGAATGGAAGAGATAGATGCAAGGCAAATCAGAGTAGGGGGAGAGAGAGAGAGTTTTGGGAATGATAGGAGAGGAGAGAAATTTGTGAATGATAAAAGAGGAGAGAATGGAATTGGATGTGGAAATAGAAATTGAGAGAATGGAAATAGGAGAGAGATATGGGAGTGCTAGCAGAGGAGAACATGGAAACAGTAGGAGAGAGAGGTATGGGAGTGCTAGAAGAGGAGAGAATGGAAACAGTAGGAGAGATGGAATGAGAGAGAGAGATATGGGAGTGCTAGAAGAGGAGAGAATGGAAACAGTAGAAGAGATGGAATGAGAGAGAGGCATGGGAGTGCTAGAGGAGGAGAGAATGGAAACAGTAGGAGAGATGGAATGAGAGAGACATGGGAGTGCTAGAGGAGGAGAGATCGAATAAGAGAGAGAGGTAAGGCAGTGCTAGAAGAGGAGAGAATGATAACAGTAGGAGAGACAGAATGAGAGAGAGAGGTATGGGAATGAAAGAAGAAGAGAAAATAGAAACAATAGGAGAGAGGGAATGGTAAGAGGTATAATGTATGGGAACTCAATGATCCATGGTGTTCAAGATAGGATGTGTGAGGAGTGTTTACCAGGAGGAATGATAGAAAGGGTGGCTTTGGCAATTAATAGAGGTGAAAGCATGGATGAGATGATTGTGATGGTGGGAACAAATGACTTGAGTGGTGGTGTAAATAGGGCAGCGAGAGATATGAGATTCTTTCTTGAGGTACTACGAAAGAAGACAGAGAGAGGAAAGACAGTGTGTGTTGCCTAGGTATGATAATGACGAACTGAGCAGAAGAGCTGTAATATTGAATGACGTAATAGCTAGAATGTGTGACAAGAGAGGACTGGAATATGTGGATGCTTGGAGTGCGTTTGAGGGCAGAGAGGAATTGTATGCAAGAGACCGCAAACATTTGAATGAGGAAGGACGTAGGCATCTGGAGAGATTGCTGTTCTGAAAAATTCAGTGTGTCCCAAGGAGGATGGTAGCAGGGGTGGCCTCTCATGTGAATAGGTAATTGGTAGAAGGGGGGATGACATCAGGTAACAGTCTAGAAGGGATAATGCTGGGTATAGAAACAACGGCATTATTTATGCCATATACTAATGCCAGGAGTATCCGGAATAAGGGAGAGGAATTGGTGGCGCAGATAACATCAGCCTGGCCAAAAATTATTGGGATCACTGAGACATGGTTGACAGAAGAGTATATAATAACAGGAATAAAAGTCGCTGAGTACAGCTTTTTTCGGCAGGATAGGAAGGGAAAGTGTGGTAGTGAAGTACTGCTTATGATAAGTAACAACCTATGTCCTCTAAGAGTGGAGGCTTTCGAAAGCAGCGACACTAAGGATTTTTAAGTGAGGTAGAGGTGGGCAAGACAACATATTTTGTTGGGTGTTGCTACGGACCTAGGAACATGGAGGGTGGGGACCAGGAGATGTTTAGACAGTTGAGTTTGGCAACTGCAAGAAGAATGATTGTTATGGGAGATTTTAACTACAGTAGTATAAATTGGGGAGAGGAAGATGCATTTAGCAATAAGGGAATGCAATTTCTAGAATTCTTGAGGGACAAATGTCTTAGGCAACATGTAATAGAGGTAACAAGCATTTCAAGAGTTTTGGATTTGGTTATAGCATCAGAAGAGTTGATAATAACTGAGATGACATCTCTCCCACCAGTTGGAGAGAGTTACCATATGGTTTTGCTTGGAAAATGAATAGACATGCAGGAGTATCAAAGAGATTGTAACGTATGTGGAATTATAAAGCAGGTGATTATAATAGTCTAAGAGGTCAACTTGGGAAAGTTTCATAGAGGAAGGAATTGGAATACCGGGATATCATTAGTGCTTGGGAAATTGTGAAAGAATATTTGTTAGCAGCAATAGTAAGCTGTATACCACGAGTGAAGAAGAGGAAACAATTTGGAGTAAAGTGGATGACAATACTAAACAAGAATTGTTGCATGTAAAAAAGAGGCTTTTGAAGAGATATAAGAAGATAGGTGAAGAGAAAATGGATGAAGAGTATAAGACACAAGCCAGAAGAGTGACTATGGTAAGGAAGATGAAACTTGAATATGAGAGGAGATTAGCCCTAAGATCCAAAGAAAATCCAAGGGAATTTTTTAGATATGTGGCCAGTAGGAGGAGAAATGATACTAATAAATGATAAATGATAGAAATGTGGAAGAATTGGGATAAAAATGAGAATAGAGTGACTGATGCAGAGGACATAGTGGAATTGTTCAATGAACACTTTATTGGAGTATTTCATCCTGGAGGAGTCAGTTTTAATGCCAGAGGGATAGGGCAGGTTCAAAGTTTAGAGTTAAAGAAGGAGAGTGTGTTTCAAATACTGAGTACTCTGGATGTCAGTAAAGCTGTGGGACTGGATGGTATTTCACCACAAGTTTTGAGAGAATGTGCTAGGGAACTGACAGTGCCTTTGACCTGACTTTTCAATGAAAGTCTGACTGTGGGAAAGGTGCCCATGGAATGGAAGGAAGGTAAGATAGTGCCATTGCATAGAGACGGTAGCAGACTAGAAGTGTCTAATTATAGGCCAGTTTGTGTGTCATCAGTAGTTAGTAAGATCTTGGAGAAAGTTGAGAAGGACCCTATACAGCATTGGGCAGATGAGGGTAATGTTATCTGTGCGAGTCAAAATGGACTTATGAGGTGCGCTGTTGTTTTAGCAATATGTTAGCCTTTTATGATAAAGTTACAAGAGCAGTAGATGAGGGAAAGGCATATACTGCCATTTTCTTGGATTTAGCGAAGCTATTTGACAGGGTGCCACATGATAAGTTGATGTTTAAGTTGCAGCACATGGGTTTGGACGTCAGGCTGGTCAACTGGATTCAGGATTGGCTGTCCGATAGGTATCAGAGAGTTGTGTATGGTGGGGCAATTTTAAGGAGGCAGAGGGTTACAAGTGGGGTCCCCTCGAGGCTCAGTACTGGGACCTACACTGTTTAACCTTTATACCAATGACATTGTCAGTGGATTGCAGGGGGATGTTCAGTTGTTTGCAGATGATGCGAAGTTGGGAAGGGTTATTAATAATAGTGCAGATGTTGCAATCATGCAAGAGGATTTGAATAAGCTAGACAGATGGGCAAAGGAATGAGGGGTATCGGTTTAATGCAGCAAAATGTAAGGTTTTGAGGTTTCGGAAACATCAATGGGACACTGCATACTCTAAGGGAGGAAGTAGGGGGAGACAAGAGATCTGGGGTTTATGATTGATAGAAACCTGAAATTTAGGGGACATATTTCAAAGGTGCTGAAGGTAACACAGAGGATTGCTGCAATTATAAGAATTACGCTGACCTTGAGATAAAAGAGTTATCATTCCATTGTATAAGACCCTAATCAGACCACACTTAGATTATTGTTTTCAGATTTGGTTCCCAGGATTTGAAGGGGATAAATTAACTGTGGAAATGGTACAGAGGATTTTAACAATGGCAGTTTCAGGACTATGTACAATGTTAGTTATGAGGATTGGCTGAGGGAATGTGTACTGCAGAGTTTGGTAGATAGAAGAAGGAGAGGTGATATGATTGAGACTTTTAAACTGTTGAGAGGTGATTACAGGCTTGACACTGGGGAGTTCTTTAGCTTGGTTGAACAGTGGGAAGCAGTGATGAGAAGAGACCATCCCTGGAAGTTACGAAAGTAAACTGTGAGCAAGAGGGGGGAGGAGTGGTTTCTTTGCATGGTGGGGGGGTGTTAAACCTTGGAATGCATTGCCTGATAGAGTGGTGAGAGTGAGAATGGTCAATGAGTTCAAGGAGTGGTATGATAGACTTTGTGTTTCTTAGGGGCGGACCTCCTCTCGATGAGTCTTGATAGACTTTGTGTTTCTTAGGAAGGATCTCCCGCTATGAATCTTTTGACTCCATGGAGGCCTGAATAATAATAATAATTGTGTCAGTTGCCCTCTCTAAAGCCTCAAAAAATTCCTCCGCTTTGACCTTAATAGAACCTTCTGTGGGACCATTGGCACAAATAAGTCTCATCGTCCAGTTCCCCATTCTGATATTTGCCCACATCATTCTACTTGAGACTTCCTGCCATTGAAGAAGATTAGCCTCATATTTAGTGTTGAATACTATGGCTACTCCTTCTTTTCCTTGATTGTCATTGCCTGAATATAACATTTTGTATTTATAACTCATCCCTATTATGTAGATCTGGTACTTATCTAATTCCTTAGCTAGCTCCATTTCTTTGCCATTCAGATTTCTTAAGTTGATAGTACCGATCTTTAACTCTGGTGATGTTGAATTTGGGTGTGTTTTCAGATTTGTTCCAGTAGTTGACTTTTCGCTGAATGCCCTGGTTCCCTGGCTAAAACAACGGGGACCTTGTTTAACTGGGCGACGCCCCAGCCGGCATGAAATTTTGTCATGATGCACCATCATTTTGTATTTTGGTTTAAGCCAATAAGAATACAATTTGGTCGTCTAAATCCCCAATTGCCAGCCCATCCTTGTTCATTCAGTATCCAGTTAGATACCCATCAGGGTGCACCAGGAGAAGGTGAGGATTGGACATTAGGTCAGAAGCCCTGGTCGGTTCTCTGCATTCCTTTAAAGGCTATGTGGAAGTCTCCTCTCAATTATACAGATTTGACCATTAAGCACCACTGGTGTTGCATTTTGGAATGCAGAAATATAAGGCTGTGTACTATATCGATGGTGTCGTACTGCAGGAAGTGGATGAAATTAGAGATTTGGGAGTAATGATTGACAGTAGACTGAAGTTTAGAGGGCATATTGCTAGTGTTGCAAAGGGTGCACATCCTAGTGATGCTGTGATAGGAAGTATTCCAACATGCAAGGATAAGGAAGTGGTTGTGCCACTGTATAAGGCACTGGTCCAACCACAATTGGACTATTGTGCTGAGATCTGGTTACCTTGTTTTCAATGTGATGTGGAGATATTGGAGAGGGTCCAGAAATGAGTGACAAAGACAATATCAGGAGTTTGGATTGCTGGGTATGGAGAGAGGTTGAAGAGACGTTGATTGCAGAGTTTGGCAGATAGGAGGAAGAGAGGTGATAAGATAGAAACGTTTAAGTTAGCGAGAGGATTTTATCAGATTGATCAAGTGGATTATAAAAAGAGAAGAAGGTGAGAGGGCAATAACCAGTGTTCATTCCTGGAAGCTATGTAAAAGTGTATTGAAGAAGGGTGTGAGAAATAGATTTTTTTACATGGAGAAATGTCAGTGAATGGAATGAATTACCAGAATGCATTGTTAATGCAATGAGTGTTCAGGACTTTAAGATTCTATATAATAAAAATGTTGTCAGTTGAATGAACCTCCCATGATAAGTCTGTCGACTCCATGGAGGGTATAATAATAATAATGCACCAGTTTCCTTGCATCAATCTTCACTCACTCATATTTGAAGTGGTAATTAAAGTAAAATACTGGAAATAGTAATTAAAGAATATAAGAATTTGATTCTTACATTCTATATAAAGTAAAATACTGAAAATATTGACTAAGCAATTTGATTATTATATTCTATATACAATCATTTCTTTCTACTGAAATCAACACAATGAATGTTAATAAATTTCAACTATCTTTTCAGTCTTCCACTCAAGTAGTACTACAGGGTGTTCGGGATAAATTTGACAGTTTCGTAAGGAAAAAGAAAATCTTCTTTGTATCTATTAAATTTAATGAATTGACAAAAAAACATTACAGGCAGAGTTAATTACAATACTATCAACAAGATTTACTCAAAATAACCACCATTAGCATCGATCACAGCTTCAATTCTGCTTCGGAACCTCGAACAAGCTGATGCTACAGTCTCCCTGGGAAGGGCCGCAAAAACTGTTTTAATTTTATCCATTAACTGGGCTTTTGTATTACTGGAAGTGCGATTGGTGTCTTTTTCAACTGCGCCCCATACAAAATAATCCATGGGGTTAAGGTCTGGGGAGTTTGGAGGCCAAACATTTGGACTGGTGAAGTCGTAGAAATTTTCAGACAACCATTTTTGACTTTTCCCAGAGGTGTGGCAAGGGGCCGAATCCTGCTGCCATACATACGGCCTACCATTGGCTACCCTTGTTATCCAGGGCTTGACTACAGTTAGCAACTCCACGAACAAAGCCCGAATTCCAATGCCAGGGTTCTTCAACACCTGTTCCTGCAGATTTGCGAGGAATTCTGCTGTACGAACGCAATCAGATCGTCTGCTAGGGATCTTTCTTCTTGCTACATCCTCGTAGTCACCATTGCAAGTCTCTAGTTCATGCCTGATTGTTTTTACTGTATTCAGGGAGCATTGGGCAGCAGCCGTAATATCCTTATTTTGATGGCGGGCACGAATCATCATGATACAAGTTATTCTCTTCCATGATTCAGGTGGGTTCCAGCTATCCATCCTTTCTGACATCTTGTATATGAATGAAGAAGGGTCCAAACTTTTAAATGAAGAGAAGTGTGTGTTAATACATGTAACTTACGGAAAAATATAATTAATTATAAATATGTCAAATTTATCCCGAACACCCTGTACTAGTTTTCATATTGCTAACATAATGATAGAAGAGGAGAGAATGGAGTAGGAGAGAAGGAATGGTAAGAAGTGTAATGTATGGTGACTCAATGATCAATGGTGTGCAAGATAGGATGCATGAGGAGTGTTTGCCAGGAGGAACAATAGAAAGTGTGGCGCTATGGCAATGTGGATGAGATGATTGTGATGGTATGAACAAATGACTTGACAGGTAATGTAAATTAGGCAGCGAGAGATATGAGATTCTTGCTTGAGGTAGTATGAAAGAAGATGCAGTGAGGAAAGGTAGCGTATGGGTTGCCTAAGTATGATTGTGATGAGCTGAGCAGAAGAGCAGTCATATTGAATAACATAATAGCTAGAATGTGTCAAAAGAGAGGATTATGGAATATTTGTTTCAGGACAGAGAGTAATTGTATGCGAGAGACCGCTTGCATTCGAATGAGGAAGGACGTAGGCATCTGGAGAGATTGCTATTCTGAACGAGTCAGCGTGTCTATGCAGGGAAACTAGAATGCCCAAGGTGGATGGCAGCAGGGGTGGCCTCTTGTATGAGAGGGTACTTGAGAGAAGGGGACAATATCAGGTAGTGATGAGCCCAGAGGAGTCTAGAGGGGATAATGCTGGGTATAGAAATAGTGACTTTTTTATGCTTTATACTAATGCCAAGAGTATCCAGAATAAAGGAGAGGAATTGGTCGCGCTGATAGCATCAGCCTGGTCAAAGATTATTGGGATCACTGAGACATGGATGACAGAAGAGGATATAATAACAGGAATAGAAGTAGCAGGGTACAGTATTTTTCGGCAGGATAGAAAGGGAAAATGTGGTGGTGGAATACTGCTTATGATAAGTGACGCCCTATGTCCTCTAAGAGTGGAGCCTTAGGAAGACAGTGACACTAATGATTCTGAAAACATATGGTGTGAGGTAGAGATAGGCAAGACAAGATACTTAGTGTGGTGTTGCTACAAACCAAGGAGCACAGAGGGTGGGGACTAGGTTTAGATAGTTGAACTTGGCAAGTGCAAGAAGAATGATTGTTATGGGAGATTTTAACTACAGCAGTATAAATTGGGGAGAGGAAGATTCATGTAAAAATAAGGGAATGGAATTTCTAGAATTCTTGAGGGACAAATATCTTAGGTAACATGTAATAGCGGGTACAAGAGGTTCAAGAGTTTTGGATTTTGTTATAGCATCAGAAGAGTTGATAATAACTAAGATGACATCTCCCCCACCAGTTGGAGAGAGTGACCATGTGGTTTTGACTTAGAAAATGAAGACATGCAGGAGTATCAAAGAGACGGGAACGTATGTGGAATTATAAGGCAGGTGATTTTAATAGTCTAAGATGTCAACTTGTGGAAGTTTCATGGAGGGAGGAATTGGAAGGCTGGGATATCATTAGTGCTTGGGAAATTGTGAAGGAATATTTATTAACAGCAATAGTAAGCTGCATTCCACAAGTGAAGAAGTGGGTACAATTTGGTATAAAGTGTATGACAAATAACATTAAATAGGAGCTGCATATGAAAAAGAGGCTATGGAAGAGATATAAGGAGACAGGCGAAGAGCAGATGCATGGAAAATATAAGACACAGGCCAGGAGAGTCACTAATATGGTAAAAAAGACGAAACTGGAATATGAGAGGAGATTAGCCCTAAGATCCAAAGAAAATCCTAGGGAATTTTTTTAGATATGTGGCCAGTAGGAGGAGAAATGATTGTGGAAGAATGACATTGTGGAATAAAAATGGGAATACAGTTACTGATGAAGAGAACATAGTGGAATATAGTGGAGTGAATTTTGATACTAGAGGGATAGGGAAAGGTCGAGGTTCAGAGGTGCAGGAGGAGAACGTGTTCCAAATACTGACTACTCTGGATGTCAGTAAAACTGTGGGACTGGATGGTATTTCAGAACGAGTTTTGAGAGAATGTGCTAAGGAACTGACAGCTCCTTTGACCTGGCTTTTCAATGAAAGTCTGACTATAGGAGAGGTGCCCAGGGAATGGAAGTAAGGTAAGATGGAGTGGTGAGAGCGAGAACAGTCAATGAGTTCAAGGAGTGGTATGATAGACTTTGTGTTTCCTAGGAGGGACACCCCCCTCACGTTGAGTCTTGATAGACTTGTGTTTCCTAGGAAGGACCTCCCGCGATGAGTCTTTGATTCCTTGGAGGCCTAAATAATAATGATAATATTAAACGATATTTTTTCTTGACCACAGAAGCTATGTAAATTGATTATTTACATTTCAAATTTCAAATACATTTCAAAAACTCTTAAGATCTCCAAAAGACTTCCATCCTTTCTTTAAATATGCTGGAGTTTAAAATATCCCATGCGCGTGTGGTTTAAGTTACATCGGCCAAACTTCAAGAAGCCTTGAGATAAGACAGAAAGAACACATCAGATATATCAAAAACAACAGACAAGATATATCAGGCTTATCTTCCCATTTCTCCAGAACCAACCATGTCATTGAATGGAAAAGCTGTGCTCCTTACATAGAAGAGGATTACCACTCTCGTACTTTTAAAGAAGCCACAACAGTTGCCTGTTCTGTAGAAAATCTTAATTGGAACCAAGGTTTAATCTTATCCGAGATCTGGAAGACCCAAATTAGATCTCTAAACACACAAGAAATGAACTTTAGTACCAACTATAAAACGTTCCTAAACAATAACAACAAGTGAAATCATGTATGCGCCACATGTGCATTGCACACGTTCAGTGTTGTTTTGTAATTTATAATTAGAATTCTGTTAATGTCTAATCTGTAACATGTTTTGTTCGCTTTAGTTCCTATCGTCAGTCCTGTACCCTGAAGATGCCAACAGTGCAAGTTGGTGAAACTAGTTGGTATTAAATAGTTTTTTCTCAGATACTTGATCAACATTTCCCAAATAGTCAATTTACATAATAATAATAATAATAATAATAATAAAATGAGAAATGCATTGAATTGCATTATTTTCCATGATGACCATTGTAGGTAATGCAAATTAAGGAGTGTGGAAATGGATGATGGTAAAGAGCACACAGACTACATTCTTTAATGATTGAAGATTGATGGATGTGTAAAAGATGTTGCTTTAACTTATCTTTCCAAAAATGATGTGTGAAAATTGTACACTGTGCAAAAATTCTCTGAATACAAAATTAGCTATATATTCATGCACATATACGTCTGTTATAATCAAGTAAAATTTTTTTTTTAATACCTGTAACCAAAAAAGTAAAAGTAGCTTCAGCGGATCCGCTATCATTTCTCACGATAATTTTGTAAACACCTTCATCATTTTTGTGAACTTCTCTTATAAAAATAATGACATATTCATCAAATACTGTATATTTTAAATGACCATTCTCCTTGAGCTCTACTCCATCTTTCAAAAGGGTTACTTCAAATGGTAAAGTTCCTGAAAAGAATATCTTCACTTTGCCATTGTCATTCTCAGGAAAGTATACTTCATTAGGACACCTTTCTATCTTTGGTGGTGCTGCAAATAGAAAAATTAAAGAAAAATAGTTTATATGTTGTTCAGTGATATTGCTAAATTTAGACCAACTATAAAGGTGACCAAAAGAGTGTCACATATATTTTTTTGTTAATTTAACATGTCATAAAATTACAATTGGAAAACTTTACTCAACAAAATATAAGTCATTATGTTCTAGGTACGTACAACTGGAAAAAATACTCTTGATTCTCAGTCTGTACTTCCTCAACCATGCAAAGGAGCAACCAAGCAGGAAAAATACTGCTGATTAACACAACTGATAATCAGCAAGTCTAGACTGTATTCTGAGAAACAATATATTCAGTGCATTTGCATGCATGTCCATTATGCTTTATGTAGTCAGACACTGCATTAATTGAGGGGTATATGCTTTCAACCGACTACTGATTGGCATCAGAAACCACTTAGCATGCTCACTCTAGTTGTTGAAAAAGGACATTAGCACAACCCTTTAGGTCCATGGCTAAAAGTGGAATATAGCTTCAAAATACCACCATATGCAAAACATGCCTTTCTTTCATAGTTTCAAGGTGATCAGCATTCATTATTAAAAATTATGGAAACAACTACTGTGTTGTAGTAAAACTTCAGCTTAATATAAACCAAAATAATCACTCAATGTTTCAACCTTTATATTATGATGGTTGCATCACCATCATGATATGAACTCCAGATCATTATCATCATCTGGAGTATACACATATATACAAAGAAATAAACTACATTATAATCTACATGGTATTCTAAAGTTACAGTAATTTGGTCAACTGTTAAAACTACTGACCTGAGTAATACACATGCTAACTCTTACCACTCTTCACAAAAACTTGAAGTTATTAAAACACTCAAAAACAGAGCTATAGAAATTTACTAAAATCCTATTGCCTAATTGACATCAAGTTTATTTATTTCCTCAAATACCTCCTGCTCACTCACAGTTAAGCCATCCTCTCCTGTGTCCTCTATACTTTATACATTCACATCATCTGTAAACAACTGAATACCTCTCTGTAATCCAGTGACAATATCATTGAAACCCCCCCACACACACACATTCAGCCTCTCTGATATATGTCCAGAGACAATACCATTGGCAATATCAGTAACAATATCATTGACGGAGTGCAACAACACAAAAACTTGTGAGGTTGCACTCCTTCAAATGCCTTTCCAAAATCCAATAAAAATAAGAGTGTACACCGTACCATGCACCTATCTTATTCTCCTAGTCTATCCAGAAACTGGCCCCATTGCAAAACCATTCCATTAAACACAAGGTTAATGACATATCATTTCCACAGCACATAACCTTCAAACACATCTAGTCCCCTTGCCTAACTGACCTCTAGCATCTTCTGTATTTTTAGAAACACCCTCTTGCTTCACTTCTAATACTTCACCCCTGCTTTACCAGGATAGAGCACTGTAATGAAGTGATCATTAAACATCTCAAATATATCACCTGTCCTGCTCACTAGAATTCCATCTTCATGCAGCAGGATAATACATCCAGAATTATTTTTCCTCCTGCTGATCATAAACAAAACAATTCATTGGAATTCTCTTGGATTGTAACACTTTCTTCTCATGTTTTAATTTTCTTCTCTTTACTGTACTAGTCAACTTCCTAACCTGAGCCATATTTTCTTCATGCAACTGGTCTCCACCTCTCTCTTTATATTATAATTATTTTATTATTAACAGTTGACCTCCATGGAGTCAGAGACTCATCGTGGGAGGTACTCACTATTACATACAATGCTCATCCAACCACGTCTTAAGCTGATTCAATGTGCCACCATCCACAACACACCCGGGCAATGCATTCCACTCACCAACCACTCTCCATGCAAAGAATCTGCTCCTCACTCCTTTGCTCATACCCTCCTTATACAGTTTCCAGCAATGGCCTCTTGTTCTACTCGCCTCTCTCCCATTCTATGAATAATCTCTTCCATGTTTACCTGATAACAACCCATGACCAGCTTATATGTCTCAATCATGTTATATATCTCAATCAATCAACCCCCCCCTCTTCCTCCTATTCACGAGGCTCTGAAACTTCATTCTCTCAATCTGTCCTCGTACTCTACATTCCAAAGACCACTCACTACCTTTGTGAATCTTCTCTGTACCCTTTCATTCATATACTTGTCACCATGAAAACTGGCGACCAAATCTGTGCACAATAATCAATATGAGGCCTGATCAAAGCCTATACAATGGAATCATAACCTCTCTATTTCTGCATGTCAGGGTTCTCCGCATCATTGCCATTATTCGATGTGATGTCTTCACAACTTGTGCAACGTAGCCCCTGAATTTCAGGTCCTTGTCCACCACCATTCATAGATCTCTCATCTCCTCTACTTCTGTTAGCTTTTCCCCACCAAGTGTATACTTTGCATTCCATTTGCTTAGCAAATCTCAAAACTTTACACTTGGCAACATTGAATTGACAGTTCCACTTACCTGCCCATTCATGCAATCTATTCAAGTCCTCTTGTAAGGCATTAACATCAGCGTGACTGTGAATTGCTCTCCCCAGTTTTGCATCATCCACAAACAGCTGGATATCACTAGTTAAACCCAACCCAATATCATTAACATACAAATTGAATAACAATGGCCCCAAAACTGACCCCTGCGGTACACCACTGTGACCTTTCCCTTTCGAGATAATGCACCCCAATATACAAATTTCTGATACCTATTCAACAGCCAGTCACTGATCCAACACAGAAGTCTGTTATCCAATCCCATCTGTTTCAATTTATTTAAGAGCTTGCCATGTGGCAGTCTATCAAAAGCCTTTGCAAAATCCAAGTACACCACTGCATCTCCATTGTCCAAGGTATTTGTCACCTTGTTATAGTACATAAGTAAGTTAGTGAAACGTGATCTCCTCTTAACAAACCCATGTTGATAACCACAGAGAATACTGCTGTTATCAACCCATTTCTGTATCTTACTTCTCACTGATCTCTCCAGGACCTTCACCACAACTCCAGATATATAGAACGGCCTATAATTCGAAGCTACAGCCTTATCACCGCCTTTATGCAGTGGAACAATTTTACCCTCCTTCCACTCCCTTGGAACCTGTGCTGTTGCAAAACTCTTATTAAATTTATATGCCGTCCATAATCTTTCTTTCATCTGAAATTTCTCTAGTCATCCATTTGTCTGCAAACTGCTTTATGTTCTTCACCTGCCATTGCTGACAACAATTTTTTTCTTAAATATCTCTCATGCACTACTGACCTACTCTTCCTTCAAATTCTTTCATCCACTGTACTGCTCCAATCTAGTTTCTAAGTCTATTGTTAAGTTCTGAATTAATCAAAAATTAAATTAATTTACATTTCCTTCAGACTTAACATGGGCTTGCAATTTTGAATCAATTATTGATGTACCAGAATGTACTAGACTCTTGTAAATTTCACTAAAATGTTACTAAGCTGAGAATCTTTCATTTAATATGTGATATTATAAAGTATTGAGAATTGCTAAACTGCTTAAGTGTAAGTACTTATAAATTGCTGGGTGAAAGAGATAATCCGATTAAATAGAAATGGCTGGAATCGAAACACGTGCATCAAAGGGTACAGGTGCACCCTTTAGTAAGTAAGTAATTCCCCCCCCCATACGTGCAGAAGAGTAGGCTAAGATTTCCGTGTGTGGCGTGCAGTACTGTGTGACGTGAGGTGACGCTGAGAAAATGGGAGGAGTAATCGATGACGTGGAGTGAACGTAAGGCATGCAATTTAAAAAGTCGTGCAGCGCCGAGGAAGGTCTCTTTTGCTCTTGCTCTCTTGTGCTCTTGTGCTTCTAGTTCTTTAGGTGGAGCTTGCACCCTTACTCTTGTGTGGAGGTGTGCTCTGGAGTTTTCGGGCAGTCTTGACGATGTATATGCAGCCTCCTCATGGCGTCCCCCTCGTTCCTCACGGATTCGAGACAAGGACAGAGGAACTTTGCCGTAGATTTCCCAACAAATTACCGGTCGGCAACCAGCCCAGCAGAAGGTATTCATCGATGCTTACGGAGATGTCGTTATGATGTTGAATGAGTTCACCATGGAACAATGTCTACCTATTTTCGGCGGCAGAAGTAAGTGCAGATTGAAACCTTGAAGAATACCTCAGAGAAAGCTGAAGGAACGTGGCGTCGAAAGTAATTGTCCAGAAGAGATATGTAAAGTGGCCAGATGATTCCCTAGCAATTGGTAACGTACAATCCATGTTTTATTATGTGTACATGTGTATTAGAAGAATTTATGTAAACTTTAGGAAGGACTTTAAAGAAGGTTTTCTTTGAATGATAAAGTAATAATGAGAATTTTGAGTATTTTGTTAAGTAAATTAATTAAGAGCATGTGGAGTCTAAGAATTGTCTTTTAATGATAGAAAAGGTTATGAGAATTTTGTGAGAAGAAATTGTATGAGAATGCATGAAGCTAGTCTAGTTATTCAGCTAATAATTGTCCTTAGTATTATTGAATAAGCATGATTTTTCAAGTGTAAATTGTAAGCATTAACTGAAGTTCTTTGTCATGCATGCTAAGATAGATATTGAGAATCTAAGTAAATTAGTGCTCATTCATTTGCAATTGCAGACTAAATATTAAGAGTGAATTCATAGTATGTACAATGTTTCAATTGAATTAAATGTTTTGTTCTTTTTGTTTAACTGATGACTTGCCTGATTTTCTTCTCTTTGCACTTGCTCGTAAATTACGGACCACAGTGGGAGATTAAATTATAGAGAGGCTATGACTGCAAACGTAACTCTTAGTAACGTAAGATTGTATGCTAAACTGTGTTCTGGTTCCTCGATTCTACACTATCTGTTAATCTAGGATTCGGGGTGGTGCAGCGAAAAATAAATTTTCCCTGAATCCAAAAAAGGAATTAGAACCAGTGTGAGACAATGGAATAGGCATCTGCCATTAGTAATTCCTTTGTCCCACAAACCACTAGCATCGTTCTTGTAAGTATAGATCAACCAAGAGAGATATTGAAGTTAAGAGAATTAAGATTGAAGATAAAGTTTTAGTATAATTAAGAATAATCAAGAAGTGAAGATAAGAGAATATAGACTAAATATAGAGTAAAATAAAAATAATAAAACCATGTTTCTTCAGGAAATCCTCACCTAAGATCATTTCTACGTGTGAGCACAAGTTTCTGGGCAGTACGAGGAAGTTATGCCATGCATGCATGTAGGCCTAGTCCTACCAATTCTATCCTTAACCTTACCTGCTTTGGGCATAAATCACAGAGGGTGATATCCCTAATAGTCTAATTGGCTTCCTCAATCTCTTAGTTCTTAATTTCATGTAAGTACCCAGTTCCCTGATGCAGTTCTCAGATGTAGTGGAAACCTGGGAGCCTGTGTCTAAGAGTGTGTCTTTTCTGCCTATTCTTGTTATTACTTTCATCCCTGTGAGATTTTCCCTTCCCTTTTCAAATGACTTGGCACAAACGTAAGATGTGGCCTCAGGTTGGTGTCTGACCCTTGAGGTTCTCTGTGAGGTAAGAGAGTCACGGGCAATGTGTCCTAGTTTGTTACATCGGTAACATCTAGGGATCTCACGTCGGAAATCTCATCTAACCTCTCCGTCTGAAGACAAAGGAGGGCTCGAGCCACATTGGTGTTAACCTGTGCATTAGGGACTCTAATTTGTCAAGTACTGGCTGTTCTAACCTATTTACTTCTTGTCATATGAGATCAGTTACCTTCTCTTCCTGAATCATTTGGGAATTCTTGCTGTTAGTAGGATTTTCCGTCAACTGGCTGGTTATTAAATCAAGTCGTTCCATGAGTGGTTGTTGTAACCTTTCAACCTCCATTTTGATTAAGGAGCGGACTTCGTTGAAGTTACACGCGTCATCATTGATCTTACAGACAGATTCCATTTTGTTTCTTCCTATATTTTCTTGTACTTCTTGGCACTTCTCTATTTCCTTTTCTTTCCCTTCCTTTCTTTGACTCAGACATCTGTTATCTTCCTTGTTATCATTTACCACATTTATGTGGTTTGCAGTGGCTGCAGGGTAGATGTCCCCAAGCAGTTGTTCTTTCTCGGTGGCGGCATTAAGGCATTCCTTCAGGCTGGATATGTCCTTCGCAAATGCCACGTCCTTTAGTTCCTGTCTCAGGCCTACTCTGAATAGTTGGAACACTGTCCAATCCAAATGTCGTCTCTCCTTCTCTTGTACAGTCAGTGAGTTAGCACACGTGAGTAGCCTGTTATAATACTCATGCATATTTTCCTTTTCCTTTTGCCTTATGCTTTGGAGCTTCCAGAGGTCAGGCCCTACTGTCTTGGTTTTTTAACCTAGGTTTTTTAACTAAACCTCTGGTAGTACATTGTATTTTTCAATAGAGGAGAGGAGTAGAAGTAGTAGCTTTTTGCCCTTCCAATTAACTTGCTGCAAAGCAGAATGAGTAACTGGAAGTCACTCCATCTCCCTATTTTCCTAAGTTCTTCTACGTACTCAAAATATGCCCCCACATCATCAGAATCTTCGCCAGAGAACTGAGGGAAAATTTGTTGGGGGTTTATGGTTCTAAACAACTCTGGGTCGCTCATCTCGGTGGTTGTAGTAGGTAGGGACATACTTACGCTCTTAGATTAACAGTGTTTAAAATTCAAAAAAAATAATTTCACTACTATACTTTTCACTACTGAGTTCTGTTTCTGGGATTGAGACCAACTTGTTGTGCAAATTAAATCTTTTTAGCACATCCTGTCGACTGCTGCGCCATTGTTATATCTCTTATTTCTCTCATTTTTTGTGTTATTATCTTTATGTTTTGTTTTATCCTTTTATCCTTTATCTTATGTTATTATCAGTTATTTCGTTTGCCGACAAATTTATATTATTTTATGACTGCGCCATCCGGCAACAGAATTCTGATATACTATCCTAGAATACTAAGAAAAGGAATGTAGGGATCAAGAAGTTTGCAGTCGTGGTCCCGTTTCTTTAGTAACTAATGGATTTCCCTCTAATACACGATTCGTGGTTTTTCAAGCGGTAATTCAATCCACAGAAACATGACAAACTCATTTGGTTTACACATAAGAAATACATTTATTTTGACACAAACATAGAGATACATTTTAGTTAAAACTTTCAATTCTAAAAGAGTCTGAGTTCCCTCCCTTTTCTTAAATTAACACATCCAAAAAAAAGTTCCACACTATAATTTCTTATACTGACAAAATCTTACACTTCCTTATATATCTATTCTCAGACTCTGTTAATTTATACTAAATTACCCATTACTATCACACATATAAAATACATATATATACAGGCTTATTCTACAATCCTGGCATGGATTATATCAGACGTGTTTCGTCAGGCAAATTTTTGCATGAGGTAACAATCCTTCTTATATTCAACTTTGTCCTCCCCCAGAATTTTAGCTAGCATTCAAATCTAAACTCAACATAATAACATTAATTTCCTTCTTTCAGTATAAACAGTCCGAAGCCTCGGTTTCCTATTCGGCTCAAGCCTAAGATGCCTCTTATTCCTTAGGTGTAGACAAAATGTCCAAATGCAGAAAGTTCCTTAAACACAACACGGAAATTGGCTGTTTTCTCAACGTTCAGTTTCTCTTTCCTCTCTGGTTACTCTAACTTAATACAAAAAGGTTTCAGCTTACCATTATTGCTTTATCTGGTAGATTTAGGACCTTCTTATCTAGATTCTCGGATCTCCTCATCATGTTTTCTTTTAATGGCATCTTCGCTGTTCTTTTATTCCACTCAAAAAGGAACACTCTTTCACTGACTTGTACACTGGCATTTCTCCAGCGGTCCTTTCTTCTAGAACTCTGGTTGCATTATAGCTGCAGCTTTGATCCACGTGACACGTATAGCAAAGGGGAAATTCTTGCTACGCATGGCGGCAAGTTTTCACAGCTACTCAGCTCTCGGTTCAGGAAACCAGGAACCGTCGAAAAGAGAAGAGAGCTTGAATTCCCCGCCGAAACCTATATACCACAAAAGAGCGTCCTCACTTGGTGGTGTCATCATGCATACAGCGGCAGCCGATTGGTTACCACAGCTCCGAACTGTCTTTGACATGGCCAAATACTTGTATCAACTTATATACATCTTTTTTAGCAATTTTACATGGATTTCCTATCTTAAAATAATTTACAAACATTCTCTGTTCAAGTTATGGGCTTCTCTAACGTTAGTTAAAATCTACAAAAACTGAATACATACATGTTCTAGATCATAAATAGGCACAATTTCCATTTGGGGGCATAAGTATGTCCTTATCCATCCTTTCTGACATTACCTTATGTTGGGTCGGAAAAAGGATGACTCATCAAAAGTGAATCAACACTTTTTCTGACAAAACAAAACCCAACTAGTAATGGAAAGAGTCTGCAAACGTATGATTAATCTGTAATAATTTATGAAGTTTTGAGAGTCTATTGTTAAAAAGCAGAATTTTAATACTGGAAGCACTAAGCCTCCATGTTTCTTTGATAATTGAAGAAATTCCTGTTTAACTTTCTGGTATCAGTTGAACCAAAAAAAAAGTTCACAGCTTTACTATATAATTGCTTTTCTTCAGCTTCTGCAACATTTGTAATATTTATTATGCAGAGCCAGTGGCACACCCAGGGAGGGCCCCCTCCCAAAAAAAAAGAAAAAGTTAAAATACACAAAAAAATTTTTCAAAATACTTTTCCTAATTAAAATTTATTTTTTTATGTAGTTTCGTGTCTTCTATTTCTATGCTACTTATGAATTAGCGGTCACATAAGGTGAGAGTACACTATAGCAGTGTTTCTCAACTTGTGGTCTGCGACGATGGGACAGGTGGTCCACAGGCAGACTTAAATTAACCAAATAAATCTATATATTTTAATTAGCCAAACAAAACAAATTAAAATTGAATAAGTAAAAATTATTGAAATAAAATGGATACTTGAAAAATAAAATAAAAATAGCAGCAGAATGTTCATTCCATGAACATTCTGCCACTATTTTAATTTGTAGTGGCAGAATGATGAGTAATTATTATTATTATTATTATTATTATTACCACGGGCTACTCCAGGAGTCCTTAGACTCATCGAGGGAGGCCCTAAACATCATGTTCACACAGCTGTTCAACATTCTCACAGTATCTATCATACCTTGCCTTGAACTCACTCACTGTCATAGCACCCACAACAGACTCTGGCAGCTTATTCCACTCATTTACCACTCTAAAAGTAAAGAACTCAGCTCTAACACCCTTGCTAACCACACTCTTGCCCAGCTTCCATGGGTGTCCCCTAGTTCTCCCACCACCAGTCCTGATCTCAAAAATATCATCTGAATTAATCCTATAAAATCCTTTTAGCAATTTGAATGTCTCAATCATATCTCCCCTTTTTTGCCTATCAACTAGCTTCTGCAACCCACAAATCTTCAACCTGTTCTCATATGGTGCATTCCATAGACCTGCTATCATCTTAGTCACTCGCCTCTGGATCCTCTCAACCTCCTCCCCATCAAGAAGGAACCGAGGTGACCAAATCTGGGCACAGTAGTCGAGATGAGATCTTATCAGGGCTCGGTACAGAGGTACAATAACTTGTTTTTCTCTGCTCGTCAAGGTATTTTTCAACAACCAAGTGAGTTGATGAGCTGATTTAGCTACTTTCGCAATGTGCCCCCTAAACTTCATCTCCCTATCCACCAACACTCCCAAGTCCCTGGCCTCATCAATCTCTTGGAGTACAGTTCCACCAATGTGGTATACTGCTGCTAATCTTTTCACTCCGAAATGCATAACCTTACATTTTGTCACATTAAATTGACATCCATTCTCCTTAGTCCAGAACTCCAATCTATCTAAGTCTTCTTGCAAGACTTTGACATCTTCTGCATTCACTATCGCCCTACCCAACTTTGCATCATCAGTGAACAAATGAACTGTCCCACTTAGACCATTCCCTATATCATTAATGAACAGATTAAACAGCAGTGGTCCAAGAACAGAACCCTGTGGCACACCACTAGTCACAGGCCGTTTTTTGGACTCTACTCCTGAATAAACTACTGTTTGATATCTCTCCATCAACCACCCAGCTATCCATCTCACCAACCCTATATCCATTCCCATATGTTGTAGTTTACGGATTAGTATTCCATGTGGTATCCTGTCAAAAGCCTTTGCCAGGTCCAGCAGTATCACTGTAAACCCATTTCCCTTATCCAGTTCAGCCGTCACCCTGTTATAAAACTTGAGCAAGTTACTGAGGCATCATCTACCCTTCACAATGCCATGCTGTCCTCTGTACAGTATCTCATTTTCATCAATCCATTCCTGTATTTTTCCCTTGACTATTTTCTCCAAGACCTTGACAACGACTCCTGATATGCTGATCGGTCGGTAATTTGCAACCATAGTCTTGGATCCTCCTTTATGCAGTGGAACTATTTTCCCCTCTTTCCACGGCTTCGGGACTAAGCCAGACCTGAGACTCAGATTAAACAACATGGTCAAGGGCACTGATAATTCATTAGCCGCTTCATGCAAGACCCGTGCCGGTATACCATCCAATCCCACAGATGAATTCACATTAAGGTTCTGTAATAGACTATTCACCTCCACTTCATTCATCAAAATTCCCATATAAACTAATGGTTCCTTCATTTTTTCAACGTCACCACCTGGATGATATACTTTTGCAAAGTGCGCGCTCAGTAACTCCACTATATCGACTGGTTCAGTGAACTCTTTACCATCGTCATTCCTTAAAATCATTTTGCCATGTACAGTTTTTCTCTTGCTTGCAGCATATTGAAAGAACTGTTTGGGATTCTCTTTTGCTTGCATAGCTAGTTTCCTTTCATAATCGGCTTTTGCTGTTTTTACCACACTCGTTACCCTTCCAACCTGTACTTTATACCGTTCGTGTGCCTGCAGGTCACCCCTTTCTTTAAATTCCCTCCATAGTTGTTTCTTTTTTTTCAGCTCAAGCTTAATGGTGTTATTCATCCATTTAACCCCTCCTTGTTTCACTATTCGGACCTTAGGTATACAATCAGCCATAACCTCTTGTAAATGCTCTTTGATCACTTCCCATGCTCTATCGACATCCAGCCCTTGCAGTTGTACATGCCATGGCACTGATCCAAGCAATCTCCTAAGCTTGTCATACTTGCCAGCAGGGTAATTCCACATATGCCCTGTCTTAATCACAAATTTCACACCTTTAGCCACCTCCCAGGTCAAGACCTTATGATCACTCTCACCAATAGGTGGCAACATGGTCATATTCATTACAGTCAAATTCTCAGATACTATTACCAGGTCAAGCACTCTCACACCCCTAGTATTTTCAATTACATGCTGTTTCAGATAGTTATCCCTTAATAATTGAATAAAATCCATTTCCTTCCTCACATGTGTCCTCTCCTCCTTCCAATCAATGTTACCATAGTTGAAATCCCCCATAATAATTACCCTCCTTCCACTCATTTCATCAATTTGTTTATGCATACCATCTCCACCATCTATTCCATCACCTGGTCTATAGCAGCACCCAACTGTATATTTTATTCTGCCAGTATCAATCTCACACCAAATAGCCTCAAATGAGCTCCTTTCACTATCCTGCAATACTTCAATTCTCCTTGGCTGCAGTTCATCAGCTATCATCAATAACACCCCTCCCCCAATTTTATTCTCTCTGTCCCTCCTAAACATACTATAACCTACACATTCTATCCCACTAACTATATCATCTTCCGTCAGCCATGTTTCACTAATGCCAATAACCTGTGGCCAGGAAGAGCCAATCAAGGCCAAAAATTCCTCCTTCTTGTTCCTAATACTCCTGGCATTAGTATACATGAATTGCAATGTTCCCTTTGTCCCACCCCTATCTTGATGCGTTATTCTAAATATCACATTCCCATTTTTTGTCCTTATTGCTGGCTCAGGAACATTATATACATTTTTACACTCAACTGTCTCACTGATGTCTGGATATCCACTTCCCCCCCTTCTTGGTAGTTCTAGTTTCCCTGGTTCTGCACATCCATTTTCACTTCATTCAGCAACACTTTTTCCAGTCTCCGCACACCAAGTCCATTCAAATGCAGTCCATCCATCTTGTATAAGTCCTTTCGCCCATCAAACTCATTCCACACGTCCACAAATTCCACACCACACCGTCCGCATAACCTGCGCATAATATCATTCGCAATTATTGCCCTCCTTCTAAACTCCTCTCTGTCATACCGCGGTAAACAGACTCACCATTCTAACTCTGTCACTCTTTTCTTTCGCTACCTTTAACAATACTTTCAAGTCCTCTCTCATAAAAAATTTATCACCTTTCAATTCATTCGTACCAGCCACAATTGTTATTTCTTTCACCCTCTGTTTTTGCACTCTAATGCTCTCACTTACATCCTTAAATTTCGCACCCGGCAAGTACGATTTAGTTACACTCCCATCTATTACTCCTCTTAATAAAAGAGGGATTAAGTGAGCAACAATATAGTTTTAATGCTTCCACTTTCCCTTGCTGTTTTGTCAGATTTGGAGTGAACATGTGTTGTCCACATGACTACATTTCAACCAATTGCTTGTTGTTTATTGATTTTTATTGTTGAAGGGTTTCCTCCTTCAACTAATGCTCAATATATCTTCAGAAGTGCTAAGTAATATTTGGACAAAGTGTGTTGTGAGTTAACCCCAGTATTTATATATTTTTAGGAAATCGAGCGACTGAAAGATAAAAGCAAGCTGCCCAGTTGAGTTGAAATGCTAACTGTCTTCTATGCTAAGTTTTAACACGTTTACAAATTTTAACACCTTCGGTTGAACTTTATTGCTGCTTTGGAGCAGGCGAACTCACACACATCTAATTAATAACAATAATTTTTAGTTAGACACTGTGTTTGCCAGTGCAACATATGGTTTTGCTTGAGTCTAAATAGCATAGTTTCTGTATGAAAGGACATGTGATTCATTAATTAGTCATTTTTATCTCAGTCGTCTCTAATTGCATTATTTGTTGAGAAATATATTACACAGACTACTGGTACCTTATTCACTGACATAATAAAAGTACTTGTTTTTCTTGCCTCTACAATATAGTGGCTATTGAGGAGGGCGTGTTGTTTACTGCGGGAACAAATTACTATTCCCCCCTTGCTCTGAAAGTGTTTCAGCTTTTTTTCATTTGCGAGGTATATGCGAAACATTTTAATTTATTTATTTGAAAAGTAAAATCAGGAGCACAAGTTATATGCGAGGGTGAGTTATATTCAAGTAAGTATGGTATTTCAATTATGGATAAGCACATTGGTACCTTCTTTAAACAGAAAAATAGCTCGGATGACAGTGATAATACAAAACGAGTTTGTAATGACAGTTTGTGTGTAGTTTCTGAAGAGAATGAGGTCTGTAACGAATCCACACAAACACAGAATTCCCATCAGTTGCAATGCGATAATATTAATACGCTGAATGAAAGGAAAGATTTGCTGACTTGCTGGACACTCGACCAGTGGATCTCATTCAAAGGTAAATACAATTGATTATTGTGTAGGAACATTTTTCTGTTTTGTGACTTTTCTCCCTTTACAGTAATTATGCCTACATTATTGTGTTATTATTCAACAATTGTTTACAGTTTTGAATGTGTGTATATAAATCAATATCAACAATAGCCTGATTACGAACACGTGATGAAAGGGATGGAGAGGTTTGGAGCTTCCCTGGATAGTATTCAAAAGGTAAATACAATTGGTTATTTTGTATAGGGCCCCGAAACTTATTAGTTTAGAATTTAACCACTCGGAAAGAGTTTGTGTCCACCTCAAAACTCTGAAACAGAATTTGGAAACAAATTTTCCAAATAACTTTTATAAGAAATTTCTGTGGGTTCACAATCCATTTCAGGCTTGCAGTCATGAGAATGACCTTTTGTTATCGAAAAAAGAACAACTAATTGAGCTTTCAAGTGACAGTGGACTTAAAATGCAATTTTGTGATCGTGGTTTGGCTTGATTCTGGATCTCGTCTTCACTGAGAAGTGAATTTCCATTTAGAAACATCGAAAATCATCATGCAGTTTTCTACAACCTATCTTTGAGAGAAAGAATTTTCATTGCTCCTTCAAATAAAAACAAAATACAGAATTTGTCTTAGTGTGTGTGTGCATGTGTGTGTGCATGTGTGTGTGTGCATGCTGATTTTTGACTGAAGTTGATCAATATTGAGCCACATTTTTTTTTTTTTAAATAACGAAACTTGTGGTGCGATCATAATTAAAAGAAACACACGTATTAACCACAGTGAATACTGTGGTTAATACGTGTGTTTCTTTTAATTATTGAGCCAGATATTTAGCAACACTGCAATGCCGAGAAGCTCATCCATCTCATTAAAAGTAAATAGTAAATAATTATATCATATTATTTATTTGTTTAATAAAAATTAAAACTTTGTTCAATGATGATGCACTTTTACTCGTTTACTTCCAAGTTAATTATGTTTCCATATATATTCAAAACATGTTTTTAGATTTATTATGTTATAAATGGCACAGTTTTTCCCAAATGTTGGTAATCCCCATATACATTTTGAAAAAAATTACATGACTTAGTGGTCCATAGAATTGTTTTAGGCATTTTACTTGTCCTTGGGCTAAGAAGGAGTGAGAAATGCTGTCCTATAGATATCCGAGCCGGGCCAGAGAGGATCATGGGTATCATGTATTAGCGAATGATTGCAGATGCTCAGTCATAAGTCATGTCCGATATGCTCGTATTCTGTGCTATTTTGCATTGAATTTGTTGAAAAGGATGTCTTGAACTTGAAGCTTCTTTCCATCTCTGAAGAGTAACCTTACCATATGTAAATTCTTCAATAACATTGAAGTTAAGTTACAGTTAAAATTTTAATTAAAGTTAAATTTGTAAAAGATTTTATTTTGTTTTTTGGATTTTGTGCTTCAAATTATGGATCTGAGAGCTGGGTCAGAAGTAAAACACTTGACCAAAGACTAGAGACCGCAGATATGAGAGTCCTGAGAAAGGTTATAGGTGTGAGCAAATGGCATCAATGGCAATATCATATTAGAAATGAGGATAATAGGAAAGAACTTGACATTGTCAACATCAAGGAATGCGTTAGCAGAGCTAATCTCAGGTGGTATGGTCACTTAAACAAAATGGAGAAAGAAAGATTAGTAAAACAAGTGTTCTCTGCCAGGCTGGCAGCAAAACGATCCAGAGGAAGACCACCTATATCTTGGTCTTCCTCTGGATCATTTTGGATCATTATCAGATCTTATAGAAATATAAGATCTGATAATGTTGGAGTCTTGACAAGTAACAGACTGATTTGGAGGAAAACTGTAGATAGGAAGTTAGTAACGATGTAATTTTTTTCATGTAGTACTATCATATCCTGTACACCCCCTTGAGGGTACATGGCAGGAATTTGATGATGATGATGAGGAGGAGGAGGTTATAATAACTGGAAGAAAGCCATTGAAAAATTTAATAATCATCAAAAAACAAAATATCATATAATGACTTATGAAAGGCTAAACAATATTCGAGATATTATTAGAATATTTGAAAATAATATTCTAATATTCTAATAATATTAGAATATTCTAAACAATATTAGAAAATGTATTCTAATCAATCAACAAATTGAAGTAGATAGTGCATCACAAACCAGTTAATCAGAAACGATTAGAGCCGATTATAAAAACAGTAATTTTATGTGGTCGGCAAAATATACCCTTGAGAGGACATCGTGATATGGAGAATTTTCATTTGAACAGGAGCTCAAATGAACCAACCTGTACTAATGCAGGCAATTTTTGAGCTTTTTTAAGAATGAGAATTGATGTGGCCGACAAAAACTTGTCTGAACATTTTAAACATTCTGCCAAAAATGCTACCTACATTAGCTGGAACACACAAAATCAAATTATAAATGCATGTAATCAAATAATTTTGAACAGTTTGGTCGAAAAAATTAATTTGGCGAAATGTTTTTCAATTCTTGCCAATGAAACTTGTGACATTTCTACCACTGAACATCTTTCCTTGTGTGCCAGGTATATAGACGAAGAAATGGACAACAAAGTTTGTGAATAATTTTTACAATTTGTTTCTGTAACAAGCAATACAGGAAAAAACTTATCTGACAAAATATTAAAAAGCTCAAATAATTATGGCATCGATTTGTCATATTTACGTGGACAAGGTTACGATGGCGCTGCATCAATGAGCAGAAAGTTTATTGGTGTCGAATCTCATATATCAGTTATATATTCACAAGCTTTATATGTTCATTATGCATCACATAGTTTGAATTTGACAACTGGAAATGCTGTATCTGCGACTGAAATAAGAAATTGCATTGGCATAATTGAAAAGGTACACAATTTCTTCAATATCCCTAAGAGACAGGATGTCCTTGTTGACAACACTGATAAATATACACCGGATACTAAGAGACAGAAACTACGCCAAGTTTGCCTGACTAGGAGGGTGGAACACCATGAAGCCATCATGACCATGGTGGAATTATATGATGCAGTGATTCATAGTCTTGAAACAATCATTTCTTGGGAAGACAGAGACTCATCCTCTAACACAAAACTTTTAAATAATTCATTGTTGTGAATTTGGTTTTATAATATCTTGATTTAGCTTGCAAAAATTATTTGCATACACCTTACCATTGTCTAAAATAATGCAAAAATCTGACAGTGACCTCTTAATTGCTCTAAATTTAGTTGATGATGTTGTGGCTCAATTAAATACCATTTGTGAAACACCAAAGTCTTCATTTAAAGATATTTACAATAAATTATGTATAAAAGCCAATAATTTTAATATTGACATTAAAAAGCCAAGGACTACATCAAAACAAACATTAAGGTCCAATGATCCAGCCAATTCTGTAGAAGAGTATTTCAGGAGAACTATTTTCATTGCATTTATTGACTCAACTTCAGGATCTTTTCACTCGGCATTGTAATATTTTGAAAATTTTTTTTTTCTTCTACCAAATGGAAAAGATGCTCAAACATCAAGTGCAATGGAAGATTTTTGTCATTTGTGTGAATTTTATGCTGGTGATTTGCCTTATATAAATCCAGCAATTTTGAACGCCGAATTCAAGTTGTGGTATAAGAAATTTGAAAAATCGTTTGCAATAGCTCCATGCAAAAATGCTGTTGATGCAGTTTCAAAGTGTGACAAAATGATATATCCTAACATCTATAACTTATTAAAAATATTTGCAATGCTTCCAGCAAAAACATGCATCAGTGAAAGGTCATTTTCTAACTTACGTCTTTTAAAAACCTATTTAAGATCTACCGTGACACAATCATGATTGAACGGACTGACTTTGCTGTATATACACATAGAGATTAATGCAACTATGACTGAAATAATTCAAGAGCTTTGTAAAAAGAAAAGAAAACTGAATTTTATTCTTTAAATAAATTTTTATAATCACCTAATGAATTTTAGTTGAACAGATAAAAATATTTTTAATGCAAATTCATTGCATTAAAAATATTTTTATTCATTCAACAATTCCCCCCCCCCCTGATTAAATCCTGGGTGCACCACTGTGTAGAGCTGAACAGGGAAGTTTATGGTTTCAGGTACTATGGCTTTAGAAGAAAAGGAACGTTTTCAGATTTTCCAGTCTTCTAAGGTTTCAATCTTTTTGTGTATAAGTTCTTGAAATGATAATATTTGATAAGTGGAGAAAGGAATTCTTAGTATGGTGAGAAGTCTCTCTTAAAGGTTAGTCGAAAGAAAAATCCTTCTGAGATACCATCTTCCAAAAATTCTTAATTTTGTCTTGTCAGCAATGATTTTGCTGAATTTTTCTAGGATACTAAATAAATTATTATTATCATTATTATTATTATTATTATCTGAGACCTCCAGGGAATCAAGGACTCATTGAGAGAGACTATAAATCACCCAAACCTGCTGTCATACCTTCTCTTAAATTCATTCACACTAGATGCATTCACTACACTTAAAGGCAAATTATTCCACTCACTCACTAACTGTTCTGTGAGAGAAAAACCTAGCTCTTACCCCTTTCTTGACTGCAAACTTAACTTCCATGCATGCACCTGTGTTCTTTCCCTACCTTCCATATAACAAAAGATTTCATCAGATGATAATATATAGCACCCCATTCAAACGTTATAGACTTCTATCATCATCTCTCTTTCTCCTGTTAACGAGAGTCTGTAATCCACATACTCATACTTTGTCCTCATAATCTAAATCCCATAATCCAGATATAATCTTTGTAACTCTTCTTTGCACCCTTTCCTCAGCATCTTTATCCCCTTGGAACCCAGGAGACGAAATCTGCACACAATAATCCAGGTGCGGTCTTATTAAGGCTTTATAGAGAAGTAAAATGACTTCCTTATTCTTACATGTCAAGGTTTGCTTCAGCATTGCAATTATCCTTTGAGTTGTATTTGCAACTTTTGCTATGTGATCTTTGAACTTCAAATTCCTCTCTACCATTATGCCAAGATCCCTAGCATAATCAGTTTCTTGTAGCATAACCCTGCTAGTATAATATACTGCTAGAAATCTCATCACGCCAAATTGCATAACTTTACACTTACTAACATTAAGCTGACAGCCATTTTTGTTTGCCCAAATTTCCAGCCTATTCAAATCATTTTGTAAGTGCTGGATATCAGTAGTATCCCTGATTGCCCTGCCTATCTTCACATCATCAGCAAATAATTGCACATCTCCTGTTAGACCCTTCCTAATGTCATTATTGTATAGATTGAACGACAATAGCCCAAGGATTGAACCCTGAGGCACACCACTGGTCACCTTAAATCTGCGGATTTTCACCCCTACTGTATACCACTTTTTGATATCTGCCTCTCAACCATCAACTGATACAAGCTAAGAGTTTATATTCCAATTCCATATTCTTCAGTTTATGCAATAGCCTTTTATTAATATTATTACGGGCGACTCCAAGGAGTCCTTAGACTCATCAAGGGTGGCCCTAAACATCATGTCCATCACAACTATTTGACATTCACACAGTATCTATCATACAATTTAACTTGAACTCATTCACTGTCATAGCACCCACAACAGACTCTGGTAGCTTATTCCACTCATTCACCACTCCAAAAGTAAAAAACCCAGCTCTAACACCCTTACTAACCACACTCTTGCCCAGCTTCCATGGATGCCCCCTAGTCCTCCCACCACCAGTCCTGTTCTCAAAAAATATCCTCTGAATTAATCCTATAGAAACTTCAGCAATTTGAATGTCTCAATCATATCTCCCCTTTTCTGCCTATCAACCAATTTCTGCAACCCAGAAATCTTCAACCTGTTTTCATAAGGTTCATTCCATAGACCTGCTATCATCTTGGTCACTCGCCTCTGGATCCTCTCAACCTCTTCCCCATCAAGAAGAAACCTAGGTGACCATATCTGGGCACAGTAATCAAGATGGGGGTCTTATCAAGGCTCAATAAGATTTTTCCCATTCCTCACTTGACAGTCTAGTTTTCCTGACTCTCTGCATTAGATCTTGCAAGATTGCAACTCACAGACTTGTGAATAGATGAAGAAGAGGGAATATGATTGAGACATATAAGTTGGTGAAGTGTTGTTACCAGATGAAAGTGGAGGAGAATTTTCATAGAGAGGAAAGTAAGGGTAGAAATTTAGGAGGCTGTGCCTAGAAACAATATAAAGAGGGGTGAGCAAGGGAGTGAATGAGGAGCAGGTTGTTTGCATGGAGAGTAATTGGCAACTGGAATTCATTGCCTGAAAGTGTGGTGAGTGTGGAAGACAGGAGACAGATTTTTATTTAAAAATCTTAAATATTTTATTTAAGTAACCTTCTCTTGAAGATACTTCACATGCAAACTGTGTTGCTCAATTGTAATAATAATTTCTGGTCAAGTTCTCTGACAAATTTGCTATCAGATATTTAAATAAAAATCTGTCTCGTGTCAGAATGAAGAAATATCACACATACGGACTTAATGGAAATATCAATCTAACAAGCTGTTGGAAGTTGGAAGTTTTTATTTTAGAATCTAACAAGTGTTATGCATTTTGTAAGACATACCTAATAAAATATTGAACATTATAATAAGGACTATTATTACTATAATGACTATGCCTCCTGTAAAAAGAATAGCATAAAATTTTTTCATGTTTTCTTTCAAAAATAGAAAATAAAAGAAAAGTGGAACAAAATGTAGCTGAAGTCAGTAAACAAGAAAATGATGGAAAATAGGGGGGAAAAAAAGAGGAGGAAAATGAGAACAAAGAAAACGGTGCTAAACTGGATAGCATGAACAGAACATACAGGATTGTCAGGAACCTTATATAAAATATACAACATGAAAAAGTACAAATGCAAACTTAATGGGAGTTACATAAGAAAGAAAGAAGAGAACTACAAGAATATTAAAAATTATTATTATTCTAAAATCCATGTGGAGTCAAAGATTCATTGTAGGCAGTCCATTTATTATACACTCAGCTTTATTATACATCATACCGTATCTTAAATACATTCAAATTCTCTTCGAACACAACACTCTTGGGCAATGCCTTCAAATCATTCACAACTCCCCATGCAAAAAATCTGCCTGTTTCTCCCTTGCTCACATTTACCTTATACAGCTTTCAGAGATGACCTCTTGTATTTCAGCCATCTCCCACCATTTTAAGAAAAAACACTTCAACGTTAATCCCATAAGAACCCCTTACCAACTTGTATGTCTCTATCACATTACACCTATCTCCTATCCGCTAAACTATGTAAATTGAATCTTTGCAGCTTTTCTTCATTCTCAACATTTCAGAGACCAGAAATTACCTTAGTCAATAGCCTCTAAACCATTTCCAACATCTCTTCACCCTTTTCAAAATCAGGTGACCAAATCTGGGCACAATAGTCCATATGTAAGATTATCAAGGCCTTGTACAATGGAACCACAATGTCCTTACTTCTACAAGTCAGGGTCCTCCACATCATTGCCAGACTTCATTGTGTTGTCCTCACAAGTTTAGCAATGTGTCCTCTAAACTCTGGAACCTTATCCACTGTCATTCCAAGATCTCTCATTTCCCCAATCTGCAACAATAGATCTGACGAAGCATATATCCTGCATCCCATCTTTGTGTTCCAATTTTTTTTACATTTCACAAAATTGAACTGGTAGCCTCACTCCTGCGCTCATTCAGTAAGTTTATTCAAGTCTTTCTGGAAGGCCACAATATCAGATCTACTCTTGTAGTTCTTCCCAACCTACCATCTACCATTATGATAACTAAACATCCCCATTCAAATCTTTCACAATAATATTATAATACAGGTTGAACAGCAATGGCCCTAAAATAGGTCTTCCTGAGGCACACCACTAGTGACTTTCCTCTTCTTGGATATTGCTCCTCCATACACAACTTGTCGATATCTATCAGATAGCAAAGTTTCATTCCAATGCACTAATCTAATATCCAACATCATTCACTCTAGTTTGACTATCAACTTATCATGTTGTAATCTATTAAATGCCTTTGCAAAATCTAAGTATATTACTTTTTATCCATCCCCCCATCCAATGCAGTTGTCACCTTATTACAAAAAGTAAATAGATTAAAAAAAAATGACCTTCCTTTAGTAAATCCATGCTGCCCATCAAAGATAATACAATCTGGATTGTGGTTTCACTAACCTCTCCAACAATTTAATCACAACACTTTTCACACAGATTGGCCTATAATTTGATGCTTGAGTTCTGTCACCTACCTTATGAAGTGATATAATCTTGACTCTCTTCCCTTTTTTTCGGAACTTGTAAGACTCATGTAAGACTCATATTAAATAAGTATGCCAAGGCAGAAGTCAACTCCCTGGCATATTCTTTCCAAATATGTGGTGATATATCATCAAATCCTGCAGCCTTATTAACATCTAGCTTACTCAATTCCACATACTGCTTAGGAAGAAGTTAATGGTAAGGTGCATCGTCCTATGTAACGAGTCATGTATTTGTAGCTGGTATAAATTGGAGGAATCTGATGCTCCCAAGTCAGTGCAACTGTGTCTGGGTGAAATGGCTGCAAGAAGGGAACCGACAGAGTATGAAAGAGGAATTGTGATAGGATGACACATTGAAGACCTATCTATTTGGCAAATTGTTGACAAATTGGGCCATCTCAGGTAAACAATCAGTAATAACATACTGAGATGAAAGTGCTGGATTCAACTGCAAGTGGACAACCCACTACTCTCACCAAAGGTGACCATACAGCAGCACTATGAAGGATAATATTTAGAAACTGCCATCAACTAACATGTTGAATACCAAGTTCAGGCATTGACTGGAAAATGAATCTGTACAAAAAAATTCAGAACTGAGGCTCAAACATGGTACAATTACAATACGCAAGCCCCAAATTATCCGAACCAATGTCCTCTTCAGTAGTGCAAAGAGCATGTACATTGGGATGTGGAAGCTTGGAAAGTGTGTTATAGAACGACAAATCACTCTACACCTTATACCCAGGATAGGCAAGTGTGGCATAGTCCTGTTTTTTTTGGTTTGGCCTCATTATTGCATTGTCTAGAATTGAACATTCTGGACAATGCAATACTTCCTACTTTGTGGCGCTTTTACAGAATTGACCACTGTCTCTTTCAGCAAGACAATGCACTGTCAGAAGGCTGCTGCTGTAACTGCATGGTTTGTGAACATGAATGTCACGACACTTGACTGGCTTCCACAGAGCCATGATCTCAACCCTATTGAACATCTGTGGGATGAACTGGAGCATCAGGTGAGGTCAAGGGACATCCTCTGCACAAACTTCCAGGGCCTCATTACATGCCTAGAGGAAGAATGTGCCAAAATTCCCATTGATCACTATTGTATGCTTGTAGAAAGTATTATCCATAGGATTGCTACAGGCATTGCAGTGAAAGGAAATCCTATTATCTTATGAAGGTGATGGGTGCCATGGATGTTGTTCCTCACACTATGATGTCCACTGACTTCTTTCCATGGAGTGTATACCTCTTACTCACTTAGAATCAGTCACTCCTTTTCTCATCATCCACTGCTCTCAAATCCTCCATATCATTTTTTGGGCTACAATTGCATACTGCTGCTCACTCTGCACTTCTGCTACTCTTATCATTTGAGTCACTCTCCTTGCTTGTTCTTTTTACTTCTCCTGGAATATTATTGCCACTTATCTTATGTGGTAATAATAATGTATATTGCATGCTTAATCTCTTGATGCATCCATTTGAAATATACTTTCTTTAATCTTCTGATCCTTGGAGACTTTGTTTTTACCAGATGGTTCTTGAATACACACAAATAGCAGTGATCTCCTTTTCTCCAATCTCCTCATTCTATGCAACAGTTGCAAGTTGTCTTCTAAAGTTCTTATAATCACCAGCCTTGTAGTTTCACATATACCTTTCCTCACAGCAGTCTTCACATGACTGGCAACCACCCAGATAATCACTTCATGGTTATTCTCACCAAATGGAGGGAGACTTGACAAAAAATGAAAATCCAGAATTAACATTTAAATTTTGAAATGTTATGTTAGTAATTTCACTTTCTTGAAATTGTCATAATGAACTAAATATGTGCTCTGTATCATTAAAATAAAAAATTATAACAAAATTTTTCTTTGGTCAGTCCTAGGATATATGAGAGTATCTACTCTGTATAATAAACTATCATCACTTCACTGGCATAAGGTATTAAGGTTGTAGGGGATTTTAGGTTTGGGACAGTGTACTTCTGCTAATTGCATATGTTCTAACAGCCAGTTTGCTTGTTTTGTGGATGAAAAACCAGAGTTTCTGGGAGGAATGATTTTAGGTGGAAGGTGACTTCCTCAGACTGAGACTAATATGTTGCTTAGAAGATGCCTAAGGTAGCATAGAAAGATATGTTTACTCTTTAAAGCAGGATCATCAGTTTATATGGTCTTTGGCCCCACATGATTCTTTCAAGATCTTGACTAGAGCTATCAGAGGTTGGAATTGGGTTAAAATAAACAGTAACATTATTCAATTCAATAACAAAAGAGAGAAAGAACATTGCTAAATAATATTATTTTAAAATATACTTACAAGCAATAATGAGACGACAAGAACATTTGTCAGAACCTAATGGATTTCTAACTTCACATGTATATTCACCCTCATCTGTATTCCAAATTTCTGTGAATGTAAGTTTATATATGCCATTAGGTCCATCAGTTGCTATAAGTCGACCAGCTGGATGAATTTCTCTTCCATTCTTAAACCTATACATAAAAAAATAAATAAAAAACAATTTTAAAACTAATGATTCAACAAAAGAGATTTGTTTGTTTTTTTTAAATAAAAGAAAAAAATATGTAAAATGGCAAACGCATTACATGGCATGTAAATTGGAGTTTCACAGACTCGTTTGAACATTTAAGGTATAGTAGGATAGGGTTGGTGTATGACAGAGGGACTGCCTATGATGAGCCCATAACTCCGTGGATATTTAAATATAATAATAATACGAGGGTGTGCTGAAAAGTTGTGATAATCACCATGAAATAAAGGAATTGAGGTAGAACCATGAATTATTTACATATTCCCCATGAAGTGTTATATACTTGCTACAGTGCTGTTTTTAATGGTTTTAAGATATGTTCTTTCTTGTGGTTATATCAGTTGCATTAATACTCCTGAAGGATAATTCCATAAATGTATTGGAAGTTTTTTCCCACTTGGTTAGACTATAATAAATTTAGTTTAATCCTTTATCCAAGTGTAAGCAAACAAAGTTTGCACCTGAAGTATCTTCAGGACTGAGGCAACTTGTGGTAAAGGTAGACCAAGCTCTCATCACTTGTCTTAGTATCTTCCATAATGCAAAGCACATCTCCTTGCAGACATGTATAATGCTATACATTAAGGGAAGGGCCACTACCCAGACTGGTTTTGACCTTTATTGAGGTCTCGTCATTGGGAGCCAGATCCAGAGGTGGTGATACTAAGGTGGAAGTAATGGAGAAGTCATATTTACCTGTACCTATCCATAAATGTAGTGCACACAATTGGTCATCTTTTCATACCAAAATGAATAATCTTACATTTTGCTAGATTCGTTTGATTTCCATTCTCCTCTGCTTCCCATCTACTTATATCATCCTGCAAGATCTTTTTATCATCTTTATTAACTATTACTCCACCCAATTTTTCACCATCTGAAAACAACTGAATATTTCTACTTAGAGCAGTTCTTAAGCATTAATATACAAACTGAATAGCAGAGGCCTAAGTGCAGAGCACTTTGACACACTAATAGTCTCATGCCTTAACTTGAATTTAACTAAAGAATAAACTAATGCCTGATATCTCTCCAGCCACACTCTTATTGAAATCAATAGTCTCATATTACCTCCATTTGCTGAAATTTATGTAAGAATATTCCATGTGGAATTCCTGTCAAATGCAATTAAACTGGCCAGGAAAAATAATGCTCTCCTGATCCACTGATCCAAACATCTGCACTGAATTAATAATTAAAATAATCCTGAATGGAATGAGAGCCTTCATTAATGAATCCAAAGCAAATCGTCAACCCATATCCATACTCTGGCTCTAAAAAAATGAGACTCTGAAGTCCATGATAAAAATGCAGTTTATGTTCAATGGCATAAATTAAAAACTCCAGCTTCTCATTTAGCTTACACAACAGCCCAAAACAAGTGTAAAAAGGTTATGATTTCAAAGCAGACTTCATAAAAATGAGATGCAATAAATTCTTCCTACTCAACTAACATTTGACACTTCTGGTCCCCTGTTAAAGCTGTTAGGCATAACTTCTGTCCTTCACTGTTCCACCTCTCTTGCATTCTGATGGCACCATGATAATATCACCCCCTGACACACACCAAAAAAAAAAAAAAAAGCAGACCTCTTAGAATCAGTTTTCTCTCCAACTCTTGCCTGGACAACCAAGGAAAATTACCTTCTGCACTAATCACAAACTACCCACTGCATGGCTTTTCTAAATTTTTGGCAAAAGGACATCAGAAAAACAATGATTAATCTTGACACTAACAATGCTGCTGGTTCAGATGTCATGTCTCTAGTTATGCTCAAAACTTGTGCTCCAGAAATAACATCCCTCCTGTATTGCCTATATAAGCTATCATATACTACTGGCATCTACCCAATATCAAGGAAGCAAGCCTATATCCAATCTGTAATCAAAATGAGAGACAAAAGTTTTGAGTGAAAATAGTGGCTTGATAGGGAATTGCGATGTACAAGATGGCAATGAGAGTGGTGATCAAAGAAAGAGTGAAAGCAACTATACAGAGAGAGAAAATGGTTTAAATGATAAAAAAATGAGGAATTATTTGTAGAAAGTGAGATCGCTAGGTTGCGCAAAGTGATACAAAATGCGAACCAGCAATTAGAGCACCTGCAAAACTCTTTCCAGAGTGATTTGGCTCGTAAATAAACAAGTGTTTGAAAGGGAAAAAAAGCATAAGAGTAGGAGAGTTTCTGAAAAGAAGGAAAGAGTGTTGCATGGTGACTCGTTATTAAGAGGAGGGATAGATGGGAGTTTAAATAAATCGTACTTAACGAGTGTGAAATTTAAGGATGTAAGTGAGAGTATTAGAGCGCAAAAACAGAGGGCTAAAGAATTGATAGTTGTGGCGGGTATGAATGAATTGAAAGCAGATAAATTTTTTATGAGGGAGGACTTGAAGGTATTGTTAAAGGTAGAGAAAGAAAAGAGTGACAGAGTCAGAATGGTTAGTCTGTTGTCACGGTATGACAGAGAGAAGTTTAGAAGGAGGGCCATAATCGCAAATGACATTATGCACAGGTTATGCAGACGGTGTGGTGTGGAATTCATGAATGTGTGGAATGAGTTTGATGGGTGAAGGGATTTATACAAGATGGATGGAATGAATTTGGTGTGTGGAGACTGGAGAAAGTGTTGCTGAATGAAGTGAAAATGGAGGTGCAGAACTAGGGAAACTAGAACTACCAAGGGGGGGGGGATATGCAGACATCAGTGAGACAGTTGAGTGTAAAAATGTATATAATGTACCTGAGCCAGCAATAAGGACAAAAAATGGGAATGTGATATTTAGAATAACGCATCAAGATAGGGGTGGGACAAAGGGAACACTGCAATTCATGTATACTAATGCCAGGAGTATTAGGAACAAGAAGGAGGAATTTTTCACCTTGATTGGCTCTTCCTGGCCACAGGTTATTGGCATTAGTGAAACATGGCTGACGGAAGATGATATAGTTAGTGGGATAGAATGTGTAGGTTATAGTGTGTTTAGGAGGGACAGAGAGAATAAAATGGGGGGAGGGGTGTTATTGATGATAGCTGATGAACTGCAGCCAAGGAGAACAGAAGTTGTATCGCAGGATAGTTAAAAGAGCTCATTTCAGGCTATTTGGTGTGAGATTGAGACTAGCAGAACAAAATATACAGTTGGGTGCTGCTATAGACCAGGTGATGGGATAGATGGAGGAGATAGTATGCATAAACAAATTGATGAAATGAGTGGAAGGAGGGTAACTATTATGGGGATTTCAACTATGGTAACATTGATTGGAAGGAGGAGAGGACACATGTGAGGAAGGAAATGGATTTTATTCAATTATTAAGGGATAACTATCTGAAACAGCATGTAATTGAAAATACCAGGGGTGTGAGAGTGCTTGACCTGGTAACAGTATCTCAGAATTTGACTGTAATGAATATGACCATGTTGCCACCTATTGGTGAGAGTGATCATAAGGTCTTGGAAGGTGGCTAAAGGTGTGGAATTTTCGATTAAGACAGGGTATATGTGGAATTACCATGCTGGCAAGTATTACAAGCTTAGGAGATTGCTTGGATCAGTGCCATGGCAAGTACAACTGCAAGGGCTGGATGTCGATAGAGCATGGGAAGTGGTCAAGGAGCATTTACAGGAGGTTGTACACCTGGCTGATTGTATACCTAGGGTCCGAATAGTAAAACAAGCAGAGGTTAAATGGATGAATAACACCATTAAGCTTGAGCTGCAAAAAAAGAAACAACTGTGGAGGGAATTTAAAGAAAGGGGTGACCTGCAGGCACACAAAATGGTATAAAGTGTAGGCCAGAAGGGTAACGAGAGTGGTAAAAAAAGCAAAAGCAGATTATGAAAGGAAAGTAGCAATGCAAGCTAAAGAAAATTCCAAACAGTTCTTCAATATGCTGCAAGCAAAAAAAAACTGTATACGGCAAAATGATTTTAAGGAATGACGATGGTGAGGAGGTCACTGAATCAGTCGATATAGTGGAGCGAGCACTTTGCAAAATTATATCATCCAGGTGGTGACATTGAAAAAATGAAGGAACCATTAGTTTATATGGGAATTGTGATGAATGAAGTGGAGGTGAATAGTCTATTACAGAACCTTAATGTGAATACATCTGTGGGATTGGATGGTTTACCAGCACGGGTCTTGCGTGAAGTGGCTAAGGAATTATCAGTGCCCTTGACCATGTTGTTTAATCTGAGTCTCGGGTCTGGTTTAGTCCTGAAGGTGTGTAAAGAGGGGAAAATAGTTTCACTGCATAAAGGAGGAGGATGCAAGACTACGGTTGCAAATTACCGACCGATCAGCATATTAGGAGTCGTTGTCAAGTTCTTGGAGAAAGTAGTCAAGAGAAAAATAAAGGAATGGATTGATGAAAATGACATACTGTACAGGGGACAGCATGGCATTGTAAAGGGTAGATCATGCCTGAGTAACTTGCTGAAGTTTTATAACAAGGTGACGGCTGAACTGGATAAGGGTAATGGGTTTACGGTGATACTGCTGGACCTGGCAAAGGCATTTGACAGGATACCACATGGAATTCTAATCCGTAAACTACAACATATGGGAATGGATATAGGGTTGGTGAGATGGATAGGTGGGTGGTTGATGGAGAGATATCAGAGAGTAGTTTATTCAGGAGTAGAGTCCAAAAGACAGCCTGTGACTAGTGGTGTGCCGCAGGGTTCTGTTCTTGGACCACTGCTGTTTAATTTGTTCATTAACGATATAGGGAAGGATCTAAGAGGAACAGTTCATTTGTTTGCTGATGATGCAAAGTTGGGTAGGGCAATAGTGAATGCAGAAGATGTCAAAATCTTGCAGGACGACTTGTATAGATTAGAGTTCTGGGCTAAGGAGAATGGATGTCAATTTAATATGACAAAATGTTAGGTTATGCATTTTGGGGTGAAAAGATTAGCAGCAGTATACCACATTGGTGGAACTGTACTCCAGGAGATTGATGAGGCCAGGGATTTGGAAGTGTTGGTGGATAGTCAGTTGAAGTTTAGGGGGCACATTGCAAAAGTAGCTAAATCAGCTCATCAATTCACTTGGTTGTTGAAAAATACCTTGACGAGCAGAGACAAGCAAGTTATTGTACCTCTGTACCGAGACTTGATGAGACCTCATCTCGACTACTGTGCCCAGATTTGGTCATCTAGGTTCTTTCTTGATGGGGGGGGGGGTTTGGAGAGGATCCAGAGGCAAGTGACTAAGATGATAGCGGGTCTATGGAATGAACCATATGAGAACTGGTTGAAGATTTGTGGGTTGAAGAAATTAGTTGATAGGCGGAAAAGGAGAGATATGATTGAGACATTCAAATTGCTAAAGGGTTTCTATAGGATTAATTCAGAGGATATTTTTGAGATCAGGACTGGTGGTGGGTGAACTAGGGAACACCTATGAAAGCTGGGCAAGAGTGTGGTTAGCAGGGGTGTTAGAGCTGGATTCTTTACTTTTATAGTGGTAAATGAGCGGAATAAGCTGCCAGAGTATGATATATACTGTGAGAATGTCATATAATTGTGTGGACATGATGTTTAGGGCCTCCCTCGATGTGTCTAAGGACTCCCTGGAGTTGCCCGTAATAATAATAATAATAAAAAAGTCAGCTATCTAACTATCGACCCAATGCTTGCACCTCAGTAATTTCAAAAGTGATGGAGAAGGTTATTAACAACCTAATTGTTCATTACCTGGAGACTCAACAGTTAATGAGTAATCACCAATGTGGATTCAGCCATTCTCACCCATTCTTTTTCTACAGCTGACCTCCTAATTAATCTCACCCACCTTTGGACACAGACCATGAAAAGATTTAGAGAAATCCATGTTATCGCTCACAATATTTCTCTAATTTGTTAGTTTAAAAAAAATAGTGTTTTAGAATTAGATTGTGTTGTGGTGTTAATTAGATTTAAGTTAAAAGTTTTATTTTCAATCTAGTTAATATAGCGTTTGAATCCTCCCTTGGGCATGGATGTTTGTGATTGTCTGTGAAAATACTAGTGGTGGTGGTGGTGAGCAATAGATGGCATTAGTGAAGATGATGCGGTTTGCTGTAGTTGGTGGATTGAGTGGTGGAGACAGAGAGTTGTAGAGTAGATACCCTCCCTCAATGAGTCTTTGGACTCCCTGGAGGTCTTACGTAATAATAATAATAATAATGAAACTCTTTTTCAGATCCACTTCACTGCATAACACCATCTTAAATGATGTGCCCAATAACTAAAAGACATCACACCAAATATATATTTTTTTGACTGAACCCAACTAGGCTATAACAACCACAATTCTTCTTAACTAAAAAAATAAACTCTGTTTGAGTTGCTATGCTCACAAGGATCATACATGTGCTCTTATGTGGTCTGATGTTTTTCAAAGGATGCAGAATCTTTGGTTTTTTTTTTTATCTTCTGCCAATTAAGATTTCTTTGCTGCATTATGCATCATCCATCTGGAGCCTCCACTCTCCTACAATCCTGAAAATCATGCTGATCCTTTGATTTCTTATCCATGAAATTTGATTCCCCTGAAATCCAATCACCCTAACAGTGAAGTCATCATCTTCATGCCTTAGTGTCCACAACTTCAGCTAATTGCCATTTTTCAATTCCACTGACAAAGATCGCAGAAGAAACTAAATCATTTGCTGTAAGCAAATAATTTAGTTTCCTCTGGAATCTTTTTTCTCACTGTCAGACAGTGAGACCTACCATAATGGGTCTTTTTACTCCATGAAGGTCTGCTGATGATGACGATAATAATAAAACTCTAAAAATGTAAATTAATATTATCCTTTCTTTCATAACAATTTCTATTTGTAAAAGCAGAAGAAGTTATGTTAATACTATTATTCACCTCCTCATATATCATAATATGCTAAGCTCTATTTCTGGATATACCACACAAAGATATAAACTAACTTAACTTACAAATTAACTTAATACCTTACCATCGTGATGTTGGGAGAGGTTTACCAGTAGCTTCACATTCTAATGTAAGTGGTTTGTTAAGACTGGTATTTTTATTAAAAAGTTTTCTCAAAAACTCTGGCTTAATACCACCTAAAAAAAGAAATTAAAACCATTAATTTCAAGGTAGTTAGTTATGTCTCAAATAAAATTATATTAAAATTAAATATATGTTTAAAAAAATGAATTCTGTCTAATAAAATAATTTTAAATCTAAATACAAATTTCTTCTCATAAAAATAATTTAAGTATTATTATTATTCAACTTCATGGAGTTAAGGACTTATCATAAGATTATTCTTCTAGCTGCTATGATATGCATGTATTACTTTCATTTAAATCTGTTTAGCATCACATCATTTTTCATCATTTAACAATGAACTCCACTTACTCGCCATTCCTATTCATTAGAAAAACTACAGTTTTCCTATTGGAAGATAGGAAAGCTGTTGTTTTTTCCCCATAGAAAATAGCTTATTTCACTAGAATGAATTATGGATGGTCAGAACATAAACAAAGATGGTTTTAGGACTGTACAATGATAGTTATGAGGATCGGCTGAGGGAATGTGGACTGCAGAGTTTGGTGGATAGAAGAAGGAGAGGTGATATGATTGAGACTTTTAAACTGTTGAGAGGTGGTTACAGGGTTGACACTGGGGAGTTCTTTCGCTTTGTTGAACAGCAGGAAGGAGTGATGACAAGAAGCCATCCCTGGAAGTTACAAAAGGAAACTATCAGCAAGAGGGTGAGGAGTGGTTTCTTTGCATGGAGGGTGGTTGAACCATGAAATGCATTGCCTGATGGAGTGGTGAGAGCGAGAATGGTGAATGAGTTTAAGGAATGGTATGATAGACTTTGTGTTTCTTAAGGGGGGACCTCCCCTCGATAAGTCTTGATAGACTTTGTGTTTCTTAGGAAGGACCTCCCATGATGAATCTTTTGACTCCATGGAGGCCTGAATAATAATAATAAAAAAATTATTTTTATTGTTATGAATGGGCAAAATTTTCTCATTACCCTTATACCATTGTATAAAGGTAAACTGAAAATAAAACAATAACATTAAGCTGAATTTTTAGAGGGTAGTTAAGGTTTTGGAAAAGTCAGTAAGAAATTCAACATAGGATTAGACAAATCATAGTGTAGAAAGCATTTTCATTTGGTAATAAATAAACTGAATTAAACTTGTCAAGAAATTATATTCTGGTTTAATAGTTTATTTATTATTATTACTTTATTACATAATTGATACACAGTCAAAACAAGATATCTTTCAAACAACAATTTGACTGGTGATACAGAGCACTTCAGTAATAAATTTAGTTTAATCCTTTATCCAAGTGTAAGCAAACAAAGTTTCTGCCTGAAAATATCTTCAGGACTGAAGTAAGGTAGTGCAATGCCAGGCAACTCCAAGCAAAGGTGGAGACCAAGCGCTCATCACTCCTTGTCTCACTATCTCCCATAATGCAAAGCACCTTGTGGAACATGTATACTGCTATGCGTTAAGGGAAGGGCCACTACCCAGACCGGTTTCAACCTTTATTGAGGTCTCGTCAGTGGGAGGCAGACCCAGACGTGGAGATACTAAGGCAGAAGCAATAGGAGAGGTCATATTTACCTATAGGAGTTGCCAACAGGTGTACCACCTTATTATTGAATTACTCTAGATTTAGAGAAAGATGTTGGAAGTTTATTTTTCACTTGGTTAGACTATAATAAATTTAGTTTAATCCTTTATCCAAGTATAAGCAAACAAAGTTTGCGCCTGAAAATATCTTCAGGACTGAAGTAAGGTAGTGCAACACCAGGAAACTCCGAGCAAAGGTTGACCAAGCTCTCATCACTCCTTGTGTCAGTATCTCCCATAATGCAAAGCACATCTCCTTGCGGACATGTATAGTATCTCCATGTTTGGGTTTGCCTCCCACTAACGAGACCTCAATAAAGGTTGAAACCGGTTTGGGTAGTGGCCCTTCCCTTAATGCATAGCAGTATACATGTCTGCAAGGAGATGTGCTTTGTATTTGGGAGATACTGAGACAAGGAGTGAGGAGAGCTTGGTCCACCTTTGCTTGGAGTTGCCTGGTGTTGCACTACCTTATCTCAGTCCTGAAGATATTTTCAGGCATAAACTTTGTTTGCTTACACTTGGATAAAGGATTAAACTAAATTTATTATAGTCTAACCAAGTGAAAAATAAACTTCCAGAGCACTTCAGGATAGTCTGTCAGGTAGTGTTGTAAAATATGGTCTGTTCCAAGTAATGCCATTTTTGTAGATCATATGGGGGTCACTTCGTTGATATTTAATTCTTGTAAAGAGTTGGATAGCTTTTTTGAAATTGCACTGAGTGCACTGATAAATATTGGGATGACTTTGGTGTGTTTAAGCCACAGCCAGCCAACTTTGATTGCCAGATCTTGATATTTAGTAATTTTTTCCAGTTCTTTATTGTGAATGTTGTTATAACTGGGTAGCAATATCAATAATTCAAACCTGTTGATGTTTGATAAATGTGATGTCAGGTCTAATGTGTTTCAAATGCCAATCAGTTTGTATTCTAAAATTTCAGAGAAGTTTTTCTGTTTCGTTTTCAAATGCTGTCTATTTTATGCTGCCACCAGTTATCAGAAGTAGGAAAGTCATATTTTTGGCATACATTCCAACAAATTATTTTAGCCACTTGATCATGTCAGTATTTATAATCAATTTGAGCTATCTTGCTGCAGGCACTGATTAGATGTTCTACAGTCTCATCTTTCTGATTGCATAATCTGCATTTGCTGTTATTATTGATGTTCAAAATTCACATTGCATTAGTTTGTAATGCCTGTTCTTGAGCTGCTTGAATAAATCCTTCTGTTTCTTTTTTTAATATATTCATATATCCATATTGTAGCCATTGCCACATTTTATTCACATCAATTTAGTCCTCAGTATCTCGAAGAAATTGGCAATGCAAGAGTTTAATTTTTCCAGTGCATATATTGGTTATTTTGCTGTTCCTTTTTGTAATCAGATTTGTTTCCTGTTGCTTTTAGGAGGCTCTCTTATGTATTTGCTTTAAGCATTTGCTCAGAGCTATTTTTAAACTAATTTCTTGTTCTTCTTCCACAATCTGTCTCCCTTGCAACAGACACCATTCACTTTTTAGAGATGAAAGAGGGGGCTAGATACAAACCAGTCAACATCGCTTCATCGATGTTAAGGCATGATAGTAATAATAATATATTCAGCCCCCTCTTTTATCTCTTCCCCCATCCAAAAAGTGCCCTTAAAAATAATAATATACAGGGTGTTCGGGATAAATTTGACAGTTTCGTAAGGAAAAAGAAAATCTTCTTTGTATCTATTAAATTTAATGAATTGACAAAAAAACATTACAGGCAGAGTTAATTACAATACTATCAACAAGATTTACTCAAAATAACCACCATTAGCATCGATCACAGCTTCAATTCTGCTTTGGAACCTCGAACAAGCTGATGCTACAGTCTCCCTGGGAAGGGCCGCAAAAACTGTTTTAATTTTATCCATTAACTGGGCTTTTGCATTACTGGAAGTGCGATTGGTGTCTTTTTCAACTGCGCCCCATACAAAATAATCCATGGGGTTAAGGTCTGGGGAGTTTGGAGGCCAAACATTTGGACTGGTGAAGTCGTAGAAATTTTCAGACAACCATTTTTGACTTTTCCCAGAGGTGTGGCAAGGGGCCGAATCCTGCTGCCATACATACGGCCTACCATTGGCTACCCTTGTTATCCAGGGCTTGACTACAGTTAGCAACTCCACGAACAAAGCCCGAATTCCAATGCCAGGGTTCTTCAACACCTGTTCCTGCAGATTTGCGAGGAATTCTGCTGTACGAACGCAATCAGATCGTCTGCTAGGGATCTTTCTTCTTGCTACATCCTCGTAGTCACCATTGCAAGTCTCTAGTTCATGCCTGATTGTTTTTACTGTATTCAGGGAGCATTGGGCAGCAGTCGTAATATCCTTATTTTGATGGCGGGCACGAATCATCATGATACAAGTTATTCTCTTCCATGATTCAGGTGGGTTCCAGCTATCCATCCTTTCTGACATCTTGTATATGAATGAAGAAGGGTCCAAACTTTTAAATGAAGAGAAGTGTGTGTTAATACATGTAACTTACGGAAAAATATAATTAATTATAAATATGTCAAATTTATCCCGAACACCCTGTATGTATATATTATATTAAAAAAAATAATTTTTTTTCAATTAATTCTCCGAAATTGCCTCAAACCACCCTCCCACTTTTTCCAAAATCCACTTCCCTTTTAACAGCATAACAGCAGAAGTATGCACATTGCAGAAAGAAGACAACCAACAACATCCAAAAAAGATATGTGCAAATTTTTTTCCTCTATCATTCTGCATATATTTGTCTCTAAAATGCATCTGTAATGCCCTAAGAATTCTTGAGTAAAAAGCCAATGACATTAAAAAAGGGGCACTCCTAAATGAAAGCAGGCAAAATAGCCATAAAAATAATAATAATTATTATTATTATTATTACAGTCGTTACAAAATAAAATGGTAAAACTGATATTCTGGGAACAAAGAGAACAGCCCACACTTATACTGGCAGCAAGGACAGAACACAAAATATTTAATGTGAAACACTTATGCCACTACACAGTCATGCTAAAACATTACTTCAGTCCAACCTACAGAGTAACCAGACCAACATATCAGATAACAAGACAACAGTCAACAAACTACATAACATATAAGTATAATCATCACTACAGAAAAGCCACCAGAAACTTCTACATATCTGACATGATAAACAAACTGCCATTTGATGACAGAAACCTAGAGACCTACAGAGAGAGAGATGAAACAGGCGCTATATAAATATTATAGCGAGACTGAAAATTAGAGGGAAATTCCTCACTCTTTCTCTCTCTCTCTTACACACACATCTATAACAAATCCCTCTCAAACACCATTACAAGGACACAAACGCACCATATCCAAATCCACCCCCTTGCAAAAAAAAAAAAAGTTAAGCTGTGCTAAAGCAGTGCTAATCCATGGATGCATGTATTCACCTCTATACGTTATCGGAATAAAGCATTTCATATATAAGTTTTCAAGCACATTATATAAAAACTGTTAAATCTACACCTGGCTCATGATGGGTATTGAAACAAACCCACGAAACCAACACCATCTATTATCTTTGTCAGATAAGCTCTGCACAAGTTTTGAGGAAGAAAGCAGAAATGCCACACAAACAAACAAACAAACAAACAAGTATATCTAAAAGAATGTACTCAGTAACTTGTATACTGAATTTTTGCAGAGAAGTAAAATATCTTTATTAATTACAAAATCTATTCAAAAAATTGAAAAAAAAAAAAAACACAAAGGACAAAATGTAGAAAAATTATGTATATTAATATAAAATCATTCCATTATTATTACTATTAAACTGTGAGTTGTAATACTGCATTGTATAGTGAATTGTAAGCACATTCATGCCAATCCATATGTAAATACAGTGGATAATATTTAATTAGTTTTAAAAAATGTATAATTATATTTATAAAGAATTAAGTACTCTGCATTTTGTACTGAATCCTTGTACTGTACAGAAAATGTGTGTCATGTACGAGGGTGGTCTGAAAAGTTCTCGGCGACCATAGGTGGAAACACTATCATCAAGAGATTTTTTTTTTTTTCTAAGTTGGTACATTTGTCATAAGCATCGATGTGAAATTGTAAGTCATTCAATCAAGTAGTTTGTTTTATACAGCCGCGTGAAGCAAGTGTTGTCTGTATCCCTTGAAATGGATAAAATTGAGTGCTAGTCCATGGGTGCATGTAATCGCCTCTATACGTTATCGGAATAAAACATTTCATATATAAGTTTTCAAGCATATTACATAAAAACAGTTTATCGTGTGGTTATAAAATTCTTTGTAAAAGATGGTTTAACACCAAAATAAAATTCATTCAAAGTTCATAAAAGTTTATGGGCACTCTTCTCCTTTGTTTTTGACAATTAAGAAATATGCTACCGAGTTTAAACGTGGCCATACCAGCTTTGAAGATGATCCACGGGAAGGACGTCAAAAAAGTGTAACAACACCAGAAATCATTGATCAAGTGCACAATATAGTATTGGATGACGGGCAAGTCAAAGTGTGTGAAATTGCTGAGATTATAGGCATTTCAAAACAATGTGTAGGATATATTTTGCATGAACAATTGCATATGAAAAAGCTTTGGCAAGATGGGTGATACACTTGCTCACAGCAAATCAAAAATGCACTCGCATGAAAACCTCTGAACAGTGCCTGGAGCAAGAATAAAACTGATTTTGTGCATCTATTTATTACTATGGATGAGACTTGGATTCACCATTACACACCAGAATCCAAACTGCAGTCAAAACAGTGGACAGAAACTGGTTGTTCAGTGCCGAAGAAGACAAAGTCGGTTTCATCAGCAGCAAAGGTCATGGCATCAGTGTTTTGGGATGCTAAAGGCATTTTGTCTATTAATTATCTTGAAAAGGTAAAACAATACCCAGGGAATATTATTCCGATTTTTTAACCAGACTAGATGAAAAAATTCATGAGAAAAGACCCAGTTTGCAGAAGAAAAAAATCATATTTTTTTGGTAATAAATCAAGTGCTTTAGCAATTGTAAACTTAAGGGATCTGCACTATGATTTGTTGGAACATCCACCCTATTCACCAGATTTGGCTCCCTCTGACTTCTATCTCTTCCCAAAACTAAAACTCTTCCTCGTTGGTCAGTGTTTTTCTTCGAATCAAGAGGTGATTGCAGCTGTATAGGGGTATTTTGTAGATCTTACTGAGAACCACTACAGGAATGGGATAAAGGCACTAGAGCATCGTTGGAATAAATGTATTAGTCTTAGGGAGATTATGTTGAAAAATAAAAATAATTTTGAAATTATAAATTCATTTTTCAATTGTTAGGCTGAGAACTTTTCAGATGACCCTC